>NC_141879.1:640885875-642160875 GCF_056163025.1 Triticum urartu | reverse complement strand
ATGTAGTTGAACCGGAAATTCCAACTGACCCTATTATCGAGAGGTTAAATTTAGTTGAAGAAGAAAACAATTATTTGAAGGAAAAAATAAAAAAATTGAGGAGGAGAAGATGATATTGGAGTTGCATGTTGCGGATGTTGTTGATGATCACAAGATCAAGATGGATGCAATGCGGTTGAAGATTAAAAAGATTAGAAAATATGCCATTCATACAAAGGCTTGGTATCATTATGTCATTGGATCAATTGTTACCTTGGTTGTGATTATGATCGCATTTGTTGTTGCATTGAAATGTTTTACATAGTTTCAATGTATGGTTTAACTAGATGCTCTGGAGAGCTATATGTTGTTCAATGAGAACTATGTATGTACTTTGGTTTTAATGTGATGATGAACTTCTATTAATTTGGTCACTTATCTATCCATGTGAATCTGTAATGGTTTTGACACACATAATTATATATAATGCACGCAGATGAACTGGCAATGGAAGTACGGTGACAGACACACCTCCAAGTACATTAAGGGCCTGCATAATTTTCTCGAAGTGGCTGAGGCAAACAAGCAGAATGGTTTTATGTGTTGTCCATGCCCTAATTGTGGGAATACGAGGTCTTACTCTGACCGAAAAATCCTTCACACCCACCTTCTTTATAAGGGTTTCATGCCACACTATAATGTTTGGACGAAGCACGGAGAAATAGGGATTATGATGGAAGACAACGAAGAAGAAGAGGACGATGACAACTATGTGCCCCCTGAATACGGTGATGCTGCAACGGGGGAAGCTGCTGAAGATCAAGAGGAACCAGACAATGTGCCTGATGATGATGATCTCCGCCGGGTCATTGTTGATGCAAGGACACAGTGCGAAAGTCAAAAGGAGAAGCTGAAGTTCGATCGCATGTTAGAGGATCACAAAAAGGGTTGTACCCCAATTGCTAAGATGGAAACACAAAGCTCGGTACCGTATTGGAATTGCTGCAGTGGAAGGCAGAGAATGATGTGTCTGACAAAGGATTTGAGAAGCTACTGGAAATATTGAAGAAGAAGCTTCCAAACGATAACGAATTGCCTGACAGTACGTACGCGGCAAAGAAGGTCGCATGCCCTCTAGGATTGGAGGTGCAGAAGATACATGCATGCCCTAATGACTGCATCCTCTACCGCGGTGCGTACGAGGATTTGAATGCATGCCCGGTATGCGGTGCATTGCGGTATAAGATCAGACAAGATGACCCTGGTGATGTTGACAGCGAGCCCCCCAGGAAGAGGGTTCCTACAAAGCTGATGTGGTATGTTCCTATAATACCACGGTTGAAACGTATGTTCAGAAACGAAGAGCATGCCAAGTTGATGCGATGGCACAGAAAGGACCGTAAGAAAGACGGAAAGTTGAGAGCACCCGCTGATGGGTCCCAGTGGAGAAAAATCGAGAGAAAGTACTGGGATGAGTTTGCAGGTGACCCATGGAACGTATGGTTTGGTTTAAGCGTGGATGACATTAATCCTTTTGGGGAGCAGAGCAGCAATCACAACACCTGGCCCGTGACTCTATGTATGTATAACCTTCCTCCTTGGATGTGCATGAAGCGGAAGTTCATTATGATGCCAGTTCTCATCCAAGGCCCTAAGCAACACGGCAACGACATTGATGTGTACCTAAGGCCATTAGTTGAAGAACTTTTACAACTGTGGAATGGAAACAGTGTACGTGTGTGGGATGAGCACAAACAGGAGGAATTTAACCTGCACGCATTGCTGTTTGTAACCATCAACGATTGACCCTCTCTCAGTAACCTTTCAGAACAGACAAACAAGGGATACCACGCATGCACACACTGTTTAGCTGACACCGAAAGTATATACCTGGACAAATGCAGGAAGAATGTGTACCAGGGCCATCGTCGATTTCTTCCGACCAACCATCAATGTCGAAAGAAAGGCAAGCATTTCAAAGACGAGGCAGATCACTCGAAGAAGCCCGCCATGCGCACTGGTGATCACGTACTTGCTATGGTCAATGATTTACACATAATCTTTGGAAAGGGTCCCGGTGGACTATCTGTCCTGAATGACACTGAGGGACGTGCACCCATGTGGAATAAGAAATCTATATTTTGGGACCTACCCTACTGGAAAGAGCTAGAGGTCCGCTCTTCAATCAACGTGGTGCACGTGACAAAGAACCTTTGCGTGAACCTACTAGGCTTCTTGGGCGTGTATTGGAAGACAAAAGATACACCGGAGGCACGGGAGGACCTGCAACATTTGCCCAAAAAAGACGGCATGCCTCCAAAGCAGTATGAAGGTCCAGCCAGCTACGCTCTTACCAAAGAAGAGAAGGAAATCTTGTTTGAATGCCTGCTCAGTATGAAGGTCCCGTCTGGCTTCTCGTCGAATATAAAGGGAATAATAAATATGCCAGAGAAAAAGTTCTAGAACCTAAAGTCTCATGACTGCCACGTGATTATGACGCAACTGCTTCCGGTTGCATTGAGGGGGCTTCTACCGGAAAACGTCTGATTAGCCATTGTGAAGCTATGTGCATTCCTCAATGCAATCTCTCAGAAGGTGATCGATCCAGAAATCAGACCAAGGCTAAGGAGTGATGTGGCGCAATGTCTTGTCAGTTTCAAGATGGTGTTCCCACCATCCTTCTTCAATATCATGACGCACATCCTACTTTATCTAGTCGACGAGATTGTCATTCTGGGCCCCCGTCTTTCTACACAATATGTTCCCATTTGAGAGCATGGGAGTCCTAAAGAAATATGTCTGTAACCGCGCTAGGCTAGAAGGAAGCATCTCCATGGGCCATCAAACAGAGGATTGCTACCTCTTGAGCACTGCGTTAGTTTTCCCTTGAAGAGGAAAGGGTGATGCAGTAAAGCAGCATAAGTATTTCCCTCAGTTTTTGAGAACCAAGGTATCAATCCAGTAGGAGACCACGCGTGAGTCACCTCGTACCTACACAAACAAATAAGAACCTCGCAACCAACGTGATAAAGGGGTTGTCAATCCCTTCACGGCCACTTGCAAGAGTGAGATCTGATAGAGATGATAATAATAAGATAAATATTTTTGGTATTTTTATGATATAGATTGAAAGTAAAGATTGCAAATAAAATAGATTGGAAACTTGTATGATGGAGAATAGACCCGGGGGCCATAGGTTTCATTAGTGGCTTCTCTCAAGAAAGCATAAGTATTACGGTGGGTGAACAAATTACTGTCGAGCAATTGATAGAATATCGAATAATTATGAGAATATCTAGGTATGATCATGTATATAGGCATCACGTCCGAGACAAGTAGACCGAAACGATTCTGCATCTACTACTATTACTCCACACATCGACCGCTATCCAGCATGCATCTAGAATATTAAGTTCATAAGAACAGAGTAACGCCTTAAGCAAGATGACATGATGTAGAGGGATAAACTCATGCAATATGCTATAAACCCCATCTTTTTATCCTCGATGGCAACAATACAATACGTGTCATTTCCCTTTCTGTCACTGGGATCGAGCACCACAAGATTGAACCCAAAGCTAAGCACTTCTCCCATTGCAAGAAAGATCAATCTAGTAGGCCAAACTAAACTGATAATTCGAAGAGACTTACAAAGATAAACCAATCATACATAAAAGAATTCAGAGAAGATTCAAATATTGTTCACAGATAAACTTTCCGGAACGTTTCAGACCCCGAAAAGGAATAGGTACGTGGTACGGTAAGTAAACCGACTCCAAAACAGTTCTAATGGCATTTTTCTCCGTTTTGGAATATTTAGAAAAATAGAAAAATAAGAAGCAGTCCAGGAAGGACACGAGGGCTCCAAGAGGGTGGAGGGCACGCCCTACACCCCTAGGCGCTCCCCCCTACCTCGTGGGCACCTCGTGCGCTCTCCAGACTCCGTTTTCTTGCACATTACGTATTTTGGTCGGTAAAAATTCATTATATAATATCCCGAAGATTTTAACTCCTGTATCACGAAAATATCTCTCGTCTTTCTTTCGAGCTATTTTTCTGACAAATCTAGGTCGTCATGTCATCTTCAAGTGCCCCCAAGGACAAGTTCTTTGAGAAGGTCATCAACCCCTACCCCGCGGAGGTGCTGCAACACCCTTAAACCATTGAGATGCGTGAGGGGTTGTTGCACATCCGCGATGTTGAGGGACCAAGGAAGACCGGAAGCACGGAGGCAAGGCTCGAGGCATTGGAGCAACAAGTTTTCAAGTGTCAGGAGATGGTGGAGCGTGGAATCGACTCCAATCACATTATGATCACGGTGTTCACCAACAACAACAAGTGGACGTCAAGGACATTGGGGAGGCCATCTTCAAGCTTCATGAGAAAATCGAGCACCTCCAAGCCCAGATCTATGACCTGCAAAATCAAAACTGTGAGTATGAGTATATATTCAAAAGGATGAGTTTGGCTGCAGATTTGAGGACTCAGGAGACTCGATCATCCTTCTATGATGGTTAGCCTATGCCTTGGAAGAGGGACGGCAAGCCTTCATCATCAACAACTCCAACTCCTTCACTGGCAAAAGAGATATAATCACATGGGTACGGGCACTCCCCTTGGCAACTGCCAAGCTTGGGGGAGGTGCCCCGGTATCGTATCACCATCACTTTTATCTTTACCGTTTTTCTTAGTTTGATCCTTTTGATAATATCTCGATTTAGTAGAATAAAGTTTTTAGTATGATCTAGTTGTGAGTTTTGCTTTATGATATTCCTATGTAATCGAGTCCGTGAGCTATATATAATAAAGATTAGTGTTGAGTCAAGGGCTTGATTATTTTGCCATAATCTTGAGTGAATAGAAGAAAAGAGAAAGAATAAAAAGAGACAAAAAGATCATATGGATCTTATTGAGAGTAATGAGCTCACTTAGAAAGAGTATAATGAAGAAAAGTTGTTGAGAGTTGACAAACATAGTTTTGTCATCGTTGCAATTAATAGGAAGTAATAAATAAAGAGAGGTCTTCACATATAAATACACTATCTTGGACATCTTTTATGATTGTGAGCACTCATTAAAATATGACATGCTAAAGAGTTGACGTTGGACAAGGAAGAAAACATAATGGGTTATGTTTTCTTACATCTGAGATAAATTATATTGTCATGGATCATCCAACATGATTGAGATTGCCTTCCCCCTCATGCTAGCCAAATTCTTTGCACCAAGTAGAGATACTACTTGTGCTTCCAAACACCCTTAAACCAGTTTTCCCATGAGAGTCCACCATACCTACTTATGGATTGAGTAAGATCCCTCAAGTAAGTTGTCATCGGTGTAATCAATAAAAAATGCTCTCTAAATATGTATGACTTATTAGTGTGGGAGAAAATAAGCTTTACATGATCTTGTGATATGGAAGAAATAAAAGCGACGGACTGCATAATAAAGGTCCATATCACAAGTGGCAATATAAAGTGACGTTCTTTCGCATTAAGATTTTGTGCATCCAACCATAAAAATGCATACAACCTCTGCTTCCCTCTGTGAAGGGCCTATCTTTTACTTTTATCTCCTACCTTACATAAGAGTCATGGTGATCTTCACCCTTCCTTTTTACATTTTATCTTTTGGCAAGCACAACATGTTGGAAAGATCCTGGTATATATGGCTAATTGGATGTGAGTTTTCATGAACTATTATTGTTGACATTACCCTTGAGGTAAAACGTTGGGAGGCAAAACTATAAGCCCCTATCTTTCTCTGTGTCCGATTAAAACTCCATACCCATAAGTATTGCGTGAGTGTTAGCAATTGTGAAAGGCTATATGATAGTTGAGTATGTGGACTTGCTGAAAAGCTCTTATATTGACTCTTTCCTATGTTATGATAAATTGGAATTGCTCCAATGACTGAGATTATAGTGTGTTAGTTTTCAATGAAGTTTATGATTCATACTTGAAATTGTGATTGAATTGTTACTCTAGCATAAGAGATCATATGACAAGAATTATATAAGTTGTTGTTCTAAGAATGATCATGATGCCCTCATGTCCGTATTTTATTTTTATTGACACCTCTATCTCTAAACATGTGGACATATTTTTCGATTTCGGCTTTCCCTTGAGGACAAGCGAGGTCTAAGCTTGGGGGAGTTGATACGTCCATTTTGCATCAAGCTTTTATATCGATATTTATTGCATTATGGGCTGTTATTACACATTATGTCACAATACTTATGCCTATTCTCTCTTATTTTACAAGGTTTACATAAAGAGGGAGAATGCCGGCAGCTGGGATTCTGGGCTGGAAAAGGAGCAAATATTAGAGACCTATTCTGCACAGCTCCGAAAGTCCTGAAACTTCACGGAAGTCATTTTTAGAATATATAAAAAATACTGAGCACAAGAAGTTGCAGAGGGGGCCCCACCCTGACCACGAGGGTGGGGGGCGCGCCCTACCCCCTGAGTGCGCCCCCTGCCTCGTGGGCCCCCTAGTGGCCCTCTGATGCCCATCTTCTGCTATATGGAGTCTTTCGTTGAGGAAAAAAATCATAAGCAAGCTTTCAGGACGAGACTCCGCCGCCACGAGGCGGAACCTTGGCGGAACCAATCTAGGGCTCCGGCGGAGCTATTCTGCCGGGGACACTTCCCTCCGGGAGGGGAAAATCATCGCCATCGTCATTACCAACGATCCTCTCATCGGGAGGGGGTCAATCTCCATCAACATCTTCACTAGCACCATCTCCTCTCAAACCCTAGTTCATCTCTTGTATCCAATTCTTGTCTCTAAGTCTGGGATTGGTACCTGTGGGTTCCTAGTAGTGTTGATTACTCCTTGTAGTTGATGCTAGTTGGTTTATTTGGTGGAAGATCATATGTTCAGATCCTATATGCACATTAATACCCCTCTGATTATGAACATGAATATGCTTTGTGAGTAGTTACGTTTGTTCCTGAGGACATGGGAAAAGTCTTGCTATTAGTAGTCATGTGAATTTGGTATTCGTTCGATATTTTGATGAGATGTATGTTGTCTCTCCTCTAGTGGTGTTATGTGAACGTCGACTACATGACACTTCACCATTATTTGGGCCTATAGGAAGGCATTGGGAAGTAATAAGTAGATGTTGGGTTGCTAGAGTGACTGAAGCTTAAACCCTAGTTTATGCGTTGCTTCGTAAGGGGCTGATTTGGATCCATATGTTTCATGCTATGGTTAGGTTTACCTTAATACTTTTGTTGTAGTTGCGGATGCTTGCAATAGAGGTTAATCATAAGTGGGATGCTTGTCCAAGTAAGGACAGTACCCAAGCACTGGTCCACCCATATACCAAATTATCAAAGTACCGAACGCGAATCATATGATCGTGATGAAACCTAGCTTGACGATAATTTCCATATGTCCTCGAGAGCGTTTTTATCGATATAAGAATTTGTCCAGGCTTGTCCTTTGCTACAAAAAGGATTGGGCCACCTTGCTGCAATTTATTTACTTTTGTTACTTGTTGCTCGTTACAAATTATCTTATCACAAAACTATCTGTTACCTATAATTTCAGTGCTTGCAGAGAATACCTTGCTGAAAACCGCTTATCATTTCCTTCTGCTCCTCGTTGGGTTCGACACTCTTACTTATCTAAAGGACTATGATAGATCCCCTGTACTTGTGGGTCATCAAGACTCTTTTCTAGTGCCGTTGCTGGGGAGTGAAGCGCCTTTGGTAGGTGGAATTTGGTAAGGAAAATTTTATATAGTGTGCTGAAATTTACTGTCACTTGTTACTATGGAAAGTAATCCTTTGAGGGGCTTGTTTGGGGTATCTTCACCCCGACCAGTAGAGCATAGAGTTGCTCTTCAACCCACTGAACCTACTGAACCTACTGAAAAGGAAAATGTCTTCTTTGAAATTCCTTCGGGTTTGATAGAAAAACTGCTAGCTAATCCTTTTGCAGGAGATGGAACATTATATCCTGATGAGCACCTAATATATATGGATGAAGTTTGTGGATTATTTAAGCTTGCAGGTATGTGATATGTCTCCAACGTATCTATAACTTATGAAGTATTCATGCTATTATATTATCAACCTTGGATGTATTATATGCATTTATTGTTGGGGAACGTTGCAGAAAACAAAAATTTTCCTACGGTTTCACCAAGATCCATCTATGAGTTCATCTAGCAACTAGTGATCGGATTGCATCTACATACCTTTGTAGATCACGCGTGGAAGCGTTCAAAGAACGGGGATGAGGAAGTCGTACTCGACGTGATCCAAATCACCAGAGATCCTAGCGCCGAACGGACGGCACCTCCGTGTTCAACACACGTACGGTCAGCGTGACATCTCCTCCTTCTTGATCCAGCAAGGGGGGGAGGAGAGGTTGATGAAGATCCAGCATCATGACGGCGTGGTGGTGGATGCAGGGGTCACCACAGCAGGGCTTCGCCGTTCTACTACGAGAGGGAGAGGTGTAGCAGGGGAGAGGGAGGCGCCAAGAATCAAGGGTGTGGCTGCCCCCTCCCCCCCTTTATATAGGCCCCCTAGGGGGTGCGCTGGCCCTAGGAGATGGGATCTCCTAGGGGGGGGGGGCGGCCAAGGGGTGGAGTGCCCCCCAAGCCAGGTGGGGCGCCCCCCACCGTAGGGTTCCCAACCCTAGGCGCATGGGGTGGGCCAAGGGGGGCGCACCAGCCCATAGTGGGCCGGTTCCCCTCCCCACTTTGGCCCATGGGGCCCTCCGGGATGGGTGGCCCCACCCGGTGGACCCCCGGGACCCTTCCGATGGTCTCGGTACAATACCGGTGACCCCCGAAACTCTCCCGATGGCCGAAACTCCACTTCCTATATATAGTTCTTCACCTCCGGACCATCCGGAACTCCTCGTGACGTCCGGGGTCTCATCCGGGACTCCGAACAACTTTCGGGTTACTGCATATTATATCTCTACAACCCTAGCGTCACCGAACCTTAAGTGTGTAGACCCTACGGGTTCGGGAGACATGTAGACATGACCGAGATGGCTCTCCGGTCAATAAACAACAGCGGGATCTGGATACCCATGTTGGCTCCCACATGCTCCTCGATGATCTCATCGGATGAACCACGATGTCGAGGATTCAAGCAACCCCGTATACAATTCCCTTTGTCAATCGGTACGTTACTTGCCCGAGATTCGATCGTCGGTATCCCAATACCTCATTCAATCTCGTTACCGGCAAGTCACTTTACTCGTACCGTAATGCATGATCCCATGACCAGACACTTGGTCACTTTGAGCTCATTATGATGATGCATTACCGAGTGGGCCCAGAGATACCTCTCCGTTATACGGAGTGACAAATCCCAGTCTTGATCCGTGTCAACCCAACAGACACTTTCGGAGATACCCGTAGTATACCTTTATAGTCACCCAGTTACGTTGTGATGTTTGGTACACCCAAAGCACTCCTACGGCATCCGGGAGTTACACGATCTCATGGTCTAAGGAAAAGATACTTGACATTGGAAAAACTCTAGCAAACGAACTATACGATCTTGTGCTAAGTTTAGGATTGGGTCTTGTCCATCACATCATTCTCCTAATGATGTGATCTCGTTATCAATGACATCCAATGTCCATAGTCAGGAAACCATGACTATTTGTTGATCAACGAGCTAGTCAACTAGAGGCTTACTAGGGACATGTTGGTGTCTATGTATTCACACATGTATTACGATTTCCGGATAACACAATTATAGCATGAATAAAAGACAATTATCATGAACAAGGAAATATAATAATAATCCTTTTATTATTGCCTCTAGGGCATATTTCCAACAGTCTCCCACTTGCACTAGAGTCAATAATCTAGTTACATTGTGATGAATCGAACACCCATGGAATTCTGGTGTTGATCATGTTTTGCTCTAGGGAGAGGTTTAGTCAACGGATCTGCTACATTCAGGTCCGTGTGTACTTTATAAATATCTATGTCTCCATCTTGAACATTTTCACGAATGGAGTTGAAGCGACGCTTGATGTGCCTGGTCTTCTTGTGAAACCTGGGCTCCTTGGCAAGTGCAATAGCTCCAGTGTTGTCACAGAAGAGTTTGATCGGCCCTGACGCATTGGGTATGACTCCTAGGTCGGTGATGAACTCCTTCAACCAAATTGCTTCATGCGCTGCCTCCGAGGCTGCCATGTACTCCGCTTCACATGTAGATCCCGCCACGACGCTCTGCTTGCAACTGCACCAGCTTACTGCCCCACCATTCAAAATATACACGTATCCGGTTTGTGACTTAGAGTCATCCAGATCTGTGTCGAAGCTAGCGTCGACGTAACCCTTTACGACGAGCTCTTCGTCACCTCCATAAACGAGAAACATTTCCTTAGTCCTTTTCAGGTACTTCAGGATATTCTTGACCGCTGTCCAGTGTTCCTTGCCAGGATTACTTTGGTACCTACCTACCAAACTTACGGCAAGGTTTACATCAGGTCTGGTACACAGCATGGCATACATAATAGAACCTATGGCTGAGGCATAGGGGATGACACTCATCTCTTCTATATCTTCTGCCGTGGTCGGAAATTGAGCTGAGCTCAATTTCACACCTTGCAACACAGGCAAGAACCCCTTCTTAGACTGATCCATATTGAACTTCTTCAATATCTTATCAAGGTATGTGCTTTGTGAAAGACCTATGAGGCGTCTTGATCTATCTCTATAGATCTTGATGCCTAATATATAAGCAGCTTCTCCAAGGTCCTTCATTGAAAAACTCTTATTCAAGTAGGCCTTAATGCTGTCCAAAAGCTCTATATCATTTCCCATCAAAAGTATGTCATCTACATATAATATGAGAAATGCTACAGAGCTCCCACTCACTTTCTTGTAAACGCAGACTTCTCCATAAGTCTGCATAAACCCAAACGCTTTGATCATCTCATCAAAGCGAATGTTCCAACTCCGAGATGCTTGCACCAGCCCATAAATCGAGTGTTGGAGCTTGCACACCTTGTCAGCATTCTTAGGATCGACAAAACCTTTCGGCTGCATCATATACAATTCTTCCTTAAGGAAACCATTAAGGAATGCCGTTTTGACGTCCATTTGCCATATCTCATAATCATAGAATGCGGCAATTGCTAACATGATTCGGACGGACTTCAGCTTCGCTACCGGTGAGAAAGTCTCATCGTAGTCAACCCCTTGAACTTGTCGATAACCCTTAGCGACAAGCCGAGCTTTATAGATGGTCACATTACCATCCGCGTCTGTCTTCTTCTTAAAGATCCATTTATTTTCTATGGCTCGCCGCTCAACGGGCAAGTCAGTCAAAGTCCATACTTCGTTTTCATACATGGATCCTATCTCGGATTTCATGGCTTCCAGCCATTTGTCGGAATCCGGGCCAGCCATCGCTTCTTCATAGTTCGAAGGTTCACCGTTGTCTAACAACATGATTTCCAAGACAGGGTTGCCGTACCACTCTGGTGCGGAACGTGTCCTTGTGGACCTACGGAGTTCAGTAGCAACTTGATCTGAAGTTTCATGATCATCATCATTAACTTCCTCTCTAGTCGGTGCAGACACCTCAGGAACATTTTCTTGAGTTGCGCCATTTTCCGGTTCAAGAGGTAATACTTCATCAAGTTCTACTTTCCTCCCACTTACTTCTTTCGAGAGAAACTCCTTCTCTAGAAAGGATCCATTCTTGGCAACAAAGATCTTGCCTTCGGATCTGAGGTAGAAGGTATACCCAATAGTTTCTTTAGGGTATCCTATGAAGACGCATTTTTCCGACTTGGGTTCGAGCTTTTCAGGTTGAAGTTTCTTGACATAAGCATCGCATCCCCAAACTTTTAGAAACGACAGCTTAGGTTTCTTCCCAAACCATAACTCATACGGTGTCGTCTCAACGGATTTTGACGGAGCCCTATTAAAAGTGAATGCGGCAGTCTCTAAAGCATAGCCCCAAAAAGATAGCGGTAAATCGGTAAGAGACATCATAGATCGCACCATATCTAATAGAGTGCGATTACGACGTTTGGACACACCATTACGCTGAGGTGTTCCAGGCGGCGTGAGTGTGAAACTATTCCACATTTTCTTAAGTGTGTGTGCCAAATTCATGACTCAAGTATTCTCCTCTACGATCTGATCGCAGGAACTTGATTTTCCTGTCACGTTGATTCTCAACCTCACTCTGAAATTCCTTGAACCTTTCAAAGGTCTCAGACTTGTGTTTCATTAAGTATACATACCCATATCTACTCAAGTCATCAGTGAGGGTGAGAACATAACGATAACCACCGCGAGCCTCAACACTCATTGGACCGCACACATCAGTATGTATGATTTCCAATAAGTTGGTTGCTCGCTCCATTGTTCCTGAGAACGGAGTCTTGGTCATTTTACCCATGAGGCATGGTTCGCATGTGTCAAATGATTCACAATCAAGAGACTCTAAAAGTCCATCTGCATGGAGCTTCTTCATGCGTTTGACACCTATGTGACCAAGGCGGCAGTGCCACAAGTATGTGGGACTATCATTATCAACCTTACATCTTTTGGTACTCACACTATGAATATGTGTAGCATTACGCTCGAGATTCATTAAGAATAAACCATTCACCATCGGAGCATGACCATAAAATATATCTCTCATATAAATAGAACAACCATTATTCTTGGATTTAAATGAGTAGCCATCTCGTATTAAACGAGATCTGATACAATGTTCATGCTCAAACTTGGCACTAAATAACAATTATTGAGGTTCAAAACTAATCCCGTAGGTAAATGTAGAGGTAGCGTGCCGACGGCGATCACATCGACCTTGGAACCATTCCTGACGCGCATCATCACCTCGTCCTTCGCCAGTCTCCGCTTATTCCGCAGCTCCTGCTTTGAGTTACAAATGTGAGCAACTGCACCGGTATCAAATACCCAGGAGCTACTACGAGTACTGGTAAGGTACACATCAATTACATGTATATCACATATACCTTTCGTTTTGCCGGCCTTCTTGTCCGCTAAGTATTTTGGGCAGTTCCGCTTCCAGTGACCACTTTCCTTGCAATAAAAGCACTCGGTCTTGGGCTTGGGTCCATTCTTTGGCTTCTTCCCGGCAGCTTGCTTGCCGGGCGCGGCAACTCCCTTGCCGTCCTTCTTGAAGTTTTTCTTACCCTTGCCTTTCTTGAACTTAGTGGTTTTATTCACCATCAACACTTGATGTTCCTTTTTGACTTCTACCTCTGCTGATTTCAGCATTGCAAATACTTCAGGAATGGTATTTTCCATCCCCTGCATATTGAAGTTCATCACAAAGCTCTTGTAGCTCGGTGGAAGCGACTGAAGGATTCTGTCAATGACCGCGTCATCCGGGAGATTAACTCCCAGCTGAGTCAAGCGGTTATGTAACCCTGACATAGTGAGTATGTGCTCACTGACAGAACTATTTTCCTCCATATTACAGCTGAAGAACTTGTCGGAGACTTCATATCTCTCGACCCGGGCATGAGCTTGAAAAACCATTTTCAGCTCTTCGAACATCTCATATGCTCCGTGTCTCTCAAAACGCTTTTGGAGCCCCGGTTCTAAGCTGTAAAGCATGCCACACTGAACGAGGGAGTAATCATCGGTACGTGTCTGCCAAGCGTTCATAACGTCTTGTTCTGCAGGGAGAACAGGTGCTTCACCTAGCGGTGCTTGTAGGACATAATCTTTCTTGGCAGCTATGAGGATGATCCTCAGGTTCCGGACCCAGTCCGTATAGTTGCTGCCATCGTCTTTCAGCTTGGTTTTCTCTAGGAACGCGTTGAAGTTGAGGACAACATTGGCCATTTGATTTACAATACATGTTGTAAAGATTTTAGACTAAGTTCATGATAATTAAGTTCATCTAAATCAAATTATTCAATGAACTCCCACTCAGATAGACATCCCTCCAGTCATCTAAGTATAACATGATCCGAGTTAACTAGGCCGTGTCCGATCATCACGTGAGACGGACTAGCCAACATCGGTGAACATCTTCATGTTGATCGTATCTTCTATACGACTCATGCTCGACCTTTCGGTCTTCTGTGTTCCGAGGCCATGTCTGTACATGCTAGGCTCGTCAAGTCAACCTAAGTGTTTGCATGTGTAAATCTGTTTTACACCCGTTGTATGTGAACGTTGGAATCTATCACACCCGATCATCACGCGGTGCTTCGAAACAACGAACTGTCGCAACGGTGCACAGTTAGGGGGAACACTTTCTTGAAATTATTATGAGGGATCATCTTATTTACTACCGTCGTTCTAAGTAAACAAGATGCAAAAACATGATAAACATCACATGCAATCAAATAATAATAGTGACATGATATGGCCAATATCACATAGCTCCTTTGATCTCCATCTTGGGGCTCCATGATCATCTTGTCACCGGCATGACACCATGATCTCCATCATCATGATCTCCATCATCGTGTCTCCATGAAGTTTCTCGCCAACTATTACTTCTACTACTATGGCTAACACGTTTAGCAATAAAGTAAAGTAATTTACATGGCGTTTCTCAATGACATGCAGGTCATACAAAAAAAATAAAGACAACTCCTATGGCTCCTACCGGTTGTCATACTCATCGACATGCAAGTCGTGATTCCTATTACAATAGCATGAACATCTCATACATCACATATATATCATTCATCATTCATCACAACTTTGGCCATATCACATCACAAAACACTTGCTGCAAAAACAAGTTAGACGTCCTCTAATTGTTGTTGCAAGTTTTACGTGGCTGCAATAGGGTTCTAGCAAGAACGTTTTCTTACCTACGTGAAAGCCACAACGTGATTTGTCAACTTCTATTTACCCTTCATAAGGACCCTTTTCATCGAATCCGCTCCAACTGAAGTGGGAGAGACAGACACCCGCCAGCCACCTTATGCAACTAGTGCATGTCAGTCGGTGGAACCGGTCTCACGTAAGCGTACGTGTAAGGTTGGTCCGGGCCGCTTCATCCCACAATACTGCTGAAGCAAAATAAGACTAGTAGCGGCAAGAAAGTTGACAACATCTACGCCCACAACAAATTGTGTTCTACTCGTGCAAACAGAACTACGCATAGACCTAGCTCATGATGCCACTGTTGGGGAACGTTGCAGAAAACAAAAATTTTCCTACGGTTTCACCAAGATCCATCTATGAGTTCATCTAGCAACGAGTGATCGGATTGCATCTACATACCTTTGTAGATCACGCGCGGAAGCGTTCAAAGAACGGGGATGAGGAAGTCGTACTCGACGTGATCCAAATCACCGGAGATCCTAGCGCCGAACAGACGGCACCTCCGTGTTCAACACACGTACGGTCAGCGTGACATCTCCTCCTTCTTGATCCAGTAAGGGGGGGAGGAGAGGTTGATGAAGATCCAGCAGCACGACGGCGTGGTGGTGGATGCAGGGGTCACCGCAGCAGGGCTTCGCCGTTCTACTACGAGAGGGAGAGGTGTAGCAGGGGAGAGGGAGGCGCCAAGACTCAAGGGTGCGACTGCCCCCTCCCCCCCTTTATATAGGCCCCCTAGGGGGTGCGCCGGCCCTAGGAGATGGGATCTCCTAGGGGGGGGGGGCGGCCAAGGGGTGGAGTGCCCCCCAAGCCAGGTGGGGCGCCCCCCCACCCTAGGGTTCCCAACCCTAGGCGCATGGGGTGGGCCAAGGGGGGCGCACCAGCCCACTATGGGCTGGTTCCCCTCCCCACTTTGGCCCATGGGGCCCTCCGGGATGGGTGGCCCCACTCGGTGGACCCCTGGGACCCTTCCAGTGGTCCCGATACAATACCGATGACCCCCAAAACTCTCCCGATGGCCGAAACTGCACTTCCTATATATAATTCTTCACCTCCAGACCATTCCGGAACTCCTCGTGACGTCCGGGATCTCATCCGGGACTCCGAACAACTTTCGGGTTACTGCATATTATATCTCTACAACCCTAGCGTCACCGAACCTTAAGTGTGTAGACCCTACGGGTTCGGGAGACATGTAGACATGACCGAGATGGCTCTCCGGTCAATAAACAACAGCGGGATCTGGATACCCATGTTGGCTCCCACATGCTCCTCGATGATCTCATCGGATGAACCACGATGTCGAGGATTCAAGCAACCCCGTATACAATTCCCTTTGTCAATCGGTACGTTACTTGCCCGAGATTCGATCGTCGGTATCCTAATACCTCGTTCAATCTCGTTACCGGCAAGTCACTTTACTCGTACCGTAATGCATGATCCCGTGACTAGACACTTGGTCACTTTGAGATCATTATGATGATGCATTACCGAGTGGGCCCAGAGATACCTCTCCGTTATACGGAGTGACAAATCCCAGTCTTGATCCGTGTCAACCCAACAGACACTTTCGGAGATACCCGTAGTATACCTTTATAGTCACCCAGTTACGTTGTGACGTTTGGTACACCCAAAGCACTCCTACGGCATCCGGGAGTTACACGATCTCATGGTCTAAGGAAAAGATACTTAACATTCGAAAAACTCTAGCAAACGAACTATACGATCTTGTGCTAAGTTTAGGATTGGGTCTTGTCCATCACATCATTCTCCTAATGATGTGATCTCGTTATCAATGACATCCAATGTCCATAGTCAGGAAACCATGACTATCTGTTGATCAACGAGCTAGTCAACTAGAGGCTTACTAGGGACATGTTGGTGTCTATGTATTCACACATGTATTACGATTTCTGGATAACACAATTATAGCATGAATAAAAGACAATTATCATGAACAAGGAAATATAATAATAATCCTTTTATTATTGCCTCTAGGGCATATTTCCAACATTTATATGCTATTTTATATGGTTTTTGGAACTAACCTATTAACCTAGAGCCCAGTGCCAGTTTTTGTTTTTCCTTGTTTTTGAGTTTTACAGAAAGGAATATCAAACGGAGTCCAATTGACGTGCCAATTTTTGACGATTTTTTATGGACCAAAAGAAGACCCCGGAGTAAAAGAGTTGGGCCAGAAGAGTCCCGGGCTGTCCACGAGGGTGGGGGGCGCGCCCACCCCCTGGGCATGGGCCCCTGCCTTGTGGACGCCTCGGGTACCTCCTTGACGTGAGACCGACGCCAACAATTCCTATAAATACAGAAACCTAGGAAAATTAACCTAGATCGGGAGTTCCGCCGCCATAATCCTCCATAGCCACCGAAAACCAATCTAGGCCCTCTCTGGCACCCTGCCGGAAGGGGCCATCATCACCGGAGGGCATGGAGGAGGATCCCGGAGGGGCCATCATCACCATGAAGGCCAAGGACCAGAGGGGGAACCTCTCCCCATCCAGGGGGAGGCCATGGAGGAGGAAGCACAAGGGGGAGAACCTCTCCTCCTCTCTCTTGGTGGCACCGGAGTGCCATCGAGAGGGGAATCATCGCCATGGTGATCGTCTTCATCAGCATCACCATCATCATCACTATCCTCATCTATTTTATGTGGTCCACTCTCCCGCACCCTGCTGTAATCCCTACTTGAACATGGTGCTTTATGCCACATATTATGATCCAATGATGTGTTGCAATCCTATGATGTTTTGAGTAGATATCTTTTGTCTTTAGGTTGATTGATGATCTAGATTGGTATGAGTTGTATGTTTTACTTTGGTGCTGTCCTATGGTGCCCTCCGTGTCATGCAAGCATGAGGGATTCCCGCTGTAGGGTGTTGCAATACATTTATGATCGCTTATAGTGGGTTGCGTGAGTGACTGGAACACAAACCCGAGTAAGGGGGTTATTGCGTATGGGATAAAGAGGACTTGATGCTTTAATGATATGGTTGGGTTTTACCTTAATGATCTTTAGTAGTTGTGGATCCTTGCTAGAGTTCCAATCATAAGTGCATATGATCCAAGTAGAGAAAGTATGTTAGCTTATGCCTCTCCCTCATATGAAACTGCAATAGTGATTACCGGTCTTGTTAACGATTGCCTAGGACAATTCCGCACACCGATCCACCATTATTACACACTCGCTATTTATAATATTTAGTAATATATTCTAAATTTATGATAACAGCACCTACTTTTATATTTTATCTCTCTGATATCATACAAAGTTATCCTCTTCGTACCCACAACATAGTTTTATTTCTCGTTGCTAGTTGGAAGCAAACGTTCGGTGTACGTAGAGTCGTATCAGTGGCAGATAGGGCTTGAGAGAATATTCATCTTACCTTTAGCTCCTTGTGGGTTCGACACTCCATACTTATCACTTCCACCTTTGGAAATTGCTACGATGATTCCCTGCACTTGGGGATTATCAGTATGCCCGATGATGTTATCAAGAAGAAGGTCTTCCCTTTATCTTTGGAGGGAGACACATTGACATGGTATAGGCTATGTGATGATATGGGATCATGGAACTACAAACGATTGAAATTGGAATTTCATTAGAAGTTTTATCCTATGCATCTTGTTCATCGTGATCATAATTATATATATAATTTTTGGCCTCGCGAAGGAGAAAGCATCGCTCAAGCTTGGGGGAGGCTTAAGTCAATGTTATATTCATGCCCCAATCATGAGCTCTCAAGAGAAATGATTATTCAGAAATTTTATGCTCGGCTTTCTGATAACAACCGCACCATGCTCGATACTTCTTGTGTTGGCTCTTTTATGA
This sequence comes from Triticum urartu, assembly GCF_056163025.1. Lineage (NCBI taxonomy): Eukaryota > Viridiplantae > Streptophyta > Magnoliopsida > Poales > Poaceae > Triticum > Triticum urartu. Next base: position 642,142,219 of record NC_141879.1, on the reverse strand, counting down.
TGAAAACTATTGAATTCAAATGGGATTTATTGGAAATAATTAAACGCAACTCTGAAGATTGGGATCTCGACGAAGGTAAGGAGTCAGGTATGATACCTAAGTTTGATTGTGTTAAATCTTTTATGGATACCGTTGTTTTCCGTAAATTTAGCACTAAATATGGACTTGACTCTTAGATAGTAGCTTCTTTCTGTGAATCTTTTGCTACTCATGTTGATCTCCCTAAGGAGAAGTGGTTTAAATATCATCCCCCATTCAAGTAAAAGTAGCTGCACCTATTAAAGTTGAAGAAAAGACTGTCACTTATAATGATCCTATTATTCCTACTGCTTATGTTGAGAAGCCACCTTTTCCTGTTAGGATAAAAGATCATGCTAGAGCTTCAACTGTGGTTCGTAAAAGCAATATTAGAACCTATACACCTCCTGAGCAAGTTAAAGTTGAACCTAATATTGCTATTGTTAAGGATCTCTTGGCTGATAATATTGATGGGCATGTTATTTATTTCTGTGATGAAACTGCTAGAATTGCTAAACCTTGTGCTAAAGATAAACATAGACCTGTGGTAGGCATGCCTGTTATTTCTATTAAAATAGAAGATCATTGTTATCATGGCTTGTGTGATATGGGTGCTAGTGCTAGTGCAATACCTATTGACTTATACAAAGAAATTATGCATGATATTGCACCTGCCAAGTTAGAAGATATTGATGTCACAATTAAACTTGCCAATAGAGATAATATCTCACCAATGGGGATTGTTAGAGATGTTGAAGTCTTTTGTGGGAAAACTAAATATCCTGCTGATTTTCCTGTTCTTGGTTCCCACAAGATAGCTTTTGTCCTATTATATTTGGTAGACCCTTCTTAAACACTGTTAATGCTAGGATAGATTGCAAAAAGGATGTTATTACTATTGGTTTAGGTGATATGTCTCTTGAGTTCAACTTTTCTAAATTTCGTAGACAACAACATGAAGAAGAGCTGCCTAGTAAAGATGAAATTATTGGTCTTGCTTCTATTGCCATACCTCCTAGTGATCCTTTAGAACAATATTTGCTAGACCATGAAAATGATATGTATATGAATGAAAGAAGGGAAATAGATGAGGTGTTCTTTAAACAGGGACCTATTCTAAAACACAACTTGCCAGTTGAAATCTTAGGGGATCCTCCTCCACCCAAGAGTGATCCCGTGTTTGAGCTTAAACCATTGCCTGATACTCTTAAATATGCTTATCTTGATGAAAAGAAGATATATCCTGTTATTATTAGTGCTAACCTTTCAGAGAAGGAGGAAGAAAAATTATTGAAAACTCTGAAGAAGCACCGTGCTGCTATTGGATATACTCTTGATGATCTTAAGGGCATTAGTCCCACTCTATGTCAACACAAAATAAATTTGGAAAAAGATGCCAAACTGGTTATTGATCGCCAACGATGGCTGAATCCTAAGATGAAAGAAGTGGTAAGAAAAGAAATACTAAATCTCCTTGAGGCAGGTATAATTTATCCCGTTGCTAATAGTCAGTGGGTAAGTCCTGTCCATTGTGTTCCTAAGAAGGGAGGTATTACTGTCGTTCCTAATGATAAAGATGAATTGATACCGCAAAGAATTATTACAGGTTATAGGATGGTAATTGATTTCCGCAAATTAAATAAGGCTACTAAAAAAGATCATTACCCCTTACCTTTTATTGATCAAATGCTAGAAAGGTTATCCAAACATACTCATTTTTGCTTTCTAGATGGTTATTCTGGTTTCTCCCAAATACCTGTGTCAGCCGATGATCAATCTAAGACCACTTTTACTTGCCCTTTCGGTACTTTTGCTTATAGACGTATGCCTTTTGGTTTATGTAATGCACCTGCTACCTTTCAAAGATGCATGATGGCTATATTTTCTGATATTTGCGAAAAGATATGTGAGGTATTCATGGATGATTTCTCCGTTCATGGATCCTCTTTTGATGATTGCTTAAGCAACCTTGATAGAGTTTTGCAGAGATGTGAAGAAACTAACCTTGTCTTGAATTGGGAGAAATGCCACTTTATGGTTAATGAAGGTATTGTCTTGGGGCACACAATTTCTAAAAGAGGTATTGAAGTTGATAAAGCTAAAGTTGATGCTATTGAAAACATGCCATGCCCCAAGGACATTAAAGATATAAGAAGCTTCCTTGGTCATGCCGATTTTTATAGGAGGTTCATTAAGGACTTCTCAAAAATTTCTCGGCCTGTGACTAATCTATTACAAAAAGATATTCCTTTTGTCTTTGATGATGATTGCGTAGAAGCATTTGAAATACTTAAGAAAGCATTGATTTCTGCACCTATTTTTCAGCCACATGATTGGAATTTACCCTTTGAAATTATGTGTGATGCTAGTGATTATGCTGTAGGTGCTGTTCTAGGGCAAAGAGTTGATAAGAAATTAAATGTTATTCAATATGCTAGTAAAACTCTAGACAATGCCCAGAGAAATTATGCTACCACCGAAAAAGAATTTTTAGCATTTGTATTTGCTTGTGATAAGTTCAGACCTTATATTGTTGATTCTAAAGTAACTATTCACACTCCGAAAAGGAATGGGTACGTGGTATAGTAAGTAAACCGACTCCAAAACAGTTCTAATGGCAAATGTTTCAGACTCCAAAAAGGAATAGGTACGTGGTACGGTAAGTAAACCAACTCCAAAACAGTTCTAATGGCAATTTTTCTCCGTTTTGGAATATTTAGAAAAATAGAAAAAGAAGAAGCAGCCTGGGAAGGACACGAGGGCTCCACGAGGGTGGAGGGCACGCCCTACCCCCCTAGGCGCGCCCCCTACCTCATGGGCACCTTGTGCGCTCTCCGGACTCCGTTTTCTTGCATGTTACGTATTTTGGTCGGTAAAAATTCATTATATAATCTCCCGGAGATTTTAACTCCTGTATCATGCAAACATCTCTCGTCTTTGTTTCGAGCTGTTTTTCTGACAGATCTAGGTCGTCATGTCATCTTCAAGTGCCCCCAAGGACAAGTTCTTTGAGAAGGTCATCAACCCTTACCTCGCGGAGGTGCTGCTGATGGGTAACGTAGTAATTTCAAAAAAATTCCTATGCACACGCAAGATCATGGTGATGCATAGCAACGAGAGGGGAGAGTGTGAACTACGTACCCTTGTAGATCGACAACGGAAGCGTTAGCACGACGTGGTTGATGTAGTCGTACGTCTTCACGGCCCGACCGATCAAGCACCGAAACTACGGCACCTCCGAGTTCTAGCACACGTTCAGCTCGATGACGATCCCCGGACTCCGATCCAGCAAAGTGCCGGGGAAGAGTTCCGTCCGCACGACGGCGTGGTGACGATCTTGATGTACTACCGTCGCAGGGCTTCGCCTAAGCACCGCTACAATATTATCGAGGACTATGGTGGAAGGGGGCACCGCACACGGCTAAGAATATGATCACGTGGATCAACTTGTGTCTCTAGGGGTGCCCCCTGCCTCCGTATATAAAGGATCAAAGGGGGGGGTGCGCCCGGCCAGGAGAGGGCGCGCCAGGAGGAGTCCTACTCCCTCCGGGAGTAGGATTCCCCCCCTTTCCTAGTTGGAATAGGATTCGGGAGGGGGGAAAGAGGAGAGAGAGAAGGAAGGGGGGGGGCGCCGCCCCCCTCTCCTTGTCCTATTCGGACTAGGGGGGGGGGGAGGGGCGCGCGGCCCAGCCCTGGCCACCTCTCCTCTCTTCCACTAAGGCCCACTAAGGCCCATATACCTCCCGGGGGGTTCCGGTAACCTCCCGGTACTCCGGTAAAATCCCGATTTCACCCGAAACACTTCCGATATCCAAATATAGGCTTCCAATATATCAATCTTTATGTCTCGACCATTTCCAGACTCCTCGTCATGTCCCCGATCCCATCCGGGACTCCGAACTCCTTTGGTACATCAAAACTCATAAACTCATAATATAACTGTCATCGAAACCTTAAGCGCGCGGACCCTACGGGTTCGAGAAAAATGTAGACATGACCGAGACACGTCTCCGGTCAATAACCAATAGCGGAACCTGGATGCTCATATTGGCTCCTACATATTCTACGAAGATCTTTATCGGTCAGACCGCATAACAACATATGTTGTTCCCTTTGTCATCGGTATGTTACTTGCCCGAGATTCGATCGTCGGTATCTTAATACCTAGTTCAATCTCGTTACCGGCAAGTCTCTTTACTCGTTCCGTAATACATCATCTCACAACTAACTCATTAGTTGCAATGCTTGCAAGGCTTATGTGATGTGTATTACCGAGAGGGCCCAGAGATACCTCTCCGACAATCGGAGTGACAAATCCTAATCTCGAAATACGCCAACCCAACATGTACCTTTGGAGACACCTGTAGAGCACCTTTATAATCACCCAGTTACGTTGTGACGTTTGGTAGCACACAAAGTGTTCCTCCGGTAAATGGGAGTTGCATAATCTCATAGTCATAGGAACATGTATAAGTCATGAAGAAATCAATAGCAACATACTAAACGATCGGGTGCTAAGCTAATGGAATGGGTCATGTCAATCAGATCATTCACCTAATGATGTGATCCCGTTAATCAAATAACAACTCTTTGTCCATGGTTAGGAAACATAACCATCTTTGATTAACGAGCTAGTCTAGTAGAGGCATACTAGTGACACTCTGTTTGTCTATGTATTCACACATGTATTATGTTTCCGGTTAATACAATTCTAGCATGAATAATAAACATTTATCATGATATAAGGAAATAAATAATAACTTTATTATTGCCTCTAGGGCATATTTCCTTCAGTCTCCCACTTGCACTAGAGTCAATAATCTAGATTATACAGTAATGATTCTAACACCCATGAAGCCTTGGTGCTGATCATGTTTTGCTCGTGGAAGAGGCTTAGTCAACGGGTCTGCTACATTCAGATCCGTATGTATCTTGCAAATCTCTATGTCTCCCACCTGGACTAGATCCCGGATGGAATTGAAGCATCTCTTGATGTGCTTGGTTCTCTTGTGAAATCTGGATTCCTTTGCCAAGGCAATTGCACCAGTATTGTCACAAAAGATTTTCATTGGACCCGATGCACTAGGTATGACACCTAGATCGGATATGAACTCGTTCATCCAGACTCCTTCATTTGCTGCTTCCGAAGCAGCTATGTATTCTGCTTCACACATAGATCCCGCCACGACGCTTTGTTTAGAACTGCACCAACTGATAGCTCCACCGTTTAATGTAAATACGTATCCAGTTTGCGATTTAGAATCGTCCGGATCAGTGTCAAAGCTCGCATCGACGTAACCATTTACGATTAGCTCTTTGTCACCTCCATAAACGAGAAACATATCCTTAGTCCTTTTCAGGTATTTCAGGATGTTCTTGACCGCTGTCCAGTGATCCACTCCTGGATTACTTTGGTACCTCCCTGCTAGACTTATAGCAAGGCACACATCAGGTCTGGTACACAGCATTGCATACATGATAGAGCCTATGGCTGAAGCATAGGGAACATCTTTCATTTTCTCTCTATCTTCTGCAGTGGTCGGGCATTGAGTCTGACTCAACTTCACACCTTGTAACACAGGCAAGAACCCTTTCTTTGCTTGATCCATTTTGAACTTCTTCAAAACTTTGTCAAGGTATGTGCTTTGTGAAAGTCCAATTAAGCGTCTTGATCTATCTCTATAGATCTTAATGCCTAATATGTAAGCAGCTTCACCGAGGTCTTTCATTGAAAAACTCTTATTCAAGTATCCCTTTATTCTATCCAGAAATTCTATATCATTTCCAATTAGTAATATGTCATCCACATATAATATCAGAAATGCTACAGAGCTCCCACTCACTTTCTTGTAAATACAAGCTTCTCCAAAAGTCTGTATAAAACCAAATGCTTTGATCACACTATCAAAGCGTTTATTCCAACTCCGAGAGGGTTGCACCAGTCCATAAATGGATCGCTGGAACTTGCACACTTTGTTAGCTCCCTTTGGATCGACAAAACCATCTGGTTGCATCATATACAACTCTTCTTCCAGAAATCCATTCAGGAATGCAGTTTTGACATCCATCTGCCAAATTTCATAATCATAAAATGCGGCAATTGCTAACATGATTCGGACAGACTTAAGCATCGCTACGGGTGAGAAGGTCTCATCGTAGTCAATCCCTTGAACTTGCCGAAAACCTTTTGCGACAAGTCGAGCTTTGTAGACAGTAATATTACCGTCAGCGTCCGTCTTCTTCTTGAAGATCCATTTATTCTCAATTGCTTGCCGATCATTTGGCAAGTCAACCAAAGTCCATACTTTGTTCTCATACATGGATCCCATCTCAGATTTCATGGCTTCAAGCCATTTTACGGAATCTGGGCTCACCATCGCTTCGTCATAGTTCGTAGGTTCATCATGATCTAGTAGCATGACTTCCAGAACAGGATTACCGTACCACTCTGGCGCGGATCTCACTCTGGTTGATCTACGAGGTTCAGTAGTATCTTGTTCTGAAGTTTCATGATCATTATCATTAGCTTCCTCACTAATTGGTGTAGGTGTCACAGAAACAGATTTCTGTTATGTACTACTTTCCAATAAGGGAGTAGGTACAGTTACCTCGTCAAGTTCTACTTTCCTCCCACTCACTTCTTTCGAGAGAAACTCCTTTTCCAGAAAGTTTCTGAATTTAGCAGCAAAAGTCTTTCCTTCGGATCTGTGATAGAAGGTGTATCCAATAGTTTCCTTTGGATATCCTATGAAGACACATTTTTCCGATTTGGGTTCGAGCTTATCAGGTTGAAGCTTTTTCACATAAGCATCGCAGCCCCAAACTTTCAGAAACGACAACTTTGGTTTCTTGCCAAACCATAGTTCATAAGGCGTCGTCTCAATGGATTTTGATGGTGCCCTATTTAACGTGAATGTGGCCGTCTCTAGAGCGTATCCCCAAAACAATAGCGGTAAATCAGTAAGAGACATCATAGATCGTACCATATCTAGTAAAGTACGATTACGACGTTCGGACACACCATTACGCCGTGGTGTTCCGGGTGGCGTGAGTTGCGAAACTATTCTACATTGTTTCAAATGTACACCAAACTCGTAACTCAAATATTCTCCTCCACGATCAGATCGTAGGAATTTTATTTTCTTGTTACGATGATTTTCAACTTCACTCTGAAATTCTTTGAACTTTTCAAACGTTTCAGACTTGTGTTTCATTAAGTAGATATACCCATATCTGCTTAAGTCATCTGTGAAGGTGAGAAAATAACGATATCCGCCACGAGCCTGAACATTCATCGGACCACATACATCTGTATGTATGATTTCTAACAAATCTGTTGCTCTCTCCATAGTACCGAGAACGGTGTTTTTGTCATCTTACCCATAAGGCACGGTTCGCAAGTACCAAGTGATTCATAATCAAGTGGTTCCAAAAGCCCATCAGTATGGAGTTCCTTCATGCGCTTTATACCGATATGACCTAAACGGCAGTGCCACAAATAAGTTGCACTATCATTATCAACTCTGCATCTTTTGGTTTCAACACTATGAATATGTGTGTCACTACTATCGAGATTTAATAAGAATAGACCACTCTTTAAGGGTGCATGACCATAAAAGATATTACTCATGTAAATAGAACAACCATTATTCTCTGATTTAAATGAATAACCGTCTCGCATCAAACAAGATCCGGATATAATGTTCATGCTTAACGCTGGCACCAAATAACAATTATTTAGGTCTAATATTAATCCCGAAGGTAGATGTAGAGGTAGCGTGCCGACTGCGATCACATCGACTTTGGAACCATTTCCCACGCGCATCGTCACCTCGTCCTTAGCCAATCTTCGCTTAATCCATAGTCCCTGTTTCGAGTTGTAAATATTAGCAACAGAACCAGTATCAAATACCCAGGTGCTACTGCGAGCATGAGTAAGGTACACATCAATAACATGTATATCATATATACCTTTGTTCACCTTGCCATCCTTCTTATCCGCCAAATACTTGAGGCAGTTCCGCTTCCAGTGACCAGTCTGCTTGCAGTAGAAGCACTCAGTTTCAGGCTTAGGTCTAGGTTTGGGTTTCATCTCTTGAGCAGCAACTTGCTTGCTGTTCTTTTCGAAGTTCCCCTTCTTCTTCCCTTTGCCATTTTCTTGAAACTAGTGGTCTTGTTGACCATCAACACTTGATGCTCCTTCTTGATTTCTACCTCTGCAGCTTTCAGCATTGCGAAGAGCTCGGGAATAGTCTTATTCATCCCTTGCATATTATAGTTCATCACGAAGCTCTTGTAGCTTGGTGGCAGTGATTGGAGAATTCTGTCAATGACGCAATCATCTAGAAGATTAACTCCCAATTGAATCAAGTGATTATTATACCCAGACATTTTGAGTATATGCTCATTGACAGAACTGTTCTCCTCCATCTTGCAGCTATAGAACTTATTGGAGACTTCATATCTCTCAATCCGGACATTTGCTTGAAATATTAACTTCAACTCCTGGAACATCTCATATGCTCCATGACGTTCAAAACGTCGTTGAAGTCCCGATTCTAAGCCGTAAAGCATGGCACACTGAACTATCGAGTAGTCATCAGCTTTGCTCTGCCAGACGTTCATAACATCTGGTGTTGCTCCAGCAGCAGGCCTGGCACCCAGCGGTGCTTCCAGGACGTAATTCTTCTGTGCAGCAATGAGGATAATCCTCAAGTTACGGACCCAGTCCGTGTAATTGCTACCATCATCTTTCAACTTTGCTTTCTCAAGGAACGCATTAAAATTCAACGAAACAACAGCACGGGCCATCTATCTACAATCAAACATGAATAAGCAAGATACTATCAGGTACTAAGTTCATGATAAATTTAGGTTCAATTAATCATATTACTTAAAGAACTCCCACTTAGATAGACATCCCTCTAATCCTCTAAGTGATTACGTGATCCAAATCAACTAAACCATGTCCGATCATCACGTGAGATGGAGTAGCTTCATTGGTGAAAATCACTATGTTGATCATATCTACTATATGATTCACGCTCGACCTTTCGGTCTCCGTGTTCCGAGGCCATATCTGTATATGCTTGGCTCGTCAAGTATAACCTGAGTATTCCGCGTGTGCAACTGTTTTGCTCCCGTTGTATTTGAACGTAGAGCCTATCACACCCGATCATCAAGTGGTGTCTCAGCACGAAGAACTTTCGCAACGGTGCATACTCAGGGAGAACACTTCTTGATAATTAGTGAGAGATCATCTTATAATGCTACCGTCAATCAAAGCAAAATAAGATGCATAAAAGATAAACATCACATGCAATCAATATAAGTGATATGATATGGCCATCATCATCTTGTGCTTGTGATCTCCATCTTCGAAGCACCGTCATGATCACCATCGTCACTGGCGCGGCACCTTGATCTCCATTGTAGCATCGTTGTCGTCTCGCCAATCTTATGCTTCCACGACTATCGCTACCGCTTAGTGATAAAGTAAAGCATTACAGCGCGATTGCATTGCATACAATAAAGCGACAACCATATGGCTCCTGCCAGTTGCCGATAACTCGGTTACAAAACATGATCATCTCATACAATAAAATTTAGCATCATGTCTTGACCATATCACATCACAATATGCCCTGCAAAAACAAGTTAGACGTCCTCTACTTTGTTGTTGCAAGTTTTATGTGGCTGCTACGGGCTTAAGCAAGAACCAATCTTACCTACGCATCAAAACCACAATGATAGTTTGTCAAGTTGGTGCTGTTTTAACCTTCGCAAGGACCAGGCGTAGCCACACTCGGTTCAACTAAAGTTGGAGAAACTGTCACCCGCTAGCCACCTTTGTGCAAAGCACGTCGGGAGAACCGGTCTCGCGTAAGCGTACGCGTAATGTCAGCCCGGGCCGCTTCGTCCAACAATACCGCCGAACCAAAGTATGACATGCTGGTAAGCAGTATGACTTATATCGCCCACAACTCACTTGTGTTCTACTCGTGCAAATAACATCAACACATAAAACCTAGGCTCTGATACCACTGATGGGTAACGTAGTAATTTCAAAAAATTTCCTACGCACACGCAAGATCATGGTGATGCATAGCAACAAGAGGGGAGAGTGTGATCTACGTACCCTTGTAGATCGACAACGGAAGCGTTAGCACAACGTGGTTGATGTAGTCGTACGTCTTCACGGCCCGACCGATCAAGCACCGAAACTATGGCACCTCCGAGTTCTAGCACACGTTCAGATCGATGACGATCCCCGGACTCCGATCCAGCAAAGTGTCGGGGAAGAGTTCCGTCAGCACGACGGCGTGGTGACGATCTTGATGTACTACCGTCGTAGGGCTTCGCCTAAGCACCGCTACAATATTATCGAGGACTATGGTGGAAGGGGGCACCGCACACGGCTAAGAATATGATCACGTGGATCAACTTGTGTCTCTAGGGGTGCCCCCTGCCTCCGTATATAAAGGATCAAAGGGGGGGTGTGTGGCCGGCCAGGAGAGGATTCCCCCCTTTCCTAGTTGGAATAGGATTCGGGAGGGGGGAAAGAGGAGAGAGAGAAGGAAGGGGGGCGCCACCCCCTCTCCTTGTCCTATTCGGACTAGGGGGGAGGGGCGTGCGGCCCAGCCCTGGCCACCTCTCCTCTCTTCCACTAAGGCCCATATACCTCCCGGGGGGTTCCGGTAACCTCCCGGTACTCCAGTAAAATCCCGATTTCACCCGGAACACTTCCGATATCCAAATATAGGCTTCCAATATATCAATCTTTATGTCTCGACCATTTCGAGACTCCTCGTCATGTCCCCGATCCCATCCGGGACTCCGAACTCCTTCGGTACATCAAAACTCATAAACTCATAATATAACTGTCATCGAAACCTTAAGCGTGCGGACCCTACGGGTTCGAGAACAATGTTGACATGACCGAGACACGTCTTCGGTCAATAACCAATAGCGGAACCTGGATGCTCATATTGGCTCCTACATATTCTACGAAGATCTTTATCGGTCAGACCGCATAACAACATACGTTGTTCCCTTTGTCATCGGTATGTTACTTGCCCGAGATTCGATCGTCGGTATCTTAATACCTAGTTCAATCTCGTTACCGGCAAGTCTCTTTACTCATTCCGTAATACATCATCTCACAACTAACTCATTAGTTGCAATGCTTGCAAGGCTTATGTGATGTGTATTACCAAGAGGGCCCAGAGATACCTCTCCGACAATCGGAGTGACAAATCCTAATCTCGAAATACGCCAACCCAACATGTACCTTTGGAGACACCTGTAGAGCACATTTATAATCACCCAGTTATGTTGTGACGTTTGGTAGCACACAAAGTGTTCCTCCGGTAAACGGGAGTTGCATAATCTCATAGTCATAGGAACATGTATAAGTCATGAAGAAAGCAATAGCAACATACTAAACGATCGGGTGCTAAGCTAATGGAATGGGTCATGTCAATCAGATCATTCACCTAATGATGTGATCCCGTTAATCAAATAACAACTCTTTGTCCATGGTTAGGAAACATAACCATCTTTGATTAACGAGCTAGTCTAGTAGAGGCATACTAGTGACACTCTGTTTGTCTATGTAGTCACACATGTATTATGTTTCCGGTTAATACAATTCTAGCATGAATAATAAACATTTATCATGATATAAGGAAATAAATAATAACTTTATTATTGCCTCTAGGGCATATTTCCATCAGCTGCAACACTCTCAAACCATTGAGATGCGTGAGGGATTGTTGCACATCCGCGATGTTGAGGGAACAAGGAAGACCGGAAGCACGGAGGCAAGGCTCGAGGCATTGGAGCAACAAGTTTTCAAGTGTCAGGAGATGGTGGAGCGTGGACTCGACTCCAATCACATTATGATCACGGAGTTCACCAACAACCACAAGCTGGACGTCAAGGACATTGGGGAGGCCATCTTCAAGCTTCATGAGAAAATCGAGCACCTCCAAGCCCAGAACTATGACCTGCAAAATCAAAACTATGAGCATGTGTATAGATTCAAAAGGATGAGTTTGTCTGCAGATTTGGGGACTCAGGAGACTCGATCATACTTCTATGATGGTGAGCCTATGCCTTGGAAGAGGGATGAAAAGCCTTCATCATCAACAACTCCAACTCCTTCACCGGCAAAAGAGATATAATCACATGGGTACGGGCACTCCCCTTGGCAACTGCCAAGCTTGGGGGAGGTTCCCTATCGTATCACCATCACTTTTATCTTTACCGTTTTTCTTAGTTTGATCCTTTTGATAATATCATGATCTAGTAGAATAAAGTTTTTAGTATGATCTAGTTGTGAGTTTTGCTTTATGATCTTCCTATGTAATCGAGTCCGTGAGCTATATATAATAAAGCTTAGTGTTGAGTCAAGGGCTTGATTATTTTTCCATAATCTTGAGTGAATAAAAGAAAAGAGAAAGAACAAAAAGAAACAAAAAAGATCATATGGATCTTATGGAGAGTAATGAGCTCACATAGAAAGAGTATGATGAATAAAAGTTGTTGAGATTTGACAAACATAGTTTTGGTCATCGTGGCAATTAATAGGAAGTAATAAATAAAGAGAGGTCTTCACATATAAATACACTATCTTGGACATCTTTTATGATTGTGAGCACTCATTAAAATATGACATGCTAAAGAGTTGATGTTGGACAAGGAAGACAACGTAATGGGTTATGTTTTATTACATCTGAGATAAATTATATTGTCATAGATCATCCAACATGATTGAGCTTGCCTTTCCCCCTCATGATAGCCAAATTCTTTGCACCAAGTAGAGATACTACTTGTGCTTCCAGACACCCTTAAACCAGTTTTGCCATGAGAGTCCACCATACCTACCTATGGATTGAGTAAGATCCCTCAAGTCGTTGTCATCGGTGCAAGCAATAAAAGTTGCTCTCTAAATATGTATGACTTATTAATGTGGGAGAAAATAAGCTTTACACAATCTTGTGATATGGAAGAAATAAAAGTGACGGACTGCGTAATAAAGGTCCATATCACAAGTGGCAATATAAAGTGACGTTCTTTCGCGTTAAGATTTTGTGCATCCAACCATAAAAGCGCATGACAACCTCTCCTTCCCTCTGCGAAGGGCCTATCTTTTACTTTTATCTCCTACCTTACATAAGAGTCATGGTGATCTTCACCCTTTCTTTTTACATTTTATATTTTGGCAAGCACAACATGTTGGAAAGATCCTGGTATATATGGCTAATTGGATGTGAGTTTTCATGAACTATTATTGTTGACATTACCCTTGAGGTAAAACGTTGGGAGGCAAAACTATAAGCCCCTATCTTTCTCTGTGTCCGATTAAAACTCCATACACATAAGTATTGCATGAGTGTTAGCAATTGTGAAATACTATATGATAGTTGAGTATGTGGACTTGCTGAAAAGCTCTTATATTGACTCTTTCCTATGTTATGATAAATTGCAATTGCTCCAATGACTAAGATTATAGTGTGTTAGTTTTCAATGAAGTTTATGATTCATACTTGAAATTGTGATTTAATTGTTACTCTAGCATAATAGATCATATGACAAGAATTATATAAGTTGCTGTTCTAAGAATGATCATGATGCCCTCATGTCCGTATTTTATTTTTATCGACACCTCTATCTCTAAACATGTGGACATATTTTCCGATTTCGGCTTTCGCTTGAGGACAAGCGAGGTCTAAGCTTGGGGGAGTTGATACGTCCATTCTGCATCATGCTTTTATATCGACATTTATTGCATTATGGGATGTTATTACACATTATGTCACAATACATATGCCTACTCTCTCTTATTTTACAAGGTTTACATAAAGAGGGAGAATGCCAGCAACTGGGATTCTAGGCTGGAAAAGGAGCAAATATTAGAGACCTATTCTGCACTGCTCCAAAAGACCTGAAACTTCACGGAAGTCTTTTCAGAATATATATAAAATACTGAGCGCAAGAAGTCCAGAGGGGGGCCACACCCTGATGACGAGGGTGGGGGGCACGCCCTATCCCCCTGGGCGCGCCCCCTGCCTCGTGGGCCCCCTGGTGGCCTGATACGTCTCCGTCGTATCTATAATTTTTGATTGTTCCATGCCAATATTCTACAACTTCCATATATTTTTTGGCAACTTTTTATACTATTTTTGGGACTAACATATTGATCCAGTGCCCAGTGCCAGTTCCTGTCTGTTGCATGTTTTTGGTTTCGCAGAATATCCATATCAAACGGAATCGAAACGGGATAAAAACGGACGGATAATTATTTTGGAATATTTTTGATTTTTGGGAAGAAAATCAACATGAGACGGTGCCCGAGGTGGCCACGAGAGTGGGGCCCACAGCCACTACAGGCAGGCGCGCCCCCACCCTCGTGGGCCCCTCGTAAGGCGGTTGATGCTCTACTTTGGCCGCAAGAAAGCTAATTTTTGGAAAAATATCTGGGCGAAGGTTCCAACCCAATCGGAGTTACGGATCTCCGGATATAAAAGAAACGGTGAAAGGGCAGCAGAACAGAACGCAGAAATAGAGAGAGACAGAGAGACAGATCCAATCTCGGAGGGGCTCTCGCCCCTCCCACGCCATGGAGGCCAAGGACCAGAGGGAGAACCCTTTTCCCATCTAGGGAGGAGGTCAAGGAAGAAGAAGACGAAGGGTCCCCCTCTCCCCTTCTCTTTCGGTGGCGCCGGAACGCTGCCGTGGCCATCATCATCACCGCAATCTTCACCAATGACTTCACCGCCATCATCACCAACTCTTCCCCCCTCTATGCAGTGGTGTAATCCCTCTCTTACCCTCTGTAATCTCTACTTAAACATGGTGCTCAACGCTATATATTATTTCCCAATGATGTATGGCTATCCTATGATGTTTGAGTAGATCCGTTTTGTCCTATGGGCTATTTGATGATCTAGATTGGTTTGAGTTGCATGTTTTATTATTGGTGCTGTCCTATGGTGCTCTCCGTATCGCGCAAGCGTGAGGGATCCCCGCTATAGGGTGTTGCAATACGTTCATGATTCGCTTATAGTGGGTTGCGTGAGTGACTGAAACACAAACCCGAGTAAGTAGGTTGTTGCGTATGGGATAAAGAGGACTTGATGCTTTAATGCCATGGTTGGGTTTTACCTTCATGATCTTTAGTAGTTGCATATGCTTGCTAGAGTTCCAATCATAAGTGCATATGATCCAAGTAGAGAAAGTATGTTAGCTTATGCCTCTCCCTCATATAAAATTGCAATAATGATTACTGGTCTAGTCATCGATTGCCTAGGGACAAATAACTTTCTCGTAACAAATACTCTTTACTAAAACTAACTTAGTTGTGTCCTTATCTAAACAGCCCCTACTTTTTATTTTCATGCTCTTTATTACCTTGCAAACCTATCCAACAACACCTGCAAAGTACTTCTAGTTTCATACTTGTTCTAGGTAAAGCGAACGTCAAGCGTGCATAGAGTTGTATCGGTGGTCGATAGAACTTGAGGGAATATTTTTTCTACCTTTAGCTCCTCGTTGCGTTCGACACTCTTACTTATCGAAAACTGTTGTGATCCCCTATACTTGTGGGTTATCAATACCTTTTTCTGGCGCCGTTGCTGGGGAGCAATAGCGTGGGGGTGAATATTCTCGTGTGTCCTTGTTTGCTTTATCACTAAGTAATTTTTATTTTCTGTTCTTAGTTGTTTTCTATCTTTAGTTATGGGTAGTAAACGCAAAATACCAAAGAAATTAGTTGTACCTACTAAACCAATGGTTGAAGAACCACTCAAAATCTATCACACTGCTGAAGCTTATTACTTGGATCATCTTCGATCCCTATGTGATCGTGTTGAAACCCCAACTAGCTTAGTTGAGGGAAAATCTTTAGATGAGCATGCTTGTTATGTGCGACACCGAATATCTAAAAAAAGGAAAAATTTACTGGGTCAAATTCATTGTTTGCAATGCTATGCTTGGAATTTATGCGAAATATATGATATTACTTGTTGTTCTGAAAACCCTAAGAAACACCTTCCCTATCAATGTGAGTTTAGTGATAATGGAATCGTATCTTTGTATGCTAAGGGTGTTTATAGTTACTATGATGTTCAACAAATTGAAGAATTTGTTGCTTCTAAGGGTGCTTATGAAATTGCTTCTTTGATTGAAACGTATGATGCTACTCTTTACAAATCTGAAAATTTGACATACTTAAATATTGCTATGATAATTATGCTTCTAATGCCTATGTTGAACTATATATTGAGGACTACCCCGCTGTCCAAGAAGAGACTAATATTTTGCAGGAGTCTATGGAGGAAGAAATTGATGAAACTGTGAGCTCATTGGATGAAAAAGACGAGGTGGAGAGCGAAGAACAAAAGGAGGAAGGGCGGATTAGCTACCCGTGCCCACCTTCTAATGAGAGTAACTCTTCAACTCATACAATGTTTAATTTCCCTTCGTGCTTATCGAAGGATGAATGCTATGATAATTGCTATGATCCCGTTGATTCTTTTGAAATATCCCTTTTTGATGATGCTTGCTATGCTTGTGGCCAAGATGCCAATATGAATTATGATTATGGAGATGAAATTTCTATAGTTCCTTATGTTAAACATGAAATTGTTGCTATTGCACCCACGCATGATATTCCTATTATCTTTTTGAATTCTCCCAACTACAATATATCGGAGAAGTTTACCCTTATCAAGGATTATATTGATGGGTTGCCTTATATCATTGCACATGATGATTTTGATGAATATAATATGCATGTGCTTGCTGCTCCTACTTGCAATTATTAATAGAGAGGGACTATATCTCCACCACTCTATGTTTCCAATATGATAAAATTGCAAGAAACTATTTATACCATGCATTGGCCTTTACTATGTGTGCATGAATTGTTCTTTTATGACATGCTGATGCATAGGAAGAGAGTTAGACTTCGTTGTTGCATGATATATGTTACTTTGTTCTCACTACTAAATTACAAATCATTGTTAATTAAAATTGGCTTTGATATACCTTGGGATCTGGGTGGATCCATTACTTGAGCACTATATGCCTAGCTTGATGGCTTTAAAGAAAGCGCTGCCAGGGAGACAACCCGGAAGTTTTAGAGAGTTATTTATTTCTGTTGAGTGCTTTTATATAGTTTAAAAACAACAAAAATAAAGAGGGGAACCCAAAACTTTTTCAAAAAGGAAAGTGAAAGTGAGAAAGACAAGCATTGTTGAAGTGGGAGAGCTCCTTGAACTTTGTTGATGCTCATGGCAACTTTGTGAATCTTGATTACAGAAAATTTTCAAGAAAAATAATTATCCCCTTGTACAATTCCATTGTATTATAAAAATAATGTGCCAATGTTTGCATTTAGGATGTTTACATTTGCTTGATGGTTTGTACGGTGCAGGACAGAAACTTTGGCTGTAGTGCGCGATTTTACATTTTTAGCTGGAACGTCAAATGGTTCTTGATTCTTTTTGCACTGTCTTTCTATGCAAATTGTTTATTTTTCCTAATTTTGGAAAAAAAATTCAAGTATCAGAAGTATGGTGAATGTTCAGATTGTTACCGACTGTTCTGTTTTTGATAGATTCTGTTTTTGATGCATAGTTTGCTTGTTTTGATGAAACTATCAATTTATATCGGTGGATTAAGCCATGGAAAAGTATATTACAGTAGACACAATGCAAAAAAAATATGAATTGGTTTGCAACAGTACTTCGAGTAGTGATTTTCTTTATTATACTAACGGGTCTTACCGAGTTTTCTGTTGAAATTTTGTGTGGATGAAGTGTTCGATGATCGAGAAGGTCTCGATGTGAGAAGAAGGAAGAGAGGAAAGAGCTCAAGCTTGGGGATGCCAGAGGCACCCCAAGTAAATATTCAAGGATACTCAAGCGTCTAAGCTTGGGGATGCCCCGGAAGGCGTCCCCTCTTTCTTCAACAATTATCAGTATGTCTTCGGATTCGTTTCGTTCATGCGATATGTGCAATCTTGGAGCGTCTTTTGCATTTAGTTTTCATTTTTCTTTTATGAACCATGCTGGTATGAGATAGTCCTTGGTTGGTTTATAGAATTCTCATTGCACTTCACTTATATCTTTTGAGTATGGCTTTATAGAATGCTTCATGTGCTTCACTTATATCATTTGAAGTTTGGATTGCCTGTTTCTCTTTACATAGAAAACCGCCATTTGTAGAATGCTCTTTTGCTTCACTTATATTTGTTAGAGCGTGGGCATATCTTTTGTAGAAAGAATTAAACTCCTGTGCTTCACTTATATCTATTTAGAGAGATGACAGGAACTGGTCATTCACATGGTTAGTCATAAAACCCTACATAAAACTTGTAGATCACTGAATATGATATGTTTGATTCCTTGCAATAGTTTTGCGATATAAAGGTGGTGATATTAGAGTCGTGCTAGTTGAGTAATTGTGAAATTGAGAAATACTTGCGTTGAGGTTTGCAAGTCCCGTAGCATGCACGTATGGTGAACCGTTATGTAACGAAGTTGGAGCATGAGGTATTTATTGATTGTCTTCCTTATGAGTGGCGGTCGGGGACGAGCGATGGTCTTTTCCTACCAATCTATCCCCCTAGGAGCAGGCGCGTAGTACTTTGTTTCGATAGCTAATAGACTTTTGCAATAAGTATGTGAGTTCTTTATGAGTAATGTTGAGTCCATGGATTATACGCACTCTCACCCTTCCATCATTGCTAGCCTCTTCGGTATCATGCATTGCCCTTTCTCACCTCGAGAGTTGGTGCAAACTTCACCTGTGCATCCAAACCCCGTGATACGATACGCTCTATCACACATAAACCTCCTTATATCTTCCTCAAAACAGCCACCATACCTACCTATTATGGCATTTCGATAGCCATTCCGAGTATATTGCCATGCAACTTCCATCATCATATACATGACTTGAGCATTTATTGTCATATTGCTTTGCATGATCGTAAGATAGCTAGCATGATGTTTTCATGGCTTGTCCGTTTTTTGATGTCATTGCTATGCTAGATCATTGCACATCCCGGTACACCACCGGAGGCATTCATATAGAGTCATATCTTTGTTCTAGATATCGAGTTCTAAGTAAATAAAAGTGTGATGATCATCATTATTAGAGCATTGCCCCAGTGAGGAAAGGATGATGGAGACTATGATTCCCCCACAATTCGGGATGAGACTCTAGACGAAAAAGAAAGAGAGAAAGGACCAAAAAAAGAGAAGGCCCAAAAAAGAGAAGGCCCAAAAAGAAAAAAAAGAAAACAAAAAATGAGAGAAAAAGAGAGAAGGGGCAATCTTACTATCCTTTTTACCACACTTGTGCTTCAAAGTAGCACCATGTTCTTCATATAGAGAGTCTCTTGATTTATCACTTTCATATACTAGTGGGAATTTTCATTATAGAACTTGGCTTGTATATTCCAACGATGGGCTTCCTCAAATGCCCTAGGTCTTCATGAGCAAGCAAGTTGGATGCACACCCACTTAGTTTCAGTTTGAGCTTTCATACACTTATAGATCTAGTGCATCCATTGCATGGCAATCCCTACTCCTCACATTGACATCAATTGATGGACATCTCCATAGCCCGTTGATTAGCCGCGTCGATGTGAGACTTTCTCCTTTTTTTGTCTTCTCCACATAACCCCCATCATCATATTCTATTCCACCTATAGTACTATGTCCATGGCTCACACTCATGTATTGCATGAAAGTTGAAAAGGTTTGAGAAACTCCAAAAGTATGAAACAAGTGCTTGGCTTGTCATCGGGGTTGTGCATGATGTGAATATTTTGTGTGGTGAAGATGGAGCATAGCCAGACTATATGATTTTGTAGGGATGAGCTTTCTTTGGCTATGTTATTTCAATAAGACATAATTGCTTGGTTGGTATGCTTGAAGTATTATTGTTTTTATGTCAAACGATAGACTATTGCTTTGAATCACTCGTGTCTTAATATTCATGCCATGATTAGACATATGATCAAGATTATGCTAGGTAGCATTCCACATCAAAAATTATCTTTTTTATCATTTACCTTCTCGAGGACGAGCAGGAATTAAGCTTGGGGATGCTGATACGTCTCCGTCGTATCTATAATTTTGATTGTTCCATGCCAATATTCTACAACTTCCATATACTTTTTGGCAACTTTTTATACTATTTTTGGGACTAACATATTGATCCAGTGCCCAGTGCCAGTTCCTATCTTTTGCATGTTTTTGGTTTCGCAGAATATCCATATCAAACAGAATCCAAACGGGATAAAAATGGACGGAGAATTATTTTGGAATATTTGTGATTTTTGGGAAGAAAATCAACGCGAGACGGTGCCCGAGGTGGCCATGAGGGTGGGGCCACGGCCACTACAGGCAGGCGCGCCCCCCACCCTCATGGGCCCCTCGTAAGGCAGTTGATGCTCTACTTTGGCCGCAACAAAGCTAATTTTTGGAAAAAGATCTAGGCGAAGGTTTCAAACCAATCGGAGTTACGGATCTCCGGATATAAAAGAAACGGTGAAAGGGCAGCAGAACAGAACGCAGAAATAGAGAGAGACAGAGAGACAAATCCAATCTCGGAGAGGCTCTCGCCCCTCCCACACCATGGAGGCCAAGGACCAGAGGGAAAACCCTTCTCCCATGTAGGGAGGAGGTCAAGGAAGAAGAAGACAAAGGGGCCCCCTCTCCCCTTCTCTTCCGGTGGCGCCGGAACGCCGCCGTGGCCATCATCATCACCGCAATCTTCACCAACGAATTCACCGCCATCATTGCCAACTCTTCCCCCCTCTATGTAGCGGTGTCATTGTTGGGTTTCGTAGTAATTTCAAAAAATTTCCTACGCACACACAAGATCATGTGATGCATAGCAACAAGATGGGAGAGTGTTGTCTACGTACCCACGCAGACCGACTGCGGAAGCGTTGGCGCAACGTAGAGGAAGTAGTCGTACGTCTTCACGATCCAACCGATCAAGCACCGAAACTACGGCACCTCCGAGTTCGAGCACACGTTCAGCTCGATGAAGATCCCCGGACTCCGATCCAGCAAAGTGTCGGGGAAGAGTTCCGTCAGCACGACGGCGTGGTGACGATCTTGATGCACTACAGCAGCAGGGCTTCGCCTAAACTCCGCTACAGTATTATCGAGGAATATGGTGGCTGGGGGCACCGCACACGGCTAAGGAATAGATCACGTGGATCAACTTGTCTCTTTCTGGGGTGCCTCTGCCTCAGTATATAAAGGACCAAAAGGGGGGGAGGCTGGCCGGCCACCTTGGGCGCGCCAGGAGAGTCCTACTCCCTCTGGGAGTAGGATTCCCCCCCAATCCTAGTTGGAATAGGACTCCTTGAGGGGGGGAAAGAGAGAGAGGGGGCCGGCCACCTCTCCTAGTCCTAATAGGACTAGGGGAAGGGGGGAGGCGCACAGCCACCTTGGGATGCCCCTTTCTCCTTTCCACTAAAGCCCACTAAGGCCCATATAGCTCCCGGGGGGTTCCGGTAACCTCCCGGTACTCCGGTAAAATCCCGATTTCACCCGGAACACTTCCGATATCCAAACATAGGCTTCCAATATATCAATCTTTACGTCTCCACCATTTGGAGACTCCTCATCATGTCCGTGATCATATCCGGGACTCCGAACAACCTTCGGTACATCAAAATGCATAAACTCATAATATAACTGTCATCGTAACCTTAAGCGTGCGGACCCTACGGGTTCGAGAACAATGTAGACATGACCGAGACATGTCTCCGGTCAATAACAAATAGCGGTACCTGGATGCCCATATTGGCTCCTACATATTCTACGAAGATCTTTATCGGTCAGACCGCATAACAACATACGTTGTTCCCTTTGTCATCGGTATGTTACTTGCCCGAGATTCGATCGTCGGTATCCAATACCTAGTTCAATCTCGTTACCGGCAAGTCTCTTTACTCGTTCCGTAATACATCATCCCGCAACTAACTCATTAGTTGCAATGCTTGCAAGGCTTATGTGATGTGCATTACCGAGAGGGCCCAGATATACCTCTCCGACAATCGGAGTGACAAATCCTATTCTCGAAATACGCCAACCCAACATCTACCATTGGAGACACCTGTAGAGCTCCTTTATAATCACCCAGTTACGTTGTGACGTTTGGTAGCACACAAAGTGTTCCTCCGGCAAACGGGAGTTGCATAATCTCATAGTCATAGGAACATGTATAAGTCATGAAGAAAGCAATAGCAACATACTAAACGATCGGGTGCTAAGCTAATGGAATGGGTCATGTCAATTAGATCATTCAACTAATGATGTGACCTCGTTAATCAAATAACAACACTTTGTTCATGGTTAGGAAACATAACCATCTTTGATTAACGAGCTAGTCAAGTAGAGGCATACTAGTGACACTAAGTTTTTCTATGTATTCACACATGTATTTTGTTTCCGGTTAATACAATTCTAGCATGAATAATAAACATTTATCATGATATAAGGAAATAAATAATAACTTTATTATTGCCTCTAGGGCATATTTCCTTCAGTCTCCCACTTGCACTAGAGTCAATAATCTAGTTCACATCGCTATGTGATTAACACCAATAGTTCACATCTTTATGTGATTGGTTCACATCTCCATGTGACTGAAACCCAAAGGGTTTACTAGATTCAATAATCTAGTTCACATCGCTATGTGATTAACACCCAAAGAGTGATCATGTTTTGCTTGTGAGAGAAATTTAGTCAACGGGCCTGCCATATTCAGATCCGTATGTATTTTGCAAAATTCTATGTCTACAATGCTCTGCACGGAGCTACTCTAGCTAATTGCTCCCACTTTCAGTATGTATCCAGATTGAGATTTAGAATCATCTGGATCAGTGTCAAAAACTTGCATCGACGTAACCCTTTACGACGAACCTTTTTGTCACGTCCATAATCGAGAAACATATCCTTATTTCACTAAGGATAATTCTGACCGCTGTCCAGTGATCTACTCCTAGATCACTATTGTACTCCCTTGCCAAATCAGGGCAGGGTATACAATAGATCTGGTACACAGCATAACATACTTTATAGAACCTATGGCCAAGGCATAGGGAATGACTTTCATTCTCTTTCTATCTTCTGTCGTGGTCGGGCTTTGAGTCTTACTCAACTTCACACCTTGTAATACAGGCAAGAACTCTTTCTTTGACTGCTCCATTTTGAACTACATCAAAATCTTGTCAAGGTATGTACTCATTGAAAAAACTTATCAAGCGTCTTGATCTATCTCTATAGATCTTGAAGCTCAATATGTAAGCAACTTTACCGAAGTCTTTCTTTGAAAAACTCCTTTCAAACACTCCTTTATGCTTTGCAGAATAATTCTACATTATTTCCGATCAACAATATGTCATACACATATACTTATCAGAAATGATGTAGTGCTCCCACTCACTTTCTTGTAAATACAGGCTTCACCGCAAGTCTGTATAAAACTATATGCCTTGATCAACTTATCAAAGCGTATATTCCAACTCCGAGATTCTTGCACCAATCCATAGATGGATCGCTGGAGCTTGCATATTTAGTTAACACCTTTAGGATCGACAAAACCTTCTAGTTGCATCGTATACAACTCTTCTTTAGTAAATCCATTAAGGAATGCAGTTTTGTTTATCCATTTGCCAGATTTCATAAAATGCGGCAATTGCTAACATGATTCGGACAGACTTAAGCATAGATACGAGTGAGAAAATCTCATCGTAGTCAACACCTTGAACTTGTCGAAAACCTTTTTGCGACAATTCTTGCTTTGTAGATAGTAACACTACTATCAGCGTCCGTCTTCGTCTTGAAGATCCATTTATTCTCAATTGCTTGCCGATCAGTGGGCAAGTCAACCAAAGTCCATACTTTGTTCTCATACATGGATCATATCTCAGATTTCATGGCCTCAAACCATTTCACGGAATCTGGGCTCATCATCGCTTCCTCATAGTTCGCAAGTTCGTCATGGTCTAGTAACATGACTTCCAGAACAGGATTACCGTACCACTCTGGTGCGAATCTCTCTCTGGTTTACCTGCGAGATTCGGTAGTAACTTGATCTGAAGTTACATGATCATCATCATTAGCTTCCTCACTAATTGGTGTAGTAGTCACAGGAACAGATTTCTGTGATGAACTACTTTCCAATAAGGGAGAAGGTACAATTACCTTATCAAGTTTTTACTTTCCTCCCACTCACTTCTTTCGAGAGAAACTCCTTCTCTAGAAAGTTTCCGAATTTAGCAACAAAAGTCTTTCCTTCGGATCTGTGATAGAAGGTGTATCCAATAGTTTCCTTTGGATATCCTATGAAGATTTACTTCTCCGATTTGGGTTCGAGCTTATCATGTTGAAACTTTTTCACATAAGCATCGCAGTCCCAAACTTTAAGAAACGACAACTTTGGTTTCTTGCCAAACCACAGTTCAGATTGTGTCGTCTCAACGGACTTAGATGGTGCCCTATTTAATGCGAATGCAGCTGTCTCTAATGCATAACCCCAAAACGATAGTGGTAGATCGGTAAGAGACATCATAGATCGCACCATATCTAATAAAGTACGGTTATGATATTCGGACACACCATTATGCTGTGGTGTTCCAGGTGGCATGAGTTTGTGAAACTATTCCACATTGTTTTAATTGAAGACCAAACTCGTAACTCAAATATTTTACTTCTGCGATCATATCGTAGAAATTTTTCATTTTTGTTACGATGATTTTCCACTTCACTCTGAAATTCTTCGAACTTTTCAAATGTTTCAGACCTTTGTTTCATCAAGTAGATATACTCATATCTGCTCAAATCATCTATGAAGATAAGAAAATAATGATACCTATCGCGAGCCTCAATATTCATCGGACCACATACATCAGTATGTATGATTACCAACAAATCTGTTGCTCACTCCATTGTTCCGGAGAACGGCGT
Source organism: Triticum urartu (assembly GCF_056163025.1). Lineage (NCBI taxonomy): Eukaryota > Viridiplantae > Streptophyta > Magnoliopsida > Poales > Poaceae > Triticum > Triticum urartu. The sequence goes on along the minus strand of NC_141879.1, from coordinate 642,117,194 downwards.
TTTAGTCATCTTGCCCATAAGGCATGGTTCGCATGCATCAACTGATTCATAATCAAGTGATTCCAAAAGCCCATCAGCATGGAGTTTCTTCATGTGCTTTACAGCAATATGACCTAAACGGTAGTGCCATAAATAAGTTGCACTATCATTATTAACTTTGCATCAATTGGTTTCAATATTATGATTATGTGTATCACTACGATCGAGATCCAACGAACTATTTTCATTGGGTGTGTAACCATATAAGGTTTTATTCATGTAAACAGAACAACAATTTATTCTTTTACTTAAATGAATAACCGTATTACAATAAACATGATCAAATCATATTCATGCTCAACGCAAACACCAAATAACACTTATTTAGGTTCAACACTAATCCTGAAAGTATAGGGAGTGTGCGATGATGATCATATCAATCTTGGAACCACTTCGAACACACATCATCACTTCACCCTTAACTAGTCTCTGTTTATTCTGCAACTCCTGTTTCGAGTTACTAATCTTAGCAACTGAACTAGTATCAAATACTGAGGGGTTGCTATAAACACTAGTAAAGTACACATCAATAACATGTATATCAAATATACTTATGTTCACTTTGCCATCCTTCTTATCCGCCAATCACTTGGGGTAATTCCGCTTCCAGTGACCAGTCCTTTTGCAGTAGAAGCACTTAGTCTCAGGCTTAGGACCAGACTTGGGCTTCTTCACTTGAGCAGCAACTTGCTTGCCGTTCTTCTTGAAGTTCCCCTTCTTCCCTTTGCCCTTTTCTTAAAACTAGTGATCTTGTCAACCATTAACACTTGATGCTCTTTCTTGATTTCTACCTTCATCGATTTCATCATCATGAAAAGCTCGGGATTCATTTTCGTCATCCCTTGCATACTATAGTTCATCACGAAGTTCTACTAACTTGGTGATGGTGACTAGAGAATTCTGTCAATCACTATCTTATCTGGAAGATTAACTCCCAATTGATTCAAGCGATTGTCGTACTCAGACAATCTGGGCACATGCTCACTAGTTGAGCGATTCTCCTCCATTTTTAGCTATAGAATCTTGTTGGAGACTTTCATATCTCTCAACTCGGGTATTTGCTTGAAATATTAACTTCAACTCCAGGAACATCTCATATGCTCCATGACGTTCAAAACGTCTTTGAAGTCCCGATTCTAAGCCATTAAGCATGGTGCACTAAACTATCAAGTAGTCATCATATTGAGCTAGCCAAACGTTCATAACGTCTGCATATGCTCCTGCAATAGGTCCGTCACCAAGTGGTGCATCAAGGACATAATTCTTCTATGCAGCAATGAGGATAAACCTCAGATCACGGATCCAATTCGCATCTTTGCTACTAACATCTTTCAACACAATTTTCTCTAGGAACATATCAAAATAAACACAGGGAAGCAACAACGCGAGCTATTGATCTACAACATGATTTGCAAAATACTACCAGGACTAAGTTCATGATAAATTTAAGTTCAATTTAATCATATTACTTAAGAACTCCCACTTAGATAGACATCCCTCTAATCCTCTAAGTGATCACGTGATCCAAATCAACTAAACCATGTCCGATCATCACGTGAGATGGAGTAGTTTCATTGGTGAACATCACTATGTTGATCATATCTACTATATGATTCACGCTCGACCTTTCGGTCTCCGTGTTCCGAGGCCATATCTGTATATGCTAGGCTCGTCAAGTTTAACCCGAGTATTCTGCGTGTGCAAAACTGGCTTGCACCCGTTGTAAATGGACGTAGAGCTTATCACACCCGATCATCACGTGGTGTCTGGGCATGACGAACTTTGGCAACGGTGCATACTCAGGGAGAACACTTCTTGATAATTAGTGAGAGATCATCTTATAATGCTACCATCAATCAAAGCAAGATAAGATGCATAAAAGATAAACATCATATGCAATCAAAATATGTGACATGATATGGCCATCATCATCTTGCGCCTTTGATCTCCATCTCCAAAGTACTGTCATGATCTCTATTGTCACCGGCATGACACCATGATCTCCATCATCTTGATCTATATCAATGTGTCGTCACACGGTCGTCTCGCCAACTATTGCTCTTGCAACTATTGCTATCGCATAGCGATAAAGTAAAGCAATTATTTGGCACTTGCATCTTATGCAATAAAGAGACAACCATAAGGCTTTTGCCAGTTGCCAATAACTTTAACAAAACATGATCATCTCATACAACAACTTATATCTCATCACGTTTTGACCATATCACATCACAACATGCCCTGCAAAAACAAGTTAGATGTCCTCTACTTTGTTGTTGCAAGTTTTATGTGGTTGCTACGGGCTTAAGCAAGAACCAATCTTACCTACGCATCAAAAACACAACGATAGTTTGTCAAGTTGGTGCTGTTTTAACCTTCGCAAGGACCGGGCGTAGCCACACTTGGTTCAACTAAAGTTGGAGAAACTGTCACCCGCTAGCCACCTTTGTGCAAAGCACGTCGGGAGAACCGGTCTCGCGTAAGCGTATGCGTAATGTCGGTCCGGGCCGCTTCATCCAACAATACCGCCAAACCAAAGTATGACAAGCTGGTAAGAAGTATGACTTATATCGCCCACAACTCACTTGTGTTCTACTCGTGCATATAACATCAACATATAAAACCTAAGCTCGGATGCCACTATTGGGTTTCGTAGTAATTTCAAAAAATTTCCTACACACACGCAAGATCATGTGATGCATAGCAACGAGATGGGAGAGTGTTGTCTACGTACCCACGCAGACCGACTGCGGAAGCGTTGACGCAACGTAGAGGAAGTAGTCGTACATCTTCATGATCCAACCGATCAAGCACCGAAACTACGACACCTCCGAGTTCGAGCACACGTTCAGCTCGATGACGATCCCCGGACTCCGATCCAGCAAAGTGTCAGGGAAGAGTTCCGTCAGCACGACGGCGTGGTGACGATCTTGATGCACTACAGCAGCAGGGCTTCGCCTAAACTCCGCTACAGTATTATCGAGGAATATGGTGGCTGGGGGCACCGCACACGGCTAAGGAATAGATCACGTGGATCAACTTGTCTCTTTCTGGGGTGCCTCTGCCTCAGTATATAAAGGACCAAAAGGGGGGGAGGCTGGCCGGCCACCTTGGGCGCGCCAGGAGAGTCCTACTCCCTCTGGGAGTAGGATTCCCCCCCAATCCTAGTTGCAATAGGACTCCTTGAGGGGGGGAAAGAGAGAGAGGGGGCCGGCCACCTCTGCTAGTACTAATAGGACTAGGGGAAGGGGGGAGGCGCACAGCCACCTTGGGCTGCCGCTTTCTCCTTTCCACTAAAGCCCACTAAGGCCCATATAGCTCCCGGGGGGTTCCGGTAACCTCCCGGTACTCCGGTAAAATCCCGATTTCACCCGGAACACTTCCGATATCCAAACATAGGCTTCCAATATATCAATCTTTACGTCTCGACCATTTCGAGACTCCTCGTCATGTCCGTGATCACATCCGGGACTCTGAACAAACTTCGGTACATCAAAATGCATAAACTCATAATATAACTGTCATCGTAACCTTAAGCGTGCGGACCCTACGGGTTCGAGAACAATGTAGACATGACCGAGACATGTCTCCGGTCAATAACCAATAGCGGGACCTGGATGCCCATATTGGCTCCTACATATTCTACGATGATCTTTATCGGTCAGACCGCATAACAACATACGTTGTTCCCTTTGTCATCGGTATGTTACTTGCCCGAGATTCGATCGTCGGTATCCAATACCTAGTTCAATCTCATTACCGGCAAGTCTCTTTACTCGTTCCGTAATACATCATCCCGCAACTAACTCATTAGTTGCAATGCTTGCAAGGCTTATGTGATGTGCATTACCGAGAGGGCCCAGAGATACCTCTCCGACAATCGGAGTGACAAATCCTATTCTCGAAATACGCCAACCCAACATCTACCATTGGAGACACCTGTAGAGCTCCTTTATAATCACCCAGTTACATTGTGACGTTTGGTAGCGCACAAAGTGTTCCTCCGGCAAACGGGAGTTGCATAATCTCATAGTCATAGGAACATGTATAAGTCATGAAGAAAGAAATAGCAACATACTAAACGATCGGGTGCTAAGCTAATGGAATGGGTCATGTCAATCAGATCATTCAACTAATGATGTGACCTCGTTAATCAAATAACAACACTTTGTTCATGGTTAGGAAACATAACCATCTTTGATTAACGAGCTAGTCAAGTAGAGGCATACTAGTGACACTAAGTTTGTCTATGTATTCACACATGTATTATGTTTCCGGTTAATACAATTCTAGCATGAATAATAAACATTTATCATGATATAAGGAAATAAATAATAACTTTATTATTGCCTCTAGGGCATATTTCCTTCAGTAATCCCTCTCTTACCCGCTGTAATCTCTACTTAAACATGGTGCTCAACACTATATATTATTTCCCAATGATGTATGGCTATCCTATGATGTTTGAGTAGATCCGTTTTGTCCTATGGGTTATTTGATGATCATGATTGGTTTGAGTTGCATGTTTTATTGTTGTTGTTGTCCTATGGTGCTCTCCGTGTCGCGCAAGCGTGAGGGATCCCCGCTGTAGGGTGTTGCAATACGTTCATGATTCGCTTATAGTGGGTTGCGTGAGTGACTGAAACACAAACCCGAGTAAGTAGGTTGTTGCGTATGGAATAAAGAGGACTTGATGCTTTAATGCTATGGTTGGGTTTTACCTTAATGATCTTTAGTAGTTGCGGATGCTTGCTAGAGTTCCAATCAGAAGTGCATATGATCCAAGTAGAGAAAGTATGTTAGCTTATGCCTCTCCCTCATATAAAATTGCAATAATGATTACCGGTCTAGTTATCGATTGCCTAGGGACAAATAAATTTCTCATAAGAAAAAGCTCTTTACTAAAACTAACTTAGTTGTGTCCTTATCTAAACAGCCCCTACTTTTTATTTTCATGCTCTTTATTACCTTGCAAACCTATCCAACAACACCTACAAAGTACTTCTAGTTTCATACTTGTTCTAGGTAAAGCGAACGTCAAGCGTGCGTAGAGTTATATCGGTGGTCGATAGAACTTGAGGGAATATTTGTTCTACCTTTAGCTCCTTGTTGGGTTCGACACTCTTACTTATCAAAAACTATTGCGATCCCCTATACTTGTGGGTTCTCATGGCCCTCCGATGCCCATCTTCTTCTATATGGAGTCTTTCGTTGAGGAAAAAATCATAAGCAAGCTTTCAGGACGAGACTCCGCCGCCACGAGGCGGAACCTTGGCGGAACCAATCTAGGGCTCCAGCGGAGCTGTTCTGCCGGGGACACTTCCCTCCGGGAGGGGAAAATCATCGCCATCGTCATCACCAACGTTCCTCTCATCGGGAGGGGATCAATCTCCATCAACATCTTCACCAGCACCATCTCCTCTCAAACCCTAGTTCATCTCTTGTATCCAATTCTTGTCTCTAAGTCTGGGATTCGTACCTGTGGGTTGCTAGTAGTGTTGACTTCTCCTTGTAGTTGATGCTAGTTGGTTTATTTGGTGGAATATCATATGTTTAGATCCTATATGCACATTAATACCCCTCTGATTATGAACATTAATATGCTTTGTGAGTAGTTACGTTTGTTCCTGAGGACATGGGAGAAGTCTTGCTATTAGTAGTCATGTGAATTTGGTATTCGTTCGATATTTTGATGAGATGTATGCTGTCTCTCCTCTTGTGGTGTTATGTGAACATCGACTACATGACACTTCACCATTATTTGGGCCTAGAGTAAGGCATTGGGAAGTAATAAGTAGATGATGGGTTGCTAGAGTGACAGAAGCTTAAACACTAGTTTATGCGTTGCTTCGTAAGGGGCTGATTTGGATCCATATGTTTCATGCTATGGTTAGGTTTACCTTAATACTTTTGTTGTAGTTGCGTATGCTTGCAATAGAGGTTAATCATAAGTGGGATGCTTGTCCAAGTAAGGACAGTACCCAAGCACCGGTCCACCCACATACCAAATTATCAAAGTACCGAACGCGAATCATATGATCGTGATGAAACCTAGCTTGACGATAATTCCCATGAGTCCTCGGGATCACTTTTCTCTATATAAGAATTTTTCCAGGCTTGTCCTTTGCTACAAAAAGGATTGGGCCACCTTGCTGCACTTTATTTACTTTTGTTACTTGTTGCTCGTTACAAATTATCTTATCACAAAACTATTTGTTACCTATAATTTCAGTGCTTGCAGAGAATACCTTGCTGAAAACCGCTTATCATTGCCTTCTGCTCCTCGTTGGGTTCGACACTCTTACTTATTGAAAGGACTACGATAGATCCCCTATACTTGTGGGTCATCACGCCCCCTGCCTCGTGGCCTCCTCGATTATTTCTTGACGTCCACTCCAAGTCCCCTAGATCAGATTTGTTCCAAAAATAACGCTCCCAAAGTTTTCATTCCGTTTGGACTCCGTTTGATATTCCTTTTCTACGAAACACTGAAATAGGCAAAAAACAACAATTTGAGCTGGGCCTCCGGTTAATAAGTTAGTCCCAAAAATAATATAAAAGTGCATAATAAAGCCCATTAACATCCAAAACAGACAATATAATAGCATGGAACAATAAAAAATTATAGATACGTTGGAGACGTATCAAGCATCCCCAAGCTTAATTCCTGCTCGTCCTCGAGTAGGTAAATGATAAAAACAGAATTTTTGATGTGGAATGCTTCCTAACATATTTCTCAATGTAATTTTTCTTTATTGTGGCATGAATGTTCAGATCCGAGAGATTCAAGATAAAAGTTTAATATTGACATAGAAATAATAATACTTCAAGCATACTAACTAAGCAATCATGTCTTCTCAAAATAACATGGATAAAGAAAGTTATCCCTACAAAATCATATAGTCTGGCTATGCTCTATATTAATCACACAAAATATTAAATCATGCATAACCCCGATGACAAGCCAAGCAATTGTTTCATACTTTTGATGTTCTCAAACTTTTTCAATCTTCACGCAATATATGAGCGTGAGCCATGGATATAGCACTATAGGTGGAATAGAATGGTGTTTCTGGAGAAGACAAAAAGGAGAAGATAGTCTCACATCAACTAGGCATATCAATGGGCTATGGAGATGCCCATCAATAGATATCAATGTGAGTGAGTAGGGATTGCCATGCAACGGATGCACTAGAGCAATAAGTGTATGAAAGCTCAACAAAAGAAACTAAGTGGGTGTGCATCCAACTTGCTTGCTCACGAAGACCTAGGGAAATTTAAGGAAGCCCATCATTGGAATATACAAGCCAAGTTCTATAATGTAAAATTCCCACTAGTTTATGAAAGTGACAATATAGGAGACTCTCTCTCATGAAGATCATGGTACTACTTTGAAGCACAAGTGTGGAAAAAGGATTGTAACATTGTCCCTTCTCTCTTTTTCTCTTTTTTTATTTGGGCCTTCTTTCTTTTTTTTTCTTTTTTTGGGCTCTTTTTTTATTTTTTATTTTTCGTCCGGAGTCTCATCCCGACTTTTGGGGGAATCATAGTCTCCATCATCCTTTCCACACTAGGACAATGCTCTAATAATGATGATCATCACACTTCTTTTTACTTACAACTCAAGAATTACAACTCAATACTTAGAACAAAATATGACTATGTGAATGCCTCCGGCGGTGTGCTACGTCTTGAGCTTGCGTTGGTTTTCCCCGAAGAGGAAGGGATGATGCAGCAGAGTAGCGTAAATATTTCCCTCAGCTTTTGAGAACCAAGGTATCAATCCAGTAGGATCCCACGCTCAAGTACCTCGTACCTACACAAAGCGATAGCTACTCGCAACCAACGCGATTAGGGGTTGTCAAGCCCTTCACGGTCACTTACGAGAGTGAGATCTGATAGATATAATACTTTTGGTATTTTTGGTATATAGATGCAAAGTAAAAAGTAAAGGCAAAGTAAAAAAGCAAAACAATATTAAAGTAATGGAGATTGATATGATGAGAATAGACCCGGGGGCCATAGGTTTCACTAGTGGCTTCTCTCAAGAGCATAAGTATTCTACGATGGGTGAACAAATTACTGTTGAGCAATTGACAAAATTGAGCATAGTTATGAGAATATCTAGGCATGATCATGTATATAGGCATCATGTCCGTGACAAGTAGATCGAAACGATTCTGCATCTACTACTATTACTCCACTCATCGACCGCTATCCAGCATGCATCTAGAGTATTAAGTTAAAAACAGAGTAACGCCTTAAGCAAGATGACATGATGTAGAGAGATAAATTCATGCAATATGAAATAAACCCCATCTTGTTATCCTCGATAGAAATGATACAATACGTGCCTTGCTGCCCCTTCTGTCACTGGGTAAGGAAACCGCAAGATCGAACCCAAAGCTAAGCACTTCTCCCATGGCAAGAACTACCAATCTAGTTGGCCAAACCAAACGGATAATTCGAAGAGACTTGCAAAGATAACCAATCATACATAAAAGAATTCAGAAAAGATTCAAATATTATTCATAGATAGACTTGATCATAAACCCACAATTCATCGGTCTCAACAAACACACCGCAAAAAGAATATTACATCAAATAGATCTCCTCAAGAGAGGGGGAGAACTTTGTATTGAGATTCAAAGAGAGAGAAGAGGCCATCTAGCTACTAACTATGGACCCGAAGGTCTAAGGTAAACTACTCACACTTCATCGGAGGGGCTAGGATGATGTAGAAGCCCTCCGTGATGACGGCCCTCTTCTGGCGGAGCTCCGGAACAGGCCCCAAGATGGGATCTCATGGATACAGAAAGTTGCGGCGGTGGAATTAGGTTTTCGGCTCATGTTCTGATCGTTTGGGGGTACGTGTGTATAGATAGGAGGAAGGAGTACGTCGGTGGAGCACCGAGGGGCCCACGAGGCGGGGGGCGCGCCCTAGGGGGGGCGCCCCTAACCCTCGTGACCTCCTCTTTGATCCCTTGCAGTAGGGTCCAAGTCTCCTGGATCATGTTCGATGAGAAAATCACGTTCCCGAAGATTTTATTCCGTTTGGACCCCGTTTGATATTCTGTTTATCCGAAACACTGAAATAGGAAAAAAAACAATTGTGGGCTGGGCCTCCGGTTAATAGGTTAGTCCCAAAAATAATATAAAAGTGGAAAATAAAGCCCAATATAGTCCAAAACAGTAGATAATATAGCATGGAGCAATAAAAAATTATAGATACGTTCGAGACGTATCAGGCATCCCCAAGCTTAATTTCTGCTCGTCCTCGAGTAGGTAAATGATAAAAAGAGAATTTTTGATGCGGAGTGTTACTTGGCATAATTTCAATGCAAATCTATACCTATACTAATCCTAGACTCCCTAGAAATTCCCACATTAATTAGAATTTACGAGCCGTTAATTTGGTGGGGCCGAATTATAACGGTGTAGATCAACCTGGAAACGGCAGAAAAAAATTTCATCTCAATCTCCATCTTTTTTCTTTGATGGACCAATCTCCAAAAAAAAAAACTTATCTCAATCTCAATTTTTTTCAAGGAAGGATCAATCTCAATCTTTCTAATGCTCCATGACAGCTTAAAAACTCATCTCAATCTCTTTTTGAAGGAAGGATCAACCTCAATCTTTCTAATGCTCCACGAAAGCTTATACCTTTAGAAAAAAAAAACAACCTTGACACGCCAACCAGAGAAAAAAATTGGATTATGTGGGCACGAATTATAATGGCTCAGATTGACAAAGAAAATAGAAAAAAATAGATAGACCATTGACTATGTGGTAATAGGAAAACCCATCTATCGCTAATCCTAGGAAGAGAAAGAACGCCGTCGGCCATCCTCGCGCTTCTTATTGCCGATAAATTCCTGCAAGACGCACAAGTACATGTGCTCAGCATTTCATTGATCTTCTGGCTAGGTACAAGTGCAGAAAGCTGGCTTGATCGATCTTGGTCCCTGGTCTAGATGTTATGCCTAGCCATCAGTCAGATTGAACGAGGAACAATGCATGCATGTATTATACTTCCTATACATGGGGTCGTCAGTGCTGCAGGCCTTCAACGTGTTGTGCAGGGGTCAAGGAGTTTAAAGTAATGAAGCAAGAAGGTCAAGGGTGCCGCTAAGGGCTTCAGCGATATTGATGCATAGGAGGTTCTCCACTAATTTCTCTTCTGTATTTATCAATCAGATATGTTGATACAATTTCCTTTCTTTTGTTGTTTCAACCAGAGGGAGCATGCAGATCAATTCATTAAATCATCTACCGAATCACTGTAGATAATTTTTCAGCGGAGGAGTCTGGCTTGGTTGCAGCCGGAACGGCAAGGTCGTAAATCATGATGCGATCCAATCCAATCTGTTTCAGGTTCCCTTCTTCAACTTTTAATTGTTCCAAGCTACCATGATGTAATAGTTCAATATTTTTTAGTCCTACAATGAATCGATCTAAAGCTTAGTGCTGCAGTGGAGGAGGTGCACGTACGTTGGTTTCAAGCAGATTGGTCGGTCGTCGTCGTTCGATGTTGAGGATGCTGGGATTTTCACGAACTGCCAGTCCCGTGTGTATACGAAGACTCTTTTAATATGTTCGACTTTAGATGTCACCCTAGAGGTCGCCGTTTCATGTCTCACCAATACAGCATGCATGGCCTCCATAATCCACCATCCACTCCGTCTATTTGGATTCTAACTTGAGCGCACCCGGTGCCGGTCCTTATTTCCTGCTGTTCGATTCCACCACAAGTGGATTCAGTTAATTTTGGTAGGAGCATCTCATCCATGACGTTATGAAACTATTCAGGAATTTGGTCCAGTAAGGTGTGGCCTATGTTGGAATTTGTAGCACAGGATCAACTATGGAGGACGAGCAGGCGGCGGGAGCGCGGGAGGTGAAGGTGATATTCCTAAGATTGTTGATTCTAGGGACGTTACCATAATTGCAAGTTTCTTGAGTTTTCGTAAAACTAATTACAGTGGTATTATATTTATTTTGTTTTTACAAAATAGTATATACATTACATAATATAATTTAGCAGATGTAAATGAGGTTGGACTAGCTCAGAATTGCCCACACCATTGATGAGACAGCTGGCCGTCAAACACATGGGTGCATTAGACATTGAAGGTGACGTACAAGTGCCATGAAATAATAGTACCGGATGTTCGTTCCTTATAAGCCGACCACAGGGTTGCCCAGATGATAGTAATACATATATGAGTAGGTAGATATATTGGTCTGCACATTGATATTACTGTAGCTATGCGTCCATTGATATATGCCGATGGCTTAACATATTAAACCTATATGCGTACATGTTGTTAGTTTCGTCAGATGCGCTCCTACGGAGAAGTAGCTCGAAGCAGGCAGCTGGATGGATCTTCATGGAGGCTAGCTAGCCTGATGGATTTATGGCCAGGTGGAAACATGCTCACAAGAGAACACAAGTGGAATCAATTGGTTGCAACGTGCATGTATAGTGCTTATTACTGTATTTCTTTTTGTTAATTTGATCTCATCGTGTGATTACAAGCCATATCCTAAATTCACATATCTAACTCGGATTAAGACTTCTGCTCCAATACAGATTGATATGCACATGGCGTTAAACTTTAACACATGCTGTAAGTTCAAATTCTTCATGCTATTGATCTATCTTAACAAAAGATTTATGTTACTATTAAAACAAGATAAATACCCTTCCAATTTTATTATTAGGGTTTGGTCATAGTTATAGCCATGTTTATTCGGCTAATCAGGCCTTCAACTCTGACGTGTCTATATAAAGAGGATGATGTAACAAAAATCCATCCAGAGTTCCAAACCATGATCCGCTTGCACGAAGACTGATGGTGATGAATTAATATATAAATCAGGTGCTTTTCGACCAGTACGTGAAGAATAAAGTATTCAGAAGTAATCATGTACTTGATCAACCCCATTTTGATCAATTATTTTCTCATTCAAAAGCCAGGTCAAAAAAGCAACTTGATCATCATTGTTTTTCTACTTCTTTTTTTTCCGATTTAACTCCGGCTTCCCCAGTGTACATAGATTAAACACCACACAAATTGATCAGTTACGCACCGTCATCGATGAATTTCATTTTGACTGAAAAATCCTCCACAGTTAAATACATCGACCAGACATACACAACAGTTTCACATTAAACCACCGATGCATCAAATTACATAGGTGTGGTCATAGATGTTCAAGCCATACATTGCCACTCATGTTTCTATTATTTTACAGGCCTTCTTTGCTCCTTTCTCTCCTACACATGCTACAAAAAGTGGTCAACATCCATAAGAGACAGCGCACACAATATATGATCGTCAACGCAGGATGCTAGGATGAAGTATGCGTTTTTTAACTGGGAAATACACTTTGGTTCCTGGTTGTATATGCACCCTATATGGGGATTTTTTTAAAATATTTTAATAAAAAGTCAAAATAGGTAAGAACTATTTTGACAAAACACTTGACTTACTTTTGCACTGATATATAAATGTCGACGAAAAAAAACAAAAGTTGACCTCACAGCAAAAAAGACAAAATTTATTTGCTATTATAGGTCACTATTCACACTATTTTAGCCAAAAAATTGTCTTTTTTGAAAAGAAGTCAAAAGGATATATTTTTTTGTGGATTTTATTTCTCACGAGTACAATAGAAGGTGAAGTTTATTTCAAAAATATTTTCAGGAATTTTCGACTTTTTGTTGAATTACTAATTTTTTCCCATATAGGGTGCATATGTCCCCATAGACCAAAAGTTCCCCTCCTTTTTTAACTTAACTATCCAAAATAGACTCTTGGCAAGTCCTCTTTGTCTCTGTACTGCGTATAGAAACATGACTAGAAGAATTTATAGGATGAAACTTTCTTTCAAAATCTATGCCCACTATCAATACAAGACCAAGGATCAAGAAACATTCCTTTGGTTTAATTTTGTATAATGAGTGTGATGTACCAATCTGAGCCGCTGAGAAATGAAGGATGGAAATGACTGAGCCTCTAAAATATTCCCCTCCACAATAAATAAAATCATGTTTATACATATTTGTATTTGAAAATGTGGCACAAGGGCATATACTGCACAATCTGCTTTATTACAGATTTTCCATTACTTTCGGTGACTATAAGTTATATATGGTGTTCTCCTATTTGCAATTTCTTAAATTATGATGTCGTTTAATTCAAATTATTTGGTTCACTTGAGTAAGAAGCATTGTTAATTTACTCTTAGAACGGGATTATTTATCAGTAAAAACTTATGATCAAGAAAACATATTTTTTGCACATAGTAGTTTTCCAACATAAAATACTACATCCATATCACTAATAGGTGATGTTTTTCTTATTCGTTTCATAAAGGACTAACAACGACAACATGACTAATCTGAGATAGTTAGTGTTCAAATCGTGATTTCTAATTATCTGTGTTCATACAATTAAAATATAAACAATATACATATCTGCAGGTAGCAAGCTATCTCAAAGCATATATCTTTAAACACCAAATTTAGTTCATCGATCAGTACAACGTAAGGAAAACTTATTCGTAGAAATATATGCCCCTTATGAATCACTATCTTCTATAATATGGGTTTAAAAAATAACAAATACCTAGCCCGTGCAAACGCACGGGTCCGTGGCTAGTCTTCTTAATTGTGGTATGAATATTCAGATTAGAAAGATTCAAGAAAAAAGTTTATATTGACATAGAAAATAATAATACTTCAAGCATACTAATAAAGCAATTATGTCTTCTCAAAATAACATGGCCAAAGAAAGTTATCCCTGCAAAATCATATAGTCTGGCTATGCTCCATCTTCCCCACACAAAGTATTTAAATCATGCACAACCCCGATGACAAGCCAAGCAATTGTTTCATACTCTAACTTTTTCAAAACTTTTTCAATCTTCACACAATACATGAGCGTGAGCCATGGATATAACACTATAGGTGGAATAGAATGGTGGTTGTGTAGAAGACAAAAAGGAGAAGATAGTCTCACATCAACTAGGCGTATCAACGGGCTATGGAGAAGCCCATCAATAGATATCAATGTGAGTGAGTAGGGATTGCCATGCAACGGATGCACTAGAGCTATAAATGTATGAAAGCTCAACAAAAGAAACTAGTGAGTGTGCATCCAACTTGCTTGCTCACGAAGACCTAGGGCAATTTGAGGAAGCCCAACATTGGAATATACAAGCCAAGTTCTATAACGTAAAATTCCCACTAGTATATGAAAGTGACAACATATGAGACTCTCTATATGAAGACCATGGTGCTACTTTGAAGCACAATGTATGAGACTCGCTATATCATGGTGCTACTTTGAAGCACAAGTGTGGAAAAAAGGATAGTAGCATTGCCCCTTTTTTTATTTTTTATTTTTTGGGGCCTTCTTTTTTTTCTTTGTCCTTTCTTTTTTTGGGACAATGCTCTATTGAATGATGATCATCACACTTCTACTTATTTACAACTCAATGATTACAACTCAATACTAAAACAAAGTATGACTCTATATGGATGCCTTCGGCGGTGTATCGGGATATGCAATGAATCAAGAGTGACAAGTATGAAAGAATTATGAATGGTGGCTTTGCCATAAATACTATTTCAGCTACATGATCATGCTAAGCAATATGACAATCATGGATGTGTCATGATGAACTAGATGGTGGAAAGTTGCATGGCAATATATCTCGAAATGGCTATGGAAATGCCATAATAGGTAGGTATGGTGGCTGTTTTGAGGAAGGTATATGGTAGGTGTATGACACCGGCGAAAGTTGCGCGGTATTAGAGAGGCTAGCAAGTGTGGAAGGGTGGGAGTGCGTATGATCCATGGACTCAACATTAGTCATAAAGAACTCATATACTTATTGCAAAAATCTAGAAGTTATCAGAGCAAAGTATTACGCGCATGCTCCGAGGGGGATAGATTGGTAGGAAAAGACCATCGCTCGTCCCCGACCGCCACTCATAAGGAAGACAATCAATAAATAAATCATGCTCCGACTTCATCACATAACGGTTCACCATACGTGCATGCTACGGGAATCACAAACTTCAACACAAGTATTCTTTAAATTCACAACTACTCAACTAGCATGATTTCAATATTATCACCTCCATATCTCAAAACAATTATCATGCTTCAATCTTTTCTTAGTATTCAACACACTCAAAAGAAAGTTTCACAAATCTTGAATACCAAGCATATTATTATTAGGAAAATTACCATGCTATTAAGAGACTCTCAAATTAATTTAAGTGAAGCATGAGAGATCAATAGTTTCTTTAAAACAAATCCACCACCGTGCTCTAAAAGATATAAGTGAAGCACATAGAGCAAAATTATCTAGCTCAAAAGATATAAGTGAAGCACATAGAGCAAAACTACTTAGCTCAAAAGATATAAGTGAAGCTCATAGAGCAAAATTATCTAGCTCAAAAGATATAAGTGAAGCACATAGAGCAAAACTATCTAGCTCAAAAGATATAAGTGAAGCACATAGAGCAAAACTACTTAGCTCAAAAGATATAAGTGAAGCACATAGAGTATTCTATCAAATTTTAATTCATGTATGGCTCTCTCAAAAGGTGTGTACAGCAAGGATGATTGTGGCATACTAAGACACAAAGACACAAATAATACAAGACGCTCCAAGCAAAACACATATCATGTTGGTGAATAAAAATATAGCTCCAAGTAAATTACCGATGGAGTGGAAGAGGGGATGCCTTCCGGGGCATCCCCAAGCTTTGACTTTTTGGTGTCCTTGGATTATCTTTGGGGTGCCATGGGCATCCCCAAGCTTAGGCTCTTGCCACTCCTTGTTCCATGATCCATCAAAAGAATTCACCCAAAACTTGAAAACTTCACAACACAAAACTCAAAATAGAAAACTCGTGAGCTCCGTTGGCGAAAGAAAACAAAAGACCACTTCAAGGTACTGTAATGAACTCATTCTTTATTTATATTGGTGTTAAACCTACTGTATTCCAACTTCTCTATGGATTATAAACTATTTTACTAACCATTGATTCATCAAAATAAGCAAACAACACACGAAAAACAAAATCTGTCAAAAACAGAACAGTCTGTAGTAATCTGTAGCTAGCGCAATATCTGGAACCCCAAAAATTCTAAAATAAATTTCTGGACGTGAGGAATTTATCTACTAATCATCTGCAAAAAGAATTAACTAAATAGCACTCTTCAAATAAAAATGATAGCAGTTCTCGTGAGCGCTAAAGTTTCTGTTTTTAAAGCAAGTTCAACAAGACTTTCCCCAAGTCTTCCCAACGGTTCTACTTGGCACAAACACTAATTAAACACAAAAAGCACAACCAAAACAGAGGATAAATAATTTATTTATTAAATAACAGCAAGGAAAAATATTGGGATGTCTCCCAACAAGCGCTTTTCTTTAAAGCCTTATAGCTAGGCATTGATAATTTTAATGATGCTCACATGAAAGACAAGAATTGGAGCACAAAAGGAGCATCATAAAGCACGTGACAAATGTTGGGTTTCGTAGTAATTTCAAAAAATTTCCTACGCACACGCAAGATCATGTGATGCATAGCAACGAGAGGGGAGAGTGTTGTCTACGTACCCAACGCAGACCGACTGCGGAAGCGCTGACACGACGTAGAGGAAGTAGTCGTACGTCTTCACGATCCAACCGATCAAGCACCGAAACTACGGCACCTCCGAGTTCGAGCACACGTTCAGCTCGATGACGATCCCTGGACTCCGATCCAGCAAAGTGTCGGGGAAGAGTTTCGTCAGCACGACGGCGTGGTGACGATCTTGATGTACTACAGCAGCAGGGCTTCGCCTAAACTCCGCTACAGTATTATCGAGGTATATGGTGGCAGGGGGCACCGCACACGGCTAAGGAATAGATCACGTGGATCAACTTGTGTGTTCTAGGGTGCCTCTACCTCAGTATATAAAGGAGCCAAGGGGGGAGGGGGGCGCCGGCCAGGGAGAGAGGCGCAGGAGGAGTCCTACTCCTTCCGGGAGTAGGACTCCCCCCCAATCCTATTCCAACTAGGATTCCCAAGGGGGGAAAGAGAGAGAGGGGGGCCGGCCACCTTCTCGTAGTCCTAATAGGACTAGGGGAGGGGGAAGTGGCGCAGCCACCTTGGGCTGCCCCTTTCTCCTTTCCACTAAGGCCCATGAAGGCCCATATGGTTCCCGGGGGGTTCCGGTAACCTCCCGGTAACCCGGTAAAATCCCGATTTCACCCGGAACACTTCCGATGTCCATACATAGGCTTCCAATATATCAATCTTTACGTCTCGACCATTTCGAGACTCCTCGTCATGTCCGTGATCACATCCTGGACTCCGAACAACCTTCGGTACATCAAAATGCATAAACTCATAATGAAACTGTCATCGTAACCTTAAGCGTGCGGACCCTATGGGTTCGAGAACAATGTAGACATGACCGAGACACGTCTCCGGTCAATAACCAATAGCGGGACCTGGATGCCCATATTGGCTCCTACATATTCTACGAAGATCTTTATCGGTCAGACCGCATAACAACATACGTTGTTCCCTTTGTCATCGGTATGTTACTTGCCTGAGATTCGATCGTCGGTATCCAATACCTAGTTCAATCTCGTTACTGGCAAGTCTCTTTACTCGTTCCGTAATACATCATCTCACAACTAACTCATTAGTTGTAATGCTTGCAAGGCTTATGTGATGTGCATTACCGAGAGGGCCCAGAGATACCTCTCCGACAATCGGAGTGACAAATCCTAATCTCGAAATACGCCAACCCAACATCTACCTTTGGAGACACCTGTAATGCTCCTTTATAATCACCCAGTTACGTTGTGACGTTTGGTAGCACACAAAGTGTTCCTCCGGCAAACGGGAGTTGCATAATCTCATAGTCATAGGAACATGTATAAGTCATGAAGGAAGCAATAGCAACATACTAAACGATCGGGTGCTAAGCTAATGGAATGGGTCATGTCAATCAGATCATTCAACTAATGATGTGACCTTGTTAATCAAATAACAACACTTTGTTCATGGTTTAGGAAACATAACCATCTTTGATTAACGAGCTAGTCAAGTAGAGGCATACTAGTGACACTGTTTGTCTATGTATTCACACATGTATTATGTTTCCGATCAATACAATTCTAGCATGAATAATAAACATTTATCATGAAATAAGGAAATAAATAATAACTTTATTATTGCCTCTAGGGCATATTTCCTTCAACAAACACATCTAAGTCTAACATACTTCCTATGCATAGGCATCTTATAGGCAAACAAATTATCAAGGCAAGCAAAAACTAGCATATGCAAGGAAGAGGAAAGAAACAATAGCAATCTCAACATAACGAGAGGTAATTTAGTAACATGAAAATTTCTACCACCATATTTTCCTCTCTCATAGTAATTACATGTAGGATCATAAGCAAATTAAACAATATAGCTATCACATAAAATATTCTCAACATGATCCACATGCATGCAAAGTTGGCACTTTTCCGAAATAGTGGGATTAACATTACCTAAAGTCATGACCTTCCCAAACGCACTTTTATCAAAAACTTCATAAGATTGAACATTCTCTAAATATGTGGGATCTAAAGTTGACATTCTTCCAAACCCACTTTCAATAATATTGCAAACAATATTATCAATCTCATATTCATCATGGGGCTTAAATAAATTTTCAAGATCATAAGAAGAATCACCCCAATCATGATCATTGCAACAAGTAGTAGACATAGCAAAACTAGCATCCCCAAGCTTAGGGTTTTGCATCTTATTAGCACAATTGACATCAAAAGAATTTATAATAGAATCATTGCAATCATGCTTTTTATTCAAAGATCTATCGTGAGTCACTTTACGGATTTAAGGCAAAACCTTATAAAGATAATCTAGTGCATCCAAATCACTAGGAATTGGTTCATCATAATTGGATCTCTTAAAAAGATTGGCAAGTGGATGAGGATCCATAGATCTTAGCTTCTCTGTTTAGTAATAAATAAATGACCATTCCAACCATACGAGCAAACAAAAAGGCAAGCAGGCAAAAAGAGGAAAATAGAGAGGGAGGATAGAGAGAGAGGGAGAATAAAACGGCAAGTGTGAATTGGGGGGAGAGGAAAACGAGAGGCAAATGGAAAATAATGTAATGCGAGAGATAGGGATTGTGATGGGTACTTGGTATGTTGACTTTTTGCATAGACTCCCCGGCAACGGCGCCACAAATCCTTCTTGCTATGTCTTGAGCTTGCGTTGGCTTTCCCTGAAGAGGAAGGGATGCTGCAGCAGAGTAGTGTAAGTATTTCCCTCAGTTTTTGAGAACCAAGGTATCAATCCAGTAGGAGCCCACGCTCAAGTCCCTCGTACCTGCACAAAGCGATAGCTACTCGCAACCAACGCGATTAGGGGTTGTCAAGCCCTTCATGGTCACTTACGAGAGTGAGATCTGATAGATATAATATTTTTGGTATTTTTGGTATAAAGATGCAAAGTAAAAAGTAAAGGCAAAGTAAAAAAGAAAAACAATATTAAAGTAATGGAGATTGATATGATGAGAATAGACCCGGGGGCCATAGGTTTCACTAGTGGCTTCTCTCAAGAGCATAAGTATTCTACGGTGGGTGAACAAATTACTGTTGAGCAATTGACAGAATTGAGCATAGTTATGAGAATATCTAGGCATGATCATGTATATAGGCATCACGTCCGTGACAAGTATATCGAAACGATTCTGCATCTACTACTATTACTCCACTCATCGACCGCTATCTAGCATGCATCTAGAGTATTAAGTTAAAAACAGAGTAACGCCTTAAGAAAGATGACATGATGTAGAGAGATAAATTCATGCAATATGAAATGAACCCCATCTTGTTATCCTCGATGGCAATGATACAGTACGTGCCTTGCTGCCCCTTCTGTCACTGGGTAAGGACACCGCAAGATCGAACCCAAAGCTAAGCACTTCTCCCATGGCAAGAACTACCAATCTAGTTGGCCAAACCAACCGGATAATTCGAAGAGACTTGCAAAGATAACCAATCATACATAAAAGAATTCAGAAAAGATTCAAATATTATTCATAGATAGACTTGATCATAAACCCACAATTCATCGGTCTCAACAAACACACCGCAAAAAGAAGATTACATCGAATAGATCTCCACAAGAGAGGGGGAGAACTTTGTATTGAGATTCAAAGAGAGAGAAGAAGCCATCTAGCTACTAACTATGGACCCGAAGGTCTGAGGTAAACTACTCACACTTCATTGGAGGGGCTAGGATGATGTAGAAGCCCTCCGTGATGACGGCCCTCTTCCGGCGGAGCTCCGGAACAGGCCCCAAGATGGGATCTCGTGGATACAGAAAGTTGCGGCGGTGGAATTAGGTTTTTGGCTCCTGTTCTGATCGTTTGGGGGTACGTGTGTATATATAGGAGGAAGGAGTGCGTCGGTGGAGCATCGAGGGGCCCACGAGGCAGGGGGCGCGCCCTAGGGGGGGCGCCCCCCACCCTCGTGACCTCCTCTTTGATCCCTTGCAGCATGGATCTACTCTAGCTAATTGCTCCCACTTTCAATATGTATCTAGACCGAGACTTAGAGTCATCTAGATTAGTGTCAAACTTGCATCGGCGTAACCCTTTACGACGAACCTTTTTTCACTTCCATAATCGAGAAACATATCCTTATTCCACTAAGGACAATTTTGACCGCTGTCCAGTGATCTACTCCTAGATCACTATTGTACTCCCTTGCCAAACTCAGTGGTACGGCATACAATAGATCTGGTATACAACATGGCATACTTTATAGAACCTATGACTGAGGCATAGGGAATGACTTTCATTCTCTTTCTATCTTCTGCCGTGGTCGGGCTTTGAGTCTTACTCGACTTCACACCTTGTAATACAGGCAAGAACTCTTTCTTTGACTGCTCCATTTTGAACTACTTCAAAATCTTGTCAAGGTATGTACTCATTGAAAAAACTTATCAAGCGTCTTGATCTATCTCTATAGATCTTGAAGCTCAATATGTAAGCAGCTTCACCAAAGTCTTTCTTTGAAAAACTCCTTTCAAACACTCCTTTATGCTTTGCAGAATAATTCTACATTATTTCCGATCAACAATATGTCATTCACATATACTTATCAGAAATGCTGTAGTGCTCCCACTCACTTTCTTGTAAATACAGGCTTCACCGCAAGTCTGTATAAAACTATATGCTTTGATCAACTTATCAAAGCGTATATTCCAACTCCAAGATTCTTGCACCAGTCCATAGATGGATCGCTGGAGCTTGCATATTTAGTTAACACCTTTAGGATCGACAAAACCTTCTAGTTGCATCGTATACAACTCTTCTTTAGTAAATCCATTAAGGAATGCAGTTTTGTTTATCCATTTGCCAGATTTCATAAAACGTGGCAATTGCTAACATGATTCGGACAGACTTAAGCATAGATACGAGTGAGAAACTCTCATCGTAGTCAACACCTTGAACTTGTCGAAAACCTTTTGCGACAATTCTAGCTTTGTAGATAGTAACACTACTATCAGTGTCCATCTTCCTCTTGAAGATCCATTTATTTTCTATGGCTTGCCGATCATCGGGCAAATCCATCAAAGTCCATACTTTGTTCTCATACATGGATCATATCTCAGATTTCATGGCCTCAAACCATTTCGCGGAATCTGGGCTCATCATCGCTTCCTCATAGTTCGTAGGTTCATCATGATCTAGTAGCATGACTTTCAGAAAAGGATTACCGTACCACTCTGGCGCGGATCTTACTCTGGTTGATCTACGAGGTTCAGTAGTATCTTGTTCTGAAGTTTCATGATCATCATCATTAGCTTCCTCACTAATTGGTGTAGTAGTCATAAGAACAGTTTTCTGTGATGTACTACTTTCCAATAAGGGAGCAGGTACAGTTACCTCGTCAAGTTCTACTTTCCTCCCACTCACTTATTTCGAGAGAAACTCCTTCTCCAGAAAGTTTCCGAATTTAGCAACAAAAGTCTTGCCTTCGGATCTGTGATAGAAGGTGTATCCAATAGTTTCCTTTGGATATCCTATGAAGACGCACTTCTCCGATTTGATTTTGAGCTTATCAGGATGAAACTTTTTCATATAAGCATCGCAACCCCAAACTTTAAGAAACGACAGCTTAGGTTTCTTGCCAAACCATAGTTCACACGGTGTCGTCTCAACGGATTTAGATGGTGCCCTATTTAACGTGAATGCAGCTGTCTCTAATGCATAACCCCAAAACGATAGTGGTAGATCGGTAAGAGACATCATATATTGCACTATATCCAATAAAGTATGGTTATGACGTTCGGACACACCATTATGCTGTGGTGTTCCATGTGGCATGAGTTTGTGAAACTATTCCACATTATTTTAATTGAAGACCAAACTCGTAACTCAAATATTTTACCTCTGCGATCATATCGTAGAAACTTTTATTTTCTTGTCATGATGATTTTCCACTTCACTCTGAAATTCT
This sequence comes from Triticum urartu, assembly GCF_056163025.1. Lineage (NCBI taxonomy): Eukaryota > Viridiplantae > Streptophyta > Magnoliopsida > Poales > Poaceae > Triticum > Triticum urartu. Next base: position 642,094,583 of record NC_141879.1, on the reverse strand, counting down.
TTGAACTGTTCAAATATTTCAGACTTATGTTTCATCAAGTAGATATCCCCATATCTGCTCAAATCATCTGTGAAGTTCAGAAAATAACGATACTTGCCGTGAGCCTTAACACTCATCGGACCGCATACATCAGTATGTATTATTTCCAATAAGTCAGTTGCTCGCTCCGGAGAACGGAGTCTTAGTCATCTTGCCCATGAGGCATGGTTCGCAAGCATCAAGTGATTCATAATCAAGTGATTCCAAAATCCCATTAGCATGGAGTTTCTTCATGCACTTTACACCAATATGACCTAAACGGTAGTGCTACAAATAAGTTGCACTATCATTATTAACTTTGCATCTTTTGGTTTCAATATTATGATTATGTGTATCACTACGATCGAGATCCAACGAACTATTTTCATTGGGTGTGTAACCATATAAGGTTTTATTCATGTAAACAGAACAACAATTTATTCTCTTACTTAAATGAATAACCGTATTACAATAAACATGATCAAATCATATTCATGCTCAACGCAAACACCAAATAACACTTATTCAGGTTCAACACTAATCCCGAAAGAATAGGGAGTGTGCGATGATGATCATATCAATCTTGGAACCACTTCGAACACACATCGTCACTTCACCCTTAACTAGCCTCTGTTTATTCTGCAACTCCCGTTTCGAGTTACTAATCTTAGCAACTGAACTAGTATCAAATACTGAGGGGTTGCTATAAACACTAGTAAAGTACACATCAATAACATGTATATCAAATATACTTATGTTCACTTTGCCATCCTTCTTATCTGCCAATCACTTGGGGTAGTTCCGTTTCCAGTGACCAGTCCCTTTGCAGTAGAAACACTTAGTCTCAGGCTTAGGACCAGACTTGGGCTTCTTCACTTGAGCAGCAACTTCTTGCCGTTCTACTTGAAGAAACTAGTGGTCTTGTCTACCATCAACACTTGATGTTTTTCTCGATTTCTACCTTCGTCAATTTCCGCATTACGAAGAGCTTGGGAATCGTTTCCGTTATCCCTTGTATATCATAGTTCATCACGAAGTTCTACTAACTTGGTGATGGTGACTAGAGAATTCTGTCAATCACTATCTTATCTGGAAGATTAACTCCCACTTGATTCAAGCGATTGTTGTACTCAGACAATCTGGGCACATGCTCACTAGTTGAGCGATTCTCCTCCATCTTTTAGCTATAGAACTTGTTGGAGACTACATATCTCTCAACTCGGGGATTTGCTTGAAATATTAACTTCAACTCCTGGAACATCTCATATGCTCCATGATGTTCAAAACGTCTTTGAAGTCCCGATTCTAAGCCATTAAGCATGGTGCACTAAACTATCAAGTAGTCATCATATTGAGCTAGCCAAACGTTCATAACGTCTGCATCTGCTCCTGCAATAGGTCCGTCACCTAGCGGTGCATCAAGGACATAATCCTTCTGTGCAGCAATGAGGATAAACCTCAGATCACGGATCCAATCCGCATCATTGCTACTAACATCTTTCAACACAATTTTCTCTAGGAACATATCAAAATAAGCATATGAAAGCAACAACTCAAGCTATTGATCTACAACATAATTTGCAAAATACTACCAGGACTAAGTTCATGATAAATTTAAGTTCAATTAATCATATTACTTAAGAACTCCCACTTAGATAGACATCCCTCTAATCTTCTAAGTGATTACGTGATCCATATCAACTAAACCATAACCGATCATCACGTGAGATGGAGTAGTTTTCAATGGTGAACATAACTATGTTGATCATATCTACTATATGATTCACGCTCGACCTTTCGGTCTCCGTGTTCCGAGGCCATATCTGCATATGCTAGGCTCGTCAAGTATAACCCGAGTATTCTGCGTGTGCAAAACTGGCTTGCACCCGTTGTAGATGGACGTAGAGCTTATCACACCCGATCATCACGTGGTGTCTGGGCACGACGAACTTTGGCAACGGTGCATACTCAGGGAGAACACTTCTTGATAATTAGTGAGAGATCATCTTAAAATGCTACCGTCAAACTAAGCAAAATAAGATGTATAAAAGATAAACATCATATGCAATCAAAATATGTGACATGATATGGCCATCATCATTTTGCGCCTTTGATCTCCATCTCCAAAGTACTGTCATGATCTCTATCGTCACCGGCATGACACCATGATCTCCATCATCTTGATCTATATCAATATGTCGTCACATGGTCGTCTCGCCAACTATTGCTCTTGTAACTATTGCTATCGCATAGCGATAAAGTAAAGCAATTATTTGGCGCTTGCATCTTATGCAATAAAGAGACAACCATAAGGCTTTTGCCAGTTGCCGATAACTTCAACGAAACATGATCATCTCATACAACAACTTATATCTCATCACGTTTTGACCATATCACATCACAACATGCCCTGCAAAAACAAGTTAGACATCCTCTACTTTGTTGTTGCATGTTTTACGTGGCTGCTACGGGCTTAAGCAAGAACCAATCTTACCTACGCATCAAAACCACAACGATAGTTTGTCAAATAGACTCCGTTTTAACCTTCGCAAGGACCGGGCGTAGCCACACTCGGTTCAACTAAAGTTGGAGAAACTGTCACCCGCTAGCCACCTTTGTGCAAAGCACGTCGGGAGAACCGGTCTCGCGTAAGCGTACGCGTAATGTCGGTCCGGGCCGCTTCATCCAACAATACCGCCGAACCAAAGTATGACATGCTGGTAGGCAGTATGACTTATATTGCCCACAACTCACTTGTGTTCTACTCGTGCAAATAACATCAAACCATAAAACCTAGGCTCGGATGCCACTGTTGGGTTTCGTAGTAATTTCAAAAAATTTCCTACGCACACGCAAGATCATGTGATGCATAGCAACGAGAGGGGAGAGTGTTGTCTACGTACCCAACGCAGACCGACTGCGGAAGCGCTGACACGACATAGAGGAAGTAGTCGTACGTCTTCACGATCCAACCGATCAAGCACCGAAACTACGGCACCTCCGAGTTCGAGCACACGTTCAGCTCGATGACGATCCCCGGACTCCGATCCAGCAAAGTGTCGGGGAAGAGTTCCGTCAGCACGACGGTGTGGTGACGATCTTGATGTACTACAGCAGCAGGGCTTCGCCTAAACTCCGCTACAGTATTATCGAGGTATATGGTGGCAGGGGGCACCGCACACGGCTAAGGAATAGATCACGTGGATCAACTTGTGTGTTCTAGGGTGCCTCTACCTCAGTATATAAAGGAGCCAAGGGGGGAGGGGGGCGCCGGCCAGGGAGAGAGGCGCAGGAGGAGTCCTACTCCTTCCGGGAGTAGGACTCCCCCCCCAATCCTATTCCAACTAGGATTCCCAAGGGGGGAAAGAGAGAGAGGGGGCCGGCCACCTTCTCCTAGTCCTAATAGGACTAGGGGAGGGGGAAGTGGCGCAGCCACCTTGGGCTGCCCCTTTCTCCTTTCCACTAAGGCCCATGAAGGCCCATATGGTTCCCGGGGGGTTCCGGTAACCTCCCGGTAACCCGGTAAAATCCCGATTTCACCCGAAACACTTCCGATGTCCATACATAGGCTTCCAATATATCAATCTTTACGTCTCGACCATTTCGAGACTCCTCGTCATGTCCGTGATCACATCCTGGACTCCGAACAACCTTCGGTACATCAAAATGCATAAACTCATAATGAAACTGTCATCGTAACCTTAAGCGTGCGGACCCTACGGGTTCGAGAACAATGTAGACATGACCGAGACACGTCTCCGGTCAATAACCAATAGCGGGACCTGGATGCCCATATTGGCTCCTACATATTCTACGAAGATCTTTATCGGTCAGACCGCATAACAAAATACGTTGTTCCCTTTGTCATCGGTATGTTACTTGCCTGAGATTCGATCGTCGGTATCCAATACCTAGTTCAATCTCGTTACTGGCAAGTCTCTTTACTCGTTCCGTAATACATCATCTCACAACTAACTCATTAGTTGTAATGCTTGCAAGGCTTATGTGATGTGCATTACCGAGAGGGCCCAGAGATACCTCTCCGACAATCGAAGTGACAAATCCTAATCTCGAAATACGCCAACCCAACATCTACCTTTGGAGACACCTGTAATGCTCCTTTATAATCACCCAGTTACGTCGTGACGTTTGGTAGCACACAAAGTGTTCCTCCGGCAAATGGGAGTTGCATAATCTCATAGTCATAGGAACATGTATAAGTCATGAAGGAAGCAATAGCAACATACTAAACGATCGGGTGCTAAGCTAATGGAATGGGTCATGTCAATCAGATCATTCAACTAATGATGTGACCTTGTTAATCAAATAACAACACTTTGTTCATGGTTTAGGAAACATAACCATCTTTGATTAATGAGCTAGTCAAGTAGAGGCATACTAGTGACACTCTGTTTGTCTATGTATTCACACATGTATTATGTTTCCGATCAATACAATTCTAGCATGAATAATAAACATTTATCATGAAATAAGGAAATAAATAATAACTTTATTATTGCCTCTAGGGCATATTTCCTTCAACAAACACATCTAAGTCTAACATACTTCCTATGCATAGGCATCTTATAGGCAAACAAATTATCAAGGCAAGCAAAAACTAGCATATGCAAGGAAGAGGAAAGAAACAATAGCAATCTCAACATAACGAGAGGTAATTTAGTAACATGAAAATTTCTACCACCATATTTTCCTCTCTCATAGTAATTACATGTAGGATCATAAGCAAATTAAACAATATAGCTATCACATAAAATATTCTCAACATGATCCACATGCATGCAAAGTTGGCACTTTTCCGAAATAGTGGGATTAACATTACCTAAAGTCATGACCTTCCCAAACGCACTTTTATCAAAAACTTCATAAGATTGAACATTCTCTAAATATGTGGGATCTAAAGTTGACATTCTTCCAAACCCACTTTCAATAATATTGCAAACAATATTATCAATCTCATATTCATCATGGGGCTTAAATAAATTTTCAAGATCATAAGAAGAATCACCCCAATCATGATCATTGCAACAAGTAGTAGACATAGCAAAACTAGCATCCCCAAGCTTAGGGTTTTGCATCTTATTAGCACACTTGACATCAAAAGAATTTATAATAGAATCATTGCAATCATGCTTTTTATTCAAAGATCTATCGTGAGTCCCTTTATGGATTTAAGGAAAAACCTTATAAAGATAATCTAGTGCATCCAAATCACTAGGAATTGGTTCATCATAATTGGATCTCTTAAAAAGATTGGCAAGTGGATGAGGATCCATAGATCTTAGCTTCTCTGTTTAGTAATAAATAAATGACCATTCCAACCATACGGGCAAACAAAAAGGCAAGCAGGCAAAAAGAGGAAAATAGAGAGGGAGGATAGAGAGAGAGGGCGAATAAAACGGCAAGTGTGAATTGGGGGCAGAGGAAAACGAGAGGCAAATGGCAAATAATGTAATGCGAGAGATAGGGATTGTGATGGGTACTTGGTATGTTGACTTTTTGCATAGACTCCCCGGCAACGGCGCCACAAATCCTTCTTGCTATGTCTTGAGCTTGCGTTGGCTTTCCCTGAAGAGGAAGGGATGCTGCAGCAGAGTAGTGTAAGTATTTCCCTCAGTTTTTGAGAACCAAGGTATCAATCCAGTAGGAGCCCACGCTCAAGTCCCTCGTACCTGCACAAAGCGATAGCTACTCGCAACCAGCGATTAGGGGTTGTCAAGCCCTTCACGGTCACTTACGAGAGTGAGATCTGATAGATATAATATTTTTGGTATTTTTGGTATAAAGATGCAAAGTAACAAGTAAAGGCAAAGTAAAAAAGAAAAACAATATTAAAGTAATGGAGATTGATATGATGAGAATAGACCCGGGGACCATAGGTTTCACTAGTGGCTTCTCTCAAGAGCATAAGTATTCTACGGTGGGTGAACAAATTACTGTTGAGCAATTGACAGAATTGAGCATAGTTATGAGAATATCTAGGCATGATCATGTATATAGGCATCACGTCTGTGACAAGTATATCGAAACGATTCTGCATCTACTACTATTACTCCACTCATCGACCGCTATCTAGCATGCATCTAGAGTATTAAGTTAAAAACAGAGTAACGCCTTAAGAAAGATGACATGATGTAGAGAGATAAATTCATGCAATATGAAATGAACCCCATCTTGTTATCCTCGATGGCAATGATACAGTATGTGCCTTGCTGCCCCTTCTATCACTGGGTAAGGACACCGCAAGATCGAACCCAAAGCTAAGCACTTCTCCCATGGCAAGAACTACCAATCTAGTTGGCCAAACCAAACGGATAATTCGAAGAGACTTGCAAAGATAACCAATCATACATAAAAGAATTCAGAAAAGATTCAAATATTATTCATAGATAGACTTGATCATAAACCCATAATTCATCGGTCTCAACAAACACACCGCAAAAAGAAGATTACATCAAATAGATCTCCACAAGAGAGGGGGAGAACTTTGTATTGAGATTCAAAGAGAGAGAAGAAGCCATCTAGCTACTAACTATGGACCCGAAGGTCTGAGGTAAACTACTCACACTTCATTGGAGGGGCTAGGATGATGTAGAAGCCCTCCGTGATGACGGCCCTCTTTCGGCGGAGCTCCGAAAGAGGCCCCAAGATGGGATCTCGTGGATACAGAAAGTTGCGGGGGTGGAATTAGGTTTTTGGCTCCTGTTCTGATCGTTTGGGGGTACCTGTGTATATATAGGAGGAAGGAGTGCGTCGGTGGAGCACCGAGGGGCCCATGAGGCAAGGGGGCGCGCCCTAGGGGGGGCGCCCCCCACCCTCGTGACCTCCTCTTTGATCCCTTGCAGTAGGGTCCAAGTCTCCTAGATCACGTTTGGTGAGAAAATCACGTTCCCAAAGTTTTTATTCCGTTTGGACTCCATTTGATATTCTGTTTATCCGAAACACTGAAATAGGCAAAAAATACAGCAATTCTGGGTTGGGCCTCCGGTTAATAGGTTAGTCCCAAAAATAATATAAAAGTGGAAAATAAAGCCCAATATAGCCCAAAACAGTAGATAATATAGCATGGAGCAATCAAAAATTATAGATACGTTGGAGACGTATCACGGTGTACCGGGATATGCAATGAATCAAGAGTGACATGTATGAAAAAATTATGAGCGGTGGCTTTGCCACAAATACGATGTCAACTACATGATCATGCATGGCAATATGACAATGGTGAAGCGTGTCATAACAAACAGAACGGTGGAAAGTTGCATGGCAATATATCTTGGAATGGCTATGGAAATGCCATAATAGGTTGGTATGATGGCTGTTTTGAGGAAGGTATATGGTGGGTTCATGGTACTGGCGAAAGTTGCGTGGTACTAGAGAGGCTAGCAAATGTGGAAGGGTGAGGGTGCGTATAATCCATGGACTCAACATTAGTCATAAAGAACTCACATACTTATTGCAAAAATCTATTAGTTATCGAAACAAAGTACTAAGTGCATGCTCCTAGGGGGATAGATTGGTAGGAAAAGACCATCGCTCGTCCCCGACCGCCACTCATAAGGAAGGCAATCAATAAATAAATCATGCTCCGACTTCATCACATAACGGTTCACCATACATGCATGCTACGGGAATCACAAACTTCAACACAAGTATTTCTCAAATTCACAACCACTCAACTACCATGACTCTAATATCACCATCTCCATATCTCAAAACAATTATGAAGTATCAAACTTCTCATAGTATTCAACGCACTTATATGAAAGCTTTTTATTATGCCTAAAAGAAAATTGTCATGTTGTTCTAAATGACTCTCAAAATAATATAAGTGGAGCATGAGAGATCAATTATTTCTATAAAATAAAACCACTGTCATGCTCTTAAAGATATAAGTGAATCACTAGTGCAAAAACTATATAGCTCAAAAGTTATAAGTGAAGCACATGGAGTATTCTAATAAATTCCAATTCATGTGTGTCTCTCTCAAAAGGTGTGTACAACAAGGATGATTGTGGTAAACTAAAAAGAGAAGACTCAAATCATACAAGACTCTCCAAGCAAAACACATATCATGTGGTGAATAAAAATATAGCTCCAAGTAAAGTTACCGATAGACGAAGACAAAAGAGGGGATGCCTTCCGGGGCATCCCCAAGCTTAGGCTTTTTGGTGTCCTTGGATTTACCTTGGGGTGTCTTGGGCATCCCCAAGCTTATGCTCTTGCCACTCTTTGTTCCATAATCCATCAAATCTTTACCCAAAACTTGAAAACTTCACAACACAAAACTTAACAGAAAATCTCGTGAGCTCCGTTAGCGAAAGAAAACAAAACACCACTACTCATTCTTTATTTATATTGGTGGTAAACCTACTGTATTCCAACTTCTCTATGGTTTATAAACTCTTTTACTAGCCATAGATTCCTCAAAATAAGCAAACAACGCACGAAAAACAGAATCTGTCAAAAACAAAACAGTCTGTAGTAATCTATAACTAACGCAAACTTCTGGAACCCCAAAAATTCTAAAATAAATTGCTGGACGTAAGGAATTTATTTAATCATCTTCAAAAATAATTAACTAAACAACACTCTCCAATAAAAATGGCAGCAATTCTGGTGAGCGCTAAAGTTTTTGTTTTTTACAGCAAGATCAAAAAGACTTTTCCCAAGTCTTCCCGACGGTTCTACTTGGCACAAACACTAATTAAACACAAAAAACACAAACAAAACAGAGGATAGATAAAAATTTTATTACTAAGCAGGAGCAAAAATCAAGGAATAAAAATAAAATTGGGTTGCCTCCCAACAAGCGCTATCGTTTAACGCCCCTAGCTAGGCATAAAAGCGAAGATAGATCTAGGTATTGCCATCTTTGGTAGGCAATTCTTCAATAAGACACCTATAACTATTAGGAGTTTCTTTCTTTTTATTAATTATCAAACTCCTAGGCACTAAATCAAGAAAATCATTTGTAGCAAAAGGTTCCTTAAGGATAGTGAGAAAGTTGGGGTGAACACCTATGGATTTGAGGTCTGCATTATCCTTACTAGAAGTCTCTGTAACACCCCGGATGTAATATACCTTCTATGTATCTCAACTCTTGCCGTTTCCGGCGCTAAGTTATTTTATTTTCCTCGGGTTCAAGTTTTTGTCTCCGTGTGTTGTTGCCTTTGTCATGCATCTCATATCATGTCATCATGTGCATTGCATTTGCATACGTGTTCGTCTCATGCATCCGAGCATTTTCCCCTTTGTCCGTTTTGCATTCCGGCGCTCCTATCTCCTCCGGTGCCCCTTTCTACCTCTTTTCGTGTGTGGGGGTTAAACATTTCCGGATTGGACCGAGACTTGCCATGCGGCCTTGGTTTACTACCGGTAGACCGCCTGTCAAGTTTCGTGCCATTTGGACTTCGTTTGATACTCCAACGGTTAACCGAGGGACCGAGAAGGCCTCATTTGTGTTGCAGCCCAACACCCTTCAAATTTGGCCCAAAACTCAACAAAAACTCTTCCATCATCTAGAATGTTCGATCATGATCGCGTGGCCAAAAACCGCACCTCATTTGGAGCTTCCTAGATCCCTCTACCTCTATAAATAGATCCCCCACGAAAAATCCCGGATCCCCTCCTTCCAAACCCTAGGTTTTCCCTCGCGCCGCGCCGGACGTGTCCGATTCCGGCCGGACACGTCCGATCTGCCTCCCCGCTGCCACGTATCGCGTCGCGACTCGCCCGCGCGCCGCCCACATCGCTGGCCCGGAGAGCCCAGGGAGGGCCCTCCCGGCCCGCGCGCGCCCGCCGCCGCCATCCCTCGCCCGCGGATCCAGACGCCCGTGCCCACCGTCTTCGTCCTTGCGGCCGGCCGCTCGAGCAACCCGGCGCCGCCGCGCGCCATCATCGACGACGGCCACCGCCGCCGCCTCACCGGATGGCGCTGCCCCGGTCAAACCTCTAACCCAGCATGTCCTATGCTACGATGCTTACCACTTGCTTATCATGCCTCCCAAATTGCCATGTCAAACCTCTAACCCAGCATGTCCTAGCAAACCGTTGATTGGCTATGTTACCGCTTTGCTCAGCCCCTCTGTTAGCATTGCTAGTTGCAGGTGAAGATTGGAGATCATTCCTTGTTGGAACATCGTTTATTTTTGGGATATCACCATATTATCTTCTTATCTTAATGCACCTATATACTTGGTAAAGGGTGGAAGGCTCGGCCTTTTTCCTAGTATTTTGTTCCACTCTTGCCGCCCTAGTTTCCGTCATATCGGTGTTATGTTCCCGGATTTTGCGTTCTTTACGCGGTTGGGTTATAATGGGAACCCCTTGACAGTTCGCCCTGAATAAAACTCCTCCAGCAATGCCCAACCTTGGTTTTACCATTTTCCACCTAGCCTCTTTTTCCCTTGGGTTTCAGGAGCCCGAGGGTCATCTTTATTTAAACCCCCCCTGGCCAGTGCTCCTCTAAGTGTTGGTCCAAACTAGAGCCCTGTGCAGTGCCCCCTCGGGGAAACTCGAGGTTTGGTTTTAGTTGTATGGAGAGCTCATCTGAGTGTGCCCTGAGAACGAGATATGTGCAGCTCCTACCGGGATTTGTCGGCACATTCGGGCGGTGTTGCTGGACTTGTTTTACCATTGTTGAGGATGTCTTGTAAAACCGGGATGCCAAGTCTGATCGGAATGTCTCGGGAGAAGGAATATCCTTCGTTGACCATGAGAGCTTGTGATGGGCTATGTTGGGACTCCCATGCAGGGATTTGAACTTTCGAAAGCCGTGCCCGCGGTTATGGGCAGATGGGAATTTGTTAATGTCCGGTTGTAGATAACCTGAAACTTAACTTAATTAAAATGAGTCAACCGCGTGTGTAACCGTGATGGTCTCTTCTCGGCGGAGTCCGGGAAGTGAACACGGTGTTGGAGTAATGCTTGACGTAGGTTGTTCTAGGATCACTTCTTGATCATAGTTCTTCGTTCGTGCTTTGCCTTCTCTTCTCGCTCTCTTTTGAGAATAGGTTAGCCACCATATATGCTAGTCGCTTGCTGCAGCTCCACATATTACCTTGCCTTTACCTATAAGCTTAAATAGTCTTGATCGTGAGGGTGCGAGAGTGCTGAGTCCCCGTGACTCACAGATTACTTCTAAACCAGATGCAGGGACCGATGATACCGTTCCAGACGATGCGCTTGAGCTCAAGTGGGAGTTCGATGAAGACGTTCGGGAGTTTCATACGTGGGAATTCTTGTAGCTCTAGTTTCTTCTTCCACTGGTATTTGGTTTTGGATTGGGTAATCCTCACCAAGTATTCGTTCTTGTTCCGTACCTTGTTTTTATTCTTCTTCCTCAATTCTAAGTGGCTTCTCAATTTATGGATATGTGACCATTTCAATTGGAATGCATTCGTTCATTTTGTTCGGATGTGAAGACTATATGTTGAAATTTCAACCCGTTTGATTCAGCTTCAATATTTGTCTATCTATGTGCTAATGGATGTCAACCTCTTTAGGATGGCTCCTCCAACCGCATGACTCCGAATGCTGATCCGCCACCACCACCTCCACCTCCGGAGGCATGGCAAGCTGTGATGGCCGCTACCAATGCAAACACGCAGCTGATCATGCAACTTCTTCAAGAGCGCAATCAAGGGAACCAGGGCCAAGGCAACAATCAGAATCACTTTGCTACACTCAACCAGTTCCTTGCTAACCAGCCAAAGTCTTGATCGCGAGGGTGCGAGATTGCTGAGTCCCCGTGACTCACAGATTACTTCCAAACCAGATGCAGGGACCGATGATACCGTTCCAGACGATGCGCTTCAGCTCAAGTGGGAGTTCGATGAAGACTCTCGCCGTTACTATGTGTCTATCCCAGATGATCAGTAGTGGTGCCCAGTTGGGGCGATCGGGGACCGTGTCACATGTGGGGGTTGATCTTTTATTTTGGTACCGTAGTCGGACCATGAGTGTATTGGATGATTGTAATGTTATTCATGTATTTGTGTGATGTGGCGAGTGTAAGCCAACTATGTATCCTTTCCCCTTTTATATATTTACATGGGTTGTTGTGAAGATTACCTTACTTGCGACATTGCTTTCAATGCGGTTATGCCTCTAAGTCGTGCTTCGACACGTAGGAGATATAGCCGCATCGAGGTTGTTACAAGTTGGTAATCAGAGCCTTTCCTGACCTTAGGAGCCCCCTGCTTGATTGAATCGTTGGCGTTGTTGAGTCTAGAAAAATGTTTTGAGTCATTTAGGATTATATATATCGGAGAGTTTAGGAATTCTTTTTACTCCCCAGTCCCTTCATCGCTCTGGTAAGTCATCCTGACGTAGAGTTTTGACTCTTCTCTTCTCAAATTTCACTAAAAAAATTAGGATCACACGGGTATCTTGGAATCGTTCCGATCGATTTGTGACGAGAACATTGTTCTTGGTGCCTCCTGTCATTTAGGGGTTGTGGCAGTGTCCCGGGGAGTTGAGGTCCGAGGTGTTGTCGTCACAATTTTATCGTTGAGATTCTGGAATACCTGAGTTTCGCCGACATCGAAAATCTCTTTTATGCAGTTGTTTGGGAGATAACCTCGACGCCACCCAGTACTGGGGCGGGAGTTCGGGAGTATTGCCATAACTTGTATAACGGATGCTTTTCGAAGGTTGAGGTAGACGATTTCCGAAGTTTTTCTCGGTTATGTGTTGAAGGATGGATACAGTTGGATGTAGGATTTGCTAGATTTGGGTGAGATATTATGCTTCCCCTGTATCCCCAACACCTGATTGCATAACCGGAAACGTTCGGGAGTTTCATAGGTGGGAATTCTTGTAGCTCTAGTTTCTTCTTCCACTGGTATTTGGTTTTGGATTGGGTAATCCTCACCAAGTATTTGTTCTTGTTCCGTACCTTGTTTTTATTCTTCTTCCTCAATTCTAAGTGGCTTCTCAATTTATGGATATGTGACCATTTCAATTGGAATGCATTCGTTCATTTTGTTCGGATGTGAAGACTATATGTTGAAATTTCAACCCATTTGATTCAGCTTCAATATTTGTCTATCTATGTGCTAATGGAGGTCAACCTCTTCAGGATGGCTCCTCCAACGCGCATGACTCCGAATCCTAATCCGCCACCACCACCTCCACCTCCGGAGGCATGGCAAGCTGTGATGGCCGCTACCAATGCAAACACGCAGCTGATCATGCAACTTCTTCAAGAGCGCAATCAAGGGAACCAGGGCCAAGGCAACAATCAGAATCACTTTGCTACACTCAACCAGTTCCTTGCTAACCAGCCAAAGACCTTCAGCAATTGTGTTGAGGCAACAGACGCTGATGATTGACTCGTGGACATATGCAAGCATTTCGAGTGCACTAACATCAGGCTTGAGGACTTTGTCAAGTTCGCTTCCTTCCAACTCAAAGACCAAGCTGCAGAATGGTTTCAGCAGTACAAAGATTCCAGAGGAGGCCGTGTGATTACCCTGGATGAATTCCGTCAAGACTTCAAAGCTCATCATATTCCTCAGAGCATGGTTGAAAGCAAGCGTGAGGAATTCCGCAACCTGAAGCAAGGCTCTATGTCTGTTTACGAGTACAACAAGATGTTTCAGAAGCTCGCCCGTTTTGCTAAGCAAGACGTCCCTGACGAGAAGAGCATGATATACCAGTTCAGGGGTGGTCTCAGAGAAGAAATCCAGCTAGCTCTCGTCCTCTTTGAGCCCAAGAGGTACGATGAGTTCTACAACATGGCAATGAAGCAAGAGACTGCTCAACTGAAGTGTGATGCTTCCAAGAAGCGAGTCAGAGATGCTACTCCTTCTTCCTCAACTCAAGTGGCTAAGCAGCAGAAGTATTGGCTTCCTCCTCCTCTGTTCCGTCAGCCTTATCAGCAGAAGAGCAAAGGTGGCAGTGGATCTTCCCACCCACCCAACCCTGGCTTTCAGAACAAGACTTCGTCTCAAGCTCCAAGATCGAGTGCTCCGTATCACCGTCTGCTCTCGGAGGTCACGTGCAACAAGTGCCAACAGAAGGGTCACTATGCCAACAGATGCTTCAATCAGAGGCATCTCCCTCCTCCTCCTGTGAGATTGGCAAGTATAGCTGTGGTCAAGCATAACCCCAAGCACGCCAAGGTCAATTTGATGAATGCAGCTCAGGCAGATGACTCGACAGATGTCATCATGGGTAATCTTCCTGTTAACGATGTTCCTGCAAAAGTTCTTTTTGACACTGGTGCATCGCATTGCTTCATTTCTAAACATTTTGCGTCAAAGTATGAGTGCGATTATCAGCTTTTGCAAAGACCTTTGCAAATCGTGTCACCGGGCAAGCATATGATAGCTAATTTCTGCGTCCCGGATATTTCTATCACGTTGGGCGACTACAAATTTCTAGCTTCTCCTATTGTTCTGGGCGACTCGGATATCGATCTTATTCTTGGAATGGATTGGCTTTCTAAGCACAAGGCTCATCTTGATTGTGCTGCCAGGCAGATTCAATTGACTCATTCGTCTGAGGATGTAATTGTGTTTGCCGCTCGTGATGATACCATCCGTCTGTTTTCTCTCAATGAGAAGGGTGAACTGGATGCCATCTCTCAAATTCCAGTCATTTGCGAATATCAAGATGACTTTCCAGAAGAGCTTCCAGGAATGCCTCCGCATCGGCCAGTTGAATTCGTCATCGATCTTGAGCTTGGCACGGAGCCTGTTTGCAAACGTCCTTACAAGCTTGGACCTAAAGAGTTGAAGGAGCTGAAGAAGCAACTCGATATTCAAGAGCGAATGGGACTCATCCGACCTAGTTCTCCTTCGTGGGGTTGTGGAGTTCTTTTTGTGAAGAAGAAGGATGGAACGGACCGACTTTGTGTTGACTACCGTCCATTGAACAAGAAGACTATAAAGAACAAGTACCCACTTCCCAACATCAACGAGCTATTTGAACAACTCAAAGGTGCTCAAGTATTCTCCAAGCTTGATCTCCGTATGGGCTATCACCAGATTCGAATCCGTGAGCAAGATATTCCCAAGACGGCTTTCAGAACAAGCTATGGTTCATATGAATACACTGTCATGTCTTTTGGCCTCGTCAACGCTCCTCCGACTTTCTCTCGCATGATGAGCTTCATCTTCAATGCCTACACAAATGACTTTTTCTTGGTCTACCTCGATGACATTTTGGTCTTTTCTAAGAACAAGGAAGATCATGCCAAGCACTTGCGTTTGGTGCTCGATAAGCTCAGAGAACATCAGTTCTACGCCAAGTTCTCAAAGTGCGAGTTTTGGCTCGATGAGGTTCTCTATCTTGGGCATATCATCTCTGCCAAGGGCATAGCGGTGAATCCTGAGAAGGTGTCTGCAATTGTGAATTGGGAACCACCTTAGAACGTGAAGCAACTCCGCAGCTTCCTTGGTCTCGCAAGCTATTGTTGAAGGTTCGTTGAGAACTTCTCAAAGATCACGAAGCCTCTTTCAAACCTTCTCCAGAAACACGTCAAGTACGTTTGGTCTCCTGAATGTGACATCGCTTTCAACACCCTGAAAGAGAAATTAGTCACTGCTCCAGTTCTGACTCCTCCTGATGAATCCAAACCGTTCGAGGTCTTCTGCGATGCCTCTCTTCAAGGTCTTGGTGCAGTGTTGATGCAAGAGAAGAAAGTTGTGGCCTATACTTCTCGCCATTTGAAGCCCAACGAGAAGAACTACCCCACTCATGACCTCGAGTTGGTGGCAGTTGTGCATGCTCTTTTGACTTGGAGACATCTCTTATTGGGAAGAAAAGTGGACATCTTCACTGACCACAAGAGTCTCAAGTACATCTTCACTCAGCCTAATCTCAACCTCAGGCAGACTCGTTGGGTCGAAATGATTCAAGAGTATAATCCGAGCATCGAATATACTCCAGGCAAGGCCAATGTGATTGCTGACGCATTGAGCAGGAATGCTTACTGCAACAGTTTGATTCTCAAGCCTTACCAACCCGAGCTTTGTGAAGCTTTCCGCAAACTCAATCTGCAAGTTGTTCCTCAAGGTTTCCTTGCCTACCTTCAAGTCTCTCCTACTTTGGAAGATCAGATTCGCGAGGCTCAACTTCTTGATGCTATGGTGAAGAAGGTGAAGATTGAGATTGCCAAGAGTCAACCCAAGTACAAGTGTTGTCGCCTTGATGACAAGGATACTCTCTTCTTCGAGGATCGAATTGGTGTGCCTAAAGGTGACCTTCATAAAGTCATTATGAATGAGGCTCACAATTCACTCCTCTCCATCCACCCTGGGAGTACGAAGATGTATCGGGACCTCAAGCAGGCGTATTGGTGGACTCGAATGAAGCGAGAGATTGCTCAGTTCGTGAATAAATGTGATGTCTGCAAAATAGTGAAGGCAGAACACCAACGACCAGCTGGTCTCCTCCAACCTCTTGCCATTCCAGAATGGAAGTTTGACCACATTGAGATGGACTTCATGACTGGGTTTCCAAAGTCCAAGCGTGGCAATGATGCTATATTCGTTGTCATCGACAAACTCACTAAAGTGGCTCATTTTCTGCCTATCAAAGAGTCTATCACTGCAGCTCAATTGGCGGAGCTTTATACCTCTCAGACTGTATCTCTGCATGGCATTCCGCAGTTGATTTCTTTGGACCGTGGCAGCATCTTTACCTCCAAGTTTTGGGATTCTTTTCAGAAGGCCATGGGCACCAACATCCGTTTCAGCACAGCATTTCATCCTCAAACTAGCGGTCAAGTCGAGCGTGTCAATCAGATTCTTGAAGATATGCTCAGGGCTTGCGTTATCTCCTTCGGTATGAAGTGGGAAGATTGTCTTCCATATGCCGAGTTCTCCTACAACAACAGCTTTCAAGCAAATTCGGGCAATGCCCCATTTGAAATTCTCTATGGCAGGAAGTGTCGTACTCCTCTTAACTGGTCAGAGACCGGTGAACGTCAACTTCTTGGAAATGACTTGATCACAGAGGCAGAGGAGATGTGCAAAGTCATTCGTGATAACCTCAAAGCAGCGCAATCGCGCCAGAAGAGCTACTATGATAGTAAGCATCGTGATTTGGCTTTCGAGATCGGAGACCATGTTTACCTCCGCGTCTCTCCAATGAAAGGTACTCGTCGCTTCGGTATCAAAGGGAAGCTTTCCCCTAGATACGTGGGTCCTTTCAAGATCGTCAGCAAGAGAGGCGATCTCGCCTATCAACTTGAGCTTCCTTCAAACTTTGCAAATGTGTACGATGTGTTCCATGTTTCTCAGCTCCGCAAGTGCTTCAAGACCCCTGACCGCACCGTCAACTTCGAAGACATTGATCTCCAAGAAGACCTTTCTTATCGTGAGCACCCCGTTGCTATTCTTTAAGAGACTGAACACAAGACTCGCAATAAGTCAATCAAATTCCTCAAAGTCAAGTGGCCACACCATTCCGACCGTGAAGCCACCCGGGAACGCGAGGATCACCTCCGTTCTAGAGTACCCGGCGTTTTTCCAGTCCTAGATCTCGGGACGAGATCCTTTCGTAGTGGTGGAGTGTTGTAACACCCCGGATGTAATATACCTTATATGTATCTCAACTCTTGCCGTTTCCGGCGCTAAGTTATTTTATTTTCCTCGGGTTCGGGTTTTTGTCTCCGTGTGTTGTTGCCTTTGTCATGCATCTCATATCATGTCATCTTGTGAATTGCATTTGCATACGTGTTTGTCTCATGCATCCGAGCATTTTCCCCATTGTCCGTTTTGCATTCCGGCGCTCCTATCTCCTCCGGTGCCCCTTTCTACCTCTTTTCGTGTGTGGGGGTTAAACATTTCCGGATTGGACTGAGACTTGCCATGTGGCCTTGGTTTACTACCGGTAGACCGCCTGTCAAGTTTCGTGCCATTTGGACTTCGTTTGATACTCCAACGGTTAACCGAGGGACCGAGAAGGCCTCGTTTGTGTTGCAGACCAACACCCTTCAAATTTGGCCCAAAACTCACCAAAACCTCTTCCATCATCTAGAGCGTTCGATCACGATCGCATGGCCGAAAACCGCACCTCATTTGGAGCTTCCTAGCTCCCTCTACCTCTATAAATAGACCACCCACGAAAAATCCCGGATCCCGTCCTTCCAAACCCTAGGTTTTCCCTCGCGCCGCGCCGGACGTGTCTGATTCCGGCCGGACACGTCCGATCTGCCTCCCCGCCGCCACGTGTCGCGCCGCGACTCGCCCGCGCGCCGCCCCACATCGCTGGCCCGGAGAGCCCAGGGAGGGCCCTCCCGGCCCGCGCGCGCCCGCCGCCGCCATCCCTCGCCCCCGGATCCAGCCGCCCGCGCCCGCCGTCTTCGTCCTTGCGGCCGGCCGCTCGAGCAACCAGGCGCCGCCACGCGCCATCGTCGACGACGGCCACCGCCGCTGCCTCACCGGACGGCGCCGCCTCGGTCCGGCCGCCCCACGCCGCTGCGACCTCACCGCCGTCCTCCTCCGCAGGCACCCGCCGCCCGGCCCCTCTCCTTCCTCCTCCTCGGAACGCGTCAAGTTCGGCGACTCTCCGACAAACCTCGGGAATCGAGCTCTGGTGAACAGTGCACGAGCCAGATCTGATCCAGATATGGGAGTTCTAGGGTTGACTTTCCCCCTCTCCCCTTATTTTTTTGCAAACTTCATCATGCTATAACTCTGCATCCGTAGCTCCGATTTGCGCGTGTAGCATATCAAAATGTTCGTCTCAAAGAGTACATCATTTCATCTCATTGCATCATTTTCATTTAAGCTCATCTTGATGCCTGAAATGCTGTTGGAAGAGGGCTATGTGATAATTTTGGCAGATCTGTTTCATCAACTAGTTTTTTGTCATTTTTGCCATGATTAATGTGTGCATGCTATGCCCCTGAACTCTACATGAGTTTTGTTACATGCCATGCCATATTTACAGAGGTGGTTACCATGTATTTTTGTGATATGTGTGGTGACTAGCACAAGCTTACAAAGTAGTGTAATCGGTAATGCTGATTTCAGGGACTTAGAATTTCACCAAGTCCTTGTTCTGTTTTTGTCGGTATGCCATATGTTCATGTTGTTTCCTAGTGATCCGTGCCTCTTTTGAGGATGATCAGTAAGGATGTTTTGTTAAAACTGTGGTGTTCTATCCATCCATGTCTTTGTTTGCATTTATGGAGCAACCTAGCTTGAGACAATCAAGCTCTACTTTTGCTATTTCATGAATCTTGGCAGATTGTTGACTTGTTAGCGATTTTGCCGAGGATGTTGCTATTGATCCGTGCATGCTATGATGTTGTTCTTGCCATGTATAGCTTCTATGCCATGTAATATTGATGGGTGTATGCTTAGTTTGTCATGCCATGCTCTGTAGTGAGTGCTTCGAGCTCGCAAACATGCCTACTCGTTAACTGATTTGCATGCTTCAATTTTTCACCAAGTCTGAGATCTGTTTATGTTTTTGCTATGTTCACATGCTTGCAATTGTATTTTCTGATCCCTTTTGGCTCAAGGTCACTAAGGGACTTTTGTTAACTGCTTTGATTAGCTTCATGTCATGCCTTGCTTTGCCATGTTAAGTGCCTGTAGTATATAGTTTTCATGCTCTAAAGTGGGCTTCCCGATGATAAATTCTAGACTTGTGTTAATTTCACTAAGTCTGAAACCTGTTATCATTTGCATTTTTGTCATGCTTGTTTGAACTTGTTAATGGATGATTTAGCCGTAGCTCAGTGTTAATCTTTTGTTAAGCTTCATGAGTGGATCCCTGCCATGTATTTTGTTGTCATGTTTGAGTGCTGTAGTATATTTATCTTGATGCATTTAGATGGCTACTTGCTGATTATCGCAGACTGGTGCCATATTTGTTTTGCTTGCCATTTTCAAACCGTGCATCCGATTCCGGTGATCTTTATATCGATTTCAACCGAAATCACCTCACCTTTCCAGTGGCACTCTTGGATTCCCAAGTTGAGGCCATGTTCAATCATTCCTTGTCAAATCTTGCATATGCATCACATATCGCGTCCCGCATAGCATACCATGTTTGCATCATGTTGTTTGAGCTTTGCACGTGGTTGATTGTGTTCCTTTTGCTTGTTTGTCTTGTTTGGGTAGAGCTGGGAGATGAGTTCGTGAATGAGGAGCCCGTTGAGTTTGCTTACGAGGATCAAGTCAACTCTGACAACTTTACAGGCAAGATGATCATACCCTCGAAATCACTTCTATCTTTGCTTGCTAGATGCTCGCTCTTTTGCTATGCCTATGCTACGATGCCTACCACTTGCTTATCATGCCTCCCAAATTGCCATGTCAAACCTCTAACCCAGCATGTCCTAGCAAACCGTTGATTGGCTATGTTACCGCTTTGCTCAGCCCCTCTGTTAGCATTGCTAGTTGCAGGTGAAGATTGGAGATCGTTCCTTGTTGGAACATTGTTTATTTTTGGGATATCACCATATTATCTTGTTATCTTAATGCACCTATGTACTTGGTAAAGGGTGGAAGGCTCGGACTTTTGCCTAGTGTTTTGTTCCACTCTTGCCGCCCTAGTTTCCGTCATATCGGTGTTATGTTTCTGGATTTTGCGTTCCTTACGCGGTTGGGTTATAATGGGAACCCCTTGACAGTTCGCCCTGAATAAAAATCCTCCAGCAATGCCCAACCTTGGTTTTACCATTTTCCACCTAGCCTCTTTTTCCCTTGGGTTTCCGGAGCCCGAGGGTCATCTTTATTTAAACCCCCCCCCCCCCCGGGCCAGTGCTTCTCTGAGTGTTGGTCCAAACTAGAGCCCTGTGCAGCGCCCCCTCGGGGAAACTCGAGGTTTGGTTATAGTTGTATGGAGAGCTCATCTGAGTGTGCCCTGAGAACGAGATATGTGCAGCTCCTATCGGGATTTGTCAGCACATTCGGGCGGTGTTGCTGGACTTGTTTTACCATTGTCGATGATGTCTTGTAAAACCGGGATGCCGAGTCTGATCGGAATGTCTCGGGAGAAGGAATATCCTTCGTCGACCGTGAGAGCTTGTGATGGGCTAAGTTGGGACTCCCCTGCAGGGATTTGAACTTTTGAAAGCCGTGCCCGCGGTTATGGGCAGATGGGAATTTGTTAATGTCCGGTTGTAGATAACATGAAACTTAACTTAATTAAAATGAGTCAACCGCGTGTGTAACCGTGATGGTCTCTTCTCGGCGGAGTCCGGGAAGTGAACACGGTGTTGGAGTAATGCTTGACGTAGGTTGTTCTAGGATCACTTCTTGATCATAGTTCTTCGTTCGTGCTTTGCCTTCTCTTCTCGCTCTCTTTTGCGAATAGGTTAGCCACCATATATGCTAGTCGCTTGCTGCAGCTCCACATATTACCTTGCCTTTCCCTATAAGCTTAAATAGTCTTGATCGCGAGGGTGCGAGATTGCTGAGTCCCCGTGACTCACAGATTACTTCTAAACCAAATGCAGGGATCGATGATACCGTTCCAGATGATGCGCTTGAGCTCAAGTGGGAGTTTGATGAAGACTCTCGCCATTACTATGTGTCTTCCCAGATGATCAGTAGTGGTGCCCAGTTGGGGCGATCGGGGACCGTGTCGCATGTGGGGGTTGATCTTTTATTTTGGTACCGTAGTCGGACCATGATTGTATTGGATGATTGTAATGCTATTCATGTATTTGTGTGATGTGCCGAGTGTAAGCCAATTATGTATCCTTTCCCCTTTTATATATTTACATGGGTTGTTGTGAAGATTACCTTACTTGCGACATTGCTTTCAATGCGGTTATGCCTCTAAGTCGTGCTTCGACACGTAGGAGATATAGCCGCATCGAGGTTGTTACAAGTTGGTAATCAGAGCCTTCCCCGACCTTAGGAGCCCCCTCTTGATCGAATCGTTGGCGTTGTTGAGTCTAGAAAAATGTTTTGAGTCATTTAGGATTATATATATCAGAGAGTTTAGGAATTCTTTTTACTCCCCAGTCCCTTCATCGCTCTGGTAAGGCATCCTGACGTAGAGTTTTGACTCTTCTCTTCTCAAATTTCACTAAAAGAAATTTAGGATCACGCGGGTATCTTGGAATCGTTTCGATCGATTTGTGACGAGAACATTGTTCTTGGTGCCTCCTGTCATTTAGGGGTTGTGGCAGTGTCCCGGGGAGTTGAGCTCTGAGGTGTTGTCGTCACAATTTTATCGTTGAGATTCTGGAATACCTGAGTTTCGCCGACATCGAAAATCTCTTTTATGCAGTTGTTTGTGAGATAACCTCGACGCCACCCAGTACTGGGGCGGGAGTTCGGGAGTATTGCCATAACTTGTATAACGGATGCTTTTCGAAGTTTGAGGTAGATGATTTCCGAAGTTTTTCTCGGTTATGTGTTGAAGGATGGATACAGTTGGATGTAGGATTTTCTAGATTTGGGTGAGATATTATGCTTCCCCTGTATCCCCAACACCTGATTGCATAACCGGAAAGGTTCGGGAGTTTCATAGGTGGGAATTCTTGTAGCTCTAGTTTCTTCTTCCGCGGGTATTTGGTTTTGGATTGGGTAATCCTCACCAAGTATTCGTTCTTGTTCCGTACCTTGTTTTTATTCTTCTTCCTCAATTCTAAGTGGCTTCTCAATTTATGGATATGTGACCATTTCAATTGGAATGCATTCGTTCATTTTGTTTGGATGTGAAGACTATATGTTGAAATTTCAACCCGTTTGATTCAGCTTCAATATTTGTCTATCTATGTGCTAATGGATGTCAACCTCTTCAGGATGGCTCCTCCAACGCGCATGACTCCGAATGCTGATCCGCCACCACCACCTCCACCTCCGGAGGCATGGCAAGCTGTGATGGCCGCTACCAATGCAAACACGCAGCTGATCATGCAACTTCTTCAAGAGCGCAATCAAGGGAACCAGGGCCAAGGCAACAATCAGAATCACTTTGCTACACTCAACCAGTTCCTTGCTAACCAGCCAAAGTCTTGATCGCGAGGGTGCGAGATTGCTGAGTCCCCGTGACTCACAGATTACTTCTAAACCAGATGCAGGGACCGATGATACCGTTCCAGACGATGCGCTTCAGCTCAAGTGGGAGTTTGATGAAGACTCTCGCCGTTACTATGTGTGTTTCCCAGATGATCAGTAGTGGTGCCCAATTGGGGCGATCGGGGACCGTGTCGCATGTGGGGGTTGATCTTTTATTTTGGTACCATAGTCGGACCATGAGTGTATTGGATGATTGTAATGTTATTCATGTATTTGTGTGGCGTGGCGAGTGTAAGACAACTATGTATCCTTTCCCCTTTTATATATTTACATGGGTTGTTGTGAAGATTACCTTACTTGTGACATTGCTTTCAATGCGGTTATGCCTCTAAGTCGTGCTTCGACACGTAGGAGATATAGCCGCATCGAGGTTGTTACAGTCTCACCCTTATTTTTAGGAACATACATCAATTTGGCAATCTTAGCATTAGGAGGAGTGTTTTTCACGAAAGAAATGGTAGACCCAAGGTTGGTAATAATATCCTCAATTTTATCAATTCTAGTGGAATCTTGATCTATCTTTTCATTAACCATAGGTCCCTTTTCTTTAAAAAATTTAAGAGCAACTCCTACCTTAGAACCGTATTGGGTAATTTGGTTATGGATCTTTCTATCCAAATTTTTAATAAACTCTATGGTGGCAACTTTATTTTCAATAATTTCAAGCCTTTGCATAAGATGTTCCAAAGTTAAGATAGTTCCATTAACCAAAAGAGGTGGTGGCCCAAACAAATCTATCATAGCATTATAAGAATCAAAAGTATGGCTACCCAAGAAATTTCCTCCGGTAATGGTATCAAGAATATATCTATTGCAAGGAATGATGCCTACAGAAAAATTGCGAAGAAGAACGGAAGTAGATTGCTTCCTAGTAGATCTATTTTGCGTATTGCAAATTTTGTACCAAGTATCTTTTAGATTTTCTCCCTCCCTTTGT
This sequence comes from Triticum urartu, assembly GCF_056163025.1. Lineage (NCBI taxonomy): Eukaryota > Viridiplantae > Streptophyta > Magnoliopsida > Poales > Poaceae > Triticum > Triticum urartu. The sequence continues at coordinate 642,070,607 of NC_141879.1, read as the reverse complement.
TTAAAATTAAGGACCTCATTCTCGGGAGATAAAGGAGTAGATAAAGGACTAGCCATAATGATGAAGCAAGCGGAAAAGGGGCGAACAGAAAGAGAGGGCAAAAGGAAAAGAGGGCGAATAAAACAGCAAGGGTGAAGTGGGGGAGAGGAAAATGAGAGGCGAATGGAAAATAATGTAATGCGAAGGATAGGAGTTGTGATGGGTACTTGGTATGTCTTGACTTGGCGTAGATCTCCTCGGCAACGGCGCCAGAAATCCTTCTTGCTACCTCTTGAGCACTGCGTTGGTTTTCCCTTGAAGAGGAAAGGGTGATGCAGTAAAGCTGTAACATCCCAAAATTCTAAATTTTGGAATGTTATAATAAATAGATAGATTTGATTGATTGTTTGATTGTTTGTCTGAAAGTGAGTGAATTCGAAACTTTTGAAAGTTAAATGAGAGGGAATAAAAGGACTTTCCCAAACTTTCAAATTTGCTTTCTGATCTCCATGAATTCAAATGCTTTTCAATTACAAAACCCTTGAGCGAAGATGATATGACTTCTTCCATTTAAAAAATTAAATGAAAGGGTATTTGGAAAATAATTGAATTTCATTTGGAAATATTCCAATTCTGAAACTTTATGCGACTCAATGATTTTCACGAGAGAAGATAAAATGACTTCTTCAAATTATATGAAATATGAGTTGGGAGTTTCAAAGAATTAAATTCAAAGTTCTTTTGAATTTATTTTCAATTTGGAATACTTTTGACCGTCATGCATATCTTATTTTCTTGCATTTTGGTCGATCCTAGAAATTTCACGCAACTCAAGGACCTTCGGAGAGAGTTGGGGATTTCGTTATTTTCTTATTTGAGTTTCTCAAATTTGAAAAGAGGATCATTTGATTTATTTATTTCATCTTCAATAATTTTCCGTTATCAAAAAAATACAAGAGAGGGAATAATATGACTTTCCCAAAAATTTAGGAAAAATGAAGATCTAATGAATAAATCAAATTTTGTTTTTGCCGGAGTTTTATTTGCATTTTATTCGGATAGGGAAAAATGCGTTTTTTCAAAAGAAAATTGCATTTTAGGCCCGGAGAAAAATTCATTTTGTTCAGCTCATTTTTAGGAGTCGGGGAAAATTTACTTTAGATTTTTCGGAGTTCGTTTAGATCTCTTTTTGTTTTTTTTTCTGCGCGCTGAACCGTTTATAAAAAAAATAGGAAACTCACCCGCAGGCCATCCGGGCCAAGGCCCAGGCCAGCCGCCGCCCCAGCCCCTGCGCGCGTGCGCCAGCACAGCACCAGGCAGGCCGCCGCCTCGCCTCTTGCTTCAAGTCGAGTCCAATATGGACTTAGGCCGGTAGCCCCTCCCCTTTCCTTTATTCCGTTTTTCCTTTTTTCTTCTAGGACTCTTTTTCCTAATCCTAGTCTATTTCTTGTCCCCTACCCCAAGTCTCCTCACCCCTCCCCAATATAAATACCCCAACACCCCCCCTCTAACTCATCAAATCAAACCCCCTCTCCTCCCCAAGCCACGCCCCACCCCGCGCCTCTCACCCGCGCCGCGCCCTGCGTCACCCGCCGCCGCCGCGCCTTGCCTACACCGCCGCCGCGCCACCCCACACCCGTGCCGCCGCACCTCGCCCACGCCCCCGCGCCCCTCACCCGCCGCCGCGCCCCACGCCCGCGCCGCCGCCGCACTTTGCCCACGCCGCCGCCCTACGCCACGCCGCCGGAGCCTCTCGCCGGAGACCTCACCGGAGGTAGCCCCGCGTCTCTTTTCCTCGGATTGTTTTCTTCTAATCGTTCCGATTCTTTTCTTCTTTTCAGATTCGTTTTCTTTCCGGTTCTTCTCTAAACCGTTCCGGTTTTCTAGATCGGTTTTTCGTTCGGTTTTCTTCTCCGAAACCCTAGATCGGATTTGTTTTCTTTTCCGATTTAGTTGCCTTTGGACCGTTCGCCGGACCGTTCGTCCTAGCGAACGTGATCACCGGATTCTTCCCGGTTAACGACGCCCGTTCGTTTAACCGTTCGTCTTTTTATTTTCGTCGGATTTATTCCGCGATCGTGATCTCAGATCCGATCTTCGTTCTAGTTTATCTTCTCGCTCGTTTATCGGAATCAGGTGATTCAAGCGCCTGGAGTTTCGTTTCGAAACCGCCGTTCCACCTAATCAACTTAAACAAGTTTTTGCCCCGGTAAAATTTGACCTAGTTTCAACTTGCTAGAACCGAGTTGTTTTCTTCCGCCGTTTGTTTTCGGTTTCTTTGTTCGGTTCGTTCTTTCTTTGCAACTGGAGTTCTTAAGTTGAACTATCTGGTTCGTTCTCTTGTTCGAGTTTTACTTGTGCATTAGATGAGTACTTATTGTGTGGTTACTATTGCTTGCTTATGATAGATTGACCGTAGTGTGACGAGTAGATCTATCAAGAGTTTTGAGTGCGAATCATCTTCATCAACCTTGCAGGCAAGTTCACACTTTGATCATACCTTTTCTACAACCCAGTTTTATTGCATTAGATCAATCCTCTCACACTGCATGATTAGGATCTAATTAAACTGTGGGATGGGAAGTAGATGAGGTAGTACCTATTACCTGTATTACTATGAAACCTTTGGGAGTTACTTCTACGTTTGCTTATTATGCCATGCTATGCTAGTAGATGTGGATTGGGTGAGTGATATTCCATGACAGATGTGAGATTGATAATTTTAATGGTTTATCTAAGGTGGCAACCTAACACACATCTGGGTGGATTGGGGCACCTGATGTCTATCAGGACTTGCCTGTTTTTTTTGGACCGCCACCCAGGCTCAAAGGGATCATAAGATCATTCATGCTAGAAACTTCCGTGTGCAGCCACATGCTACTATGGGCTCTGGCGTAGTTGACTAAGTTGTGCGAACTCTTACGGGGTGGACTAGCAGATGTAGGGGATGTAGGTGTACCGGTCTACCCCACATGTAAGGTGCTAGCGCTTCTGAAAGACTATGTCTCGGTCATCCGTTTCTCAAACACCATGTAGTGCGAGAAAACAAACGGAGGCGATCGAGTCATGTGGGGAAAAGTGTGCAAACCTCTGTAGAGTGTACAAACTTATCATGATTAGCCGTGTCCCCGGTTATGGACAACTTGAGTATCTAGTACTTGAATATCATGTGAATCTCAACATGTTACTTCTAATTAATGTTGTTGGGTTTTAATTATTTTTAATTGGGATTGAGAATGCTGTCAACCATTCTCAATGTTTCACAACCACCATGATAGTTAAATAAATTTATTCCTTTGCAGTAGGGAAAAACTGGCTTTACGCAAAAACCTTATAACCATAGAGCTTTTCCACCAGCCAAATATGCATGTAGTGATAGCCATTGTTCATCATTCTCTATGGTGTGAATTTGCCAGTACATTCAATGTACTGACCCGTTTTCGGGCTGCAACGTCTCATGTTATAGGATGTCTTACGACGAGTAAGTGATACGTTAGGGTTATGATTTCTACACTCAACTTTGCCGTTGGTGTTGATGGGAAACCACAACCTTGTTGCTTCCGCGATTTTGGATTGAGGTGATAGTATTTACGTTACTTTATACATGTGATTTACCTCTGTTATAAATCCTTCGAGTACTGTGTGTGTCAGCATACTGATCCAGGGATGACACATAAGCACAGAGACTTGACCCCTTCGGGTCGGGTCGCTACAAGATGGTATCAAAGCACATGTTGACTGTAGGACGTGACCCTAGAAGCTGGCAAGCCCATAGCAAAGATTTTTCTCTACAACTTTCCCTTTCAAAAAGATCTTTTACCTCTCTTCTCTTCTGAGCTTATTCAAAAATTCCTTTTTTAGTGAGACCATACCCCTTTTCCCTTTTTGACCATTGGAAGATTTGACTGATGAGACCACTCCAAGAAGTACAAGATATCAGACAAGTAAGACCATTCGGAATGAAGAGGATTTTACCATACATTATGATAATGGAAACTACAACTGTGAAGACTCTGAAGACTAGGAGAATTGAAGGCTCTGAAAAATCCCCAGATTTGTATGACCTAGGACTGCTACCCTGATGGAACTTAACAGATTATGGAAGTTGTCAATACCCGAGATCAAGGTGTGTTGGAGAAAGACCGGAACATGGATCATAGAACTCAAAGTTTTGTCAAGGAAACCCCAATGCAGGAGATATCAACTATGGAGAGATAGCTCATGGAAATGACAAGAGCAGAAACACGGCTATCCATGAGGTTATCGCCCGCTTATGCTATTGTCACCGTGCTGAGTTAAGGATGCAATTCATCAAAATGGATTTGATGGAAGAGGGCTGATGGAGCACCTATCATAAGATGAAGTTTTAACCTTAGCTAGTGTATCACCAGGATCTGGAGTAGTACATCAAGAAGTTAAGATGGAGCTACAAGAAGCTGTATTTTGACAAGGAGCATTTCGTGAAGAACTTAGACGCGAAAGTAGCCAACCTGGAGGAGCTACAAACTCGAGAAACCGGAGATTCGTCAGGAATTAGACCATGGTTCATGCCAAGGATGTTGAAACCTAGAAGTTGAAATGCAACTCCGGAATATTAAAGGATGTCACGAGAGATTTCACGTCAACAGAGATTGATCTGGCAGAAGAAATTGAGAAGGACAAACATGATCGGAAGAAGCCATTGGAGGCATGAACAAGACTTGAAGAGTTTGGCGACGTTGACCTTAGAAGACCAAACCCCTGTTATATACCTACGATAGATGCGACGTTTGTGAGCTGTCATTTGTTTGATGTTTTTCCGACAGCCACAATAAAAATCTGTCTTTTCAAAAACCATTGTTTGTATTGTGTGCATCCCTCTCTCTTGATCTCTCTTATCTCACCCCAAAACCCATGGACCCAATAGAGGATGAATGGAGATGAGCTTGTATTTTCGGGACCAATGAGTCAATTGGAGACAGACCGATGGATTCAGAACATGGAGGATCATATGGAGAACAACCCTATAGTCGGAAAGGATATGGCCCAGCATGCTCTTCAATGCTTTGAAAGAGGTGCTGCTACTTGGTGGAAGATATACCAAACCATGAATGGATGGCAAGGAGTAACCACTTGGAAAGAATTTAAGTTGACCTTGCTAAAGTCTCAGTTTGTGTCCTAGAAATTGAAGCCTTATGGAAAGGATATGAAGAAAACTTATGCATGCAAGCTTTGTGGAGAAATAGGACACAACCCTAAAGAACACAAGGATGAATGCCCTAATTGTGAAGGAAGTCACTCAGCTGAAGAATGCCCAACTAGGCAGATCACTTGTTTCTTGTGTGAAGGGACTACCCACTATCCTGCTCAATGTCACATTTATCCCATGGTACAACGAACCATCCAACAGAAGGAAGAAGCAATGAAAGGAGCTCTCATGGAAATTTTAGAAGAACCTGCGATGAAGGACGAGATGGAGGACACACCCAAAGAAGAACCAATTAAACCCTACACCAAGTCTTGCTATTCATGTGGAGAAGAAGGACACCTCTCCCAGAATTGTATGAATGGGGATCTAGTAGAATTCCCGGTTGAGGAAGTAGAGTATGACCCACAGGAAATAGAAGCCCTGATTGGAATGGAAAAGTCCAGAAAGAGAAGTAGATTGGATTCCAGGAAGGATCTGAGTCATGTCACCTGTTATGGGTGCAAGGAGTCAGGGCACTACCTCAACAAATGCCCAAAAAGGAAACCTCGAAACTTGTCAGAAGTAATATGCTTCCGTTGTAATGGAGCAGGGCACTTTGCTAGAGAATGCCCCAAGGAGAAGGAAACTTGTGATAAGTAGTTGAGTTTGTACCAGAAGAGATATAGTCGTAGAAGTGAGGACATTTTCCTTTATATTGAGGTGTTGAGTTGAGACATGTAATGGAAAAGCGAGAGATTGTAATTAATTGAGAGTGAATGAAGCAGCAACGTTGGTACTGATATGGATTTTATGAGTTGTTACTCTATGAAGAAGGATTTTGACCATTTTGAGGATAAGAGAAATATGGTCTATGGAAGGTTTGTGCATTTTAAGGGTGGTAGTACCCTATAAGAACCCTTGACCCCTGGAAAAGATAAGGATACTCCACTGAGTGGATTTCGGACAAAATGAATACGAGTTTTGTCTCGATATGTGTGATGCCCCAAGAGTATGTGGGATGAAGTTGGAGACCGACAATTGTTTGGACCAAAGGTGATCAAAGGAGTCGGAAGAGAATGTTAAGCTGATTCGAGATAGACTGAAGGTAGCTCAGTCCAGACAGAAGAGTTATGTAGACTCAAAAACTCAAGGAGGTAGTCTATGAAATTGGAGACAGAGCATGTCTTCATGTGTTCCCTCTGCGAGGAGTTAAACGAATTGGAGTTAAGGTAAAAGTTAGCCCCGAGATTTGTAGGACCATACCGAGTTTTGGAGCGTATGAGAGAAGTGGCCTACAAGTTGGAGTTACCGGAAGGACTGTCAGGAGTTCAAGATGTGTTTCACGTTTCCCGGTTGAAGAAGTGCCATGCAGAGATGGCCAATATTCCCTGTAAGGACGCTTGACCGCGGAAAGAATAATGATGTTCCACGAAGTGGAATATGGACTTCATAAGTATAAGTTTTTATCTCAGTATGAGGGATATCCCATGAGGATGAAGAGATAAAATACTATTGGATATAAAGGAGGTATGATGCCAGAAATGTGGATCAATGGAAATTCCATGATGAGTTTGAGTAATCACGTTTTAGTTTGGTGCCAATAGAAGGAAGGAAGACAGTACAATTGGATGGATTTAAGAATACTAGGAAGTTGGAAGTTGAAATAATGATCAGTTGCCCGATGATGAGTTCAAGGACTACAAGTGATGAGATGGGCCATAACCCACAGGCCCCAGGACCTGCCAAGAAGCAAGCACATTCTTGCTGAAGGAAAAAACCCTGGAAGTGGATACACCTTTGTCGACAGACGATTTTATAGGAGTTACGCAAAACCTGAGAGTTGTGAAGGAACGATAGATGTTTGTCTGGCTTGCAGAATCAATGGATATATCCGAACTTGGTTCGACGACAAGAGAAATTATGCAATGCTTGTGAGGATGACCGAGTGTTAGAATGCGAGATTCGCTAAACTGTGTACATGGTAATGATTTGGGTGCGGGATGGATTGATCACCATACCGACTTACTCTTATTATTCGCCTTGCTATATGGGATGGTAAATCTGAGTGACTTACCTATAGTAGAGAGACGGCGATATTAAACCTTGTTTAAACCTTAGAATGGTATAAGAATTTTTCCCTTGTACACGGCAGCTTTTTTCCAACCGTAGGTTATATGGTGAGGATCAACCCAGACCCATTTCCTGCAGGAGAAACAATAAACTGTTGACTACCATGAGATATCGATAGTTGTTTAGTCTTGGCGCCAGACCCGTCAGCTAAGAAGACCCAATCTCGGAATAACCTTACCAAGAGGAAAGGACAAAAGAATTGAGGAAAAAGGTTATGCCACTACCTGAAGAGCCTAGAGAAGGAATTATCCTGAAATCTGAGAAGACCGACACTGTCAAGTATAAGGATGGAGTATATGAGTTTTGATGGAGCTGTAACCATGCTTCTAAGGGTGGTAGCACCCCAGACCCCGGAGATGATCGATGAATTTTGAGGAGACCCCCAAACCCTAACCTTTTCTTGCTAGCCTCTCCGAATCTCGAGGACGAGATTCATTTTAAGGGTGGTAGGTTTGTAACATCCCAAAATTCTAAATTTTGGAATGTTATAATAAATAGATAGATTTGATTGATTGTTTGATTGTTTGTCTGAAAGTGAGTGAATTCGAAACTTTTGAAAGTTAAATGAGAGGGAATAAAAGGACTTTCCCAAACTTTCAAATTTGCTTTCTGATCTCCATGAATTCAAATGCTTTTCAAATACAAAACCCTTGAGCGAAGATGATATGACTTCTTCCATTTAAAAAATTAAATGAAAGGGTATTTGAAAAATAATTGAATTTCATTTGGAAATATTCCAATTCTGAAACTTTATGCGACTCAATGATTTTCACGAGAGAAGATAAAATGACTTCTTCAAATTATATGAAATATGAGTTGGGAGTTTCAAAGAATTAAATTCAAAGTTCTATTGAATTTATTTTCAATTTGGAATACTTTTGACCGTCATGCATATCTTATTTTCTTGCATTTTGGTCGATCCTAGAAATTTCACGCAACTCAAGGACCTTCAGAGAGAGTTGGGGATTTCGTTATTTTCTTATTTGAGTTTCTCGAATTTGAAAAGAGGATCATTTGATTTATTTATTTCATCTTCAATAATTTTCCGTTATCAAAAAAATACAAGAGAGGGAATAATATGACTTTCCCAAAAATTTAGGAAAAATGAAGATCTAATGAATAAATCAAATTTTGTTTTTGCCGGAGTTTTATTTGCATTTTATTCGGATAGGGAAAAATGCGTGTTTTCAAAAAATTGCATTTTAGGCCCGGAGAAAAATTCATTTTGTTCGGCTCATTTTTAGGAGTCGGGGAAAATTTACTTTAGATTTTTCGGAGTTCGTTTAGATCTCTTTTTGTTTTTTTTTCTGCGCGCTGAACCGTTTATAAAAAAAACAAGAAACTCACCCGCAGGCCAGCCGGGCCAAGGCCCAGGCCAGCCGCCGCCCCAGCCCCTGCGCGCGTGCGCCAGCACAGCGCCAGGCAGGCCGCCGCCTCGCCTCTTGCTTCAAGCCGAGTCCAATATGGACTTAGGCCGGTAGCCCCTCCCCTTTCCTTTATTCCGTTTTTCCTTTTTTCTTCTAGGACTCTTTTTCCTAATCCTAGTCTATTTCTTGTCCCCTACCCCAAGTCTCCTCACCCCTCCCCAATATAAATACCCCAACACCCCCCCCCCTCTAACTCATCAAATCAAACCCCCTCTCCTCCCCAAGCCGCGCCCCACCCCGTGCCTCTCACCCGCGCCGCGCCCTGTGTCACCCGCCGCCGCCGCGCCTTGACTACACCGCCGCCGCGCCACCCCACACCCGCGCCGCCGCACCTCGCCCACGCCCCCGCGCCCCTAACCCGCCGCCGCGCCCCACGCCCGCGCCGCCGCCGCACTTTGCCCACGCCGCCGCCCTACGCCACGCCGCCGGAGCCTCTCGCCGGAGACCTCGCCGGAGGTAGCCCCGCGTCTCTTTTCCTCAGATCGTTTTCTTCTAATCGTTCCGATTCTTTTCTTCTTTTCAGATTCGTTTTCTTTCCGGTTCTTCTCTAAACCATTCCGGTTTTCTAGATCGGTTTTTCGTTCGGTTTTCTTCTCCGAAACCCTAGATCGGATTCGTTTTCTTTTCCGATTTAGTTGCCTTTGGACCGTTCGCCGGACCGTTCGTCCTAGCGAACGTGATCACCGGATTCTTCCCGGTTAACGACGCCCGTTCGTTTAACCGTTCGTCTTTTTCTTTTCGTCGGATTTATTCCGCGATCGTGATCTCAGATCTGATCTTCGTTCTAGTTTATCTTCTCGCTCGTTTATCAGAATCAGGTGATTCAAGCGCCTGGAGTTTTGTTTCGAAACCGCCGTTCCATCTAATCAACTTAAACAAGTTTTTGCCCCGGTAAAATTTGACCTAGTTTCAACTTGCTAGAACCGAGTTGTTTTCTTCCGCCGTTTGTTTTCGGTTTCTTTGTTCGGTTCGTTCTTTCTTTGCAACCGGAGTTCTTAAGTTGAACTATCTGGTTCGTTCTCTTGTTCGAGTTTTACTTGTGCATTAGATGAGTACTTATTGTGTGGTTACTATTGCTTGCTTACGATAGATTGACCGAAGTGTGACGAGTAGATCTATCAAGAGTTTTGAGTGCGAATCATCTTCATCAACCTTGCAGGCAAGTTCACACTTTGATCATACCTTTTCTACAACCCAGTTTTATTGCATTAGATCAATCCTCTCACACTGCATGATTAGGATCTAATTAAACTGTGGGATGGGAAGTAGATGAGGTAGTACCTATTACCTGTATTACTATGAAACCTTTGGGAGTTACTTCTACGTTTGCTTATTATGCCATGCTATGCTAGTAGATGTGGATTGGGTGAGTGATATTCCATGACAGATGTGAGATTGATAATTTTAATGGTTTATCTAAGGTGGCAACCTAACACACATCTGGGTGGATTGGGGCACCTGATGTCTATCAGGACTTGCCTGTTTTTTTTGGACCGCCACCCAGGCTCAAAGGGATCATAAGATCATTCATGCTAGAAACTTCCGTGTGCAGCCACATGCTACTATGGGCTCTGGCGTAGTTGACTAAGTTGTGCGAACTCTTACGGGGTGGACTAGCAGATGTAGGGGATGTAGGTGTACCGGTCTACCCCACATGTAAGGTGCTAGCGCTTCTGAAAGACTATGTCTCGGTCATCCGTTTCTCAAACACCATGTAGTGCGAGAAAACAAACGGAGGCGATCGAGTCATGTGGGGAAAAGTGTGCAAACCTCTGTAGAGTGTACAAACTTATCATGATTAGCCGTGTCCCCGGTTATGGACAACTTGAGTATCTAGTACTTGAATATCATGTGAATCTCAACATGTTACTTCTAATTAATGTTGTTGGGTTTTAATTATTTTTAATTGGGATTGAGAATGCTGTCAACCATTCTCAATGTTTCACAACCACCATGATAGTTAAATAAATTTATTCCTTTGCAGTAGGGAAAAACTGGCTTTACGCAAAAACCTTATAACCATAGAGCTTTTCCACCAGCCAAATATGCATGTAGTGATAGCCATTGTTCATCATTCTCTATGATGTGAATTTGCCAGTATATTCAATGTACTGACCCGTTTTCGGGCTGCAACGTCTCATGTTACAGGATGTCTTACGACGAGTAAGTGATACGTTAGGGTTATGATTTCTACACTCAACTTTGCCGTTGGTGTTGATGGGAAACCACAACCTTGTTGCTTCCCCGATTTTGGATTGAGGTAATAGTATTTACGTTACTTTATACATGTGATTTACCTCTGTTATAAATCCTTCGAGTACTGTGTGTGTCAGCATACTGATCCAGGGATGACACATAAGCACAGAGACTTGACCCCTTCGGGTCGGGTCGCTACAAAAGCAGCGTAAGTATTTGCCTCAGTTTTTGAGAACCAAGGTATCAATCCAGTAGGAGACCACACGCGAGTCACCTCATACCTACACAAACAAATAAGAACCTCGCAACCAACGCGATAAAGGGGTTGTCAATCCCTTCATGGCCACCTGCAAGAGTGAGATCTGATAGAGATGATAATAATAAGATAAATATTTTTGGTATTTTTATGATATAGATTGAAAGTAAAGATTGAAAAATAAAATAGATTGGAAACTTGTATGATGGAGAATAGACCCGAGGGCCATAGGTTTCACTAGTGGCTTCTCTCAAGAAAGCATAAGTATTACGGTGGGTGAACAAATTACTGTCGAGCAATTGATAGAAAAGCGAGTAATTATGAGAATATCTAGGTATGATCATGTATATAGGCATCACGTCTGAGACAAGTAGACCAAAACGATTCTGCATCTACTACTATTACTCCACACGTCGACCGCTATCCAGCATGCCTCTAGAGTATTAAGTTCATAAGAACAGAGTAACGCCTTAAGCAAGATGACATGATGTAGAGGGATAAACTCATGCAATATGATATAAACCCCATCTTTTTATCCTCGATGGCAACAATACAATACGTGTCGTTTCCCTTTCTATCACTGGGATCGAGCACCACAATATTGAACCCAAAGCTAAGCACTTCTCCCATTGCAAGAAAGATCAATCTAGTAGGCCAAACCAAACTGGTAATTCGAAGAGACTTGCAAAGATAAACCAATCATACATAAAAGAATTCAGAGAAGATTCAAATATTGTTCATAGATAAACTTGATCATAAACCCACAATTCATCGGATCTCGACAAACACACCTCAAAATAAGATTACATTGAATAGATCTCCAAGAGAATCGAGGAGAACTTTGTATTGAGATCCAAAGAGAGAGAAGAAGCCATCTAGCTACTAGCTATGGACCCGAAGGTATGAAGTAAACTACTCACACATCATCTGAGGGGCCATGGAGTTGATGTAGAGGCCCTCCGTGATCAATGCCCCCTCCGGCGGAACTCCGGAAAAGGCCCCAAGATGGGATCTCTTAGGTACAGAAGGTCACGGCGGTGGAAATAGGGTTTCGTGGTGTTCCTAGATGTTCTAGGGGTATATGGATATATATAGGAGGAAGAAGTTGGTCGATGGAGCAACGAGGGGCCCACGAGGGTGGAGGGCGCGCCCAGGGGGGTGGGCGCGCCCCCTGCCTCGTGGCTCCTCGATTGTTTCTTGACGTCCACTCCAAGTCCCCTGGATCATGTTTGTTCCAAAAATAATGCTCCTGAAGGTTTCATTCTGTTTGGACTCTGTTTGATATTCCTTTTCTACGAAACACTGAAATAGGCAACAAAACAACAATTTGGGCCGGGCCTCCGGTTAATAGGTTAGTCCAAAAAATAATATAAAAGTGTATAATAAAGCCCATTAACATCCAAAACAGATAATATAATAGCATGGAACAATCAAAAATTATAGATACGTTGGAGACGTATCAAGGATGTCATTGGGTTTTGTGTTGACTTCATTCCTGGCCTTAAGAAGATAGGTCTCCCTAAATCGTGGTATGAGGGGAGACTGACTGGAAAAGGCACGCTTGGAGGGAACTCAATAATATGCAGGGACGGGCATTCTTGGTCTCAAGCACACTACACAGTTCTACAGAACTCTACCTTGGTGACCTCGTATGTCGATGAACACAAGAACAGTCTGCGCTCCAAACACCCGGAGCAGTGTGATGAATGGATTACATGTGAACACATCAGGACTTTCGGCAGTTGGTTGGAAACACGTCTCAGAAGTGACACACTATTTGTGATGAGTTGTACTCGTTGTCCAGGGAACCATCTTCGACTGTATTGACTTACAAAGGATACGAGATAAATGTGAATACATTTTACATGATCGCCCAAGATCAAAAGAGCACCAACCAAAATAGCGGTGTCTGCTTTGATGCAACAACCAAGTGGTGAAATGACATATATTATGATTACATAGTGGACATATGGGAACTTGACTACGGACATGATTTTAAGGTCCCTTTGTTTAAGTGCAAGTGGGTCAATCTGTCAGGAGGCGGGGTATAGGTAGACCCACAATACGGAATGGCAACAGTGGATCTGAACAATCTTGGGTACACAGACGAACCATTCGTCCTAGCCAATGATGTGGCACAGGTTTTCTCGGTGAAGGACATGTCTACCAAACCGAGAAAAAGAAAAGATAAGGAAGCAAACACATCATACGATGAGCCAAAGCGCCACATAGTTCTTTTAGGAAAAAGAGACATCATGGGAGTGGAGGGCAAGACAGACATGTCCGAAGATTATGAAAAGTTTCATGAAATTCCTCCCTGCAAAGTCAAGGCTGACCCAAGCACACTGATAAATGATGAAGATTATCCATGGTTACGGCGCAATAAGCAAAGGACACAAGCGAAGAAAAAGTGAAGACTTTTCTCTCCACAACTATTATGATGATGCCTTTGATCTAGAATATCCATGTAATAGACGAGTTTCCTTATGAAACCCTGATACTTCGAAAGAGATTGTCCATTTTGTACACGAAGTGCATCCAGTTTTTTCCGTAACCCTCTCAATTTTTTAGCACATGCTATGTGGGTGAAATGATGATACCATGCCAACTTTCAACTTTTTCAGAGTTCATTTGTAGTGCTTTTCATTTTCAGGGTCATGTAGCTCAAAAAATCAGTAAATGCATGAAAAATAACAAATGAAGTCAGAAAGGGTTGAAAATTGATGATGTGGCTTTGAATGGTGCATTTTAAACACACAAAAAGTCTGAAGTTCAAATAGGTTCAAAAAATTTAAATCCCTTTGTAACAGATGAGCTTTCGTGTGAAACCCTGATACTTCGAAAGAGATTGTTCATTTTGTACATGAAGTGCATCTAGTTTTTTCCGTAACCCTCTCAACTTTTTAGCACATGCTATGTGGGTGAAATGATGATACCATGCCAATTTTCAACCTCTTCAGAGTTCATCTGAAGTGCTTTTCAATTTCAGGGACATTTAGCTCAAAGTATGAACTAATATAAAAAATGATCTAAATTTTTTTTATGAAACTCTAATAGAAAAATAATAAACTAAAAGAATGAACTAGAAAACTTTAATGAAACTCTAATAGCAAAAGGAATCAACTAAAAAGTTTTATAAACCTCTAGTATTATTGAAACTAAAATTATATAACATTTATGCAACTAAAATTATCAAAGTATTTTCTGCTCAAAACATTATAAGCAAAAATAAAATAAATAAGTAGAAACAAAATAAAATAAATAAATAGAAACAAAATAACACTACTAGGAAAAGGGCTATAGATGGAATGGACACTAATGGCGCACCTATCATGTGGTGTGCCACTACTATATAGCAGTGGCGCACCATGTGCTGGTGCGCCATTAGTGTGGAAGACACTAATGGCGCACCTGGCACATGGTGCGCCACTAGTAACAATTTTTTTCCAAACATACTAATGGCGCATCACTGCACGATGCGCCACTACTGTTGTTTTTTTATTCTTTTTTTGCAAAACTACTAATGGCGCACCGTAGCATAGTGCGCCATTACTAGTTTAAACTAGTAATGTCGCACTATGCCATGGTGCGCCATTAGAATATTTTTTTATTTTTTTGCAAAACTTCTAATGGCGCATCAGCAGTAGGTGCGCCATTAGTAACCAGGGTTACTAATGGCGCATTTGCAGGTGGTGCGCCACTAGTAACCTGGGACCAACAAGATATTTTGGACAGCCCACCTACACACTCACTTTCCCCACTTCATTCTCCACCTCCTCCTCCAAGCTTGTCTCGGCTGCCTCCTCCTCCTCACCTCATTTGCACCATAGATTCATCCAAATTAAGTGGTTAAATTACCTTTTTTGATAGGTAAGTAAGGGGGAAGCTATCTTTATGTTGTTCTCCCTCTCCAACAACGTGCACATGCACTTTTTGTGGCCTAGATAGATCTATGTATGTTCGTGGTGTTGCATATGTTTGTGATGTTGCATATATGTTTGTGTTTGCATGTACCGGTATTTGAAATGTGATAGTTGCCAATATTTTGCCGGAATGTTGATTCATTTCCGTTTCGGCGAGAATTTTGGCACTATGCATTCTTTTTGGTCCTATTTTTAGGGAAAGTCATGCCAAATTTTTTCTTGGTTCTAAAATATCGTTTTGCTCTACCCCGCAGGCGACCATGGTCCGCACGATGACCGAAGGCATCGTGAATAGGTTTTTGAGCTCCGCGAAGGCCGAGATGCTTCAAAAGAATGAGATGGAGATAAGATGTCCGTGTCGAAGATGCAAGATGAAGAGCCTTACTGCGGACCCGAATTCCGGGCAGGTGCAGGACCACCTGCTCTTGTGTGGTTTCATGGATGGCTATCGGTGGCAAGGTGATGAAGATGACTATGAAGTCATCCATGGGGGCCGGGCAAGAAATGAGGAAGGGCAGCAAGACAACCACCGCGGCTCGGGCAGGCAAGAAGACGAAGAATCTCCAGGACATGATCACAAAGGTGATGCTGTACACAGTCATCATGTAGAAGATGCCGGACATGATGATGAGGAAGATGCCGGAGCAGACGAAGGGCATGATCATGAAGATGAAGATGCTGGCGGAGCAGACGACGATGGACCATCGATGGGCTGGGTGCAGGACCCTCGTATTCAAGAGCTGCTTCTCAAGCAGACGGATAATGCAAGAGCTGCCGCCCGAGAGAAAGCCAAGCTGGATCAACTGGAGATAGACGCGGTTACTCCATTGTATGAAGGATGCAGGCCCGAGGATACCCGCCTGAAAGTAACGCTCATGGCTCTGGAGATGAAGGTAAAACACAAAATGACCGACGCATGCTTCGACGAGAACATGTCATTCTGGCACGAACATCTTCCCAAGGGGAACAAGTGCCCGACCAGTTTCGAGGAGGCGAAGAAAATCGTGTGTCCTCTGGATTTACCGCACGTGAAATACCATGTGTGCATGAACAATTGCATCATTTATCGAGATGAGCACGTGGAGTCTACCATATGTCTGGTGTGCGGCGTCACTCGATACAAGAAGAGCAAGAAAGCTCCTCGAAAAGTGGTGTGGTACTTTCCAATCACTCCTCGTCTGCAATGGTATTTTGCGGACCCCAAGGTAGCAAAGTTCCTGCGTTGGCACGCGGATAGGGAGGAGAAGAAGCGAGAAGATGATGTAAATGATCCGGAGATAAATAAAAAAGACAAGATGCTGAGTGACCCAAAGGATGCGAGCCAGTGGCAAGCATTGAACTTCGAACACCCAGAATTTGGGAAGGATCCAAGGAACATCGTGCTGGGCGCGAGCACCGATGGAGTGAATCCGTTTAGCAGCCAGAGAAGCACACATAGCATCTGGCCTGTGTTTGTGTGGATGTACAACCTTCCCCCCTGGTTGTGCATGAAGAGGAAGTACGTTCACATGAGTATGCTAATTGAAGGGCCGAAACAACCAGGGAACGGCATCAATCTGTATCTGGGGCTGCTGAAAGAGGAGCTAGACACGCTGTGGAAAATGCCAGCCAATATGTGGGACGCCGCAGAGAAAGAATATTTCCCTATGAGAGCCGCACTGCTCACGGCGGTGCACGACTATCTCGGTTACGGATATCTCGCGGGGCAGGTGGTCCACGGATTTTCTGGATGCGTCAGGTGCATGGATGACACAACGTATCGCCAGCTAGATAGAGATCCCGGGTCTTCAAAACCGTGTTCATGGGACATCGAAGGTGGCTTCACGACGATGACCCGTGGAGGAAATGCAAGGATCTGTTCGATGGTGAAACCGAACCCCGAAGACGCTCGCGTACGAGGAGCGGCGAGGAAATAGACCAGCTGTTGAAAAATTGGAAAGATTGCCCACTGCCGGGAAAGAAGCAAAAGGTGCCAGAGCCGGGAAAGAAGCGAAAGGCGCCAGAGCCGCTGCTGAAGGTATGGAAAATGAGGTCTGTTTTCTGGGACTTGTTGTACTGGAAGATCCACCGTGTGCCTCAGAGCCTTGATGTCATGCATATCACGAAGAAAGTGTGCGAGAGTCTGCTTGGTACCCTTCTCAACATGCCAGAGAGGACCAAAGATGGGCCGAAAGCAAGGGCAGACTTGAAATCAATGGGCATCAGGGAGGAGCTTCACGCTAATGATGATGATGATGATGATGATGATGATGATGATGATGATGATGATGAGGCGAAGCAGGACACGAAAAGTCGTTGCAAAGGCAAAAAGGCCAAGAAGACCGGAAATGACTACCCTCCTGCGTGCTTCACTCTAAGTCAGGAGGAGATCGAGCAGTTTTTCACCTGCCTTGTAGGAGTAAAACTTCCTTACGATTACGCGGGGAAGATAAGAAGATACCTAGACCCAGCAAAGCAGAAGTTCAGCGGGATGAAGTCTCATGACTGTCACGTGCTGAAGACACAGATACTTCCAGTTGCAATCCATGGGATCATGGACGCGCACGTCCATGAAATGCTATTTGGCCTATGCAACTTTTTTGACGTCATCTCTCGGAAGTCGCTTGGTGTGAGGCAACTCAGAAGGCTACAGGAAGAGATCGTGGTGATACTATGCGAGCTTGAGATGTACTTCCTGCCCGCATTCTTCGACGTTGTGGTGCATCTGCTGGTCCATGTCGTGGAGGATATCATCCAACTCGGGCCGACGTTCCTGCACAGCATGATGCCGTTCGAAAGGATGAATGGTGTCATTAAAGGATACGTTCGCAACATGTCACGTCCAGAGGGAAGCATAGCCAGGGGCTTTCTGACCGAAGAGTGCATCTCCTACTGCACGAATTATCTAGGCATCGAGGACCCCGTTGGTCTGCCCGTCAACAGGCACCTCGGCAGGCTCGCTGGATGGGGTCACCGTGAGGGTCGCCGTGAAATGCATATCGACTTCGAAGGTCGACTCGCCGACTTTGAAAGAGCAAACCTAGTTGCGCTACAACACATTGACGTGGTCGATCCTTGGGTGGTAGAGCACAAAACTTTTATTGAGAAGACGTACAATGACCGAGGCCAACAGAGGACGGACGGAGATATAATCAAAGAGCACAACTCATGTTTCACGCGTTGGTTCAAGCAGAAGCTTCTGTCGTACCCTTTACATGAGGATTCTTTCGTGGAAGAATAACTCATATTCGCCTTGTCACAGGGCGCCGAGCACAACCTGATGACCTATGAGGCGTACGATATCAACGGCTACACATTCTACACCGAGGACAAGGACATGAAGAGCGATGGTTATCAGAACTCCGGGGTAACGATGGAATCCTACACCGGTAACGACAAGGACAGATACTACGGAAGGATCAAGGAGATCTGGGAGCTGAGCTACGCTGGAGAGAAGGTCCCGATGTTCCGTGTCAGATGGGCCAAGAGCGTCCTAAAAGAAGACCGGTTTTTCACCACCATGGTTATACCCGAAGCCAAATCCAAGACCGCGGGCGCAAACGTCACCGCCAAAAATGAGCCATGGGTACTGGCTTCCCAAGTGGACCAATGCTTTTTCATTACCGACGTGTCAAAGCCCAGTCGTGTTGTCGTGAGGAGAGGCAAAAGGAAGATCATCGGAATGGATGGAGTAGCCAATGAGCAAGACTTAGACAAGTACGGCGACCCGAAGATCGAACATGACGATGACGATGAAGTAGCAGCATACACCACAAGAAGAAGCAGGACCACCCTACCTAAAGGATGTCCCTTCCATAGAAGAACTCCATTTGCGAAAAAGAAGGGCAAGAAGATTGTGAACAGATAGCTAGCTAAGATCGATTGTATTTAAATCGTAGCCTTCATTTCTCGATTGTATTTCATGGGCACTTTTTGAACTCGTGAATGTTTTTAAATTTCATGGACACTCGATCTCGATCCCCCTCCATCTCGATCGCTATCCCACCTCGCCAGATCCGGTCCCCCTCGCCACCGAGCACCCCCCGCACCATCTCCCCCGCTCCACCGGCCGCCACCGCCGACCCCCCGTACCCTCCCCCACTCCATCGCCGTCGACGACCCACCGCACCCTCCCCCGCTCCACCGGCCACCGCCGCCGACCCCCGGCCCGCACCCTCCCCCACTCCACCGCCGCCGACGACCCCCGCCGCCACCGAAAAAAAAAACAAATTTGATTATATTTTCAAATAATAAATTTGATGATATTTTCAAATAATAAATTTGATGATATTTTTTCATATTCATAAATATTTTCAAATAACAAATTTGATGATATTTTTTAAAAAATTATTACCGTTTTTATAAAAAAATATTACTGTTATGATTTAAACAAGTTTGAACATATTTAAACACAAAAAAAATATCAAACAACATTTTAAATGCATAAAAAAAATTGGGGAGCCTAGGAATCAAACCCAGGACCTACTAGTGTGTGTGCTGTGTGCTGACCAGTCGGGCTAGTGGGCATGTTCTAATGGAGATAGGGTTAGGTGGAATATAACCTGACCAGTCGGGCTAGTAACTAAAACAAAATTCTAATGGCGCACCAGGGGGAGGTGCGCCATTAGAATCGTCGTACTTATGGCGCACTTGGGGGAGGTGCGCCATTGCTAACCCTCCCCCACTCCGCCTATTCGCCTCGCACTGTGGCCTCCCTCCCTCCCTCGCCAGATCCCCCACTCGACCCCAACCGTACGCCGCCGCCCCCTTGCTCCGCCCCCTCCGTCCGCCGCGCCTGCACACCGTCGGCGACGCCGCCGCCGCTGTGGTCTTGCGCTGCCCCGACGCCGCCGCCCCGACCCCCGCGGGACTCCACCCCCGCTGCCCCCACGCCCCCCGAACGGGATCGGCCGAGCGCGCGCCGCCTGCTCCTCTCCTCCTCCCTCTGACGAGCGAGGGCCTCCTCCGGCCCCTGCGGCAGCCGGCGAGCGCGGCCCCGACGCACCCATCCTGCCTGCCCCTGCCGTCCTCCGCCACCGGCCCCTGCTCTCCTTCGACCGCGGCGAGCAAGGACCCGGACGAGCTCGGACCCCGACCCCGACCCCGACCCCGACCCCTCCAGCGACCAGGTACCTCTCCTCCTTCCTCCTTCCTCCCTCTCTCCACCATTCCCCATTCCCTCCCTCCCTCCCCTCGACCGTGGCAGTGTTTGTTTTAGTGACAAATATGATCAATAGGCAATACTAGTGGATATTAGGCCTTTTTATAGGCAATAATAGTGGGTGATGTACCTGGATGTCTGTGAGCGATGCTCAGGTGGTATGTATGATGTCTTCGCTTTTTTGAGATTGCTGCTGCTATCTCACCAGATTATATGTAGTGTGTCATTCTTGCTATGGTCATGTAAGAGAAATGCCCTGCCTTGCTAATTTTACCATGAGATTTGGGGTAATCAGCTAGTTTTGGTCAAAGCAAGTTGTTTTCCTGAGCTATGCCTTGGTTAGAAAATGATGCATGATGGTTTGTTCAGAAGAGGAATAATCCCAGGATAGCACGTATCATGGGGTCAAACCTGGGACCCCTATTGTAATTTGATTTTGATTATTAATTTTTCTGTGAGAAGATGAATTACAGTGTTTGTGTTGTAATGAAACTTGAGCTGAAATAGAACTTGACAGTCTGTACAGTGAATATATAGTCATTGTAATTTTTGGGAGTAATTTTTGGTGTCAAATCACTCAAGCAGTAACTGAATTTTCAAACTGAACTTGACACAATACTATTCAGTTAATTTGCTTGGACAGTAGTATGTATGCTCATCACTTTATGTATGGTGTTATGCCCTGTTATCTCTGTTCAGTTGACTAATGAAGCACTAGGCTCATCCATGGTACAAGTTCATGTGTGAACACTTGAAATTAGTCAGGACATCCCGTACTGATAGATGTAAATTGTGTCCAGTAGGCTTTGAAGCACCGGTTTTTCCTGTTTCTAACTCTGAATCTGATATAAACCATACTGTTGGCATAAGTGGTCTTTTGTATATGTGCTGATGCTTTGTTAATATAAAGCTATAGATGATGTTGTACTTGTGATGATGCTACTTGTGATCTTCTGAAATGACCCATTGGCGACTTCATTACGCGGGGATAATGATATTGCAGGTACCCCGAGAGGCCCTTGAGTTTGCCGGAATGTCGATTAACTTCCGTTCCGGCAAATTCGGGTACTCCATATGTCCTATTTTCAGCAAGGTCATGCTGAAATTTTCCGTGAATTTTAGCATGACTTTGCTAAAAATAGGACATATGGGGTACTTGTGACTAATGCATGGGCCGGGGTATCTTAGTACTTAGTTAACTAGGATCAACTGCCCCGCCATTCTTGCTGCATAGGTGGCAATAGAGCCAAGTGATTAGTGCTAAGTGATTAGGCCCAACCTAGGGTGCCTCGGCATCAATAAACCCTAAATGATGAAAACTTAACTTAGCATTTAGGGTGCCTCGGCATCGGCAAACCCTAAATGATTATAGGGTGCCTCGGTGTCGATGCGAACCTAAATGATGTACGGTTAGGCTTTTAGGGTGCCTCGGCATCGACAAACCCTAAATGATAAAAGCTTAGCTTTTAGGATGCCTCGGTGTCGACAAACCCTAAATGATGAGAACATGATCTTGTTCCTTGACAATAACCAACTTTTTGACCAAACTTTTTTCCTATTTAGAGCGAAACATGGCCCACAACGATGAGGCCGGCGGTTCGGGCGGCAAGCAATTCTGGGAGCTGTCCCAGGAGATGGAGGAACAACCTCACCGCTATGATGACGTCGCGGAAGACACCGATCCTGACTACACAACCCCTAGTGGTGTCGGAGATGACACCACTGATGGTGTCGCCGAGGATGCCACCACTGATGATGGCGGCGCACGCACAGATGGCAGCCAACCGAAGAAGCAACGGAAGGACCGCCGCCCGAACGCGCTCCACACCGTCAAGGAGGAATTTACTCAAGTGGACTCCGACGGGCATCCAACGGAGCCCAAACATATAGTCAAGGGGTACTCGGTTCAGCTCGGGTGCATTCTCCTGAGCACCGTCTCGATCAACACCGAGAACCTTAGGCATAAGGACCGAGGGAATTTGCGCAACCTCCTCTTCATGAAGCTGCACGAACGATACAAGTTCCCCGCTGAATTTGAAAACACACGCCTCTTAGGGAATAAAGAGAACAGTGCCACCCTCACGAGGATGATCACGGCCCTGTCTACTTGGAGAAGCGCGGTGAAGAGAATGATTGAGAAAGGTGACAGTTATGAGAAGATCAAGGCGAAAAATCCTTCGATCAACGAAGAGGACTACAAGGAGTTCAAGATCAAGTGCGAGAGCAGTGCAACCTCCGAATCAAGTCAGTGGGGGAAAGAAATGCGGGAGTTGAACTTAGGGGAACACAAACTCGGTCCCGGCGGTTACAGAGTGGCAGAGCCTATATGGGACAAGGAGGACGTGGAGCGTGCCGAGCAAGGCCTACCGCCCCGCTTCGAGAAATACAGCAGTGACAAGCAGACCAGGAACTATGTCAGGGCCCAGTACAAGGAGGACCCGATAACAAAGGAGCTTACCACGGATCTGAAGACCAGGGCGCTTGAGCTTGTTCTGGCAAAGGAGACTGAAAGCAGTAGCGCGGGGTCGTCTCAGAGCACCCCTGCTTGGGAAAGCACTCTAAATAGGGCGTTGAACGTAATGAAAAACAAGGACAAGCTCACTAAGCCGTCGTTAGCTGGTCGTGTGGCCGGCAAAGGCTTGTCCACAAAATGGTCGTCATACTATACCGCTGGTGGGCGAAAGGAGAAAAAGACCAGCTCGGAAAGCCAGTCGCGCGAGGTTGAAGCACTCAAGGCACAAGTGGCGCGGATTCCGGAGATTTTCCAAGAGCAAGTGCAACAACAACTAGGATCGACGCTCACCGGCATTATGCCTACCTTGATTCATGGGATAACGACGTGGATTGCGGACCGCCCCCGATTCCCAGCTTCACGGCCAGCAACTCGCACAACGCGCAGGCGGCGCCATTGGTGTCTCCGGCGGCGGCAGTATTGGTGTCTCTGACGCCGGCACAGCCGGCATTGGAGCTTAATGCACCCGGGTGTACGCCGGCCGGCACCTCGCCAGCAAGCGGCCCCTCCGTCAGTTGCACACCCGCCGTTGGCGGTGCCTCGACATTAGCCGAGCTCGACGCCATCATCACGGTAACTAATTAAGCCTCTCGGCCAAGGACTTCATCTCCTTGCCTTTAACTGGGCATCCCTGACGCCCTACATGTTTTCGCAGGGTGCCACCGATGTTCCATGCACTCTCCTGCACTTCGTGAACGACGAGTTGATCGATGTCGCCAAGGGAAAAATCGTTCAACCGGGCAACCCCGTGTTCCACGGTAAACCGATGCCACCCACCATGTATAGGGTTCAACTGGTTCGGGTGCTGCCAGGCTGTGACGAGTTGTTACCTCCGATTCAACCCGCCGGGGCCGACGAAGATGATCTGATGACCCTTAGCGCATGCCTAAGCTGGCCCCTGCTTTGGCCGAAGAGCCAGATTCGTTTGGGGCGGAGGACACCACCCCAAAGACAACACCGCCATTCGTGCCAGCGCCAAGCCATGGCAAGACCGCCGCAACGCTACCGGACATGCCAGACATCCCTATGGCACAGGATCCGAACATGCATATGGCACAGGATCTGGACGACGATGACAACGACGACGGCCGTACATTTAGCAACGTCGATAAGTACTTTGCCGAACATGGGTACGATGACGAATTCTGCGGGCCTCTTTCTCAAGAACCCAACCAAGACGACCGCGGTCTAGCTAGTACGGCGGAGAAACCCAATTGCAACAGGCGTCGTCTGGCGTTCAGTCCTCAGGAGATGCCTCCAGCTGCCGACTTCATCGAGCCTCAGATAGCCGAGGTGCCAAATATTATTAGCCCCAACACACTCAAGAAGGCGGTCTGTGAGCAGAACTTGGTCCCATTACAACAGAAGAAGAAGGGACGGAAAAGAAAGAGTAACAAGGGTGCGAGCCAGCCGGCACCGAGTATGATCCGTGCTCAGGACGGGCCACCTTCACCTAAGGATATCTCGAGGAGGGTGCATGTGGCGGGTAGGGCGATGCTACCGATAAATATGCTCAATGCTGCAACCGGTGCTATGCGGAGTCTGCATGACAGTGTTCTTTCTTTGGAGAAGCGGCGTCTCAGAGAGAATGATGTGGCATACCCGGTTTTCATGGCCAAGGTGCCAGAGGGAAAGGGCTTTGTGGATGGCGCCATCAGGGGTACGATCGTCCTACGGTTTTATGACATCTTTGCTATGTTTAACCTTCATCCGCTGCACTACACCCTCGTTCGGCTGTTTTCGCTGAGTATGGAGATGCGGATCATTAGAGACAAGACCCCGGACATCGTGATAGTCGACCCCTTCTACATGCGTGCCAAGCTCTTGGGCAGCGCTGGGGACCGCCAAGTCGCGAGTTCACACCTCGAAGGCGTCATTCTGGAAAACCCAGATAAGGATAACTTCCTCGTGGCTTACTTTCTCGAGTAAGTCATCCCTTAACCACCCCGTAACATATGATTTCTTAGATTTCGATCGTTCTTTTTTTCTAACATTCCGTGTTCTATGCAGAGACACACATTGCACACTCATCCTCTTAAGCCCGAAATATTCCATGGCCACGTATCTCGACCCAAACCGTGACTCCAAGATAGACTACACAAATATCAAGAAAGTTCTTGATGATGTTCTCCCGGCTACGCCAAATATGGAGGCACCTTCACCAGGGCAGTTCGTAAGTACGGCAAGCACGTGTTCGCCCACAATATGATGTTCTGCTGCGTCAAGCAGCCGCCTGGCAGTCAGAAGGATGCCTACTACGGCCTCCATCACATGCGGGCGATCGTAAGGGACCATCATCACCTTCTGCTATCAGATAATCTCAAAGATTGGGCCGCGAGCTTGTCAGCAATCCAGGACGCGGACATCAGACAAGAATTCTTTCGCATCCAGTCGGAGTTTGCGGACATCATCCATCAAGATGTCCTTCATACCTCGGGGCAGTTCTACCTCAGATATCAACCGTCCAACAGTGATATAGACGGAACGCTACAAATGCAGGCTGACAACGACCGCGATTTCATGACCATCACGACAGACGGCGGCTTCATCCATGCTCCGGTCCCATGAGTCGAGTCGAAAGTAGTGATGCTATGTGTAGTTCTGAAACATTGATTGGCTCATGTTGTAATTAAACTTTAATGAACTTGTATGTCTCTTTGGTTTGGACAGTCGTTCAACTTAGATGTAATCGATGCTATTTATTAGTAGGACCATGAATCGTGCTATTAATGTCTTGCTTTTCTCTTCCGATCCTTTTGTTGCATACTTATATATTGCTTATGTATTGTCTATTGTTTGGCTTGTGCATAGAGATGCCGTCGTATGTCGTGTACAAGGGTAAGGTTCCCGGAGTCTACGACGACTGGGAGGAGTGTCGGAGACAGTTTCACCGTTTCAGCTGTAACAGTTACAAAGGGTACACCACTAGGGCGGAGGCGGAATCTAGATACGCCCGCTATCTAGCGGGAGAGAGGAGGGAGCGTTGGAGGAACCGGATGAAGACCAGTTTCATCGCGATGATGCTCATCGTGATGACCGTAGCTCTCTTCTATGTGATGGTAGTTTAGATGATCGATATCGACTTGTAATGTGAAGACAAACTCGCTACTCGCGGTCTCGAGACTTGTAATGTTCTATCTTTGTTCGGTCTTTTGAATTCGGAGACTAATATGATGAATTGTATTCAGAGACTAATCTTCTATTGTATTTGATGAATCTGCTGTTGCTATGTGTTGTTGTCTAAATTCTATACAATAATATATTTTGTAACCTGTGAAAATATCAGAAATGAAAAAAATCCCTAATATTCATACTAGTGGCACACCACATAAGACACTAATGGCGCACTGTGATAATCACACTAATGGCGCATCACCCACTGGTGCGCCATTAGTATGCCAAAGCACATGGGTACATATGGACCCCTGGGAGGCATTCTAATGGCGCACTTTGGGCTATACTAATGGCGCGCTACGTGGTGCGCCATTAGAACACCAGATACTAATGGCGCACCAGTGGTGCGCCATTAGAATTTAATTCTAATGGCGTGATGCTAGTGGCGCACCAGTAGTGCGTCATTAGTAGGCAAAACTGGTGCGCCACTAAAATAAATAAGTAGAAACAAAATAAAATAAAATAAATAATAGAAACAAAATAAAATAAATAAGTAGAAACAAAATAAACTTTAATAAATAAAAATAAATGAATTTTAAACAAAATAAATAAAAATATCAACAATAAGTATTTTGTTCTAGGTAGAAACAAAACAAAATAAATAAAGAAAGAAAGAAAACAAAAAAGTGCCACCTACTGGGCCAGCACGGCCTGAATACGACTAGAAACCCAAACATGGGCCAAGTTTCAGGCCCGCAACAGGCCCAGTACGCCCACATGCACAAGTGACAGATTAGGCCTGAAAGCCTGCAGTTGAGAGGACCTCGAGAGAGTTGGCGCGGCAGCGCTTATAAACCACTCTCGAGCTCTCTCTCAACTAGCGAGATGGGACTAAACTTTTGACGCGGGGCAGCATAAGGCCTTTGGTCCCGGTTGGTGCCACCAACCGGGACCAAAGGCCTCTTCTTCTCGCCCTTTGGGCTACTGAAAAGAGGCCTTTGGTCCCGGTTAGTGGCACCAACCGGGACTAAAGGGGGGCATTGGTCCCGGTTGGTGCCACGAACCGGGACTAATGCTCTATCTATATAAGGAACACTTGTGAAATTTTTCAGTTCCATCGTCGCCCGCTCCTCGTCGCTAATGCCGCCCCCGTCTTCGCGCCCTGCCCCGTCACCGCCCGCGCCCCGCGCCACCCCGCGCCGTCGCCGTCACCTCCCGGCCCCGCGCTGTCCCGACACCGTCGCCGCCCCGCGTACACCGTTGCCGCCCCGACACCATCACCTCCCCGCGCCGCCCTGACGCCGTCGCCGCCCCGCGCCACCCCTGCCCTGACGCCGTCGCCGCGCCGCCCCACGGCCTGGCGGCCTTTTCTGATCATATGATGTTCATATGATTTTTTTGTGCATATGATGTTCATATGATGTTTTTTGTGCATATGATGTTTTTTCCATATGATGTTTTTTCATATATGTATTAATTTTTTATTTAGGTTGTTAATTAGTAGATATTGATTTTAGGTTAGTGTAGAGGAAAAAATAAAATAAGGAAAAAGAAGAAAAGAGGAAGAAGGAAGAAGGAAGAAGAAGAAGAAAAACAAGGAGAGGAAGAAGGAAAATAAGAAGAGGAAGAAGGAGAAGAAGAAAGGAGAAGAAGAGGATTGGAAGAAGAGGAGAAAAAATAAGAAGAGAAAAAAAAGAAGAAAAAAAGAGAAGAAGAAGAAGAAAGGAATAGAGGAGAAGAAGAAAAAATAGAAAAAGTTGCGTTCATTGTTTTGGTATGTACACATATTAACTCTCGTCTTTCTTCTTTTTTCTTGCCCTCCGGATCAAGCACAACTTCGGTAAAGAGACGAGGCCCGAAGAAAAAGTTGCGCTCGGATGAAAGGTTCACGATCAT
The DNA here is from genome assembly GCF_056163025.1 of Triticum urartu. Classification (NCBI taxonomy): domain Eukaryota; kingdom Viridiplantae; phylum Streptophyta; class Magnoliopsida; order Poales; family Poaceae; genus Triticum; species Triticum urartu. The sequence goes on along the minus strand of NC_141879.1, from coordinate 642,042,867 downwards.
AGAAATCGCGCGCAATGGCCAACCGATTGAACCCATCCGGACCAAGGAAGAATTTTCTGCTCAGTGTGGGGTTCTTGTTAGGGACATGATCCCGATTAGTATCCAACAATAGAATAAGCCTAATAAGGAAGACCCTGAGGTGTCTTATATCAACGATAGGAAGTAAGATGATCTTTGGGACGCGCTGAAGGCAAATTTCACCCTACCGCCAGAGGAGGATCCGGAGAAGCCAGTTAAAGAGTCATTGATCAAGTCTCAGGCTCTTAAGAAGATGGCAGATCTATTCAGGAGATGGAAGAATGAGCTGAAAACAACGTTTTTCGACAAAGAAAAGACACCAGAATTCACCGGCCGGTATGAGAAGATCAGAGAATACTGGGACACATTTGTGGCCCACAAGACATCGGACAAGAGTAAGAAGATGTCAACGACAAACAAGATAAATGTTGCGAAGAAGGAGCATCACCATCGCACGTGGTCAGGTGGCTACCTCAAATCCCGGTCGTTGTGGGCCAAGGCTGAGAATGACCTGCTTGATAAAGGGGTCGAACCAGAGACATTGAACTGGCCAGACCGTTGCCGAACTTGGTTCTTCGGGGTTCGCGGAACCTTGGACCCTGTAACAGGGAAGTGCGTTTGGACGAAGGAGCAACTACGAATACCCGTCACGAAGCTTCAGGACTATATCGCCGCAGCGCAGCAAGGGACGTTCGTTCCAGACAAAGAGAACGATGAGCTCAAAATGGCCCTCGGGAATCCTAAGCACCCTGGATGGACATGAGGCACACCAGGCTCCGTTCCGTGGAAGGCTGGGTTTCCGGACGCAGGCGATTACAAATGCCAGGAGAGGAGGAGGGCAGTGGAGCAGACCCAACTGCAGGCGCTGCACGCAAGGGTAAAAGCGCTAGAGGAACGAGAAGCAGTTCACAGCAAGCGACCTGCCGAAGCTACCCCTGAAGCTACCCCGCCATCTCAGCGGAGAAGCAGCGTGACTTCCACCGAGCTGCTTTAGCTGGAGCCTGTGTTCACGGCTCCTGCTAGCTACCCTGTGAATGCTATCATGGAGTCTCAACATTGCCACCTTATGACGCAATGGCAGAACTTGAAAGTCAAGGCGGCTGTCGGCTCTGTTTGACCTCCTGAACCCGGCGTAACTTTTCACTACCGTCCAATTCCAGAAGAATATGCTAGGGTGACGATGGACGAAATAACGGAGGGATTTGAGGAGCTCGAGCTTGACCACCCTACAGGTGAAGGGGAGACTCGGCTGGGTTCTTCTTTGAAGACTTCATGCCTATGGTGGAAGGAGCTCATCAACCTTTCAAACTGGATGCCTCTGCCTCCTCCTCCTCCTCTGGCGAGTCAAGGCACTCTGCCTCCTTGTCCGGCGCGTGGCGGCACTCCGCCTCCTTCTCCATCTACGCCGGCGTGTCCGAGCAGTCAGCCTCCTCCTTCTCCGCCTCGTCAGCAAGGGCGGAAGAGACCCGCCGCTCCATCTGCTCCGGCGTCTAGCAGTACATCCAGAGGCGGGAGGCAATTCAGATTCGGTCCATCTCTAAAGCCTCTAGAGAAGTTACCATACGAGAGGACCATGGAGGAAAACGCAAAGATCGTGGAAGCCGAAGTGAGAGAGTTCTTTGAAAGGTGAAAGCAAAGAAACATCCACCTCTGGAGGAGAAGATAGATCCATGAAAGCAAAGCGCACACTCGATGCCCTGAAGAAACCACCACCGTCTCCGCCGAAAACCAACTATGAGCGCATTATTGGAAAGTCATTTATCAAAGCGGAGTGGTCGGGAAGTACGATCAGTGATCGAAGGTTATCAGAACGACGAGCTGGGAAAAAAATTGCCCAACTCGGCGAACAAGCAAACCAATCGTGCCCCCCCCACTCAAGGTGTTTAGCGATATCGTCGCTAATCATCCGGTGATTTTTCCCGGTACCAATCTTGGAGATTACCTGCTCGACGATGCACATTATGATATAATGTAGGTGGACGAACACAAATACCAGTACGGTAAGCCTCTCGTCAAAGATGGAACTACTCTGACAACGATGATGCGAAGGTTCCATGATTGGTACATGAAAACATGCAGATAGTCTAGGGGAAAGGATACTTTGACGCTGAGAGTTAAAGAGGAGCACAACCTCGTTGGAATTGAACTGTTGTCTGTTCCATTTGAGGAGTTCTTCCAGTGGTTCAATCAAAAGGCCTTCGATAAATTAACGGTCACTTGCTACTGTCTATAAGTACTACTTCTGCTATTAAGTCTCTCTATATATAGCTCAGCTCTTTCATTGCATGTATATATAATTATCCTCACTATATTATGCAGATTGAAGATCGTCGAATGCAGAAAAGCAAAAATCTATGATATTGGGTTCATTAACACAAATCTCATAGATGAATATATGGTTAATTTGATGCCAAAGAAACCGAGGCCAACATGCTACGATCGTTGCTTCATAATCAAAACAAAGATAAAATACTCTTTCCTTACAACTTCAAGTGAGTGTTGCTGTCTTGTGCATATTCAGTTTCCCTTATTACTCGAGGTTATAGTAATGTAATTGATGAGTTATGCATGCGTGCGCAGGTTCCACTATATTCTCCTAGAGATTAAGCTTGAGCAGGGACTAACCGTCTTAGACTCGAGACGAAAATCTCCTGAGGACTATGCGGACATGACTAAAATTCTCGAGAAGTAAGTTCAATCGATCATTATCGCACCATATCGAAAACTTTGTTCATTTCCTGATATCAAGTAATTGTTTTCTTTGTCTCACAGGGTTTGGAAAGTATTCATCGCACAAGCTCCGGGACTGCCGGGGGAGCTGCGATGGACATACCCGAAAGTAAGTAGTACTAGCTAGCTAGTTCCGTGCATCTCGATCCCGTTGATTCTAGCTACTTTCATCAATACCATTTATAATGCTTCATTATCAGTTTGATTGACCTCTATTTCTCGTAAAGTGCTTGTGGCAGGAACCCGGGAATGATTACTGTGGATACTACGTTTGTGAGTTCATCTACAACGAGACTTGCAAAAAAACCCGGGGCTACTCTAAAAGACAATTTGATGTGCGTAAGCAATAATATTCACAATTTCATTTTATTTCCATCATTTGTGTTAAGTTTCATTCATATATATGTATTGACCCCCTTCTTCAAATTAGATGTGGCAGATGTGGGATGAACTCCTACCATAAGATCGCATCAAAGCAATTTAAGAGGAATTGGTGAGATTCTTTGTTGACCACGTCATCAATAAAGCCGGAGAATACCATGTGGAACTTGAGTTCAGATGCTAGGGGATTGTAAGAGATCTTACATTGTGTGTGTGTGTGTGTCTCTCTCTCTCTCTATATATATATATATATATATATATATATATATATATATATATATATATATATATATATATATATATAGCCAGTAGCGTCGGATAGATATACGAAAACTTGTTATTCGACCAATCTCTCAGAGAAGGAGAGGTCGATCACTTCTCTCTGTATATGTTCATGACGATCTTTTGTACTTAATTTTTTCCTTCATTTTCTTACTAGCTAGCGTGTCGAGTCCTCTCTATACGTATAGTACGTAGCGTCGACCAAGCACGGAGATAAGAGAGGACACTTCTCTCTATTAGCTAGCTAACACAATATATGAAACCCCTAAATTAACCCTACACCCCCCCCCCCCCAAAAAAAACCCCAACCCCCCCCCCCCTTCTCCTTCAAAAAAAAACAAAACCCTAGCCCCTGAACTGCTGACGCGTGGAAGCTTATTGGTCCCGGTTGGTGCTACCAACCGGGACAGAAGGCCCCCCTACCTGGACAAGCTGCAGCGGGCCACATGGAGGCCCATCTGCCCCGGTTGGTGTAAGAACCGGAACTAAAGGTATTGGGCTTTAGTACCGACCCTTTAGTCCCGGTTGCCGAACCGAGACAATTGGGCCTTATGAATCGGGACAAATGGGCCTTTTTCTACTAGTGCCTCTTTCTCATTGTGCTTCTGCTAAATGCATGTAAAGAGGACTTATGTCTCCTTTGCTTTGTAGGATTTTGATAGAAATTCTATAGGGCAGGATGTTCAATGAATTTTCTTTTCCGAGTCCTTTGATTTGCAGTAATAGATCTATATTCCTATGTAGGGTAGAAACCAAGCCTTCACATTTCAAAGAAAAAAAAGCATTAGCCTAGACTTTGGGCTGACATAAACGTGACACGAAGAGCGAGTGAATGCATTACGGGCCGAGCTCTTGGCCGCCGGGCCGATTGTATGCTGTAGTGGCCTGTCATGTCGGCACTTGGACTGGCATTAATGTGACGTCGGCACTCTGGACCAGCATGAATGTGATGCCCAGAGCGGAAGTAGAGTTTGAGCGCACGCATGGGAAAGGTTTTTGGGTGGCTCCTCTTTGTTGGACTCATACGTGGCTTGAGTTCGAACGCCTGCAAACCTCCTCTGATTTGATGCCAGTTTACAGGATTTCGAGCATGCAGATGTAGAATATTAGAATAAAACCAGTAATAATTTTCATGGACATTTATCTGATGGGGTGAACACATGAAATCAGACTCGCGGATCGGATTAAGAACTATACTAAAGGATTAAGAACTATACTAAAGAATGTACAGGAGAGGAATTCCCATTCCTTATTGTGTTGTTGTTAAGTGCGTGTAACGAAGATTTCCAGGATGACAAAACGCATGGTGTATTTTTCTTAGGCTTTCTTTATTTATACTCCCTCGGTTTTTAAATATAAGGCTTTTTAGAGATTGTGTGTTGTTGTTAGAAAACAATCCTTACGCATGCTGTTGTTAAGTGCGTGTAACGGACGATAGGAACCAATCCTTCACATTTTAAAGAAAAAAAATATTGGCTTAGACTCAATGAAAAAATTGCTATCCTATATGCCACCTCTTCCTATGATTTTTATAGGTAATAATGCTTTGTTTTGCGGGGAACTATGTATAAGGTGTATATAAACATATTATAGAGTGTAGTCTATATTGGAATATCTAAGAATATCTTAGGCTTTCTTTATTTATACTCCCTCGGTTTTTAAATATAAGGCTTTTTAGAGATTGTGTGTTGTTGTTAGAAAACAATCCTTACGCATGCTGTTGTTAAGTGCGTGTAACGGACGATAGGAACCAATCCTTCACATTTTAAAGAAAAAAAATATTGGCTTAGACTCAATGAAAAAATTGCTATCCTATATGCCACCTCTTCCTATGATTTTTATAGGTAATAATGCTTTGTTTTGCGGGGAACTATGTATAAGGTGTATATAAACATATTATAGAGTGTAGTCTATATTGGAATATCTAAGAAGACTTATATTTAGAAACGAAGGGAATATGATTTTTTAGAAATTCTATGGGATAGAACTTGCAGTGATTTTTTTCCTTTGAAGCTTTTGTTTTGTACGAACCAATCCTTCACATTTCAATCGAAAAAAAGTATTACCTTAGACTCAATGAAAAAAATTCTATCCTATATGTCATCTCACTTCCTATGATTTTTATAGGCAATAATGATTTTAGTGGTAATAATGCTTTGTTTTGCGGGGAACTACGTATAAGGTTGTATATAAACATATTATAGAGTAGTCTATATTGGAATATCTAAGAAAAGACATATATTTAGGAATGAAGGGAATAGGATTTTTAGAAATTCCATGGGATAGAATTTGCAGTGATTTTTTTCCTTTGAAGCCTTTGTTTTGTAGGAACCAATCCTTCACATTTCAGAGAAAAAAAAGTATTACCTTAGACTCAATGAAAAAAAATTCTATCATATATGTCATCTCACTTCCTGTGATTTTCATAGGTAATAATGCTTTGTTTTGCGGGGAACTACGTATAAGGATGTATATAAACATATTATAGAGTAGTCTATATTGGAATATCTAAGAAGACTTATATTTAGGAACGAATGGAATAGGATATTTTAGAAATTCTATGGGATAGAATTTGCATTGTTTTTTTTGTTTGAAGCCTTTGTTTTGTACTCCCTCCGTTTCTAAATATTTGTCTTTTTAGAGATTTCAAATGGACTAGCACGTACAGATGCATATAGACATTTTTTAGAGTGTAGATTCATTCATTTTGCTCCGTATGTAGTCACTTATTAAATCTCTAAAAAGACAAATATTTAGGAACAGAGGTAGAAGGAACCAATCCTTCACATTTCAAAGAAAAAGAAAAGCATTAGCTTAATGAAAGAGGCCTTTAGTATTTCGCAAAAAAAAAAGAGGCCTTTAGTGGTAAAAAAAAAAGAGGCCTTTATCTGATGGGGAAAAAATGTATGCTACGACAGGATCGCCGACCGTGGGGATCGAACCCACGGCCACGTGGTTAAAAGCCACGCGCTCTACCACTGAGCTAGGTCGGCTTGTGCTCATGTACGGCTGTAAAAATCCCTTGTAGTTCAGTAGCAAGATTTTTTGCGTCCGAATCAAGAGATTAGTATGGTTTTTAGTTCTTGAACTGTGAGGAAGAGAGTGATCTGGAGGGTGGAAAATGGTTGGAGCAGACAGATATGGGATGCTCCAAATGGATTGGAACAAAGCCTCACCGTTTTTCCCCAGTAACCCCTTACATGACCACCCTTTTTGGTATACCACCAGCACGACAGATACACCAGCCTACCAAAACTGTAACCATCAGATGTGCACCACAAATTTAGCATCAAAATCCCTGACCGTTCTGGCCTACTATACCAGTACATTAGCTCCTTGGCGTAAGCGAGCAACTCAAACGGAGTTGTGTCAGCGGTTCTCTCTAAAAGCCTGCCACGAGGCGCCTGCCTCACCCACCTCCATCCCGCACCATTGCTCAACTCTTGTACGGCGGGAGAAGATGGAACCTCTTGACATGATCTTCCCTCGACCGACAGTGCGACGCGAGCCGCTCCTCGTCCACCTCCCCCGTGTCCGACAACGAGACGCCGTAGCCCAGCAGCCTCCTGACATCCCTGCCGGTGGGGCTCCGCCACCGGCCGTCCCACCACGCGTGCGGGAGGAGCGGGGTCGGCGCGCACTGGTGCGCCTGGCGCGGGCAGCTCAGGGGCCCCGCGTACCTGCTCCAGGCGTGGCCCCAGCCGGCCTGCGTCGACAGCCCGTCCACCAGCAGGTTGCTGTGGATGCTGCTCAGGAACGTGAAGTTCGCGCCCGAGGGCTCGTGACCTGAAACGCACACCAGAATCGCGAAAATATATCAGTTTTGGTGACTCTGAGACTTGATGGAGTGTAGAAATGTTTTGAGGGATGGTCGGGCCGTTGTGACGTAACATACCATGTCTGTTTGCTGCGGCCAGCGCTGCGATGAGCTGCGCGTAGGTCGTTCCCACGCGTCGATGCGCTCCGGTGATGACCGTGTGCCTGGCGCTTGAGGCCAGGAAGAAATCGACGAAGGCCGCCCACCTTGGAGCTGATCCCCAGTCTCGTGACCGGAAGTCCAAGGGCTATACACAACAGAATGAGCGAAATGAGATTTTGTAAAAATCAACGTGGTACATCTATGAAAGATATGTCTGAGCTAGAGTATACGGTCCATGATATAAACCTAATACCCATGGAAACACTAAAGGTTTCAGGCTTTCGGCGTATCGCCTATCGGATGATGCAGAAAATGCAGCAAAGATCTTTCAGGTAAGAGTGTAACATACCTTGTCCTTTCCATTCATCTCTAGGTCAAAACTCTTGGCAAACGATTTGTAATCAAAATAAGTTACCTGCCCAGAACGTATAGAATAGTCATCCCGTTTTCTAGGAAATTCCAAATCAGTAACTATGAATTACATGGATTCTAACCATGATCCACAATGCTCAACAGAAGTACAAAGTCCATCTAACAATATTCAACCAAAAGCAACTAACCTCTGCAAACTCACTGATCTCTTGCTTCATCTCCTTAACAAATGATGGTGTGTCGGAGATCAATGCCACCCGAGGTGTACCCTTCAAACCAGAAATCTGTATAGCTTTCTGAATACAACCAACTGCAGCAGTTCTTGCTCGTACTGGCCTAGTCAGAAAATTAGTTATCTTCAGCTTCTGAAATGATATGACGAGGAGTTGCAAATAAAGATAATCTGCATGATGTAGGTTGCTGACATTCTAAAGCTGAAAGTGTCGCAAAGAAAGATAATCTGCATGAGGTGCAAAGACTTTGAACACCATTACCATCCGCATTAATTTGTCAATCTTCTTGGGTATTCAGAAATCTTTAATGTCCAACTTCTGAAATAATTTCAAACTATCTATCCTCTTTTTTGCAAATGCTGAGCATGAGATGGCATAGTTTGCAGCATTTCTCACCATATTGGAGAGGACTAAAACTAACTTATACATCAGGAAGAAATAGCCAGAAAAAAGGGATGACTTAAGTTTCGATACACAATATTCAGGAAAGAAGAAGCATATTTCAATGCTACTGATGAACTGAATTTCTTCACGTGAACATAATGTTAATATAACTTTATAGTTAATGTTGAACAATTATGACAGGTTTCTTCCATTTAAACCACATACAGTGGGTCATACCTATTGGCCATCATTCGCATGTGCAGAACAATATCTGGACTGAAACCCTTCGATGCCCACTGAACTGCTTTCTGGACTACCTGGGAGGGAGATATGATCACTCGCATAAGTTCCCCGAATGTATTAGGCCTGGCATGTAGCATGCCTAAGGATCCAAAAATTGTTGAAGCAGCAGTTTTCATTTCAGGGTGAACATTCTTTAGAAAGAACTGGATTCCAACTGCATCTGTTGTGCCATCAAACCTGACGCCATGAAGAAGTAACACCTGTCAGTACGCTTTGTTCTTTACATATAGCTTTCTCAAGAACATTAATAATCAACAGAAACAAAATTCATCTAAGCAAACAATACAAGAAAATACAAATTGAAAAATGAGATACTTCAGTGATGAGCAGATACTTAAGAACGAGGAAGGGAAACAACAGCCATTAGTGAAAATAATTTACAGATGACCATGGAAGAAATGTACAAAAAATATATAAAAAAGGTACTCAATCAAAGACAAGGTAATTAGATCAGAGCTCGCCAATTGGGTTGTGTCCAGACAAAACTGCTAGGTCGCTGCAGGGGAGACATCATGTATTCTAATACAGATGGAGACTAAACAAACGTTAAACTCACGTCACCAAATGGTTCCATGCGTAAGGAGTACAGTCCCCTAGATATTCCATTAAACTTTGGTCAAATCTCCAAATACAGATGCATCCTATTCCTAACAATCTCCAAATATTTTCCAAAAGGATAATGCAAAGAAACAAGTAATATCATGGTGCTTATACTTTCATGTCAGCTCAAATCCTTCTTGTGCTGGAAAAGTACTGTTTATGTACCCAAAATGGGGGGGAAAAGATCAGAAAAGGGATAGCAGTCAGAAGTTCACAACACATCACACCTATTTGCATGGATTTCTATATACACAACATTGTACTGTAAAAGTGTGCCATTACATACGAAACGGTAAATGGAATCACAAAAGCAAATAGCACTAACGCTGACAGTTTCATATGTCCATAAGTGACTGCAAAGGCATCTCACTACAATATACGAGACAAGGATCTAAAGAAAAAATGACAATACAGAACTTGCTTCTAAATTTAAGTTACTGACTGTACACAGCAGACAAAAAAAAAAGACAATTCAGAACTTGCTTTTTTTTCGAAACGGAGGCAAAGATTGCCTCATCTATTAATTAAGCAGAAATTCTGAATTCAACATTGTAGGAACTTCCTACCAACCAGGAAATGAAATGCTTAGTAGCTTATGTATCAGGGTTCTAAGTTAACTTGTCTCAATATCCCCACTACCCGTGTATTTTCTCCACTCCATTCTTGTGAAAGAACCCTTAAGGCCTTATGTGTCTCTAGAAGTAAACATAAATGTGTAAATTCGCAACATATAAAACCTCATCTAATTTAGTTTTCCTGTTAATTTCTCTGACTGCAAGTGCATAAGCACATGGCAATGTAAGGCGACATACTTGAACAAGCTTGTCCATGAAATAGGGGATTAGTTAACATCTTTGTGTTTTCTACCTAACATACCCTTTTAAATGAATTGCGTCAAAAGTTCTTTGCAAAACATACTGAGAGCTCGAAATCTGATCAGGTCTTGAGGCGAAGAAAACTAGCTGTAAAAACGTATAACTGATTGTACCAAGTTGCAAGAGAAGTGCTAACCAGATTATTGGATCTTTCCATCTGCTCCAGTCACTACAAAGAACATTTGTCTCCGAGGGATTCTCAAAATCGTCTACCCTCACATTCAGATCTCTACCATATGTTTGGGCACATCGGTTTTTCCTCCATAAATGCTTGATTTCTCCAATAGTAAACGAGTGGTCAGTATAAGAAATGTAATGTCCAAATGGATATAATCCCCTGCAAACAAAAGACAAAGGGTAAGAGGACAATCACCACCATTTCTGTGTTACATTGGAATCATTTGCATCACATTACCACATGGAATGACAATAATTATGTTTTGGTTGTCTAAAGATGAACCGATTGCTAAATTATGTTTTGCTTGTCTAAAGATGCAAGTAGGAAACCCATCATAGATAAATAACAAAAGTAACTGAGTGTGAATGCATATGCCTGGTTTGGCCGATGACCAGGGAGCGGTTTAACATAACACTCAGAGCTGCTGCCGTTAATATCTTGTACATCTCGTTGCCAAACCCAGCTTCAGATGCTTTCCCCAACACAAAGCCTTGTTTGCAGAACTCAGCTGCAGGCAGCGACCTAACTCTCGCAGCGCCTGACAAGGTAACCGGAGAAGTGAGCATCGGGGCGGTTGAACTAACCTAGGAACTGCAAGTCTTTCTATTCAAGATTAGCCTGGCTACAGAGTTATAGTCTTATTGTTTATGCAGATGAAAACAACGCGACGACAAGTACATTTTAGAATAGGTTTGCTTCGACAACGAAACGGGAGCTACATTCAGGGTAGAGTAATGCTCTGTTTTCATCTGTGAGATTCATACCAGCTCCATGGGAGACGGGATTGGACACTACAAGCTACAGTAAGAGAATGAACCAAATCAACCAACACAGTGCAAGGGCATCCCAGATCGAAGCACTGAATCGAATGTGGGCATTACGCACCGTGGAGCAGGAAGTGGCGCCGAATCAGCTCGCGGACGCGGAGGCTGGCCGCCTCAGTCGACCCCGCGCCGACGGCCTCCTCCCCCATCTCCTCCACCGTCGCGCACGTTGACCCGCCGGGCCCTCCCTCCGAACCAGCCGCCGCGTCAGGCGGCACGACATGGAGCTCGTCCGAGGAGGCCGAAGCGGGAGGCGGCTCAACGGAGAGCTCTTCCGGCAAGGCCGAGGCGGGAGGCGGGTCCACGGAGAGCTCTTCCAAGAAGACGAAGTGGGGAGGCGGGTCAACGGAGAGCTCTTCCGAGAAGGCCGAGTCGGGAGACGAAGAGGAGGGTTTGCGGGGGTCAGGGCCCTGATGGCTGAGGAGGAGGAAGAGGGCGGCGGCAGAGACGGCTGCGAGGAGGAAGGCTCGACGGAGCAGGAGAAGCGACGGGCGGCCGCGACGCCATCGCGACATGAAAGCTGGCTGCGAGCCTGCGACTGCGATGCGAGTGTGCGCTGCTGGTGGATCTCGCGAGGTAAGAACATCTCTGTCTCTGCCCCTTCATCTCTAACTAAATCTCTATACCAACCTTTTTCTCGGAAAGGATTCGCATCCAATATAAAAATTAATTAATCAGAAGTACTCCCTTCGTCCCATAATATAACGGTGGTTTTTACGGAGGAAGTACGAAACACTTTTGTTAATGAAAACTTCCAATCTATCATGATAGTACAACAAATAGCAGAAATAATAAAAAATACATCCAAATCCGTAGACCACCTAGCGACGACTACAAGCACAGAAACGAGCCGAAGACGTGCCGCCGTCATCGACCCTCCCTCACTGGAGCCGGGCAAAACTTGTTGTAGTAGACAATCAGGAATTCGTCGTGCTAAGGCCCTATAGGACCAACACGACAGGACAGCAACCGTCACAATTAAAGAGGAGTTCAGATTGAAAGGATTCAACATGTAGACACACGAACACACACGACCGGATCCATGTGGATCCACCAAAGACAAACGCTAACAGAATCCCGCAAGATCCGTCGGAGACAAATCTCCACACGCCATCCGATGATGCTAGAAGCACCACCGAGATGAGGACTGGGCGTGGAGAACTTTATTCCATCTTCAGAGATCCGCCCCCGCCTCGTATCTCAGAAAAGCATCCCAAAACGAAGCCCTCCTCCCAGCAAGATCCAAGATCCACCAAGCCTCCATGGCCCTAAGGCCACATGAGACGAGGTACCAGTGTCAGCATCGACGGGAGGCAGAAGAAACCCTAGCATCGGCTGGGTATGAGAGCCCTATCCCTTGGGGCTTGGTACGAAGTACGAAACATGTTAAACATACAAAAAATTACATTGAGGTCTCTAGACCACCGAACGATAACTATTATTGTCAGAACGAGTCGTCAACGCGTTGTTGTCGTCGCTCCCCTACCGGAGTTGTCTTGAGCTTGTCGATGGCAGATGGGAAGTCTTCGAGAATGTGCCCCTAGGAACAGCACCCGATTCGTGGTCGTGGCTGTTGAACCCTTGAATATATTCGAAGAAACTAACACCAAATCTCGTTGTCACGTGCACAACAAGAAACCCAAACTCGTCGTTCCAAAGAGACAGAAGGAATCTATGCCTCGGCGGCTAGGGCAAATGCTCACCTCTAAGCTTCATCGATGAGCCCGTGGATTCGTCTCCTCTCTGTATGCCGCTCCGGCAGCCGGTGGCAGGGAGGGGAATCCCGGTGCCTTCGCTCCGGCTAGTAGTTTAGTTTAGGATTTTTTTTAACCCTCACAAGTGCAACACTCGGGTGGATGGCAACGCTTCTTCTTTGAGTTTGTCTTTTGGGCTGCAATCCTCCTTCAGTTCATCTTCAGTTTATCCATATGGACGTAGTTGATGAAGCCTCGACATAGAATCTCTATACCAACCTACTTAAACTTAATTAAACATACTTACGGAAACATCATATAAACTCCAACATCATCAACATAATACTTAAAATACGTAAACATTGACAACATAGTGCAGAATTAAACATAATTAAGCATAAACTACTGTTGTGGCCCCTTCTTCAACTCGAACAAGCAGTGACACGTGTCGTCTGACACAATCTTTCCCACCTGATCTTCATTTCTCATGCCACTTATTTCCTTTTATGATGTGGGTGAAATGGAATGTTGGAAGGGCATCTCATCCACATTGGGGTGAGAGAGTGGTGAAGGAAATATGCCCTGGAGGCAATAATAAAGTTATTATTTATTTTCTTATATCATGATAAATGTTTATTATTCATGCTAGAATTGTATTAACTGGAAACTTAGTACATGTGTGAATACATAGACAAACAGAGTGTCAGTAGTATGCCTCTACTTGACTAGCTCGTTGAATCAAAGATGGTTAAGTTTCCTAGCCATAGACATGAGTTGTCATTTGATTAACGGGATCACATCATTAGAGAATGATGTGATTGACTTGACACATTCCGTTAGCTTAGCACGATGATCGTTTAGTTTGTTGCTATTGCTTTCTTCATGACTTATACATGTTCCTATGACTATGAGATTATGCAACTCCCGAATACCGGAGGAACACATTGTGTCCTACCAAACGTCACAACATAACTGGGTGATTATAAAGGTGCTCTACAGGTGTCTCCGATGGTACTTGTTGAGTTGGGATAGATCGAGATTAGGATTTGTCACTCCGATTGTCGGAGAGGTATCTCTGGACCCTCTCGGTAATGCACATCACTATAAACCTTGCAAGCAATGTGACTAATGAGTTAGTTGCGGGATGATGAATTACGGAACAAGTAAAGAGACTTGCTGGTAACGAGATTGAACTAGGTATTGAGATACCGACGATCGAATCTCGGGCAAGTAACATACCGATGACAAAGGGAATAACGTATGTTGTTATGCGGTTTGACCGATAAAAGATCTTCGTAGAATATGTAGGAGCCAATATGAGCATCCAGGTTCCGCTATTGGTTATTGACCGGAGACGTGTCTCGGTCATGTCTACATAGTTCTCAAACCCGTAGGGTCCGCACGCTTAATGTTCGATGATGATCGGTAGTATGAGTTTATGTGTTTTGATGTACCGAAGGTAGTTTGAAGTCCCGGATGAGATCGGGGACATGACAAGGAGTCTCGAAATGGTCGAGATGTAAAGATCGATATATTGGACGACTATATTCGGACATCAGAAAGGTTCCAAGTGATTCGGGTATTTTTCGGAGTACCGGAGAGTTACGGGAATTCACCGGGGAGTATATGGGCCTTATTGGGTTTTAGGGGAAAGAGAGAGGGGAGGCTGCGCCCCCCCAAGGCTTAGTCCAAATTGGACTAGGGGGAGGGGCGGCGCCCCCTCCTTCCTTCTCTTCTCTTTTCCCTTTCCTTCTCTCCTACTCCTACTACATGGAAGGGGGGATCCTACTCCCGATAGGAGTAGGACTCCCCTTGGGGCGCGCCTAGGAGGGCTGGCCTCTCCCCCTCCTCCACTCCTTTATATACGTGGCCATGGGGCACCCCATAGACACACAAGTTGATCAGTTGATCTTTTAGCCGTGTGCGGTGCCCCCCTCCACCATAATCCACCTCGGTCATATCGTAGCAATGCTTAGGCGAAGCCCTGCGCCGGTATCATCATCATCATCACGCCGTTGTGCTGACGGAACTCTCCCTCGAAGCTCTGCTGGATCGGAGTTCGTGGGACGTCACCGAGCTGAACGTGTGCTGAACTCGGAGGTGCCGTGCGTTTGGTACTTGGATCGGTCGGATCGTGAAGATGTACGACTACATTAACCGCGTTCTCATAACGCTTCCTCTTATGGTCTACGAGGGTACGTAGACGATACTCTCCCCTCTCGTTGCTATGCATCACCATGATCTTGCGTGTGCATAGGAAATTTTTGAAATTACTGTGTTCCCCTACACTGGCATCCGAGCCAGGTTTATGCGTAGATGTTATATGCACGAGTAGAACACAAGTGAGTTGTGGGCGATACAAGTCATACTGCTTACCAACATGTCATACTTTGGTTCGGCGGTATTGTTGGATGAAGCGGCCCGGACCGACATTACGCGTACGCTTACGCGAGACTGGTTCTACCGACATGCTTTGCACACATGTGGCTGGCGGGTGTTAGTTTCTCCAACTTTAGTTGAACCGAGTGTGACTACGTCTGGTCCTTGTTCAAGGTTAAAACGGCACTAACTTGACGAAATATCATTGTGGTTTTGATGCGTAGGTAAGAACAGTTCTTGCTCAACCCGTAGCAACCACGTAAAACTTGCAACAACAAAGTAGAGGACGTCTAACTTATTTTTGCAGGGCATGTTGTGATGTGATATGGTCAAGACGTGATGAGATATAAGTTGTTGTATGAGATGATCATGTTTTGTTGAAGTTATTGACAACTGGCAGAAGCCTTATGGTTGTCTCTTTATTGCATAAGATGCAAGCGCCAAACAATTGCTTTAATTTATCGCTATGCGATAGCAATAGTTGCAAGAGCAATAGTTGGCGAGACGACCATGTGACGACACATTGATAAAAGATCAAGATGATGGAGATCATGGTGTCATGCCGGTAACAATGGAGATCATGACACTACTTTGGAGAGATCAAAGGCACAAGATGATGATGGCCATATCATGTCACATATTTTTGATTGCATGTGATGTTTATCTTTTATACATCTTATTTTGCTTAGTTTGGCGGTAGCTTTATAAGATGATCCCTTACTATAAATTTCAAGGTACAAGTGTTCTCCCTGAGTATGCACCGTTGCCAAAGTTCGTCGTGCCGAGACACCACGTGATGATCGGGTGTGATAAGCTCAACGTTCTTATACAACGGGTGCAAGCCAGTTTTGCACACGCAGAATACTCGGGTTAAACTTGACGAGCCTAGCATATGCAGATATGGCCTCGGAACACTGGAGACCGAAAGGTCGAGCGTGAATCATATAGTAGATATGATCAACATAATGATGTTCACCATTGAAAACTACTCCATCTCACGTGATGATCGGACATGGTTTAGTTGATTTGGATCACGTGATCATTTAGATGACTAGAGGGATGTCTATCTAAGTGGGAGTTCTTAAGTAATATGATTAATTGAACTTTAATTTATCATGAACTTAGTCCTGATAGTATTTGCATAACTATGTTGTAGATCAATAGCTCGCGATGTAGCTCCCGGTTTATTTTGATATGTTCCTAGAGAAAAACTAAGTTGAAAGATGTTAGTAGCAATGATGCGGATTGGATCCGTGATCTGAGGATTATCCTCATTACTACACAGAAGAATTATGTCCTTGATGCACCGCTAGGTGACAGACCGATTGCAGGAGAAGATGCAGACTTTATGAACGTTTGGAAAAGCTTGGTATGATGACTACTTGATAGTTTATTGAACCATGCTTTAAGGCTTAGAACCGGGACTTCAAAAATGTTTTGAACGCCACGGAGCATATAAGATGTTCCAAGAGTTGAAATTAGTATTTCAAACTCATGCCCATGTTGAAAGGTATGAGACCTTTGACAAGTACTTTGCCTACAAAATGGAGGAGAATAGCTCAGCTAGTGAGCATGTGCTCAGAATGTCTGAGTGCTACAATCACTTGAATCAAGTGGGAGTTAATCTTCCAGATAAGATAGTGATTGACAGAATTCTCTAATCACTATCACCAAGTTACTAGAACTTCGTGATGAACTATAATATGCAAGGGATAACGGAAACGATTCCCAAGCTCTTCGTGATACGGAAATCGACGAAGGTAGAAATTAAGAAAAGCATCAAGTGTTGATGGTTGACAAGACCACTAGTTTCAAGAAAAGGGCAAAGGGAAGAAGGGGAACTTCAAGAAGAACGACAAGCAAGTTGCTGCTCAAGTGAAGAAACCCAAGTCTAGACCTAAGCCTGAGACTAAGTGCTTCTACTGCAAAGGGACTAGTCACTGGAAGCAGAATTGCCCCAAGTATTTGGTGGATAAGAAGGCCGGATGGCAGAGTGAACAAAGGTATATTTGATATATATGTTATTGATGTGTACTTCACTAGTGTTTATAGAAACCCCTTAGTATTTGATACTAGTTCAGTTGCTAAGATTAGTAACTTGCAACGGGAATTGCATAATGAGCAGAGACTAGTTAGGGGTGAAGTGACGATGTGTGTTGGAATTGGTTACAAGATTGATATGATCATCATCGCACACTACCTATACTTTCGGGATTAGTGTTGAACCTAAATAAATGTTATTTGGTGTTTGCATTAAGCATGAATATGATTTGATCATGTTTATTGCAATAAGGTTATTCATTTAAAGTCAAAGAATAATTGTTGTTCTATTTACACGAATAAAACCTTCTATGGTCATACACTCAATATAAATGGTTTATTGAATCTCGATCGTAGTGATACACATATTCATAATATTGAAGCCAAAAGATGCAATGTTAATAATGATAGTGCAACTTATTTATGGCACTGCCGTTTAGGTCATATTGGTGTAAAGCGCATGAAGAAACTCCACTACAAAAAAGAGACACATCCGTGACATTTTGGGCCGAACGAATTTTTTTCTGTCATACATATGACACTTCTATGACAATAATTGTGACAAAACCCGGTATCATCATAGATGTGGTGGGCTCCTACTTCTATGACAAAAAATCATGACAGAAAATGGGCTTTTTGTCCTGGGCGGGCCGGAGACGCAACTGCATGACATTCTTTGGGCCGTCCATAACGGAAAAAACCGTGGTAGAAGCGAGGGGGAGGAAAATTTCGGGAAGTTCCCGGTTACGGTGGGAGGTCGAGGGCCGAGCGATGCGCGTTTCTCTCATACGCGTACGCGCGTGTGTGCGAGGCGTTGGCTCTAACTGAACCCGAGCGAGGCATTGGGCTCTAACTGAACCTGAGCGATTGCACTGCAGGCTACGCGTTACTGAACCCGAGCGATCGATCGATGGCTGTTAACTAAACCCGTCGAGTGATTCCTTCGCTACTGCTGCTAACTGAAGCCGATCGATTGGATGAACAGTGAGCGTTGCCGGGGGGTGGTTGGATGAACAGTGAGCAGTGGCATTGCCTCTGGATGAACAGGACCCCGTGGTGTGGTGGAGGGCTGGATGAACAGTAGACGGTGGAGGGGTGGTTGAACAGGAACCCGTGGTGTGGAGGGCTGGATGAACAGTAGACGGTGGAGGGGTGGTTGAACAGTAGCCGGTGGAGTAGCGCGCGGTGGAGGCTGGATGAACAGGAGCCCGTGGAGGCTGGAGGAGGTCGACGGTGGAGATTAATAGTATCCCGTGGAGTCCCGTTTTGCGGTACGCCGCACCCCTCCCGGTGAACAGGACCCCCGTTTCGACCGTAAGAGGTCCGTTTCGTCCATTTTGCGGTATGCCACACCCCTCCCGATCAACAGGACCCCCGTTTCGACCGTAGGAGGTCTGTTTCCTCCGTTTTGTGGTACGCCACACCCCTCCCGATCAACAGGACCCCCGTTTCGACCGTAGGAGGTCCGTTTCCTTCGTTTTGCGGTACGCTAGGCCTCGTTTCCATCGCCTGTTCCGTCCAAGCCCTCCCGATGAACACGACCACACATTCTGTTCCGACCCAGCCGGTTGGCTCCCACGCGTTCCGTTGCCTCCCGATGAACACGACGCATTTCGTTGCCTCCCGATGAACACGACGCATTCCGTTGCCTCCCGATGAACACGACACATTCCGTTGCCTCCCCATGAACACGACGCATTCTGTTGCCTCCCCATGAACACGATGACGACGCTGTTTCTCTGTTCTGACCCAGCCATGTACACGATCCCTCGCCGTACATATGCGCGAGTAGGCGTTCGAGACCCCGCCCGTATGTACACATACGTGGCCGTATTTTCTTTCTTGCACCCTGGCCGCTGTACGTACGTGTACATGCTACGTGCGCGCCTCTACTACGACACGTATGTTCCTCTACATCCACCAGTATATATGTACGTACACGTTCGCGACCAGAATGACAACGCTACGTACGCTTCGACCAGGCGAAGATGTAGCTGGTGGGTCCCAGCAGTCAGGGGGGTGAATCGTTTATTTTGCTCGGACGCACTTCCTTGCATGCGAAGATGTAGCTGGTGGGTCCCAGCAGTCAGGGGGAAACATTTTTTTCGCAAAATACAGTGGCCCGTCTTGTGGGTCCCAGCTGTCAGGTGGAGGAATCATTATTTTCCGCGTAATAAGGAGGCACTTCCTTGCTACGGCCGTGGACCCAGCTGTCAGCCTCTCCACGTACAGTCCACGTCCGATGGAAGTCGTTCCTTGACCACGTTGACCACGCCGCGCCGAGAGCACCAGGGCGGTGGACGACGGCGAGGCCTAGGAAGGGGACGACGCAGAGCCAGGGAAGACGCGGCAGTGGAAGCCCGCGCGGAGAGGAGTACGAGGGTTCACTGGTTCGGCTGCGGTGTGAGGCTGCCGTCGCCGCAGGGCCTTGCCAGCGTTGGGAATAGTAGGGGGCGGTGAGGCCTCCGTGACAGCACATCCGGCCACGGGAGGTAGGAGCATGCGGCACGACCGGCGCTGCTTTGGGCGGCTGGAGCAAGAAGACCAGAGGTTGAAGAACTACGACCATTGGATGGACATCGTACGGTCACTGGAGCTAGAATCGTTTATATTGACTAAGTTGACAAAGCCCTCCGTCCCCGTCAACTTAGTAGGCCCACAAGTCAGCCTCCCACCAAGGTGGGTCCTAGCTAGCAGGGGGTATTCATTTTTTTTGTGCGTAATAAGGAGGCACTTCCGGTGGGTCCGAGCTGACAGCAGGGGGAACGTTTTTTTCGCGAAATACGGTGGCCCATTGGGTGGGTCCCAGCAGTCAGGGGCAAACGTTTTTTTTTCGCGAAATACTGGTGGGCGTCCGGTGGGTCCCTGCTGTCAGGTGGAGGAATAATTATTTTCCGCATAATAAGGAGGCACTTCCTTGCGCCTGCCGTGGACCCAGCTGTCAGCCTCTCCACGTACAGTATTCTTTCGATGGAATTCGGTCGTTGACCACATTGACCACGCCGCGCCGAGAGAACCACGGCGGTGGGCGAGGGCGAGGCCTAGGAAGGGGACGACGCGGAGCCGGGGAAGACGCGACAGTGGATGCCCACGCGGAGAGGAGTACAAGGTTCACTGGTTCGGCGCGCTGCCGTCGCCGCAGAATAACAGGGGGTGTGGGTGATTGGAGTGGAGGGATGGCCTGGCCAGCGATGGGAGTAGTATGGGGGCGGTGAGACCTCCGCGGCAGCACAGCCGGCCACGGGAGGCAGGAGCAGGCGACATTACCGACGCTGCTTTGGGCGGCTGGAGCAAGAAGTCCAGAGGTTGAAGAAGCACTACGGCCGTTGGATGGACATCGTACGGTCAGCCGAGCTAGAATCGTGCATATTGACTAAGTTGACAATGCCCTTCGTCCCCGTCAACTTAGTAGGCCCACTATACTAGGTCCCAGCTAGCAGGGGGAGTATTCATGTTTTTGTGCGTAATAAGGAGGCACTTCCTTGCGTGCGAAGATATAGCTGGTGGGTCCGAGCTGTCAACGGCGATAACATTTTTTTTGCGAAATACAGAGGCCCTTTCGGTGGGTCCCAGATGTCAGGTGGAGGAATCATTATTTTGCGCGTAATAAGGAGGCATTTCCTTACGTGCGACCATGGACCCAGCTGTCAGCCTCTCCACGTACAGTCCACTTCAGATGCATGTCGGTCGTTAACCACGTTGATCACGCCACGCCGAGAGCACCAGGGCGGTGGACAACGGCGAGGCCTAGGAAGGGAACGAGACGGAGGCAGGGAAGACTCGGCAGTTGTTTTTGTTTCCTACGTGGAGGGGAGTACGACTGTACGAGGGTTTACTGGTTCGTCTGCCATCGCCGGAGAATAACAACAGGTGTGGGTGAGTAGAGGGATGGCTAGGCCAGCGATGGGAGTACGGTGGGGCGGTGAGGCCTACGCGGCAGCACAGCCGGCCGCGGGGAGGAGGGAGCAGGCAGTCCCGCCGGCGCTTGTTTGAGTGGCTGGAGCAGGAAGAGCAGAGATTGAAGAAGCACGACGGCCGTTGGATGGACATCCAACAGTATACAGGCCATCTGTGGAAAGCCTCAAATCTGTGGAAAACAGCATACAGCCCATCTGCCATTGTTTCAAATAATTTACAGCCCATTTGCTAATTCTTACGGGTTTATTGGAGCCCATATTCTTTTTGTTAGCATTACAGCCCATATTGCGGCCACGGTTAAAAAATTATACGAAATTTTGCATATGTCGGTGCGGTCTGAACTATTTTTAATCCCAAAATTTCGAGTCACATTCAAACTGATTTTAAAAATAAATGTATATCAATATAAAATCCAATAAATTGTCCATGCATAAAAATCAATGCAATTTAAAATCTCGAAATGAAAAAAAGATATTTGAAACTAATTGCCGGTTTGATGTGTTTTAAAAATGTACAGCCCATTTCTTACTACTGATAGGCCATTTTCTCGGCCAGCCGAATGAAGCTCTCCTCGTCTTGAAAGATTTGCAGCCCAACAGGCCTGATATGGCAACTTACTTGACAAATCACAAAAAAACTGGGCTAGCCATTTTCAGAAAGAAAAAAACTACTAGGCTGGTCTGTGGTAAACATAAAAGAAAAGGATGTCTAGACAGGCCAGAGTGTCCCGCACAACCCAGTTGACACCCTGCTTCCGTCTCAAAAACAAATTAGATAAATGCCACTCCAATTATGGTGATTCATAAAAATGTCACTGCAATTTCCAAACTTTGAAAAATGCCACCGCAGTTTTTGCAAACTTTGAAAAATGCCACTCCAGACTTCGAAAAATGCCACTAGAAATGGCATGAAATGGCATTTTTCAAAGTTTGGAAATTGTAGTGGCATTTCTCGGATACACCAGATTTGGAGTGGCATTTATCAAATTAACCCAAAACAAAAATAACTGGGCGAGCTGCTGGGTCCCTGGTGTCAGCCGCTCGTTGTGCAATTCTCTCGTTTATTGACTATGTTGACAATGGCATGGGACCCAGATGTCAGAAATCCACTAGGAGGAGCCATTTTTTTATTGGCTTGAAATAAGAAGGCACTTGCTTGCATACTGCCATGACCTTGGCGGGTCCCTGCTGTCATCGTCTCCATGTACAATCATCTCCTGATTGTGTACGCGTCAACTTGCTAGGCCCACAAGTCAGCCTCTAAACCCGTGGAGGACAAATACAACCCATTTAAAAAAATAACAGCCCATTCCATACGTTCAAACGGAAAGATCAACATTCAGAGCAAAGTAACAGGTCTGATCCACATAGAGAGTACTGAACTTCCACGTTGACAACCATCATAGCCAAGTTAACTATCTACTCCCACTAATACTCTAGTAGCGTACAAGTACTAACTTACTCTTAGCTAACTAGACGATGCCGGCCGCCATCTGTGGTACACGCTAAGCGCCGGTACCGGCGTCGTGCGCCTTGCCTCGGACTTGCAAGAGGTGCGATAGGGCGCATTGCTCACGCGCATTGGCCCTTTCCATGTCGGCATGGTCCACCGAAGATTCGACTTCCAAGCGGGAAACCCACTTGACGAGCTGGTAGTAAAAATCGGTGTCGCGAACGCATGCGTGCCCGACAGCCTCCAGGGCTATTTGCCGGGCGCCGGCCTCCACGTAGTCGGCCCAGTTGCGGGCGCTCTGCTCACGAATCAGAGCGTCGGTGCGCTGTTGGTCCATGTCCCGCTGGCGGCGCAAATCAGCGATACGCTGCTCCTCCGCCAGGCGGTCGCGCTCCAACAACTCCTGCTCCTCCGCCATGCGGTCGCGCTCCAACAACTCCTCGATCTCTGCATTGCCATCTAAAGACAGATAGAATGCCTCCTCCATCCGTCTGCCTTCCGGTGAAAACCCAAACACTAGTTTCGGCGGTGACCGCCTCCGGCGTCGCCTACCGCGGACGGGCGGGGGCATGGCGGACGTGGCGAGAGACGTCGGGCCGGTGGGGGCTTATGAGGATATGGCGAGTTGGGTCACGGTGGCACCGGAGAAGGCCGAGAAACAATACTTATAGGCGGAAGGTAGCGCGACGGTCATCAGAATTCAATGCATAATGGCTTAGCGCGCCAGCTTGCCGTGGAAAACTAGAGAAACTGAAATTATGACTGTGATGTCCCGTCCCGTCTGGCTCGCACGCCGGCATGGCGGTCAAACGAGTGCACTCGAATCATCTCCCTCCTTGCCAATAATGATTCCACGGATTTAAAAAGCCCGCAACAACTAAAGCGTATCTTTTTTCGCATTAGTTAGCCGCCTTAATTACGGCCGGCTGCATGCAGGCACTCAAAATCGTTCGCAGGCAGTACGCGAAGCAGCATGCAACAAGTCGCAGCCGAGGGCACTCATGTAGCCACTTAAATCATTGGAATTAATTAGGCTTAAACTTCTGCATGCCGTTAATTATTGCCATGCCTTGGTCTTGCTGCTTTGCTCATGGGACTAATAAACCCGGACGAAGGGAGTACCTTGGTTGGTGAGAGGTTTGAATTAAGCCCTGCAAACTGGAAAGGAGGTACTAGTACGTGCGTGATCCGCTATTTATTCGTGTAGGATCGAGTAGGTCGTTTCTTGAATTGAGCCCTGCAAACCGAAAAGGAGGTAGTACATGCGTGATCCGCTATTTATCCGTGTAGGATCGATAGTGTAGCTTGTCAGTTTCTTCAGAGGTAGGCATTTTTATCCGTGTAGGATCGATAGTGTAGTTTGTCAGTTTCTTCAGAGGTAGGCATTTTTATTCAAAAAACTGCCACTTCGCATCTTGCGTCGCAAATAAAACTACCAGGAGCGCATTTGTAGGCTAGCTAGTGATCGATCAGTAATTTGTAAACACTGAGCGAACAGAAATAAGTAACTGTTAATGCATCTCAATGATTCACAGATCATATACAAATATGTAGCTCCAAAAGCAAAGATCAGCCACTTTGGATCTTGCGTCACAACTAAAACTAACTAGTACGATTCCCATACATAAGATCAACATGTTAATGCATCTCAATGATTCACAGATCATATACAAAAATGTAGCTCCAAAAGCAAAGATCTAGAAAAAACATCTATTCTTCCTACTAACATGGATGCTTCTCTTGGCCAACATTCAGTACAGACTGAAAGACAAATTTGTTTGTGAAGTCTACAATTCCTCTTGCAAACGTAAGTGGTTTCACCAACATCTGGAACCATGAGAATGAACCATACATGATGGAGGAACATCCACTGCAATATGATTTGGTCTTCTCTCGATCACACCGCGAGACTATTTTCAGAATACAAACTTTAACTTAGGAAAATGATGCCCATTGTATAATCAGACCAAAGCAATGAAGCACCTAGTGTTGGCCAATAAATAGTACAATACTACTTTTCTGCAGTCCATGAAGTGACTATCCAATATTTCTGTGTCTATTTTCAAATGGCACTGCATGCAGTGACTATACTATTCTCTTGTGCAGTTCAACCAAAATTGCGGACACTTTGTTTGTTTGCCAAATAGCAATGGGCAGACATCTTTGTCTGCACAAATATCAAGCAGCTAGTAAACATATACCACACCTTGTATTTTCGGTTTAAACATGTCTCTTCCGCTTAGCATCTGTCATGTTCTGCACTGGACAATCTGATACAGTTATGTTTTGCCCTGGACAATTTCATACCGAATTGATTTGCTGGTTCATAACAGAAATATAGTGCCTATTCTTCATCAGACCAAGGATATCCATGTTCGCAGTGATGGAAGAGGTGAAATCGATACAACCGAAATTGAGCATCCAATCATTCAATCCTGTCCTGCACCTCCAATGTAGGTCCACCCTGCCAATAAATTCACATGCAAACCACTAGTATTACTATCTAATGACAGTACAAAAAGAGTAGCAAGATAGTAGAAAACCATGTACCTTCGTAATGAACAGCTCATAGTGCCACCAATTGGATATAAAGGTTTGGAAAAAAACATGCTCCTAATGTTGAACCAGTTAGACTTTTTGCGCAGTTCCACTAAAATCGAGCATCCCTGTTTGCATAGATATTGAAAGTGTGATTACTCTAAAAGTGGCACTAGTTGAAGCATAGACTCACAAATATAAGCATTCCAATTTCTTAATGGGAAAAGGTAGCAAGACTATTTCTAACCACCTGTTTGAAGGAATAAATAAAGCAACAACGACTGATGTCAGGAAGGCATACATAGTTTTTCCTGAAAAACTGAGCCGTTCCTGATCTTTCCTCTTCTTTTAAGCAAATTTTGTGCAGTTCTACTAAAATGAAATGCCATCACCGCCTTGACAATTCAGTGACACTGTACAAAAGGAAATGACTTAACATTACATCATGATGTCAGGTATGTAGTCGACAGGCATTAGAGACAAACATACAGACCTCCTCCGATAACATAATGAACATTAATTTTAACAAAGGTGTGACTAGCTTTTTCGGGATAATTTGAGTGAACTCTACACCCTTTGTTCCTTAATATAAGACGTTTTTGTGGTTCAATTTAAAGTACCCAAACGTCTAGTATTTAGAAAAACAGGTAGTAGTTTTCTTGAGCACATATCTGGGAAAGCTTGCCACACTTTATTTATGTCCATACGCTAATGCAACACCATTCTAATACTACAAATATACACTAATCCAGTGGCTAGTGCAACAGTAGAGTAGTCAGTTTATTACAGGGTACAGTACAATGGTTTTACTGAACAGATTTCAATAAACTCTAGCACTGGAAGGTTTGTATAAGAATTAACAATACAAAATGTAAAGGTAACAAGTTTCAGCATTGGTATACTAGCTGTGCATGAGCATTAAACCAAATACAAAAGTCTGAAGGTAACTAGCATTATTAACTAATGACAGTATAAAAAAATTGCAAACCATGTACCTCCAAGGTAAATATCATTTCATACTCGCGGGGGGGGGGGGGGGGGACCTTAAAAATTGCTATCCCAATCTTGATAATCGATCAAACATAAAAACTTGATCGAACGAATCAAGAGAACAGCCGGAGGACGAGGTGCCCACTCTTGACCTTTCCTCTTGTCTTCATAATTGTCTGTGCAGTTTAACCAAAATAAAATGACATCAGCGCCTTGGCATTTTGGTGACACTGTACAAAAAATTAACTTATCTCATGAAAGTGAGGTATGTAATCTATAAGCATTAACAGTGCAAAAATCTGAAGGTAGTAACAAGTTTCATCGTTGGTATACTGGCTGTGCAACAACATTAGAATGCCTTAGCTAAAAAATCTTTAATACATCCACAATCAATAGCTAACCCTAAAATAATCCAGTGACATTAAATGGCATTGCTTAAATTTATCGGTGGCATTAGACTGAGGGCGACATTAGTTAAATGTGGCATCACTTTAGCAGTAGAATTGCTTGACTTGACTGCTGGCGTTATACTAACAGCAAAAAAAGTGGCAATAAGAGCATGGGAGGCCCATTCGGACAGTGGGCGCACCAGTACGATGTACCTCCATAGACGCAGAGTGGTGAGGGAGGTATGGTTGCCCAGAGCAACAAATATCCAGGCAACATATGTGGATCACGTCCCATTTTTGTTCTCTTTAGCCACCTTTTTTCTATGCGAGGACAACAAACCGATCGACCTGGTCATTCTCTATTGTGTTGTCATGCCTTTCTACCCTTCTTCAACCAAGAGACACGAGACTCGTTCCTTAGCTACTGATTTCCCCCTTTTCAACCTAGATGCGGGTTCGATGCCTACTGTCGGTGTCAAAACCGGCGGATCTCGGGTAGGGGGTCCCGAACTGTGCGTCTAGGCCGGATGGTAATAGGAGGCAAGGGACACGAAGTTTTACCCAGGTTCGGGCCCTCTCGATGGAGGTAAAACCCTACGTCCTGCTTGATTAATATTGATAATATGGGTAGTACAAGAGTAGATCTACCACGAGATCGAAGAGGCTAAACCCTAGAAGCTAGCCTATGGTATGATTGTTGTTGTGTATGTTGTTCTACGGACTAAAACCCTCTGGTTTATATAGACACCGGAGAGGGCTAGGGTTATACAAAGTCGGTTACAATGGTAGGAGATCTACATATCCGTATCGCCAAGCTTGCCTTCCACGCTAAGGAAAGTCCCTTCCGGACACGGGACGGAGTCTTCAATCTTGTATCTTCATAGTCCAGGAGTCCGGCCAAAGGTATAGTCCGGCTGTCCGGAGACCGCCTAATCCAGGACTCCCTCACCTACTCTCTTGGACAGTACAGTCTCCCTTCCTTTCCTGATTCAACCCAGACATGGATTAGTCTGCATGAAGTAGGGTTTCCTTTAATAGTGCAAATTATGGTTTTCGTCTGCATGGCCAGCAGAGCAGAGGATAGCAAATTGGGAAGATGGTGGAGTGGAAAAAGATCCACATGCAACGACGTGGCAGATGGGGCAATAGAACAAGGTTATGGTTCGAAAAGAGGTAGCATACCTGAGGGTCGGCGGGAAGTGGCTTCGCTCGTGGTCGTCGTCCTCCGCACACACTACGACAGCGAGCTTGGGGACGAAGGCCATCCCGCACGGGTGCTAGGTCTGAGAGGACGGCCTTGTCGTCAGTGTGTGACCTCGCTCGCCGACGACGAGTGCGTCAACGCTGCACGTCCTTTTCTTCCCTGGCGGATCTGTGACCACCGGTGAGGAGGGAGAGAGGGGCCATCTTTTTAGATCTGGAGAGAGGATGGTAGTGTGAGAAGCAAGTGGGCAGCCCTTAGCAAGAAAGCGCTGAAGCTCCAGCCTATATATCTTTTTTATACTACTAGTACTGGAGGTGGAGTAGTGGTAGAGTAGTTTATATTTTCTCTGCGTACAGTACCAGTTAGTCGTGCTTCAAAACTGATCGGCACGCCATTAAAAAAATAAAGGTCGATAACTAATGCGGCACCTCGGGCCAACGCGGCCAAATCGCATTTTGCACGAGAAATTACACACCATGTTTCGTTGACATGTGGTCCCGTTCCAACATATCAGTGAGACGACGACGAGTAGTAGGAGTATTTTCGAACGGACGTGTAGGCCGGGGCGCCTCTTCGTGAACCATGGCAAACTCGCAATCGTCCACCGACTCTTCGCCTTTCCCTCTCGATTTGGAACTACTGTCGCACGCTCTTCCTCTCCCTCCTCCATTTTCCTTCAGCCCTTCACCCTTTCTTCTACCATTGTTCGATCGTCTTCTCCATGGAGGGAACAGGCCAGAAACGACCCCGTTATTCTTGCCCCGATCTGAAAGATGACGTGGTGGAGGAACTCATTGATCGGTGCGACGTCATCACCTCGGCTAGCATGGCAGGTTCGTTCAAGCCCATTCTCGACTCAACTAATAACATCATTACAAGGAACCCAAGAGTCAAGGAGAGGTTTGATCTCCCTATCTTTCTTCGCCATGACCCTCATGACTGGCGCCGGCACAATGGAGGCCTTGCCCTGTGCAAGTTGATGCCGCTTGATAATGATACGTATGATGTTAAGATGCCATCGCTTGAGGGCAAGGCTTGGGCGGGCGCAAATGGAGATTGGGTTGTTTACATTGGGTCCAACTACGGGTGGGAACTTGTGAATGTGTACACTCGTGACCGGGTTCCACTTCCAAAAACTCAGCAGACTGCCCAGAGGTTGAGCACACCGGTATTGTACACACGTTCAAATACGATCATGGTG
Source organism: Triticum urartu (assembly GCF_056163025.1). Taxonomy (NCBI): domain Eukaryota; kingdom Viridiplantae; phylum Streptophyta; class Magnoliopsida; order Poales; family Poaceae; genus Triticum; species Triticum urartu. Next base: position 642,013,963 of record NC_141879.1, on the reverse strand, counting down.
ACTGTCTTCTATGGAAGATAGCAATTTGTCGAGTTCCCAACCGCTCTTGGAATTACAACAAATATCAAGTTGTTGCTATCTTCGACAAGCTTGTTGCCGTCCTTGGTGGTTTGACTCGATGGATATTGCTCAAAAATCAGTTTCTGTACACAGATGAGTACTGTGATGCAATTCAATATGAGGGCCTTGTGTTTGCTGCCACCACTCATGGCACTGTTTTTGCATGGGATCCTCGTAGTTTCTGTACGTTTGTCTTCCACCATAATTATAATTGTTTCATCCACATGCATGCGGGTTAGCAAGTTTCTCTTTACTAATTAACCTTCTTCTTGTGTTTCCAAGGTCCTGTGAACATCCCACCACCTATACTTGAAAATTTTTATAACCAAGGGGGAGATGACGATGGTGATGATCACAAGCATGAGGACGAGCAACACCCATATACTCTGTGGCGCCTGGCAACTAATTCCGATGGATCACCTCTTCTTGTGTGTATACATCCCACTGATGATGTTACTGCTAAGGAAGCAGGTGCAGTCTCCCATGGTCGCACTCTCCGGACCTATTCCAACACCCGTTGCATGGTATTCGGGATGGATACTAGTGTGCTAGCGCCAACTCCTTCTCCCTGGTACAGAATTGATAGTCTTGGAGAAAACTCGCTCTTCCTTGGACAAAACTATCCGATGATGGTGAAAAGCGATCCAACTGCTGTTGACACAACGTTACCAGTACCATTTATGAGAAGAAACTGTGTCTATACCTCGGACATTTGGGTGGTTCCCTACCCTGGTACTAATATAGTAGGCCGCTTCAGCCTGTATGATCAGTCCTGCATTGGTTTCCAGATCGACAATCGATGGCCCGTCCCAGAGAATCACTTGTGGTTCAAAGAAAGCATTTCCAACACCGAGGAATGGTTGAGTTGAAGTTCATTTCATTGCTTGTTATTTGTTGTGTGGTGAAAACTTTAGTATTTATAATGTATCCTCGTTGTCGATGTGGGTTGATGACCTATTGTATGTAATAAAATGATATGCCTGTGATAAACTTACTAAATTTATGAATGGCTTTCGAGTCGCTTCTCTGAGTGAGTGGTGCAATGAGGCAAAAAAATATTTTCCGAATACATAATTGTACGTGCATTGCAACAGGTTATCGGATGAGGCCAATCAACAATAGTAGTACACTATTTGTACTAGCTTCACATTCTTCGCGCGTCGGGCGGGTGTTTTTACTGTAGCCATATGTTAATGTGTTCGCTGTACGTAACCAGCACCTTGAATCCTCGATACTAGCACTATATAGTAGGAGTAGTAGGGTGGCATGGGCCAGAACATGCATTCACGTCCAGGAGTACGGCACACGCCACCACCACGACATCCATCTGACACCATATTGAGTCCGTGCTAGAGCAATCTCTTCAACCTCGTCGTTTCTCTAACTTCAGCCATCGCGTGGCGGGTGAGGTGGGGGTTTGCCGATAGTCGGTTTCCTTAAATGCGGTCCCACTTGTAAGGCCAACTACAACGCACGACCCTAAACAGACCTCCGTTTGGCACGAACTCCAACGATAATTTTGACTAGAAAAGCAAGACCAAAGAAAACAAGAACCACAAGAATACATTTTACTACTCCTGTAAGTTGGATTAGTACCTTCTCGATGCATTCATTGTTGATCTGCGGAGGCTCGATCTTGCGTGCTTCTTTCTTCTTCGAGTGTAAAGAAGTAGACGTTGCTTCCTCGCATCAAGTCTCATGTCTAGCCTCTATTCTAGTAGGAGTATCAACAAGTGCACTAATCTCATCTCTAGCCTCTGTGCTAGCTAAAAGTGATAGAACATCTACTAAATTGCGCTCTATCAATATATGGATGTACTCTTCTTCCCAATACAAAAACTTGCATCCATTCTACTCCCTCCGTTGCACAATACATGCCTTCTATTTGTTAAAATATATATGTATCTAGACATGTTTTAGTATATAGGTACATCCATTTTTGGACAAATGGAAGTCAAGTATTTTTGAACAGAGGGAGTACACAATAATTTTTTTAAGTTAGCACAACTAGTCTAATCCGAGAGCACAACCGAAGATTTGGTCGGGTTCTTCCTCCTTTTGCCGACACGTGGGACATCCAGCATCCAGGTCGTGTCATGAAAGAAAATAGAGTGGTAGTTGAAGCCACGAGATGTGCATCTTGGGTTAAACTGTAAATAGAATCTTACTACTCTTGAGTAACTCCAAAAGCGGCCACCGAAGATCTTTATTGGATTTGTTTTTCATCACCAGCACGTCGAGGTGAAAGATGTGCAGGTTCAGTGGGTCCTCTTGCGTTTTCACTGACATATGGGGCCGCATGTGAGCAAACAGACGATGGGCTCCACGCGTCCGCTGGCTGGCTGAGAAGAGAGATAGAGGAGGGCTGAGCACGGACTGCAGGAAATTTGTTCTACGTACCTTGATATAGGCTCGATATAGTGGGGTGGCATGGGCCATAACTAGCGATCACGTCTAGCAGTACGGCACATGCCACCCACACGAGTCCCATCCAACACCAATTTTCTTGGAGTCCGTGCTATAGCCATCTCTTCTCCCTCCTATTTTCTCAGCCATCGCATGGTGGGCGGGGTGGGGGTTTGCCGATAGTCGGTTTGCTCAACTGCGGTCCCACTTGTAAGTGAAAATGCAACACCGCACGCATTCCCGCTTGAGCGGTGTGCCAGACCAACCATGTGGGGGTGCGACGCAAACACAGCGCGACCGATAGATAGAAAATAATGATTTTGCCTAGAGTAATGAGAAGTTTGGTTCTGGCGCCGTTCATGCATGGAGTACGCACGATAATTATAGAGTTGATGTGAAAGGTAAGATAATTACTGTAGTATCATATACTACTACATGGATTTGACGGAAAGATAAAAATACATACGGATCCATCAACGACATCCTCACGCCCTAGTGTGCCGGGTCACCAACCGACGTGTGAGGAGCAGCGGCGTTGGCGGCGAGCTCAACGTGCTTCTGAACAGTGCCGTCCAAGGTTGCCCTATGGTCCAAGAAGGCCAGTGTCCTATCATCCTCCTCTTGCATGTAGTAGCCCTTGTGGACGATTTGCGCGTAGACGTGGGTGATTATGTCTATAGTGTCTTGCTGTGCCAGGCGCTGCGTGGCGAGCGCGACCTCGAGGTGGACATTCTCCGGCGCGACGGCGGGCAGTCGCAGGGCCACCAGTGCGTCGAAGAGGTTGTCACCATAGTGGCCGTTGAGGGTGGCGGGCATCGCAGAGCCTGGGCGCGTCGGCTGGAGTACGTCAAAGTCGTCCGCAAGCTTCTTCACGACGGTGAACTTGTCGAGGAAACCGACGAGGACCTCGTCGAATAAGGAGACGAAGCTGTTGTCCAAGAGGCCCCTCGCCCTAGCGGCCTCAAGCAATACTACCTGGAGACGTTCCTCGGTGCCGGGCCGCAGGCCGGCATCGTGGACCATCTGGCATAGCCGGCTGATGCTCGCGCTCAGCGCCTCCATGGGTCTAGCTTAGCTTCTAGTCAACTGATCTTGCGATTCGAGTGATCACTCTTGCCCTTGGTTAGCGTGCGTAGGTGCGTAGGATTTCGTACTACTCCCCGGCCCTCCACTGCACCTGCATTTGGCTGTATGAAAGGTGGGCTAGCCACCCCCTGGGCCCACGTGTCATTCACCCAAAGGCAGTTGCCGTAAGTCAATGAAGCTGCGTCCCCCTCCGTGCCGGTGCAGTATAGTCATCTCGCCGGACCTCTAGTTGGGGCCAAACGAGAGAAGTTTGATGTTTACTGGTTTATTGGCCCCCTTTGCATTTTGCGCCAAGTTTTGACCTTTGATTTAAATAATAAAATGTTAATGCATGTAAACAAAAATGTTGTGTAAGTCACCTTACGAAAACCAGATAATCCCAAAATACTTAGGCACGGTGCATTAACTCCCTCCTTGTTTCTTATTTCGTGACTTATCAACCAATGAGAGATGTGGGCCATGCATGCTTTCAATGACTTGAGACTACCAAACATGACATGTAGTGTTTAGTTCATTGCATGTAATCCTATTAGTACTCTAGTTAGCAAAAAAACATTAAGTTCTCTTGCCGATAGGTATAAAACACCATGTATTTATTTACAGAGGGAGTAGTACATTTTTTGTGACATGCATTACTAGATATTGCTAGTCAAATACTAAAATCCAGATGGACGTGGTAGTACTCCTAAATCCAGACAGTGGTGCTACTAGTACTAGTAGTACTACTACCAATGTAGTAGTAGGAGTACTAGCACTGTACTACCCGTTGGTCAAATTATTACGTGCTGCTCCTCACAGTGAAGTGACAAGACCCTGCGCCGGAGATGACACCTGAGTATAGGCGCCATGTTCGGCATACCATAGTCAGCCTCACCGCCTGCAGTCACTATCATCATGGCTGTAGATCTAGCGTGCTTACAACTAGCCCTGTTCGACATAATTTCCCGTGCATTGCACGGAACACCAAGATTGGGGGTGGACGGCTCCGGCAGCGGCCATCCCACCAGATTTTTCCACGACCTTCTAGATGTGGTGGGGAGGAGATAAGGCTGATTGTGAGAGACAAGGAGTTCTTTGTAAATAGGGAACAAGTGCGGGCATCTTTTTGAAAAAATGGAGAAGCTTGGTTTGTATGCGTCAGATCTAGATCCGACGGCTATTGGTGAAAGATGGGAGGCACAACATCATCACCAACTCAGGACCTGTTTGATTCGCAGGATTTTGAAAATGCAGGAATAGGACACGACAATATTACAAGTTTCAAACTGATATTACAAATGGTAGGAGTAATGCTGCACCTACGAAGAGGGAATTACTAGGAAGTTTACGTAAGAACTTTCGTTACTTTAGATGGATGCAGCATTATCATACAAACTAAAATCCACCACCCTGACAAGTCACTAATGGGCAAATAAGTTTTCGAGTCTCTGGCCACTTGATTTTTCAAAAACAAATTCAGCTTCTGCGGAGACTTTGTCATTTGGGCTTAGACACATGCGGTGATCAGCACGCCATTCATTGTTGCGCCAGAGAACGCCAAACCTCATTACCTTGAGCACACTTGCCTCCAGAACAAAGAACCTGGCCAATTTAATCTCAGATGTGCTACCTCGGTAGTCGATCAAATCAATTTCTGTAAGATGGAGATCAAGGCATTCGATGAGATTATTAAAGTGCATCACTTCTTTCACTCTCGGGTCTTTTTTTATCTGCAAAAGAAGAGAACATATTAGAGCAGCTGGCTGCATAAGATTGCCGTGTCATCAAGAGGTACCAATATCATTCGCTCATACGATAGGGTTGGCTGGCTAGTGATATTTTTTCACTCACTCTCTCTCTCTTTCTGTTTCCTCTCATTTAACTAGGAGCATGTGAAGAGCTTGGGCATTTGTTGGCTTCCACTATGTGGCCGATGCCATATTTCGCAAAAGTATGCTACATAATACGCATCGATGTCAATTCAAAAGATTTTGGCACCGCTCTCGCGATGTGAGAGAGTTGGCACCACTGTGCACACAGACCCACATGTATAAACAAATCAATCAAACCAACTACACCAGCCTCTCACTCTCCCAAACAAGTGTTTTTTATTGCCTCAGTCCTCTCTCTCTCCCACGCAGTATTTTTTCATTGCGTGAGTTAATTTGGCACCGAAGCAAAGTAGGTGATCCAGATTGGGGCACCAGGTGAGCAATGGAGGGGCATCGATGCCAAATGCATCACAAGTGAATTTGGCACATGTTTTGGCCTACATAGCCCACTTTTGTACTCCCTCCGTCCCAAAATTCTTGTCTTAAGTTTGTCTAAATACAGATGTATCTAGTTACATTTTAGTGTTAGATACATCAGTATCTAAACAAATGTAAGACAAGAATTTTGGGACGGAGGGAATACTACCTCGTATTTAGTATAAAATTTTGACCATAGATTTACCTAAGAAAATGCCAATGCATGTCACTAAAAATTACACCATTTGAAATTATGTTCAAATACAAATCCAACGATATAGTTCTTAGTGACATGCATTAACATTTTGTGAGTTAAATCTATGGTCAAATTTTGATACTAAAAAATTGGAAGAGTAAACTAGGACGGATGTAGTACTTGCTCTTAGGGTAACCATAGAGTTACTGGAGTAGTCTAAGTTACTTTCCACTATGACTAGCCTAGACTACTATAGTAGTATAGCATAAAAATGATGCAGGTGATCACGTGAGAAAAAATACTAAAAACATTTCTTTCGGTGCAGTGCGTAGATGCAGTTTTGAACACTACACTTGTCATCGTAATTTGGAAAATTACGAAAAAATTGAGCTACGTTGTGATTACCGTTTACTTATAGGAAAGAAGTTTCACCTCGATGAGTAGCTTCTCCGTGCACGGAAAGCATGTAAGGAACCCAACAACTTGATCCAGATTGGGGCCGATAGATTTTAGTGCTAAGATCTTCACTGTGCGCATGGACTGGGTCAAGCTTGTGGGAATCATTTTCTAGAAGACGGTCGTAAATACATCAAGAAGAAATTTAAAAATGTGAATTTCAAGAAGATGGAGAAGAAGATGAGTGCTGTACCTGAACGATTATGGATCCAATAAAGAGTTCGGAGAATTTGGCAGACGAGTACACCAACGCTGTCAATTTCGGCGCGTTAATGACCCTGATTTATGTTGGACCTTCTAGATCCGATACAAGCAATCTCTCAAGGAAAGGCGCATTCTCAATGACCATAACATGGAATAGCTGGAGTGATCTCTTCCCAATTGATGTCTTGTTGCGGGGCCAGCAAGACACATAAATCCATCGGAGATTCATCGAGGCGATGTGGAGGCTAATGAACCCGTGGATCTGCTCAAGATGAAGGTACTCGAGCGCAGTACAGCTGCGGAGCAGGTGCTCCATAGCCTTCTTCGAGATGACAATGTCGAAGAGGTCGGGCTGCTTGAGTTGAGGGAGAAGAAGGGCGGGCGCGACATTAATCTGGGGAAGATAGCAGGAGCTGAAGCTGGTGCGGCGCAGCGTTGGCGTGAGGCGGAGCGCGGACGGTGGCAGAGAGCGACATCGTCCAGCTTCAAAGCTGAGCTCCTCGAGCTGATCTAGGTGGGGGATAAGAACCACTCATCGAACTTGGGTTGGACCTTGCATTTGGTACTGAACATGCAGATGTCAAGGCGTCTGGCTGGCCCAGGGTGCGATGAAAGGATCTTGGAGACTGCGGCCATGCGTTTGCAATCCCCGTCGCAGAGGCAGTTGTCGACGGTGAGGTTGAGGGGGACGCAGAACCAGAGGGGGCGCCACCGCTGGGAGAGCTGGGTGGACCGCATGGTAGATTTTGTGGGGAGGAGGCCGATGATGACGAGCAGCATGTCGTCAGGGAGGCTGCTGATGAAGTCCAGGCTTGCCGGATGCGGTTTTGGCTTGAGCTGCCTCCGCTTGTTGGCTGCCTCGCCGTCCATCTCAACCGGCGGCGACGCCAGTGTACACGTGTGCTGGTGTGTGTTGTGTGCTGGGTGTGCGTGAGTGCGTCCTTCTGTGCATGCCGCCGCGCAGTGGTGAATTGTGCGCGAGTGTGTCCTTCACGCGCAAGAAGTTTGTCCTCAATGCGCCCTCAATTTACTAGCGTGCGGGGTGCTACCCCAAGTGGTTTCAACTTTGTTTACTTCACCGCGTGTCAGATGGGCTTCTAGTTTACTTATTTTCACCCATTGCCACATGGGCCAGCACACGAAGATACAGAACACAAGCTGACAAGGCAGCATGTGGATTGGTTGACCGGTCAACTGTAAGTGCATCTAGTGTCACCCCTAGTTGGTTTTGGAGTATTGACGACAAACCTAGTTGAGGGACTAATGCGTTTGTGAGAATTGCAGGATAACACAGGTAGAAGTCCCTCATTGATTCGGTTTTACTACCAGAGATGACCCCTAAAAATGTATGAAGACATTGAAGTCAAAGGTGGTATATGAAGATATTCACATTGAAGACTATGACAAGAGAAGACACGATATGAAGCCTATGGAGCTCGAAGACTTAGATCTTTCGTAGTTCTTTTTCTTTTGTGTTGAGTCATAGGAACCACCGTACTGTTAAGTGGGGTCCAGGAGAACCAGTCAGAATGACTGAAGTGATGCCTAAACCAAAAACCTATGTCTTCGAGTGAAGACAATGAGAGCGAATCTTGTCCAGAGTCGGACAAGTCAACTTTGCTTGTAGCCCAAGTAAAGTTGTCGTGTGAGTTTGAAATCTGACCGTTGGGACACGTGTCAGTTCCTTAGTGACCCAGGGTCATTTCGGACAAATCAGGTCGGGTTGCCAAGTGGCTATAAATAGCCCACCCCCTACAACCATAAACGGTTGGCTGCTCAGATTGAGAGTACGGCTTTTGTCGTTTGAGAGCAACCCACCTCGAAGCCTTTGAGAGAGAATTCCCTGCGAGGATAAAAACCTAACAACCAGAGCCAGAGAGAATTGGGCATCACTTAAGTCTTCTTGTCTGTGTGATCTGAAGACTTATTACACTTGAGGACTGTGCATCCTCCAGACGGTTAGGCGTCGCGTTCAGAGCATCCAAGATACATTGTGGATTGCCAGTGAACGAAGTCTGTGAAGGTTTGGGAGTCTACCTTGAAGACTTACCAGAGTGATTGGGCGAGGACTATGTGACCTTAGCTCAAGGAGAATACGGTGATGACTTGGTGTCCTGAGCTGCGTGTTTAGGACTGGGTGTCCGGGACTGTGTGTCCTATGGTTTAAATACCTAGCCGCTCCAACCAGACGTACAGTTGTCACAGCAACTGGAACTGGTCCAACACATCATTGTCTTCAACGAGTCACTGGTTTCATCTTCACTTCCTTTTACTTACTGATTACTCATTGTGAAGTCATTGCATGTCTGTTCTATCTTTTGTCTTCAGAACGTGAGTGTATGATCTGTTTGACTTCATAACATCTTCCTACCTGATCCTTATTACACTGCAGCTATTTGTCACTGTGCTTTCACTCTGTTGATACTTGACCATGGCTTGCCTAGTGTAGTCTACCTTCCGCTGCATAGTAATAGACATGTCTCTGCTGTTTGTCTTCATAACTTCCATGTTTTGAAGACTTTCATAAAAATCGCCTATTCACCCCCCCTCTAGTCGATATAACGCACTTTCATGAACTAAACAATATATGGAGCTATACGCTGACACAGTGAGCATATAATCCGTCGGTATAGAGAGTTCGAGTGAGAGGGGAGGCCCGTGAGAGATAGCAGAGAGAGAGAGAAAGAGCTACTCCCTCCGTTCGATAATGTAGTTCCAACATTTTTTTAAGTCAAACTTTTGAAACTTTGACCAAGTTTATAAAGAAATTACTTATATCTACAATACCAAAGATAAATGATAGTATGAAGTAAGTACATGTTGTGATGAATCTAATGATTGTTTCAGATGTAAATGTTTTTCTCCACATATACCTGGTCAAACTTTTCTGAGGTTTGACTTTTCAAAACATCCATATGCTTATGGACGTGACAGAGTCCCTAACTAGAGAGAGAGAGAGAGTGAAAAAAGTGTGTGTGCGTATGTGAAAGAGACATGGACAACACACGATAAAAGTAGAGAAAAAGCGTGTGTGTCTTATGCAAACATATCACACATGCATCTTCGACAACGGAGGCAAGGTGAGGAGATAGTGTGTGGTTGTTTGGAACTGAGAGAGCAAGACCCCTAGCACGTGGCCAAGAGGGGTCTGACAAACAAGGGAGAGAGGTCGAGAGAGACATATGGAGAAAATGCAGACATGGGGAGGAGAGAGTGTATGTTTGTCATAGAGAGATCCCCTAGAGATCATGATGGGACTACATGGGTGGGAGATCGAGTGACAATGTGTGTGCGCGTTAGAAGATGCCCCGAGAGATATCGAGATAGACGTATGGATGGAAGGAGACAATACGTGTGTTCCTGATGGCTAGTAAGAGATAACCATACTTAGGAGGGGGGGAGTGCTTGCGCCTATGATGGAGTGAGGGATTATGGTACTTAGGGGGGTGCGTGTCACATGGAGAGAGAACAAGGGCAGAGAGTGTTGGATGGGTCTATATGTATAGCGCGAGCGAGGCTTGTGTATGTGTGAACCAGGGAGATATAAGGCCCGTTTGGATTGCGTCCTGAGCATCTTTTGCCTGGCCTGGGCTTGTGGGTGGATTTCATGCACGCTTGTTTGGTTGCTACCATGTGAAAAAGAAAGCCCGCCTGGCCTGGGTTCCCTTGCACTTTAATTAGCCTGGCTGAACTCCAGGCACTGCAAGTAGCCTGGCCCAGGTGACCGATTTCGAATGCCTGGCCGTGCCTAGTTGTGTGGCCATGAGGCTAACAGCAATATGGATGGATATTAGCATTAAATAATTGATGCATGGATTGATTGATGGGACGTTGATGCTTTGCCTGGCCCAGGCATGAACCAAATGCTTCAGCACCACACAAGCCTGGCTAGGCAGAAATATTTTACATCTCACGTCCACACCAGGCAGTACCGGCCATCAAGGCATGAGGGTCAGGTCACAAACCAAACTGACCAATAAAGTTTGAGAGAGATTGAGGAGCCTCGATAAGGCTGAGTGGTGTGTCAGATAGCTGAGAGGGGGAAAGAGATATTCCATCCGCTCGATAATGCAGTGCATGTAAATTTTTTAGAAGTCAAACTTTGGAAACTTTGATCAGGTTTACGCAAATGTTATTTATATCTACAATACCAAAGATACATCATACAAAACTACATCTCATGGTGAATCTAAATGGTATATGTTTGCCGTACTAGATGTAATTATTTTTCTCCACGTACATGGTCAAACTTTGTGATGTTTGACTTTTCAATAAATCTATATGCTATGGACCGAGGAGAGTGCCTCAGTTGAGACAGATCAAGTGCGTGTGAAGGACAATGAGTAAGTGTGCAAAAAGAGTATGTGTGTGAAAGAGAAAGTGACAACAAACGATAAATTAGAGAGAGAGTGTGTTTTTTCATTTCTCATGCGAACATATCACGCATGCATCTCCGAGATGGAAAAGCGAGGCGAGGGGATACACGAAGATAGCTAGTATGTGATTGTTTGCAACGAAGAGAGACACCCTTGTAGCACATGTCCAATAGAGGTCTGGCCAACAAGGAACAAAGGTCGAGAGGGACACATGGATGGCATGGACGCATGGGGAGGGAGAGAGGGTGTGTTTGTGATAGAGTGATCCCATCGAGATTGTGAGGGGACTATATGGGTGGGAGATCGAGGGAGTGCGTGCGTGATAGAAAGATGCCCTGAGAGAAATCGAGATAGACCATGCACATGTTTGTGATGGAGACTAAGATTAGCTAGTCATATACATATAGGGGGACTGCGTGTGCCTACAATTGAGTGAGAGACCATCATACTTGGCTAGCTGGGGATGAGATTGTGTGTGTACGCGTGTGAGATGGAGAGAGAAGAGGGGGAGATATAGAGTTTTAGATGGGCCTATGGAGTGCGAGTGAGATATGCATGTGTATGTATGACCCAGGTGGATGGAGAGTTTGAGAGAGGGGGGGGGGGAAGAGCTCCGAGATGACATAGTGGTGCGTGAGAGAGTTACGGGCAAAGAGCCAAGGAATTTGTGTGCGTACGATGAGTGCACCCAAGATATCTAGCTTGGACTAGCTAGAGTATCATACATAGTGTGCGAGAGAGACCTATAGATGGTGTATATATGCATGCGAACTAGAAAGACCCCCCCCCCCCACACACAAAGAGAGAGAGAGAGAGAGAGATGGAGAGAAAGGGAGAGGGACCAACAAGGTTTTTTGTGTCGGATGCGTGCGACAGAATTGAAGATTGTCAGCGAGAGAGAGAGAGAGAGAGAGAGAGAGAGAGAGAGAGAAAACAGGAGTCCGGGAGAGGGGGAGGTCGCGTTTTATGCATCAAAGACTGATATAAACCATGTTTCGATATAAACTTGCATTCAAATATTTAAATTGGAGAACGTGTTGTCTGCAATCCACACATGAACGGATATATGCGTATATCAAACAAGTTCATTAATTTGACTTTCAACATGTTCATGGAGTACTATAATACTGTACAACATGCTACTCGATTGAGGTGTTCAATTTTGGATTTAGTTCACTATTTTTACCTACTGAACGAGCTATTTCATTGAATCTAGATATTTCATTTTGGGTTTGATTCGCGTTTTTGAGTGGGACAACTATTTGTCATATAGTAAATCGCTAGCAACGAGCATGTAAAAACACATTACTCCCGAGCATCATCTCTCCATCTAAAAAAGAAGTGGCAAGCTAATATTTCAAAATTTGATCCGAATCGACTTGGTAAGGTAGACGTGGATGCTCGTTCTCCCAAAATTTGAATGAACCGTTAAACATCCTCTCTGCTCGGTGGAATTTGCTCGAGCAAATAAATGGGAGACGCGAAATTACCATCCTATGTGGGACACACATCAATTGGCCCATTGTACATCAAGGGTAGGTTCGTAACTTCAACCAAGCGCACCTTCTCCTCGGCCGAAATGACATGTGCCGAATAATTCATAAACCATGATGGGCAAAACACGCTCTCCTCGCCCGAAATAGCTCGCGCCCACTATTTCAAAACACGCTCTCCTCGCCCAAAATCGCTCGTGCCCACTATAGTTCAAAACACGCCCTCCTCGCCCGAAATCGCTCCCGCCCACTATTTGGGGAGAAGCAAAGTTACTCTACTATCCCCGACCCTCAGTACACAGACCCAAGCTGAGAAGCCTATAGGCAAGGGTAGAACTGTAACTCCCCCTCACATTTCAGACAAATGCGTCCGTAAGACATGGTTCCACTCTCCTCCCAATTCCCCCCCGCCCGCCCCCATTCATACCTCGTGGGCGCCAAATCACCTTCTCCCCGGGAAGCTCCCTTTTCCCCAGCCGCGAAACCTCAGCCCCACCTCCATGGCGCCCCCACCGCACCAATTTCACAGCCTCCCTCCTCCCTAATGCCGGAGACACTGTCCATTTGCCGCCGTGCACTGGGCCGTGTGCCTCTTACTCCGTGCTGCTGGTGCTGCCTCGACGACGGCCGCGTGAACCGTACCGGAGCCGATTCACCCCCGCCGTTGTTCACGGCGCCGAAGCGGCTCCAACTTCGGATCCGTCCAGAGTCCTGGCGCTGCTTCCGTGTAGCCGTCGACAGTCGCAACATCGCTCTTTCCCTGCCGCTGGTCGCCACCGCAACCGCGCCGGCCTCACCGGATCGGCAGCTGGACCTGCCTACTTCACCATGCCGCCAGATAGGTCGCACCCTCATCTCAAATCACTTTATTTAGGCGTCAGTTGTCTGAATTTTTATTTTGGGCCAATCGATTCCCAATGAGAAGCAGCACCCCTCGAGGCGACGGAGCTCCTAGGCTGCCGGTTGGCTGGTGTCTAACATAAGGGTGCGGGGCCGCAAGTTCGCCGTGGAAGCAGCGCTTAGATGGCTATCTTTTAGAGTTGCGTGGGTTGAAGGTACTGCCACCGCCGGATCTGGATGACGGGGAGTCTTTGTGGATTGGCCCGGGGGCGGAGCAACCACGGTAGTGCGGTGGGGCGGGGTTTTGGCCGGGGCCACATACGGCGGAGGCAGGCTACTCTGCCATTGGTTGCTGGCTCTTCGGGGAAGATTCCGAACAGTGTCAGCCGGGAGGCACAAGACGGCCAGCCATCCGGCGTAGATCGGACAGTACCAAAATAAAATAAAATAAAATCGTGTGACCCCAATTTAGTCTTCAGTCAACAGACGTGTGACCACTCTCGTACCTTGCTGTTGATCTCTTAGTGTATTTCTTCAGATCAAAGAGATATGTCGTTCTTAACATTATGCGTTATCTGCATCTTCAGACACACCGTCTTCCGACTCACTGCAGCTGCTCCAACAAGGGAAGCATACACCAGAAGGGAGCTATAGTCCCCACTCAACAGTTCCCTGCATCGAATGCGCGCGCCCGACATAGACAACCACAACAACTGTAGGGCCATCGACAAGTCAGCACATGGTTCTCACTCCTATGGATGGCAGCCAGATAGGTTGTACCCTCATCTTACTTGTGTGCAACATTTATGGCTTTGTTATTCATCTAAGCATGGAAAATAGATCATCACATTTCACTGTATATTCATGCTGATCTCTTACGGGTCTTGTTCAGAAGTTAATGCTTTTCCATAGTTCAGCTAAGATACTTGTTCTTTAGGTAATGCTGTTCCATAGTTATCATCCATCAGCCAATGCTATCCCACAGGCTGGTGATTATAGTATTATACCACTTCTAGTATTACATATGTTGTTCTTTAATACTTTTGTGTGCCATCTAGTTAATCTCGAGTACAAACGTACATATTCTGTAGCTTTCATCTGTGTTCTCCCTTTAGTTTATGAGACATATTGCTGCTACACTACAACAAACACCCTCATACACCAACGCATATCTAGCAACGAAGTTAGGATTTGTGTTGTTTGGGATCCACCCCCACGAAGGGCAACCTCCTCGTACCCATCTCCACCTTATTTGCGTCCCCTCCGTCTAAATATCACACAGCCCAAAAAACCATTTCCCCCCTCCCAACCACCTCTCTCCCCTAATTCCTATCTGTCTATGTCATACCACAGAGTTGTTGCCACCAACTCCGATTCCAGGAAGCTCCGGCGGACTCCCAACCCACTGCTCACCAGCCTGCCCAACTCCCTCTATGTTCTTCTCAGATCCTTCGCCCCGTCCACCGCGCCCCTGCACGCGCGCCCCGCAACAAGCCTAGCTGCCACGCGTCGCCGGCATGGCTCCAGGGGCTCCGGTTTATGGCCCAGTATCCCTGCATCACCTCACACGCGACAGCTGGCTTGGGCTTGACATGGTACTCCGCCTCTTCTACCTCCGAAGTTGACATGTCTGGTACTGGTGTTTTTTATTAGATCTGATTCACCAGTCAATCTGTACTAATTCTGGATGGGTAGTGGTTAGACTTTACTGTTCATATGATATGTGTTCTTGGATTAGTAGTATATACTAGCAATGATCATGACCTATTCAATAAGATCAACGCAGTGTCTTCTTATTAAAAAAAATCAACTTAGTTCAAATTATAGTGATATAGTGTATCAGCGATATACCATATGCGACCATGTATGTCACTCAAGAACATTGCTACAAAAATCAACATGTAAGTGCAATTATTTTTTCGATAAAGGGTGCTTTTATTAACTCAAAATGTAGCATCAGGCGGATACAAAACATAAAGAGCGACACCCAGCCTCTGCATAGCTAAGATGCACACAGCCATCAAACAAACAGTCTGACAAAAAAAATATAAAAACGACAAAGTGGCAACAGCAAAGCCATATGGGGCCGAAACTATGCCTATGTCGACGGAGAAAGGTGGATCGATTCGGAGATTATGCTGCCACCCATGTTGGGTAAAAACCTCCCTGGACGCCCGCTCCAACCGCATACACACCGCCTTGAACAGTGATTGGTACTCCGTTTAGTGCAGAGTAGACCACATACGAAGCCAGTGCGTACAACGGTAAATAACCTGCATAGGAGAAGAGATTTTGTCATTAAAAACACAATCATTTCTACATAGCCAAAGCGACCATAGTAAGGCAGACGCTCCCACCCGTATTAGCGTACTAAAAGTATTTGGTATTCCATCAAGCCAGTGACCATATATATTGGTAACACTTGTTGGTGGATACAAATTTGACGCTATTTGGATAACTGACCATGTAGAACGCGCAAACTTGCATTGAAAGAAGAGATGTTTGATTGTCTCGTCACGAGTACAAAAACTACATTTCTTGCTTCCTTTCTAGTTGCGTCGAGCGAGGTTGTCTTTAGTTAGCACAACTCCTCTCCGAAGATACCACATGAAAATCTTAACTTTTAGTAGCATCTTCGATTTCCAGATTTGTTTATTATTGGCCACTGGAATCTCTGTGTGCGATAGTGCACGATACATAGAGTCAACTATGAAGAACCCAGATGTAGTAAGATTCCAACGAAAGACATCCCGGCCTTGTGTCAAGTTAATCGAATCCAAATGGGATAGAAGATGTTGCCATGACACAAGACGGGTCCCAACCAAATCCCTCCGAAATGATATATCTGGCAGAGAAGTGGTCATCATGTGCGCAAGAGTATCATTCTTATCGCATACAATGCGGTACAAGGCTGGGTACTGTTCTCGGAGAGTGGTATTTCCTAGCCACTTGTCCTCCCAGAAGCGTATCTCTGAGCCGTCCTTTATCGCGAAGGATCCGAAACGGAAAAGATGTTTCTTTACCGCCATCAGACCAGCCCAAAAATGCGAGTCACTGGGCTTCCAATAAGCCTGGGATAACGCCTTTTGGCCTAAATACTTGTTGCGTAGCATAGTTTACCAAACACCATCCTCAGTAAGAAGCTTGAACAACCATTTACTGAGTAAGGCATCATTCTTGACCTGGAGATCCTGAACACCTAAGATTCCTTGGTCTTTCGGTCGGCAAATGATGCTCCATTTGGTTAGTCTATACTTTTTCTTTTCACAGTCTCCTTGCCAAAAAAATCGGGATCTGAAGTAATCCAGCCTTTGCAGAACCCCTTTGGGTAGTTGGAAAACTGAGAGCATGTAGAGAACCATGTTGGTGAGAACAGAATTGATCAAAACTAGTCGTCCTCCAACAGAGAGCAATTTTCCTTTCCAACTGCTCAACCGTTTCTCCAATCGTTCTTCAACATGTTTCCACTCCGCATTAGTGAGACGCCGATAATGAATCGGAATTCCTAAATATTTAATTGGGAATTGGCCTTGTGCACATACAAACAAGTCAGCATATTGTGCAGCCGTCTCCTTGGCTTCTCCAAAACAGAACAATTCACTTTTATGGAAGTTGATTTTCAAGCCTGACATTTGCTCAAAAGCTGAAAGCAGAAGTTTCAGATTTCTCGCCTTATCAAGGTCATGTTCCATAAAAAGAATCGTATCATCGGCATATTGCAAGATAGAGAGTCCTCCATCAACAAGATGTGGCACTACTCCTGCAATTTGACCATCCTGTTTGGCGCGTTCAATCAAAGTAGCCAGCATGTCAGCGACAATGTTAAATAACATTGGAGACAGTGAGTCACCTTGACGTAATCCTTTTTTCGTCTGGAAGTAATGGCCTACGTCATCATTGACTTTGATAGCCACACTGCCTCCAGTAATGAAATTTTGGATCCACTCACACCATTTATCGGAGAAACCTTTCATTCTCAGGGTCTGCTGTAGAAATGACCATTTGAATTTATCATATGCCTTTTCAAAGTCAATTTTCAATACTACCCCACTCATGTTCTTCCGGTGCATCTCGTGAATGGTCTCGTGAAGGATAACTACTCCAACGAGTATATTTCTTCCTTGCATGAAAGCCGTTTGGGATGGCCGAACAACATGGTCATCAACCACATTGAGCCTATTAGTCGCTACTTTGGTGAATATTTTGAAGCTGACATTAAGGAGGCATATCGGTCTGTATTGTTGGATCCGTACAACCTCCTTTGTCTTGGGAAACAAAACGATCTCTCCAAAATTTAGCCTCGATAGGTCAAGTTGGCCGGCATGAAGATAATTGAACAACTCCATTAGGTCAGTCTTGATGACATCCCTAAAATTCTGATAGAACTCTGCGGGGAAGCCATCAGGTCCTGGAGCTTTATTGTGTTCCATTTGAAACACCGCAGCTCTCACCTCCTCTTCAGAGAAAGGTGCCGCCAGGATATCATTCTCTTTAGTCGTGACTTGTGGAATATCATCTATTCGGGTCTCATCGAGACTGAAGTTCCCTTCATCTGGAGCCCCAAATAGAGACTTGTAGTATTTTGTTATATATAGCTTAAGCTCTTCCTGGCCTTCGATCCGTCCCTCATCCCGTTCGAGGCTAAAAATACACTTTTTCCAGTGTCGCCCATTGGCAACCAATTGGAAATAACGTGTATTGCTATCTCCCTCGAGAATGAATTGGGCGCCGGATCTTCGATACCACTTGAGTTCCTCTTCTCGCAATAGACGTGCCATTTGCTCATTGGATTGATTTTTTATGTCAATCTCATGTTGAGACAAAGTGCGAGTCTCTGCAATTTTCTCGAGGTCATCAATAATAGTGGAAAGACGCCGCTTTTCTTTTTTATATATGCCATTGGTGTGTTTCGCCCATCCAGTTAGGAACTGCCTTGCGGCTCAAATTTTGAAGTTCCATCTCTGAATTGGTGTGCGACCAACGGCGGGCCTCTCCCATACATTCTTAACCATATTTGCAAAGCCATCATGTTGGAACCATCCCAATTCGAATTTGAATGGGCGGCGAGCATTGGGAGGACTAGCAGAGTTAGACTCAAGAATGATGGGTGCATGGTCCGAAAGTGTCTCAATACGCTCTAGGGCACGCACTGTTGCCAGAGGGAATTTTAGTTCCCATTCGGTATCCATGAGTACCCGATCGAGTTTCTCATATGTCGGCACCAGGCGATTATTAGCCCAAGTGAATTGTCGCCCTGACATACTGGCTTCCCGAAGATTCAAACTGTCAATCACAGCGTTGAATAAGAAAGGCTAGTGAGTGTCAAAACGATCGTTATTTTTCTCTTCCTGGTACCGAAGGATATTAAAGTCGCCTCCAGTAAGCATTGGGTGTGGATTATCCTTAGCCAGGTTCACCAATTCCCGCAGGAAAGCGGATTTATTCTCATCTTGGGCAGCCCCATAGACCGCGACCAGACTCCATGTAAAATTATCAGCTCTGTTTCGGAGATGGAATTTGATGTGAAATTCACCAACTGAAAAAGATAACAATTCCATGGTTGTTGTCTGTATCCCAAGTAAGATTCCTCTGGACCTTCCACGTGGTGGTAAACAATGCCATGTGTAGTCAAAACCACTAGATAGCTGGTCAAAGACATGTGCACGGAAGTCACATTTACCTGCCTTGGAAATTGCTACAAAATCCAGCCCATGCTCTCGCACACAATCACTGACGTGTTTATGTTTAGCCAAGTCTGAAAGACCTCTGCTATTCCAAAACATGCCTCTCATGTGGAAACTCGGTTTGGGTTGGATATCTTCGCCTTTTTGGACGATTTTTGTTTCTTTTTTGAGGAATGAGATTTAGACTTACACGAAGACGCAGTGAAGTCACAAAACATGGACCCTGGTCGTGCATCATCTAATCCAACCTCAGTTACCGCACCAACCAAGTGGGAGAGAAGTGGACCATCATATGTGGCCGCCGATTCCTCCTCCTCAGTTTCAGGGTACGACAGGGGGCTTGAACACTTAGGAGAAACCATTAATCGGTCGATCTCCATGTGTTTTAGCGTCCCCACCGACATGCGCACATCATTATTATTCTTTCCAAATGTAAGTGCAATTATGGGTCCATGATACTAGCATAATTATTTCAAATTGAGAATCCCCTTCTCAATACACTGAATCATTATTTATTTTGTGTTAAATGTACAATATATTAAATAAATAAGTCCTACTTGCATCCGTTTGTCCCAATATTTGTCCTTATTCTATAATCATTTATTCCATCTACACTCACAGGTTCTGACATTGTCTTTTACTATGTGTGTGTGCTTCTGTTGTTTCTTAGATCTACAACACTTACGCATTGCAATCCGGAGAATCCATGAATATGCAAAAGAAGCCTTGAGAATTATTTTAGTCATTTGTGTATAGCACGGTCAGGATTGTTTCGCTGGTTCATGTTACAGTAAGGAAAACGTGAATTTGTATCTTATTCTATTTTTTCGGTTGATGTAATATTTGTTTTCTCCTACAAAAAGTTATATTAGTTTCAGCTTCTTATTCAGTAAAAATGTGCACACCTCAATCTCTAACTTTATGCAAAAGCTCAGATGGTAATAATTCTTACACTCATGTTATCCAATATAAAGTGTTAAATAATTGATAAAAGTTGAACGTGAGTTACAAGAACATCATACCTTGATATTCTCGTCATATGTATTTGACACATATTATTGAAATCTCACCTTTAAATCAAGTTTAGTGCATTTTTTTGGAAATATAGGTACTTTTGAATTCCTGCAATCTCTTTACTAATTTGTATTCTGTGGGGAGCCACAGACGTTTCCAAATATAGAATGATGCATGATGGTAAGCACACAAACTCTTGGCCAGGTGCCTCTCACATCTTATCTTGTTTGTAACATATTCTCCTTAAACTGTCAAACTTATTCCTCTTGTGCACTCTGCTTCCCTGACATACAGGCACACTATGGTGGTGGAATGTTACTAACAACCATAAAAAAACACCTAAGCGATCAGATATGGTGACTGTGCAAGTGTGTCAGGTACGTCGAATTCACTGATCCCAAACTATTGGATCTTACTAGGATCTCCTCTTCTCTGTAATACTTAGAACCTTCTCCTCTACCTATTCAGGCCAACAGTTTGAGCATCCGGCAACCATGGTGACAAAGACGAGCATACTGGAACTGCTCTAAGTTTCCATATTCTCGGTAAACAAGTGAAATAAGAAAGCAAAACCTATTTAATAAATGTTGGCATATACTGATACGCTGGCACTGCATTAATGTTGTGGTCTTCTAAATTGTTAGAATAATTTTAAGTAGTTTGGTAGGAGTCCATGCTAGTTTAACTAGCCAAGTTTGAGTCTAATTTTGATAGGTTGACTAGTTAGTTTTCCAACATGTCTCGTTTGCATGTCGTAAGCATTTGTGTTCTGTAGTCCATATATGATTCAATGAGTTTGCATAGCTAGTAGCCTACATGTTGTACTAGTATGTCTTGGACTCAGCATGCCTTACTAGTCTAGTAAAAGGGCGCTGCAGTCTGAGTTGTTCTAGATGTTATTAGGTCAGTGTAGGTTTGGATTGCTTTGGCCATGTAGTAGGTCATATCATGGAACCAGGTCGTGCAAGAGTTTTTCCGTAAAAAAAGCTTACGTAAGAGTTTTGATATAAAATAATAAAGAGCACACTAAAGTTTTTTCATGCACATGTGTTCGGCTATTTTGATGCCATCGATTATGTGAGCACAACCGAACATAGTTTACTAATGCATATGCCAAATCAGCAGGTTACAGAGACTAGATTGTTCCAACTCGATGTTGCTGGCGCTAAAACATAGACCAATATTAGTGCCAAGCTGGATTTACTAGGAGGTATTTTCGGATAGTAGTTCTATATTGCGTGAATGATTGTTCACCAGATCGAATGGAAAGTTTGGAGAATTAATAGCATTACTTGACTACATTTTATTATCTTACACATGCTTCTTTTTTCCCCCACCTAATTTGTACAAGAGAACACTGCTTCTGTGAGATAAGACTCATTTCGGTTAGATTAGGTAAAATAATTCATCAACTACTTTATGTCTGCCTTACATTTTCCCACCCCTATAAAACACTCTGTTTCTATTAATTAACAGGGTGAAACTTACTAATGAAACATGCTGAGTTAGTTTACTGTAAGCTAAATTGATTATTGTTAGCTACAAATATTATACTGGACACATCCGAACAACAACACTCCTCTTACTTTAATCCAAAGTATCAACCCCGAATATAAATCTAAAGTTGATGATGTTAAACTTGGTAATGAATTCTTGGTATTGCGCGTTGATGCTACATTAGCAAAATCTTACATGTTTTTATAACTACCAAAAAGAGTCAAAATTATTAGTCATGCAGCAAGATTAACTATCACATTGCCTTCAACCTTTCCATGTTGCTCCTCCTTTCAATTTTTTTGCCCTATTAACCTATTTCGTTTCTTTGTTGTAGATTGCTATATTCGATGATGCATGGCTCAAATATTGGTCAAGAATAGGAGTGCTTTAGCTAGATAGTTTCATATTGTGTCTTAGAATTTCATGTATAGTGCCAATGTTTCAATCATTTTGTTTCAGATATTTTCGGTGTCAATGTTTCGGAATGGATGAGACGTTGGTTGCAAGGTCAACAG
Organism: Triticum urartu; assembly: GCF_056163025.1. Classification (NCBI taxonomy): domain Eukaryota; kingdom Viridiplantae; phylum Streptophyta; class Magnoliopsida; order Poales; family Poaceae; genus Triticum; species Triticum urartu. The sequence goes on along the minus strand of NC_141879.1, from coordinate 641,991,908 downwards.
TAGGATTACTACTAGCTTCACATCTTGTAATCTTTGTATCGTGTCCTTTGTAATGCAACCAAGTTGATTTAATATATGAGAAATTTCTATTTATTATATTGTGTCCCTGCGCAATATTGTCATTGACCTAATAATTCTAGATGGTGATATATAAAATATCGTGCATTTTTCATGCAATGCACTAGGCATTGCAATACTCATTTATAATCCACCAACGCATGTGAAGCGTTGTTGCGCTTTGACTTTATCCGTTGCTATCTTACAACACTTCTCCACGCCATTTACCAACAGATGCATATACGTTGTTGTAGAACTTTCCAACGCCACCAACGGCAACGCATACAAATCCGTTGGTGTAGACCTTACCAACGCTTATATGGACCTTTGGCAACGCAATGATGCATTGCTGTAGGGGGGTTCTTGTTGTAGTGCTAGTTAACCCCAGTCCTACTATTTATGTCGTCTCCTACAGGCACTCATTACATAAATCTAACTACTAGTTGTTTTCCATGCATGTCAGATATAATTGCACACACTGATATATCCACAAGAACCTCACGAAGCAATGTAAAGGCCAATAAACTTGATGTCAATGATACCCAATATGATGGAACATATAAAGGCAGTTCTTCAGAAGACTTGCAGAAAGATGATGAATCCTCTTCACCCCACAAGGTCCTTGCTCTAACTTGGCTTGTGATATGGGTACAACATGCATATAATGTCCTGGAGTGTATCTACTCTGTTGCAATGCCATGTGCTTAGCATGCTGATCATGCATGTAAATATGTCATGCCTTCCTGTTTTCCAGTACCTATTCCATTCATGATAACATGTTTTCAAATTCAAGTACTGTCATTCTACTCTATCGCAATGCCATCTGCTTAATTTGGACATCATGCTTCTGAATATCTTATGCATTGTTATTCATTAGTATGTACTTCATCTGTCTACCATACCATGTTTTTTTACATTGAAGTGCTGTTCTAGTGCTCTATTGCAATGCCATCTTATTTTCCCAATCATACACGTGTATGTTGCCTTAGTTATTTTTGTACGTATTCTGTTAGCATACAGTTTTACATTCAACTAGTGTTTTTTTTCTGTGTTGTCCTGTCGTATCCCTAGCTCTTACACCATACTCCCTCCGTCCGGATTACATGTTCTCGAAATGGATAAAAAAGGATGTATATAGAACTGAAATACGCCTAGACCCATCCATTTTTTCCGGATGGAGGGAATACATGTCAATATGTCATGCCTTTCTATTCTTCAGTACCTATTCCATCTCTCTGCTGTCGCATGTTTTATAATTAAAGCACCATTCTTCTATACAAGGCATGCAAGGGGAAGACGACTATGTTAGAATCTGAAGGGTTACAAACAAGGCCTTTGCAAAAGATCCAAACGCCAGGAGATAATAAACCAACTCCAGTTTTTATATATACTACTCCAGCACAGAGAAACCCAACTCCTACTGATAATAAGAAGATTCCAGTGGCCAAAGAACTAGTCCGCTCCAATCCAGCAAAAATATTTCAACTCAATTCCAAGAAGCGTGTGCGTATCCTTGCATCATGAAATTTTATAGCATGCTGATCATATTTTCTACATGTTTCTTACCCATCTCTCTTTTAGAAAATAAGCTTAACAGATAGAAGAATTTCTGCAATGGTATCGTTTATGAGGAAAGATTCCTGCAGGAATTCTCTGTGCTCCAATGTAGATGTAAGTACCTGTTGTATATCACTATATTTTTACATCAGCATGTATTTTGTTAATTGGCGTGAATCCAACCTTTACCTGATCTAAATTTAGTTGTAGCAAAATGTATGATTAAAGGCCATAATGTTGATTTTTGCAAGGAAAACTGCCTGGTAGTTTTGCATCCTGAGCTACATGAGTGTACTATCTCATATCAGTGGGTTTGAATACTTAGGTTCTGCAGTGGGTTTTTCAGTGTTTTTTTACTGTGTTGTCCTGTCGTATCCCTAGCTCTTACATCATACTCCCCCCGCCCGGATTAAATGTCGCAGAAATGGATAAAACTGGATGTATCTAGAACTGAAATACGCCTAGACCCATCCATTTATTTCCGGATGGAGGGAATACATGTCAATATGTCATGCCTTTCTATTCTTCAGTACCTATTCCATCTCCGCTGTAGCATGATTTATAACTGAATCACCATTCTTCTATATAAGGCATGCAAGGGGAAGATAGCTATGTTAGAATCTGAAGGGTTACAAACCAGGTCTTTGCAAAAGATCCAAACGCCAGGAGATAATAAACCAACTCCATTTTTCATAGATACTGCTCCAGCACAGAGAAACCCAACTCCCACTGATAATAAGCAGATTCTAGTGGCCAAAGAACTAGTGCGCTCTAGTCCAGCAAAAGAATGTCAACTCCATTCTAAGAAGCGTGTGCCTATCCTCGCATCATGAAATTTTATAGCATTCTGATCATATTTTCTACATGTTTCTTACCCATCTCTCTTTTAGAAAATAAGGTTAAACGATACAAGACTTCCTCCATTTGGATCGTATTCAAGGAAAATATCTTGCGGGAATTCTCTATGCTCCAATGCTGATGTAAGTACCTATTGTATATCACTATATTTTTACATCAGCATGTATTTTGTTAATCGGCGTGAATCTAACCTTTATCTGATCTAAAATTAGTTGTAGCAAAATGTTAAAGGCGCTAATGTTGATTTTTGTAAGGAAAACTGCTTGGTAGTTTTGCATACTGAGCTGCATGAATGTACTATCTCATATCAAGCACATTACTGAATTGTAGTGCTTCTCTGGTTGCGCAGTCATTCATTGTGTCAATGTTGCTTTCGTATTACCTTACCTGGCTGATGATAGCTATGCCATATTATGTTAATTTGGTGTAGGCTAGTTTCACAAACGTTCGTTGTGTCAATGTTGCTTTCCTATTATCTGACTTGGCTAATGATAGCAATGCTAGTGTGTTAATTGTGTGCAGGCTGCTGAAGATAAGAAGACAAACTCTGAAAATAGCAAGGCAACCCCATTGTTTCTTTCTAGTAAATCTAGGCCAGGTAATATGGCAATAACTAATGATTAATATGTTTGGTTCCCATCCTAATTTATGTTATGATGCAGTGGTCGAGACACTCTCCACTATCAATAATACAAGCCTGCCAAAATCGCCATCTGAATCTGTTCAGTATCCTTTATCTCGAATGCAACGGAATAAATGTATGTTTGTGAACCAATTAATGGCTGAAGCAATGACGGAAATGGTGGATGAATCAGAGGTGCAGAGTCGTGCGACACAACAACTGATCAGTGTTTTCAGAGACAGTGTAGCAAAGCAGCAAGAACTTGCCCACATGCTTATGGGCGTCATTTGTGCTGAGGTTGCAGATTGTGACGTTGTAGATGGTTAGGTTCTGCTCATTTATTTGCACTAGCATGAATCTTTGATTGGCCAGTGGATGTAATTTTCTGTAATATATGCTGGATGTGCAACGTTATTCCCTATATGCCGTACCTTTGCTTGATCGGTTTTGGTCCTGTGCATAATTGCTCGTCGTAATGGGCTCAAATTATCTAATTTGGCCTAAAGACATGAACGAACTTTAGTGGGCCCATTAAGTTAATGGGCCGTTACTAGGCCGAAAGTTAATGGTCGGCCCTCTTACCTCCCGGGTCGTTAACAGGCCGACATCGAAGCAGGCAACAGGTGGCCCCAATTTATTTCACGGGCCGTTAACAGGCCGTTACTAAGTTTGGGCTACATATGGCCCAACTATACTGTAGGCCTTTAGCAGGCCGAAAGAGACAACAGGCTTGTACTGGACCATGAAGAGCATGGGCCGCTAAGAGGCCAAAAGTCAGGTCGTATTGTAAACGGCTGTCGGTGTCAAAACTGGCGAATCTCGGGTAGGGGGTCCCGAACTGTGCGTCTAAGGCCCTCTTGATGGAGGTAAAACCCTACGTCCTGCTTGATTAATATTGATGATATGGGTAGTACAAGAGTAGATCTACCACGAGATCAGAGAGGCTAAACCCTAGAAGCTAGCCTATGGTATATTGTATATTGTCCTACGGACTAAACCCTCTAGTTTATATAGACACCGGAGAGGGCTAGGGTTACACAAGGTCGGTTACAAAGGAGGAGATATACATATCCGTATTGCCTAGCTTGCCTTCCACACCAAGTAGAGTCCCATCCGGACACGAGACGAAGTCTTCAATCTTGCATCTTCATAGTCCAACAATCCGGCCAAAGGATATAATCCGGCTGTCTGGAGACCCCCTAATCCAGGACTCCCTTAGTAGCCCCTGAACCAGGCTTCAATGACGAAGAGTCGGACGCGCAGTGTTGTCTTCGGCATTGCAGGGCGGGTTCTTCTTCAACTTTCAAGTGTTCGTAAGTAGTGTCCGGTTCCATAAATGTTGAACCTCTTGGCTTCTGTGCCCAATAAGGGCTATCTCCCACGCGTCGAATGAATACGAGGTGCCAGGGCATTTTTACATTCGCCCCCCTAGCCAGATAAATAAATTGTCTATTAAAGGGATGGGGATTCTTAGATCCAATCCATATCATCCTCCCCCAGTGAGAATTCATCAGAGCGTGCTTCGGAAAGATCCATTCCAGCATGGCCGACCTCCGCAGCTCCTCCTCCCGCCCCCGTAGCCCTAAGTCCGGTGATTGGTAGAGGTGTTCAGTCCCGCACAGTCGATTAGTCGAGCTGCAGACTAAGGGATTTCTCCCTCCGGCGTACATGGTGCCTGTTCGAGCCGGGCTCGCCACCTACAATGGCGGGGAGCAAGCGGAGAACTTTCCCTATCCCTCCATGGGGGAGCGGGTTTGCCTTGTTCCTTACTTACTAAGGGGACTCAGATTTCCAATTCATCCGTTCCTCCGCGGGCTCCTAGAGTTCTATGGCCTCCAACTACACAATCTCACCCCTGCCTCCATCCTACACATCGCCGGCTATGTTGCTCTCTGCGAGTTGTTCCTGGGCTGTGAGGCTCACTTCAAGCTATGGAAGAGGCTATTTTGCCTTGTCCCTCGCACACAGAGGGAATCACTTTATCAAGTGGGCGGAGCCGAAGTATAGCGCATCGCCGTTACCGGATATTTGTCCGGTACCCCAAAGAAGCCATCCGAAGACTGGCCTTCAGAATGGTTTTATATGGAGGACGTTCCCCTTTCGGACCCTGTTCGGCGGGGTCTGCCCGAGTTCAACAATGCTCCTCTGAAGAAGCGCCCAAGTTGGCGCCCACAGAGCCCTCAGGCAGAAGACAATGGAGAAGTCCTCTATCTGATGAACTAGATCAAAGCACTAGCTCGATCCAGATTGACAATAATCGAAGTTATGTCGATTTGCATAATGCGGGGAGTGCAACCACTCCAATATCGTGGGCACCCCTTGTGGTGTTATAACGGGGCAGATGACACCACCCGCTGCGGGCGTAAGGGTCCGGACAATGCTGCCGCTCTAGCGAAGATTCTGTCCAAACTGTTCAAGGGCGAGGAAGAGGAGTTCACCCACATCAAGCCACGGGATGGATTCTCTATGTACAATCCTCCAAGCTGGGTAAGCTATATTTCCTTGCTCCCATTTTTCCCGCATTCTTAGTCGTAAGTATTCACCTTGCCACCTTGCGGAAGGAACTGTGAAAAGCCATAAAGGAGGTCAGCAGCCCTTCTCCACAACCAGAGGACCCTGACCAGGCCATCGATTCCGGACTCGAAGAAGATCCGGTTATCTCCGTGGAACTGATAGACCAGCAGTTCTATCAGTTAGGCTGCAACGATGCCCGATGGCCATTACGGCCCACTATCCCGGACTGCTTCCTGCATCACAGGTAAGAAAAATCAAAAATTCCCAACTCCAAAACTAGGATCTCCTTTTAGGCACTTCACCCACCATATACACATGGCATCTTTTACAGGGAAGGCATTCGGGACGCCCTGCTGAACCCGCAGCAACTCGCCAACAAGAGGTGCCGAGGCCGGGTAGGCCAAAAAGGAAGGCGGTCAGGACGGAGACGTCGACGCAAAGGTATAGGAAAAACCCTGCTCCGTGGTTGTTGTCTTTTTCGAAATGTAATGACGCCCGCGTTTCTTTAACAAAAAGAACGCTCACCGGAATATGTCCGGCGATGCTGCCAACCAAGCTTCCACCATTCGGGCGCCAGGACCGGACATAGAGGCGAAAGGCGATATGGGGCAGGCGCCGGTTAATCCCCCGACAGAGGATGCAGATAGATTGTCCGCTGCAAACTCAGAAGTAGAAAGCGCCATGAATCATAGGCGCCGCCCGGCCGTACTCCGCGACGCTTGTTTCTCACCAGAGGCGTTCGACACCTTCAATTCTGGAGAGGCGTACGTCCGTGCTGCTCAAGATGGTCTAGCCAGAGCCACGGATCAGTATGTAAAGGATGTACGGGTGAGTAAATCTGACGATTTATATGTATTAGTATCCCCTCAGACATGAAACAGTTAGCAAAACTGATTTAAGGATCATCTATAGTGTGCAGGTTCTTACAGAGAATAATACTAGGCTATCCTAGGAGCTGGAGGAATGCAAGACCCAACTGGGGGCCGCTCTTGCCGCATTGCAGGAACAAAAAAAGCCTCCCGCTGGTAACATTTATTTTAAAGAATGGCAATTACCATATAGTGTGCGGCGTGTCTGCAAATCTAACAATTGATTTTGCAGATGAGTCCGGAGAAAGTCCGGGGGACCATCATGTTATGCGACAGCTAGAGGCTGGCAAACGCGTGCTGAGTAAGGTTATGCTGGAGAAAAACAGTCTTCAAGATGCCAATGTTAAGCTGAACATTGAACTAAAAGACGTTCGGGGCCAGCTTGCGGACTCCGAGAAGGAGAATAAGCGGCTTCGGCACGACATTTTTAGTAAGTGCTTGAACGAATCCTACTAAAGGTGTTCGGCGAAGAAGTCGATTAACAACATTATGTCTGTAGGTATGCTGACGGGTCATCCCGCGGAGGAAATGCCCGGGTCTGCAGGTGATCTTCTGTCCGAGCTGTCACATTTGCACGAACAAGTTCGGCAGGTGATGCAAGGTGTTGCCCAGGCTTTGTGGCCATCTGTATCCTTGCCAGAGGGCGTTGCAGAGCTTACGGAGAAGCTTAAGGGAGCACGGCAGTGCCTCCGATTATGGAAGATATCAGCCTACCGACAGGGTGCCAGAGAGGCCTGGGCCATGGTGAAGACTCGGTATACCAAGGCAGACCCAAATCACATGGCCGAGGTCGGACCTGTGGGGCCCGACGGAAAAAAGATCCCCGTTAGCTTAGTTTATGGGCAAGTAGAATTAGCCGCAAAGTATTCCCAACAGGATTGTAAGCTAGACTGCCTGTTGGATGGTATAGAAGAGGAGTTTAGTCAGTCTGCATGACTATGTAATTAAAGTGACATGTATAATGCCTTCTAGCCAGATTGTAGATCATTTGTCGTTGCGGACCTTTTCGCTTCAACCTCCGGGCCCAATAGTCCGGACTAAATCCGAATACCCGCTCAGTTATATAAGAACTGGGGTATGTGTGGAGACCAGGCGTAGGGGTCATTAGTGCTTTATCAGACAAGTGCCCAACTAGTTATGTTATATTACATGGGTAGTAAGAAACATCTTCTAGGGAGAATAGTTCCGTTAAGGGTTCCTTTCCCTGGGTAAGCATGCCCTAAAGTGCATGTCCGGACTACGATAAGAAAACGCAGAAAAAGCATCTGGGGGCAGATATGGATTATAAATAAAAAGTCATCTTTTGTTCACGGACTGAATATTCCCTTAAGAACGCTAGCTTTCGGCTTCACCCAGTCTGAGGTACACATCCGGCTGACCCGGCAATAACAATCGCAGAGGTGCTCCCCTTATGCCCTAGCCGAATTAACGGGAATGTAGGGCATAAATACAAGAGCCAGGCAACCCAGCTTGGCCAAAACTTAAGTCTTATCGATGCATATAATGGTGAAAAAAGGTACATGCGGAAGTATAACACATGTGTTGGGCGTGAGGCCCAGGTAAAGAATGTAAGCTTCTGTGAAAGAAGCCCCCAGGTATGGAGAGTGCGGCTAGCGCATCTGTAATGTACAATTGAGGCACAAGGTGACCCTTGAAGGCCTAGAGAAATAATAAGAAAAAGAAAGAAAGGGAAACACGACAGATGATGCACACGCAGAAAATGGACAAAGGGAGGGGACTAACATAGAGTCCGGTGCTAGGCATATAATATTCGGAGCCTGGCTGCGTTCCATGGGTTCGGCTCGAGTCGACTAGTCGATGCATCCCGCAGTTGGTACGCTCCACCGGTCAGAACTTGGTCGATAATGAAGGGACCTTCCCATTTGGGCTCGAGCTTGTTATTTTTCTTATCCGGCAGGCGTAGAACTAGTTCGCCAATGTTATAAGTTTTGGCCCGTACTTCTCTGCTTTGGTATCTACGAGCCTGTTGCTGGTAAAATGCGGAACGGGCTTTGGCTACGTTGCGCTCTTCCTCCAAGGTGTCCAGACTGTCCTGCCGATCGAGCTCGGCTTCTCTTTCTTCGTACATGCACATTCAAGGTGAGTCATGAATTATGTCACAGGGCAAGACTGCCTCTGCGCCGTACAGCATAAAAAATGGTGTATATCCGGTACTACGATTCGGCATGGTCCGCAGCCCCCAAAGTACGGAGTCGAGCTCCTCTACCCAGTGCGTGTCAGACTCCATTAAGGAACGCACTAATCTGGGTTTAATGCCGCTCATTATAAGACCGTTTGCTCGTTCGACTTGACCGTTGGTTTGTGGGTGATAGACTGAAGCATAATCGAGCTTGTGCCCATCTTGCTGCACCAGAGTTTTACCTCATCGGCCGTGAAGTTCGTGCCTTTACCAATGATGATGCTGTGGGGGACACCGTAGCGGTGTACAACCCCAAATATGAAATCTATTACCTGTCCGGATTCGGCTGTTTTAACCGGTTTAGCCTCTATCCATTTGGTGAATTTATCCACCATGACCAATAAGTATTTTTCTTGTGGGTTCCCCCTTTAAGGGGTCCAACCATGTCAAGACCCCAGACCGCGAAGGGCCATGTAATGGGGATTGTTTGGAGGGCGGTGGGTGGCATGTGGCTTTGATTTGCAAAGAGCTGGCAACCAGCGCAACGTTGGACCAAGTCCTGTGCATCTGCCCGGGCCGTTGGCCAATAGAATCCTGTACGGAAGGCCTTGCTTACAAGAGCCCGGGCTGTGGCGTGATGACCGCCGAGTCCGGCGTGAATTTCTTCCAAAAGATTCCGCCCTTCCTCTTCGGAAATGCACCTTTGAAGGACTCCGGTAGTGCTTTTCTTGTAAAATTCTCCCTCATGGACCCTGTAGGCCTTGGATCGCCGCACTATGCAGCGTGCCTCATTTTGGTCCTCCGGAAGTTCCTGTCTAGTTAGGTAGGCCAAGAATGGTTCTGTCCACGGGGCAATAATGGCCATTATTTCGTGGGCTGAAGGTGTTATTTCGGTGGCGGAGCCTCCGATTGTGTCAGAGAGTTCGGTATTGGGTATTTTGGCCGGGTCCGGACTGTTGTTACCGGTGTCCCCTTCCCATGTTACGGATGGCTTGAAGAGCCTTTCCAGGAAAATGTTGGGAGCGACCGCATCGCGTTTTGCGCCATTGCGGGCGAGGATATCCGCCGCCTGATTGTTTTCCCGAGCCACATGGTGAAATTCGAGTCCCTCGAACCGAGCTGACATTTTTAGGATGGCATTTCGATAGGCCACCATTTTCAGATCCTTGGCATCAAAATCTCCGTTTATTTGGGATATTGTGAGGTTTGAATCCCCACACACCTCCAGGCGTTGAATGCCCATGGAGACTGCCATCCAAAGACCATGCAACAGAGCTTCGTATTCGGCTGCATTGTTGGAATCTGTATACAATATTTGCAGTATGTACCGAACGGTATCTCTGGTTGGGGACGTCAGGACGACGCTAGCCCCTAGACCGGCCAACATTTTAGAACCGTCGAAGTGCATGATCCAATTGGAGTATGCACCATACTCTTTAGGGAGTTCGGCCTCCGTCCATTCGACGACGAAGTCGGCTAGTACTTGCGATTTAATGGCTTGGCGAGGGTTGTATGTTATGTCGAATGGGAGGATCTCAATGGCCCATTTGGCAATCCGGCCCGTAGCGTCGCGGTTGTTGATAATATCATTAAGTGGCACTTCCGAGCTACTGTAATCGAACACTCTTGAAAGTAGTGTCGCAGTTTCCGTGATGCCATGAATACCGCATATGCTATTTTTTGGTAATGCGGGTACCGTGATTTGCATGGAGTGAGGACAGTGGATACATAGTATACCGGCTTTTGAAGAGGGAATTTGTGGCTGTCCGCTTTCCGTTTGACAACGAGCACCGCGCTTACAACTTGATGAGTTGCCGCAATATACAACATCATTGGTTCGCCGATGTTTGGTGCGGCCAGGATCGGGTTAGTTGCCAGAATGGCCTTTATTTCTTCTAATCCGCCTGTGGCCGCGTCCGTCCACTCGAAGTGTTCAGTGCGCCGAAGGAGGCGATAAAGGGGTAAAGCCTTTTCTCCCATGCGAGAGATAAAGCGGCTTAGAGCCGCCACGCATCCAGTTAGCTTCTGGATTTGTTTGAGGTCTGTTGGGGTAGCCAACTGTGACAATGCTCGGATTTTGGCCGGATTAGCTTCAATACCTCTACTGGAGACAATGAATCCCAGGAGCTTTCCGGCTGGTACGCCGAAAACGCATTTTTCCGGATTGAGCTTGATGTCATATGTTCGGAGGTTGTCGGATGTGAGCCTCAAGTCGTCCATCAAAGAGTCGACGTGTTTGGTTTTGACGACCACATCGTCTACGTATGCCTCTACTGTTTTGTCGATTTGTTTCTCCAGACATGTCTGAATCATGCGCTGATATGTTGCACCAGCGTTTTTGAGCCCAAAAGGCATTGTGTTAAAACAGAAAGGACCGTATGGCGTGATGAATGCCGTTGCGGCTTGGTCGGACTCCGCCATCTTGATTTGGTGGTAACCGGAGTATGCATCGAGGAAACACAATGAATCGTGTCCTGTGGTAGCATCAATGATTTGATCGATGCATGGGAGGGGAAGGGATCCTTTGGGCAAGCTTTATTGAGGTCTTTGAAGTCGACACAAAGGCGCCAGGATTTGTCCTTCTTTGGTACCATCACCAGGTTTGCTAGCCAGTCCAGGTGTTTTATTTCTTTGATGAATCCAGCCTCCAATAACTTGGCTAGTTCCTCTCCCATGGCCTGTCTCTTAGGTTCAGAGAAACGCCGAAGAGCTTGCTTGACTGGCTTGAATCCCTTTAGGATATTGAGGCTATGCTCGGCCAGCCTGCGTGGGATTCCTGGCATGTCCGAGGGATGCCAGGCGAATATGTCCCAGTTCTCGCGCAGGAGCTCCCGTAGTGCGGCGTCCACAGCGGGGCTTAGCTGTGCCCCGATGGAGGCTGTTTTTGTAGGGTCTGTTGGGTGGACTTGGAATTTGACTATTTCATCCGCTGGTTTAAAAGAGGTGGACTTGGATCTCTTGTCGAGTATCACGTTGTCCCTGTCCACTGTGGACCGTAGCGTAGTTAATTCCTCGGCCTCGAGGGCTTCGGATAATGCCTCGAGGGCCAATGCGGCTGTTTTGTTTTCGGCGCGGAGTGCTGTGTCCGGATCGCTAGTGAGAGTGATGATTCCGTTGGGCCCGGGCATTTTGAGCTTCATGTACCCATAATGTGGTACGTCTTGGAAGATTGTGAATGCCTCCCGTCCTAAAAGAGCGTGATAACCACTGCTGAATGGGGCCACTTGGAATGTAATTTTTCTTCGGACCTGTAATTATCCGGTGTGCCGAATACCACATCTAGTGTGATTTTCCCAGCACAACGTGCTTCCCGACTGGGGATGATTCCTCTAAAGGTTGTGCTACTTTGCTCAATGCGGCTCTAGTCTAGTTCCATTTTTTGAAGAGTTTCCTCATAGATGAGGTTTAATCCGCTGCCGCTGTCCATGAGTACCTTGGTGAGTCGAAAGCCGTCCACGATTGGACTGAGGACCAGTGTGGCTGGTGCTCGGGCTGTTTGGAATTTAGGTTCGTCAATGGCATTGAAGGTAATAGCCGTGTCACTCCAAGGATTTATTGCTGCTACGTGGAAGATTTCGGCCATGCTGCGGAGTGTTCGCTTGCGTCTATTATTTGACGCAAAGGTCTCAAAGACCGTTAACACCGTATTGTTGTCCACTGGATGGTGTTCTGTGGTATTTGGGAGGAGTAGATCCTCACCACTTTTGGCCACCTACCGGAGTATCCAACATGCTCTAAGGCTGTGCGTTGGTATTGCATCCGTTGTACTATGAATTTTGTAGGGTATGTTGAGCCATCCCTCCAGTACGGTTCCTTGCCCCGTAGGGGGCTTTTGCTTTTTGGTAGTTAACCCGGGTGTATTGTGATAATGCACCCTTTTATTTCGGACTGGGTTTGTGTTCAGGGCCGGATTATCCCAAAAGTTTGTTTCGGTTTTCCAAGCACTTTCCATCGCACAGTACTTTCGTACTATGGATGCCAAGTCAGCGAAGTGTGTTATCACACGGCAATTTATGGCGTTAAGGATTCCCTTGTCCGTGCAATTATTGCCGAAAAATAAGATTGCGTCTTCCTCGAGACAGTCCTTAACCTTGTTCATCGTAAGGAGGAATCTGGCCCAGTAGTAATGTAATGTTTCCTAGGGCTCTTGCCTGATGTGGGAAAGATCACTTATGTTTGGGTGGGTGGGTGGAATTGAATCCGAACCCTCACCTGATCTGGGATCCAGGGGCCGAGGAATTTCCAATTTTGAAAGTTCCGGTTTCGGGGTGTGACCCGATAACCCTGGCCCGCTGCCTGACTCTAAGTTTAGGGATTGGGTGTTATCCTCCCGCGAACGGGCGTCCGGCTCAGAGAGCTCGGGAATCCGGACATAGTTGGTCCCCAAGATGGAGGAAAGGTCGCCGCATTGTTCCTCCACCACTGCAATATGATGGGTGACCGGCGGAGAGTTAATCTCCCTTTGATCGGGTTTAAGCCCAATCCGATCATAGTTCGTAGCGACTCCCAGGGCGGCGATGCGATATAAGAGCTCGTTTAAGGAGGCGAGCTCTATTGGATCCATCTGTTCGGCGAGTGCCGATTTGACGTGCAGGCTGTTTTCGATGACCCGAGAAGTCATCGTCGGTGCAACGGCCGAACATGCAGTCATAATGAAACTGCCTAGCCGAAGAGTTTGGACGACAGCCAAAGCTCCCTCGACAGTAGTACCATCTTTAAAGACGAGGCGAGACATCCTTCCTTCTGGCGAAGGCACAGAGGAACTCTCAATGAAAGCACCAATGTCGGTGTCAAAACCGGCGGATCTCGAGTAGGGGGTCCCGAACTGTGCGTCTAAGGCGGATGGTAACAGGAGGCAGGGAACACGATGTTTTACCCAGGTTCGGGCCCTCTTGATGGAGGTAAAACCCTACGCCCTGCTTGATTAATATTGATGATATGGGTAGTACAAGAGTAGATCTACCACGAGATTAGAGAGGCTAAACCCTAGAAGATATCCTATGGTATGATTGTATATTGTCCTACGGACTAAACCCTCCGGTTTATATAGACACCGGAGAGGGCTAGGGTTACACAAGGTCGGTTACAAAGGAGGAGATATACATATCCGTATTGCCTAGCTTGCCTGCCACGCCAAGTAGAGTCCCATCCGGACACGAGACGAAGTCTTCAATCTTTCATCTTCATAGTCCAACAGTCCGGCCAAAGGATATAATCCGGCTGTCCGGAGACCCCCTAATCCAGGACTCCCTGAACGGCCCAACTGTGTTGTGGGCCTTTAGCAGGCCGAAAGAGAAACCGGGCTGGTATTGGACCATGAAGGGCATGGGCCTTTAAAAGGCCAAAACTAAGGTCCGACTACAAATGGCCCAACTCATTTATGGTCTGTTAACAGGCCGAAAGGCACACAGGGCCAGGAATTGGCCCAACACTTAAATGGGTCGCTAAAAGGCCAAAAATCATGTCCGACTACAAATGGCCTAACTGATTTATGGGCCGTCAACAGGCTGAAAGTGACACCGGGCCAGAAATTGGCCCAACACTTAAATGGGCCACTAAAAGGCCGAAACTCAGGTCCGACTACAAATGGCCCATCAGATTTATGGGCCTTCAACAGGCTGAAAGACACACCGGGCCGGAAATTAGCCCAACATTTAAATGGGTCGCTAAAAGGCCGAAAGATGTACATCCTGAAAATTGGCCCATCCATTAAATGGGCCTTTAACAGGCCGAAATCTCATCGGGTCGATATTGAGCCCAAATATATAGCGGGCTGTTAACGGGCTCGAACTGACGATGGGCTACAATGGTGTCAAATCTTTAACGGGCCGTTGACGGGCCGAATTGGCACATCTCGTATGGGCCGTGGGCTTAAATGGACCTGACACAAGTAGGCCTTATATGGGCCGGCCTGCTAATTTTTAGTGGGCCAACCTTTTTCACCGGAATGGCCCACTGTTGGGCCGTGCCATGTGTCGACCTATCATAGGCACCTCTTGTCCAATGACTGGATGACATCTGTCCCAACGGTGAGGCAACACGTGTTTCCTTCGGCCAATCAGAATTTTACATGTGGAAATTTCCCATTGGTCAGGGCTGTTAATGGGTTATCGGATCCAAAATCTGACCTGATAGCTTAACGGCGTTCTGTTACAGTGGATGCGACGTGTCGGTCACCCTTGACGAAAGCACTTCTGTGACGCGCGATTTATCATCATGGAAGTGGACACTTCCGTGATGATAATTTTGGTAATGTCATGGAACACTTCTACGACAACACATGTATGACTATCTTGATTCTGTCATAAAATCGTCATGGATGTACATGCATGACAAAAAACGCGACCTACTGTGACAAACACGTATCATCACGGAAGTGTATTTTTTTTGTAGTGCTCCATGATGATCGGTTTTTGGAATCACTTAATTATGAATCACTTGATGCTTGCGAACCATGCCTCATGGGCAAGATGACTAAGACTCCGTTCTCCGGAATAATCGAGCGAGCAACTGACTTATTGGAAATAATACATACTGATGTATGCGGTCCGATGAGTGTTGAGGCTCGCCGTGGGTGTCGTTATTTTCTGACCTTCACAGATGATTTGAGCAGATATGGGTATATCTACTTGATGAAACATAAGTCTAAAACATTTGAAAAATTTAAAGGATTTCAGAGTGAAGTGAAAAATCATCGTAACAAGAAAATAAAGTTTCTGCAATCTGATCGTGGAGAATATTTGAGTTAAGAGTTTGATCTTCATTTGAAACAATGCGCAATAGTTTCGCAACTCACGCCACTTGGAACACACAGCGTAATGGTGTGTTCGAACATCGTAACCGTACTTTATTAGATATGGTGCGATCTATGATGTCTCTTATCGATTTATCACTATCATGCTGGGGTTATGTATTATATACAATTGCATTCACGTTAAATAGGGCACCATCTAAATCCGTTGAGATGACACCATATGAACTGTGGTTTGGCTAGAAACCTAAGCTGTCGTTTCTTAAAGTTTGGGGCTGCGATGCTTATGTGAAAAGTTTCAACCTGATAAGATCGAACCCAAATCGGAGAAATGTGTCTTCATAGAATACCCAAAGGAAACTGTTGGGTACACCTTCTATCACAGATCCAAAGGCAAGATCTTTGTTGCTAAAAGTGGATCCTTTATAGAGAAGGAGTTTCTCTCGAAAGAAGTGAGTGGGAGGAATGTAGAACTTGAGGAGGTAATTGTACCTTCACCCGAATTGGAAAGTAGTTCATCACAGAAATCAGTTCTAGTGATCTCTACACCAATTAGTGAGGAAGCTAATGATGATGATCATGAAACTTTAGATCAAGTTACTACCGAACCTCGTAGGACAACCAGAGTATGGTCCGCACCGGAGCGGTACGGTAATCCTTTCTGGAAGTCATGTTACTAGACCATGACGAACCTACGAACTATCAGGAAGCAATGATGAGCCCAGATTTCGCGAAATGGCTTGAGGCCATGAAATCTAAGATGGGATCCATGTATGAGAACAAAGTATGGACTTTGATTGATTTGCCCGATGATCGGTGAGTCATTAAGAATAAATGGATCTTCAAGAGGAAGATGAACGCTGATAGTAGTGTTGCTATCTACAAAGCTCGAATTGTCGCAAAATGTTTTCGACAAGTTCAAGGTGTTGACTACAATGAGAGTTTGTCACTCGTATCAATGCTTAAAAGTCTATCCAAATCATGTTAGCAGTTGCCAAATTTATGAAATCTGGCAAATGGATGTCAAAACTGTATTCCTTAATGGATTTCTTAAAGAATAGTTGTATATGATGCAACCAGAAGGTTTTGTCGATCCTAAAGGTGCTAACAAAGTGAGCAAGCTCCAGCGATCCATCTATGGACTAGTGCAAGCATCTCGGAGTTCGAATATATGCTTTGATAAGGTGATCAAAGCATATGGTTTTATACAGACTTGCAGTGAAGCCTGTATTTACAAGAAAGTGAGTGGGAGCACTACAACATTTCTGATAAGTATATGTGAATGACATATTGTTGATCAGAAATAATGTAGAATTTTCTGGAAAGTATAAAGGAGTGTTTGAAAAGAGTTTTTCAAAGAAAGACCTCGATGAAGATGCTTACACATTGAGCATCAAGATCTATAGAGATAGATCAAGATGCTTGATAACTTTTTTCAACGAGTACATACCTTGACAAGATTTTGAAGTAGTTCAAAATGGAACAGTTAAAGGAGTTCTTGCCTGTGTTGCAAGGTGTGAAGTTGAGTAAAGACTCAAAACCCGATCACAGTAGAAAATAGAAAGAGAATGAAAAGTCATTCCCTATGCCTCAGTCATAGGTTCTATAAAGTATGCTATGCTGTTTACCAGTCCTATTGTATACCTTAGCACGATTCTGACAAGGGAGTACAATAGTGATCTAGGAGTAGATCACTGGACAGCGGTCAAAATTATCCTTAGAGGACTAAGGAAATATTTCTCGGTTATGGAGGTGATAAAAGAGTTCGTCGTAAAGAGTTACGTCGATGCAAGCTTTTTACATCGATCTAGATGACTCTAAGTCTTGATCTGGATACATATTGAAAGTCGGAGCAATTATCTAGAGTAGCTCCATGCATAGCATTGTAGACATAGAAATTTGCGAAATACATACAGATCTGAATGTTGCAGACCCGTAGGCTAAAATTCTCTCACAAGCAAAAGATGATCACTCTTTGGGTGTTAATCACATAGCGATGTGAACTAGATTATTGACTCTAGTAAACCCTTTGAGTATTAGTCACATGGAGATGTGAACTAATCACATAAAGATGTGAACTAGATTATTGACTCTAGTGCAAGTGGGATACTGAAGGAAATATGCCCTAGAGGAAATATTAAAGTTATTATTTATTTCCTTATATCATGATAATTGTTTATTATTCATGCTAGAATTTTATTAACCGGAAACTTAGTACATGTGTGAATACATAGACAAACAGAGTGTCACTAGTATGCCTCTACTTTACTAGCTCGTTGAATCAAAGATGGTTAAGTTTCCTAGCCATAGACATGAGTTGTCATTTGATTAATGGGATCACATCATTAGAGAATGATGTGATTGACTTGACCCATTCTGTTAGCTTAGCACGATGATCGTTTAGTTTGTTGCTATTGCTTTCTTCATGACTTATACATGTTCCTATGACTATGAGATTATGCAACTCCCAAATACCGGAGGAACACTTTGTGTGCTACCAAATGTCACAACGTAACTGGGTGATTATAAAGGTGCTCTACAGGTGTCTCCGATGGTACATGTTGAGTTGGCATATATGGAGATTAGGATTTGTCACTCCGATTCTCAGAGAGGTATCTCTGGACCCTCTCAGTAATGCACATCACTATAAGCCTTGCAAGCAATGTGACTAATGAGTTAGTTGCGGGATGATGCATTACGGAACGAGTAAAGAGACTTGCTGGTAACGATATTGAATTAGGTATTGAGATACCGATGATCGAATCTCGGGCAAGTAACATACAGATGACAAAGGGAACAACGTATGTTTATGTGGTTTGACCGATAAAAGATCTTCGTAGAATATGTAGGAGCCAATATGAGCATCCAGGTTCCGCTATTGGTTATTAACCGGAGATGTGTCTCGGTCATTTCTACATAGTCCTCGAACCCGTAGGATCCGCATGCTTAATGTTCGGTAATATGAGTTTATGAGTTTTGATGTACCAAAGGTAGTTCAGAGTCCCGGGTGAGATCGGGGACATGATGAGGAGTCTCGAAATGGTCGATACGTAAAGATTGATATATTGGACGACTATATTCGGACATCGGAAACGTTCTGAGTGATTCGGGTATTTTTCGGAGTACCGGAGAGTTACGGGAATTCGCCAGGGAGTATATGGGCCTTATTGGGCTTTAGGGGAAAGAGAGAGGGGAGGCTGCGCGCCCCCCAAGGCTTAGTCCTAATTGGACTAGGGGAGGGGCGGCGCCCCCTCCTTTCTTCTCTCCTACTCCTACTACATGGAAGGGGGGAATCCTACTCCCGGTAGGAGTAGGACTCCCCTTGGGGCGCGCCTAGGAGGGCCAGCCTCTCCCCCTCCTCCACTCCTTTATATACGTGGCCAGGGGGCACCCCATAGACACACAAGTTGATCAGTTGATCTTTTAGCCGAATGCGGTGCCCCCCTCCACCATAATCCACCTCGGTCATATCGTAGCGGTGCTTAGGCGAGCCCTGCGTCGGTAGCATCATCATCACCGTCATCACGCCGTTGTGCTGATGAAACTCTCCCTCGAAGCTCTGCTGGATCGGAGTTCATGGGACGTCACCGAGCTGAATGTGTGCTGAACTCGGAGGTGCCGTGCGTTCGGTACTTGGATCAGTCGGATCGTGAAGACGTACGACTACATCAACCGCGTTCTTATAACACTTCCGCTTATGGTCTACGAGGGTACGTAGATGATACTCTCCCCTCTCATTGCTATGCATCACCATGATATTGCGTGCGCGTAGGAAATTTTTGAAATTACTGCTTTCCCCCACAAGTGGATCAAGTTCAATGGTATAGGAGGAATTGGTGTGGCTTTATAATCAAATAATTTCCAACCCTAGTCGCCGCACACGCATTCAACTCCATTCCCACATAGGCAAATTTGCTGAGTTGGATCCAATGTTACTCTTGAAGTTACTCCCCCTGTGGCCAGCCTTATGCCTATATCTGCGGCCACCGGCAAACGTCATTGAAGAAGACATCCAGACCTACTCGTTGCACACCAGTACAAGCCATAAACTGCCATTCACGAGCTTAATTGAAGGACCACTGCTACCACCGCACAAAATTGAAGCTTAGGGTGACCAACGACTGTTGTACAATCCATTTGACCGAATGAAGGACTGTCATGTTGAACCCTCCGCATGTTGGGGACGTGGCGCTTCAACATCGGCCAGGAGGAGGGCAAGGAGAGACGTGCCACGATACACTACTAGGGAAAACCTTATACACAAAACTTTAGCAGTAGCGCTGGTTAAAATGATGCGCTGGTGCTACATAGCAGTAGCGCGTGCACATGAACCACACTACAGATACGGGTGTAGCAGTAGCGCTTCTTCTGGGAAAAGCGCTACTACTAAGATTCCCACTACTAAGCCGATAGGCTATGAATAGTAGTAGCGATCTTTAGAAAACCGCCCCTCCCTCGCCGTCACCGGAGACGCCCCTGCCTCCCTCGCCACTACTGCCTCCCTCACCACCACCGGAGACATCCTCTGTAAGCCCCCACCCTCCTCTTTCTCTCTCATTCATAGCACAAACATTGGACAGAGAACTAGCTAGCTATGTTAACTAGTTTAATTAGGTTAATTTAGGTTAGTGCAAAAATTTAGTTAGGGCTTTGACAAAGAACTACACTAGTAGAAAACAGGGCTTTGGTTGAGGCCTGGCCAGCCCATTAGTCCCGGTTCAGCCACGAACCGGGACCAATGGGGGCATACGTCCCGGTTCACGAGTCCAGGGGGCCGGGCGGGACTCGTGGGGCATTGGTCCCGGTTTGTCTAGACCCATTTGTCCCGGTTCCAGTCACGAACCGGGACCAATGGTCCTCGCTCCTGGCCCACATCCATTGGTCCCGTTCATGGCTGGAACCGGGACAGAAGGGGGGCCTTTAGTCCCGGTTCCAGCCACGAACCGGGACCACTGAGGTGGCTATATATACCCTCACCCGCGAGCAGAGCACTACACACTGCTCCGTTTTTCTGGCCGGCGAGGGGAGAACTTTGTGGTGCTCTAGCTCACCTCCTGTGCACATGAGGTGTTCGATGAAATGTCGGAGCCACACTAGTTAAGCTTTCTCCTCTCGAAGCTCGACCTCCAAGCTCCATTTTCCTCGAGATTTGTCTAGGTTTAGCGGTCCATCAAGTCCCGTCCCCGTCTTCACCGCCGTCGATCGCCCGCGCCGATCTCGTCACTGGCACCACCGTGGTGAGCCTCTTGTTCTTATCTTCTTTCTGAAAGAAAAAAAATTCTTACTTGTATGATTAGATAGATACTTGTCTAATTTTCTTACTTTTATTATTGCTTGCTATTATATAGTGCGATGGCTTTGGTATCTGCCCCCGTCGGCCCTCGTCCTGTCTATGATTCAGATGTGGTATATATTATCTTTTATAACTATTTGGTTCATTTATTGTTTATGACAATTATGCCGACCAACGTGACATAGATTTTATTTATCTAGGAGGTATGTGAACCGGAAATTCCAACCGACCCTATTGTCGAGAGGTTAAATTTAGTTGAAGAAGAAAACAATTACTTGAAGGAAAAATAAAAAAATTGAGGAGGAGAAGATGATATTGGAGTTGCATGTTGCGGATGTCGTCGATAATCACAAGATCAAGATGGATGCAATGCGGTTGAAGATTAGAAAGATTAGAAAATATGCCATTCATACCGAGGCTTGGTATCATTATGTCGTTGGATCAATTGTTACCTTGGTTGCGATTATGATCGCATTTGTTGTTGCATTGAAAGGTTTTACATAGTTTCAATGTATGGTTTAATTAGATGCTCTGGAGAGCTATATGTTGTTCAATGAGAACTATGTATGTACTTTGGTTTTAATGTGATGATGAACTTCTATTAATTTGGTCACTTATCTATCCATGTGAATCTGTAATGGTTTTTGACACACTTAGTTATATATAATGCACGCATATGAACCGATAATGGATGTACGGTGACAGACACACCTCCGAGTACATTAAGGGCGTGCATACTTTTCTCGAAGTGGCTGAGGCAAACAAGTAGAATGGTTTTATGTGTTGCTCACACCCTATATGTGGGAATACGAAGTCTTACTCTGACCGGAAAATCCTTCACACCCACCTGCTTTATAAGGGTTTCATGCCACACTATAATGTTTGGACCAAGCACAGAGAAATAGGGGTAATGATGGAAGACTGATACGTCCATTTTGCATCATGCTTTTATATCGATATTTATTGCATTATGGACTGTTATTTCACTTTATGTCACAATACTTATGGCTATTCTCTCTTATTTTACAAGGTTTACATAAAGAGGGAGAATGCCGACAGCTGAAATTCTGGTCTGGAAAAGGAGAAAATATTAGAGACCTATTCCACGCAACTCCAAAAGTCCTGAAACTCCACGGAACGTCCTAAAAGAAATAAAGAAAAATTCATGCCAAATATGAAGGCCAGGCGCCCACACCCCACTCACGAGGGTGGGGCGCGCCCCCCAAGGGCGCGCCCCCCTATCTCGTGGGCCCCGTGTTGGCTCTCCGATGCCCATATTCTCCTATATGAGGTCTTTCGATGAGAAAAAAAGAGGGAGGAACTTTTCGGGACGAGACTTCGCCGCCACGAGGCGGAACCTCGGCGGTCCAATCTAGAGCTCAGTAGAGTTGTTCTGCCGGGGATACTTCCTTCCCGGAGGGGGAAATCATCACCATCGCCATCACCAACGCTCCTCTCATCGGGAGAGGGCAATCTCCATCAACATCTTCACCAGCACTATCTCATCTCCAAACCCTAGTTCATCTCTTGTATCCAATTCTTGTCTCAAAGTCCGGGATTGGTGCTAGTAGGTTGCTAGTAGTGTTGATTACTCCTTGTAGTTGATGCTAGTTAGTTTAATCGGTGGAAGATCATATGTTTAGATCCTATATGCATATTATTACCCCTCTGATTATGAACATGAATATGCTTTGTGAGTAATTACGTTCGTTCCTGAGGACAAGGGAGAAGTCTTGCTACGAGTAGTCATTTGAATTTGGTATTCGTTTGATATTTTGATAAGATGTATGTTGTCTAGCCTCTAGTGGTGTTATGTGAACGTCGACTGCATAACACTTCACCATTATTTGGGCCTAGAGGAAGGCATTGGGAAGTAATAAGTAGATGATGGGTTGCTAGAGTGATAGAAGCTTAAACCCTAGTTTATGCGTTGCTTCATAAGGGGCTGATTTGGATCCATATATTTCATGCTATGGTTAGGTTTACCTTAATACTTTTGTGGTAGTTGCGGATGCTTGCAATAGAGGTTAATCATAAGTGGGATGCTTGTTCAAGTAAGAATAGTACCCAAGAACCGGTCCACCCACATATCCAATTATCAAAGTATCGAACGCGAATCATATGAACGTGATGAAAACTAGCTTGACGATATTCCCATGTGTCCTCAGGAGCGCTTTTCCTATTATAAGAGTTTGCTCTGGCTTGTCCTTTGCTACAAAAGGATTGGGCCACCTTGCTGCACTTTATTTACTTTTGTTACTTGTTGCTCGTTACAATTTATCATATCACAAAACTATCTGTTACCACTTATTTCAGTACTTGCAGAGAATACCTTGCTGAAAACCGCTTATCATTTCCTTCTGCTCCTCGTTGGGTTCGACACTCTTACTTATCGAAAGGACTACGATAGATCCCCTATACTTGTGGGTCATCAAGACTCTTTTCTAGCGCCGTTGCCGGGGAGTGTAGCGCGTTTGGTAGGTGGAATTTGGTAAGGAAAATTTTTATATAGTGTGCTGAAATTTATTTATACTTGTTACTATGGAAAGTAATTCTCTGAGGGGCTTGTTCGGGGTATCTTCACCCCATCCAGTAGAGCAAAGAGTTGCTCCTCAACCTACTGAACCTATTGAAAATGAAACTCCTTTTGAATTTCCTGCGGCTATGATGGAAAAACTGCTAGCTAACCCTTTTTACAGGAGATGGAACAAAGCATCCCGATGAGCGCTTAATATATCTGGATGAAGTTTGTGGATTATTTAAGCTTGCAGGTACACCCGATGATGTTGCTAAGAAGAAGGTCTTCCCTTTATCTTTGAAGGGAGACGCATTGATATGGTATAGGCTATGTGATGATATGAGATTCTGGGACTATAAAAGATTGAAGTTGGAATTTCATCAAAAGTATTATCCTATGCATCTTGTTCATCGTGATCGCAATTACATATATACTTTCTGGCCTCGCGAAGGAGAAAGCATCGCTCAAGCTTGGGGGAGGCTTAAATCAATGTTATATTCATGCCCCTATCATGAGCTCCCGAGAGAACTAATTATGCAAAGTTTTTATGCTCGGCTTTATGAAAACAATCGCAACATGCTCAATACTTCTAGTGCTGGCTCTTTTATGATAAAGACTATTGAATTCAGATGGAATTTATTGGATAGAATTAAATGCAACTCTGAAGATTGGGACCTCGAGGAAGGTAAGGAGTCAGGTATGACACCTAAGTTTGATTGTGTTAAATCTTTCATGGATACCGATATTTTCCGTAAGTTTAGCACTAAATATGGACTTGACTCTGAGATAGTAGCTTCTTTCTGTGAATCTTTTGCTACTTATGTTGATCTCCCTAGGGAGAAGTGGTTTGAATATCATCCTCCCATAGAAGTAAAAGTAGCTGCACCTATTAAAGTTGAAGAAAAGACTGTCACTTATAATGAGCCTATTGTTCCTACTTCTTATATTGAGAAACCACCTTTCCCTGTTAGAATAAAGGATCATGCTAAAGCTTCAACTGTTGTTTGTAAAAGCAATATTAGAACTTATACACCTCCTGAACAAGTTAAAGTAGAACCTAATATTGCTATTGTTAAAGATCTCTTGTCTAATAATATTGATGGGCATGTTATTCATTTCGAAGGTGAAACTGCTAGAATTCCTAAACCTTGTGCTAAAGATAAACATAGACCCGTGGTAGGCGTGCTTGTTATTTCTGTTAAAATAGGGGATCATTATTATCATGTCTTATGTGATATGGGTGCTAGTGCTAGTGTTATACTGCATACTTTATATGAAGAAATTAAGAATGAAATTGCACCTGCTGAGTTAGAAGATATTGATGTCACAATTAAACTTGCCAATAGAGATACTATTTCAGCAATGGGAATTGTCAGAGATGTTCAAGTTTTGTGTAGGAAAACTAAATATCCTGCTGATTTTCTTGTTCTTGGTTCCCCACAAGATAGTTTTTGTCCCATTATATTTGGTAGACCCTTCTTAAATACTGTCAATGCTACCATAGATTGCACAAAGAATGTTGTTACTGTTGGCTTGGATGATATGGTTCATGAGTTTAATTTCTCTAAATTTAGTAAACAACATCATGAGGAAGAATTACCTAGTAAGGATGAAATTATTGGTCTTGCTTCTATTGCAGTACCTCCTAGTGATCCTTTAGAACACTATTTACTAGACCATGAAAATGATATGTTCATGAATGAAAGAAGGGAAATAGATGAAGTATTCTTTAAACAGGAACCTGTTCTGAAACACAACTTGCCTGTTGAAATCTTAGGGGATCCTCCTCCACCCAAGGGTGATCCCGTGTTCGAGCTTAAACCTTTGCCCGATAATCTTAAATATGCTTATCTTGATGAAAAGAAGATATATCCTGTTATTATTAGAGCTAACCTTTTAGAGCATGAAGAAGAAAGATTATTGAAAACTCCGAAGAAGCATCATGCTGCTATTGGATATACTCTTGATGATCTTAAGGGCATTAGTCCCACTCTATGCCAACATAAAATAAATTTGGAAGCAGATGCCAAACCAGCTCGTGATCCTCAACGACGTCTGAATCCTAAAATGAAAGAAGTGGTAAGAAAAGAAATACTAAAGCTTCTGGAGGCAGGTATAATCTACCCCGTTGCTGATAGTGAGTGGGTAAGTCCTGTCCATTGTGTCCCTAAGAAGGGAGGTATTACTGTTGTTCCTAATGATAAAGGTGAATTGATTCCACAAAGAATTATCATAGGTTATAGGATGGTAATTGATTTCCGCAAATTAAATAAAGCTACTAAGAAAGATCATTACCCCTTACCTTTTATTGATCAAATGCTAGAAAGATTATGCAAACACACACACTATTGCTTTCTAGATGGTTATTCTGGTTTCTCTCAAATACCCGTGTTGGCTAAAGATCAATCAAAGACTACTTTTACATGCCCTTTTGGTACTTTTCCTTATAGACGTATGCCTTTTGGTTTATGTAATGCACCTGCTACCTTTCAAAGATGCATGATGGCTATATTCTCTGACTTTTGTGAAAAGATTTGTGAGGTTTTCATGGACGACTTTTCTGTCTATGGTTCCTCTTTTGACGATTGCTTGAGCAATCTTGATCGAGTTTTGCAGAGATGTGAAGAAACTAATCTTGTCTTGAATTGGGAAAAGTGCCACTTTATGGTTAATGAGGTTATTGTCTTGGGGCATAAAGTTTCTGAAAGAGGTATTGAAGTTGAGAAAGCCCAGGTTGATGCTATTGAAAAGATGCCATGTCCCAAGGACATCAAAGGTATAAGAAGTTTCCTTGGTCATGCCGGATTTTATAGCAGGTTCATTAAGGACTTCTCAAAAATTTCTCGGCCTCTCACTAATTTATTGCAAAAGTATATACCATTTGTCATTGATGATGATTGTGTAGAAGCATTTGAAATACTTAAGAAAGCATTAGTCTCTACACCTATTGTTCAGCCACCTGATTGGAATTTACCCTTTGAAATTATGTGTGATGCTAGTGATTATGCTGTAGGTGCTGTTCTAGGGCAAAGAGTCGATAAGAAATTAAATGTTATTCATTATGATAGTAAGACTCTAGACAATGCTCAAAGAAATTATGCTACTACTGAAAAAGAACTTTTAGCAGTTGTATTTGCTTGTGATAAGTTCAGATATTATATTGTTGATTCTAAAGTAACTATTCAAATAGATCATGCTGCTATTAAATATCTTATGGAAAAGAAAGATGCTAAAACTAGACTTATTAGATGGGTTCTCTTGCTACAAGAATTTGATTTGCATATTGTTGATAGAAAGGGAGCTGAGAACCCCGTTGCAGACAACTTGTCTAGGTTAGAAAATATTCTTGATGACCCACTACCTATTAATGACGACTTTCCTGATGAGCAATTAAATGTTATAAGTAATTCTCGTAGTACTCCATGGTATGTTGATTATGCTAATTATATTGTTGCTAAGTTTATACCACCTAGCTTCACATACCAACAACAGAAAAAGTTCTTCTATGATTTGAGACATTACTTTTGGGATGACCCACATCTTTATAAAGAAGGAGTAGATGGTGTTATTAGGCGTTGTGTACCTGAGCATGAACAGGAACATATCCTACTCAAGAGTCATTCCGAGTCTTATGGAGGACACCACGCTAGAGATAGAACTACACATAAGGTATTGCAATCTGGTTTTTATTGGCCTACTCTCTTCAAGGATGCCCGTAAGTTTGTCTTGTCTTGTGATGAATGTCAAAGAATTGGTAATATTAGTAGACGTCAAGAAATGCCTATGAATTATTCACTTGTTATTGAACCGTTTGATGTTTGGGGCTTTGATTATATGGGACCTTTTCCTGCCTCTAATGGATACACACATATTTTAGTTGCTATTGATTACGTTACTAAGTGGGTAGAAGCTATTCCAACTAGTAGTGCTGATCATAACACTTCTATTAAAATGCTTAAGGAAGTTATTTTTCCGAGGTTTGGAATCCCTAGATATTTAATGACTGATGGTGGTTCACACTTTATTCATGCTTTCCGTAAAATGCTTGATAAATATGATGTTAATCATAGAATTGCATCCCCTTATCACCCACAATCTAGTGGTCAAGTAGAGATGAGCAATAGAGAGCTCAAATTAATTTTGCAAAAGACTGTTAATAGGTCTAGAAAGAATTGGTCTAAGAAACTTGATGATGCATTATGAGCTTATAGAACTGCATATAAAAATCCTATGGGTATGTCCCTGTATAAAATGGTCTATGGAAAAGCATGTCACTTACCTCTCGAACTAGAACATAAGGCATACTGGGTTATTAAAGAACTCAACTATGATTTTAAACTTGCCGGTGAGAAGAGGTTATTTGATATTAGCTCACTTGATGAATGGAGAACCCAAGCTTATGAAAATGCCAAGTTGTTTAAAGAAAAAGTTAAAAGATGGCATGACAAAAGGATACAAAAGT
The DNA here is from genome assembly GCF_056163025.1 of Triticum urartu. Classification (NCBI taxonomy): domain Eukaryota; kingdom Viridiplantae; phylum Streptophyta; class Magnoliopsida; order Poales; family Poaceae; genus Triticum; species Triticum urartu. Next base: position 641,964,267 of record NC_141879.1, on the reverse strand, counting down.
GTGAGTTTAATGTAGGTGATTATGTATTGCTATACAACTCTCGTTTAAGATTTTTTGCAGGAAAACTTCTCTCTAAATGGGAAGGCCCCTACGTCATCGAAGAGGTCTATCGTTCTGGTGCCATAAAAATCAACAACTTCGAGGGCACAAATCCAAAGGTGGTAAACAGTCAAAGAATTAAACATTATATCTCAGGTAATCCCAATGTTGAAACCAATATTATTGAAACCATAACCCCGGAGGAATACATAAGGGACACTTTCCGAAACGTTTCAGACTCCGAAAAGGAATAGGTATGTGGTACGGTAAGTAAACCGACTCCAAAACAATTTTTAAGGCAACATTTCTCCATTTTGGAATATTTAGAAAAATAGAAAAATAAGTAGCAATCCGAGAAGGACACGAGGGCCCCACGAGGGTGGTGGGCGCGCCCTACCCCCCTGGGCGCGCCCCCTACCTCGTGAGTGCCTCGTGTGCCCTCCGGACTCCGTTTTCTTGCACGATACGTATTTTGCTCGGTAAAAATTCATTATATATTCTCCCGAAGGTTTTGACTCCCGTATCACGTAAACCTCCTCTATTCTTGTTTCGAGCTATTTTCTGTCAGGGTCGCTCAGGCTAGGCATCATGTCGTCTCCCTCCTCCAATAATGGTGACAACGATGCTTGGCTAATGAAGATAGATTTGAAGAGGGAAGAACCCACGAGGGTCAACAAGGATGAAAGGATCAAGAAGGCCACAGAGGATCAAGCTCCAGCAGCAAAAGACACCCTTCAAATTGATCATAACCTTCTTACCCCAACTGGAGATCGAAGCTTTCAAGATGAGTGAGTTAGCTCGGGTTCAAAACAAGTATCTCACACAAGAAAATATTTTGTTGAAGGAGCATATTGTTGCACTCAAGGGCATTATTCGCAAGCTGGAGGACCTCTTACGCTCGATGTGCGATTATCCGTCACCGCCACCTTCTTCACCAACAAAGAAGGAGACATGATCACATGGGTATGGGCACCCCCCTTGGCAACTGCCAAGCTTGGGGGAGGTGCCCCGGTATCGTATCACCATCACAACTCCTATCTTTACCTTTTTCTTAGTTCGATCCTATTAGTAGTATCTTGATCTAGTAGAATAAAGTTTATGGCATGATCTAGTTTTGAGTTTTGCTTTATGATCCCTCTATGTAATCGAGTCCATGAGTTATATATAATAAAGATTAGTGTTGAGTCAAGGGCTTGATTATTTTGCCATGATCTTGGGTGAATAAAAGAAAGAATAAAAGAAACAAAAAGTTCATATTGATCTTATTGAGAGTAATGACTTGACATAGAAAGAGTATGATGATTAAAAGTTGTTGGGAGTTGGGAGACAGCTTTGGTCATTGTTGCAATTAATAGGAAGTAATAAGGAAAGAGAGGTTTCACATATAGATATATTATCATTGACATCTTTTATGATTGGGAGCACTCATTAAAATATGACATGCTAAAGAGTTGATGTTGGACAAGGAAGACAACGTAATGAGTTATGTCTTTCTTATATCTGAGATAAAGTATGTTGTCATGGTTCCTCTAACTTGTTGAGCTTGCCTTTCCCCCTCATGCTAGCCAAATTCTCAGCACCAAGTAGAAATGCTACTTATGCTTCCAAATATCCCTAAATCAGTTTTGCCATGAGAGTCCACCATATCTACCTATGGATTGAGTAAGATCCTTCAAGTAAGTTGTCATCGGTGCAAAGCAATAAAAATTGCTCTAAATATGTATGATTGATTGGTGTGGGAGAAATAAGCTTTATACGATCTTGTGATGTGGAAGTAATAAAAGCGACGGACTGCATAATAAAGGTTCATATCACAAGGGGCAATATAAAGTGATGTTCTTTCGCATTGAGATTTTATACATCCAACCATAAAGGCGCATGGCAACCTCTGCTTCCCTCTGCGAAGGGCCTATCCTTTATTATTATCTTCTACCTTATGCAAGAGTCATGGTGATCTTCACCTTTTCTTTTTTATTTTATCTCTTCGAAAGCTCAGCATGTTGGAAAGAACATGATATATATATATATCTAATTGGATGTAGGGGAGCATGAACCATTATTGTTGACATTACCCTTGAGGTAAAAGGTTGTAGGGCAAAACTATAAGCCCCTATCTTTCTCTGTGTCCGATTAAAACTCTGTAACCACAAGTATCGCGTGAGTGTTAGCAATTATGGAGGACTAAATGATAGTTGAGTATGTGGACCTGCTTTTCAGCTCTGACATAGATTCTTTCCGATGTTATGATAAATTGCAATTGCTTCAATGACTGAGATTATAGTTTGTATGAGTCCAATAAGGTTTATGGTTTATACTTTTGCATTGTGAATAGATCATCACTTGAACATAAGTAATCATATGACAAAACCTATATATGTTGCTGTTATAAGAATAATCATGATGCCTTCATGTCTGTATTTTATTTTTATCGACGCCTCTACCTCTAAACATGAGGACATATTTATTGTTATCGGCTTTTCGCTTGAGGACAAGCGAGGTCTAAGATTGGGGGAGTTGATACGTCCATTTTGCATCATGCTTTTATATCGATATTTATTGCATTATGGACTGTTATTTCACTTTATGTCACAATACTTATGGCTATTCTCTCTTATTTTACAAGGTTTACATAAAGAGGGAGAATGCCAGCAGCTGGAATTCTGGTCTGGAAAAGGAGCAAATATTAGAGACCTATTCTGCGCAACTCCAAAAGTCCTGAAACTCCACGGAACGTCTTAAAAGAAATAAAGAAAAATCCACGCCAAAGATGAAGGCCAGGGGGCCCACACCCTGCTCATGAGGGAGGGGGGCGCGCCCCCTATCTCGTGCCCCCCTGGTGCCCATCTTCTCCTATATGAGGTCTTCCATTGAGAAAAAAAGAGGGAGGAACTTTTCGGGACGAGACTCCGCTGCCACGAGGCAGAACCTTTGCAGATCCAATCTAGAGCTCCGGCAGAGCTGTTCTGCCGGGGATACTTCCTTCCCGGAGGGGGAAATCATCACCATCGTCATCACCAACGCTCCTCTCATCAGGAGAGGGCAATCTCCATCAACATCTTCACCAGCACCATCTCATCTCCAAACCCTAGTTCATCTCTTGTATCCAATTCTTGTCTCAAAGTCCAGGATTGGTGCTAGTAGGTTGCTAGTAGTGTTGATTACTCCTTGTAGTTGATGTTAGTTGGTTTAATTGGTGGAAGATCATATGTTCAGATCCTATATGCATATTATTACCCCTCTGATTATGAACATGACTATGCTTTGTGAGTAATTACGTTCGTTCCTGAGGACAAGGGAGAAGTCTTGCTATGAGTAGTCATGTGAATTTGGTATTCGTTTGATATTTTGATAAGATGTATGTTGTCTAGCCTCTAGTGGTGTTATGTGAACGTCGACTGCATAACACTTCACCATTATTTGGGCCTAGAGGAAGGCATTGGTAAGTAATAAGTAGATGATGGGTTGCTAGAGTAACAGAAGCTTAAACCCTAGTTTATGCGTTGCTTCATAGGGGGCTGATTGGGATCCATATGTTTCATGCTATGGTTAGGTTTACCTTAATACTTTTGTTGTAGTTGCGGATGCTTGCAATAGAGGTTAATCATAAGTGGGATGCTTGTTCAAGTAAGAACAGTACCCAAGAACCGGTCCACCCACATATCAAATTATCAAAGTATCGAACGCGAATCATATGAACGTGATGAAAACTAGCTTGACGATATTCCCATGTGTCCTCGGGAGCGCTTTTCCTATTATAAGAGTTTGTTATGGCTTGTCCTTTGCTACAAAAGGATTGGGCCACCTTGCTGCACTTTATTTACTTTTGTTACTTGTTGCTCGTTACAATTTATCATATCACAAAACTATCTGTTACCACTTATTTCAGTACTTGCAGAGAATACCTTGCTGAAAACCGCTTATCATTTCCTTCTGCTCCTCGTTGGGTTCGACACTCTTACTTATCGGAAGTACTACGATAGATCCCCTATACTTGTGGGTCATCAAAGACAGCGAAGAAGAAGAGGACGATGACAACTATGTGCTCCCTGAATACGGTGATGCTGGAACGGGGGAAGCTGTTGAAGATCAAGAGGAACCAGACGATGTGCCCGATGATGATCTCCGCCGGGTCATTGTTGACGCAAGGAGACAGTGCAAAAGTCAAAAGGACAAGCTGAAGTTCGATCGCATGTTAGAGGATCATGAAAAAGGGTTGTACCCTAATTGCAAAGATGGCAACACAAAGCTCGGTACCGTACTGGAATTGCTGCAGTGGAAGGCAGAGAATGCTGTGCCTGACAAAGGATTTGAGAAGCTACTGAAAATATTAAAGAAGAAGCTTCCAAAGGATAACGAATTGCCCGGTAGTACGTACGCAGCAAAGAAGGTCGTATGCCCTCTAGGATTGGAGGTGCTGAAGATACATGCATGCCCTAATGACTACATCCTCTACCACAGAGCGTACAAGGATTTGAACGCATGCCTGGTATGCGGTGCATTGCGGTATAAGATGAGAAGAGATGACCCTGGTGATATTGACGGCGAGGCCCCCAGGAAGAGGGTTCCTGCCAAGGTGATGTAGTATGCTCCTATAATACCACGGTTGAAAACGAAGAGCGTGCCAAGTTGATGCGATGGCACAAAGAGGACCGTAAGAAAGACGGGAAGTTGAGAGCACCCGCTGACGGGTCGTAGTGGAGAAAAATCAAGAGAAAGTATCGGGCTGAGTTTGCAGGTGACTCAAGGAACGAATGCTTTGGTTTAAGCGCGGATGACATTAATCCTTTCGGAGAGCAGAGCAGCAATCACAGCACCTCGCCCGTGACTCTATGTATGTATAACCTTCCTCCTTGGATGTGCATGAAGCAGAAATTAATTATGATGCCAGTTCTCATCCAAGGCCCTAAGTAACCCGGCAACGACATTGATTTGTACCTAAGGCCATTAGTTGAAGAACTTTTATAGTGGTGGAATGGAAATGGTGTACATGTGTGGGTTGAGCACAAACAGGAGGAATTTAACTTGCACGTGTTGCTGTTTGAACCATCAACGATTGGCCCGCTCTTAGTAACCTTTCAGGACAGACAAACAAGGGATACCACACATGCACACACTGTTTAGCTGACACCGAAAGTATATACCTATACAAATGCAAGAAGAATGTGCACCTGGGCCATCGCCGATTTCTTCCGACCAACCATCAATGTCGAAAGAAAGGCAAGCATTTCAAAGGCAAAGCAGATCACCAGAAGAAGCCCGCCATGCGTACCGGTGATCACGTACTTGCTATGGTCAATGATTTACACGTAATCTTTGGAAAGGGTCCCGGGACTATCTGTTCCGAATGACGCTGAGGGACGCGCACCCATGTGGAAGAAGAAATCTATATTTTGGGACCTACCCTACTGGAAAGACCTAGAGGTCCTCTCTTCAATTGACGTGATGCACGTGACGAAGAACCTTTGCATGAACCTGATAGGCTTCTTGGGCGTGTATGGGAAGACAAAAGATACACCGGAGGCACGGGAGGACCTGCAACATTTGCACGAAAAAGATGACATGCCTCCAAAGCAGTATGAAGGTCCTTCCAGCTACGCTCTTACCAAAGAAGAGAAGGAAATCTTCTTTGAATGCCTGCTCAGTATGAAGGTCCCGTCTGGCTTCTCCTCGAATATAGAGGGAATAATAAATATGGCCGAGAAAAAGTTTCAGAACCTAAAGTCTCATGACTGCCACGTGATTATGACGCAACTGCTTTCGGTTGCATTGAGGGGGCTTCTATCGGAAAATGTCCGATTAGCCATTGTGAAGCTACGTGCATTCCTCAATTCAATCTCTCAGAAGGTGATCGATCCAGAAATCATACCAAGGCTAAGGAGTGATGTGGCGCAATGTCATGTCAGTTTTGGGCTGGTGTTCCCACCCTCCTTCTTCAATATCATGACGCACGTCCTAGTTCATCTAGTCGACGAGATTGTCGTTCTAGGCCCCGTATTTCTACACAATATGTTCCACTTTGAGAGGTTCACGGGAGTCCTAAAGAAATATGTCCGTAACCGCGATAGGCCAAAGGGAAGCATCTCCATGGGCCATCAAACAGAGGATGTCATTGGGTTTTGTGTTGACTTCATTCCTGGCCTTAAGAAGATTGGTTTCCCTAAATCGCCGTATGAGGGGAGACTGTCACATCCCTAGCTTCTGGTAATGCACTAGGCTAGCCTGAGGTGTGCATCATGTTTAATCTTGAAAGAAACTTGAAATGGGGATGATTCAAAACCCCCAGCACCACCTAAACCAACTAGGGTTACTAAATAATTTTCTCAATGAACCTAAAATGCCCTTCTAAAATGTTCATCATCTTTGCCTTGATGCAGAACCTCTGACAAAAATGGTGCACAATTTTCTAGGACACATAAGGTCACTGAATTAAATCATATGCTATTTGCAATTGGGCATTTAAATGCTATATATTATTTTAAGTGCTCAATTAATTCTGAACTTAAGTGAGGGCTGTTAGGAATAATCCAAACAGAGCCCACAATTATCTTCAGGATTTTTGAAAAATGTTTTGGTATTTTTAATAAAGCTCAGAAGTTGCAGAAAAATAGAAAAACAAAAACAGAAAACTGAGAGAGAGGGAAACTCACCTGGCAACCCACCTGGCAGACCCACTGGCGGCCCAGCCCACTGGCCCGAAGCGGTTGTCTTCAACCTCTGCCAGTAGGGAGAGGCGTGTTGACAGCGCGCGCGCCCGAGCTCCACCTCCTGCTTGCCATCGAGGTGCCCCGACGCATCTGGAGACACCCCACAGCCCCCTCTGCCTCTCCCCTCACTCTGTGCTCTCTCCCTCGCCCTCTAGCCCCTTCCCCGAGCTTACCCGAGAGCGACCGCCGCCGCCGTTCGCTGCCACTGTGCCCAGAGCCACCCCCTCACCCTTCCGCCATGCCCAAAGGCTCCGCCTCGACGCCACGGAGCTCCAAGACGAACCACACGCCCGCGGGACGCTCGAAGCGACTCCATCATCTTCATCTTCACCGTCGGCCGTCGGAGATCTCCCTCGCCGCCCCGCTCGCTCCAGCCTCTTCCCAAGCTCGCCAACCCCTCCATTCGATCCGCTGTGAGCATCTGCGTCGATCCCCCCTCTCTCCTGGCTCTTTTCCTCCTGCTAACACCATTGCCCATCGCGGCCGAGAGCTCGGCTCCACCGACCATGTCGCCGCCGTGGCCACTGTCACATAGAGCTGCAACCGAGCACATAGCCGTGCTCAGCACAATGCCAGAAGCCCAAACCCCCCCAGCTGCTCCTGATGTGCTTCGCAACACCGAAACCGCCGAGACCCGAACTCCAGCCGCCGCATTCGTGCTCGCCGCCATCGACTCAGACCACCCCAGCTCCTCCCGCTTGGCCTACCAGATGCGTGCGAGCCCCAGCTACGCGTAGGACCAAACCGCGGTCGATTTGGTCGACCGTGGGCAAATTCCGAGCCCCTCAGCCGTCTCGGGCTTCACCGGCGACGAGCTGTTGACCAAGTCCGGTGGGTTTGACCCCACTTGATCGGGCTTTGACTTCCCCCCTGACCCACTGCCGTGTGGGCTGCCCCTGTTAATTATTAGTTAGGTTAGTTTAGCGCTAATTAACCTAGATTAGTGCTTAATCTAACACTAACTAACTATTTTAAGTTAGTTATGACACTGACACGCAGAACCCACAAGTCAGGTTTGACCTGGACCGTCCCCGTTGACTGCTGACGTAGTGCTGATGCAGTAATGCATTTTCTGGAATTAGTTTATTTCTAAATAATTAGGAAATCTAGAAAATTGCCTAAACTTCTAAAAGTCATAGTAATTCAAACGTAGATCCAAATCAAATAATTTATATATGAAAAATGATCAGAAAAATCCAATCTTTCCATATGTACTGGTTTCATGCATGTTAGAACACTTTAACCTTGCTGTTTAGGTGAAACAAGTTAATGCACTAATATGACTTCATAAAATGGGTTTGCATTTGAATCTTTGGTTCAAATGGACTCATTTCAATCTGTTCTATCTTGCACTAGCCCAAAACACATTCATATTTCCATGTCATAGCATGCATCATATTGTTGCATATCGTCATGCGTGGATTGGGTCATCGATGTATCTTTCGTGGTAGGTTCTGCCTCCGAGAATACCCTCGATTATCCGATTGAAGGGCAGTATCCTACTACCACTCCATCAGGCAAGCAAAACCCCCTTGTTCATTCCAATACAATCCCACTCTCTCGCTCCTGCTCTCTTTTACTGCATTAGGACAACAACGATTCATCTGTTACATGCTGCGGTAGTTGAACCCCGTTCCTCTGCATGACCTACCATTGCAACAGTAAATAGATGAAACCCACTAGCATGAGTAGGAGTTGTTTGAGCCCTGATGTGCCTACTCATTCATGCTTGTTTGTCATGCCTGCTACTGCTTAGAGTTGAGTCAGGTCTGATTCATCGAGGATGAATTGGAATGGTGATGAACATGTCCTACTGTGTGTGATCTAAGTGTGTGAACATGATTTGGTAAAGGTAGCGGTGAGAGGCCATGTAGGAGTACATGGTGGGTTGTCTCATTGAAGCCGTCCTTAGGAACTGAGTTCTGTGTTTGTGATCCATGAACAGCTACTACCACACGTTGGGCCCTGAAATATGACCCCGCTTGACTTCTTAACCACCCTTGTCCTCTGTCCAGGAGTTGCAAGTAGTTTCAGGTGTTTGTAATATGCTGGAGGCCATGCGCAGCGCTGACCCGAGGGGTGGGCTGTGATGCGGTAGCCACGTGGCCGCGTATGCCGGACGGCCGTTTGGTGTCGCAGAACCCTGTACACATCGTTCGGGGCTGTATGTGGAAACCTCGGCCAGACTCCCTGCGGATGGAACCTGGATAGGCGATAAACCTGGACTAGAGACTTGAGTGTTGAGGTAGGTCGTGGTCTACACCCACGTCGGCTTTCGCTTGAAGTCTGCCGAGCACATGTCGTGTGCAGACGCTAAGTGGTGGTAACATGTGTGAAGAAGTACACCCCTGCAGGGTTATAAATGATCTATCCGAATAGCCGTGTCCGCGGTAAAGGACTTGTGGGTTGCCTATAATAGTTCATAGACAAGTGAAAGTGGATACTCTAAAACTCGCAAGATAAGCGTGAGTGCTATGGATGGCCTTCTCATAGGGAGACGGAAGCGGATCTATAGTGGTGTATTGATTGGTGGATATGTGGACTCGTGTGCGCCACCTCAAAAGAGTTGCTTGCAGTCGTAGTTCAGGATAGCCACTGAGTCAAAGCTGGCTTGCTGCAGTTAAACTCCACTACCCCCTTTGTTGATACCGATGCATATGGAGTTAGTTCTGATGTAAGTCTTCGTTGGTACATTTGTACTCATGTTTGCCTATTTTATGTTTTTGTAGAGAGGCGTCAGTATCGCTAGTAGTTCTGCGTGGACTTCGACGTTTAGCTTGTTACCTCAGCTACGATCTTGTGCCCTCGGCAGGGTCTTGTAGATAGTCAGGCTTCTCAGCCTTCTTCATTTGTAGTTGTTTGTACTCAGACAAGTTAAGCTTCCGCATGTGCTTGTTGTTTGTATGCTCTTTATGTTGGGGTCATGAGGCCCATGTTTGTAATGCTTGGCTCCTTGGAGCCTAATGAATAAATACTTGAGTCGTAGAGTTATGTTGTGATGCCATGTTGTATTTACACATATCGAGCATATTGTGTGTATGATTGAAATGCTTGGCATGTGCGGGATCCGACAACCTAGTTGTTTATCCTAGGTAGCCTCTCTTATGGGGAAATGTAGTCTTGTGCTTCCATGAGCCATAGTAGTCCGCTACAGCCCGGTTCACCGGAGTCCTGCTAGCCCAGCACTACTGCTCCGGAACACTTGACTGGCCAACATGTGATTCACTTCGTTCCTATGTCTGTCCCTTTGGGGAAATGTCACGCGGTGACATCCGGAGTCCTGCCTAGCCTACTACAGCCCGGGTTCCCGAAGTCCTGCTAGCCCAGTGCTACAGCCCGGATTCGCACGCTGCTGACCGACATGCTCGATGTCAATTCATGTATGCCTATCCCCGTAAGTTAGTGCCACTTTGGGTTCACGACTAATCATGTCAGCCCGGATTCTCTGGCATATGGATGCTAGCGACACTATCATATACGTGAGCCAATAGGCGCAAACGGTCCCGGGCCATGGTAAGGCAACACTCGTGGGAATATCGTGTGTGAGGCTGCAAAGTGATATGAGGTGTTACCGGCTAGATTGATGTGACTTGGAATCGGGGTCCTGACAGCGTTGGTATCAGAGCCTGACTGCCTGTAGGATTATCAAGCCAAACTGGTCGAAGTTGAGTCTAGAAATGCTTTAGTTATATGTAGGGGAATTGATTGTGGGATGGAACGTAAGGCTCTTTTTACTCCTTTACCCTATGGCCTTCTGATCTAAGTCATCCTCTCCTCTTCTACAGGGATTAAGAAAATAGGCTTCCTCATCTTTCTGTCAGGATCACGTGTTGCTAAACCTTAGACTCTTAGGATTGTTGGTCTCAAGCCCTAGTTCAGTTTCTACTACTCCAGTGTGTTGTTAGTTGGACTTGGAACCTTGATATTGTGATGTTGAGTGGTTATGCCACAATTTTTGCAGGATGTCTCAAATCTTTTTGAGCATTTACAACCGTTATGCTGTCCGGGTCATCCCAGGTTTCTAAACAATCTGATGCATTTGTAAATTCCTTCTTCCCGTTTTTGATGTTCCTTTGGGCCAGATTAAGCACACAAATCGGTCTGTTGAGGTTCTCCGTTGCCTTAACATATATGTTGGAGTTAGTATTTTGACCCTAGGTGTCTTGGAGAACCACTCAGTAATCTAGCAATGTTTTGTGTTCCCAGTGTGATGATTCTGGCCCCCATTCTCGAAAGCATCCCGTGATGGCATTTAGTTAGTAGGCCTTTTCTTAAGCCCAAGATTCACCCTACTTACCTCGTGTTGATAGTGCTGCTCGTACCTTTAGTATATTAGTAACCTTGCATTAGTATAGGTCCATGGTATTTCCTTCTTCCAAATACTATGAACCACTTATGACAGAAGTTTGTTGGATCAAAAGATCACAACAGGAGTGCTCTCGATGAGTTCCCCATTCTATATTGTGAATCTGCCAATCATACCTCTCCGCATGGGTTATCCGGAAGAAATGTGTTGAATTTGTTCGGCATACTAATCCATGCATCCACAACTCAGAAAAACATATGTTCCTTTGAGTTGTCCCTCTTTAGTTGTCTTCTGACCTTCGTCTATCAATTGATAGTCAAGAGTATGCGTGCATTCGTTCATCGGTGCCTATCATTCTTGTGGTCCGTCAAGCCATTCTAGTTCAGAATGACTAGGAGAAACAAACTCCAGTACCTCATCTATATCTGGGATTGGGTCAAAGCAGTTGTATTCCGCAGACCAAATGTAATCATGTTTTTAGTCTATTCTACCCTAAAGTATTACCCACTTTATGTCAGGAATGTCATGAGAATTGCACCTTCCCTTATGAATTCTTGACGTAGTGACACTTCTCGCCATCATTATTCATTCCTAGGTGTCGTGTTGTCGCAACAGGAATGCCGACAAGTGAATCGTGATGTGTGAAATCAATACTCCTAGCAACTGTGTTGCTTGGTAGTTAATGGACAATAATATTATCCTTAGTGTGTTGATTATTGAATCATCACCCTAAAGTTTATCGTGCTACCTAGTCCTTATTTCCGGTGCACTTTTCGATCAATGAGCTAGGATAGTGTCAATCCTTGCTTATTTGATCATATTGTCCTTCCCTGAAAAGCAAGATTGTTCTCGAGCTTAGTGACATATCGGTGGTTTGTGATTTTCCGTATATCTTCTCAGAAGTGTAACCAGGTTGTCACCTGACCTCTATGTTGAGCTCGTGATCAAGTTGGTTTCTTATAAACCACCCCTTCTCCAAGAATCTGTGTTGGATACCCCTAAGCTAGTTGGTTAAGCTAAACAACAACTTGGAGAGTTGGAAGATAAAAGCTTGTCCGACTTAGTTCATTTTAAGGGATATCTTGTATGTGTGTTGAAGAAAGATGGTGTTTTCATCTATTGACCCTCGTGATCAGTTAATGGACGTATCATATTATCCAATCTTTGATTCGAGTATGGGATATCCTCAAATCAAATCAAAACCAACGATATTCGTAATGTTGTCTTACTCGTGGTTGTTTCTTCGAGCATACACCATTATATCTTTTGGTTCTGACCAAAGCTATCACCTTGTTGACATGATTGTGGAATTCCAGCGATATGGAAATTTTGATGAGTTGCTATTGAGCCCATCAGCAGCATTTTGTCTCCTCCATGATTCATGTTGAACATCACCCTAGTGTTGGAAGCTTTGTAAGCAATGCCTTCGTGTTCCGTTCATGAAGCTTATGCTTGGATGGAAGAAGTGACTTCCTTGAATTCATGTGCATTTGGTGCAAGTTGCCGCCATGAGTTCGAGAAAGATTGTTTTTGTTTCCTCTAGTACCATCCCAAGTCAGTTATGCATGTGCGAATGTATTCTATGGTTTGGTAGATTAATTATCTCCACTCCATATGTATTCCCTCGCACACCAAGCCACTGATTGACTTGTTCAAGGAAAAGAAGTCTATGCTTGGGATCTAATCCATGGACTTGTGTAAAGACTTCGAAATCCTTGATGATGGTTCCCGACCAGAACTCGATAGTGTTTTATTATAAGACTACTATGTGGTCATTTTTGTCTTGGACAACATGCTCACATGTATGTAGCAGAACCAGCTCATGTTTTGGAGCTTGCTACCGTAGTTCATATCCCGAGAATCTCGCAGCGTCATCGCGTCGGTTTGTGTTGCAACTTTCTTTTCCGCACACATTGTCTGAATTATCCCGTTACCAAGTAGATTTGAATCTCAGGCAGATATGATGGTTGGAACTTCTTCCGAGAACTATGATATAGGTTCCAGTGAAGTGGACGCACCTAGCTGGAAGCACTATTGTTGTAGTATCTTGATTAAGCTGTTTGGTCACCTCCCATGAGGATTTTGCATGACTTATTCTTGAAGTTGTTCCTTAGGGATCCTTGTGCTCTCAGTTTCTTCGATGATTCTATAACCATTGGAATGTTGGAAACACTCTCGACTGTTGAGTTTTTCCCCAGTTACCAGAATCATTCCCAGTATTTGCATTTTGTTCCCAGCTTGCACCTCAGTAGTTGTTGTTCAGGATCATCTTCAAAAGTGGACTTACCATGGGTCCCATCCATCTCTGATGATAAGCAAATCATCCATTACGTTGTCTTCAATAAGGTAGTCCACATCATCAATCCTAGTCCGAGTATGTCATTCCTTCGAACTCCTTCAAACGAACGTTTATAAATTGCCTTAGGCTGGTAAGAAGAGTTCCAATGATCTCTGTATCAAAAGTAATTCTTTTTGCCACTTAAGGGAATAATTCTACAAGTCACCTCCTCTAAGATGTCTCATTATGGTATCATGGCTACTCAACTCCTCGCTACGTTGACAACCGTTCACCACCTTCTTAAGTGTGGAATTTTTGCCTACCTAGTGAATCTTCGTCATCTGTTTCACTCCATCCCTCTGGATGTATGCTTCGTGTCTCAGCTCAAGAGATGTTTTCAATGTCTCACTCCATGAGTTGATCCTGAGTTGTTCGATCTTCAAGAAGATCGATTCTTCTAGAGTTTTTTTTTCTCGTTTTCATGTTGGTTGAAGTTTTCGAAGCAAGACATCGAGACAAAGATGGTGACAAATCAATGTTCTTACGAAGTGCAACCTGGATCGTGAAGATTGTGTTAGTTGTGTTCCCCCTTCATCTTACCCCATGCTTGAATCTCGGGACGAGATTCTTGTTTAGTGGGGGTGAGTTGTCACATCCCTAGCTTCTGGTAATGCACTAGGCTAGCCTCAGGTGTGCATCATGTTTAATCTTGAAAGAAACTTGAAATGGGGATGATTAAAAACCACCAGCACCACCTAAACCAACTAGGGTTACTAAATAATTTTTTCAATGAACCTGAAATGCCCTTCTAAAATGTTCATCATCTTTGCCTTGGTCCAGAACCTCTGACAAAAATGGTGCACAATTTTCTAGGACACATAAGGTCACTGAATTAAATCATATGCTATTTGCAATTGGGCATTTAAATGCTATATATTATTTTAAGTGCTCAATTAATTCTGAACTTAAGTGAGGGCTGTTAGGAATAATCCAAGAAGAGCCCACAATTATCTTCAGGATTTTTGAAAATGTTTTGGTATTTTTAATAAAGCTCAGAAGTTGTAGAAAAATAGAAAAACAATAACAGAAAACTAAGAGAGAGGGAAACCCACCTGGCAACCCACCTGGCATGCCCACTAGCGGCCCAGCCCACTGGTCTGAAGCGGTTGTCTTCAACCTCTGCCAGTAGGCAGAGGCGTGTCGACATCGCGTGCGTCCGAGCTCCACTTCCTGCTTGCCACCGAGGCGCCCCGACGCGTCTAGAGACGCCCCGTAGCCCCCTCTGCCTCTCCCCTCACTCTCTGCTCTCTCCCTTGCCCTCTAGCCCCTTCCCCGAGCTCACCCGAGAGCGACCGCCGCCGCCGTTCGCTGCCACCGTGCCAGAGCCACCCCCTCACCCTTCTGCCATGCCCAAAGGCTCCGCTTCGACGCCACGGAGCTCCAAGACGAACCACGCGCCCGCGGGACGCTTGAAGTGACTCCATCATCTTCATCTTCGCTGTCGGCCGCCGGAGATCTCCCTCGCCGCCCCACTCGCTCCAGCATGTTCCCGAGCTCGCCAACCCATCCGCTCGATCCGTTGTGAGCTTCTACGTTGATCCCCCCTCTCTCCTGGCTCTTTTCCTCCCGCTAACACCGTTGCCCATCGCGGCCGAGAGCTCGGCTCCGCCGGCCATGTCGCCGCCGTGGCCACTGTCACATAGAGCTGCAACCGAGCACATAGCCGTGCTCACCGCAATGCCAGAAGCCCAAAACCCCCTCCAGTTTTCTCCTCCGTGCTTCACAACACCAAAACCACCGAGACCCGAACTCCAGCCGCCGCATTCGTGCTTGGCGCCGTCGACTCAGACCACCCCAGCTCCTCCCGCTAGGCCTACCAAATGTGCGCGAGTCCCAACTACGCATAGGACCAAACCGCGGTCGATTTGGCCGACCATGGGCAAATTCCGAGACCCTCCGCCGTCTCGGTCTTCACCGGCGACGAGCCGTGGACCAAGTCCGGCGGGTTTGACCCCGCTTGACCGGGGTTTGACTTCCCTCCTGACCCACTCACATGTGGACCGCCCCTGTTAATTATTAGTTAGGTTAGTTTAGCGCTAATTAACCTAGATTAGTGCTTAACCTAACACTAACTAACTATGTTAAGTTAGTTATGACACTGACACGCGGGACCCACAGGTCAGGTTTGACGTGGACCATCCCCGTTGACTGTTGACGTAGTGCTGACGCATTAATGCATTTTATGGAATTAGTTTATTTCTAAATAATTAGGAAATCCAGAAAATTGCCTAAACTTCTAAAAATCATAGTAATTCAACCATAGCTCCAAATCAAATAATTTATATATGAAAAATGATCAGAAAAATCCAATATTTCCATCTGTACTAGTTTCATGCATGTTAGAACACTTTAACCTTGCTATTTAGGTGAAACAAGTTAATGCACTAATATGAATTCATAAAATGGGTTTGCATTTGAATCTTTGGTTCAAATGGACTCATTTCAATCTGTTCTAGCTTGCACTAGCCCAAAACACATTCATATCTCCATGTCATAGCATCCATCATATTGTTGCATATCTTCATGCGTTGATTGTGTTCGACGTATCTTTCGTGGTAGGTTCTCCCTCCGAGGATACCCTCGATTATCCGACTGAAGGGCAGTATCCTACTACCACTCCATCAGGCAAGCAAAATCCCCTTGTTCATTCCGTTATAATCCCACTCTCTCGCTCCTGCTCTCTTTTACTGCATTAGGACAACAATGATTCAACTGTTACATGATGCGGTAGTTCAACCCCTTTCCTCTGCATGACCTATCATTGCCACAGTAAATAGATGAAACCCACTAGCATGAGTAGGAGTTGTTTGAGCCCTGATGTGCCTACTCATTCATGATTGTTTGTCATGCCTGCTACTGCTTAGAGTTGAGTCAGGTCTGCTTCATCAGGGATGAATTGGAATGGTGATGAACATGTCTTACGGTGTGTGAGCTAAGTGTGCGAACACGATTTGGTAAAGGTAGTGGTGAGAGGCCTTGTAGGAGTACATGGTGGGTTGTCTCATTGAAGCCATCCTTAGGAACTGAGTTCTGTGTTTGTGATCCATGAACAACTACTACCACACGTTGGGCCCTGAAATATGATCCCGCTCGACTTCTTAACCACCCTTGTCCTCTGTCCAGGAGTTGCAAGTAGTTTCTGGTGTTTGTAGTATGCTGGAGGCCGTGCGCAGCGCTGACCCGAGGGGTGGGCTGTGATGCGGTAGGCACGTGGTCGGGTATGCCGGGCGCCCGTTTGGTGTCGCGGAACCCTATACACATCGTTCGGGGCCGTATGTGGAAACCTCGGCCGGACTCCCTGCGGATGGAACCTGGATAGGCGATAAACCTGGACTAGAGACTTGAGTGTTTAGGTAGGCCGTGGTCTACACCCATGTCGGCTTTTGCTTGAAGTTTGCCGAGCACATGTCGTGTGCAGACGCTAAGTGGTGGAAACATGTGCGAAGAAGTACACCCCTGCAGGGTTATAAATGATCTATTCGAATAGCCGTGTCCGCAGTAAAGGACTTCTGGGTTGCCTATAACAGTTCATAGACAAGTGAAAGTGGATACTCTAAAACTCGCAAGATAAGCATGAGTGCTATGGATGGCCTTCTCGTAGGGAGACGGAAGCAGATCCATAGTGGTGTATTGATTGGTGAATATGTGGACTCGTGTGCGCCACCTCAAAAGAGTTGCTTGTAGTCGTAGTTCAGGTTAGCCACTGAGTCAAAGCTGGCTTGCTGCAGTTAAACCCCACTACCCCCTTTGTTGATACCGATGCATATGTAGTTAGTTCTGATGTAAGTCTTCCGGGGTACATTTGTACTCACGTTTGCCTATTTTATGTTTTTGCAGAGAGACGTCAGTCTCGCTAGTAGTTCTGTGTGGACTTCGATGTTTAGCTTGTTACCTTAGCTACGATCTTGTGCCCTCGGCACGGTCTTGTAGATAGTCAGGCTTCTCAGCCTTCTACATTTGTAGTTGTCTGTACTCAGACAACTTAAGCTTCCGCATGTGCTTGTTGTTTGTATGCTCTGTATGTTGGGGTCATGAGACCCATGTTTGTAATGCTTGGCTCCTCAGAGCCTAATGAATAAATACTTGAGTTGTAGAGTTATGTTGTGATGCCATGTTGTATTTACACATATCGAGCATATTGTGTGTATGATTGAAATGCTTGGTATGTGCGGGATCCGACAACCTAGTTCTTTATCCTTGGTAGGCTCTCTTATGGGGAAATGTAGTCTTGTGCTTCCATGAGCCATAGTAGTCCGCTACAGCCCGGTTCACCGGAGTCCTGCTAGCCCAACACTACTGCTCCGGAACACTTGACTAGCCGGCATGTGATTCACTTTGTTCCTATGTCTGTCTGTCACAGCCCTAGAATTTGATTGCAATTAGTATCATAAGCATCCATGCATCATGTCTATATTTGTTTGAAAGTTGAAATGGGGATGGCAGAAACCCCCAGCACCACTTAATCCAACTAGGGCTACTAAAATATTTTTCAATGATCCTGAAATGCCCTTCAAAAATGTTCATCATCTTTGTCTTGGTCTAAAACCTCTAACAAAAATGGTGCAATACTTTCTAGGTCATCCAAAGGTCACTGGATTAAATCATATGTTATTTGAATTTGGGCATTTAAATGCTAGTAAATATTTTAAATGCCCAAGTAATCCTAAACTGAAATGTTCCATGTTGGATATATTCTAAACAGTGGGCACGTTCAGTTTGGTGATTTTTGAAAGGGTCTAAGTATTTTTAATAAAGCCCTAAAGACTACAGAAAAATAGAAAACAAATTAAAAGAGAAAGAGGGAGAACCTACCTGGTGGGCCAACCGGCCCACCACTGTAGCAGCCCAGCCGGGCAAAGCCAGCCCAGCCCACCTCCACCTCCCTGTCGACTTCCACCTCCTGCCAGTGGGCAGGAGGGCGTGTGGCCGCGGCACGCACGCGGGCGCCCGGCCACCTCCTGCTTCCCGGGGCGCCCTGAGCCTTCCGTCGCGCCACGCCGCCCCCCAAGACCCGTGTGGATCGATCTCTCCCTCCCTCGCTCTCCCCCTCGCCCGTTCCCCGCCATGGCCGAAGCCTCCATGGACGCACCGCCGCCGTTCGTCGCTGCCATCGACCTCCCCACGCCCATCCAGCGATGCCACGAGTTCCGCCTCGACCCCCGCGTCCTCTGCACCAATCCAGGCGCCGCCAGGAGCTCCGTGATGACGACCCCGAGCTCTTCTTCCTCCTCGGACCCGTGGATCACCGCCGATCGATTCGCGCCATCGAGGACGTCCCCAAGCCCACTGAGCTGCGCTTCGACCTCCCAGTGAGCTCCTCCGTCGTTTTCCCCTGTCCCCGTGGCTTGTCGCTTGCCGTAGCCGCGCTAGCCACCGTACCGAGCACCGCCGTCCGCCATGGACGCCGGGCATGGCGCTGCCGTGCCACTCCACCCAAGCCGACGAGCCTAGCGAGCTCCTAGATGTACCAGGAGGCCGTAGATCCCCTTAGCTGGCCTCACCGTACCCTGCAGCCCCACGCCCGCATCAACCCGAGCTCCGGCCGCCGCCTCACTCGTCGTCGGTGCCTCTGCAGGCCACCCCAGCTCCTACCGCCTCCACCGTTGGATGCGCCACCCTGCTAGCTCCCCGTAGATGCTTCCCGCGTGCCAAACCGGCCCCCGTAGCGAAATCCCGAAGCCCTCCGCCACGTTTTGGTCGCCGCCGGCGGAACTCCGGCGAAGCCAACGTGGCACTGTCATTAGCCACTAATGACCCCACTAAACTAACCCCTAGCTCACTGACGGATGGGCCCCCCTCTCTAATTAACCTGGTTTAGTTTCTGTTTAGTTTTAACTAACCACAAGGGCCCCACAGGTCAGTTTGACCTGGCCACGTCACCTGTTGACCTGACCCCACCTATCTGTGACACTAAATGTCACTGGCTCACTGACCAGTGGGTCCCACTGGTCAGGTTTGACATGGACCGTGCCCTGTTGACCTGCTGACGTCATGACGATGTCATGCTGACGCAGTAATTAATTTCTGTTTTAAAACAATTCAGAAAATTCCAGAAAATGCCCAAAACTTCTAAAAATCATAGAAATTCAACCGTAACTCCAAATGAAATAAATTATATATGAAAAATTATCAGAAAAATTCAAAGAATCCATCTGTACCATTTTAATGCATGTTAGAACAACTTAAGGTCACTGTTTAGAACAAATCAGATGAATGGTATTTAAATAACCACATATGGAGTTTGAGTTTGAACTTTGGGTTCAAACCAACCTCATTTAATTGTGTTGCCAGTTGCATTAGCTCAATCAACAGCATATTGCCATGTCGTTGTCATGCATCATGTTGTGCATTGCATTGATTGTGTTCCGTCTCTATTGCCGGTGGTCGTCCCCTCTCGATAGACGTTGTACCGACGCTGTGATCGTTGACACTGATGAAGACCCAATGATATCTTTAGAAGTGCCAGGCAAGCAAAACCCCCTTGTTCATTCCGATACAAACCCACTCTCTCGCTCCTGCTCTCTTTTACTGCATTAGGACAACAACGATTCATCTGTTACTTGTTGCGGTAGTTGAACCCCTTATCCTCTTCATGACCTGTCATTGCCACAGTAAATAGATGAAACCCACTAGCATGAGTAGGAGTTGTTTGAGCCCTGATGTGCCTACTCATTCATGCTTGTTTTTCATGCCTGCTATTGCATAGAGTTGCGTCAGGTCTGATTCATCGGGAATGAATCGGAGGTGTGTGAACATGTCCTATCGTGTGTGAGCTAAGTGTGTGACTATGTTTTTGGTAAAGGTAGCGGTGAGAGGCCATGTAGGAGTACATGGTGGGTTGTCTCATTGCAGCCGTCCTCAGGAACTGAGCTCTGTGTCTGTGATCCATGAACAGCTACTACCACTCATTGGGATCCTTAATTGACCCTCTCGGCTTCTTAATCACCCTAGTACTCTGTCAAGGAGTTGCAACTAGTTTCTGGTGTTTGTAGGTTATGTGTTGGCGGCCGTGCATAGCGCTGACCCTAGGGGTGGGCTATGTTGCGGTAGATACACCATGGCACGGTGTACCGGGCGCCCGTTTGGTGTCTCGGGAACCCTTTTCACATCGTTCGGGGCCGTATGTGGAAACCTCGGCCGGACTCCCTGCGGATGGAACCTGGATATGCGATAATCCTGGACTAGAGACTTAAGTGTTTAGGTAGGCCGTGGCCGACACCCTCGCCAGGCTTCCGCTTGAAGGTTGCTGAGATACATGACGTGTATATGGTGGTAAGTGGTGGGAGCGCGTGTGAAGAAGTACACCCCTGCAGGGTTATCATTATCTATTCGAATAGCCGGATTCCTCGGATATGGAAACTTGGACCCCTTGCATAGTTCATAGAGAAGTGAAAGTGGATACTCTAAAACTCGCAAGATAAGTGTGAGTGCTATGGATGGCCTTCTCGTAGGGAGACGGGAGCAGTTCCATAGTGGTGTATTGAATGGTGAATATGTGGACTCGTGTGTGCCACCTCAAAAGAGTTGCTTGCAGTCGTAGTTCAGGTTAGCCACTGAGTCAAAGCTGGCTTGCTTCAGTTAAACTCCACCACCCCCCCTTGTTGATACCGATGCATATGTAGCTAGTTCTGATGTAAGTCTTGCTAAGTACAATTGTACTCACGTTTGCTTAATTTATGTTTTTGCAGAGAGGCTTTAGTCTCGCTAGTAGTTCCGCATGGACTTCGACGTTTGGCTTGATACCTCAGCTACGATCTTGTGCCCTCGGCAGGATCTGGTAGATAGTCGGGCTTCTTAGCCTTTTTCCATTTGTAGATGTCTGTACTCAGACATGTTAAGCTTCCGCATGTGCTTGATTTGTATGCTGTGATTGTTGGGTCATGAGACCCATGTTTGTAATATCTCGCTCCTCGGAGCCTAAAGAATAAATACTTGAGTTGTAGAGTTATGTTGTGATGCCATGTTGTATTTACACATATCGAGCATATTGTGTGTATGATTGAAATGCTTGGTATGTGTGGGATCCGACAATCTAGTTGTTTATCCTTGGCAGCCTCTCTTATGGGGAAATGTAGTCTAGTGCTTCCATGAGCCATAGTAGTCCGCTACAGCCCGGTTCACCGGAGTCCTGCTAGCCCAGCACTACTGCTCAGGACACTTGACTGGCCGGCATGTGTTTCACTTCGTTCCTGTGTCTGTCCCTTCGGGGAAATGTCACGCGGTGACATCCGGAGTCCTGCCTAGCCTGCTATAGCTCGGGTTCCCGGAGTCCTGTTAGCCCAGTGCTACAGCCCGGATTCACACGCTGCTGACCGACATGCTCGACGTGATTCATGTATGCCTATCCCCATAGGTTAGTGCCCTTTGGGTTCACAACTAGCCATGTCGGCCCGGGTTCTCTGTCATATGGATGCTAGCAACAATATCATATACGTGAGCCAAAAGGCGCAAACGGTCCCGGGCCATGGTAAGGCAACACCCGTGGGAATACCGTGCATGAGGCCACAAAGTGATATGAGGTGTTACCAACTAGATCGATGTGACTTGGAACTGGGGTCCTGACAGCTTTGGTATCAGAGCCTGACTGCCTATAGGATTAGCAAGCCAAACTGGTCGATGTTGAGTCTAGAAATGCTTTAGTTATATGTAGGGGAATTGATTGTGGGAGGGAACGTAAGGCTCTTTTACTCCTTTACCCTATGCCCTCTGATCTGAGTCATTCTCTTCTCATTCAACGTGGGTTAAGGACTAGGCTCTCTTCTTCTATCAGGTTCACGTGTTACTAATCCGTAGTAGCTTATAGGATTGTTGTTACAAGCCTCAATACAGTTTCTACTACTTCCATATGTTCATAATTGGTCTCAGAACCTTGATATTGTGATGTTGAGTGGTTATGCCACCATTTTTGCAGGATGTCTCAAATCATTTTGAGCATTTACAGCCGTTATGCTGTCCGAGTCATCTTAGGTTTCTAAACAATCTGATGCATTTGCAAATCCTTCCTCCCAGTTCCCGATGTCCTTTTGGGCCAGTTTAAGCACACTAATCCGTCTGTTGAGGTACTCCGCTGCCTCGGCATTTATGTTGGAGCTATTATTATGACCCTAGGTGTCTAGAGTATCACCTGGTAATCTAGCAATGCTTTGCATCCCTAGTGTGATGATTCTGGCCACCATTGTTGAAAGCATCCCGTGATGCCATTTAGTAGTAGATATTCTATTCCTGGGTTTTTGAACCCGAGATTCACCCTACTTCATGTCGTTAGTATTTGCTAGTTCCCTTATGATATTAGTAACCTTTGCGATAGTCCTCGAGGTCCGTGGTATTTCCTTCTTCCAAATACCATGAACCATTAAGGCAGAAGTTCTTTGAACCAAAAGATCACTATTAGAGTACTCCTGAGGAGTTCTTCATTCATAATTGTGATTCTGCCAGTTCTACCTTTCTGCATGGGTTATCCGGAAGAAAAATGTTGAACTCGTTCGACATACTAATCCATGAATCCACAATTCAAAATGTTATTTGCTCCTTGAGTTGTCCATTCTCAGCTGTATTCCGACCATCATCTATAAATTGATAGTCAGGAATAATTGTGCATTCGTGTTCATCGATGCCTATTATTCTTGTGGTCCGTCAAGCCATTCTATTTCAGAATGACTAGGAGAAACAAACTCCAGTACCTCATCCATATCCAGGATTGGGTCAAAGTAGTTGTGTTCTGCAGATCAAATGCCATCCAGCTTTTGCTCTGTTCTACCCTGGAGTATTACCCCTTTTATGTCAGGACTGTCATGAGAATTGCACCACCTCTTATGAATTCTTGACGCAGTAATACTTCTTGCCATCATTGTTCATTCCTCAGTTCCGTTTTATTATAACCGGAATGCCGACAAGTGAACCGTGATGTGTGAAAGCAATATTCCTAGCAACTCCGTTGCTTGGTAGTTAATGGACAATACTCTCATTCTTAGTGTGCTCGTAATTAAATCACCATCCTAAGATTGATCGTGCTACCTAGTCCATATTTCCGGGTGCACTCATTGACCAATGAATTGGGACTGTGAATCCCTCGCTCCTTGATCATATCGTCTTGCCCTAAAAAGCAAGATGGTTCTCGAGCTTAATAACATATCGGTGATTCGTGATTTTCCGAATATCTTCTCGGAGGTATCACCCAGCTGTCACCTGATTGCTATGTTGAGTTCGTGATCAAGTTGGTTTTCTTATAAATCACCCTTCACCAAGAATCTGTGCTGGATATCCCTAAGCTAGTTGGTTGAGCCAAATAACAACTTGGAGAGTTGGAAGATAAAATCTTAATCCACTTAGTTCATCACTAAGGGATATCCTTGTGTGTGTGTGTGTTGAAGAAAGATAATATCTTCGTCTATTGATCCACGTGATCAATTGTAGGGGCTATTGCCTTATCAATCCCTTGATTTGAGTGTGGGCTATCGTCAAATCAAATCAGAACCAACGATGTTCGTAATGTTGTCTTACTATTGGTTGATCCCTCGAGCATACACCATTACATCTTTTGGTCTGACCAATGCTATCACCGTGTTCACATGATGGTGGAAGTCCAGTGGTATGGAGATTCCGATGAGTTGCTGTTAAGCCCATCAGCAGCATTTTGTCTCCCCCATGATTCACGTTGAACATTACACTAGTGTTGGAAACTTTATAAGCATTACCCTCATGTCCCGATCATGAAGCATATGTCCGGTTGAAAGATGTGACTTCCTCTAATTCATGTGCATCTGATGTAAGTTGCCGTCGTGAATTTGAGAAAGTTTGTTTTGCTTCCTTTGGAATCATCCCAAGTCAGTCATGCATGTGTGAAGTATTCTATGGTCTGATAGACTAATCATCTACATTCTATACGTATCCCTAGCACACCAAGCCACTGATTGATTTGTTCAAGGAGAAGAAGTTTCTTCTTAAGAGTTAGACCTACGCAAGGACTTCGATATCCTCGTTGATGGTTCCCCCTGAACTCGGTAGTGTTTCATTTTAAGACTACCAGGTGACCATGCTTGTCTAGGACAACGTGTTCACATGCTTGTAGCAGAACTGGCTCATGTTTTGGAGCTTACTACCGTAGTTCATTCCCCCGAGAATCTCGCAATGTCGTCTCGTCGATTTGTGTTGCAAACCTTCCTTTTCCTTTCTAGACTCGATGAGTCTGGAATATCCTAACACCAACCAGATCTGAATCTCAGGCAGATATGACGGTTGGAGCATTTTCCAAGAACTATAATATTGGTCTCTCGATAACCGGTAAAGTGGATGTCGTGGCCAACACATCCAGCCGGAAGACCTATTATTGTAGTATCTCGATTGAAGAAAGTTGGCCACCTTTCCATGAGGATTTCGTAGGATTTACCTCCGTAGTTAATCCTTACGGATTCTTGTGCTCCCGAAGTCCGACCTTTTACTTGATGTCCTAGATACCAAACCATATCAATAAATGGGTTATCCTAGCACATCAAGGAGAACATTGGAAGCGGAGTGATAAATATCTCTCGGTCGATCATCCAGATTTTGTTTCCTTGGCCTTGCTAAGGTGAAATCTGAGGAAGTGTTATCTTCCTTTGCATCTGCATCATCCATCACCATTCATCATGGTGGTATGTTGTGTTGCCAAGATCCTTGACACAGATATTGGTAAAACCTTGATGAATATGGAGATGCTCAAGTTCTTGAGAGCACGCACAAGCACCAGGTTTTACCGTTGGCGTTAACTGGGATTTGCTTCCAGTTTCCTCGGTTATGTTATAACCTCTTCAAACAGTGGACTCACTCTCGACTATTGAGCTCTTCCCCAGTTACCAGAATCATTCCCAACATTTGCATTTTGTTCCCAGCCTGCACCTCAGTAGTTGTTGTTCAGGATCATCTTCAAAAGTGGACTTACCATGGGTCCCATTTCCGATGATAAGCAAAATTCATCCATTGCGTTGTCTTCAACAAGATAGTCCACATCATCCATTCTAGTCGGAATATGCCATTCTTTGAACTTCTTCAAACGATCGTTGTGATTGCCTTAGGCTGGTATAAAGAGTTTCAACGATCTCCGAATCAAAAGTAATTCTTTTTGCCACTTAAGGGCATAATTCTACGAGTCACCTTCCCCGAGGTATCACGTTTCGAAATCATGGCAAATATCTCCTTGCTACTTTGAAATTCATGCACCATCCTTTTCAGCATGGAATTTTTGCCTACCCAGTAGAACCTTGTCATCTACCTCTTTTCCATCACTCCTGATCTGTGTTTCATGTCTCAGCTGGAGAGATGTTACTATGTCTCATTCCATGAGTTGATCTTGTGATCATTAAGATGCTCCTAAGTTGCTCGAACCTCAGGGAGGTCGATTCTTCTTAAATTCTTCCTTTCTACTCGTCGTCATGTTGGATGTAGTTCTCAAAGCAAGACGTCGAGATCAAGGTGATGCAATGAATCAACATCCTTGAGAAGGACATCTGGATCGTGAAGGTCGTGTTAGCTTTGTATCCCCTCTGTCTTCTTACCTCACGTCTTGAATCTCAGGATGAGATTCTTGTTTATTAGGGGCGAGTTGTCACAGCCCTAGAATTTGATTGCAATTAGTATCATAAGCATCCATGCATCATGCCTATATTTGTTTGAAAGTTGAAATGGGGATGGCAGAAACCCCCAGCACCACTTAATCCAACTAGGGCTACTAAAATATTTTTCAATGATCCTGAAATGCCCTTCAAAAATGTTCATCATCTTTGTCTTGGTCTAAAACCTCTGACAAAAATGGTGCAATACTTTCTAGGTCATCCAAAGGTCACTGGATTAAATCATATGTTATTTGAATTTGGGCATTTAAATGCTAGTAAATATTTTAAATGCCCAAGTAATCCTAAACTGAAATGTTCCATGTTGGATATATTCTAAACAGTGGGCATGTTCAGTTTGGTGATTTTTGAAAGGGTCTAAGTATTTTTAATAAAGCCCTAAAGACTACAGAAAAATAGAAAACAAATTAAAAGAGAAAGAGGGAGAACCTACCTGGTGGGCCAACCGGCCCACCACTGTAGCAGCCCAGCCCACGTCCACCTCCCTGTCGTCTTCCACCTCCTGCCAGTGGGCAGGAGGGCGTGTGCCCGCGGCACGCACACGCACGTCCGGCCACCTCCTGCTTCCCGGGCGCCCTGAGCCTTCCGTCGCGCCACGCCATCCCCCCCAAGACCCATGTGGATCGATCTCTCCCTCCCTCGCTCTCCCCCTCGCCCATTCCCCGCCATGGCCGAAGCCTCCATGGATGCACCGCCGCCGTTCGCCACTGCCATCGACCTCCCCACACCCATCCAGCTATGCCACGAGTTCCGCCTCGACCCCCGGGTCCTCTGCACCAATCCAGGCACTGCCAGGAGCTCCGTGACGATGACCCCGAGCTATTCTTCCTCCTCGGACCCGTGGATCACCGCCGGTCGATTCGCGCCATCGAGGACGTCCCCAAGCCCACTGAGCTACGCTTCGACCTCCCAGTGAGCTCCTCCGTCGTTTTCCCCTGTCCCCGTGGCTTGTCGCTTGCCGTAGCCGCGCTAGCCACCGTACCGAGCACCGCCGTCCGCCATGGACGCCGGGCATGGCGCTGCCGTGCCACTCCACTCAAGCCGACGAGCCTAGCGAGCTCCTAGATGTACCAGGAGGCCGTAGATCCCCTTAGCTGGCCTCACCGTACCCTGCAGCCCCACGCCCGCATCAACCCGAGCTCCGGCCGCCGCCTCACTCGTCGTCGGTGCCTCTGCAGGCCACCCCAGCTCCTACCGCCTCCACCGTTGGATGCGCCACCCTGCTAGCTCCCCGTAGATGCTTCCCGCGTGCCAAACCGGCCCCCGTAGCGAAATCCCGAAGCCCTCCGCCGCGTTTTGGTCGCCGCCGGCGGAACTCCGGCGAAGCCAACGTGGCACTGTCATTAGCCACTAATGACCCCACTAAACTAACCCCTAGCTCACTGACGGATGGGCCCCCCTCTCTAATTAACCTGGTTTAGTTTCTGTTTAGTTTTAACTAACCACAAGGGCCCCACAGGTCAGTTTGACCTGGCCACGTCACCTATTGACCTGACCCCACCTATCTGTGACACTAAATGTCACTGGCTCACTGACCAGTGGGTCCCACTGGTCAGGTTTGACATGGACCGTGCCCTGTTGACCTGCTGACGTCATGACGATGTCATGCTGACGCAGTAATTAATTTCTGTTTTAAAACAATTCAGAAAATTCCAGAAAATGCCCAAAACTTCTAAAAATCATAGAAATTCAACCGTAACTCCAAATGAAATAAATTATATATGAAAAATTATCAGAAAAATTCAAAGAATCCATATGTACCATTGCCATGCATGTTAGAACAACTTAAGGCCACTGTTTAGGACAAATAAAATGAATGGTATTTAAATAACCACATGTGGAGTTTGAGTTTGAACTTTGGGTTCAAACCAACTTCATTTAATTGTGTTGCTAGTTGCATTAGCTCAATCAACAACATATTTCCATGTCGTTGTCATGCATCATGTTGTGCATTGCATTGATTGTGTTCCTTCTCTATTGCCGGTGGTCGTCCCCTCTCGATAGACGTTGTACCAACGCTGTGATCGTTGACACTGATGAAGACCCAATGATATCTTCAGAAGTGCCAGGCAAGCAAAACCCCCTTGTTCATTCCGATACAAACCCACTCTCTCGCTCCTGCTCTCTTTTACTGCATTAGGACAACAATGATTCATCTGTTACTTGTTGTGGTAGTTGAACCCCTTATCCTCTGCATGACCTGTCATTGCCACAGTAAATAGATGAAACCCACTAGCATGAGTAGGAGTTGTTTGAGCCCTGATGTGCCTACTCATTCATGCTTGTTTGTCATGCCTGCTATTGCATAGAGTTGTGTCAGGTCTGATTCATCGGGAATGAATCGGAGGTGTGTGAACATGTCCTACCGTGTGTGAGCTAAGTGTGTGACTACGTTTTTGGTAAAGGTAGTGGTGAGAGGCCATGTAGGAGTACATGGTGGGTTGTCTCATTGCAGCCGTCCTCAGGAACTGAGCTCTGTGTCTGTGATCCATGAACAACTACTACCACTCATTGGGATCCATAATTGACCCTCTCGGCTTCTTAATCACCCTAGTACTCTGTCCAGGAGTTGCAACTAGTTTCTGGTTATCGTAGGTTATGTGTTGGCGGCCGTGCGTAGCGCTGACCCTAGGGGAGGGCTATGTTGCGGTAGATACACCGTGGCACGGTGTACCGGGCGTCCGTTTGGTGTCTCGGGAACCCTGTTCACATCGTTCGGGGCCGTATGTGGAAACCTCGGTCGGACTCCCTGCGGATGGAACCTGGATAGGCGATAATCCTGGACTAGAGACTTAAGTGTTTAGGTAGGCCGTGGCCGACACCCTCGCCAGGCTTCCGCTTGAAGGTTGCCGAGATACATGACGTGTATATGGTGGTAAGTGGTGGGAGCGTGTGTGAAGAAGTACACCCCTGCAGGGTTATCATTATCTATTCGAATAGCCGGATTCCTCGGATATGGAAACTTGGACCCCTTGCATAGTTCATAGAGAAGTGAAAGTGGATACTCTAAAACTCGCAAGATAAGTGTGAGTGCTATGGATGGCTTTCTCGTAGGGAGACGGGAGCAGTTCCATAGTGGTGTATTGAATGGTGACTATGTGGACTCGTGTGCGCCACCTCAAAAGAGTTGCTTGCAGTCGTAGTTCAGGTTAGCCACTGAGTCAAAGCTGGCTTGCTGCAGTTAAACTCCACCACCCCCCCTTGTTGATACCGATGCATATGTAGCTAGTTGTGATGTATGTGTTGCTGAGTACAATTGTACTCACATTTGCTTAATTTATGTTTTTGCAGAGAGGCTTCAGTCTCGCTAGTAGTTCCGCGTGGACTTCGATGTTTAGCTTGATTCCTCAGCTACAATCTTGTGCCCTCGGCAGGATCTGGTAGATAGTCAGGCTTCTTAGCCTTTTTCCATTTGTAGATTTCTGTACTTAGACATGTTAAGCTTCCGCATGTGCTTGATTTGTATGCTGTGATTATTGGGTCATGAGACCCATGTTTGTAATATCTCGCTCCTCGGAGCCTAAGGAATAAATACTTGAGTTGTAGAGTTATGTTGTGATGCCATGTTGTATTTACACATATCGAGCATATTGTGTGTATGATTGAAATGCTTGGTATGTGTGGGATCCGACAATCTAGTTGTTTATCCTTGGCAGCCTCTCTTATGGGGAAATGTAGTCTAGTTCTTCCATAAGCCATAGTAGTCCGCTACAGCCCGGTTCACCGGAGTCCTGCTAGCCCAGCACTACTGCTCAGGACACTTGACTGGTCGGCATGTGTTTCACTTCGTTCCTGTGTCTGTCCCTTCGGGGAAATGTCACGCGGTGACATCCGGAGTCCTGCCTAGCCTGCTACAGCCCAGGTTCCCGGAGTCCTGTTAGCCCAGTGCTACAGCCCGGATTCACACGCTGCTGACCGACATGCTCGACGTGATTCATGTATGCCTGTCCCCATAGGTTAGTGCTGCTTTGGGTTCACGACTAGCCATGTCGGCCCGGGTTCTCTGTCATATGGATGCTAGCAGCACTATCATATACGTGAGCCAAAAGGCGCAAACGGTCCCGGGCTATGGTAAGGCGACACCCGTGGGAATACCGTGCGTGAGGCCACAAAGTGATATGAGGTGTTACCGGCTAGATCGATGTGACTTGGAACTGGGGTCCTGACACTGTCCCTTCGGGAAATGTCACGCGATGACATCCGGAGTCCTGCCTAGCCTGCTACAGCCCGGGTTCCCGGAGTCCTGCTAGCCCAGTGCTACATCCCGGATTCGCACGCTGCTGACCGACATGCTCGATGTTCATTCATGTATGCCTGTCCTCGTAAGTTAGTGCCACTTTGTGTTCACGACTAGTCATGTCAGCCCGGGTTCTCTGTCATATGGATGCTAGCGACACTATCATATACGTGAGTCAAAAGGCGCAAACGGTCCCGGGCCATGGTAAGGCGACACCCATGGGAATACCGTGCGTGAGGCCGCAAAGTGATATGAGGTGTTACCGGCTAGATCGATGTGACTTGGAATCGGGGTCCTGACAGAGACTGACTGGAAATGGCACGCTAGGAGGGGACTCAATAATATGCAGGGACGAGCATTCTTGGTCTCAATCACACTACACAGTTCTACAGAACTCTACCTTGGTGACCCCGTATGTTGATGAACACAACAGTCTGCGCTCCAAACACCCGGAGTAGTGTGACCACTGGATTACATGTGAACACATCAGGACTTTCGGCAGTTGGTTGGAAACACGCCTCAGAGGCGTCAACACTGTTTTTGAAGAGCTGTACTCGTTGTCCAGGGGACCATCTTCGACTGTATTGACTTACAAAGGATACAAGATAAATGGGAATACATTTTAGACGATCGCCCATGATCGAAAGAGCACCAACCAAAACAGTGTTGACACCTACACGGCCACTTACGAGAGTGAGATCTGATAGATATGATAAGATAATATTTTTGGTATTTTTGTGATAAAGATGCAAAGTAAAATAAAGGCAAAGTAAAAAGCAAAGGAAATAACTAAGTAGTAGGAGATTAATATGATGAAGATAGACCCGGGGGCCATAGGTTTCACTAGTTGCTTCTCTCGAGAGCATAAGTATTCTACGGTGGGTGAACAAATTACTGTTGAGCAATTGACATAATTGAGCATAGTTATGAGAATATCTAGGTATGATCATGTATATAGGCATAACGTCCGAGACAAGTAGACCGACTCCTGCCTGCATCTACTACTATTACTCCACTCATCGACCGCTATCCAGCATCTAGAGTATTAAGTTAATGAAAACAGAGTAACGCCTTAAGCAAGCACTACAAAAGAAATACACTTCCGTGATGATATGTGTTTGTCACAGTAAGTCGCTTTTTTTGTCATGCATGTACATCCATGACAAATTTATGACAGAATCAAGATAGTCATACTTGTGCTGTCGTAGAAGTGTTCCATGACATTACCAAAATTATCATCACGGAAGTGTCCACTTCCATGACGATAAATCGCGCGTCATAGAAGTGCTTTCATCAAGGGTGACCGACACGTGGCATCCACCATAACGGAACACCGTTAAGCTATTGGGTCGGGTTTTGGATCCGATAACCCGTTAACAGCCCCGACCAATGGGGATTTTCCACATGTAAAATCATCATTGGCTGGAGGAAACATGTGTCGGCTCATCGTTGGGACAGATGTCAACCACTCATTGGATGGAAGGCGCCTATGATACGTCGACACGTGGCACGGCCCAACATAGGCCCATTCCTATGAAAAGGTCGGCCCGTTTAACTTGGTCAAAAGGTGGCGGTCCAGCCCATGGAAAGCCTGTTAACGGCCTGTTCGCATATAGCCCATTTACAGCCCGCTAACCCAAGGCCCGTTACGCCCTATCTGAATTAGGCTCAGTAGCGTCATCTGGGCCATCCAATATGATTCCAGCCCGTTTTCACTTCTAGCCCATGTATGGCCCATGACGTCTTTCGGCCCATATGAGGCCCTATGTAACTCTTGGCCTATTAACGGCCCGTGGTGAAACTGGCCCGTAATGATCAGTGTATCACTTTACACCCATTAATGGCCCGTGGTGAAACTGGCCTGTAATGAATAGTGTATCACTTTATACCCATTAACGGCTCGTTATTCCGTTGGGGCGTTTCCAGCCCATGTTATCTTTCGGCCTTGTTAGAGCCCATTTATTCTTGGGCTCATTGCCAACATTCGTTTACTTACGGCCCGTTACTGTCATTTTCTGCTTGTGGGCCAAATTCAGCCCGTGGTTACAGTCGGCCCGTTTGTGGTCCATTAATACGTTGGGCCGTTTTCATAGCGTCATCAAATACGGCCTATTAATGATGGCCTGTTACGATCGGCCCATGAATGGATGATTCCAACTCTAGCCCATTTACGGCCATAATGCGGCCTGTTATTGGCCCATGTTTGGCCAATCGATCATACAGCCCGTATAAGGCCCATTGATGATACGGCCCATAGAAGGCCTACTGTTTCTACGGCCCGTAGAAGGCCCACTGTTTCTATGGCCTGTAGGAGGCCCGGTGTCACTACAGTAAATATTAGCCCATGGTTATTGTGGCCTAGTTTTAAAAAATAGGTTATTGCAGCCACTAGTTAACCGCGGAAAAAGAGCTGCAATGACTACAAGCAAACAAATAAAAAAGACAACAAGGAAATAAATAAGAAAGCAACTAATGCTAGGCTATCACGACTATTACACATATTACATCCACTGGCATCAAAGTTCGCCACCAGTGCAAATATAGGGAACAAAGTAGCATATCATATACACTGGCCGTCAAAATTGGCCACCAGTGCAAATAAACGCGGCAGCAAAACAAGAGCATAACTGAAACAACTTCAGAAGAGCTCAAGAAACGTTATCCTGGGTATCCACCATGTTGGCAATAAGCTTAGCATGCTGATTAGCTTTGTCCTATTTGGAGCTAAAATCCTCCAAAGCTTATTGTTGCACCAGAAAGTATCCATCTGAATGCTCCAGGGACTTCTGCAGTCCTTCCGCTTCTTGTCGCAGCACAGCTAATCGATGTCTTTCAGCTTGTAGTTGAGACTCAAAAAATCAAACTGATTCAGACAGTGAGTTTGAATAGCTTGTGCAAGCGGTAGTGGCCAGTAACTCCAACACTAAACCAAGACAGGATGTGTCACTATCCTGAACCTTATCTGCATTACTTCCTTTACCGTTGCTTAATAAGGCACTCTTCCCCAATATTCTGTCAGCATTCTAAAAGAAGAAACAAGCAGACACATAACAAGTTTAGCATGTACTAGTATATGAAACTCATTTCGGTGAACCAGTTCATTAGTAAGGTGGACATGATTAAACTACCAAGTCTTCTATTGCCAAGTACTAGTACATAATAAAAGCATCAAACAAACATATATCTATGTCCTATGGTAGCAATGGAATCTTAAATTAGAACAGTTGTTCTTCTGGTTTAGGCACTTGTTCTAGATGAACAGAGTACAGTAAGACACAAAAATATAATACTTAAAAATAGAAAATGAGCTCATAGACCTTACCACATTCTTGGTTCGGGACCAGTATAGAACAAGGCGTTCCCAGTCATCGTCCAGTAAATGTGTCTCAGGAGAACGTAAGGGAATTTGATGAGTTTCTTTGCCAGTGAAGTATGTTTTCTTCAGGTAATTCCGATACTGCCACCAAGCATTCTTGAAGATAGTAGAGGTATTAGCATAGGTTACCTCATCCTGAGTTTCGAAATCGGTCCTTCTCTATAGAGAAAAATGGGAAAATTTGCTGTATTATAACCATCATGGAGGTAGGATGTATGGGACGAAGCAAAGTAATTGCCATGAATAACATTACTTACACATAACTCCTGGACAAACACCTGCAACTGGCATTTTCCTTCATCTTCAGTATAATATTTCCAAGATGGGAAGATACACACATATGATTTAACAACATCAAATGCGATAGATGCTAAACTACGACTAGCTGGTTGTGCTTCCTCCACATGAATAGGCGTACTAACTGGTGGAGTTGGGGTTCACCGTGATAGTACTGGCCCTATGGGCACTGGAGCTGCCTTACTAACTGCTCTTGTTTGGGTGCTCTGTGGTGGAGATGGTGCTGTGTCAACAGGAACTGGGTTACTATCGGATGGGGTTGGGGTTCACTACTAGAAAAAGGGCTGCTAGTGGCGCACCTATTTTCGCTACTAATGGCGCACTACTGGTGCGCCACTAGCATCACGCCATTAGAATTTTTTCTAATGGCACACCATTAGAATGTGGTATTCTAATGGCGCACCGTTGGTGCGCCATTAGTATGGCCCACGGTGCGCCATTAGTATCTGGTATACTAATGGCGCACCACATAGAAGTGCGCCATTAGTAACAATTTCTTTTCATTTTTTTTCAGAATTTCTTTTTAATTTTTTTCAAAAAATTTCAATTTTTATTCGTTTTTTTCTTAATCTCAGGTCATTATGTCTTAATCTCGGGTCAATATGCTTAATCTCAAGTCAAATCGCACTCCGTGGTCAAACTTCCCGAAAGGTCACCCATCCTCACACTACTCTAGCCCAAACACGCTTAACTTCAGAGTTTTATCCAACCCCAGCAACAGCTCACTTCACATGCACTTGTTGATATATCTAGCATATCAATCCTATTATACCTTGTTGATGTCTGGGACTTTGTTCATGTTCATGACTATGATGAAATTTTGAAAAACATTTCAAACTTCCCAGTCATATTACGTATCATTTTTTGAAAATAAAAATTAAAAAAATTTTCAAAACTTTTGTTTTGAATTTTTTTGCCTCTAGATCTTGAAAGCCCCATAAATTTTTTGTGTTAGGTTTTTGGGGATTTTGAAAATGTTTAACGGGGTTCCCCCGGTTAAATTCGGATGTAACTTTTCGAGTAGATGATTTTTCATATATAAAACTTTTTAATCCGAGTTCGTATGCAAAAGTTATGCCCATTTTACAAATTTCCAGAGAGATTTTGCAAATAAAGTCGAAATTTATATTTGTAAATTTTCCCAACAACTAGACCACATATCACATGGCAAACTTATTTTCTTTTATTTTTTTGACATTTTTATCATTTTTTTATTTTTTTAAAACTGAAAAGGCGGTCCACAGGGGGGGTGGGGGGTGCATTCGGTGGAAGCCGGGCAAACTAGTAATGGCGCACCGTGGGGTGGTGCACCATTAGTAGTTAAACTAGTAATGGCGCACCACACCCACAGTGCGCCATTACTAGTTTTGAAAAAAAAATTGATTTTTTTTGAATTTTTTTTGAAAAAAACTTAGTAATGGCGCACCAGTGGACAGTGCGCCATTACTAGTTTTTAACTAGTAATGGCGCACTGTCCACTGGTGCGCCATTACTAACAATTTTTTTTTATTTTTTTTTTACTTTTTTTTCAAAACTTCTAATGGCGCACCGTGGGTGTGGTGCGCCATTACTATGTCAACTAGTAATGGCGCACCACACCCACGGTGCGCCATTAGTAACAAATTTTCTTTTTATTTTTCAAAACTTCTAATGGTGCACCACACATCAGGTGCGCCATTAGTAATATATTACTAATGGCGTACCTGTATGTGGTGCGCCATTGCTATATTCTAATGGCGCGCCACGTGTGACCATTTCATCTATAGCCGTTTTCCTAGTAGTGGTTAGATTGGGTGAAGCTGGTTCTCTGTCCATCGTAGTAGGGGTACAATCTGCGAGAGTTTGGGTTATGTGTGGTAGGGCTGGTTTTTGTGCATGTACAACCAGGGTGCTATCTCCACCAGTTGCATTGTTTTATTTGAAGACCCTGTTTTTAGTCCGCTAGATACTGGCATCACCCGCTCCAGTTCAAATGGCTGATAAACAGGAAACATAGTTGAATGTACAGACATTGTGTGAGAGACAGATGCAATAGATAGTGTGGAAAAAAGAGGGCATGAAATAGTTGACATGTATATTGTTTAACTAAAACAGATAGCTGCCAGGACCCCGATTCTAAGTCACACCGATCTAGCATGTAACACCTCATATCACTTTGCGGCCTCACTCACGGTATTCCCACGGGTGTCGCCTTACCATGGCCCGGGACCGTTTGCGCCTTTTGGCTCACGTATATGATAGTATCACTAGCATCCATATGACAGAGAACCCGGGCCGACATGACTAGTCATGAAGCCAAAGTGGCTCTGACTTATAGGGACAGGCATACATGAAACAACATCGAGCATGTTGGTCATCAGCGTGTGAATCCGGGCTATAGCAACTGGTCTAACAGGACTCCGGGAATCCGGGCTGTAGCAGGCTAGCAGGACTCCGGACGTCACCGCGTGACATTTCCCCGAAGGGACAGGCACAAGAACGAAGTTAATCACATGTCGGCCAGTCTAAGTGTTCCGGAGCAGTAGTGCTGGGCTAGCAGGACTCCGGTGAACCGGGCTGTAGCGGACTACCATGGCTCAGTGGAAGCACTAGACTACATTTCCCCATAAGAGAGGCTACCAAGGATAAACAACTAGGTTGTCGGATCCCACACATAGCAATACACGTCACACGTACGCATAACATGCAAGTATGTGTTGTACAACATGGCATCACAACATAATGCAAACTCATATAGAATAAGGCCCAGAAGAGCCACATAGCATTAAATACAAAAAGGGGTCACATGACCCATCATTCAGAGCATACAAGCAACGGAAGCATCACATGTCTGAGTACAGACAACTACAAAAGAAAAAGGCTCAGAAGCCTGACTATCTACATGTCCCTCCCAAGGGGACAAGATCGTAGCTGAGGTAACAAGCTACTCGTCGAAGACCAAGTGGTACTACTAGTGAGACAGATGTCTCACCTGCAAAACAAAAATAAAGCAAATGTGAGTACAAAGGTACTCAACAAGACTTACATCAGATCCTATCATACATGCATTTGTATCAAGAAGGTAATGTGGGGTTTAGTTGTAGCAAGCCAGCTTTGACTCAGTGGCTATCCTGTTCTACGACAACGAGAAACTTCTTTGAGGTGAGGTAGCGCACACGAGTCCACTAATCACCACATCAATACACTACTATGGATTCATCCCCATCTCTCTACGAGAAGGCCATCCATAGCACTCACACTTGTCTTGAGCATTTTAGGGTATCCACTTTATGTTGTCTATGTACCACGTAAGCATCCAAGAAGTCCATAACCACGGACCCGGCTATTCGAATAGATCATGATAACCCTGCAGGGGTGTACTTCTTCACACACGCTTTCGCCACTTACCGCCATGTACACGTCATGTATCTCGGCAACCTTCAAGCGGAAGCCTGGCGAGGGAGTCACCCATGACCTGACTAACCACACAAGACTCTAGTCCAGGTTTATCGCCTATTCGGGTTCCATCCACAAGGCGATCCAGCCGGGGTGTCGCTCATGGCCCCAAACGATGTGTGCAGGTTTCCCAAGCCCACCTCGCCGGATGGATCTACGCTTGGTACACCGTGCCGCTTGTGCCTAGTCTGTCCCAAGCCCACCTAGCCGAGTGCCACTTGGTAGACTACTAACACTACCTACAAACACCAGAAACTATTTGCAACTCCTGGATAGAGATCAAGTTGGCTAATAAGTCGAGAGGGGCACTTAAGAATTCCAATGTGTGGTAGTAGCTAGTCATTGGACAACATACACGGAACTCAGTGCTTAAGGACGGTTCCAGTGAGACAACCCACCATGTACTCCTACATGGCCTCTCACCTCTACCTTTACCAAATCGTGTTCACACGCTTAACTCTCAACACCAGAACATATTGTAACATTCCAATTCATTCCCGATGAATCATACCTGACATACTCTAAGCAATAGCAGGCAATGCATGGTAGGAACACAACATGGCTCAATCAACTCCTACACATGCTAGTGGGTTTTAACTATTTACTGTGGCAATGACAGGTCATGCAGAGGAATGGATTCAACTACCGCAGCATAAAGTAGCAATTGAATCGTTGTTGTCCTAATGCAAAAAATGAGAGCAGGAGCGAGAGAGCAGGATTGTATCGGAATGAAAAAGGGGGTTTGCTTGCCTGGTAGATCAATAGAGGGGGCACTGCTCCACTGACAGGTACTCTGGATCGGTCTCCGGAGCAGGACCTATCGAGCAGGAACGGTGTCGACAAATCAAAACACAATCATATGCAACAATATGATGCATGAACATGGCATGTAGATGTGATGTTGTTTGAGCTAATGCAGCTAGCATTCATTTGGATGAAGTCCATTTGAACCAAGAATTCAAATGCAACTCCAAGCTAAGTCTTTATAAATGCCATTTACATGTTTTCACCTATACAGCAAGTATAAGTTAGTTTAACATGCATGAAACTGGTACAGATGGATAGATTGAATTTTTCTGATAATTTTCCATATATAACTTATTTCAATCTGAGCTACGGTTGAATTTCTATGAATTTTAGAAGTCTATATCATTTTCTGGATTTTCTTGATTTATTTATAAACCAGAAAATGATATATTGCGTCAGCACTACATCAGCATGACGTAAGCGAGTCAACGGGGCTGACCAGGTCAAGCCTGACATGTGGGGTCCATACGTCAGTGTCACAGTTACTTAACATGGTTAGTTAGTTATTAAACTAATCCTAAACTAAAATTAACAGGGCCGGGCCCCACATGTCATTGACCCATACGGGTCAAATCTGGTCAACTGGGGGGGGGGGGGGCGGTCAAACCAAGTCAACCCACCGGCGTTTAGCCGCCAGCGAGGCAGAACGCGACGGAGGGGCACGGGATTCGCCTTCTGGCGACAAAACGCGCGGCGGAGACCACCTACGCGATGCCCAGGCTCACGCGCATCCAGTGGGACACACGGTAGGCCGTGGGGTGGCCGGAGACGATGGCCACGACAACCATGGCGGTGGCCGGAGCTACAGGAACGGCGGGTTCGGTGCTACGGAGCTCGGGAGGGGAAGCCGTTGGTGGCTACGGGCTCGTGAAGGGACACTGAGCATGTTGATGTCCTCGCCCGCGGGCTACAGCGTCAGAAACGACTGCGACGACATGGCTGTGCGGCGGCGAGCTTCGGGCACGGCAGCGCTAGCGCTTGGAGGACATGTGGGGCGACGGGGTTAGGGCGAAACAAAGAGGGGCTCACCCCGCGTCGTTTGGTGGCGTCAGCGAGATCGGGGGAGGCCGGGCGGCGACGTGGCGTTGCAGGCGATCTCGGGCACTGGAGGTTGAAGACGACGGCGGTGGCGGCGTTCCAGGGCTTCCCGCGTCGCGTGGCTCGACGGAGAGGTAGCAGGCGGTGGGGCGGAGCTCGTGGGCACGACGACAGGGCGAGGGGGAGGCGGTGAGTGTGACAACGGCGAGTGGCGGCGACGGGCGTGCGCGGTGGTGGAATGAGAGCAAGACAGGGGAGGGGAGAGAGAGCAGCGAGTGAGGGAGAGCAGAGAGGGGTCTCGGGGCGTCTCCGTGGCGTCGTCTAGGCGCGTCGAGGGGGAGCCATGCAGGCAGGCTGCTGCCGGCGTGGCGCGCTCGCGCTGGGGCGTGCTCTGCTTCTCCTCTGCCTTCTGGCAAGAGGAGGGGGGTGACTGGCAGCGGTGGTGGGCTGGGCCAGCTCCTGGGCTGCACAGTGCCAGGCCGCAGGTAAGCATAGGTAAGCTTTTTTTCCTTTTCTTATTTTTTTTCTATTTCTGTAACTTCTTTTCTGATTTAGTAAAATACTAAATCAATTTATTTTCTTCTGAAATTTATTGTAGGAGCTAGTTGAAATATTCCAGAGCCCCTCACATAAAAATCGGAATTATTGGACATATATAAATAAATATATCATATATATATATATCCAATGCAAATAATTATTGCATTAATTCCAAATGGCCAAAATAAATATTTATGAGCTCCTGAAAATATTTGTTTGAATTTAACCTGTGACCAATATTTTCAGAGAACAACATGATCATTTTCTTGGACCTTTTTGGAGCAATTTTTATCTGGGTTATTTCCAGAAATGATTCCTGAGGGTTTCACCAATCCCCATTTAAAATTTAAATGAAATTTAAACATGATGCTCACAGGAAGGCTAGCCTAGGTCATACCAGAACTATGGATGTGACAACAGCATGACATAATTTCACATATATGATGTCTATCTAAACTGGATAGCATAGCATAACATAATTCAAAGATAGGATGAATAACTAAACATGATCGCATGACATAATTCACCTACATGTTATCTAAGTAATCAGGATCGCATCATTTAATTCACATATGTGATTTATATGCTAAATAGAGGGCATTCGATATGATGTCTGAACTAAGAACATGGTGTTGAATATTGTGTATATGATGTCTAAACTATGCAATGCAAGACACCGTATGCATGATATGAGCAGTATAACTGTGCCAAGTTAGAGCGCACACCTCAATGAGGGAATAGGACTGGTCATCTCTCTCTGAATCCATCTCTGAGGAGCTATCGGGACCAACAAGAGATCTGCTTCGACAGGTAGCACTGTCTGCTCTGAAGGCCTTGTTTTCACTCCAGATTTTTCCATCTCCCACCCAAATGGCTGATTCACAGGAAGAGTAGTTTAATGTATAAACATTGTCGACAAATGGAAATGTAATGAAGAAAAGGATGGGCAATATATCATTCAAATATATGATGCCTGGTTAAACAGGATGGCATTGCACATTTCACATATATTATGGCTGGCTAAAAGACATGAGACTGCATAATTCCCATATATGATATAGAAACTAAACAGGTGGCATTACAGAACATGTCTAAACTAAGCAGATGACATATATGATGTCAAAAGTAGGCACTGCAAGGCAACATATGCGTGATATGACTAACATCATCATGCCAAGGTTGAGCAAACACCTTGGGGTTTAAATAGGAGTGGTCAGCGGAGTCCGAATCCGCCTCAGAACAGATATCTTCCTCTGGATTACAATTTGGAGAGGGGTGGGGAGGGTTTGCCATTGAAACCACCATGGAGCGATGTCTGCATGATATTGTATTGCAGCGCAAAACTCTTCTCCTTTTCTCTACATGTTTAGCATGACTGTGTACAATATCTGACATGCATACGAAAAAAATATGGTGAGATTATGTAAGGAGAGCATGAAGAAATTTAGAGTGATGGTAACAACCAGTGGATCGATGTTTTTCCGTTGAACCAAAATATCCCTAATGGATCGACGTGAATGTATAGTAATAAGTGATGCAACAAGTGTACAACCTCTTTGCCGTAGCCGTGTTGACCTCAGCATCATTGGGTTGGTCGCTGAAGCAGTTGAGGCAGAGGTGGCTGTCGGAGGTGTGGAGGAAGATCTAAGGAATCTGTAGATGGCATCCAGGGCACTGCTCTGTTGCGATGGATCGTTCTGTCGTTGGAGCAGCTCCGGTGAGCCGTAAGACGTCAAGGCTGAAGCAGCAC
Source organism: Triticum urartu (assembly GCF_056163025.1). Taxonomy (NCBI): domain Eukaryota; kingdom Viridiplantae; phylum Streptophyta; class Magnoliopsida; order Poales; family Poaceae; genus Triticum; species Triticum urartu. The sequence continues at coordinate 641,922,795 of NC_141879.1, read as the reverse complement.
AAGACAGACATCGTCCATCTCAAGTGGGATTCTAATAGCATCTCCAATAGATGATGTAAAATGGATGTAAAATTAACATCACCAAAAACCACCTGACTACAACAGATGAGGTAAAAACTATTGACTTTGAACTTAACTGTCGAAACTGAAATTTACTATGGAATCTGAATGCTACTTTCGAAACTGAACGCAATGGTAGTAGAGAGGCACTTGACATGTAGTTTAGGGAGGGCCTGCAATTCATCTTCAACCTGCACCCCCCTGAGCCGCCACCCACCACTGGCCGAACCGCCGGCCCCAGCGCTGCCTCGCCGCCCCGAAACAACTCGCCACCGCCGCCCCGGCCAGCCCTCTAGGCCTCCCGCCCCCACCCTGAACCCTAAGATAGATAGTGGGGTACCTCTCCGGCGAGCCCCCGTCCCCGCTGCGGGTGGTTCTTCCTTAACTCCGGCGAGCCCCCCAACCCCTGAAAATTGACTAACCCAAAAGTCGATTCAGTCGACTGAAGTGTGGCTTAATCGGAGCAGAGCAGCAGCACGAGCGAGGGGGAGAGCGGCAACAGCAGCTGGGCGAGCGAGCGATCGAGCGAGAGCCGGAGCAGCAGCAGTAGATCCAGCTGGTATGGACACCGCCGCCGAAGGGGCCTCGCACTGGGGGAGAGCCGCCGTGGAGATGTCACCCGCGGCGCCGGCTTCAAGGTAGCCTCTCCATGGGGGTGCGGGATGGAACACCGTCGGCGCTGGGAGGTCGAGTTAAGGAGAAGGTGTGATGCGATGAGTGTACAACATCTTTGGTGGCACCGAGTAGGCCTCGGCTTCGTCCGAGGAGTCGGTGAGGATGCTGTGGTTCCGGTGGAGCAGGTTAAGGCGGCGCTGTGGGGACGGAGCAGCCGCGATAGACGAGGCGATCATCGGAGCAGCTCCTTGGAGGTGGAGGACGGGGCGGCTGAACCGGCGGGACGGCGAGATGGACGACGGATCCTCATTCGGGGAGGTGGACGAGGGACGTCGAGCTGTTGCGCTGGACGACGTCGTCGAGGAAGAGGCTCCGGCGGGGCAGCAGTGACGTGGTGGACGGAGGAGGGTGGGGTTTCGCAGCTGGAGTGGAGAGGTTATGGTGGCCTGGGATTTCGAATGGCGAAAAGGGGGCGATGGGAGCGGGTGAAGCATGACTAAGGAACGCGCTTGTCCAAAATGTAGTGTGTGTTACAAAAATACCCCCCACCGATTTGAACTAGTGGCCCTTCCTGCTCAGGGTTAGAAGGGGGATTTCGCGTGTCGGGATTTGGCAGCTGGAGGGAGTTTTCGCGCGCGTTGTAATTTCGGGATAGAAAGGCGCGGGTTGTGAAGGCGCCAGTTTTGGGAGCGCGATATCTGAATTTTCAGGATATAACAAGACGCGGGTTGTATTTTAGGGACAAGCCTAACGTGTAGTAATATTGTACTTGTATGTACCAAAACAATTCGCACTTCCCACAACCAATAAGAAAACGAAAAAATAAAACTATTCACACCACACAAAGAGAGAGTCTTGCCCCGTTTTACTATACAAATGCTATTCAAAGCTACTCCCTCCTTCCATCTATATAGGGCCTAATGCGTTTTTTGATGCTAACTTTGACCAACTATTAGAGCAATGATATATGACATGCAACTTACGCAAAGCACACTGTTAAATTCGTCTGTGAAAGGTTCTTTCAATGATTTAATTTTCACATTGTGCATGTCATGTACTATTAATCTTGTCAATAGTCAAAGGCGGTCTTAAAAATCTCATTACGCCCTATATAGATGGAAGGAGGGAGTATGAATCCATGTTATGTCCGATTAAATTTTTTCGCTTGCTGTATAATGCATGTAACCTACTCATACCAACATTTTAGTGCATTCCAAATGTCTATACTACCACTGCAATTTGAACTAAATTTGAATTCGTTTCTCTATTTCAATAAGAATCTACAATCATGATTGTTGCCAACTTCAACCATCATAGTTTCCTTGCTATCCGCCATATATAAATCAGACGGCCTATAATGCAGGATGGTAGGCACACCATCATCAACAACTCCGTTTTTATAAGAGTAGAGATAAAACATATTAAATGTAGTATACCATGTTCATAACCACACCATGTGTATCACCGTTATATATATTCACACATTCGTCAGTTTGAAACACTATGATAAATTCTTCAAATATCTGAATTCGCTTTTTATAATGAAGTATATATGATCTCTATTCGTCTTTTATACCCACACAACCCTCTTATCTTTGTAGCTAGCGCTAACTTTCTCTTGTGCATGCACACACCCGCATCCCTCTCACCCTCCCTCAGCATTCTCTAGCTCCATCGCGCAAATTCGTCTTTTCACTTTAGGTCGTTCACCCACGGTGTGTGTAGGCCCCCTAGCTCCTTCTTTACGGCACACATCGATCGATATGCCTCTCTAGCCAGGTGTTCCTAGCACAAACACAAGCTTCCCCTCTTCTCTTGTCACCGTCCATGCCTCACTCCCACCACTCTTTTCATCGTTCTCGTACTCGCACACTCCTCCCCCTCGATATAGTATGCCTCTCGTACCACCTCCTACATGCACCCCCCTCTCTCTCTATCCTTCTCCTCGTGCCTCATTTGCTTCTAACACACACATGCATGTATACCGATCGATCTCCCAAGATATACCTAGATCGACTTTGACTACCCCCCATCGATCGACGTACCTCACAAGTTATGTCTCTCCTTTCTCTTACAAAGGGCGATTGATATTCCTATGTAGTTACGTCTGCTTACCACAGCCACATCGTCCCCCCTCATCATTTGTGCATGCCTCCTGACCCATCTCTCACACGCATGTGCACAGACAACAAGCAGCCATCTCCTCTCTTATTGATATTGCAGGCATGCCCTCCGTTTGTCTAGCCAGCCTATCCCACCATTTGTTAGAAGCAACTCCACTACCACCCCCTCCAACACTCTAGCTCTGTCTCTCTCCCAACCTTATTAATCTCCTGCACATATGCATGGATGTCGATCGATCTCCCTTAATACATGAGGCAAATCGATCTCCTTAATACATGAGGTAGGCCTCTCTCCTCCTCCACACATATACAAGCCATTGTACCTCTATAGTTAATTGGGCCTCCCTCTTCCCCCACAACACACCGATAGTCGAGCGCTGCAGGTAGGTATCCATGCCACAGAGACAAACTACACATGTCCCATCTCACGTTCCAGTAGGCCAACCACTCTATATCTTTGACGTGGGCACACAAAATTCGATGGCACTCTTTATCAATCGCGCGCGCGCACACACACACACACACATCATCCCTCTCTTCGATTCTATGGACACCTCAAGCCGATGATACCTCCACTCTCTTCTCGCGGATCGCCCCTATATATATGTTATATCCAGGACTCTATTTCACACACATTGCATATGTTAAATTTTTTGATTGACCCCCCCCCCCCCACAAAAAAAACTCTCAAGAACCCACACACTATATCTCTCTAGGTTTGTATCTCTCTCACACAACCCCACGAAGGTGGTGTACGTATACAAGAAGAGAATAGGTGCACCGTGCACATACTCATGCTTCGTGCCCAGCCACACCCGCACGGGTACATGGTGGAGCTCATTTCTTTACGAAATGGCAGCCCACGTGCTAATTTGAACGCCTGTAGCGGTTGTTTACCTAGGGAGGTCGTGTACCACGCGTGCACGAAACAAAGTTCGACTTGACGCATTGCCGCGTTATTTTTAAATAAAGTTATAGCGCTCAATGGCACGTACACAGAATATAAAACGATTTTTATGGAGGAAAAGGTAGTCCGCTCTTCATAGTATCTCACACAAGGCTCTGGTGGCCTCTCTCTCTCTCACCGTTGGTCACTGATCCGGCCGCATCCCGTCCGTCGGGGGAAAGGGAGTGCGGTGTCCTCTCTCTCTCTCACCATTGGTCACTGATCCGGCCGCATCCCGTCCGCCGGGGGAAAGGGAGTGCGGTGGCCTCTCTCTCTCACCGTTGGTCACTGATCCGGCCGCATCCCGTCCGCCGGGGGAAAGGGAGTGCGGTGGCCTCTCTCTCTATCACCGTAGGTCACTGATCCGGCCGCATCCCGTCCGCCGGGGGAAAGGGAGGAAGTGCATCGTTTCTCCATTCGATGGCGCCGAGGCAGCACGTCCCGATCTGCGGTACACGCCGTTCTATGTGACCAAGCTCCGGCGCGGCAGGGCTACGCCACCTGCTCGCAGATTCCGCCCACCGCCGCTCACCTAGTTACACCCCGACGACCTCCAGGTATCCCCTCCGGCCTTGCTCCACTGCCCGTTTTCCCACGTCACTGTATGTGGATCTTCCATAGTTCTTTGCCCAAAACATCGCTCATCCGGCGTACTTTCCATATTGCATTCTCGTCCTCACACCGTTTTAGACAAACACAACCGTGTTGTTATCTTCCCTTAAGACAAGGAATATGCTTATTTTTTGTCGTCGCATGTGTCATCAACTGTTATTGGCCAGTAATTGTTTCCTTTCTACCTCTTTTTTGCAAACAGGGCTATCCATTTCACGTCATTGCTATTGCGACCTTTTGGTGAACTGCACAAATCACTTTTTCCTTAAGAGTGTTTTGTGCAGTTGTACTAAAATGTCACACGGACAACGTCTCTACATTTCAGTGCGACTGCACAAAGGGAGATTGGTTTTGCTCTATCCTCCTCATCCAACTCCGAGCCTAATCTTCTCCAACTAGTTAGTCTTAAGAGAGACTGAAAAGGTGACCGGCTTCTATTTGTGTGTTTATTGTTTCATCAGCAGTCCTCTATTATCATAACCACACTTGATATCTTTGGAACAGGGATGCTCAACTCTATTTTAGTGGAACTGCACAACATGATCGGAATGTTGCATGCTCCAGACAGCTACTTTTTTCCCAACATGCCTTGTTGATTTAGACAGAGCTGGGGGGACGTTGCTGCCAATGAAAGCATGGATCAATTTTAATTTAACACCTTCTCACAACTTTGTCTTCAGTTGTGATGTAATTATTAGCTCTGATCTTCTAATAATTGACATACATTAGCAAGGAAGTTAGTTTTTTATTGTTTCCGAAAGAGCATCGATGGCAAGACACGTGAAACAAAAGCTGAAAGCTCACACCATTGAACAATTTCATGTCGCTGGAAAATAATTTTTATTGTACGTCAATTATGTAAACAAATGATGGAAGCTTGATAGCATTGCTAGAAGCCTCTTCATCATCCGGGTCCATGTGCCATGCACAAAATTATACTCCTTCGTTCCTAAATATTTGTCTTTTTACAAATTTCAAACGGGCATATTTTAGAGTGTAGATTCACTCATTTTGCTTCGTATGTGTACTCCCTCCGTTCCTAAATATTCTATTCGTCTTAGCAGAGATATCAACAAGTCACTACATACGGAGCAAAATAAGTGAATCTACACTCTAAAATATGTCTATATACATCCATATGTGCCAATCCATTTGAAATCTCTAAAAAGACAAATATTTGAGGGAGAGAGAGTAGTCACTCGTTGAGATCTCTAGAAAGACAAATACTCCGGAGTATATTTAAGAATCGAGGGGGTAGTGCACAACCACATGGGAGACTCAGCCCGGTCGTTGCGTCGCATTAATAGTGAGTAATGAGCAGTCAAATCATAAGCCCCACCTTTCCCACTATAAGTTGCTCTGAAGAAGCTACCATCAATACGCTCTTCTTTGAATCCGCTCATACTACTCCATCCGTCACTGTTTATACATCGCGCTTCAGAAAAAAGAAAAAAAATCTGTGGGACCAAGGCGACTAGCGATCCGCCTGAAAAATAGCATTGGTAGTTATAGCACGGCGTCTATTACTAGAGGGAATAATGCGTGCACACATGCATGCAGTGCTTCCACCCTGGGTACACACATGCATGCACACCGTAGTAGTACAGTACATGGAGAGAATATTGTGGATTTGATTGCGGTTACCACGCCCTAATTAATTGAGCATTATACCAAACGCGTCTAAAGTCTCTCTGGTGGTGGAAATGCATTGAGAGAAATGCATCATAATGAAGCCGCCCTGTAAACTGTGATGGAGGGTGGAGTAGTATGAAGGTGCAAAACCAAGTATGCATACTACTGCGCTTGGCTCTTCGCCCCTTCGTGAAGTCGAATAATGATGGTACTCCGCATGTTGGGTACTACAGTGTATGCCTCTGACAATCTAACACCGAATGGACTGATGCATGTCCACCAAGGGTAGGTTGCATTAGTCAAAAGGTGTAAGCGAGCTTCACCTTGTCCTGCAAGCTTCTCCTCGTTCTGCGAGTTGACGGGACACACCAAAAAGTAGTGCTAGTCCGTACTCCCTCCTGTCCGGTTAATATGGCGTAATCTTTTTTGCGGGTAAATGAGAGAGCTTTATTCATATATAAGCATTCTTAGGACGATCAGCCAAGACACTGGTCACTAGGTAGCGAGGTACCACGCAAAAAACAAGTAGGAAGCGAGGTGTTTCATCAAGCCAGCTCTCGGCCACATTCAAAGTGCAGCAAGCATGGTTCGCACAAAGATGCGCCGCAAGGTTTGCTGACCTGTTTACATGCTGAATAACAAAAAAAGAGGAAATATTACTGAGCGCTACTATTTGTAACAGGATATGAGCCAGAATTAAGCGAGAATTGTGGCGAGTGTTCCATGCAATCAACTTCCATTATCACATGCGAGGACCCTCGAAGAGAACCAAATGTGTTGAAGATTGCTTTATCACATTTTTAAAATTATAATAAGAGTGCAGACGCTCCTCCATCCGGTTCCTAGTACTAGTATAGTACGTACCTTTATGGACTATAGTAGTAGTACTAGTAAACTTTGCGCTTGGCTGTTCGGGAAGTCGAACAATAATAGCACTAGTAGTATAGTGTATGCTTCTGGCAATCTGACACCAAATTCACTGTTGCACGTCCACCGCCTAAGCGAGGGAGAGCTTGCATTACTCAAAAGTTTCTCCTTGTCCTGCGAGCCACCGCACGCAAGCTTCTCCTCGTTCAGCAAGTTGACGGGACACATCAAAGTAATGCTAGTCCATGCTGCCTCCTCTCCGGTTAATATGGCTTAATTTCAAACGAGATAAATACACTGTCTGTCACTGTATATTTGTAAAAATATGGTCAGTGGACTTCATAATACGCTCATTCCGCTCAATATATATATTTTTCGGTGTTCATACGGTCACTAGCTCACCCTGACTGAGTATGTGTGTGTGCATGCATATGTAGGTTGAGCACTTGAGCATGATCGTGTGTGTTCCGTCGTGTGCTCGGACATGCATGCATTAGGGCATCGCACGCATTTTTGCGTCCATGTGTATGTGTGACTGTTGCATACACGTAGGGGGAGTACGTGGAGGGGCCACTAAGGAGTAGTCAAATCACACAGTAAGTTAGTCGGAAGAAGCAACCATCATTTAACTCTTGAATGACACGTACGCAATATAAAATGGTTGATATGGAGAGAAAAAGAAAACCACTATATATACACTAGCAGGAGCCTAAGCTACAAGCCTGCCCACTTAGGTTGCTCTCTTCACAAGCATAGAACGACGGGCCTGATCCCACAGTTGGGGGAAGGGAACAATGTTCTAGGTAGACGCGGTCGACATCGGCGAGGGAGAAAACCCACAGTCGGTGCGTCCCATTCGGGGGTCACTACGGTATGGGCCGATACCGCGTCCCAACCGCCCTTATAGCTACAGCCCGACATCCCAGGTAGTCCATCTTCCTTTTGGAGCCGGCTTGCTCCACTGCCGTAGCTCCATCTCCATGTTGATCTTTCTCTACTTCTACCGGCTTCTATTTGTGATGAGTTTATGTCTCATGAACTAGTGCCAGTACTATTATACTAATCACACTTCTTCAATATATTTGCCATCAGGGATGCTCATGTTGATTTTAGTGGAACTGCACAAAAGCATCGTATGATCCGAGCGTGCCAGCCGTCTTTCCTTCCCGACATGGAAAGTGCTATGGAACAAGAGGTACTAGAAGGTGGAGAACCAAAGAGTGCCGCTTCTATTGTTGCTGACATTCTCACTAAAGAATCTCCCTCTAGCACATTCCTTCGACAGGTTCTACCTGGCCAGGAAATTAAATCATGTTTAGGGTTTAGGGTTTAAGTCGTAGTGACCCCATCAGTAGTTTTTCTATCGTACTCGCTCTCACAACTTTTTTCTTTAGTTGTGAAGTAAATATTGGCTATGATCTGTGAATCATTGAGATGCATCAGCATGCGTGTTAGTTTTCCTTTGTATTTGATGGAATGTTGTAATGGGGGAACCTTGGAATAGGAATGAAAATGGAGTGGAAAAGTTTCCATTTTTCCAGAGAAAAAATGGAAACGGAGAGAAACCAATGTTTCGTTTCGTTGGATCGCGCCATCGAGCAAAACCAACGTTTAAATCACATCTTTCGTGTTCATGTCTCACCCTCCTCCACGGCTCGACCCCACACGGTCTCTCGGCATGCCACTCACCGCAAACCGAGTAGTATACCATAACTTTCCCGCCTTCTTGTCGATGGATCGCGCCATGGAGTACTAGAACTACTGGAAGAGATTGACGAGTTGGGGGAGGACAGCTAGCTATAGCACGGACTCCCAAGAACTTACTACTGGAAGAGATCGCGCATGTTGTAGCCGGCTATTGTGACCTTTGAACGCGGAGCAACCACGTGCACCCGGAAGCGGCACGGGCGATGCTCTCTCGGCCGGCACGCCGCAATCAATGCCGGCACCAGTGAGAGGTTGCGTCCGCTTTGGCCGGGCATGAATGCGGCACTGACCGTTTCGACCGGGAAGCACGCGCGGGTGATGAAGAGGGTTCGGGTTGGTCAGGACCGGCCGTCGCAGCGGTCCGGACGTGCGCAAACAAGAGATGTTGTACGTTAATATTGCTGCGTATATAATTAACAACGTAAATAATGTGCCAGTTGGACAAATATGATTGGAGATGGAGATGGAAATGGAATTTTACATAAACACGGATATGCATGTCTATGTGTGTGTGCGCGATGACTCTCGTGACCTGGAAGCGGGGGAGTGTTTTTGATCGAGTTTTGTTTCTTGGTACGTTAGAAAATCAGTTTGTCTAATTCACATCTAGATGTTATTTAAGGATATCACATCTAAGCTCCCACAAGTATATAATGTAGCACCAAGAAACAAAAAACAACTAGGAAAAGACCATAAACAGAGTGGACATCAATTTATATGTGACATAACTATGTCACATCTAGATGTGTCCTAGACAGACCCTTAAAAAATTGTCCGCCAGTTTTCGTTTCTTTTTTCCGGGAACGCGCGTATTCTATTTAAAACCACTACTATGGTGATATTTTTTACTCCATTATAGCCTCTTGTTTGATAAAGCTTCTCGCGTCTCACTCTCTCACCCTCTCCATATCAAAACAAGATGACAGTGTCCACTCCATCTCTCTCCTCACCGGTGGTCACAGATCTGGCCGAATCTCATCCGCTGTGGGATGCGCACCGTCCTCTTGGAGCCAGCGCTGGCGCGGACGAAGATCCTCCGCGCCCTTGTTCGCTGCCGTCGTGTGGGCAGATCCTGCCCGCCCGCCTAAACGACATCTCGCCCACCTGAGGTATAACTTCTTGTACTGGTCCAGCTCCCCAGGTCGCTGCGAGCGGGTTTTCTTCTATGCGACTACTCCCCAGCTCCCCATGCATAGTAGTTAGAGTTTGTCGGCTGGTCCAACATCACCTACTAGTACTATTATCGAGGAAATGCCACTCAAAAAGTTGTCCTGATTTATGCCTCGGTGGAGGTATACATGTTGTTTCAACAAAAAGTACATGGTGGTTGTGCGGTCATTGTCCATATGGTGGTAGTACTATCACTGGTTAAATGAAGAGATGCTTTTTTTCTCGGGTATCCTGGTTTAGTTCCCATCAAGATAATTATGATGCTTCTGTTTGTTGGTGTACTTTTCATTAATTCTTATTGACAATTGAGATGTCGTTGCTAACCCTTTTTTATATTTTTGGAAACAGCGATGCGTGTCTCCATACCCGGGCATGTCTTCCTCAATTTTAGTGGAACTGCACAAAATTGGATGGCCATTGTTGTTCCCCCTCACTGTCCTCTGCCACGTGGTTCTTCCTTCCTCAAGCTTGATTACTGAGAAGAAACAGACCACAGTGAGGATTTGTCGAACTTCTTAGGTGCCTCACCCAAACTTGATGCCAAATGGATGATGCATCACCACGATGACCTATCGATGCTCATGGTTGCGTCGGCTGGTGAAGCTGATCGATTTTCGACGAAAAACAAGCTGTCTTCCATCAGTGCTCTTTGCTTGTTACACACAAAGATGATATCGTTCGTTAGTTCACCTTGGTTGCGTTGGAGACGCAGTCATCTTTCACGTTGGTACAATTTTCGCTAGGGTTTTACGACAGGTGGCCCCAAAATGTGGTTGGCTCACCTGTCATACAGCCAAAAGCAGGTGCAATGAAGGCACCGGATCTCAGTCCGTACTACAGTAGTATATATATAAGCGGGAGCCTCAGCGCTTGTTCGCTAGGGTTTGCACTCTCCACACGCTCGCCGCACTACATATATGTTACTCCCTCCGTTCCGAATTACTTGTCCTAGATTTGTCTAGATACGGACGTATCTAGCACCAAAATGAGTCTAGATACATTTGCTAGGGTTTGCTATATTCACAGTCTCTCACCCTCTCTTCACCAGATCTAAACAAGACTGCATGGCCTCTTGTCTCTCTCTCCCCCCTCACAGTTGGTGAAGGAGGCGTCCGTATCTCGTCGCACCGGGAAGGGGAGGAGGTGCAACGTTCACTCTATCGCCTTCGGCGAGGGAGGCAATCCACTATCGGCTGCGCTGTTCTCTTTCACCCAGCACCTATGCGGGAGGGCCACCGACCCCTTCTTCCCCGCTTCCGTACTTAGTGTGGGCAGATCCGGCCTCCCGCCTCACGCCTTGCCACATCCCGACGACCCTAAGGTATAAGTTTCTTTGAAACCGTCGTTGCTCTAGCTGCATGTGGATCTTTTTCGATCTGTAGTCGAATCTAGGTCTTGGTTCAAAGAGGAATGAAGGGTGCGGTGGGCTGGAGCAAGAATCTAGGATGTCGTTCAATGAGGAAAGGAGGGGCGAAAAGTAGTATAGACTGGCTATCCGGCCGCTTTGTAGGTTGAAAAAGGAAAAAGGGGTAACCCAGCACACACATCTATAAGGAACCGACCTCTTTGTTGAAAAGGGAAAGAAACTGGGGGTCGGGTAGTTTGTGCATGACTAGATTTGCTACCCTCACATAGGAAGAAGGTTCGAAGAGAACAAATATGGGACCAGCGCATATATGCTGCTTGGCTATATACTCTGCATCACCCATTTATACGTGTGGACGCACATGGTGCTGGCATGTCCCATGCAGCTATTTTGCTGTTGTTGATCTCAGAATCAACTATTGATCTGTTTTAAAAGAATTTCTCTGTTAATATGAATGAATGCAACCGTTTTAGAAATGCTACTGTCCTATACTTTGTTTTTCATCAAGATAAGGTAGATGCTTCTTTTTGTGGCCGCATGATTCATCCTCCTTTATTGGCCAATAATTGTTTTCTTTTTTTCCTCTTAAAATAGGGATATCTATTCAACTTGTTGCTATAGAAAACTTAAATGTCACACTGGCAACTTTCTTGATTTCAGTGCAACTGCACAAAACTTGATTGGATTTCCTATTCATGGTGGTAGATTCGTATTTTATGTTGGTCGTCTCATGAAAGGTCAGTACAGGCCTTCATCCACATGATTGTGCAGTGTGCTTTGAGATGCTGTGCTACTTGTATTGGTACTATTTTAAATAAATGATGAATTGAAGCTATTGTATTGCTGTCTTTTCCCATTAAGTAGTGAACAAAAATGGGACCAACCCAGACATGATGCTTGTTGCTTTGTCACAACAAATTCAGCATCACCCCCTTTATAAGCCAGTAATTGATGCCACTCTCAGAATTAACTACTGAATCTTATTTCAAAACTGCAACACTTGTTAGGGATTGGCGGGATTACCATTTTTGTGGACGCATGTTTCATCCTCCTTTATTAGCCAGTAATTGATTCCTTTTTTGCCTCTGTTTATACATGGATATCTATTCAACTTGTTGCTATTGTGACATTTTGCTTTGCTACGCGAAACACTTTGTTTGATTTCAGTGCAACTGCACAAAACGAGATTGGATTTCCTATTCGTGTTGGCAGATTCGTACGTGATCTTGTGTGTGTCATGACAGGTTGGTACTTGCCTTCATCCACATGATCGTGCAGTGTGTTTTGAGATGCTGTGTTACTTGTATTGGTACTGTTTTAAATAAATGATGAATTGAAGCTATTGTATTGCTGTCTTTTCCCATTAAGTAGTGAACAAAAATGGGAACAACCCAGACATGATGCTTGTTGCTTTGTTACAACAAATTCAGCATCACCCCTTTATACATGTTGAAACAAGGCATTGTTAAGATAATGTCTCCGTTAATATGAATGAATTACACTGATGGAGAATTGCTACTCTCCTGCTTTGTTTCCCATTAAGATAAAGTAGATCAGTAGATGCTTTTCTTCTGGGAGTACAAGTCATCAACCGTTATTTCTTAGTAATTGTTTCCCTTATACCTATTGTTGCTTACAGGGATATCAAAATTAAAGCTCGGTTTTATTCCGACTTTGATTTTAGTTGAACTGCACAAAAGGAGCCAATGTGTAAGGCAAACTGCTGCATTACTGGGTCTAGTTTGTCGTTCCACTTTGCAGAAAGAAGCAATCACTGTTTGCGCTACATTACAGAAGGAATGACCGAGAAGCTTTACAGAGTATTATTAGACACTGGTGACATGACTAGTCTGCAGAGACCATTGGCAATTTAACAATACGTGGAGTGCCCTGGGCAAAAAGTGCCCAAACAATTATAAAAGCTACGACAGGACTCCACGATCATAGGCATTACATATTTTGAATGGGAAAAGCTTGTCAAAGTTTAATCATTGATGTTAGCAAGAAGACGTTAGTTTAGTATATTGGAATTGGAAAACCTTGTCAAAATTTGCTCATTGATGTTAGCGAGAAGACATGCATTTGATATTTTTGAGTGGGACGCCCTTGCTGTGAGCAGCGTCGAGTGTTTTTTCCTATTCCTGTGTTCAGTTTAGAAGTAAATAGTTACTCTGCTGAGATATTCCTGTGTTAAGAGTTTGTTCTGAATATTGTCTATGTAATGCCATGCCTTGTGTTTGATTGCAAAGTTGAGCTTGGAATGTTGTGGCATGCGGCATCACGAGCTGTTCACCATGCCTCCTGAGAATAATGCTTCGTATTGTTTTGCATGTCGATCTAATGCCAGTGATTTGCTTGTTAAGAAGATCATCCTCTTCTGTTGTTTCCGTGCTTAAGAAGTTCATCGTCTGATGTTTCATTCGTAGCCTATACGACAAGTCGGGTAGGTTAGACGTGAAACCATATGTACTTCCAACCAACTCATGATATTAGGCTGTGATTGGATCGTTGTTTTCCAACCAAAACCGCTTGTAAAACTAACGCTTGTAAATTAAAGCAGATGGTCTCGGGCGAAGGCGCTTGGTTGGTCGATTTCGACTAGTAAAATATCGGAAGTACTTGACACACGATAAAAACGCTGAACGACACTCGGACGATTGCTAATCCAGCCGTTAGCTACTGTTTCAGCCTTGCCATTGATGGCATGATACGCACGTCATGCATGTATCGTCCGGTAATGTCATCCATATAGCAGTGCTCATAAAATATACACTGGTCTCTCAAATTACATGCGTAACCCGCCGGTTTTCCTTACAGACCTCGGGCCCTCGGTTTCATTACGCCTATATTTTACGTGTTGTTTTCGATGATGAGTAAATTACACTTGTATGTTAATATAAGTTTGAAATAAACCAGAGCTCCCAAGCGCGGCCTTACCGTTTCATTCCGTCTCAGTTTCTCGAAGGTGCTCATAGGTGTCCGATGATCCTGGCTTCCTAAATGAGTAGTGGGCGCTGTATCAGACCATCCATAGGGCCCGCGAGGCTCTCTCCATTGTCCTTCGAGTTGTTGCACTCGCCGTGGCGCCGAGCATTGTTAACATCGTCAATGAACATGAGGATTCAGGAGATGACTTTATTTTGACTAGATGACACTAGGGACCCACTAGGGCCATAGCCGTACGTACGCAAGTGCCTCCTTATTATGTACAACTATATTTTTTTTGCTTTCTCCTGGTTTTGTGACATCACGGTCCCATACCATTGTCAACCTATGTAGTCAATATAAACGAGAGAATTGCACAAGGTGCAGCCGACAACTGGGACAAAGCAGCTCGAGCAGTATTTGTGTTTTTGAGGCGTGAGCACTGTAGAGTTTTTCTTGGCGATGATTTCGTTGTTGTTCAGAGGAGAGCAGGGTATTAACTGGGCGGGCTGTGGCCCGTCTAGCCCAGGCCAGATATTGAGCCCAGATACTAATTTTTTCAAGATGAAAATGGTTAGCCTAGCTATACGTCTTTTTGAGGAATACCCAGGCAAGGTCAACTTGTTATTCTCCGCCCCGCTGGGCTGCAAATCTTTCCTAGGAGGGATGCATTAGGCTTAACAGGAAAATGGGCTTTAAAATAATAATAAATGGGATGTAATTATAAAAACTGGGCAGTAACTATAAAAAACGCACCAAACACGAAATTAGTTTATAAAATATTATTTATGGATTTTGAAAATCTTAAATTTTCATTGTTGCGCGCACAATGTTTCGTTGGATTTTTACATAATACAAATTTATATATAATCTGACTAGAAATTTCGGGATAAAAATATTTCGGAGCCCATCAAAATGTGGGAAATTTTATTGAATTTTGTCTTCAACGGTTGGTTGAAATTATTAATCATTGTCCTAGCTAGAAAATGGGCTGTACTTTTAACAAACTATAAATGGGTTGTTGTAAATTCCATTAGAATTCCAAAATGGGCTGTACATTCTTACAAAACGCAAATGGGCTATAAGTTCTCTGCCACACACTTGTGGGCCTACTAAGTGACGTGTCCCCTAAAAAAATAAGTTAACGCGTATGCAAGGCTTTGCCAACTTATTATAGTCAACACACGGTTCTAGCAGCAGTGGCCATTGGATGTCTATCCAACGGATGTCGTGCTTCTTCTTCAATCTCGGATATTCTTAGCTTCGGCCGCCCAAAAAATGATTCCTCCCCCTGACATCTGGGGCGCACCATTTCGGAGGCTGACCTGTGGGCCTAATAAGTTGGAGCGTACCAAGGGCTTTGTCAACTTAGTCAATAATAAACGTTTCTAGCTTCAATGATCGTACGATGTCCATCCAACGGCCGTAGTGCTTCTTCAACCTCTGGTCTTCTTGGTCCAGCCGCCCAAAGCAGCGCCGGTCATGCCTCCTGCTCCTGCCTCCGTGGCCGGTTGTGCTGCCACGGAGGCGTCACCGCCCCATACTACTCCCACCGCTGGCCAGGCCATCCCTCCATTCACCCACACCCCCTGTTATTCTGTGGCGACGGCAGCCTCACACCACAGCCGAACCAGTGAACCCTTGTACTCCTCTCCGTGCGGGCTTCCACTGCTGCGTCTTCCCCGGCTCCGCATCGTCCCCTTCCTAGGCCTCACCGTCGTCCAGACCACCGCCCTGGTGCTCTCGGCGCAGCGTGGTCAACATGATCAACGACCAACTTCCATCGGAAGAGTACTGTACGTGGAGAGGCTGACAGCTGGGTCCAGGCGGCCGCAAGGAAGTGCCTCCTTATTACGCGCAAAATAATTATTCCTCCACCTTACAGCAGGGACCCACCGGACGGGTCACCTTATTTCGCGAAAAAACATTTCCCCCCTGACTGCTCGGACCCACCGGACGGGCTAGCGTATTTCGCGAAAAAACGTTCCCCCCGCTGTCAGCTCGGACCCACCGGAAGTGCGTCCTTATTACGCATAAAAAAATTAATACCCCCTGCTAGCTGGGACCCAGCATGGTGGGAGGCTAACTTGTGGGCCTACTAAGTTGACCGGGATGGGAGCCTTTGTCAACTTTAGTCAATATGAACGATTCTAGCTCCAGTGACCATACGATGTCCATCCAATGGCCGTTGTGCTTCTTCAACCTCTGGTCTTCTTGCTCCAGCCGCCCAAAGCAGCGCCGGTCGTGCCGCATGCTCCTGCCTCCCGTGGCCGGCTGTGCTGCCGCGGAGGCCTCACTGCCCCTACTATTCCCACCGCTGGCCAGGCCCTGCGGGGATGGCAGCCTCACACCGCAGCCAAACCAGTGAACCCTCGTACTCCTCTTCGCGCGGGCTTCCACTGCTGCGTCTTCCCTGGCTCCCTGTCATCCCCTTCCTAGGCCTTGCCGTCGTCCACCGCCCTGGCGCTCTCGGCGCGGCGTGGTCAACGTGGTCAAGGAACGACTTCCATCGGACATGGACTGTACGTGGAGAGGCTGACAGCTGGGTCCACGGCCGCAGCAAGGAAGTGCCTCCTTATTACGTGCAAAATAATTATTCCTCCACCTGACAGCGGGGACCCACCAGACGGGCAACCGTATTTCGCGAAAAAAACGTTTACCCCTGACTGCTGGGACCCACCAGCTACACCTTCGCACGCAAGGAAGTGCATCCGGGCAAAAAAAACAAAACGATTCACCCCCCTGACTGCTGGGACCCACCAGCTACATCTTCGCATGCAAGGAAGTTCCTGATTGTCGGGACCCACCTGGTCGAAGCCTACGTAGCGTTGTCATTCTGGTCGCGAACGTGTACGTACATATATAATGGTCGATGTAGAGGCGCGCACGTGTCGTAGTAGAGGCGCGCACGTAGCATGTACACATACGTACAACGGTCAGGGTGCAAGAAAGAAAATACGGCCACGTATGTGTACATACGGGCGAGGTCTCGAACGCCTACTCGCGCATACGTACGGTGAGGGCTCATGTACGTGGCTAGGTCGGAATGGAGAAACAACGTCGTCGTCGTGTTCATGGGGAGGCAACGGAATGCATCGTGTTCATGGGGAGGTAACGAAATGCTCGTGTTCCTCGGGAGGGCTTGGAAGGAACAGGCGATGGAAACGAGGCCTGGCGTACCGCAGAACGGAGGAAACGGCCTTGTGTTTGACCGGCCACGTTCGAAACGGGATCCTGTTGATCGGGAGGGGTCTGGCGTACTGCAAAACGGAGGAAACGGACCTCCTACGGTCGAAACGGGGGACCTGTTGATCGGGAGGGGTGTGGCGTACCGCAAAATGGACCAAACGGACTTGTGTTGGAGCGCTACGGTCGAAAGGGGGGTCCTGTTCACACTAGTAGAAAAAGGGTCAAACGTGAAGAACATTAGTGCCGGTTTGATTTAGGCCCGGTACTAATGGTACCATTAGTGCCGGTTCGAACGGATTTGCATTAATGTCGGTTCGTGTTGAACCTTTAGTACCGGTTCGTGGCACGAACCGGTACTAAAGGGGTGGTGGCAGGCTGGCGTCAGGCCGGGGCCCCACGATCACCTTTAGTACCGGTTCGTGCCACGAACCGGTACTAAAGGGCCAACCTTTAGTACCGGTTCGTGGCATGAACCGGTACTAAAGGGGTCTGACCTATAGTACCGGTTGGAGACACAAACCGGCACTATAGGGCAATTTTCAAACTTGAAAAAATCATAACTAAATCATCCTAATTCAGAAAAATACATATAATATATCAAAATTTGCAGAACAAAAAGATTGATCCGCTGAAACCGGCACTATAGGGCAGTTTTCCGTTTCGAAATTTTTTTAAAATCACAAAATTCCAAAGGGAAAATAGAGTTTTTGGGCGTTTTAGACGTTTTTTTGGACGTTTTTAGCGTTTAGTGCTAGGGTTTAGATTTTAGCATTTAGGGTTAGGTTTTATGGTCTAAACCCTTAGTTTTTACTGTTTAGCATAGAGTTTCCGACGTTTTAAGTCCCGGGTTTAGGGTTTAGCACAATTTTTGAAATGACAAATTGTAAAAGGAAAAAAAAGATATGCTCTAATTTATGTTTTTTTGAATTTTGGTTAAATCTTGTCAAACCGGTCAAACAACTGATTCAAGAAATATAGAGTGTTACTAAATAATTACGCAATAATATTAGTGTTACTAAATAATTACGCAATAATATTAGTGTTACTAAATAAGTATCTCAGTTTTTTTGAATTTTGTTCAAATCTGGTCAAACTGTGGTCAAACTGTGGTCAAACTATGGTCAAACTACTTATTCAAGAAATATTAGTGTTACTACATAATTATTCAAGAATATTAGTGTTACTAAATAATTATTTCAATATTTTGAATTTTGGTCAAATCTGGTCAAACTGTGGTCAAACTATGGTCAAACTTTTTCAAGAAATATTAGCGTTACTAAATAATTACTATTTTTTTAGAATAATAGTTTCAAACTCAAATGGTGAAATGTGTGACTTCATGCTCAAGCTAAACTCCTGAGGGTTAATAGGATTGACATCTTACTATTGTTAGGAAAACAACAAGTGCAGACTCGGAAACGAAGGAGAATAGAACCTGAAAGTTAAGCGTGCTCGGGCTGGAGTAGTGAGAGGGATGGGTGACCGGTCGGGAAGTTAGATGATTTGGAATGAGTGGTCCACACTTGAGCAGTTAAGAGAGGTGATTAGAGAATAAATCATCAAATAATTCAGAAAAATTAAAAATAAAAAAATATCAAATTTTTTTTCCAAAATTTTCAAAAAAAAAAATTCAAAAAAAACCTTTAGTACCGGTTGGTAACACCAACCGGTACTAAAGGTCCCCCATACCAGGGCGCGAGCTCACGCCACGTGGTGGCACTTTAGCGCCGGTTCGTGCCGAACCGGTACTAAAGGGGGGGCCTTTAGTGCCGAAACTTTAGTGCCGGTTCCTAAACCGGCACTAAAGGGCCTGACGAACCGGTGCTATTGCCCGGTTCTGCACTAGTGTCATCGGGAGGGGTGTGGCGTACCGCAAAACGGGACTCCACGGGATACTGTTCATCTCCACCGTCGACCCCCTCCAGCCTCCACGAGCTACTGTTCATCCACCGTCGAATTTCTCCAGCCTCCACCTGCGACTGTTCATCCACGGGCTCCTCTTCATCCAGCCTCCACCGCGCGCTACTCCACCGGCTACTATTCAACCAGCCCTCTCCACGGGCTCCTGTTCAACCACCCCTCCACGTGCTACTGTTCATCCTGCCCTCCACCGTCTATTGTTCATCCTTCCCTCCACGGGGTGGTCCTGTTCATCCAGCCCCCCGCGGGGTCCTGTTCATCCAGCCCCAACCGGCTCGATCGATCGGGGTCCTATTCATCTAGAGGCAACACCACGGGGTCCTGTTCATCCACCCCCACTGAGAACTGTTCATCCAACCCCCCCGCAACGCTCACTGTTCATCTAGAGGCAACATTGATCAGCTTCAGTTAGCAGCAGTAGCGAAGGAATCGCTCGATCGGGTTCAGTTAACAGCCATCGATCGATCACTCGGGTTCAGTAACACGTAGCCTGTAGTGCAATCACTCGGGTTCAGTTAGAGCCCAACGCCTCGCTCGGGTTCAGTTAGAGCCAACGCCTCACACACACGCGCGTACGTGTACGAGAGAAACGCGCATCGCTCGGCCCCCGACCTCCCACCGTAACCGGGAACTCCCCGATATTTTCCTCCCCCTTGCTTCTACCACGGTGTTTTCTGTCATGGATGGCCCAAAGAATGTCATGCAGCTGCGTCTCTGGCCCGCCTAGGACGAAAAGCCAATTTTCTGTCATGATTTTTTGTCATAGAAGTAGGAGCCCACCACATCTATGATGATACCAGGTTTTGTCACAATTATCGTCATAGAAGTGTCATATGTATGATAGAAAAAATTTCGTTCAGACCAAAATGTCACGGATGTGTCTTTTTTGTAGTGAAGATGACATGATGTAGAGGGATAAACTCATGCAATATGATGAAAACCCCATATTGTTATCCTCGATGGAAACAATACAATACGTGCCTTGATGCCCCTACTGTCACTGGGAAAGGGCACCGCAAGATTGAACCCAAAGCTAAGCACTTCTCCCATTGCAAGAAAGATCAATCTAGTAGGCCAAACCAAACTGATAATTCGAAGAGACTTGCAAAGATAACCAATCATACATAAAAGAATTCAGAGAAGATTCAAATATTGTTCATAGATAGACTTGATCATAAACCCACAATTCATCGATCTCAACAAACACACCGCAAAAGAAGATTACATCGAATATGTCTGCACAAGAGAGGGGGAGAACATTGTATTGAGATCCAAAAAGAGAGAAGAAGCCATCTAGCTACTAACTATGGACCCGTAGGTCTGAGGTGAACTATTCACACTTCATTGGAGAGGCTATGGTGTTGATGTAGAAGCCCTCCGTTATTGATACCCCCTCCTGCGGAGCTCCGGAACACCCCAAGATGGGATCTCGTGGATACAGAAAGTTGCGGAGGTGGAATTAGGGTTTTGGCTCTGTGTCTGATCATTTGGGGTACGTAGGTATTTATAGGAGGAAGGAGTACGTCGGTGGAGCAACAGGGGGCCCACGAGGGTGGAGGGCGCGCCTGGGGGGGGGGGGTAGGCGCGCCCCTACCTCGTGGCCTCCTCTTTTGGGTCTTGACGTAGGGTCCAAGTCTCCTGTGTCTTGTTCATTGAGAAAATCACGTTCCCAAATGTTTCATTCCGTTTGGACTCCGTTTGGTATTCCTTTTCTTTGAAACCCTAAAACAGACAAAAAACAGCAATTCTGGGCTGGGCCTCTGGTTAATAGGTTAGTCCCAAAAATAATATAAAAGTGGATATTAAAGCCCAATAATGTCCAAAACAGTAGATAATATAGCATGGAGCAATCAAAAATTATAGATACGTTGGAGACGTATCAAGCATCCCCAAGCTTAATTCCTGCTCGTCCTCGAGTAGGTAAATGATAAAAACAGAATTTTTGATGCGGAGTGCTACTTGGCATAATTTTAATGTAATTCTTCTTAATTGTGGTATGAATATTCAGATCCAAAAGATTCAAGATAAAAGTTTAATATTGACATAAAAATAATAATACTTCAAGCATACTAACAAAACAATCATGTCTTCTCAAAATAGCATGGCCAAAGAAAGTTATCCATACAAAATGATATAGTCTGGCTATGCTCCATCTTCACCACACAAAATATTTAAATCATGCAAAACCCCGATGACAAGCCAAGCAATTGTTTCATACTTTTGGTGTTCTCAAACTTTTTCAATCTTCACGCAATACATGAGCGTGAGCCATGGACATAGCACTATAGGTGGAATAGAATGGTGGTTGTGGAGAAGACAAAAGGGGAGAAGATAGTCTCACATCAACTAGGAGTATCAATGGGCTATGGAGATGCCCATCAATAGATATCAATGTGAGTGAGTAGGGATTGCCATGCAACGGATGCACTAGAGCTATAAGTATATGAAAGCTCAACAAAAGAAACTAAGTGGGTGTGCATCCAACTTGCTTGCTCATGAAGACATAGGGCATTTTGAGGAAGCCCATCATTGGAATATACAAGCCAAGTTCTATAATGAAAAATTCCCACTAGTATATGAAAGTGATAACATAGGAGACTCTCTATTGTGAATATCATGGTGCTACTTTGAAGCACAAGTGTGGTAAAAGGATAGTAACATTGTCCCTTCTCTCTTTTTCTCTCATTTTTTATTTGGGCCTTTTCTCTTTTTTATGGCCTCTATTCTTTCTATTTTTTTATTTTTCGTCCAGAGTCTCATCCCGACTTGTGGGGGAATCATAGTCTCCATCATCCTTTCCTCACTGGGGCAATGCTCTAATAATGATGATAATCACACTTTTATTTTTCTTACAACTCAACAATTACAACTCGATACTTAGAACAAAATATGACTCTATATGAATGCCTCTGGCGGTGTACCGGGATATGCAATGAATAAAGAGTGATACGTATGAAAGAATTATGAATGGTGGCTTTGCCACAAATACGATGTCAACTACATGATCATGCTAAGCAATATGACAATGATGAAGTGTGTCATAATAAACGGAACGGTGGAAAGTTGCATGGCAATATATCTCGGAATGGCTATGGAAATGCCATAATAGGTAGGTATGGTGGCTGTTTTGAGGAAGGTATATGGTGGGTGTATGATACCAGCGAAAGGTGCGTGGTATAGAGAGGCTAGCAAAGTTGGAAGGGTGAGAAAAGTGCGTATAATCCATGGACTCAACATTAGTCATAAAGAACTCATATACTTATTGCAAAAATCTACAAGTTATCAAAGCAAAGTATTACGCGCATGATCCTAGGGGGATAGATTGGTAGGAGAAGACCATCGCTCGTCCCCGACCGCCACTCATAAGGAAGACAATCAAAAAATAAATCATACTCCAACTTCATCACATAACGGTTCACCATATGTGCATGCTACAGGAATCACAAACATTAACACAAGTATTTCTCAAATTCACAACTACTCAACTAGCACAACTATAATATCACCATCTTCATATCTCAAAACAATTATCAAGCATCAAACTTCTCATAGTATTCAACACACTCATAAGAAAGTTTTTATTATTCTTGAATACCATGCATATTGGGATTATTTATGTAAATTACCATGCTATTTAAGACTATCAAAAGAATCTAAGTGAAGCATGAGAGATCAATAGTTTCTATAAAACAAATCCACCACCGTGCTCTAAAAAGATATAAGTGAAGTACTAGAGCAAAACTATATAACTCAAAAGATATAAGCGAAACACATAGAGTATTCTAACAAATTCCAAATCATGTATGGCTCTATCAAAAGGTGTGTATAGCAAGGATGATTGTGGTAAACTAAAAAGTAAAGACTCAAATCATACAAGATTCTCCAAGCAAAACACATATCATGTGGTGAATAAAAATATAGCTCCAAGTAAAGTTACCGATAGAAGTAGACGAAAGAGGGGATGCCTTCTAGGGCATCCCCAAGCTTTGGATTTTATGTGTCCTTAGATTATCTTGGGGGTGCCATGGGCATCCCGAATCTTAGGCTCTTGCCACTCCTTGTTCCATAATCCATCAAATCTTTACCCAAAACTTGAAAACTTCACAACACAAAACTCAAAGTAGAAAATCTCGTGAGCTCCGTTAGCGAAAGAAAACAAAAGACCACTTCAAGGTACTGTAATGAGCTCATTATTTATTTATATTGGTGTTAAACCTACTCTATTCTAACTTCTCTATGGTTCATAAACTATTTTACTAGCCATAGATTCATCAAAATAAGCGAACAACACACGAAAAACAGAATCTGTCAAAAACAGAACAGTCTGTAGTAATCTGTAGCTAGCGCATGATATGGAACCCCAAAAATTATAAAATAAATTGCTGGACGTGAGGAATTTATATATTAAACATCTGCAAAAATAATTAACTAAATAGCACTTTCCAAATAAAAATGACAGCAGTTGTCGTGAGTGCTGAAGTTTCTGTTTTTTACAGCAATTGTAACAAGACTTTCCCCAAGTCTTCCCAACGGTTCTACTTGGCACAAACACTAATTAAACACAAAAAACACAACCTAAACAGAGGCTAGATAAATTGTTTATTACTATAAAGGAGCAAAAAGCAAGGAATAAAAATAAAATTGGGTTGCCTCCCAACAAGCGCTATCGTTTAACGCCTCTAGCTAGGCATAACAAGCAAGGATAGATCTAGGTATTGCCATCTTTGGTAGGCAATCCATAAGTGGCTCTCATAATAGATTCATAAGGTAATTTAATTTTCTTTCTAGGGAAGTGTTTCATGCATTTCCTTAACGGAAATTGGAATCTAATATTTCCTTCCTTCATAATAATAATTGCACCAATTGTTCTAAGGAAAGGTCTACCAAAAATAATAGGACATGAAGGATTGCAATCTATGTCAAGAGAAATAAAATCTACGGGCACATAATTCCTATTTGCAAAAATAAGAACATCATTAATTCTTCACATAGGTTTCTTAATAGTGGAATCCGCAAGGTGCAAATTTAGAGAGCAATCATCAAAATCACGGAAACCTAACAAATCACATAAAGTCTTTGGAATCGTGGAAACACTAGCACCCAAATCACATAAAGAATAGCATTCATGATCTTTAATTTTAATTTTAATAGTTGGCTCCCACTCATCATAAAGTTTTCTAGGAATAGAAACTTCCAATTCAAGTTTTTCTTCATAAGATTGCATCAAGGCATCAACGATATGTTTAGTAAACACTTTATTTTGACTATAAGCGCGACGAGAATTTAGCACGGATTGCAACAAGGAAATACAATCAATTAAAGAGCAATTTTCATAATTAAATTCCTTGAAATCCAAAATAGTGGGTTTAGCAAAATCTAGGGTTTTAATTTCTTCAATCCCACTTTTATAAATTTTAGCATCAAGATCTAAATAGTCCGAATTCTTAGAACGCCTTCTAGGTAAAGGTGGATCATATTCAGTCCCATCATTATCAAGATTCATATTGGAAAACTAAGATTTAATAGGGGACACATTAATAACTTTTAGATCTTCATCTTTGTTTTCATAGCAATCCGGTTTAGCGGCCATCTTATTAACTAAGGTAGTCTGTCTATCCGAAATTTCGGCAGTCAATTTCTCAAGATGAGCAATTTGGGATCTTAAACCATCGAATTCTTTAGAAATATAATCAAGATCTTTATTCATAAAACTCATAAAACTTTTATGTTCCTTAAGCTCGTTTATGAAGAAACTATTATGTTCAAACTGCAAAACCATGAAACTCCTGACATTATTTTCGTTCTCTTCTAACCTTTTAAGGTGAAGGTCACCAAATTTAGGTAGAGCCATCGTGACAAGCAAGCAAACTAACACACAAGCAAACAAAAAGCAAGCGGGTAAAAAGAGGAAAATAGAGAAAGAGAGGGATGATAGATAGAGAGAGAGGGCGAATAAAACGACGAGGGTGAAGTGGGGGAGAGGATAAACAAGAGGCAAATGGCAAGTAATGTAATGCGGGAGATAAGGGTATGTGATGGGTACTTGGTATATTATTGACTTTTGCGTAGACCTCCCCGGGAACGGCGCCAGAAATCCTTCTTGCTACCTCTTGAGCACTGCGTTGGTTTTCCCCGAAGGTATGATGCAGCAAAGTAGCGTAAGTATTTCCCTCAATTTTTGAGAACCAAGGTATCAATCCAGTAGGAGGCTACGCGCGAGTCCCTCGTACTTGCACAAAACAAATAAATCCTCGCAACTAATGCGATAAGGGGTTGTCAATCCCTACACAGCCACTTACAAGAGTGAGATCTGATAGATATGATAAGATAATATTTTTGGTATTTTTGTGATAAAGAAGCAAAGTAAAATAAAGGCAAAGTAAAAAAGCAAAGGAAATAACTAAGTAGTAGGAGATTAATATGATGAAGATAGACCCAGGGGCCATAGGTTTCACTAGTGGCTTCTCTCGAGAGCATAAGTATTCTACGGTGGGTGAACAAATTACTGTTGAGCAATTGATAGAATTGAGCATAGTTAGCATCTACTACTATTACTCCACTCATCGACCGCTATCCAGCATGCATCTAGATTATTAAGTTAATGAAAATAGAGTAACGCCTTAAGCAAGATGACATGATGTAGAGGGATAAACTCATGCAATATGATGAAAACCCCATCTTGCTATCCTCGATGGCAACAATACAATACATGCCTTTCTGCCCCTACTGTCACTGGGAAAGGACAGCGCAAGATTGAACCCAAAGCTAAGCACTTCTCCCATTGCAAGAAAGATCAATCTAGTAGGCCAAACCAAACTGATAATTCGAAGAGACTTGCAAAGATAACCAATCATACATAAAATAATTCAAAGAAGATTCAAATATTGTTCATAGATAGTCTTGTTCATAAACCCACAATTCATCGGTCTCAACAAACACACCGCAAAAAGAAGATTACATCGAATAGGTCTCCACAAGAGAGGGGGAGAACATTGTATTGAGATCCGAAAAGAGATAAGAAGCCATCTAGCTACTAACTATGGACCCATAGGTCTGAGGTGAACTACTCACACTTCATTGGAGAGGCTATGGTGTTGATGTAGAAGCCCTCCGTGATGGATACCCCCTGCCGCCGGAGCTCCGGAACAGGCCCCAAGATGGGATCTCGTGGACACAGAAAGTTGCTGTGGTAGAATTAGGGTTTTGGCTCCGTGTCTGATTGTTTGGGGGTACGTAGGTATATATAGGAGGAAGGAGTACGTCGGTGGAGCAACAGGGACCCCATGAGGGTGGACGGCGCGCCTGGGGCGGGGGGAGGGGGGGGGGTAGGCGCGCCCGCTACCTCGTGGACTCCTCTTTTGTGTCTTGACGTAGGGTCCAAGTCTCCTGGGTCTTGTTCGTTGAGAAAATCACGTTCCCGAAGGTTTCATTCCATTTGGACTCCGTTTGGTATTCCTTTTCTTCGAAACCCTAAAACAGGCAAAAAAACAGCAATTCTGGGCTGGGCCTCCGGTTAATAGGTTAGTCCCAAAAATAATATAAAATTGGATAGTAAAGCCCAATAATGTCCAAAACAGTAGATAATATAGCATGGAGCAATCAAAAATTATAGGATACGTTGGAGACGTATCACTCGTCGAACAAGCGAACCAATCGTGCCCCCCGCTCAAGATGTCTAGCAATATCGCCGCTAATCATCCGGGGATCTTGCCCGGTACCAATCCTGTAGATTACATGCACGACAACGATGCACATTATGATATAATGGAGGTGGACGAATTCAGATACCAGTACGTGTTGGGGAACGTAGCAGAATTTAAAATTTTCTACGCATCACCAAGATCAATCTATGGAGTTATCTAGCAACGATGGAAAGGGGAGTGCATCTACATACCCTTGTAGATCACGAGCGGAAGCGTTCAAGAGAACGGGGTTGATGGAGTCGTACTCGTCGTGATCCAAATCACCGATGACCTAGCGCCGAATGGATGACACCTCCGTGTTCAACACACGTACGGTGGGTAAGACGTCTCCTCCTTCTTGATCTAGCAAGGGGGAAGGAGAGGTTGATGGAGATCCAGCAGCACGACGGCGTGGTGGTGGAAGTAACGGCGATCTCGGCAGGGCTTCGGCAAGCTCAGCGAGAGGGAGAGGTGTCACGGGAGGGAGAGGAGGTGCCATGGGCTAGGGTGCGGCTGCCCTCCCTCCCCCCACTATATATAGGACCCCTAGGGGGGCGCCGGCCCTAGGAGATCTAATCTCCAAGGGGGGCGGCGGCCAAGGGGAGTGGCTTTCCCCCCAAGCCAAGTGGGGCGTCCCCCACCCCTACGGTTTCTAACCCTAGGCGCAGGGGGAGGCCCAAGGGGGGCGCACCAGCCCACCAGGGGCTGGTTCCCTTCCCCACTTCATCCCATGGGGCCCTTCGGGATAGGTGGCCCCACCCGGTGGACTCCCGGGACCCTTCCGGTAGTCCCGGTACAATACCGGTGACCCCCAAAACTTTCCCGGTGGCCGAAACTGGACTTCCTATATATAATTCTTCACCTCCGGACCATTCCGGAACTCCTCGTGACGTTCGGGATCTCATACGGGACTCCGAACAACTTTCGGGTTACCGCATACTAATATCTCAACAACCCTAGCGTCACGGAACCTTAAGTGTGTAGACCCTATGGGTTCGAGAGACACGCAGACATGACCGAGACGACTCTCCGCTCAATAATCAACAACGGGATCTGGATACCCATGGGCTCCCACATGCTCCTCGATCATCTCATCGGATGAACCATGATATCGAGGATTCAATCAATCCCGTATACAATTCCCTTTGTCAATCGGTACGTTACTCGCCCGAGACTCGATCGTCGGTATCCCAATACCTCGTTCAATCTCGTTACCGGCAAGTCACTTTACTCATACCGCAATGCATGATCCCGTGATCAACCACTTGGTCACATTGAGCTCATTATGATGATGCATTACCGAGTGGGCCCAGAGATACCTCTCCGTCATACGGAGTGACAAATCCCAGTCTCAATTCGTGCCAACCCAACAGACACTTTTGGAGATACCCGTAGTGCACCTTTATAGTCACCCAGTTATGTTGTGACGTTTGGCACACCCAAAGCACTCCTACGGTATCCGGGAGTTGCACAATCTCATGGTCTAAGGAAATGATACTTGACATTTGGAAAAGCTATAGCAAAAGAACTACACGATCTTTGAGCTATGCTTAGGATTGGGTCTTGTCCATCACATCATTCTCCTAATGATGTGATCCCGTTATCAATGACATCTAATGTCCATTATTAGGAAACCATGACTATCTTTTGATCAACGAGCTAGTCAACTAGAGGCTCACTAGGGACGTGTTGTGGTCTATGTATTCACACATGTATTATGATTTCCGGATAACACAATTATAGCATGAACAATAGACAATTATCATGAACAAGGAAATATAATGATAACCATTTTATTATTGCCTCTAGGGCATATTTCCAACAGTCTCCCAGTTGCACTAGAGTCAATAATCTAGTTACATTCCGATGAATCGAACACCCATAGAGTTCTGGTGTTGATCAAGTTTTGCTCTAGGGAGAGGTTTAGTCAACGGATCTGCTAC
The DNA here is from genome assembly GCF_056163025.1 of Triticum urartu. NCBI lineage: Eukaryota > Viridiplantae > Streptophyta > Magnoliopsida > Poales > Poaceae > Triticum > Triticum urartu. The sequence continues at coordinate 641,894,038 of NC_141879.1, read as the reverse complement.
ATTCAGGTCCGTATGTACTTTACAAATATCTATGTCTCCATTTTGAACACTTTCACGAATGGAGTTGAAGTGACGCTTGATATGCCTGGTCTTCCTGTGAAACATGGGCTCCTTGGCAAGGGCAATAGCTCCAGTGTTGTCACAGAAGAGAGTCAACGGGCCCCACGCATTGGGAATGACTCCTAGGTCGGTAATGAACTCCTTCACCCAGATTGCTTCTTGTGCTGCCTCCGAGGCTGCCATGTACTCTGCTTCACATGTAGATCTCGCCACAATGCTTTGTTTGCAACTGCACCAGCTTACTGCCCCACCATTCAAAATATACACGTATCCGGTTTGTGACTTAGAGTCATCCAGATCTGTGTCGAAGCTAGCATTGACGTAACCCTTTACGACGAGCTCTTCGTCACCTCCATAAACGAGAAACATATCCTTAGTCCTCTTCAGGTACTTCAGGATATTCTTGACCGTTGTCCAGTGTTCCATGCCGGGATTACTTTGGTACCTTCCTACCAAACTTACGGCAATGTTTACATCAGGTCTGGTACACACCATAGCATACATGATAGACCCTATGGCCGAGGCATAGGGGACGACACTCATCTTTTCTCTATCTTCTGCCGTGGTCGGGCATTGAGCCGTGCTCAATCTCGTACCTTGCAACACAGGCAAGAACCCCTTCTTTGACTGATCCATATTGAACTTCTTCAATATCTTGTCAAGGTACGTAATTTGTGAAAGACCAATGAGGCATCTCGATCTATCTCTATAGATCTTGATGCCTAATATGTAAGCAGCTTCTCCAAGATCCTTCATTGAAAAACACTTGTTCAAGTAGGCCTTTATGCTTTCCAAGAATTCTATATCATTTCCCATCAACAGTATGTCATCCACATACAATATGAGAAATGCTACAGAGCTCCCACTCACTTGTAAATGCATGCTTCTCCATAAGTCTGCGTAAACCCAAACGCTTTGATCATCTCATCAAAATGAATATTCCAACTCCGAGATGCTTGCACCAGCCCATAGATCGAGCGTTGGATCTTGCACACCTTGTCAGCATTCTTAGGATCGACAAAACCTTCCGGCTGCATCATATACAATTCTTCCTTAAGGAAACCATTAAGGAATGTCGTTTTGACATCCATTTGCCATATCTCATAATCACAGAATGCGGCAATTGCTAACATGATTCGGACGGACTTTAGCTTCGCTACGGGTGAGAAAGTCTCATCATAGTCAACCCCTTGAACTTGTCGATAACCCTTAGCGACAAGCCGAGCTTTATAGATGGTTACATTACCATCCACGTCTGTCTTCTTCTTAAAGATCCATTTATTTTCTATGGCTCGCCGATCATCGGGCAAGTCAGTCAAAGTCCATACTTCGTTTTCATACATGGATCCTATCTCAGATTTCATGGCTTCCAGCCATTTGTCAGAATCTGGGCCTGCCATCGCTTCTTCATAGTTCGAAGGTTCACAATTGTCTAACAACATGATTTCTAGGAGAGGGTTGCCGTACCACTCTGGTGCGGAACGTGTCCTTGTGGACCTATGAAGTTCAGTAGCAACTTGATCTGAAGTTTCATGATCATCATTATTAACTTCCTCTCTAGTCGGTGCAGGCACCTCAGGAACATTTTCTTGAGCTGCGCCACTCTCCAGGTCAAGAGGCAATACTTCATCAAGTTCTACTTTCCTCCCACTTACTTCTTTCGAGAGAAACTCTTTCTGTAGAAAGGATCCATTCTTGGCAACAAAGATCTTGCCTTCGGATCTGAGGTAGAAGGTATACCCAATAGTTTCTTTAGGGTATCCTATGAAGATGCATTTTTCCGATTTGGGTTCGAGCTTTTCAGGTTGAAGTTTCTTGACATAAGCATCGCATCCCCAAACTTTTAGAAATGACAGCTTAGGTTTCTTCCCAAACCATAATTCATACAGTGTCGTCTCAATGGATTTCGACGGAGCCCTATTTAAAGTGAATGCGGCAGTCTCTAAAGCATAGCGCCAAAATGACAGTGGTAGATCGGTAAGAGACATCATAGATCGCACCATATCCAATAGAGTGCGATTACGACGTTCGGACACACCATTACACTGAGGTCTTCCAGGCGGCGTGAGTTGTGAAACTATTCCACATTTCCTAAAGCGCGTGCCAACTTTGTGACTCAAGTATTCTCCCCCACGATCTGATTGCAAGAACTTGATTTTCCTGTCACGTTGATTCTCAACCTCACTCTTGTCATTAAGTAGACATACCCATATCTACTCAAGTCATCAGTGAGGGTGAGAACATAACGATAGCCACCGCGAGCCTCAACACTCATTGGACCGCACACATCAGTATGTATGATTTCCAATAAGTTGGTTGCTCGCTCCATTGTTCCTGAGAACGGAGTCTTGGTCATTTTACCCATGAGGCATGGTTCGCACGTGTCAAATGATTCGTAATCAAGAGACTCCAAAAGTCCATTTGCATGGAGCTTCTTCATGCGTTTGACACCTATGTGACCAAGGCGGCAGTGCCACAAGTATGTGGGACTATCATTATCAACCTTACATCTTTTGATATTCACACTATGAATATGTGTAACATTACGCTCAAGATTCATTAAGAATAAACCATTCACCAGCGGGGCATGCCCATAAAACATATCTCTCATATAAATAGAACAACCATTATTCTCGGATTTAAATGAGTAGCCATCTCGAATTAAACGAGATCCTGATACAATGTTCATGCTCAAAGCTGGCACTAAATAACAATTATTGAGGTTTAAAACTAATCCCGTAGGTAAATCTAGAGGTAGCGTGCCGACGGTGATCACATCGACCTTGGAACCATTCCCGACGCGCATCGTCACCTCGTCCTTTGCCAGTCTCCGCTTATTCCGCAGCTCCTGCTTTGAGTTACAAATGTGAGCAACCGCACCGGTATCAAATACCCAGGAGCTACTATGAGTACTGGTAAGGTACACATCAATTACATGTATATCACATATACCTTTAGTGTTGCCGGCCTTCTTGTCCACTAAGTATTTAGGGCAGTTCCGCTTCCAGTGACCACTTCCCTTGCAATAAAAACACTCAGTCTCGGGCTTGGGTCCATTCTTTGGCTTCTTCCCGATAGCTTGCTTACCGGGCGCGGCAACCCCCTTGCCTTCCTTCTTGAAGTTCTTCTTACCCTTGCCTTTCTTAAACTTAGTGGTTTTATTAACCATCAACACTTGATGTTCCTTTTTGATCTCCACCTCCGCTGATTTCAGCATTGAATATACCTCAGGAATGGTCTTTTCCAACCCCTGCATATTGAAGTTCATCACAAAGCTCTTGTAGCTCGGTGGAAGCGACTGAAGGATTCTGTCAATGACCGCGTCATCCGGGAGATTAACTCCCAGTTGAGTCAAGCGGTTATGCAACCTAGACATTTTGAGTATGTGCTCACTGACAGAACTATTTTCCTCCATCTTACAACTGAAGAACTTGTCGGAGACTTCATATCTCTCGACCCGGGCATGAGCTTGGAAAACCATTTTCAGCTCTTCGAACATCTCATATGCTTCATGTTGCTCAAAATGCTTTTGGAGCCCCGGTTCTAAGTTGTAAAGCATGCCGCACTTAACGAGGGAGTAATCATCAGCACCTGACTGCCAAGCGTTCATAACGTCTTGGTTCTCTGGGATGGGTGCGTCACCTAGCGGTGCTTCTAGGACATAATCTTTCTTGGCAGCTATGAGGATGATCCTCAGGTTCCGGACCCAGTCCGTATAGTTGCTGCCATCATCTCTCAGCTTGGTTTTCTCTAGGAACACATTGAAGTTGAGGGCAACATTAGCGTGGGCCATTTGATCTACAAGACATAACGTAAAGATTTTAGACTAAGTTCTTAATAATTAAGTTCGTCTAATCAAATTATTCAATGAACTCCCACTCAGATAGACATCCCTCTAGTCTTCTAAGTGAAACATGATCCGAGTCAACTAGGCTGTGTCCGATCATCACGTGAGACGGACTAGTCAACATCGGTGAACATCTTCATGTTGATCGTAACTTCTATACGACTCATGCTCGACCTTTCGGTCTTCCGTGTTCCGAGACCATGTCTGTACATGCTAGGCTCGTCAAGTCAACCTAAGTGTATTGCATGTGTAAATCTGGCTTACACCCATTGTATTCGAACGTTAGAATCTATCACACCCGATCATCACATGGTGCTTCGAAACAAAGAACCTTCGCAACGGTGCACAGTTAGAGGGAACACTTTCTTGAAATTATTACGAGGGATCATCTTATTTAAGCTACCATCGTTCTAAGCAAATAAGATGTAAAACATGATAAACATCACATGCAATCAAATAGTGACATGATATGGCCAATATCATTTGCTCGTTTTGATCTCCATCTTCGGGGCGCCATGATCATCATCGTCACCGGCATGACACCATGATCTCCATCATCATGATCTCCATCATCGTGTCTTCATGAAGTTGTCTCGTCATCTATTACTTCTACTACTATGGCTAACGGTTTAGCAATAAAGTAAAGTAATTACATGACGTTTATGTCGACACGCAGGTCATAAATAAATTAAGACAACTCCTATGGCTCCTACCAGTTGTCATACTCATCGACATGCAAGTCGTGATTCCTATTACAAGAACATGATCAATCTCATACATCACATATATCATTCATCACATCCTTTTGGCCATATCACATCACACGGCACATGCTGCAAAAACAAGTTAGATGTCCTCTAATTGTTGTTGCAAGTTTTTATGTGGCTGCTATAGGTTTCTAGCAAGAATGTTTCTTACCTACGCCAAAACCACAATGTGATATGCCAATTTCTATTTACCCTTCATAAGGACCCTTTTCATCGAATCCGATCCGACTAAAGTGGGAGAGACAGACACCTGCTAGCCACCTTATGCAACTAGTGCATGTCAGTAGGTGGAACCAGTCTCACGTAAGCGTACGTGAAAGGTCGGTCCGGGCCGCTTCATCCCATGATGCTGCCGAATCAAGATAAGAGTAGTAACGGCAAGTAAATTGACAATATCGACGCTGACAACTGCTTTGTGTTCTACTCGTGCATAGAAACTACGCACAGACCTGGCTCTGATGCCACTGTTGGGGAACGTAGCAGAATTTAAAATTTTCTACGCATCACCAAGATCAATCTATGGATTTATCTAGCAACGATGAAAAGGTGAGTGCATCTACATACCCTTTTAGATCGCGAGTGGAAGCGTTCAAGAGAACAGGGTTGATGGAGTCGTACTCGTCATGATCCAAATCACCGATGACCTAGCGCCGAATGGACGGCACCTCCGCGTTCAACACACGTACGGTTGGGAAGACGTCTCCTCCTTCTTGATCCAGCAAGGGGGAAGGAGAGGTTGATGGAGATCCAGCAGCACGACGGCGTGGTGGTGGAAGTAACGGCGATTTCGGCAGGGCTTCGCCAAGCTCAGCAAGAGGGAGAGGTGTCACGGGAGGGAGAGGGAGGCGCCATGGGCTATGGTGCGGCTGCCCTCCCTCCCCCCACTATATATAGGACCCCTAGGGGGGGTGCCGGCCCTAGGAGATCCAATCTCCATGGGGGGCGGCGGCCAAGGGTGGTGGCTTGCCCCCCAAGCCAAGTGGGGCGCCCCCCACCCCTAGGGTTTCCAACCCTAGGCGCAGGGGGAGGCCCAAGGGGGGCGCACCAGCCCACCTGGGGCTGGTTCCCTCCCCCACTTCAGCCCATGGGGCCCTCCGGGATAGGTGGCCCCACCCGGTGGACCCCCGGGACCCTTCCGGTGGTCCCGGTACAATACCGGTGACCCCTGAAACATTCCCGGTGGCCGAAATTGGACTTCCTATATACAATTATTCACCTCCGGACCATTCCGGAACTCCTCGTGACGTCCGGGATCTCATCCGGGACTCCGAACAACTTTCGGGTTACCGCATACTAATATCTCAACAACCCTAGCATCACCGAACCTTAAGTGTGTAGACCCTACGGGTTCGGGAGACATGCAGACATGACCGAGACGACTCTCCGGTCAATAACCAACAGCGGGATCTGGATACCCATGTTGGCTCCCACATGCTCCTCGATGATCTCATCAGATGAACCACGATGTCGAGGATTCAATCAATCCCGTATACAATTCCCTTTGTCAATCGGTACGTTATCGCCCGAGACTCGATCGTCGCTATCCCAATACCTCGTTCAATCTCGTTACCAGCAAGTCACTTTACTCATACCACAATGCATGATCCCGTGATCAACCACTTGGTCACATTGAGCTCATTATGATGATGCATTACCGAGTGGGCCCAGAGATACCTCTCCGTCATACGGAGTGACAAATCCCAGTCTCGATTCGTGCCAACCCAACATACACTTTCGGAGATACCTGTAGTGCACCTTTATAGTCACCCAGTTACGTTGTGATGTTTGGCACACCCAAAGCACTCCTACGGTATCCGGGAGTTGCACAATCTCATGGTCTAAGGAAATGATACTTGACATTCGGAAAAGCTATAGCAAATGAACTACGCGATCTTCGAGCTATGCTTTGGATTGGTTCTTGTCCATCACATCATTCTCCTAATGATGTGATCCCGTTATCAATGACATCTAACATCCATAGTCAGGAAACCATGACTATCTTTTGATCAACGAGCTAGTCAACTAGAGGCTCACTAGGGACGTGTTGTGGTCTATGTATTCACACATGTATTACGATTTCTGGATAACACAATTATAGCATGAACAATAGACAATTATCATGAACAAGGAAATATAATAATAACCATTTTATTATTGCCTCTAGGGAATATTTCCAATAGTACGGGAAGCCTCTCGTCAAAGATGGAAGTCCTCCTCTAACAACGATGATGCGAAGATTCCATGATTGGTACATGAAAACCTGCAGAGAGTCTGGGAAGGATACTTTGACACTCAGAGTTAAAGAGGAGCACGACCTCGCTGGAATTGATCTGTTGTCTATTCCATTTGATGAGTCACTACTGCAAGAGGCTGCTAACGCGACACTACGACCAGAGACCCTTCGAGAAACTGTGTGCGATGCCATAATCGCAAATGGTGCTGTATGAAAACCGTCAGAAATGTGTAAAATGTTTGCGATGACGGATGCATCAAACACGGTTCAGGTTTTAGTTGCGTGTGTGATGAAGGACATACGGTTCAGTTCAATGAACTATTTGCGATGAGGAGGAACAAAAGAAATGGGCAGCCAGATGGATGCGTGTGCGATACACAGCATACGGTTCACTCGGATGAACTATTTGTGATTAGGCAACACAAAAGAAACGGTCAGCCAGATCAAAGGTGTGTGCAATATACGGCATGCGGTTCGGTTGGATGAACTGTTTGCGTTGAGACATGAGAACATAAACGGTTCAAATGAACAAGATGTGTGTGATACGAGGCAAACAGGTCTGTAATCGGAGATGTGTGTGAAGACCGATAACAACACAAACGATTACTACTAACAAGCCGTGTGTGTTGTGAGCAAACGATTGCTGGTATACAATTGTGAGTGATTGATGAAAACATCACTGACGGGTTCCATTGTTTAGTCCGTGTGCGATGTGATTTTCTTTGTCTGCACACCATCTACGTTCTGTCTACAACATCAACATATATACTTAAAAAGACAGCATTGCATAACCAAATTAAGCATACAATTACACAAGTCACTACACACATAACATTTCCACACACCAAAGAAAGCAATTACATGCATACTAAAGTAGGAGAAATGAGGATCTAATCATCTACTTTTTATTGCGATGATGCTTGCCATTGCTCTGCTTCCGGCTGGATCCCTGGCCATTTTGGGGGAAGGAGGGACTTCCTCATGTCAACGATCTGCCTGTACATGTCATAGCTCGTGTACGCCTCCTTGGACGCATACACGACGTGAGCTTTGTTGAGTTTCTCCATCCAGGCCGAGTGCTAGGCACGCTTGTCCTTGTTGCACGAATCCTTCATGTCTTTGTAGTAGGGGTCGATGATGGCCTTGGCGAGGTAAACCAGTGAGTCCTTCTCATGCTCCTTGCTACCCCTTATCTTTTATTGGCCCTGGATGTCGACAAGATTCTGGCAGGCGATGCCCGAATTCTCGAGCACCTTTACATCATTGGTGATGTCCACCGTAGCGAACATGTAGTGGTGGCTGTTGACAAACCTGGCAAAACGCTCACAAGGCCTTGTGGCCAGGCACGCACATCTGGGTGACAGTGACCTTGGGACAAGACCCGGCACAAGCGCGGGTGTACTCGAGGTCGAACCCGACCACCTTGTACTTCTCCTCGGCTAGCATCAGGTCCATGATGTGGATGGAGTTCTTCGCCCAGACCGGGTCGTTGGTGTACACCATCGAGAGGTCTATGAACCTTCTGTGCATGTCCACCATGGCACGCATGGTGAACTGCTGCTCGTCGTCGGTAGCCGCTCAGAGCGCCATTGGAGCCGCGTAGGATACCCTCTAAGAATTTCTCATGGTGGTTGTGCTTCTTGCAATGGTGGAGCACGATCGAAAGGTTGAAGAGACACAAGGGTAGGTTAAATGGCCGCTATAATAAATGGGGGCCGGCTGACGTGTAATCGTCATGTCTTGTCACGGCGTTCATAGCGGAGGATTCTAGAATCCAGTGCATGCTTAACAACACCGCACCCCAGGCGTGGGCTCGAAGAGCCTGTTCCAGCGCTACCGCGCTGTTTACCGCGCAAGCTTCCCGCCCGACTAGTTTGGCCACGCGTCGGCTAGAAGAGGGACAAATCATGGGCGTTTATTGGCAAAAATCTTTGTAAAAACGAAGTGTGTGGAATGACTTCGGTCATAAGTCTACCTTTGGGTGTTAAGGTTAAAGTTACACAGAAGGGTGATGATGGACACTCGAGTGCGATAATTAATTCTGTGCTCTATAGTGCACACGGTGGAATAAACCAGCTATGTGCAATAATGTCGAAGATCACAGTCGAGTTAGCTATACAGATTGTGTCCTGTGAGATCAACAAGGTACACTGATTCGAGAATGGTTAATAAAATCTAAGACCATTGCATACTAAGGTCAAAATAGTGCTAGCAATATACGAGTCTCGTACGATGCCATTTCAACGATTGTACCACAAAAGCTCGAAATGTTACAAGGTTCAAATTCCAGAGTTATATGGCTCAAATTCGAAGATTACAAGGTTCAAACTGATACTAGAAATGAAATTTAGCCCATCAGCTGCAAATGCTCGCGCTAATGCGCTGAACATGGATATCAGAGAGGTTCAAACCAATATCACTGCTTCTAAGTGTGGCTTTGAAACCTCACAATTTTTGCAAAGGGGTCAGCCACTAAGAAGTCATGTATGGGGTTGACCCGATGACTTCTGATTACTCTGTCATCTGAAGTTCCAAAATGAAATTCAGCATTTTTGGAGCCTACTCCATTCTACCACAGGCGCCGGCGCTGATCAACAGACCATTCATTTTTGCTAAATAAATGTAGGGCAAACCTCATTTCCTTCAGCACCCTTGCTTTGAGAACAAAGTACCTGGCGAATATAATCTCTGGTAAGGTCCCTCGGTAGGAGTTCAAAGTAATTTCTAAGAGATGCAGATCTAGGCATTCGACGTGATTGTTATATTGTATCACATTATCCACCACTGGGCCTAATCTTATCTGCAAAAGAAGAAAGCGTGTTAGTGCCTACATGCAGTTTTGAACATTACTATAGGCCTAGCTATTTGGTTTGCAGGATTTGTAAAATGCACTAACATGCCATCTTCGATCTGACATGATTAACATGGGCATTTGATTACATTCTAGAAAAATGTAGCCTTCTTCACAAGAGGTTGGAGTGGATGAAAAGTTCCCTAAGAAAACTAGTACAGATGAATCCAAAGGAGAAATGCTTGTTGATTGTAACCATATGGATCAAGCAACCAATATGGGGGGGCATGTATGTACTGAAATCCTCCAAAAGAACCTTGATAATTCGTAGTACATTGTCATTGTAAACTTGGAAAAAGGTGTCACAAATTGAACTCCCTTATGGTTAACATCTAATAGGAAAGGAACATCACCTTGATATATAGCTTCTCCAGGCACGGAAAGCATCTTAGGAAACTGACAACTTGCTCCAGGTCGGGCCCGATAGATTCTAGTGCTAAGACCTTCACTATGCACAGTTTCGGGGTCAAGCTTGTCGGAATCATTTTCTGAATCGCAGATGCACAAACATCTTCAAAATTAGAAATAATGTTAATTTGTAGAAGGAGAGGTAGAAGGCGGCTGTTGTACCTGAACGGGTGTGGATCCAATAACAAGTTTGAGTATTTGTCAAACGAGTAGCCCACCACTGTCAATTTTGGTGCAGAAATGACATTGATTCTTGTTGGACCTTCTTGATCAACTACAAGTAATCTCTCAAGTGCAGGTGTGTCCTGGATGACCATGCCGTGGTCCACCTTTTGTGATGTCTTCCTACCGCACCGGCAACACACATATATAGTCCGGAGAGTCATGGAGGTGATGTGGAAGGTACTCAACCCATTGACGCCTGAATACGAAGGTACTCGAGTGCAGTACAACCACCGAGTAGGCGCTCCATGTCACCCTTTGAGAGGCAGACGACGACGAGCTCGAGGTGCTTCAGTCGTGGTAGAATAAGAGCGGGCGCGTCATTAAGGGGCAGGAAATGGTAGTCCGTGAACTTGGCAACGCGCAGCGTGGGCGCAAGATGGAGTGCAAACATTGGCAGCGACCGCATATGCCCATCATCAAAAGTGAGCTCCTGGAGCTGATCTAGGGCGGGGGATTGGAACTAGTCATCAAGCTTGGCTCGGTCCTTTCCGTTGGAACGGAACTTTCCCATTCTAAGGCCTTTGGTTGGGCCAAGGTGACTGCCGAGGATCTTGGAGAACGCATCCAAGCTTTTGCGATAGCCATGTCAAAGCTCGTGGGTGTCGATGAGGTCGAGAGGGCTGGAGTTCCATAGGGGGCGCCACCGCTGAGAAAGGAGGGTTGTCCGTGCCCCATACTTGATTGGGAGGAGGGAGATGATGACTCTCAACATATCATCGGGGAGGCTGCTGATTAAGTCTAGGCCTGTTGGAGTCGCTTGTGGTTCTAGCTTGCCCCGCCTCCGCTTGTTGGCAGCCCCGTTCTCCACCTCCAGAGTCTCCTTGTCAGCGGCGCTTTCTGATAGAAATGGGAGTACCGGGAATATTTAGTTAAAACAGGGCAATAGAAAAGTGTATTGTAACTAGAAGTTATAGGTAGGAATATAGTAAGATAAGGGAATAGCAATTGGTTGCTTAAATACTACACAATTCATTTGGCATTGCTGGGTAAGTCAACATATGCATATAGTTGAAAAGAAAACTTACTTCGAACAAAGTCGGGACGGATGATTTTGTCGGGGAAGTTAGCATATATCTCATGACCAGACCCTTCTATGTGCAGTGCAATTTTAGTGCCAGCTTTCAGTACATAAAACTTTGCAATTTCATTCCAAAAGCCAGTGCCAAAATACGAGTAACCACGTTCATCAAGTCTTACAGTAGTAACGATTGTAAATCCATGGTTTGTGCGTAGTATGACATTCGTAGAGCCTTGATGTATGTAAAGGGAAAAATTGTGCACTACATAATCTGTTGCATAGCGAGGGATGTCCTGCAGAAAATGGTAGGGTTGTTAAAGAAAATATGGTGACATGAAAATATGGGCCCAAATTGAAAGAACTGTACAACAGTTGAAATCGAAGGACAAAAGTCTATAATTAAATAGATAGGGTAAAGATGATGTCATGGAAATATGAGAGTAATCGAAAGAACAATACATCATTAATTTTCCTAATATAGAAAGAAGAGGGGAAAAATCCCCTTTGACGTATATGGTGAATGTGGCACCTTTTATCCGAATGTAGCAATATTTAGAATATGTTTAGGAAAGTAGGCCATGCCAACTGATTTAGGGTGAGATTGAACATACCGCGTGCGTCCTCAAGTTATCTGGTATGATGAGATGGAATCTCTAGCGGCGGTCGCCAAGTCCTGAAGTATCGGCGCATTGTACATTCTATGAATGCAAGAAAACCCTCAAATCAGCTCGGATAAAAATGAATTCACAGCGATTTCCGTCGGGTGATTCAAGGAGGCAGATGAACTAGGATAAGAGATGAGATAATATCTCTTTAAATTAGTTACCTTGTCATGCATGAGAAAGAACCCTCAGTACGGCAGATTCCCCAACTGAGCGGAGCTGGGTCGACCGCGAGCAGCATCGAGATAGTTGATGGCGATAGGCGGCGGCAAGTGGAAGTGGCGAAATGCGGTGGGCTTTGCCGGCAGCCTAGCAGCGGCGGCAGGCATCGAGCTAAGTGTTTACCGCCGCAATAGGCGGTGCCATGGCATAGACGCGGATGAGCTTGTGCATGTGTGAATGGGGAACGTACTGAGCGGCCGAGGTGGGTGGCGGGCAGGGTGAGGGTTTTTGTGACATGGAGATGGTGAGGGTTTTCTTTTTTCTTTTTTGAATAGGGTGGAGAGGGTTTTCTATCCCACAAAGAATTTTGGGGGTGACGGTTTGCTAGAGCAAATCGTGTGTGATTGATGTAGCAGGCAAAATGAAAGTCATTGCACATGGTTCCAGTTTTGGGAACCATGTGTGATTGATGTACTACCTTCGTCCTGATTTATTGGTCCCCCGTTGTAATTTTTACCAAAATTTGGCAAAATAACTAACATACTCAGACATAAATAATAAGCGTACACGTAGATTAGAATAGTTCAACCATAAGTAGTACATAGTTGAATAGTATTAAGCATACTCAAGCGTACATATATAGTTTCATCCATCCCACATCTCATCTCACAGGCCGGCACGATCCTGAAGCTTCTCCAGGTACTCGGCGTATGCGTCGTGCGCCACCCTGCGAGAATACTTCTGCTTGAAGGAGCCAACGGCCCGTCCTCTTGCATGCGCCAGAACATTTAGATACGCGTCATGAAGCTTCTGGTTGCAAAATGGGCATCCATAGCCGCCGTTCCAGGTCATAATACACCTGTTATGTATTCCCGCATAAAGCTCCCTCGGGATTTGCCTCTTGTACCTCCTCTGGACATCTTCATCCTTGCTGTCTACATCGTCAGACAGCACTGAGGGAGTCCTGGATTAGGGGGTCTCCGGATAGCCGAACTGTTGGACTATGAAGATACAAGATTGAAGACTTCGTCCCGTGTCCGGATGGGACTTTCCTTGGCGTGGAAGGCAAGCTTGGCAATACGGATATGCAGATGTCCTCCCTTGTAACCGACTCTGTGTAACCCTAGCCCCCTTCGGTGTCTATATAAACCGGAGGGTTTAGTCCGTAGGACAACAACAATCATACCATAGGCTAGCTTCTAGGGTTTAGCCTCTACGATCTCGTGGTAGATCAACTCTTGTAATACTCATATCATCAAGATCAATCAAGCAGGAAGTAGGGTATTACCTCCATCGAGAGGGCCCGAACCTGGGTAAACATCGTGTCCCCCGCCTCCTATTACCATCCGCCTTAGACGCATAGTTCGGGACCCCCTACCCGAGATCCGCCGGTTTTGACACCGACATTGGTGCTTTCATTGATTGTTCCACTGTGCCGTCACTGTAAGGCTTGATGGCTCCTTCGATCATCGGTAACGATGCGGTCCGGGGTGAGGTTTTCCCCACCGGACAGATCTTCGTATTTGGCGGCTTCGCACTGCGGGCCAACTCGCTTGGCCATCTGGAGCAGATCGAGAGCTACGCCCCTGGCCATCAGGTCAGGTTCGGAAAATTAAACTACACTACCGACATCCACAGAGACTTGATCTTTGACGGATCCGAGCCCATGTCAGGTGCGCCGCATGATCACGACGAGCATGATTTAGCTCTGTCGTCGGACAGTGTTCGGGAGATCACACCTGCAACTACTCCGGCCTTCAATCCGGAGCAAATCGCGCCATCCGAGGATGGGTGGATAGACCCCGCCATGGAGGCCGCACTCTCAGTGGCGATAGAGCCGGATACTGACTTCACCCCTTACAAGAGACGTGCTGCCGAACCAATGCGTCCGTGCCTATCAAATCCGATTGGGCGCCGATCATGGAGTTCACCTACGCGGATACCTTTCAGCACTCACCTTTCGACGACGTGCTAAATTCTTTAAGGTCTCTCTCCTTGTCAGGAGATCCTTGGCCGAACTATGTCTGGCTAGAATGGGATGCGGACGACGAAGAAATTCTCTGCCCACCCACCACCCAATAGTAGCCTCTGTCGACAATTTCACCGACATGCTCGATTTCGACTCCGAAGACATCGACGGCATGGACGACGATGCAGGAGAGGAATAGGAACCAGTGCCCACAGGGCGCTGGACAACCACTTGACCACATGACATATACATGGTGGATACACCCAAAGAAAACAATGACGAAGAACGGCAGGATGCAGCGAAGAATAGCTCCCTCGAGAAGCAAGCAAAGCGTCGGTATATGCGCTGCTCAAAATCCCGCCTCGATAAGAACAACGATAACAGCACAAGAGAAAATAACACCCCAGTCGCCTCCAGAGGAAATGATGACCACATTGACCCAGCGGCAGAGCACGATGAAACTGCAAACAACGAACATAGTACGGATCCGATGTCCGAACACGGCGACGCCGAGGATAAACCTCATCAACCCCCCTCTGGGGAGGAAAACAGTCCGGACGAAGATGCACACATCATCTCGTAAAGGCACTTGGAACAAGAGAACCTTCGCAGAGGACTTATTGCCACAGCGAGGAGTCTGAAGAAGGAGAAGCAAAGGCTTAAGGCCGCACAAAATACACTCAATAGCAGGTGGAACAAAGTGCTCGACAATGAAGAAAAGTATGGTGGAAGTTACCACACAAAGAGCTATCCGAAGCGCAATCTATTACCTGAATTCGACGATGAGGCCTTAGAGACCACACAGCCGAAAAATAAAATGGCCAACCGGCCGGATCAACCACCTTGTGGCCGTGATGGAGCAACTAACAAGGCCGCACATAAGTCCACACATGATCTACGTGAGGACTTGCACCAAAAATCCAGTATGACCAGATCCATCTATGGATCTAGGAAGCGCGCTCCGGCACAAAATCAAAACCAAATACTACAACCGTCCAAACGCCATGATAGATCCAAATACAGGGGTGCCGCACACCCCCTATGTTTCACCGATGAGGTGTTGGACCACGAATTTCCAGAAGGATTCAAACCAGTGAACATAGAGGCGTATGACGGGACCACATACCTTGGGGTCTGGATTGAGGACTTTATCCTCCAAATCCATATGGCTCGCGGAGACGATCCGCACGCCATCAAGTACTTGCCCCTCAAGCTTCAAGGACCATCTCGGCACTGGCTGAAAAGCCTACCCAAAAACTCAATTGGAAGTTGGGAGGAGCTCGAGGATGCTTTTCGGGCTAATTTTCAAGGGACCTATGTCCTACCTCCGGATGCAGACGATTTAAGTCATATAATTCAACAGCCCGGAGAGTCAGCCCGAAAGCTTTGGAACAGGTTTCTCACTAAGAAGAACCAAATCATCGACTGCCCGAATGCTGAAGCCTTAGCAAATTTTAAGCACAGCGTCCGAGACGAATGGCATCCCTGACAAGCCTCATGACCCGCTTTTGCGCGGACGAATATAGCTGGTAAGCCTGTAGTAGCACCAGTGACCCAAGCACATCCGAAGTCAGGGATGGCAATGGAAAACCAAGACGCAGTAAAAGCAAGTATCGAAATAAAGAAGACGGCCCAGATAATATGGAGGTAAACGCCGGATTCAGGGGCTCTCGACCAGGTTAGCAGAAAAAGCCTTTCAGAGGTAGCATAGATGGACCGTCCAGCCTAAACAAGATTCTAGACAAACTATGTCAGATTCATGGCACCGCCGATAAACCTGCAAACCACACCCACAGAGAATGCTGGGTCTTCAAGCAGGCCGGTAACCTAAACGCCGAACATAAGGGGAGGGAGACACCAAGCGAATACGAGGACGAACCTCGCAAGCAAAGCACTGGAGGACAGAAAAAATTCCCACCAAAGGTTAAAACAGTAAACATGATTCACATGACGAAGAGGAGAAGCAAACATGCACTCCGAGACATATGCGCCATAGAGCCTGTCACCCCTAAGTTCAACCCCTGGTTGGCCTGCCCAATCACTTTTGATCGCAGGGATCACCCGACTAGCATCCGGCATGAAGGATTGGCTGCCTTGGTGTTAGACCCAATAATAAACGGATACCATCTCGCACGAGTCCTTATGGATGGCGGCAGTGGTCTAAATCTGATATATCAGGACACATTCCGCAAAATGGGGATAGACCCGACAAATATTAGCCAGAGTAATACTACCTTCAAGGGAGTAATACCAGGCCCAGAGGCCCGCTCCACGGGCTCTCTAATACTAGAGGTTGTATTTGGTTCATCCGACAACTACAGAAGTGAGAAGTTAGACTTCGACATTGCTCCATTCCGAAGCGGCTTTCAAGCACTACTTGTAAGAATAGCTTTCGCTCGTTTTAATGCAGTGCCACATTACGCTTCTCTTAAGCTTAAGATGCCTAGTCCACGTGGCACCATCACAGTTAGTGGAAATATTGAGCGTTCTCTACGCGTGGAAGAACGTGCGGCGGCTTTAACAGCCGAGCACTAGATGACCTCACCAACCAGAATAAATGACAGGTCATCAAGACCGCGGACACGGTTAGACGAGTCCGGCGCATCACTAGATATACCTAAGATTGTTTGATGGTTAAACCCTCATAGACGGTACCAGGGGCTTCCCGCGTGTAATCAGGGCTAATTCGGCTCAACTTGACTTATCTTGAATTTTAATGGTTTATCGAGAATAACCAATTTTTTTGGCACGACCACTTTCACCTAAGTTCTTCTCTTTTATAGATGACAATCGTGCTACACCCGTCCAGGACATGGCACAACAGAGACACAAGCGCAAACATGCAGCAGCGACCCGCT
This sequence comes from Triticum urartu, assembly GCF_056163025.1. Taxonomy (NCBI): domain Eukaryota; kingdom Viridiplantae; phylum Streptophyta; class Magnoliopsida; order Poales; family Poaceae; genus Triticum; species Triticum urartu. The sequence continues at coordinate 641,876,978 of NC_141879.1, read as the reverse complement.
CAAAGGTTTCTTTTCAGATTAAGACCCTGCGTAAACCTTTTTTACTGTCTCTTGTTGTTCATACCCTCCGGATAATCAATACAACCGAGAAGGATGCTGGCGTTATTGGCATTTCACCACGTCAGAATATTGCACGTACCTGGACACTAGGGGTTTATTATTAAGGGCATTGTTCAGCCCGGAATATGTTATAAAGACCGAATACCTTAGGGAGTGTTCGGCGTCGCGAGTTTGGCCTTATATGCATCAACTCTGTCACAGCCCTAGTTCAGTAATGCACTTGGGTTGGATCTGCATGTTGCATCATGTTTAAATTTTATTTAAACCTGGAATGGGGATGACCAAACCCCAGCACCAAATGAATTCAATTAGGTTCAAATTCAAATGTTCTCAATGAACCCAAAATGCCCTTCCAAAAATGTTCATTATTTATGGAAAAAGGTTAAAACCTTAACGAGAGGTCATGCACATTTTTCAAGGCGTTTATGGTCTTTTAATTAAATCATATTGTAATTGAGTTGGGGTTATAAATTCCTATAAATACTTTTATAACTCCAATCATTCTGAAAATATTGTGGGGCTTTTGGTTAGTCCATATTTGCATCCACAAATAATTTCAAAAGGAAAAAAATTGGTTTATTATTAGTACTAAATCAAAACAGAGAAAAACAAATAGAAAACATAAAGAAATAAAAAAGGAACTAACCTGGACTTACCTCCTCGGCCAGAGCCCAGCTGTCGGCCCAGCCCACGACCGACGCCAGTCATCATCCTCCTGGCACCAGGAGGACAAGAGGCACGCGCTCGCCGCTTCAGCGCATGGGTGTCACACCACCTGCCCGCCCCTCCCCCTCAACGCTCCGGCCTCTCTGGATGCCACCGCGACGCACCCCGGCTCTCACACTCTCCCTCGCTCTCACCCCTCCCCTGGATCTCCCTCTCTCTCACGGCTGAGCGCGCCATCGCCGCTGTTAGGAGCCCCTGTGGCCACCGACCACCCCTCGCCCTGCCGATGATTCCAGAAGCACCGCAGCTACTTCCTCGTCCTCTCCACCGAGGTACGTGATGCCGGCGCCCTGCAACGACGCCATCGCCCTCGTCTTCCACCTCGGGAGCTGACCACCGCCGTCGTCGATCCGCCGGCCACAGGACATTCTCGAGCAAGCCGAGACCCTCTTCGTGATCACTGTGAGCTCACCGTCATTCCCCGCTAATCCCCACCAGCTAAACTGCCCTCAAACGCTGACAGTGGGCCCCGCAGCGAGTCAAAGCGCGAGTCAACACGGAATTAGCCCCTCTGTCACTGACCAGTGGGCCCTACAGGTCAGGTTTGACCTAGGCCAGCCCTGTTGACTTACTGAGGTCACGCCGATGTCATGCTGACACAGTAAAGGATTTTCTGTATTAAAACTAATTCAGGAAATTCTAGAAAATAGTTAAAACTTCTAAAAATCATAGAAAATAATCTATAGCTCGGATTGAAAAGATTTATATATGAAAAATGATCAGTATAATCCAAAGAATCTGAATCTGGCATTTTCATGCATGTTGGAACAACTTAAAGTTTCTGTTTAGGACAATCTAATTAAATGGCATTTAAGAAATCACATATGGAGTTTGAATTTGAACTTAGGGTTCAAACCAACTCCATTTAACCTGTTGCTAGTTGCATTAGCTTAAAACACAGCATATTGATATGTCATGATCATGCATCATATTGTGCATTGCATTGATTGTGTTCTTTCTGTGTTTGCGGTGGTTGTCCCCTCTCGATAGATTTGTTCCGACGATGAGTTCGATGACACCGATGAAGAGCTATACTATCTTCAGAAGTGCCAGGAAAGCAAAACCCCCTTTGTTCATTCCGATACAATCCCACTCTCTCGCTCCTGCTCTCCTTTACTGCATTAGGACAACAATGATTCAATTGTTACATGCTGCGGTAGTTGAACCCCTTTCCTCTGCATGACCTGTCATTGCCACAGTAAATAGATGAAACCCACTAGCATGAATAGGAGTTGTTTGAGCCCTGATGTGCCTACTCATTCATGCTTGTTTATCATGCCCGCTACTGCTTAGAGTTGAGTCGGGTCTGATTCATCGGGGATGAATTGGAATGGCGATGAACATGTCCTGTTGTGTGTGAGCTAAGTGTGTGAACACGATTTGGTAAAGGTAGCGGTGAGAGGCCATGTAGGAGTACATGGTGGGTTGTCTCACTGAAACTGTCCTCAGGAACTGAGTTCTGTGTTTGTGATCCATGAACAGCTACTACCACTAATTGGGATCCTTAATTGACCCTCTCGACTTATTAACTGCCCTAGTCCTCTGTCCAGGAGTTGCAACTAGTTTCTGGTGTTTATAGGATACGTGTCTGCGGTCGTGCGTAGCGCTGACCCTAGGGGTGGGCTATGATGCGGTAGATACACCGTGGCACGGTGTACTTGGTGCCCGTTTGGTGTCTCGGGAACCCTGCACACATCGTTTGGGGCTGTGAGTGAAACTCCGGCCGGATCTCCTCATCGATAAACCTGGACTAGAGACTTGTATGGTTAGTCAGTTCGTGGCCGACACCCTCGCCAGGCTTCCGCTTGAAGGTTGCCGAGATACATGACGTGTATATGGTGATAAGTGGTGGGAGCGTGTGTGAAGAAGTACACCCCTGCAGGGTTATCATTATCTATTCGAATAGCCGGATTGCTTGGATATGGAAACTTGGACCCCTTGGATAGTTCATAGACAAGTGAAAGTGGATACTCTAAAATGCGCAAGATAAGTGTGAGTGCTATGGATGGCGTTCTCATAGGGAGACGGGATCGGATCCATAGTGGTGTATTGATATGGTGAATACGTGGACTCATGTGCGCCACCTCAAAGAGTTGCTTGCAGTCGTAGTTTAGGTTAGACACTGAGTCAAAGCTGGCTGGCTGCAGTTAAACTCACTACCCCTTTGTTGATACCGATGCATATCTAGTTAGTTCTGATGTAAGTCTTTCTGGGTACATTTGTACTCAAGTTTGCTTAATTTATGTTTTGCAGAGAGACTTCAGTCTCGCTAGTAGTTCCATGTGGACTTCGACATTTAGCTTGATACCTCAGCTACGATCTTGTGCCCTCGGCAGGATCTGGTAGATAGTCAGGCTTCTTAGCCTTTTTCATTTGTAGATGTCTGTACCCAGACATGTTAAGCTTCCGCATGTGCCTTGACTTGTATGCTCTGAATGTTGGGTCATGAGACCCATGTTTGTAATATCTCGCTCCTCGGAGCTTAATGAATAAATACTTTGAGTCGTAGAGTTTTGTTGTGATGCCATGTTGTATTTACACATATCGAGCATATTGTGTGTATGATTGAAATGCTTGGTATGTGTGGGATCCGACAACCTAGTTGTTTATCCTTGGTAGCCTCTCTTATGGGGAAATGTAGTCTTGTGCTGCCATGAGCCATAGTATTCCGCTGGAGCCGGTTCACCGGAGTCCTGCTAGCCCAGCACTACTGGTCTGGAACACTTGACTGACCGGCATGTGATTCACTTTGTTCCTGTGTCTGTCCCTTCGGGGAAATGTCACGTGGTGACATCCGCAGTCTTGCCTAGCCTGCTACAGCCCGGTTCACCGGAGTCCTGTTAGCCCAGTGCTATAGCCCGGATTCGCACACTGCTGACCGACATGCTCGATGTTGATTCATGTATGCCTGTCCCCGTAAGTTAGTGCCACTTTGGGTTCATGACTAGTCATGTCGGCCCGGGTTCTCTGTCATATGGATGCTAGCGACACTATCATATACATGAGCCAAAAGGCGCAAATGGTCCCGAGCTATGGTAAGGCGACACCCATGGGAATACCATGCGTGAGGCCGCAAAGTGATATGAGGTGTTACCGGCTAGATCGATGTGACTTGGAATCGGGGTCCTGACCGCATTGGTATCAAAGCCTGACTGCCTGTAGGATTACGAAGCCAAACTGGTCGATGTTGAGTCTAGAAATGTTTAGTTATATAAGGGAATTGATTGTGGATGGGAACATAAGGCTCTTTTTACTCCTTTACCTTATGCCCTTTTGATCTGAGTCATCCTCTTCTTTTCTACGGGGATTAAGAACTAGGCTTCTCTTCTATCTCTCGGGATGACATGTTACTAAACCGTAGTTGCCTAGGATTGTTAAGTTCAAGCCTCAGTTCAATTCCTACTACTTCCATATGTTCATAGCTGGCCTCAGAACCTTGATATTGTGATGTTGAGTGGTTATGCCACCATTCTGTAGGATGTCTCAAATCATTTTGAGCATTTACAGCCGTTATGTTGTCCGAGTCATCCTAGGTTTTTAAATAGTCTGATGCACTTGCAAATCTTTCCTCCATGTTCCCGTTGTATTTTTGGGCCAGATTAAGCACACTAATCGGTGTGTTGAGGTACTCCGTTGCCTTGATGTGTATGTTGGAGTTAGTATTATGACCCTAGGTGTCCTCGAGAATTTAGCAATGCTTCCGTATCCCTAGTGTGATGATTCTTGCCATCATTCTTGAAAGCATCCCGTGATGCCATTTAGTAGTAGGTATTCTACTCCTAGGTTTTGAACCCGAGATTCACCCTACTTCATGGTGTTAGTATTTCCTAGTTCCCTTAAGATATTAGTAACCTTGTGATAGTCCTTGAGGTCCATGGTATTTCCTTCTTCCAGATACCATGAACCATTAAGGCAGAAGTTCTTTGAACCAAAAGATCATCATTAGAGTACTCCTGAGGAGTTCTCCATTCATAATTGTGATTCTGCCAGTTCTACCTTTCTGCATGGGTTATCCGGAAGAAATATTATGAACTCGTTTAACATACTAATCTATGCATCCACAACTCAGAAAGTTATATGTTCCTTTGAGTTGTCTCCCTTCATTTGTATTCCGACCATCGCCTATCAATTGATAGTCAGGATTAATTGTGCATCCGTGTTATCGATGCTTATTATTCCTGTGGTCCGTCAAGCCATTCTATCTCGGAATGACTAGGAGAAACAAACTCCAGTACCTCATCCATATCCAGGATTGGGTCAAAGTAGTTGTGTTCTGCAGATCAAATGCCCATCCAACTTTTGCTCTGTTCTACCCTAGAGTATTACCCCCTTTATATCAGGATTGTCATGAGAATTGCACCATCTCTCATGAATTCTTGACGCAGTGATACTTCGTGCCATCATTTTTCATTCCTCGGTTCCGTGTTGTCGCAACCGGAATGTCGGCAAGTGAACCATGATGTGTGAAATCAATACTCCTAGCAACCGTGTTGCTTGGTTGTTAATTGACACTAATATCATTCTTAGCGTGTTGGTTATCAAAACACTATTCTAGGATTGATTGTACTACCTTGTCCTTATTCTGGTGCACTCTTCGATCAATGAGTTAGGATTATTCAATCCCTTGCTTATTTTTCTATATGGTCTTGCTCTGAAAAGCAAGATTGTTCTCGAGCTTAGTAACATATTGGTGGTTCGTGATTTTCCTAATATCTTCTCGGAAGCATTACCAGGTTGTCCCCTGACTGTTATGTTGAGTTCGTGATCAAGTTGGTTTTCCAATAAATCACTCCTTCTCCAAGAATCTGTGTTGGATATCCCTGAGCTAGTTGGTTGAGCAAGACAACAACTTGGAGAGTTGGAAGATAAAAGCTTGTCTAACTTAGTCCATGTTAAGGGATATCTTTTTGTGTGTGTGCGTTGAAGAAAGATAATATCTCCATCGATTGGTCCTCGTGATCAGTTGTTGGATCTATTGCCTTGTCAAAACTTTGACTTGAGTATGGGCTATCGTCAAATCAAGCCAGAACCAATGATATTCGTAATGTTGTCTTACTCGTGGTTGATCCCTTGAGCATACACCATTACATCTTTTGGTCTGACCAATGCTATCGCCGTGTTCACATAATGGTGGAAGTCAAGTGATATGGAAATTCCGATGAGTCGCTGTTGAGCCCATCAGCAGCATTTTGTCTCCTCCATGATTTGTGTTGAACATCCAACTAATGTTGGAAACTTGTGTAAGCATTTTCTTCATGCCCCGTTCATGAAGTATATGTTTGGATGAAAGAAGTGACCTCCTTTGATTCACGTGCATTTGATGTAAGCTGCCGCCGTGAATCCGAGAAAGTTTGTTTCGCTTCCTCTGGAATCATCCTAAGTCAGTCATGCATGTGCGAAGTATTCTATGGTCTGATAGACTGATCATCTTCATTCCATATGTATCCCCTAGCACACAAATCCACTGATTGATTGGTTCAAGGAAAGGAAGTTCCTTCTTAAGAGCATGCCTTATGCAAGGACCTCAATATCCTCGATATTGGTTCCTAATCGGAACTCGGTAGTGGTTTTTTATAAGACTACCATGTGGTCATGCTTGTCTAGGACAGTGCGTTCACATGTGTGTAGCAGAACTAACTCATGTTTTGGAGCTTGCTATCGTAGTTCATCTCCCGAGAGTCTCACAACGTTATCTCGTTGATTTGTGTTGCAAATCTTGTTTTCAGACATGTGAGTCTGAAGTATCCTGTTTCTAACCATATCTGAATCTCAGGCAGATATGATGGTTGGAACATTCCCAACAAGTGCATTTTGTTCCCAGCTTGCACCGCCATTGTGCCAATCCTACCATGGGTTGCCCTCTCGGTAATTACTACTCAGGATTATCTTCAAAGTGGACCTGCCATGGATTCCACCCATCTCCGGTGATAAGCAAAATCATCCCTTGCGTTGTCTTCAACAAGGTAATCCACATCATCCATACTAGTCCAAGTGTGCCATTCTACCGAACCCCTCCAAACGATCGCTCGAGATTTGCCTTAGGCTGGCATAGAGAGTCTCAATGATCTCTATATCAAAAGTAATTCTTTTTACCACTTAAGGTAATAATTCTAAGAGTCATTTTTCCTGAGCTGCCCCGTTATGGTATCATGGCAACTCAACTCCTTGCTACGTTGACAACCGTTCACCACTTCTTAAGTGTGGAATTGTTGTCTACCTAGTGACCCTTGGTCATCTGTTTCACTCCATCCCTCTAGATGTATGCTTCGTGTCTCAGCCCGAGAGATGTTGCTATGTATCATTCCATGATTTGATCCTGAGTTGTTTGATCTTCAAGGAGATCGATTGTGGTAGAATTTCCTTTCCCTTTTGTCATCATGTTGGATGAAGATCTCGAAAGCAAAGACGTCAAGATCAATTTGAAGCGATGAATCAACATCTCTGAGAAGGACAGTTGGATCATGAAGATTGCATTAGCTTTGTGTCCCCTCTTTCCTCATACATCACGTCTTGAATTCGGGATGAGATTCTTGTTTAGTGGGGGTGAGCTGTCACAACCCTAGTTCAGTAATGCACTTGGGTTGGATCTGCATGTTGCATCATGTTTAAATTTTATTTAAACCTGGAATGGGGATGACCAAACCCAAGCAATAAATGAATTCAAACTAGGTTCAAATTCAAATGTTCTCAATGAGCCCAAAATGCCCTTCCAAAAATGTTCATTATTTATGGAAAAAGGTTAAAACCTTAACCAGAGGTCATGCACATTTTTCAAGGCGTTTATGGTCTTTGAATTAAATCATATTGTAATTGAATTGGGGTTATAAATTCTTATAAATACTTTTATAACTCCAATCATTCTGAAAATATTGTGGGGCTTTTGGTTAGTCCATATTTGCATCCACAAATAATTTCAGAAGCAAAAAAATTGGTTTAGTATTAGTACTAAATCAAAACAGAGCAAAACAAATAGAAAACAGAAAGAAATAAAAAAGGAACTAACCTGGACTTACCTCCTCGGCCCGAGCCAGGCAGACGGCCCAGCTGTCGGCCCAGCCCACAGCCGACACCAGTCATCGTCCTCCTTGTGCCAGGAGGACGAGAGGCACGTGCTCGCCACTTGAGCGCATGGGCGCCACGCCACCTGCCTGCCTTCCCCACCCCCTTAATGCTCCGGCCTCTCTGGACGCCGCCACGACGCACCCCGGCTCTCACACTCTCCCTCGCTCTCACACCCTACCCTGGATCTCCCTCTCTCTCATGGCCGAGCGCGTCGTCGCCGCCGTTAGCAGCCCCCGTGGCCACCGACCACCCTCGCCCTGCCAATGAGTCCAGAAGCACCGCAGCTACTTCCTCGTCCTCTCCACCGAGCTACGCGATGCCGGTTGCCCTGCAACGACGCCATCGCAGGAGGATAACCGTCTCCTGTAGCGCCTTCCCGCAACGTCTCCGTTGTCGGGTTTGGTCGTCCCCGGCGGAACTCCGACGAGAGCCAACGTGGCGCGATCATTAGCGCTAATCCCCACCAGCTAAACCGCCCTCAGACGCTGACAGTGGGCCCCGCAACGAGTCAAAGCGCGAGTCAACACAGAATTATCCCCTCTGTCACTGACCAGTGGGCCCTACAGGTCAGGTTTGACCTAGGCCGGCCCTGTTGACTTACTGAGGTCACGCGGATGTCATGTTGACACAGTAAAGGATTTTCTGTATTAAAACTAATTCAGGAAATTCCAGAAAATAGTTAAAACTTCTAAAAATCAAAGAAAATAATCTATAGCTCGGATTGAAAAGATTTATATATGAAAAATGATCAGAAAAATCCAAAGAATCTGAATCTGGCATTTTCGTGCATGTTGGAACAACTTAAAGTTGCTGTTTAGGACAATCCAATTAAATGGCATTTAAGAAATCACATATGGAGTTTGAATTTGAACTTAGGGTTCAAACCAACTCCATTTAACCTGTTGCTAGTTGCATTAGCTGAAAACATAGCATATTGACATGTCATGATCATGCATCATATTGTGCATTGCATTGATTGTGCTCTTTCTGTGTTTGCCGGTGGTTGTCCCCTCTTGATAGACGTGTTCCGACGATGAGTTCGATGACACCGATGAAGAGCTATACTATCTTCAGAAGTGCCAGGCAAGCAAAACCCCCTTTGTTCATTCTGATACAATCGCACTCTCTCGCTCCTGCTCTCCTTTACTGCATTAGGACAACAATGATTCAACTATTACATGCGGCGGTAGTTGAACCCCTTTCCTCTGCATGACCTGTCATTGCCACAGTAAATAGATGAAACCCACTAGCATGAGTAGGAGTTGTTTGAGCCCTGATGTGCCTACTCATTCATTCTTGTTTATCATGCCTGCTACTGCTTAGAGTTGAGTCGGGTATGATTCATCGGGGATGAATTGGAATGGCGATGAACATGTCCTGCTGTGTGTGAGCTAAGTGTGTGAACACGATTTGGTAAAGGTGGCGGTGAGAGGCCATGTAGGAGTACATGGTGGGTTGTCTCATTGAAACCGTCCTCAGGAACTGAGTTCTGTGTTTGTGATCCATGAACAGCTACTACCACTCATTGGGATCCTTAGTTGACCCTCTCGACATATTAACTGCCCTAGTCCTCTATACAGGAGTTGCAACTAGTTTCTGGTGTTTATAGGATATGTGTTGGCGGTCGTGCATAGCGCTGACCCTAGGGGTGCCTATGATGCGGTAGATACACCGTGGCACGGTGTACCGGGCGCCCGTTTGGTGTCTCGGGAACCCTGCATACATCGTTTGGGGCTGTGACCGAAACTCCGGCCGGATCTCCTCACGGATGGAACCCGAATAGGCGATAAACCTGGACTAGAGACTTGTGTGGTTAGTCAGGTCGTAGCCGACACCCTCTCCAGGCTTCCGCTTGAAGATTGCCGAGATACATGACGTGTATAAGGTGATAAGTGGTGGGAGCGTGTGTGAAGAAGTACACCCCTGCAGGGTTATCATTATCTATTCGAATAGCTGGATTCCTCGGATATGGAAACTTGGAACCCTTGCATAGTTCATAGACAAGTTAAAGTGGATACTCTAAAATGCGCAAGATAAGCGTGAGTGCTATGGATGGCGTTCTCGTAGGGAGACGGGAGCGGATCCATAGTGGTGTATTGATATGGTGAATATGTGGACTCGTGTGCGCCACCTCAAGAGTTGCTTGCAGTTGTAATTTAGGTTAGCCACTGAGTCAAAGCTGGCTTGCTGCAGTTAAACTCCACTACCCCTTTGTTGATACCGATGCATATGTAGTTAGTTCTGATGTAAGTCTTGCTGGGTACATTTGTACTCACGTTTTCTTAATTTATGTTTTGCAGAGAGACTTCTGTCTCGCTAGTAGTTCCATGTGGACTTCGGCGTTAAGCTTGATACCTCAGCTACGATCTTGTGCCCTCGGCAGGATCTGGTAGATAGTCAGGCTTCTCTGCCTTTTTCATTTGTAGATGTCTGTACCCAGACATGTTAAGCTTCCGCATGTGCCTTGACTTGTATGCTCTGGATGTTGGGTCATGAGACCCATGTTTGTAATATCTCGCTCCTCGGAGCCTAATGAATAAATACTTTGAGTCATAGAGTTTTGTTGTGATGCCATGTTGTATTTACACATATCGAGCATATTGTGTGTATGATTTAAATGCTTGGTATGTGTGGGATTCGACAACCTAGTTGTTTATCCTTGGTAGCCTCTCTTATGGGGAAATGTAGTCTTGTGCTGCCATGAGCCATAGTAGTCCGCTACAGCCCGGTTCACCGGAGTCCTGCTAGCCCAACACTACTGCTCTGGAACACTTGACTGGCCGGCATGTGATTCACTTCGTTCCTGTGTCTTTCCCTTCGGGGAAATGTCACGCGGTGACATCCAGAGTCCTGCCTAGCCTGCTACAGCCCGGTTCACCGGAGTCCTGTTAGCCCAGTGCTACAGCCCGGATTCGCACACTGCTGACCGACATGCTCGATGTTGATTCATGTATGCCTGTCCCCGTAAGTTAGAGCCACCTTGGGTTCACGACTAGTCATGTCGGCCCGGGTTCTCTATCATATGGATGCTAGCGACACTATCATATACGTGAGCCAAAAGGCACAAACGATCCCGGGCCATAGTGAGTCGACACCCATGGGAATACCGTGCGTGAGGCCGCAAAGTGATATGAGGTGTTACCGTCCAGATCGATGTGACTTGGAATCGGGTTCCTGACAAGCTCCGAATCATGTCTTTGGTCAAATGTTGGGTTTGCCCGGCTCCCGTGTTTTGCTACCTTACGTTCCGCTCTATCGGCTAAGGCGGCACAAGGAGAACTACTGCGATTGTGCCCTGGTTCATCCGGATGAGCACCTCAGTAGAGAAAACCGAAAACTGACTGTCATGACAAAGCACGAGACTGGTCAACTACTCAATGACTTAGCGAAATCTTCGGGATTCCTCCGGATTAACGAAGGGCCGTTTCCCGGTCATGTATGTAGGCGCACCGTATCCGGACGAGCGCGGAGGTACCAGGGGCTATATAGTAGTCCCACCGTCAAACTCCTATGGCTAAGTGAAAGTGTTAAAGCAATATAGCCCGATTGCCTCGTTCGCTGCGCTACCACCACCTTAATGGACCAAGACGTTGGATCAAGTATGAATACACGTTTTTTGCGAACACCCCCGCATTATATGTGTGGGGGCTGAAGCCGACGACTGCAAACTTTCAGGTTATATACATATATACATAAACAGGCGCACAGGAGGCATCATAATACTTTCAGGAAAAAGTATAAACACGGCCTTTATAATTCAATAAAACATTGTTTTTACAATGGGAATACATGTCACAAGAACATAATATTCTTCGAGCACTGAGCCTCTATAGAACGAGCGACTTCAAGGACTTCTTCAAAGTAGTGCTCGGCAGATACTCGGCCTACGGCCGAACTCTGGGTTGCAATAGCGGTGGCCTCCATCTCTGCCCAGTATGTCTTGACACGGGCAAGTGCCATACACGCACCCTCTATGCACGCCGACCTCTTCATAGCGTCGATGTGCGGCACAACACCAAGGAACTTTTGCACTAAACTAAAATAACTATTCGGCCTTGGCCCTTCTCGCCACAGATGATCCACAACATACCTCATGGCAAGCCCGGACAACCTATGGAGCTCGGCCCACTCGGCCATTCGCTCATTTAAAAGCAGCGGACGCACTGGAACTGTGACCAGAATAGCCTTTCCACTTCAAGATCTTTTTGATCCTTGAAGTACTCGGCCGCATCAGCAACACTGGCTGCCAAATCCACTTATGCGTCTGCAGAACTCCATAGTTGATCAAGAGGGGCATACTTCAGATCTCCAAATTCGTCCGCAACAAAAAGGGCTTACCAGCCGCGATATCTCCAACTTGACGCAGCTCCTCCTTCACCGCTCTGATTTTAGAGCGGGCTTCCTTGGCTGCTACCATGGCCTTCTCCAGGTCCGCCGCCTTCGCCCGGCTTTCTTTTTCAAGAAGCTGGTAACAGTCGGCGGCATCTTTCAACTCAGTGGCCATCTTGACTATTTTTTCCTTGCTTTGGCAATGCGTAGCCTGTTCGGCCTCAGCTCTTCGACCGCCTTTAGAGCGGCCGCATCACCATTCCTGGCTTGTTCCTTGGCTCAGGCAAGTTCCGCCCGAAGGGTCTCCACGGTGGCAGCTCCATCTGCAGTCACAACATATTAAAGATACAAGCATCATACTCCTCTTACTATGTGTTGATCACCGGAGAAATCACATACCCTGTGCCTCGTCGAGCCGCTTGTTGACAAGCACGATGTCGACATCTGCCGCATCAAGTTGCTGCTTCAGCTTGGCAAACTCACCATTCTGACTAGCCACCGGACTTTCAGCCACCTGCACATGAAGGCGTCCTGATTATTACCTGGGACTATGATCCTCTGTTTGTCACCGTTCTCGACGGCAACCAGAGTCTCAGGGGCAACTATCTGCATAAGGCTCACCAAACATGTGCGGTACTATCAAAAACATACAATATTTCACGTACCTTAAAGCCTTTCAATAGACTCATAAAAGCTTCATGCAACCCGCTTTCGGCGGATGAAATCCTCTCAATTACCGTACCCATTAGCGTACGATGCGCTTCTGAGATGGCCGCTTGCTCCAGAAGATCCTTCAGTGCGTTCGATCGCACACCGGAAGGTTCCGGACTGTTTCTGTTGCTCTCTTTAGGAGTCGAATACTGAGGACTTCGGGTGGCCGAAGGATTACCCTCTGGCCTTGGCGGATCAGGAGAAACCCTCCGCGACGACACTTCAGGGTCGCCCGCCTCATGAGGCGGGGTGCATGGGGAGGTGTTTCGCTCTCCATCATCTCTGGAAGAAGATCCCCCAAAGACGAACTCTGTCAAGAAGGGCTACGATCCGAACTACAAGATACATGCTTCGGTTATTGTCTTCAGAAGTAATGTAGGATATTCTTACTATTAAGTACTTTTTGTTTACTTACAGCTCGGTAGAGGGCTGATCCCCTTGCGGGCACTGTGCGGCAAGAGTATCCTACGAGGCAGGACCCTCTCGCGAAGATTTCTTCCCCCGTTTGGAAACCATTGTTTCTGGGTCTTCAGAGGTCGTCCTCTTCCTTCCTCGGGGAGAGCGAATTTCAGATTCTTCTCCCTGGTTATCCTCCTTCACGGATGTGCTAATTCCCATGGTTTGGATGAATAATGAGTGAGGCCTGCTTTCAGCCTCTTTATTCCCCCCTTTATCTTCCCCTGAGGGCGCCTGATAAGGCACCGGCTCAAGCATTCTGGCCAGCATTGGATCTACTGAGCCTTCGGGAAGGGGGGCCAAACACCTGATCATCTTCGCCTTTGTTACCCAGTCCCGGTCAAAGAGCGACCTTTCAGAATGATGTTGTGATACATAAAAAACAACGCGTTCGGCCACGGGATTACTTACTTGGGTATTTGGACGATTGCGGCTCAGACCCGCATCCTCGGTGGTGTCCGGACACCTTATTCGTGGTCCGAAGAACAATTTGTACATCTCCTCGAGCGTCATGCCGAGGAAGTGCTGGATAGTTCGCGGTCCTTCCGGGGTGAACTCCCACATACGGAGGGGTCGGCGTTGGCAAGGTGGGACTCGACGAACTAGCATGACATGCATTACCGTGGCCAGGCTGACATCTCTCTCGAGGAGATCTCGGATACGACTCTGCAATATCGGCACATCATTTACTGGCGGCCCCCAGTCCAGCCCCTTGTTGATCCATGACGTCAGTTGTGGTGGGGGGCCCGAGCGAAAGGCAGGGGCGGCTACCCACTTGGTACTCCAGGGAGCTGTGATATAAAACCACTCCCGTTGCCATAAACTGGACGCCTTTGGGAAGGAACCCTCTGGCCACGGAACATCAGCGCTTTTGCTTATTACGGCACCTCCGCACTCTACGTGTCGCCCCTCGATCATCGTCGGCTTCACATTGAAAGTCTTGAGCCACATGCCGAAGTGTGGGGTAATGCGGAGGAAGGCCTCACACACGACGATGAACGACGAGATGTGAAGGAGGGAATCCTAGGCTGGGTCATGGAAATCCAGCCCATAATAGAACATGAGCTCTCTAACAAAGGGATCCAGAGAGAGGCCTAGCCCTCGGAGGAAGTGAGAGATGAATACAATGCTCTCGTCGGGTTCGGGAGTGGGAATGACCTGCCCTCGAGCAGGCAGCCTGTGCGAGATTTCGCCGGTCAAGTACATGGCCTCTCTTAGCTTCTTGATGTCTTCCTCTGTGACAGAGGAAGGCATCCAACGACCTTGGAGGTTGGATCCTGACATGGTTGAAGGTCCAAAGCGCCTGACCTGAGCCTTGGGTGTTGGAACTCAAGGCGGGGGAAGGATTCGATTGAGTACGAGAGGGAAAAAAGGACAGGCCTTGGCCTCTTTATAAAGAGGGTGAATATCAAGCGTCCTCCTTGTGGCCGTTTGGGACTTGCCTAAAATCGAGTAGTCATACCAATGGGCACGATTGGGTTACCCATGTCCGCATTGATGAGAATTTCTTAATAAGGGGGACACGATCTCTTCTTCGACAAGACATGTCAAGAAAACCGCCTCGCGATATGTGTAGTGCTGGTTGAGAAAAACGGTTTGAATAATGACCGGGCCATGGCATGATGTCATGTTGCTAAACGTGTCAGCATATTAGATTTGTGGAAATATTATTCTCTCTACGGTGGTACGTGGAACTTGTTTTGCAAAGCCGAACACTATCCTTGTGTTCAAAATCTTCTATGGAGTATTCTGAGGAAGAACCCGCCTTGCAATGCCGAAGACAAATCTGCACGTCGGACTCATCGTCATTGAAGCCTGGTTCAGGGGCTACTGAGGGAGTCCTGGATTAGGGGGTCTCCGGACAGCTGGACTATATCCTTTGGCCAGACTGTTGGACTATGAAGATACAAGATTGAAGACTTCATCCCGTGTCCGGATGGGACTTTCCTTGGCGTGGAAGGCAAGCCTGGCAATACGGATATGCAAATCTCCTCCCTTGTAACCGACTCTGTGTAACCCTAGCCCCCTCCGGTGTCTATATAAACCAGAGGGTTTAGTCCACAGGACAACAACAATCATACCATAGGATATAGCTTCTAGGGTTTAGCCGCTACGATCTTGTGGTAGATCAACTCTTGTAATACTCATATCATCAAGATCAATCAAGCAGGAAGTAGGGTATTACCTCCATCGAGAGGGCCCGAAACTGGGTAAACATCATGTCCCCCGCCTCCTATTAGCATCCGCATTAGATGCAGAGTTCGGGACTCCCTACCCAAGATCCGCCGGTTTTGACACCGACAAGCACCTATACAAATAGTAAATCAAATTTGGCATCAAATCACTGATTACATGGCATGAAGTTGGATTATGAATTTATGACTATTTATTTATACATATCCAGAGATTATGGTTCAATTTTTAAGCACAGCCGTCTATGTATAGACCAATATTGAAGAAATTAATGGCACAAACATAGGTAGGTCATTCAAAATCAATTTTCAAGTCCTGGCTAGGTATTATTAGCACGAACACTAACCCTAATCAGATTACTAGCAGAAATCATTTGCACAGATGAAACAACTAATCACTTATCACCTGTACCATTCAAACAATCAATACACTACACAGATCTAACAAAACTTACTCAGATTTCATGGATTGGGAGAACATAACCACATGATTTCTATTCCAAAAAGGGGTAGGCAGGAGTAACCAAAGAAACCCGATGATCTATTTGACACATAAATGGGTATAGATGATTAACTAGCTATCCGTCGTCGTTGGAGTCATCGCCGGAGTGGTCGTCGGAGTTGTCGCCGGAGTGGTCATCGGAGTCAGTGTGAAACTCCGCCTCTGGCTGTGGAAGCTCGACGATGTCGACGACGTCAGGGTCTAGCGATAACTCACCAGCGGTGACAGCAACCTCTGTCTCAATCTCCACGCCGTGCTCCGCTACTTTAGCAGCCCCGGCGTCGCCACTCCCTCCGATGGGGCGCTTCGGCGGCGTCCTCATAAACTAATGGCTTTGAGGACTGAGAGCGGCGTCGAGGTTGCAAGCAGAGAGAGAGAGGATTGTGTGTGCGTAGCGAGGATGGGTGGTGCGGCCGCTCGGGCACACCATTAGTATGGAGTAGTGGGAGTTGTGGGAGAGAGGCGGGCGGCGGTCAAACCGACGTCTCACCTCCTGGTGAGCCTGTGCACCGGACTGCTGGCATGCCTACCAAAATTTCACACAACTACTCGCACGCCTCCCGATGACACTACGCAGCGAGCATGCCTCCGTCAATTCACACACCTGCACGTACGCCTCCCCGTCTTCCTGCGCGGCGACTACTCGCATGCGTCCCATCAACTCACGCCTGCTCGCATGCCTCACGGGTCATGCGGCAGCATGTATATTGTTTTTCTTTTTCGATGATTAATGCTGCCGCTTTATTTCTTAACCGAAGCATGACACGTATCCATTGTTGGTCTAACGCTCATGGTTCGAATAAATAATCCGTTTGGGATATTGGTTCCCAATTATTAATAATCTCCCGTATGTAATTAGATAAAGATTACATCAAAACTGGTCTCAAATTTGACCCAAAAAATTACAATGCCACTTTGTATTGGTGTCCATATGAAACACGATAAGTTTCATGAACTTCAAATAAGTTTTGGATGTACTAGAATTTAAAAATCAAAATTCTCAATGGTTGAAATTTGTTGCACGGGGAGTAAACATGCACCCAGTGAGACACATGTGTTTTTGCAATCCATTTAGGTGCACTGTCACGTGTGCATGTAGCTCAAATTTGATTTTTGCACATTATACCCATAGAAAATCAATCAATCAATGTACTAAAACGTCTTAATGATCTTTGTGATTTTTTTTGAAATTAAAACGTCCCTCCTTTGGTAACATGTATGTTCACCGCGGGATAATTAATTTAACGTGCATCGTAGTTGCGGTGGATTCGCGGTGTGTGTGCAGGTGTGTGCGTCTGGGGGTGGCGGGTGGCTCGCAGTACACTACGAGTTGTGAGCCACCGTGTGGGTTGGCTATTTTGTTAGGCAGGCTGGTGCCACATCTGAGTCATGAAATCATTATTTAAAACATTACACAACCCTTTCATACATAAATGTTTTGGCCACATGCAGTCGATGGTTGTCCTATGTGGCACCTCGGCTCAGAGAAAACCGGAACGCCCTGTATTCCAGCACAGAGGTCGAGGTGATGTCTTCTGGAATACGGCACTTCTTAGTATAGAACAAACCAGCTCTCTATTACAACACGAGTATGAATAGAAGGTCTCCGATATTATAATGAATAACATCGGCACGGCGACACTACGCCAACCATGGTTGCTCTATACAAGCAGCATAACAACTCGAAGCAGCGGAACAACTACTGGCAGCGGAACAACGAACATCGATGATGGACTCCAATCCGTAGGGACTCTGGCTGGAACGTTTATCCTAGCTCACGAACACGGGAACAACACCAACCGAGCAAGCAATCCAGGCACGACCTGCAAACTGGCATGACACGCCAGGTCAGTACATTGAATGTACTTGCAAGCTCACAATAACCAGAAGCATTCAAGACAAACAACAGCATGGCAATTACATTTTAAGCGGGAATTATCATTGGATCATCAGGTTAACATGGCATGAACAACTTGAACATAATATCTCTAGAACAATATGATAATGGCCAGAACATATGATGATACTAGCATGCAACATGATGACACTACATGCACCATTTATTCTTCTTGGGTTACCTCGTAACCATCACATGCATCACTTACCAACCTTGGACATTACATGACCATCTCGGGATCAAATCAAGCTTGGTATAAACAATACCGTAGTAATCATCAAATGACCACAAGGAGCTTGATCCTTACCCTCGATTCTCGCACAACATCACGAATATCCAACAGCTTGGTATCCTCGATACCACGGTGATCATTCCGGTGAGCACAACCATGACCAACACTTTGTCTCAAACGGTGATCTTTCCGGTAATCACAACCAACTTATCTCATCATCAAACCGGGGTTGTTATTAAGCACATATTATTATTACTGTTGAATCATAGTGTGACCAACTACAAACTAGGCCCTTATCCGCGGGCGCGGCTATCGATAGATTTAATATACACTCTCCAGAGGTTAGTACACTTTACCCACACTATGGAACCCATGGCCTCGCACTCCCATTCAGGTGGACCAACGACGTTCCGACAAAACCGATCTACTGTCATGACACTCTCCCGGTCACTCCGACTCACTTCCCACTGGGCTAGTCCTGGGTGGCCCCGTGTCTACCAAAGACACAGCGACCACCGTCATGGCCAAACGGTCCCAAACAGGGACCCGGATCCATAACAACAACAACGGGCACACAAGGTTACGTCTGCTTACCAGGCCAGGGTACCGCACGCCTATAACCTTCCCTATAGTTAGAGGCACCGACGAGAGGCACGACAATAGACCAAGTTAGGACCTTCCCATATAGGTAAGCGTGGTTGCGTTGGTCAGTTCGATATGGTGGCACCATGACTCATCCACCAGTTGTTCAATTTCAATTTAATCCGGTTAAACTTGAATGCAAATATGCCGAGCCATGATAAAATACATGATGCAATTACAATGCATGAGCATGATATCGACATAATCATGAGAGAACCACATATCTATCCACCATATCAACAATAAATCATCTCCAACTGAGCATGGCATAATGATGAGTATGAATATTACAAGTACAACAGTACTCATAGCATGACCACTAGCATCAACAACAAATATCATGCAAGAACAGATCAACAATGCCATCATGCAAGCATTTAACCAACTGGATGCAATGGAGCATGCATAACAACGGGACTCAGGACAGACGGCAGTCATGCACCAAAGACCATTACCCACATCAACATGTACTCCTGGCAAGCATAAGCATATGAAAAGAATACTAGCAACTAGCAGGGCATGACAATCAGGTGCATAACAACATAGCAAGAAAGTAAACACTAATCCAGAAGCATTACCGAAACAACGATAACCATAGTTTAAACAAGCAAACATTTAATAAATATTCAAGTTGAAAACCATGGCTACTGCATGACTATCATGCAAGTGGGTATTGTGCCTTGCCTGGGGTGACGTAGACTCCAGGAAGAAGTGCGGTGAAGCCGTGGAACGAAACGTCGGACAGTTCTTTCCCGGAGGGGGCTGATTAGAGGAAAGTGCAAAATGGTCATTTTCACTGTGAAACCACCTGGTGAAAATGTTACCAAAAGATAGATCTCGACGAGACGAAGTGAGCGCTTGTTTCACTTCAATCGGAGTAATGGTTACGGAGTTATGAGGTGTAGAAGATCAGGGACTAATCTGTGAAAAATTTATCACCAACGGGTCCCTGAGTGGATAAGGTAGAAACAGATTTAAGGAAATACGCTTTCTGACTTAGAAAACGTACTTCAGGCCGAAGTAGGAATAGAATACGCTTTCAGAGGGAAGAAAACGTACTTTGTGAAATGCACTTCCACTTGCCACGTGGGATGGAGGGGTGAGACACTACGCGTGGGGCCCAGGGAGCAGGGGAGGGGCCAACTCTCCTGTCTTCTTCCTCCTCGCTGCTCCCTCGTGCAGGGCAGAGGAGGCAGGGGAGGGGCCAGCTGCCAGCGACGAGGTGGGCTGCAACGGTCGTCTCCCGCCCGGCTGAGGGCACCGGTGGGACGGCAGAGCCAAGTCGCGCCCGTTCTCGATGAAGGACGGCGCTAGGGAGGGCTAGGGTGACCGCGGTGAGGGGCACCCGAGCGGAGCGCCGGCAGCGGCTGAGCTTGGGGGCTAGGGGCTTCGGTCCTCCGGCGATGAATGAAGGGTGGAGGAGGGTGCGCAGGACTCCGGTGAGGCTGTTGGCATGGTCTGGAGGTGGAGGCCAAGAGGAGTAGGCGGCAGCCGAACATGGAGGCCACGACCATGGTGCACTCCGGCGAGGGCCGAGGTGGTGGGGCGGCTCAGTGGGACGAGGGGGAGTCGGTGGACATGGTAGGAGTTGGAGAAGAGGCTCGGGTTGGTCGGAACCAAGCCGAGGCTGAGGCGGCCATGGTGGATAGAGGTGAACTCCGGCGAGATGGGGCGATTCCAGAGAGCAAATGAGGCGAGGGAGAGATGGTTGAGGTGCGGAGGGACTCCGGGGTCCTATATATAGGCCCGACGAAGGCTTTGGAGCTCAAGCAAGCTTGAGCAGTGCTCTAATGTAGGTCAGAGGTCGGGCACTGTTCTAGCAGCGCATTTATGGCGAACCACGACAAGGCACCGATGCAGGGCGATGCAGTCGAGCACGGGCGAGCTCCAGGACATGAATGGAGGTCGAGACGAGGAGGGAGGAGACGAGAACA
Source organism: Triticum urartu (assembly GCF_056163025.1). NCBI lineage: Eukaryota > Viridiplantae > Streptophyta > Magnoliopsida > Poales > Poaceae > Triticum > Triticum urartu. The sequence goes on along the minus strand of NC_141879.1, from coordinate 641,856,235 downwards.
GTGGCCGGAACAAGCCAGAGTACGCGCTCAGCCATGACGCAAGCGTGATCACCACGCGCACTAGCGCAAGTGGCACTCTTTGGAGTGGCCGACCATGTCCAGTAGATAGACCGTCGTGCCCTTAGTCAAAATGAGGAAATAAATCGGTCCAGGGGCAAAGAAGAGATTTGCACTTAGCTCCAAAGTAAATCAGTAAGAAGGTGTTTGTAACTCTTTGTGGTTAAAACAGCTTGGTAATGTGGTAAAGAGTTTATCTGCTGATGATCAGACACTAAGGTGATGTTGATCACCAAAAATCAGACTAATAAGAGGAGTTTAGATGAGGGTTGCTGTAGAAAGTGCTAAACTGGCCAGAATTAGGGATTTGGATGATACACTCACATACTTGATTTCTGTGAGCTGAAATTTGGCATAGAGGGGTTATATGATGATATGAAGCTGCTGTAAAAGTTTCATGCCATTTGGAAATACCAACGTGTCACTTGCTTCACAAAGCTTCATTCTGGACAGAAACTTGGAAAAATTACACATGGCAATTGGATTAACCAATTGAGGTAAAACTTGGTGGAGGGAGTTTATATAGGCAGAAGCATGTCCTCATAAAGTTTCATCTCAATTGAAGTAATATAACATATAGTTTCTTAACAAATTGAAATTCTGACCAGAAACTAAGATTTGGGGCTGGGCTCACATAGATGAGTTACATGAGCTCATATTTGGTGGAGAGTCATGATTTGATCATATAAAGGACCATGCAAAATTCTACTCATTTGGATATTGCTAGCTTGTACTTCCTTCACAATCACTTCCCTCAGACAGGAACTTTGAAAAATTTCTCAAGAATATTTACTAGGAAAATTGAGTTGAATTTTGGCATGAGGCAATTAGTTGGACAGGAAAAGATGTCCAAGAAGTTTGGGTTGAATTGGGTAAAGATAAATAGCACTTGCTTCACAATGTGCCATTTAGGACAGAATAGGAAATGAATTTATTGAGCATGATGGGAAACATGGCCAATGATATATTTTGCCATATTTGAGGAAGATATTACCCAAACAACTTATGAGAATTATTTGGGAATTTTAGGAGTGACAGAAATATAAGTTTCTTCACAACCTAGGGTTTTAAGGGTTATTCCTTTATCAGAAAAAGGAATATTCCCAACAAAAGAAGTGTGACGCCCCCGATTCAATCGCACACTAATCATACACGCAAATGTGTATGATCAAGATCAGGGACTCACGGGAAGATATCACAACACAACTCTATGAATAAAATAAGTCATACAAGCATCATATTATAAGCCAGGGGCCTCGAAGGCTCGAATACAAGAGCTCGATCATAGACGAGTCAGCGAAAGAAACAATATTTGAGTACAGACATAAGTTAAACAAGTTTGCCTTAAGAAGGCTAGCACAAACTGGGATACAGATCGAAAGAGGCGCAGGCCTCCTGCCTGGGATCCTCCTAAACTACTCCTGGTCGCCGTCAGCGGGCTGCACGTAGTATTAGGCACCTCCCGAGTAGTAGTAGTCGTCATCGACGGTGGCGTCTGGCTCCAGGGCTCCAACGTCTGGTCGCAGCAATCGAGTATAGAAAGGGGGAAAAGGGAGAGCAAGGCAACCGTGAGTACTCATCCAAAGTACTCGCAAGCAAGGAGCTACACTACATATGTATGCATTGGTATCAAATGGAAAAGGCTATCATATGTGGACTGAACTGCAGAATGCCAGAATAAGAGGGGGATAACTAGTCCTTTCGAAGACTACGCTTCTGGTAACCTCCATCTTGTAGCAAGAGAAGAGAGTAGATGGTAAGTTCACCAAGTAGCATCGCATAGCATAATCCTAACCGATGATCTTCTCCTCGTCGCCCTGTTAGAGAGCGACCACCAGGTTGTATCTGGCACTTGGAAAGGTGTGTTTTATTAATTATCCGGTTCTAGTTGTCATAAGGTCAAGGTACAACTCCAAGTCATCCTGTTACCGAAAATCACGGCTATTCGAATAGATTAACTTCCCTGCAGGGGTGCACCACATAACCCAACACGCTCGATCCCATTTGGCCGGACACACTTTTCTGGGTCATGCCCGGCCTCGGAAGATCAACATGTCGCAGCCCTACCTAAGCACAACAGAGAGGTCAGCACACCGGTCTAAATCCTATGGCGCAGGGGTCTGGGCCCATCGCCCTTTGCACACCTGCACGTTGCGAATGCGGCCGGAAGCAGAACTAGCACCCTTAATACAAGAGCAGGCTTATGGTCCAATCCGGCGTGCGCCACTCAGTCGCTGACATCACGAAGGCTTCGGCTGATACCACGACGTCGAGTGCCCATAACTGTCCCCGCGTAGATGGTTAGTGCGTATAGGCCAGTGGCCTGACTCAGATCAAATACCAACATCTCGTTAAACATGTTATCTTGAAATAACCGCGAACGCCGACCAGGGCCAGGCCCACCTCTCTCCTAGGTGGTCTCAACGTGCCCTGTCGCTTCGCCACAATGATCCACTCGCGAGTACTCCTACGAGCCGACCCGTCTTTAGTCATCACAAGTATCATATATTATGTATAAGTATATACCCGTGATCACCTCCCGAGTGATCACGGCCCGATAGTATAGCATGGCGGACGGACAAGAATGTATGGCCACTGATGATAAACTAGCATCCTATACTAAGCATTAGGATTGCGGGTAAAGGTAACAACAGTATTAACAAGGACAGGCTATGCATCAGGATAGGATTAATGGAAAGCAGTAACATGCTACACTACTCTAATGCAAGCAGTATAGAGAGTAGAGTAGGCGATATCTGGTGATCAAGGGGGGGGCTTGCCTGGTTGCTCTGGCAAGAGAGAGGGGTCGTCAACATCGTAGTCGTACTGGATAGCAGCGGCGTCGGTCTCGGTGTTTAGCGAGAGAGGAGGGGGAAGAAACAATAAATATTAAGCAAACAGATGCATAGCGATGCATGACATGACAAGTATCGGTGCTAGGGGTGCCCTAACGCGGTAAGAGATGATACCGGGGAAGGGGGGAAACATCCGGGAAAGTATTCCCGGTGTTTCGCGTTTTCGGACGGATGAACCGGAGGGGGAAAGTTGCGTGTTCGCTATGCTAGGGATGTGTGGCGGACGAATGGGCTGCGTATCCGGATTCTTCTCGTCGCTCTAAGCAACTTTCATGTTGAAAATAATTTAATCCGAGTTATGGATTAAAAGATATGATTTTCTAAAGATTTTATTGATTTCTGGAATTATTTTTAATTCGAAAATTATTGCTAAATTGATAGGCGCACCTAGCATAGTGTACACAAAAGTGTACCCAGTGGCTGACAGGTGGGCCAGAGGTACCCAGTTGACCAGTCAACGTTTGACTGGTCAACAGGGGTGGGACCCTGATTGTTTAATTATTTAACTAACAATTTAATTAGTTTTAGTTAGTTATTAGATTAATCTAATTATGATTAGTTAGTTTAATTAATTGTTTAATTTATTCAAACACAATTAATTAAGTTAATTAATTAATTATTATTTACTATTTATTCATTATTATTTATCCATTATTTTTAATTATTTTTTTAATTAATTAATTTTTTTCATTTTCGTTTATACTAGGGCTGGGCCCTAGCAGTCAGTGGCCCAGAGGACTAGCGGGTGCGGGCAACGAGTGTGGGTGCCGGGCTAAGGTCGTAGCCCACCCGGTTGCGGGGCGAGGCCATGGCTATCCGGCTGCGGGGGTCGCCGGCGTGGGGCTTCAACGGAACCAGGCAGACCGCAGCGGTGGTGAACTCCGGTGGGCAGCAGTTGGGTGCCGCGGGCGCGGCACGGACGGCGGCGAGCGGGGCCACGCGGGCGAAGACGGGGCGCGCGGCGGCACAAGAGACGGTGGGGCGGCGAGCAGCGGCGGCACGACGAGGCCTGCACGGTCGAGGGCGGCGAGATAGCAGGGCGACGCGCTGGCCATGGCCGGATCGAGCACATGACCCCGGCGGAGGGGCGGAGCGCGGCGTTGGGTAGCGGAAGGTGCGGCCAGCGATGGATAGCGGTGTGTGAGCGGCGGTAGGCGGAGACGTGGCCACGAGCGCGCGTCGTGGGCGAGCACGGGGGGTGCGCATGCGAGATGGCGCGGGGCGCGCGTGCGAGTGGCGGGAGCGGGTGCAGGGCGCGGTGAGCAGGGGAGCGGAGGGAGGCGAGGGCGCGACGCGGGGATGGGCGCGACCGCGTGGGGGGGGAGCCGCAGGGGGTGCCCTAGGTGAGCCGAAGCGGGGAAGAGGGCGCGGCCACAGCGCGTGCACGGGCGCGGGACGGCGCGGTCGCGAGGTGACCGGATGAGGAGAGGGGGAGCTCACGGGGTAGCGTAGGGGTTCGAGGGCAGCGTTGCTTGGGGAGGAGGTCGGGGACGTTGCACGCGAAGAGGGGCAGGCCGGCGAGGGAGCGCCGGCGACGGGCGGCGGCGTCGGGCGCGCAGCGAGGGAGAAGGGAATCGAGGCTCCTCCCGATCCAGATCCAGAGCGAGGGGGTGGGGGCGAGCGAGTGGGGAGTGGGCTAGGTCACGGGGGGAGAGGGGGTTAGGTAGCACTACTAGGGAAAAGCCTATACATAGAATTTTACCAGTAGCGCTGTACAAAATCAAGCGCTGCTGCTACTTAGTAGCAGCGCGCGTAAATAAACCGCGCTACTGCTATGACTTTAGCAGTAGCGCGTACTAGCGAAAAGCGCTGCTGCTACGTTTGAACTGGGCGCACATGGCTAGCCCAACCTAGCAGTAGCGCGTATAATGGCCCAGCGCTACTACTAATCTCCTTAGCTGCAGCGCGCTTACGTGTAAAGCGCTGCTGCTAACGGAAATAAAATAAAGTGAAAAACAAGTAGAAAAGTAAATGAAAATGAAAGAAATAGAAAAAGGAGAAAGGGAAAAAATAAAATGTAGAGAAAAATAAAAGAAAAAAGGAAAAAAGGAGAAAGGAATTGCAGTAGCGGGTTCTGCAGAAAATCGCTATAGCTGCAGCGTGTATTCCAGAACGCGCTGTAGCTAACGTAGCAGTAGAGCCCTTTCTGGAACGCGCTACTGGTACTTCTGACTTAACCACGCGGTTCGTCCTTCACCACGGCCACTTCATCCCCCAAATCAACTCCACTCTCGCTGCCGCCGTCGCCCCTCGGCCGCCGCACACTCTCCCCACGCCGCCCCCGACCCCAGATTCAACGCCGGCCCCGCCCCCGACCTCAATGCCGCCCGGGACGCCGCCCCCGACCCCGACCTCAACACCGCCCCGGACGCCGCCCCCGCCCCCCGACCTCAACGCCGCCCCGGAGCCCCGACCACGACCTCGACGCCGCCTGCCCCTCCCTCGTTGCAGGCACCCGAGGTGAGCACGCCTGCTCCTCCCTCTCCCCTACCTCTGCCTAGGGTTTCAACCTCCATCAAATTAGTTAGGGTGGAAACGAATCGGATGCGGATGCGGCTCAAATGAGTTAGGGTTCATGTAAGGGTGGAAACGAATCAAATTTCTAAGATGAATCATAAAACGAGTAAAATTTGACCACTTATTTCACTTTATAGTTGGATAATTGGAATATCCGCTACCACTTTCCACCCCTATAGGTTCATCAAATTAGATGGTAATTAGGGTAGTAGTTCTTAGGTACTAATTAGTTAGTAAGAACTAGGTACTAATTAGGTACTAGAATATTTTTATTTATAGTAAGTTTATTTTTAGTAAGAACAAGTTGAATTAATAGAACTAGTTAGTAAGAACTTGTTGCTATTTTTTTTAGTTAAAGCAATTTTCCCGCATCGACGTGGATGATGCCTATCCCGCATCCTCGTCATCGAGTCGGCGGAGCATGACACCTGCTTGACCAGATGGGCCATGTCCGGGACTGGGCTCCGCCGGGGTGGTACTGGGAGGCGCTACCTACCGGGGGGCACAGGTTGGTGAGGAGCCAGCCTGTCGTTGACCCGAACCTTCTTTGGTGGCGGTCGCGTGGGCCAGTGACGGTCCAGAGGCTCGAGGACTCCGCGAAGGTGGTGCGTCACCGTGTCAGTGAGGAGGACGCGCACGTCCATCGCTACTTGTTTGTGCTGGAGCACAGGTTCTCCAATACCTGGCAGGTTCTCCAGGGATCTCACTGGAGCTATGATCCCGTGATGGTTCCTTCTCTGTGGGTGTCCACCGCCCGCGCCGATACCCGTCGTGTGCTAGGGTTTTAGTTGTACTAGTGATGTTATATGTATGACACTATTCGGGATGTATTAGTGATAATATTCGACGATGTACGGACGCATGAGATGATTTACTTTTGCTTATTGAATGCATGTTAATTTGAGTCTTATAAGATAATTTGAAATGTATATCTTGTGTTGCTCAATATCCAAGTGGCCGGTCATGTTTGCAGGTTACACCTTCGAGTGGCCTATGTTTTGCCGGAGTGTTGATTCATTTCCGTTTCGGCAAATTTCAGGCGCTCGATATATCCTATTTTAGCAAAGGTCATGCCAGATTTTTCCGTGAATTTTGGCATGACTTTTGCCAGAATATGTAGGAAATATCAAGTGCCCCGGATTTGTGTGTTGAGTATCCTGGTAGTTGTCTTCTATCGATTTTCAATTAATGTTTTAACTATGAACGTAGGAAATGTCTGACGACAAAAAGGATTTTGGTATTTGCAAATACTGCGAAGACGAGCGCGGCCTGTGCGACGGAATCTTCCTAGATGATGATAGGCACTTCAGCATCAAGCTGGACGAGAACTTCGAAGTGGATACAGTAAGTCACAACGACAAGTCTTTTTTCGTAATTAAGCATGACATCTGCTTCATTTGCTTCAACTTATATTTTTTTACTATTCTACTAGCGTATCCCCTGCCATGCAAGAGTTTTTGTATTGGATAAGATAGGTTTCAGTCATACTATGGAGGTAAAGAAAGTTTATTTGAAGACCGAGCATGGTTATATTTTCCACGCAAAATTATACAATTCAGACGACTACACCTATTTTTGATGCAAAACATGGAGAGCACTATGCAAGACTTATGCATTTCAGCCTGATATGGTTATCACCTTTGATATTCGTCCGGAAGATGATATTGAAGGTAATACCGACATCTGGGTCGATGTGCAGGCGCCTCCAGTTACACCAAAATGTAAGTTTCTCAACCATATTTATGTCTTTGATATTGTTTATTCAAAAATAGTTGACAACTAATTTGTATTGTCAGCTTATTTCGGTGCAAGCAAACATGTCCAGCGCCTGGTAGATAGGACCTACTACTGTCCCGGGGCTGAACTAAACTGCGAGGAGCTAAGTCATTATGTTTCATGGCTTGAGGATCTTGATACCGTCAAGACAAATTTTCTTCCTGGACTTAGAAATCTTAGTACTGAAAATGTGCGACCAATAGTGTTCGTCATGAACTACGGTCACATCTATTTAGGAAGGATGGTAAGATTTTTACTATTTGTCCTCAGTGCATCTTTTCCATACATTATTTGTGAAGCTAAACTTCATTGCTAAGTAGGTGACCATACGATGTTCTTCAACAGGGACTCCCGATGAATGTTGTGCCTTATGGGATCGAGACTACAGGTACCATGAGTATTATTAGCTTACGGCCAAGATATCCTACATGTTACTTTAGTGCATTCAAGATCAGAAATGAATGCTTAATAGTGCAAGACTGGACCAGATATGTGATGGGGGAGCGCAGACAAGTACTAGGGGGCAGCAAACAGATGTGCTACCCAAAATTAGGAGACAGGTTCATCTGCATGCTCCAACTTGATCAAGGAGGAGAGCTACACATGTTTTATGTTGTTTTACCTAAGAGAGAGTAGCAGGAGTGATTAGCTAGAAATGAGTTTGAAGATGATGATGTGCTACACTATTACTATGATGATAAAATAGCTAGTGTTGGTGGTAATGACTGATGATTAGTATTAGCTGGTGATAGGGGTGATTAAATAAATATTGTTGGTGCTAATGATTATATGATGATTAAATAGCTTGTGCTGGCGGATTAGATTCAAGTGGAGGCAACATGTGGTGCACATCGAAAGTACTACTAGTCCAAACTAGATCAAGTTTGGATTAGTAGTATACTTTTGACATGCACCACATATTGCCTCCACTTGAACCTAATCCACCTTCATTTGACACACTGTTATGGACATAATGATGTAAACCTCATAACTGGTATTGTACCAATATTTGTACGATGGCGCATAAATACACTAAAAATAAAAAAAATAAAAAAACAATACTAGTAGCGATGGAAAGAAAACACGCTGCCAGTAGTTACATTAGCAGCAGCGTGGGAGTGAACAAGCGCTGCAGCTATTTGTCCTAGCAGTAGCGCGTGTGGCACGCGTTACTGCTAAGCAATAGCTGTAGCACCTTATTAGTAGCGCGCCTACCCGCGCTACTAGTGAGCACAAAACCAGCGCTACTGCTAGGGTTTTCCCTAGTAGTGTAGTGGGGTGGCTCCGTCCGAGTGGGCCGGCCAGTTGGGCTGAGGCCCAGGTGGGCCTTTTATTCTTTTTTTATTTTGTTTCGTTTTCTCTTTTGTATTTTCTTTTTCTTTTATTTCTTTTCCTTTTCTGTTTTAATTAATTTTAGCGCATTTAAGGATTTTATAAAATTGTGTTTTCTTTACTATAATTGCCCTTGTAATATTCAGCACCGCCCGAACATTTTTGTTACAGCTTTTGAAAAAATTTGTTGTTTACATTAATTTAAATTTGAATTTGACGTGGTTTGAACTAATGGAAGTATAGCAACAGTAATCGAGGTGACGTGGCATGATTAGCGTGGAATTACTGTAGCAAGATTATCCGGGCGTTACAAATCTCCTCCACTACAAGAAATCTCGTCCCGAGATTTAGGAGGTAGAAGGAAACAATGCAGGGTATTCATCACGCAAGCAGTCCTCGCGTTCCCAAGTGGCTTCGTCTTCAGAGTGATTCGACCACTGGACTTTGAGGAACTTGATCGCCTTCTGACGTGTGCGGCGTTCAGCTTGGTCGAGAATGCGGACCGGATGCTCTTTATAGGAGAGGTCCTGTTGCAATTCGAGCACTTCATGATCCACTGCTCGGATTGGATCCTTGAAGCAACGGCGGAGCTGTGACACGTGGAACACATCGTGAACCTGAGAAAGGTTCGGCGGAAGCTCCAGTTGATATGCCACTTTTCCACGCCTTTGGATAATAGTGAAGGGACCGATATAGCAAGGAGCTAGCTTGCCCTTGATCCCAAAGCGGTGAGCACCCTTCATTGCTGTAACTCAAAGATAAGCCTTTTCGCCAGGTTGATAGACCATGTCTTGGTGATGACGGTCATACTGACTTTTCTGATGTGACTGAGCAGTCTTGAGATTCTCGCGAATAATGCGAACTTGTTCTTCGGCCTGTTGGATAATATCCGGACCGAAGAGTGGACGTTCCCCAGTTTCTGACCAGTTCAGAGGGGTCCGACACTTTCGTCCATATAGCACTTCGAAGGGGGGCATCTTCATACTAGCTTGATAGCTATTAGTATAAGAGAACATGGCATATGGAAGAGATTCCTCCCATTTCTTGCCAAAGGAAATTACACAAGCTCGAAGCATGTCTTCAAGAACTTGGTTGACACGTTCAACCTGTCCTTGCGACTGAGGATGAAACGTCGTACTAAACGACAGGTGCGTTCCCATAGCTTCTTGGAAACTCACCCAAAACCTTGAAGTGAATAAGCTGCCACGGTCTGAACTGATAACCAGTGGAATACCATGAAGTGAAACAATTCTGGCCATGTAGAGAGTAGCAAGCTGACTAGCAGTGATTATCTCTTTCACCGCCAGAAAATGTGCAACTTTAGAAAGCCGGTCAATGACGACAAGAATAGCATCATTACCTTTCTGTGATTTGGGAAATCGAGTGACGAAGTCCATTTTAACATGGTCCCATTTCCATTCAGGAATAGAGATAGGTTGCAGAGTTCCAGCAACATAACGAGCAATATCCTGCTTCATATTAGACCACCAGAATCTTTGACGGATGTCTTGGTACATCTTTGTACTACCAGGATGAATAGACAAAGGCGTATCATGAGCTTCTTTCATAACCCCTTTAGTCTGATCCAGGTTTTTCCTCGAACGTGGTACCACTAGGCGACCTTTGAAGTACAAGGCGTCATCATCGGCGATAGAGAAGAAGGAGGGCTTTCCTTCTGCTAGATGACGTTTAATCTTATGGACTTCAGAGTCACAACCTTGAATAGTCTTTATACCAGCTACGAGATCTAGTACGACAGCCAGGGTATTTAGAGAACCCTTAGTATCAACACGAAGATTCATCTTCTGAAACTCTGGGGGAGGGGGGGCGAGTGCTCCAGGAGGAATAATATGAAGGTTCAGCTTCCTAAATTCTTTGACAAGCGAGGGCTGAACTTTGTGAACCTGGAGGTGATTGCAGTAAGACTTGCGGCTCAAGGCATCAACCTTTACATTAGCCTTGCCGGGGGTATAGGATATACCCATGTGAAAATCTGCAACATTCTCCATCCATCTCTGCTGACAGAGGTTCAGATCTGGCTGAGTAAACAGATACTTCAGACTTTGGTGGTCGGTGAACATCTCGCAACGATTACTGAGAAGGTAATGTCGCCACTGCTTCAGTGCATGAATGACAGCAGCAAGCTCGAGGTCGTGAACTGGGTATTTTTCTTCATGAGGGCATAGTTGACGAGAGGCATAAGCAATCACTCTACGCTCTTGCATTAGGACACAGCCTAATCCTTGACGGGAAGCGTCGCAGTAAATGACGAAGTCCTTCTTAGTATCAGGTGGTGCAAGCACTGGGGCAGAAGTCAACTTCTCTTTGAGCGCCTGGAAACTTTCCTGACACTTGTCTGTCCAGTCAAACTTGACACCCTTATGCAACATATTAGGCAGAGGCCTGGAAACCTTGGAGAAGTTCTCGACGAATCGACGGCAATAGCTGGCGAGACTGAGAAAACTTCGGACGTGCTTGACATTCTTCGGAGGAGTCCAATCGAGAATAGCCTGAACTAGTTCAGGGTTGACGGCAATACCATCCTTGGAGATGACATGCCCAAGATAGGTTACTTCGGGGAGCTAGAATTCACACTTGGAATACTTAGCATACAGTTGATGCTCTCGAAGCTTTTCCAGCACAAGACGAAGATGTTCAGCATGTTCTTCCTCGTTCTTGGAAAATACAAGGATATCGTCCAGATAAACCATGACGAACTTGTCGAGGTAATCCCTGAATATATAGTTCATCAGACGAGAGAAGGTGGTTGGAGCATTCGTTAAGCCGAATGACATGACGGTGTACTCGTAAGACCCATACCGGGTCACGAAGGCGGTCTTTGGGATATCCTCTTCACGAACACGGATCTGGTGGTAACCCAACCTCAAATCGAGTTTGGAGAACACTGATGAGCTAGCCAGTAGATCATAAAGATCATTGATCCGAGGAAGAGGATATTTATTCTGAATGGTAGCTTGGTTTATAGGACGGTAGTCTTGGACTAATCGATTTGTCCCATCCTTCTTCTTAACAAAGAGAGAAGGTGCTCCCCAAGGATATCAACTTAGGCGAATGAAACCTTTGACAAGAGATTTGTCGATTTCCTCCTTAAGTTCAATGAGTTCATGCGGCGGCATCTTGTAGGGTCGTTTAGCTATAGGGGTGGTGCCGGGTTTCAAGTCGATGATGAATTCGACAGCTCTAGCAGGGGGAATCCCTGGGAGTTCTTCTGGGAAGACGTCTTGGAACTCACGAATGACCGGAATGTTTTCAATGACCTTGAGTGGTGAAGCGTTCAACACATTCAAGGCATAAACACGTGCCTCGGCGTTCTGAACTAGATGAGCTTGGTAAGCAATTATTTCATCAGAAGGGTGTAGCAGAAGGACGACCTTAGTGGCGCAAACTATAGAAGCAGTATGCGCTTTCAACCAATCCATTCCAAGAATGAGGTCGATGCTACAGGACTTCAGTACGATGGGAGAGGCAAGGAATTCCAGTCCTTCAATTTCAATGGGAACATTGTGACTAACCATAGAGGTTTAACACTGGCCCGCAGGAGTGTGTACCACAATCGCAGTGTTCATCTCTTCGTATGTAATGCCATGCATGAATGCAAACTCAGCTGATATGAATGAATGCGATGCTCCCGTATCAAATAAAACAGATGTTGGTACTGAATTTACGAGGAGTGTACCCATCATGGTAGCAGGCTGGTCTAGAACTTCATTGAGATCAACATGGTTGGCATGAACACGACCATAAGATTAGGCACTGTTGTTGCGAGGCTGGTTGCTTCCACGACCAGCTGTGGGAAGGGCCAGTTGATTCTGATTCTGATTGCAGTCTCTGGCATGGTGACCTAGCTGACCACACTTGTAGTAGAGACCATTATTGGGAGTGGGAACAGGAGCTTGGGGTGGTGGAGCTGGAAGCCTTGGTTGCCTAGTTGGAGGAGCAGGCAGACGAGGTGCAGCATAGGACTGCCTTGGGGCAGGTGCAGTTGGCTGGTACATAGTGTTGGGAATCCATATCTTACGCTTCTGCGAAGACGGGCCCGAGGATGAGCCCATGTCACGGCTGCGCCTGTGAGAGCTCTGGTATTCCTGCAGACCAGTTTCGACATTGATGGCCTTGTTCACCAGGGTGGCGAAATCAGCGAAGTCATGCGCTAGAAGTGCGAGCTTGATATCAGCTTGAAGGCCATCACAAAACTTCTCTTGTCTACGTGCATCAGTTGCAATGTCCTCTTCAGCATAGCGGGACAAGTACAGAAACTCCCGCTGATAAGCTTCAACAGTTTTGTTGCCTTGGGTGAGGTTGCGGAACTCACGCTTCTTTCGGTCCATGACTCCCTGAGGAATGAAGCGAGCACGGAAAGCAGCTTGGAAGTCTGGCCAGGTGATGATTGTTCCAACCGGCAGAGTACGCCTGTGGCTGTCCCACCATTGAGCTACGGGTCCCTTCAGGAAGAAGGAAGCAAAGGTGACGTAGCTGGCAGGGGCTACATCAGCAGACTCCATCTCATAGGTGATGTCACGGAGCCAGTCATCAGCATCCAGAGGCTGAGTTGAGCTGCGGTACACGGTTGGGTTGAGGCGCATGAAATCCTGCAGAGTCACTTGGGTTGGCTGCTGGTTCATATTGGGGCGAGGAAACTGAGCCATAATATTCTCCATGAACTGACGATTCAGCTCAAACTGTTGCATCATCCCAGCCATGTACTCAGGCGGTGGTGGGGCGTTGCACCACGACCATGACCACCCGGTCTAACCATCCTGCTATTATATAACAGGGGTAGTTCAGCATTGATAAATTGCGAGGACAAGTATCATTCATGATGAAACATGCATAATGAAAGGAACACGATAGATACTACATAGTAGTTGGCACATCTTACAAAAGTGATCATGCATAGAGTTCGGTACACAGACTAAGAACATCATAGGCGGCACGCAAGCTCGCGGCAAATGCACCTAACACTAACAAGAAAGCCTACATTAGTACCAGGAGGAACTGTGGAGGTAGGTGTAGCCTGACAGCTGGTAGTGACGCGAAGGGAAGACCTCCAAACGAGTAGCCTGGGGTCCGCGGATACTCTGGTGCAGAACCCAATGCGCAGGTGGCAGGAAAGGACCAAGTGCAGGAGAGTAGCCTCCCACATCTGGAAAACCGACGCCCTGGGGCGTCACGGTCCTGGCAGGGTAGATCGCAGAACGCGACAGATCACCAGATCGGACAAAGGGGAGCAACAGCGTCAGAGCACGATACAAGTGCTGACGGGTGGTGTACAACTCATGGCGAAGAGCTCAGTTAGCTCTATCCAGCCCATCAGCATGCAGAACCAGGTCCTGATGGTACAAGGGCTCTCGGGTGACAGTGGAGTAGGCAGTAGTGTAGTATCCCTCCGCACCAACATCGGATGCGATAGCAATGTGCCTGATGGGGGAGGTGTCCAACTCCTGATACTCTCCACGAAGACGTGTCAGAGCAGCATAAGCAGCATCGTGGACCGCCATGTCGATAGTCACTCCAACACCATGAGCAGTGTGCATCATAGTAGTGGAGTCATACTCCCGAGAGTAGAGGTGGACGATGGCACGGTACTGCTCCTGGTTGAAGTCCCTATACTCCTCACAGACGGTGTACTCAGGGTGCCAGCGATAACCTAGATACACTACTAGGGAAAAGCCTACCAGCAGCGAGGGTTTTGGGCCTCTCAGTAGCGCGGGCACCGGCGCTACTAATAAGGCGCTACAGCTAACGTATAGCAGTAGCGCCGGTTGTCCCACGCTACTGCTATACATGAATAGCTGTAGCGCTCTTTGGGAAAGGGCGCTACTGATATTATCTACAGCGCTATTTGCTGGGACGCGCTACTGACAATGCGGCACTACTGCTAAATTTCCCCCCTCGCTACTACTAGTTTATTTATTAGTTTTTTCCTGCATATTTGTTTTGTATTTGAATAGGCTTTATACAATAATCTTTAGCATATCATACACATACAAATGTAATCATAGCATATACATACAATTAGTATCATCAAATCATGTCATCATCATAATCATTATCCAACACAAAGTGGTCTCTCGTCATCATCTCGAAAATAGCGATACAAGTCTCGAATGATATGCAAATACATCGTCATCCATCTAAACAATGATATACGCGAGAAGAGCTATCACTTTGAGAACATGAGTTCGTATCCCTCTTTCGCATTAGCGTGAACCTCTAAACTAACTACTGCCTATCGCTCGGAAACCGGAAGGGCCTGACACTCCGGCCATTTGTCGTATATATACTCCTGTCATAGCACTTCTTCGCCATCTATGATCTATGCACTTGCATCATCACATGAGTCGATGATATGCAACATATATAGTTGAGCAACAGAAAGAGACAAACTTGGCAAAAATAAAAACAACATATCATAAGCATAAATAACAAAGTTCATCGTACGCCAAAATGCCCTAACTAGAGTGATTTTCGCTAGTCAAGGAGGAGGACGGTTTAATTACATCACAAATAAAGTTTCACCGTGCATAACTCAAAGTTTTGTCATACAGAAAGTATGGACTAAACGGACACATTGTCATATATCGACAATCACTCCAACATGTCGTTCCATCCATCCAAGTCAGGGAGATAGTCCCCGAGCCTAGTGAAAGGCTTCAGGTCGAGACGCTGAGAGGCTATCCATGTTCGGACGTCTTCCCACGACATTTGTCCTTCTCCGTAGAACATCCCTGTTTTTCCGACGACCTCCTTCATGATGATTTGGGCAAGTTCGCGCTGGATGTTATAGAACTCAGCTCGAAGTCGATGATCCTCGATATCTCCTATGTCCTTTGCCCATTGCAGAATATGGGCATCGTCGGAAGAAGGTGCCATGCGAAGGTTCTGGTGATCCCGTCTGTACTCCAGCATGTGGTGTAGGACATAGAATCCATCATTAAGAGAATCGTCTAGTTGCTGGATGCAGCAGAAGTTGGTCTTATGGCCGAAGGCGACCCTGCCGCCCCTCATCTTCTTGTCCCTGACCTCTCCACCAAGTGATTGGTGGTGATACATAGCACTGTCGAGAACATCCTTGATGTGGGTGTAATCCTTTTTGTGAATGTTCTTTGACGTGTCCAAGTAAAGAGCGTGGGAGAATCGGGGGTAGAGGATGATGAGGACGGCGCGCCCGCCGCTGCGCAAAATAAGTCCTCAAATTAATTAGCCTCCACCGTGCAAATGAATGATTGAAATCGAAGGAAGGATAGCAGCGCGGATGACTTACACGGGATGATAAGGCACGAGAATCGCCCCCTTGTCCTTATTGGTGAGCATGAAACTGACGATGTAATCCCTCGCGTATTCACGGTGATTTGCGCAGACTCCCAAGAAGCCCTCGTGCATGTAGTACGGGTCAGCAACACAGATATGAGATATTTGCTCAACCCCGATGATGTAGTTCATGTGCAAGGCATAAAGGCGGACAAACGTAAAATCCAGCTTCTTCACGTGAAACATGTCGAATATGTAATCGAATCGGAGGAAGAACTTATCCGCGGGGAAGCTGTCGATGTACGACATTTGCCACGGAACGTTAACCACGTAGAGTGGGTATCCTGGATCTTTCGAGGCGATGAGGTCTTTCTCTACCTGCAGCACATCGTCATGAAGTCTCTTTAGATTGCCGAATCTGGCCCGTAGCACTGTTGCAGGTAGGATTGGTTGACCGGGGATATGCCATTTATCCGCACCGGGGATATCTATACGGTCCTGAAGCCGAGGCTGCTGAGGCGGCTGGATCATAGAAACAACTTTTTTGCCTTTCCTCGCTCTCTTCCTAAACTTCTTTACTACCGGAAGGTCATCCATAATATGTTGAGACGACAATTCAGGCACCGACTCATGACGCTCAAACCCTGAGGAGGCGCCAGTATAGACATACTGTTCAGCAACGCCATCGTCGTCCTCATCCTCATCCATGGAGACGTCATCAGCGACTAATGGAGCCTCCTCCTTAACCCATCCGCTATCACCCAACCCGACACCCGACGATAATTGGGTAGGTGGGGTGTTGATGTTCATACCTTGCTGAGGCTGCGTGCTCGTGGGTGTGCTCCTGGCCGCCTCCAGACGAAGCAGACTCTTTGGCCACAACAGGACCCACCCAGCATTGCAACAATCACCAAGCCGTCGCGGTGTCTCGTCGTCATCCCCCCGTAGTACTAGAGGAGGCAAATTCTCGTGGCCCGGGTTTGACACTGGCCACGGAAACCTTGAAGACGTTCGGGGGGATTGGCCAGCTGTGGAACAATGGTTCCTTCGGCTCCATTATCGTCGCCTTCCCCACGTCCACCTTCTGGTCGCCGATGGTGTACAATATGGTGCACGGGGTTTCGTCGGCCTGCAAAGAAAAGTCTGCGACGTGAGACATCCGAAAGGCAATGAAAACAGGAGATTATACATTTATATTGAAGGGGGCCGGTGTGACAGATACCGTGAGGGCGTCGAGCTCAGCCAAAGACGAAGCACCGCCTAGCACGTCCGGTGCGGGAGCTGGTGCGGGAGCCGGTGCGGGAGCAGGTGCAGCTGCAGGTGCTGGTGCAACGCTAGTCGAGCTGCTCCCCGCCAAGAAGTCAGCAAGGGGAAAGTCCGCTGCATCTTTTTTTGGATTTTCCTGGTCCAATTGGAAACGGCCGGAACCAAGGTAGTAGAGATATCTAAAGCCACCTGTTTTGCGGCAGCTACCACTGTTGCAACTGTGTCAGTTGATTTCTTCTCAACTGCAATCTCAACCCTCTTGTCGATGTTTTCTTCATTTAACCTCCGTCTTTCCTTTCTCTCCTCCGTGGTATCACGGTAGTACTTCTTCCACGTGGCGCCGTCTCCGACACCGTGCACGCGTCCATACGACGGTCGAGTATCCACCGGTTGTTGTTTCAATATGTTCAACGCCCGGTTGAATGGAGTGTCCCACTTGGGCCTCGCCAATGCCTCAGACGGCGAGTCGCTTTCGGCCGCAATCCTGTGCTGCTCTCTCTGCAAAAGACACAACGATCGTTTACAAATATGACTAACGTGTGCAGTCGAATTGATCAGAAACTAAAATTAACAGCAGTCTCATGAACTCCGTAATGACCGGTGTTGTTTCGTAAACCTTTTTCACTGGGTCCCAACGGTGCCGGGCCCTGAGGACGTCACGCTCCTGCGGGACGGTAAACTCCGCCAAGGGGTCTGGGATGCCCAGACTCGCGGCTTCCGCGTCCTCCTTGGCCCATTTGGACCTCTTTCCGCCGTAACAACGGCTTCCGAGGTGGTGGCTCCCAATGTTCCTCTCTTGAAGCCCCTTCATGTACTTAGACTTTTTTTTGGCATCTTCGGCCTCACAAGCCTCCTTGAATATTTGAAACTACTCTTCCGTGATTGTCGGATTATCCTTTACAATCTCGGAGTAGGGTTCCTTCTTGTCGATGATCCTTGTTTTCACTCGATTTTTCCAGGCGGCCAACGCATCGCTAAACTTGGTCATGGCGTGTTTGTTTATCTTCTTCATTGTCGGGTCCTCATGTGGATCTTTATAATCCTTCTCATTCCGGCCCGGGAACAAGAATATCTGGTGAAACTTCTTTAGGAGGGAGCTCCTCATATTTTCTATCTTCTGTAGTTTCTCATCGTTGATGGTGGCGGTTGTCCGTACGATGCAGCCTATTTGATTGCCGTAGCATCGACGCGCTTCCTCGGGCGTTGTTGGCTCAAAATTGCCGTCGTCCACCTCCGTGACCACCACTCTAGTAGTCCTGAGTTTGTTAGGAACCCGTTGCCTCTTTGCTTTCGGTTTTACACCGGCTCCGCTCCCCGAGGCAGCGCCGGTCTCAGTCTCAGCGTCGATCTCGATGCCAGTCTGAGCGCCAGTCTCAGTCTTAGCACCGGTCTGCGTGTCGGTCTCAGTCCCCGATGCCACCGGTGGGCCCAGCAATAACATCGGTTGATCATCGGTAAGGCTAAAAAATTCTTCTGCCGCCCGGTAGGCGTCGTCGCAATCACCAGAACCCTGTCCTTCATCGTTGCTAGCCATTTTTCCTATGATTAAATCTAGTCAATTAATTCTAGACCTAATAAAATGAATAATGACATAAAAAAGGCCTATTGTTTTGCAGGAATGTTGACTCCTTCCTGGTGCGGCAAATCGCGGGCACTCGATATGTCCTAGTTTTTAGCACAAGTCATGCCGAAATTCACGGAAAATTTCGGCATGAGCTTTGCTAAAAAGTGGACAAATCGAGAACCTAAAATTTGCCGGAAAAGAAATGAATCAACATTCTGGCAAAACATAGGCCACTAAGCATCATTCCCTGCAAACAACGTCCAAATATACACGAGCAACCACATGTGCGAACAGTGTAGAAGAAAATTCATTTAACTACTAATAGAACAAAATTCAGTTAACTTTAGTGCTCTATAATGATGAAAGGAAAAAAAATTCAGTTAACTACTAATTTCATTCATTTAGGTTATTCATTTAACATCACCTAATTAACCTACTTTACCAATACTACTAGCAGCACTACTAACCTAATTAACCTAGCAAAACTCTAGTGCCCTAACTGAAAAACATCTAATTAACATCTAATTTTTTCTCTAAAATACAGAGAGAGATGAGTGAGGGGGAGGGGTGGGGGACTTACAGACAGGGGAGAGACGGTGGCGGGGAGGTGCTCGGTGACGGAGGCAGGGGCGGAGAGGGCAGGCTCGGGCACGGGCAAGGGCGGTCCTGGGCGGGCTCGGGCGGCGGTGAGGTGGAGGGCGCCGACGGTGACGTGGAGGGCGGCCTTGGGCGGTGGCTGTGAGGCTGAGGGCGGCGGCGGTGAGGCTGAGGGCGGCCTCGGGCAGCGGCGGTGAGGCTAAGGGCGGCATCGGGCGGCGGCGGTGAGGCTGAGGGCAGCGGCGGTGAGGAGACGGCGGTGAGGGCGAGGGACGATTTGGGGAAGAATTGGTGGCCGGGGGGCGGGGTGGGGGGAAACCGCTGTTTAAGTGAAACGTAACGGTAGCGCGTTTCCAGAAATACGCTATAGCTAAGTTAGCTATAGCGCGTTTACTGAAACCCGCTACTGCTATTCCTTTCTCCTTTTTTCCCTTTTTTCTTTTATTTTTCTTTACATTTTATTTTTTCCCTTTCTCCTTTTTCTATTTCTTTCATTTTCATTTACTTTTCTACTTGTTTTTCACTTTATTTTATTTCTGTTAGCAGCAGTGCTTTACACGTAAGCGCGCTGCAGCTAAGGAGATTAGCAGTAGCGCTGGGCCATTATACGTGCTACTG
This sequence comes from Triticum urartu, assembly GCF_056163025.1. Taxonomy (NCBI): domain Eukaryota; kingdom Viridiplantae; phylum Streptophyta; class Magnoliopsida; order Poales; family Poaceae; genus Triticum; species Triticum urartu. Next base: position 641,836,381 of record NC_141879.1, on the reverse strand, counting down.
CTAGGTTCGGCTAGCCATGTGCGCCCAGTTCAAACGTAGCAGCAGCGCTTTTCGCTAGTATGCACTACTCCTAAAGTCATAGCAGTAGCGCGGTTTATTTACGCGCGCTGCTACTAAGTAGCAGCAGCGCTTGATTTTGTACAGTGCTACTGGTAAAATTCTGTGTATAGGCTTTTCCCTAGTAGTGATAGGTCATCATCTCAACCAACACAGCAGGTGATCCCGAGGCACCAATGGCCGTCCTGTGGCGCACGACCTGTCTTGTGGGTTCCATCTGAAAAAAAAGATGTTTCAAAGGAGTCAACTGACAGTGTGGATAATGTTCAATATACACTCTAATGAATAGCTAGGGCTTATCCAACCTTGGGGTGAACGTGGTCATGGCATCTTAATGTTAAAGTTAGTAAAATCGTTTAACCCGAGTAGGAGAGAGTTTAGAGTCCCGGAGTAAGGATTGAGGAGTAAAAGATCCTAATACCACCCAATGGCGACGTGGGCCCATAGGCCACACAGCCATGTTAGTAAAAAGTTTTACAATAACTAGACTCAACTTCGGCCAAGGAGTGTGGAAGGGGGATTCCTACAGGCAGTCGGCTCTGATACCAACTTGTGACGCCCCCGATTCAATCGTACACTAATCATACACGCAAATGTGTACGATCAAGATCAGGGACTCACAGGAAGATATCACAACACAACTCTGCAAATAAAATAAGTCATACAAGCATCATATTACAAGCCAGGGGCCTCGAAGGCTCGAATACAAGAGCTCGATCATAGACGAGTCAGTGGAAGCAACAATATCTGAGTACAGACATAAGTTAAACAAGTTTGCCTTAAGAAGGCTAGCACAAACTGGGATACAGATCGAAAGAGGCGCAGGCCTCCTACCTGGGATCCTCCTAAACTACTCCTAGTCGCCGTCAGCGGGCAGCACGTAGTAGTAGGCACCTCCCGAGTAGTAGTAGTCGTCATCGACGGTGGCGTCTGGCTCCAGGGCTCCAACGTCTGGTCGCAGCAATCGAGTATAGAAAGGGGGAAAAGGGAGAGCAAGGCAACCATGAGTACTCATCCAAAGTACTCGCAAGCAAGGAGCTACACTACATATGTATGCATTGGTATCAAATGGAAAAGGCTATCATATGTGGACTGAACTGCATAATTCCGGAATAAGAGGGGGATAACTAGTCCTTTCGAAGACTACGCTTCTGGTAACCTCCATCTTGCAGCAGGAGAAGAGAGTAGATGGTAAGTTCACCAAGTAGCATCGCATAGCATAATCCTAACAGATGATCCTCTCCTCGTCGCCCTGTTAGAGAGCGACCACCGGGTTGTATCTGGCACTTGGAAAGGTGTGTTTTATTAAGTATCCGGTTCTAGTTGTCATAAGGTCAAGGTACAACTCCAAGTCGTCCTGTTACCGAAGATCATGGCTATTCGAATAGATTAACTTCCCTGCAGGGGTGCACCACATAACCCAACACGCTCGATCCCATTTGGCCAGACACACTTTTCTAGGTCATGCCCGGCCTCGGAAGATCAACACGTCGCAGCCCTACCTAGGCACAACAGAGAGGTCAGCACGCCGGTCTAAATCCTATGGCGCAGGGGTCTGGGCCCATCGCCCTTTGCACACCTGCACGTTGCGAACGCGGCCGGAAGCAGAACTAGCCCCCTTAATACAAGAGCGGGCTTACGGTCCAATCCGGCGCGCGCCACTCAGTCGCTAACGTCACAAAGGCTTCGGCTGATACCACGATGTCGAGTGCCCATAACTGTGCCCGTGTAGATGGTTAGTGCGTATAGGCCAGTGGCCAGACTCAGATCAAATACCAAGATCTCGTTAAACGTGTTATCTTGAAATAACCGCGAACGCCGACCAGGGCCAGGCCCACCTCTCTCCTAGGTGGTCTCAACCTGCCCTGTCGCTTCGCCACAAAGATCCACTCGCGGGTACTCCTACGAGCCGACCCGTCTTTAGTCATCACAAGTATCATATATTATGTATAAGTATAAACCTGTGATCACCTCCCGAGTGATCACAGCCCGATAGTATAGCGTGGCAGACGGACGAGAATGTATGGCCACTGATGATAAACTAGCATCCTATACTAAGCATTAGGATTGCAGGTAAAGGTAACAACAGTAGTAGCAAGGACAGGCTATGCATCAGGATAGGATTAACGGAAAGCAGTAGCATGCTACACTACTCTAACGCAAGCAGTATAGAGTGTAGAGTAGGTGATATCTGGTGATCAAGGGGGGGCTTACCTGGTTGCTCTGGCAAGAGAGCGGGGTCATCAACACCGTAGTCGTACTGGATAGCAGCGGCGTCGGTCTCGGTGTCTAGCGAGAGAGGAGGGGGAAGAAACAATAAATATTAAGCAAACAGATGCATAAAGATGCATGACATGACAAGTATCGGTGCTAGGGGTGCCCTAACGTGGTAAGAGATGATACTGGGGAAGGGGGGAAACATCCAGGAAAGTATTCCCGGTGTTTCGCGTTTTCGGACGGATGAACCGGAGGGGGAAAGTTGCGTGTTTGCTATGCTAGGGATGCATGGAGGACGAACGGGTTGCGTATCCGGATTCGTCTCGTCGTTCTAAGCAACTTTCATGTTGAAAATAATTTAATCCGAGTTACGGATTAAAAGATATGATTTTCTAAAGATTTTATTGATTTCTGGAATTAATTTTAATTCGAAAATAATTGCTAAATTGCTAGGCGCACCCAGCACAATGGCTGACAGGTGGGCTAGTGGGACCCAGTTGACCAGTCAACGTTTGACTGGTCAACAGGGGTGGGACCCCCCTGTCATTGACTGTTTAATTATTTAACTAACAATTTAATTTGTTTTAGTTAGTTATTAGATTAATCTAATTATGATTAGTTAGTTTAGTTAATTGTTTAGTTTATTCAAACAAAATTAATTAAGTCAATTAATTAATTATTATTTACTATTTATTCATTTATTATTTATCCATTTATTTTTAATTATTTTTTTAATTAATTTATTTTTTTTCATTTTCGTTCATACTAGGGCTGGGCCCCAGCAGTCAGTGGCCCAGAGGCCTAGCGGGTGCGGGCAACGAGTGTGGGTGCCGGGCTAAGGTCGTAGCCCACCCGGTTGCGGGGCGAGGCCGTGGCCATCCGGCTGCGGGGTCGTCGGCGTGGGGCTCCGACGGAACCAGGCAGACCGCAGCGGTGGTGAACTCCGGCGGGCAGAAGTTGGGTGCCGTGGGTGCGGCACGAACGGCGGCGAGCGGGGCCATGCGGGCGAAGACGGGGCGCGCGGCGGCACAAGAGACGGTGGGGCGGTGAGCAGCGGCGGCACGACGAGGCCTGCACGGTCCAGGGCAGCGAGGGAGCAGGGCGACGCGCTGGCCATGGCCGGATCAGGCACATGACAGCGGCAGAGGGGTGGAGCGCGGCGTTGGGTAGCGGAGGGTGCGGCCGGCGATGGATAGCGGTGGGTGAGCGGCGATAGGCGGAGAGGAGGCCACGAGCGCGCGTCGCGGGCGAGCATGGGGGGTGCGCGGCGCGCGTGCGAGATGGTCCGGGGCGCGCGCGCGAGGGGCGGGAGCGGGTGCGGGGCGCGGTGAGCAGGGGAGCGGAGGAAGGCGCGGGCGCGACGCGGGGATGGGCGCGGCCGCGGGGGGAGGAGCCGCAGGGGGTGCCCTAGGTGAGCCGAAGCAGGGAAGAGGGCGCGGCCACGGCGCGTGCACGGGCGCGAGGTGACCAGACGAGGAGAGGGGGAGCTCACAAGGTAGCGTAGGGGTTCGAGGGCAGCGTTGATTGGGGAGGAGGCCGGGGACGTTGCGCGCGAAGAGGGGCATGCCCTCGAGGGAGCGCCGGCGACGGGCGGCGGCGTCGGGCGCGCAGCGAGGGAGAAGTGGATCGGGGCTCCTCCCGATCCAGATCCAGAGCGAGGGGGTGGGGACAAGCGAGTGGGGAGTGGGCTAGCTCACGGGGGGAGAGGGGGTTAGGTAGTGGGGTCGCTCGGTCCGAGTGGGCCGGCCAGTTGGGCCGAGGCCCAGGTGGGCCAAGGCCCAGGTGGGCCAAGGGGGCCTTTTATTCTTTTTGTGTTTTTTTTGTTTTCTCTTTTGTATTTTCTTTTTCTTTTATTTCTTTTCCTTTTCTATTTTAATTAATTTTAGCGCATTTAAGGATTTTATAAAATTGTGTTTCTTTACTATAATTACCCTCGTAATATTCAGCACCGCCCGAACATTTCTGTTACAGTTTTTGAAAATTTTTGTTGTTTACATTAATTTAAATTTGAATTTGATGCGGTTTGAACTAACGGAAGTTTAGCAACAGTAATCGAGGTGACGTGGCATGATTAGCGTGGAATTACTGTAGCAAGATTATCCGGGCGTTACAAGAAGTTTGGGTTAGGTCAAGGATGGAATTACATGATCTTGGTATGAGGATGAGGGTGACAAGCCACTATAAAACCTAGGAAGACATGATCTTCCCAAGTTTCAGAACCACATAGCCACGGAAAAGAAAAGGGCAAAAATCCAGGGTGTTACATCCTACACGACCCTCGATACTCGAGTGTGACACTTTCTGTGGGCCCGTGAGGTCGTCGTCCATCACTTTGACGAACAGCCGGCAGTGAGGTTAATTTGACCAGCAAGGTATAATCTTTTTTGTTTGTGTTATGGTGGTATATAGTACGCGTCGAAGAGGTGGGAGGGGACTAGCATATATACTATACGTATGCGTCCGTGAACAAGTACACCTCACTCAGTGTCGGGAGTTTTTGGTTACCGAGGCACGTGCCACATCAAAATTGTGAAATTGGTTATTCAAACATCACACACCACCTTTTTGGGCTACATGCATATATATCCTAGCCAGGACACTCACGTGTGACGCTTCCATCTATGGGCCCATGAGGCCATCATCGATGCATGCATGCATGCATCACTTTGACCTACATCAGGAGAGGTTAATTAATTTCACCATCGATGATGATTCTTTTGGGTTGTACATATATTACGACATGAGCATATAGTACGCGGTGAAGAGGGGGAAGGGGACCATCATATGTAGTACGCTTGATATGAACCTCGCCCTGTGTGGGTGCATGGTTTACGGTTTTTGAGGCATGTGGCACATCAAAGTTATGCATTTTGGGTATTCAACATATATATATTTGGCCCACATGCAAAGCGGTGGTGGTTGTCCTCTCGCACCCACTTAAGCGGTTATCAGTGATATCGATGCTTTCCATCTATGGGTCCGCTTGGTCCACCACTTCTTTTTGCCTCACAACAAGAGAGGTTAATTTGACTTAGGAGGGGATTATTATTTTTTCTCTGGGATGACATGCATGATACACTTTGAGCACACACATATGCATGTGTACACATGAATCCCTCCCATTGAGTCGAAGTGGCTAGTACAACGACACCATCATGAACCGATCTCGCTCTGTGTGGGGAGCTAGTGTACGATTTTTGACACATACGCCAGATCAATGTTGTGTATTCTAACATGCATGCACACATCACCTCCATACATATGCATGTAGTGGTTGCCTTCGAACAAGACACTCCCTCGCATGGTTATCGGCGACAAGCCTATATATTTGTGGGCCCGCGTGGACATCCATGATCACCTTGACCAACAACAAGATAGGTTACCATGGTGGATTCTTCATTTGGTAAGTGTTATCGTAGTATAGGTCATGGTTTGATTCAGACATAATTAAGTTTGAGCGCATATAGTACTATGCATGCATGCATGCATATATGAATCCCCGTCGTTGGCTTGAAGTGCGGTGTAACATACATATGCATCGTCAACCTAACCCTCACTCAGTGTGGGGATTTCTAGTTCGAAATCACGGTCCCACATCAAAGTTGTTCATTGTTACTCAAAAAAACACCTCTCCATACATATGTTTGGGCCACACGCATGTAGTGGTTGTCTTTGGGGACTAGCTACTTGCGTGATTATTGGCGAGCTAGCCCATCTCCAGGGTCGCATGGATGGCCATCACTTTGACCAACAACAAGAGAGAGGTTGTACGACCAAGGTGGATTATTCTTGGTCCGTTTTATGATCCATCTTGGTGAGATATATGCCTCTTTGGCCCGTCGAGTGAAAGTGTGTGTGTGGGGGGGTTGCTACATCGCACTTTGCTAGGTGAACCTCGGTTGGGGGGGCATGCATTCATAGCTTAATTAGGATTCCCTTCGTGGCGACACGAGAGGGGTGGGGGCTGCTAGCTACATCGCACTTTGCTAGGTGAACCTCGGCTGGGGGGGAGGGGAGGGGGCATGCTCATAGCTTAGGATTCCCTTCATGCCGACACGAGTGGGGGGCTGCTAGCTACTTCGCACTTTGCTAGGTGAACCTCAGTTGGGGGGGCATGTGCATTCATAGCTTAGGATTCCCTTTGCGCTGAGACGAAATAGGGGTGGCTGCTAGCTACTTCACACTTTGCTAGGGTAAACCTCAGTTGGGGGGGGGCTGCTAGCTCTACTTCACACTTTTCTAGGTGAACCTCGGTTGGGGGGCATGCATTCATAGCTTAGGATTCCCTTCGTTCCGACATGAGGGAGGGGGCTGCTAGCTACTTCGCACTTTGCTACGATGAACCTCGGTTGGGGGGCATGCTTTCATATATAGCTTAGGATTCCCTTCAAGCCGACACGAGGCAGGAGGGCGGCTGCTAGCTACTTCACACTTTTCTAGGTGAATTCAAACCTTGGTTGAGGGGGAGGGGGCATGCATTCATATATAGCTTAGGATTCCCTTCCTGCCGACATGAGGGAGGAGGGGGGCTGCTAGCTACTTCGCACTTTGGTAGGTGAACCTCGGTTGCGGGGGAGGGGGCATGCATTCATAGCTTAGGATTCCCTTCGTGCCGACACGATAGGGTGGGAGCAAGCAATACCGTGCGCTTTTCCAGAGAGGTGCCACATCAAAGTTGCATTTGGTATTTGAAAATGAAACCACACTTTTGATACATAAATTTGGTCCACATGCAAGTGTGTTCGTTTTCTGACCCTCTCCCGCATCATTTTTCGCCAAATTTATGAACATTAGACAAGTCGGATGATGCAACAGACACGGTTCACTCAAACTAACCGTGTGCCACGCTGGTGCACCTGTCACACACACATACGCATAGTACATTGAGCTCCATGAGGCTCCCCCTCTCAAAAATATCTGCCCGCTTGAAGGGTTTTTCTGTTTCATAACACAAGGTTGTTATCTCTGGACCGTGTGCGATGTTTCTTGTTCCCAATCCCACCTGCGTCGAAAATATCTACCCGCCTCGAGGTTTTTTTTCATAACACACGGTTGTTATCTCCGGACCGTGTGCGATGCACTATCATCAAAATTTTCAATAGCCTGGCATTTCACTCCCGCGTAGTAAAATTTTCAGCACCCGCGTCATTTCCTCAAACACCCCGCGCCCCCCTCCACACACACACACACCAAAACCTCCTCGGGCGTGCGCGCGCGCACACACACACACACCCCTCCCTCGCTCGAAACCCTAGCAAAGTCCCCGCCACCGCCGCTGCCGCAAGGCCCCCATTGTCAACATCTTCCGGTTTGCCCATGCAGCTTAACCACGGATCTCCATACCCAGGCCGCCCTGAGTTTCTTAGATGACGCCTGCCAAACGACCCCGTTCCCACAGATCCCCATCCTCATCCCCATCCCCCACTCCAGAGCATCGCAGCCTAAGCCCAGCTATGCTTCCCGTGGAGCTCGAGGAGCGAATGGCCCAACAAAGGTGTATAGCGGTCTCTTCGCCCGACGTCGCCGAGGAAGCTGACGACCATTACTGGCGGCAGACACTCAAGCATCGGGCTAGAGTATGCGGGCATTTCTTGTCCGCCGGCTACGACATCGAGGTCATCGACGGCAATGCCCTGAGGCGGGCTGTGTCACAGGTTAAGTGGCCCACCACCATCCCCTCGGGTTCAACCGCCGTCGATCTCATGCATGGACCCACCGCTGATCTCCTGTGGCTCGCTGTCAACAATTTGCCATTCTACATCGCCATCGAGCCCCTTTTGTCATTTATGAAGGACACGTTCTGCCACGCTGGCTTGGGATCCACATCTTCCAAGTCAGACCTCATCGACGGCGACCACGAGGAGGCACCCTCTCCGGCTCTTCCAAGGGGAAAGAGCCCATCTTCTCTTCCAAGGGGAAAGCGCCTGTCTGCGACATTAGGGAGGGCACCCTACAGCCGTGCTCTTCCAAGGGGAAGGAGCCCATCTGCGACAACATGGAGCACACCCAGGTTCCGTGCTCTTCCCACGGGAACGAGCCCATCTATGACAAGTGAGGAAACCCATGATTTATTTATTTCAGTTGTTACAATGTGATGCTCTATATGTGCAATTATTTATTGTGCAGTACATTTCATCAATCCAGTTTTAGACAAAGCAATAGGAATGCATATATTTGCTTGCTGTTAAGCCTGTTATAGCTAGCATATGCCTCTTTTAAAGTTTTTTGATTGTTCGGTTGTTTGTAGTTAGCATATGTTCAGTGTAAAATGCTATCTTTGGTTGTTCGTAGTACGCCTTGTTTATTCCAGTTATTCACAACGTGATGTTCTATATGTGCAAGTATGAACTGTGGAGTTCAATTTCATCAGTACTAGTTTCAACAATACCACTATGAATGACTACATTTGGTTGCTGCATCTTGTAGTTAACACGCCTTTCCATTTTTATTTAACCATAACCAGTGTACTTAGATCGACACAATACTAGTTTGAATGACCATGTTTGTTGGGTTTCGTAGTAATTTCAAAAAATTTCCTACGCACACGCAAGATCATGTGATGCATAGCAACGAGAGGGGAGAGTGTTTTCTACGTACCCAACGCAGACCGACTGCGGAAGCGCTGACACGACGTAGAGGAAGTAGTCGTACGTCTTCACGATCCAACCGATCAAGCACCGAAACTACGGCACCTCCGAGTTCGAGCACACGTTCAGCTCGATGACGATCCCCGGACTCCGATCCAGCAAATTGTCGGGGAAGAGTTCCGTCAGCACGACGGCGTGGTGACGATCTTGATGTACTACAGCAGCAGGGCTACGCCTAAAATCCGCTACAGTATTATCGAGGTATATGGTGGCAGGGGGCACCGCACACGGCTAAGGAATAGATCACGTGGATCAACTTGTGTGTTCTAGGGTGCCTCTACCTCAGTATATAAAGGAGCCAAGGGGGGAGGGGGGCGCCGGCCAAGGGAGAGGGCGCAGGAGGAGTCCTACTCCTTCCGGGAGTAGGACTCCCCCCCCCAATCCTATTCCAACTAGGATTCCCCAAGGGGGGAAAGAGAGAGAGGGGGGCCGGCCACCTTCTCCTAGTCCTAATAGGACTAGGGGAGGGGGAAGTGGTGCAGCCACCTTGGGCTGCCCCTTTCTCCTTTCCACTAAGGCCCATGAAGTCCCATATGGTTCCCGGGGGGTTCCGGTAACCTCCCGGTAACCCGGTAAAATCCCGATTTCACCCGGAACACTTCTGATGTCCAAACATAGGCTTCCAATATATCAATCTTTACGTTTCGACCATTTCGAGACTCCTCGTCATGTCCGTGATCACATCCGGGACTCCGAACAACCTTCGGTACATCAAAATGCATAAACTCATAATGAAACTGTCATCGTAACCTTAAGCGTGCGGACCCTATGGGTTCGAGAACAATGTAGACATGACCGAGACACGTCTCCGGTCAAAAACCAATAGCGGGACCTGGATGCCCATATTTGCTCCTACATATTCTACGAAGATCTTTATCGTTCAGACCGCATAACAACATACGTTGTTCCCTTTGTCATCGGTATGTTACTTGCCCGAGATTCGATCGTCGGTATCCAATACCTAGTTCAATCTCGTTACCGGCAAGTCTCTTTACTCGTTCCGTAACACATCATCTCACAACTAACATATTAGTTGAAATGCTTGCAAGGCTTATGTGATGTGTATTACCGAGAGGGCCCAGAGATACCTCTCCGACAATCGGAGTGACAAATCCTAATCTCTAAATTCGCCAACCCAACATCTACCTTTGGAGACACCTGTAATGCTACTTTATAATCATCCAGTTACGTTGTGATGTTTGGTAGCACCCAAAGTGTTCCTTCGGCAAACGGGAGTTGCATAATCTCATAGTCATAGGAACATGTATAAGTCATGAAGAAAGCAATAGCAATATACTAAACGATCGGGTGCTAAGCTAATGGAATGGGTCATGTCAATCAGATCATTCAACTAATGATGTGACCTCGTTAATCAAATAACAACTCATTGTTCATGGTTAGGAAACATAACCATCTTTGATTAACGAGCTAGTCAAGTAGAGGCATACTAGTGACACTTTGTTTGTCTATGTATTCACACATGTATTATGTTTCCGGTTAATACAATTCTAGCATGAATAGTAAACATTTATCATGATTATAAGGAAATAAATAATAACTTTATTATTGCCTCTAGGGCATATTTCCTTCAGTCTCCCACTTGCACTAGAGTCAATAATCTAGATTACACTGTAATGATTCTAACACCCATGGAGCTTTGGTGCTGATCATGTTTTGCTCGTGGAAGAGGCTTAGTCAACGGGTCTGCAACATTCAGATCCGTATGTATCTTGCAAATCTCTATGTCTCCCACCTGGACTAGATCCCGGATGGAGTTGAAGCGTCTCTTGATGTGTTTGGTCCTTTTGTGAAATCTGGTTTCCTTTGCCAAGGCAATTGCACCAGTATTGTCACAAAAGATTTTCATTGGACCCGATGCATTAGGTATGACACCTAGATTGGATATGAACTCCTTCATCCAGACTCCTTCGTTCGCTGCTTCTGAAGCAGCTATGTACTCCGCTTCACTTGTAGATCCCGCTACGACGCTTTGTTTAGAACTGCACCAACTGACAGCTCCACCGTTTAATGTAAACACGTATCCGGTTTGCGATTTAGAATCGTCCGGATCAGTGTCAAAGCTTGCATCAACGTAACCTTTTACAGTGAGCTCTTTATCACCTCCATATACGAGAAACATATCCTTAGTCCTTTTCAGGTATTTCAGGATGTTCTTGACCGTTGTCCAGTGATCCACTCCTGGATTACTTTGGTGCCTCCCTGCTAAACTTATAGCAAGGCACACATCAGGTCTGGTACACAGCATTGCATACATGATAGATCCTATGGCTGATGCATAGGGAACATCTTTCATATTCTCTCTACCTTCTGCAGTGGTCGGGCATTGAGTCTTACTCAACTTCACACCTTGTAACACAGGCAAGAACCCTTTCTTTGCTTGATCCAGTTTGAACTTCTTCAAAATTTTGTCAAGGTATGTGCTTTGTGAAAGTCCAATTAAGCGTCTTGATCTATCTCTATAGATCTTAATGCCTAATATGTAAGCAGCTTCACCGAGGTCTTTCATTGAAAAACTTTTATTCAAGTATCCCTTTATGCTATCCAGAAATTCTATATCATTTCCAATCAGCAATATGTCATCCACATATAATATCAGAAATGCTACAGAGCTCCCACTCACTTTCTTGTAAATACAGGATTCTCCAAAAGTCTGTATAAAACCAAATGCTTTGATCACACTATCAAAACGTTTATTCCAACTCTGAGAGGCTTGCACCAGTCCATAAATGGATCGCTGGAGCTTGCACACTTTGTTAGCTCCCTTTGGATTGACAAAACCTTCCGGTTGCATCATATACAACTCTTCTTCTAGAAATCCATTCAGGAATGCAGTTTTGACATCCATCTCCCAAATTTCATAATCATAAAATGCGGCAATCGCTAACATGATTCGGACGGACTTAAGCATCGCTACGGGTGAGAAGGTCTCATCGTAGTCAATCCCTTGAACTTGCCGAAAACCTTTTGCGACAAGTCGAGCTTTGTAGACAGTAACATTACCATCAGCGTCAGTCTTCTTCTTAAAAATCCATTTATTTTCAATTGCTTGCCGATCATCGGGCAAGTCAACCAAAGTCCATACTTTGTTCTCATACATGGATCCCATCTCAGATTTCATGGCTTCAAGCCACTTTGCGGAATCTGGGCTCACCATCGCTTCTTCATAGTTCGTAGGTTCATCATGATCTAGTAGCATGACTTGCAGAACAGGATTACCGTACCACTCTGGTGCGGATCTTACTCTGGTTGATCTACAAGGTTCAGTAGTATCTTGATCTGAAGTTTCATGATCATTATCATTGGCTTCCTCACTAACTGGTGTAGGTGTCACTGAAACAGTTTTCTGTGATGTACTACTTTCCAGTAAGGGAGCAGGTACAGTTACCTCATCAAGTTCTACTTTCCTCCCACTCACTTCTTTCGAGAGAAACTCCTTCTCTAGAAAGGATCCATTCTTGGCAACGAATGTTTTGCCTTCGGATCTGTGATAGAAGGTGTACCCAACAGTTTCCTTTGGGTATCCTATGAAGACACATTTCTCCGATTTGGGTTCGAGCTTATCAGGTTGAAGCTTTTTCACATAAGCATCGCAGCCCCAAACTTTAAGAGACGACAACTTTGGTTTCTTGCCAAACCACAGTTCATAAGGCGTCGTCTCAACGGATTTTGATGGTGCCCTATTTAACGTGAATGCGGCCGTCCCTAGAGCATAACCCCAAAACGATAGCGGTAAATCAGTAAGAGACATCACAGATCGCACCATATCTAGTAAAGTACGATTACGAGTTCGGACACACCATTATGCTGTGGTGTTCCGGGTGGCGTGAGTTGCGAAACTATTCCACAGTTTTTCAAATGTACACCAAACTCGTAACTCAAATATTCTCCTCCACGATTAGATCGTAGAAACTTTATTTTCTTGTTACGATGATTTTCAACTTCACTCTGAAATTCTTTGAGCTTTTCAAATGTTTCAGACTTATGTTTCATTAAGTAGATATACCCATATCTGCTTAAATCATCTGTGAAGGTGAGAAAATAACGATATCCGCCACGAGCCTCAATATTCATCAGACCACATACATCGGTATGTATGATTTCCAACAAATCTGTTGCTCTCTCCATAGTACCGGAGAACGGTGTTTTAGTCATCTTGCCCATGAGGCACGGTTCGCAAGTACCAAGTGATTCATAATCAAGTGGTTCCAAAAGTCCATCAGTATGGAGTTTCTTCATGCGCTTTATACCGATATGACCTAAACGACAGTGCCACAAATAAGTTGCACTTTCATTATCAACTCTGCATCTTTTGGCTTCAACATTATGAATATGTGTATTACTACTATCGAGATTCAATAAGAATAGACCACTCTTCAATGGTGCATGACCATAAAAGATATTACTCATATAAATAGAACAACCATTATTCTCTGATTTAAATGAATAACCGTCTCGCATTAAACAAGATCCAGATATAATGTTCATGCTCAACGCTGGCACCAAATAACAATTATTTAGGTCTAATATTAATCCCGAAGGTAGATGTAGAGGTAGCGTGCCGACCGCGATCACATCAACTTTGGAACCGTTTCCCACGCGCATCGTCACCTCGTCCTTTGCCAGTGCCCGCTTATTCCGTAGTCCCTGTTTCGAGTTGCAAATATTAGCAACAGAACCAGTATCAAATACCCAGGTGCTACTACGAGCTCTAGTAAGGTACACATCAATAACATGTATATCACATATACCTTTGTTCACCTTGCCATCCTTCTTATCCGCCAAATACTTGGGGCAGTTCCGCTTCCAGTGACCAGTCTGCTTGCAGTAGAAGCACTCAGTTTCAGGCTTAGGTCCAGACTTGGGTTTCTTCTCCTGAGCAGCAACTTGCTTGTTGTTCTTCTTGAAGTTCCCCTTCTTCTTCCCTTTGCCCTTTTTCTTGAAACTAGTGGTTTTGTTAACCATCATCACTTGATGCTCCTTTTTGATTTCTACCTCCGCAGCTTTCAGCATTGCGAAGAGCTCGGGAATAGTCTTGTTCATCCCTTGCATATTATAGTTCATCACGAAGCTCTTGTAGCTTGGTGGCAGTGATTGGAGAATTCTGTCAATGACGCAATCATCCGGAAGATTAACTCCCAATTGAATCAAGTGATTATTATACCCAGACATTTTGAGTATATGCTCACTGACAGAACTGTTCTCCTCCATCTTGCAGCTATAGAACTTATTGGAGACTTCATATCTCTCAATTCGGGCATTTGCTTGAAATATTAACTTCAACTCCTGGAACATCTCATATGCTCCATGACGTTCAAAACGTCGTTGAAGTCCCGATTCTAAGCCGTAAAGCATGGCACACTGAACTATCGAGTAGTCATCAGCTTTGCTCTGCCAGATGTTCATAACATCTGGTGTTGCTCCAGCAGCAGGCCTGGCACCCAGCGGTGCTTCCAGGACGTAATTCTTCTGTGCAGCAACGAGGATAATCCTCAAGTTACGGACCCAGTCCGTGTAATTGCTACCATCATCTTTCAACTTTGCTTTCTCAAGGAACGCATTAAAATTCAACGGAACAACAGCACGAGCCATCTATCTACAATCAACATAAACAAGCAAGATACTATTAGGTACTAAGTTCATGATAAATTTAAGTTCAATTAATCATATTACTTAAGAACTCCCACTTAGATAGACATCCCTCTAATCTTCTAAGTGATTACGTGATCCAAATCAACTAAACCATAACCGATCATCACGTGAGATGGAGTAGTTTTCAATGGTGAACATCGTTTATGTTGATCATATCTACTATATGATTCACGCTCGACCTTTCGGTCTCCGTGTTCCGAGGCCATATCTGCATATGCTAGGCTCGTCAAGTTTAACCTGAGTATTCTGCGTGTGCAAAACTGGCTTGCACCCGTTGTAGATGGACGTAGAGCTTATCACACCCGATCATCACGTGGTGTCTGGGCACGACGAACTTTGGCAACGGTGCATACTCAGGGAGAACACTTCTTGATAATTTAGTGAGAGATCATCTTATAATGCCACCGTCAATCAAAGCAAGATAAGATGCATAAAAAGATAAACATCACATGCAATCAATATAAGTGATATGATATGGCCATCATCATCTTGTGCTTGTGATCTCCATCTCCGAAGCACCGTCATGATCACCATTGTCACCTGCGCGACACCTTGATCTCCATCGTAGCATCGTTGTCGTCTCGCCAATCTTATGCTTCCACGACTATCACTACCGTTTAGTAATAAAGTAAAGCATTACATCGCGATTGCATTGCATACAATAAAGCGACAACCATATGGCTCCTGCCAGTTGCCGATAATTCGGTTACAAAACATGATCATCTCATAAAATAGAATTCAGCATCATGCCTTGACCATATCACATCACAACATGCCCTGCAAAAACAAGTTAGACGTCCTCTACTTTGTTCTTGCATTTTTTACGTGGCTGCTACGGGCTTAAGTAAGAACCAATCTCACCTACGCATGAAAACCACAACGATAGTTTGTCAAATAGATTCCGTTTTAACCTTCGCAAGGACCGGGCGTAGCCATACTTGGTTCAACTAAAGTTGGAGAGAAAGTCGCCCGCAAGCCATCTATGTGCAAAGCACGTCGAGGGAACCGGTCTCGCGTAAGCGTACGCGTAAGGTTGGTCCGGGTCGTCTCGTCCAACAATACCGCCGAACCAAAGTATGACATGCTGGTAGGCAGTATGACTTGTATCGTCCACAACTCACTTGTGTTCTACTCGTGCATATAGCATCAACATAAATAACCTAGGCTCGGATGCCACTGTTGGGTTTCGTAGTAATTTCAAAAAATTTCCTACGCACACGCAAGATCATGTGATGCATAGCAACGAGAGGGGAGAGTGTTGTCTAAGTACCCAACGCAGACCGACTGCGGAAGCGCTGACACGACGTAGAGGAAGTAGTCGTACGTCTTCACGATCCAACCGATCAAGCACCGAAACTACGGCACCTCCGAGTTCGAGCACACGTTCAGCTCGATGACGATCCACGGACTCCGATCCAGCAAAGTGTCGGGGAAGAGTTCCGTCAGCACGACGGCGTGGTGACGATCTTGATGTACTACAGCAGCAGGGCTTCGCCTAAACTCCGCTACAGTATTATCGAGGTATATGGTGGCAGGGGGCACGGCATACGGCTAAGGAATAGATCACATGGATCAACTTGTGTGTTCTAGGGTGCCTCTACCTCAGTATATAAAGGAGCCAAGGGGGGAGGGGGGCGCCGGCCAAGGGAGAGGGCGCAGGAGGAGTCCTACTCCTTCCGGGAGTAGGACTCCCCCCCCAATCCTATTCCAACTAGGATTCCCCAAGGGGGGAAAGAGAGAGAGGGGGGCCGGCCACCTTTGCCTAGTCCTAATAGGACTAGGGGAGGGGGAAGTGGTGCAGCCACCTTGGGCTGCCCCTTTCTCCTTTACACTAAGGCCCATGAAGGCCCATATGGTTCCCGGGGGGTTCCAGTAACCTCCCGGTAACCCGGTAAAATCCCGATTTCACCCGGAACACTTCCGATGTCCAAACATAGGCTTCCAATATATCAATCTTTACGTTTCGACCATTTCGAGACTCCTCGTCATGTCCGTGATCACATCCGGGACTCCGAACAACCTTCGGTACATCAAAATGCATAAACTCATAATGACACTGTCATCGTAACCTTAAGCGTGCGGACCCTACAGGTTCGAGAACAATGTAGACATGACCGAGACACGTCTCTGGTCAATAACCAATAGCGGGATCTGGATGCCCATATTGGCTCCTACATATTCTACGAAGATCTTTATCGGTCAGACCGCATAACAACATACGTTGTTCCCTTTGTCATCGGTATGTTACTTGCCCGAGATTCGATCGTCGGTATCCAATACCTAGTTCAATCTCGTTACCGGCAAGTCTCTTTACTCGTTCTGTAACACATCATCTCACAACTAACATATTAGTTGAAATGCTTGCAAGGCTTATGTGATGTGTATTACCGAGAGGGCCCAGAGATACCTCTCCGACAATCGGAGTGACAAATCCTAATCTCGAAATACGCCAACCCAACATCTACCTTTGGAGACACCTGTAATGCTCCTTTATAATCACCCAGTTACGTTGTGACGTTTGGTAGCACCCAAAGTGTTCCTCCGGCAAACGGGAGTTGCATAATCTCATAGTCATAGGAACATGTATAAGTCATGAAGAAAGCAATAGCAATATACTAAACGATCGGGTGCTAAGCTAATGGAATGGGTCATGTCAATCAGATCATTCAACTAATGATGTGACCTCGTTAATCAAATAACAACTCATTGTTCATGGTTAGGAAACATAACCATCTTTGATTAACGAGCTAGTCAAGTAGAGGCATACTAGTGACACTTTGTTTGTCTATGTATTCACACATGTATTATGTTTCCGGTTAATACAATTCTAGCATGAATAATAAACATTTATCTTGAGTATAAGGAAATAAATAATAACTTTATTATTTCCTCTAGGGCATATTTCCTTCAATGTTCGCTTGTTGTTAAATGTTAGGCCTGTTGTAGTTAACACACCTTTCCACTTGTTTTGCTTTACTAGCGTGCTTAAACCTGCACACTGAAGCTATCTTTTGGAGATTATTTTGTCTGCCATGTGTAATTTTTGTTGATGTTTAGCCTGTTGTGCTTAACATGCTTCTTGATGTACCTATATAGGACAATTTGGGAATGACTGTTGTTTTCCATCGAGGTTAGTTTCATCCTATGGCTTATATCTACTCACTGTTCAGGATATCCGTAGCTGGTACCATATAGGCCGGCGGCTAACAAGGGACTAATCGGTGAATCGGACTTTTAACTGAATATATCTGCAACCCATTTCCTTAGGTTAACTAGGGCCATATGTAATATATCTGAGGCTACATAGCAACATGCACTGTACTTAATGTCTAAATATGCAATCCTAGGCTACATAGTATCAAGGAAGAGTGTTACATTAATTTTCTAATGATGTCTAGATATACGTAGAAGAGCAGCAGCAGCAATAGCAACAACACAGCCATGTTTGGATACTCAACTTAGCTAGAGGTTAGAGTTAGTTTCTAGCTCATTACTAACCCTGAACTAACTCCATCCAAAGAGTTGTTTGGATGGCAGGGTTAGATTGACAATAAATGCACCAGGAGAACTAGCTCCAATTAGCACCTCTTGGGTTGGATACTAGTTTTTTTGGGTGGGTTATAGATGCAACTAGCTTAAACTAGCCCTCATGTTTAGATATACTTTAGGGCTATTCGAGCCCGAACTAGCTCAAACTAACTGTAGCCCGTGGATACAGCAGCAGATAATTTTTAAGAACAAACTAAACTCCTTTCGGCCCATAATATAAGATGTTAATTCATCTAATATGTGAGTATGTTGGATGTTATAAGATACCCGCTCCGTTCCTAAATATTTGTTCTTTTCAGAGATTTCAAATGGACTACCACATACAGATGTATATAGACATATTATAAAAGAGTGTTGTACTACATCGTTGTGCCATTGTTGTTTAGCTTCTAATATTAACTTGGTGCTTTTAGGTACATATGTCATTGGTAAAGATCTGTGTTTTGACCCTTTCTGCATATGGGGCAATGAGATATCGATGAACCAGCATCAAGTGAGGAAGCTGATAAAGATTGTTAGTAAAATGGGTCCAAAGATGGCAATTAAACTATCTGTTTACACTTTATCCAAGACAATAGTGAACTGTAGGATGGTAAGTAAGAACTCTGCAGACTTCTTTTTACTACTCATAATGAGTTGTGTTAGATGACAATGTCTGAAATCTTATTCCTTTGCAGTGGTTGCCAAAGCAGTTTACTCAAGATTACCTCTCAAACTACATGATTGGTGGCCATGCAAAGGTTAAAGTATTTCTACCAGAACACGATGATTATCTAGATGTTTCATGAAGACCGTAAAGGATGGGCGGTCGACCATCACAAGGGGTTGGACTAGAGTCGTGCGTGCCTTCTGCATGGAGGAGGGCACAATATGGGCATTCCGCTTCACCTTGTTCAACAACCAGAATATATTTCGCCTCTTTCTTTACCGTCTTTAATAGTACAAGTATAAAACTGTGGTTCATCATTCTTTATTTGGTTCTTATGTAATTCTTGAACATACGTACCTATGAATCGAATAATGCATTGGTTGTTTGAACCTGATGGATATGAATAAAGCTGTAGCAGACATTCAAATTCAAATCCAAATCTAGTACAATTTGGAAAAGCAACAATTAAATTACGGTGGAATTATGCTCTCCGGGTTGTTACGTCACACATGGTTGGTAAAACACAAACGTTTGCGATATTCACCATAATCTGAGACGGTTCGCAGAGAGGAAACATATGCAAGCATGCACACAGTTGCCGTTTGCAAAGCGTGTGCGATGTCATACAATATCACAAACAGTGCGGGCAAACTAAACGTTTGTGTTAGTTGCCTAATCGTACACGATTCGCAACCATGAAGTGTTTCTGATGAAGTATGCATCATAAACGTTGCACCACAGAATAGCGTGTGTGATAGTTGTCGTGTACAACGATGTTACAACGGTCCGACGTTTCGTAGTCCTGTCTGACACTCGTACGACGATTAGCTAATATTATTAATGGTGAACCGTTTGTGATGGGCCGCGCATCGTAAATGTAGCACCACAGAATTCCGACTGCGATGGCAATGCGAGCAGAAATGATTAGGAGTACTGTAGGGGCCCTATCCCCGACGGTTTCTGGGTCGTGTGGGAAGGACCCCCCTATCGCCCACACTCACTTGGCGATGGTTCCAAATGCCGTCGTGGAAAGGGGTTTTAAACCGTTTGTTTAGGACTGACGTGCACCAGTGAGTTCTTCCAGTTTTTCAATTAAAAGGCCCTCGATAAATGAACGGTCACTTGCTACTGTCTGTAAGTACTACTTCTGTCATTAAGCCTCTATATATAGCTTAGCTCTTTCATTGCATGTATATATAATTATCCTCACTATATTATGCAGATTGAAGATCGTCGAATGCAGAAAGGCAAAATCTATGATATTGGGTTCATTAACACAAATCTCATAGATGAATATACGGTTACGTTTCATGCCAAAGAAACTGAGACCAACTTGCTACGATCATTGGTACTAAATCAAAACAAAGATAAAATACTCTTTCCTTACAACTTCAAGTGAGTGTTACTGTCTTGTGCATATTCGGTTTCCCTTAATACTCGAGGTTATAGCAATGTAATTGATGAGTTATGCATGTGTGCTCAGGTTCCACTATATTCTCCTAGAGATTAAGCTTGAGCAGGGACTAGTAACCGTCTTAGACTCGAGACGAAAATCTCCCGAGGACTATGCGGACATGACTAAAATGCTCGAGAAGTAAGTTCAATCGATCATTATCGCACCATATCGGCAACTTTGTTCATTTCCTGATATCAAGTAATTGTTTTCTTTGTCTCGCAGGGTTTGGAAAGTATTCACCGCACAAGCTCCGGGACTGTCGGGGGAGCTGCCATGGACATACTCGAAAGTAAGTAGTACTAGCTAGCTAGTTCCGCGCATCTCCCGTTGATTCTAGCTACTTTCATAAATGCCATTTATAATGCTTCATTATCAGTTTGATTGACCTCTATTTCTCACAAAGTGTTTGTGGCAGGAACCCGGGAATAATTACTGTGGATACTACGTCTGCGAGTTCATCTACGATGCGACTTGCAAAAACTTCCGGGGCTACTCTAAAAGACAATTTGAAGTGCATAAGCAATAATATTCACAATTTCATTTTATTACCATCATTTGTGTTGAGTTTCATTCATATATATGTATTGACCCACTTCTTCAAATTAGATGTGGCAGATGCAGGATGAACTCCTACCACAAGATTGCATGAAAGCAATTCAAGAGGAATTGGCGGGATTCTTTCTTGACCACGTCATCAATAAAGCCGAAGAATACCATGTGGAACTTGAGTTCAGATGCTAGGGGATTGTAAGAGATCTTACATTGTGTGTGTGTGTGTGTCTATATATATAGTGTTACTATTTATCACCCAGGCTGCAGAATAAGTTATTCTTCATCCGAGGTAATCTTACGATCATTTCATAATTAAATTACATTTTGAATTCAAATAGTTACATTCCTATTGATTCACTACGTAAAATTTGACATAAGAAAATAAAAATATAGATCATAAGATAAGAAAATTTACAATTTATGTGTATTTTAGACTATGTTTTTATGTTTGTAATTTTACATAATATAAAATATTTTTACGGTGATTATATAATTTATTACGGTCCCTTTTTGCGTCGGAAATAAGACAAAACTTACGGAACGTAAAATTACGGTGCATTGATGGTAAAATAGAGGGGGTGAAGAATAACTATTCCTCACCCAGGGTGACGAACAGCGCGACCCTATATATATATAGGACTCCTCTTCTGTACTCCTGGGAGTATGTACTCTCATTCTCAATATACCTCATATACGCATTAATTATACCTCTTTATTATTCTTAATATACTTCATTAAATATTGTAAGATACTCCAATACGAGTTTTGTTGAAAAAATATCATCTGCGATGTACTTTTTGTAATATACCTTTTTCACGTACAAACATATCAGTATATACGTAAATATTTAAAAATATGTAGACTCACATGAATTTTTTCATGGAACTCATTTTGGGGTATCTAATAATTAGTAATGAAGTATATTAAAAATAATAAAGTGGTATAAAAGATTAATCTATGTGGTATATGAGAAGCGGGAGTACGTACTCCTACGAGTACACAACCATTTTCTTATATATATATATATATGTGTGTGTGTGTGTGTGTGTGTGTGTGTGTAGCCAGTAGCGTCGGATAGATATACGAAAACTTGTTGTTTGACTAATCTCTTGTAGAAGGAGAGGTCGATCACTTCTCTCTGTATATGTTCATGAAGATCTTCTGTACTTAATGGTTTCCTTCATTTGCTTACTAGCTAGCGTGTCGAGCCCTCTCTATACGTATAGTACGTAGCGTCGACCAAGCACGGAGATAAGAGAGGACACTTCTCTCTATTAGCTAGCTAACACAATATATGAAACTCCTAAATTAACCCTACAAAACCCCCAACCCCCCCTCTCTTTAGAAAAAACAAAAACCCTAGCCCCTGAACTACTGACGCGTGGACGCTTATTGGTCCTGGTTGGTGCTACCAACCGGGACAAAAGGCCCCCCTGCCTGGGCAAGCCACAGAGCCCACGTGGAGGCCCATCTGTCTCGGTTGGTATAAGAACCGAGACGAAAGGTATTGGGCTTTAGTACCGACCCTTTAGTCCCGGTTGCCGAACTGGGACAAATGGGCCTTATGAACTGGGACAAATGAGCTTTTTTCTACTAGTGCTAGTTAGGTTAACTAGTTTAATTAGGTTAATTATCTAGGTTAGTGCAAAAATTTAGTTAGGGATTTGATAGAGAACTAGCTAGGTTAACTAGTTTAATTAGGTTAATTATCTAGGTAAACTAGGTTAACTAGCTAGGTTAACTAACTAGGTTAACTAGCTAGGTTAATTAGGTTTGTTAGGTTAACAAGCTAGGTTAACTACGTTCGCTAGGTTAGAGCAAAAATTTATTTTAGACCATTAGTTCAGAAGGGTTAGAGAAAATGGAGTTCCTTTGCAATTTAATTGGGTTCTGCCCTAGGCAGAGAAGGGGTTAGAGAAAATAATGTGTGTGCGTGTGTGAGAGAGAGAGAGAGGAATAGCTAGAACAGAATTTGGGTTCTGTCCTAGGCAGAGAAGTGTTTAGTGAGGTCATTTTGCAAAGGTTTTTGAATTTTGAAAAGACCACTATTTTTAAAGGAAAAGAATTTAGGCAAGTTTTATTTTAAAGATGATCCCTTCCTAGACTTTTAGCTTTAAACAAAAAACAAAAGCATTTAGCTAAAAATAAAAAACAGTAGCTATGGCATTTAGCTATAAACAAAAGATAGAATTGATGTTATATGATATATGTCATTGATGTTCATTTGCATATTCCATTATTGTTGATTATATCTTTTCATTAAAGTGGTCATGTTATATCTTTTCATTGAAGTGGTTGGATCATGCCCAAGTGGCCTTTTGTTGTTTCTAGGGAATGAATCCGAGTGGCCTATGTTTTGCCGGAATGTTGATTCATTGCCGTTCCAGCAAATTTCAGGTGCTCGATTTGTCCACTTTTTAGTAAAGGTCATGCCGAAATTTTCCGTGAATTTCGGCATGACTTGTGCTATAAACTAGGACATATCATGTGCCCGGGATTTGCCGCACCGGGAAGGAATCAACGTTCCTGCAAAACATAGGCCTTTTTATGTCATTATTCATTTTATTAGGTCTAGAATTAATTGACTAGATTTAATCGTAGGAAACATGGCTAGCAACAATGAAGCACAGGGTTCTGGTGATTGCGACGATTCTACCTGGCGGCAGAAGAATTTTTGAACCTTGTCGACAATCAATGGTTGTTGTTGCTGGGCCCAACTGTCACATCCGAGACCGACATCGAGACCGGCGCCGATACTTGCGTTGAGACCAAGACCGGCACTGAGACTAGCGAAGCCGGTATAGAACCAAAACCGAAGAGGAGACGTCGACGCCCAAACCAGCTCAACACTACTTTAGTGGTGGTCACGGAAGTGGATGACGACAATTTTGAGCCAAAAGAGCCCTCGGAAGCGTGAGCGTGCTACGGCAATCAAATATGATGCATCGTATGAACAACCACCACCATCAATGATGAGAAACTAGGGAAGAAAGAAAATATGAGGCCCTCCCTCCTAATGAAGCTGCACCAGGTATTCTTGTTCCCGCGCCGGGATGAAAAGAAATATACTGATCCAAATAAAGACCCGACTATGAAGAAGATAAACAAATGCGCCATGAGCAAGTTTAGCGACGCGTTGGACGCCTGGAAAGTAAGGGTGAAAGCAAGGATCATCGACAAAAAGGAACCCTACTCCGAGATTGTAAAGGATAATCCGACAATTACGGAAGAGCAGTTTGAAATATTCAAGGTGGCTTGCGATGCCGAAGTTGCGAAAGAAAAGTCGAAGTATATGAAGGGGCTTCAAGAGAGGAACATGGGGTGCCACCACCTTGGAAGCCGTGGTTATGCGGGGAAGTGGTCCATATGGGCGAAGGAGGACGCGGAACACGAAAGTCTGGGCATCCTAGACCCCTTGGCGGAGTTCACTGTTCCACAGGAGCGTGACGTTCTCAGGGCCCGGTACCGTTGGGACCCAGTGAAGAAGGTTTTCGAGACGGACGCGGTCACGACGGAGTTCATGAGACTGTTGGTAATTTTAGTTTCTGATCAATTTGACTGCACATTTAGTCATATTTTAAACGATCCTTGTTCCTTTTGCAGAGAGAGCAGCACAGGATTGCGGCCGAAAGCGACTCGCCATCTGAGGCGTTGGCGAGGCCCAAGTGGGACACCCCATTCAACCGGGCCTTGAACATATTGAAACGACTCTCGGTGGACACTCGGCCGCCATATGGACACGTGCACGGCGTCGGAGACGGCGACACATGGAAGAAGTACTACCGTGAGACCACAGAGGAGAGAATTGAAATACAGAGGTTAACTAAAGAAAACATCGACAAGACGTTCAAGATTGCGGTTGAGAAGAAATCAGGTGAGACAGTCAAAGCAACGGTAGCTGTCGCAAACGGGATATGGCAGCTACGTGTGGTGTCTTGGTTCTAGCTATCGTCAGTTGGAGCAGACAAAATCCAAATAATGATGCAACGGACTTCCCGTTGCCGACTTCTCTGGGAGCATCTCGACTAGCGTTGCACCAGCCCCTGCTCCAAGCACCTGCTCCCGCACCAGCTCCTGCACCGGCTTGATATGTATCCAACGTATCTACTTTTCCTAATGCTTTTCCTCTTGTTTTGGACTCTAATTTGCATGATTTGAGTGAAACTAACCCCGGACTAGCGCTGTTTTCAGCAGAACTACCATGGTGTTGTTTTTGTGCAGATTTCTCGGAATGGAACAAAACTTTGTGAGGAATTTTTATATAAATAAAGAGAATTTCTGGAGCCAAAATCCACCGGAGGGGGGGCACCTGGGTGGGCAGAACCCACTAGGGTGCGCCCCCTTCTAGCGCGCCCAGGTCGGTTGTCCCCACCTGGTGGCCCCGCAAACCCAGATTCCAACTCCATAAATACCTATTTTTCTAGAAAAGAATCTAGGAGAAAGAATTAGCGCGATCCACGAGATGGAGACGCCGTCACCTCCTATTCTTCATCGGGAAGCTAGATCTGGAGTCTGTTTGGGGCTCTGGAGAGGGGGATATTCGTTCTTCGTCATCACCAACCCTTCTCCATCGCCAATTCCATGATGCTCCCCACCGGGAGTGGGTAATTGCTTCGTAGGCTCGCTGGTCGGTGAGGAGTTGGATGAGATTCATCATGTAATCGAGTTAGTTTTGTTAGGGCTTGATCCCTAGTATCCACCATGTTCTAAGATTGATGTTGTTATGACTTTGCCATGCTTAATACTTGTGACTTTAGGCCCGGGTGCCATGGTTTCAAATCTGAACCGTTTATGTTATCACCATTATATATGTGTTCTAGATCCGATCTTGCAAGTTATAGTCACCTACTATGTGTTATGATCCGGCAACCCCAGAGTGACAATAGTCGGGACCACTACCGGTGATGACTGTAGTTTGAGGAGTTCATGTATTCACCATGTGTTAATGCTTTGTTCCGGTTCTCTATTAAAAGGAGGCCTTAATATCCCTTAGTTTCCAATATGGACCCCGCTACCACGAGACTGTAGGACAAAAGATGTCATGCAAGTTCTTTCCATAAGCATGTATGGCTATTTATGGAATACATGCCTACATTATATTGATGAACTAGAGCTAGTGCCGTATCGCCCTAGGTTATAACTGTCGCATGATGAATATCATCCAACAAGTCACCGATTCAATGCCTACAAATTTATCTTATATTGTTCTTGCTAAGTTACTACTACTACTATTACTGTTGCACTTACTACAAAAATACCGCTATCACTGTTACCATTACTATTGCTGCTGTCACTATTATCAAAGCTGTCATATTACTTTGCTATTGATCACGTCGCTGTAGATAATTAGCCGGGTTACCCGCGCATTTGCGCGGCTAGAATAACCCCTTAGGATTTGTTTCCTCTGCTAACTATATGGCCTCTCACTCAACCATTCTTGATTAAATTTTCCTTCAACTGTATGTCATTATAGAAAAAAATGCAAAATCCCAATGAAACATGCAAGTACATTAAGTTGTTACAAAAAATTCCTTGGCATGTGAGATTGGAAGACTGATGCAAAACCATATATGGGATTTCTCGCCAATCTTGGTGGTTTTTCCTCTTTGATTCCATCTTCCTTGCCCCTCAATTTGTATCATTGCTCAATTGGCCGTTTTTGAGTAATTCCCTACCAAGAATTAAATCTAAACATGAAAGACATGTGTGTAAAATTCTCCTGTCGCATTCTTAGTTACCTTTGTTGATTACTGTTGCATACCCACATATGAGTTGTCCCCTTCAAAACTTATATTCATGATAATCATGCACGTGTTGTTTTGTATTATCTTGTATTTTAATATTTTCATTAATTATATGAGTCATGTAAAGCTAATTATACACAACAAATATGTTTAGATGTTTCTTTATATGAAATTCAAGGAATGAAAATAGTATTTGCAAACTCCATTTTGTTTTTAATTATGAATCCAAATTTCATACAGAAATTATGCTTAGGTTCTTCATCTGAATTTCATTTTGTTAAGTTCTATTGCACAGTTTATTATCCTATATAGTTGTATATGCTATGGACTTTCCGTAACATATTGGCTAATCTACGGTTCTACTCCATTGTAATCAATCATCAGTGCAAATATATCATCCTGTGTCGATGAATTGTAGTGACTTATATTCTGTGGCGTTAATGTAAAATTTAAAGAACAGATTGATCGCCACAGTAATAGTTTCTATTGAGAGCCTTGAAAATTCATATACTATAGATATATATTTCAACCTAATGTTGCTTTACTATAAGAACTAACATATATATTATCCTAAAAAAATCAACTGATGATTGATTATGGCTTGATCGTGTATGATGGGTCCTTAATTATGAACGTTTCTTTCTTTCTTTAACCTCGAAATGTACCATGCTGGGTGTGTATTTTAATTTTTGTTGTCAAACCATTTTGCTATGTTTTTTGGGGTTCCAGAGTTTTACTATTGTTACAGATTCAGAGATCCATACATTCTAACATGGTGCACCTATCATTTAAATCATCTTATGGGATGGCTTCTTACTGCAAACTAATTACTATGTCTTCGTCCACTGCATCTACAACATATTTCACATGCATGGCTTCATCAAATGGGAGGTGACATAATATATTTGAATCTATTTGATGGGTTATTGTGCGCTAGTTTGAAAAACTTTTTTATGGCACTGAACTATAAACTTTAAGTTGGCGCATGTGATTTATTAGAAAATAATCATAACCCAACTAATGCAAACTGTGGTGGCATGGAGGGTATAGGTCACTATCTATTTAAACAGCTTCATGGCCTTCTGACGCTGTCGTTTCTGGCCATATCAGATATCAGACTCGAATATACCTGCCTTGGACTTATAAGCACATCACTGCTTGCTTGATCGATATCACTATATAGACTATCAAGATCTTGCCCCATAGACTCTAGATCGATATAGCCATATGGATTCTCGGGTAACCTTATGTAGAATCTTTATGTGTTCACTCCAGATGGTAGTGGTCCCCTGAGCGCATCTATGAAAAAATTATTTTCTATATATATGGTTGGCTGTAGAGGGGTTGCTACCATCTCCAGGTCAATTATTTTCTATATATATATATATATATATATATATATATATATATATATATATATATATATATAGCTATGCTAAAATAAGCCTGAGCGTACCGCATCTTATTCTGCGCGCTACCGGCCACTCGAACCACCCCAACTAGGAAAACCCACACGCGCGAGCGTCCTTTATAATTCGATCGTAAATAGCCTGCCACAATTACCAGAACGACGCTCCTAGTTTAAAACGACTCTCAATTTATGGTAACCCTCCTCTCTTGGTTACTATTGCATGTGGCTACATTACCACTGTGCGAGCACGCACCATCTACATGTCATCGTAGTAATGACACATGCAAGTAATGGTAAACTCATAGTACTAGCACTATTACTATACAAGATCGTCCTTCTCGATAGTAGATAATTATAACTTTATGGTAACGTCATGTGAGGCATGTTAATACTTATTTTCATGCTACCTGCACTTTATGGTAAAGTGGTGTCTTACGTGTAGTATAAGAATATCGCATGGGTACTAAACATGGATTAGGGACTGGTGCTCTCCGTCACGTAATGGCTTTAATTCTATTACCATAAAAACTGTCTTTTTTACGATGGATAACGGTACGAGCAATGGAATATCATGTGGGCCATGCAATCCAGTAAAGTTGTTTGTTCCGTTACCATATATGATATCTCTTTTACTATCAATAGCGAATAGAGGCGTGTGGAGCGGAGGTGGGGCACCTAGCAGCGGTAACAGAAATAATTCCATTACGATTTCCACTGCAGTTTTTACCATCAATTCCTAAAGCGGGGCGGGGGTGGGGCAAGGAACGAGCAATTAGCGATCGGCGCGTACGATAATCGACTCTACGCTCTCGCTTAGTTTAGCGCTACCGTGTATATATATAGTTGACTGTAGAGGGGTTGCTACCATCTCCAGATCAACTTGTGAGCTTTGTGCATGTCTCTTCTTTTCTCCGGCGAGATTTGCGCATCTCTGGTTGTTGCTGCACATCCATGCATGCTTCTCCAGTTAGTTGTTTGGAAGCCAGGGATAAACCTTTCCTCTCCGTCATGTACAACCTGCAAACGTGATAGCTGAGATTGATGACTGCAGCGGTGTTTGCTGTCAAAGCAGAAGAACTCTCATCCTTATCGTGGTGGAGCTTGTGGTAGACCTCATCATACAGACGTAGACTCGAATAATTTGCTGTACTCGTTAGAAGCCTCTCCTGTCGTGGTCCCCCCAAAAAATGCCTCCCGTCGTGCGGAACACTGGCACCTAAAGATCCGGTTCACGGTGCTTCTCTTCTTGGCAGTTGCTAGCGTTAGGCCATCTCCACCGCGCGACCTCAAACGGACCTCCGGTTTGGCCGGATTTTATCTCTTTGGGGCGTCAATGGATTCGCTCATGTCCGCGTTTGTCCGATGGGTCGTGGGTGTGCCCAACGCGCGGCCGCACCCAAAAACCTGTCCGGGGTGGTCGTGAATAATTTTTTTAAAAAAACTTAAATGAAATGACTAAAAAAGTAAATAAACGCAGTTAAAAAACATAAAAACATATATAGAGGGGTTACGGCCATAAAACGGTCCAGTTTGTCAGTCCACTTAAACGGCCCAGTTCATAATTAACATAAAACCAAAATAAAAAAGTCTCCCGCGCACTCCTGCCGCGCCCGTTGATGTTGTGGCCGTCGCCGTCTTCACTGGCCGCTGGTGTCGTCGTCGTCGCTGACGAGGTCGACGTACTCCGGCGGCGTCCACAGGTGGGCCGGCGGTCTGTGGTGCACGGGGGCGACGGGCTGCAAGGTGGCCGGTGGTGCCTGCACCACTTCCTCCCGAGGCGAGGCCTCCCGCTCCGGCGACCGCGACGGCGTGTGGCACCAGTTGACGGCCCCCAGGGCGGCCGCCATCTTCTTAGCGGAGCACGACCAGCTCCACCCCTGGCCCACCAGGTCAGGGTCCAACGCGGCCACCGGCGGCTCCTCCACCACCTCCTCCCGGGGCGCCATCTCCAGCTCGCGGATGGCAACATAGCCAGCCGCGGAGAGGGCCATCGTCGCCTCAAGGTCTGCCCATTGACACTCGTCGTGCGTGTGCATGGAGTCCTCCAGCACACGCTCCATGAGCTGGGCCTCCTCCTCCGCCGTCATGCGAGGAGGTGGGGGTGGTGATGGAGATGGCGACGGCGACGGCGTGGGCGTTAGGCCGCGCACCCGCGTACGCCCGCGCGCCTGGGGAGCCGCTCGGGGCTCACGTGGCCGCCGCGGTCCCGTCGACGTGCCGGCGAAGAACGACGCCCGCCGCACGTCGTGCTCATCGCGGAGCCACATGTCCCACAATGTCGAGTCGGGGGCGTACCTCTCGTCGTAGTAGAGGTCATCCGGGAGGAGGCGGCGGCGGCGCTCGATCTCCTGGTGGCGCGCACGGGCGCTCTGCGGGACGGGTGGGATCGGCACGCGGTCGGCCGACAGGTGCCAGTTATTGGGGAGGTGGACGTCGCTTCAGGGCAGCGGCGTCCTCATCTCCCAATAATGGCGGCAGACGGCCGCCTCGATGTAGTGTCGGTCGCCCTCGCCGGCGGCCGTGGGCGCGATGGAGAACGCGGGCGGCGCGGGGGCCCGATGTGGTGGCGATGGCAATGCGGGCTCCACCTTCTTCACCTAGCCGCGGCGGCGTCCCGATGAGGAACCAACCTTGCGGTCGTGCTTGCCTTTGCGTCCGTAGTTCTAGAGGCCCATGGCTGCGGGCGGGCGGCCGGCGAGTTCTTGGCTAGGGTTTGGGTTCGGCGCTGTCGGGTTTCGAGGAGGCCGCGGGGTGGCATGGGACAGTGTGGACGACGACCCGTCCACGCTTTCCACTTAAAGAAGGACGGCGACCTTTCGATGTGTGGATGACAGGTGGGGCCGCCCGCTCGTGGGCATTGATGTGGACGGATGGGAGGTAGGTGGCCGCCTGCCACGCGACCCCGACACGGACGAGGCTCGCGTCCATTTGGTGTTCGTCGCGACCCAAATCCAGCGCAAGTTTGTGCTCGAAATGGGTCGGTCCGGACATAAAACGGACAAGATGAATCCGGGCCGTCGCGCGCTGGGCCGCCTCGTTTGTTCGATTTACTCTAAACAGTCGGGGCCGAACATGGTAGGGTCACGCGATGGTGTTGGCCTTATTGTCGCCGGCCGACACGACGTATCTTCTGTGCTTCATTATGAAGCAATGTAAACCAATAGACTCGCTTTGTACTAATTATGGAAGCTGCACAAAGCTAGCTCGCTAGATGGAATCGATCTTCTAGCCACAGACGCGCATACGAAAACAATCGAAGGCGAAAGACACATGTGTAGTAGATTATGGGGATGTACATGTATTTATACACGGTTAAGTGCAGACCAAACAACAACTGGTGACGTTTCCTACTTTTACACAAAGACGTGCAGAATGCGGTGTTTAATCTCTAACATTGCCTCTTTTTCTAAAAGAAAAAATCTAACATATTGTCTTGGAGTATACGGAACCAATTTGGCATACGTCTCCAATTGCCTCAAGCATGTAGATTGTTGCCAACATGCTAGTCAATCTATGCTGTTTGAACATCTTTAATTATAGAGTGCTTAATCTCCGCCGTTGGTTTTCTATGGTTCTAATAACATAATAGATAAACTTCCTAGTCCATCAATCCACGTTGAGTAATAATGAATCTCCCAGACCCTATTGATTTTCATGCACGGTTTGATTAATGTTACTCCTAGATTTTCTTCTTTTCATCATAACTTTTGCTATAGTTTAATCTGAACCATCTTCTGCAGCTCAAAATCTTAACAGGTCATGGTAAATCCGTGTATAATATTGACATGAATGCAAACATGTGGTTTAGCACCATAGCTTCATGCCTGGAATCGATCTTCTTGCCACAGACACGCATATGAAAACAATCGATGGCGAAAGACACATGTGTAGTAGATTACGGGGATGTACATGTATTTATACACGGTTAAGTGCAGACCAAACAACAACCGGTGATGTTTCCTACTTTTACACGAAGACGTGCAGAATGTGGTGTTTAATCTCTAACATTGCCCCTTTTTCTAAAAGAAAAAAATCTAACATATTGCCTTGGAGTATACGGAACGAACTTGGCATACGTCTCCAATTGCCTCAAGCATGTAGATTGTTGCCAACATGCTAGTCAATCTATGTTGTTTGAACATCTTTAACTATAGAGTGCTTAATCTCCGCCGTTGGTTTTCTATGGTTCTAATAATATAATAGATAAACTTCCTAGTCCATCAATCCACGTTGAGTAATAATGAATCTCCCAGACCCCATGGATTTCCATGCACGGTTTGATTAATGTTACTCCTAGATTTTCTTCTTTTCGTCATAACTTTTGCTATAGTTTAATCTGAACCATCTTCTGCAGCTCAAAATCTTAATAGGCCATGGTAAATCCGTGTATAATATTGATGTGAATGCAAACTTGTGGTTTAGCACCATAGCTTCATGCAGGCGTTTTGCACATGGAAAATATTGATTAACATGCATGCAAACGTGTGGTTCTGCAGCCTCAAGGAATGCATGTCCTAGGAGTGTACGCCTCCTGTATTTTTCCTGTACGTGCTTGGTTTTTACCGTAAACCTCCCCGACTTTTGTATATCCCCATAAGAACCGGATCGGACACTGATGCCTCATGCCTAATCTATTGTACGTGAGAGTTAAAAAAAAACTATTGTACGTGACACGTTCATCTGTTTATAGTTGACAATATTTTTACGTAACGCTGACATCTTTAAATCTTAGCTGTTAATCTCTTAGATTAATGGTTGACATAGTTTAATCTATGTGGATGAACATGGTGGCTTATTTGACTTCTATTTTAATTATATAATAGATAAAAGATTATTCTCCATGTGTGGTTGAATTGACAACTCAGCTGCTAATACCTTCAAATATTCTTTGGCTCCCTTTGTGTAGAATCTTTAAATTTGGGTTGAATACTCTACCCTTGAAAACTGTTGCGATCCCCTATACTTGTGGGTTATCAAGACCTTTTTCTGGCGCCATTGCCGGGGAGCATAGCTATATTTGTTGAGTCACTTGAAATTATTATCAATTTGTCACTATGAAGAATCTGAAGGATGCTAAGACTAAGATTTATCCCTCTAAGAGAAGGGGAGGTAATGAACTGTCATCCAGTTCTGCTGTAGATTACCTTCTGTTATAAGTAAACTTGCAACACCACCACATGTTATTAATCCTGATATGTCACAAGTTATTGAAGATACTACTTCTGCTATGAATGATACTTATGATAATGCTAGTACCTTGCTTGATGATAATGATGTGCCACTTGATGATTTTCTTGATGAATAAATTGCTAGAGTAATACAACATGATGTTGTTGAATCTGATGATGAACTTGAAACTGAAACTCCTGAAACACCTATTAGAACAAGCCTTCCTAAATATGAATTTCCTAAGGTATCAGAAGATTATTGTTGGGTTCTACTGTAGGGTGCGTCGACTACAAATTAAAATTGTCCTACGCGCAAAACAACCAAGAACATGCTACGGAAGATGGATCACAGTTCGTTACCACTAGACGCGCAGTGCCATGCAGCGGAAGAAGAGTTGGGGCAGTGCGTCCGCGTGGATCGTCTCCTCCTCGTCCGATCTCCCTCGTACAGCCGGTCGTAGCTAGGTTCCCACGTACAGGTTCGCCGGAGCGGCGCAAGTGCACCACCTCTAACGGTATCCGCGCATGCAGGAGGAACATCGTGTGGCAGACTGCTAGGTCCGATCACACAACCGGCGGCGAGTGGAGGTGTCTATTCGCAACACATGCAAAATCTAGTGACAGCGCCGAAGCGATCAACCGCATGATTGTGCCGCACCCCACTTTATATAGGCATCCGTCGCGGGCTCAATACTTGGGCCTCGCACGGACCCTAAAGCCCATAAGTCTACTCGGCAACAATTCGAATACAGCTCGGATCACATCCGACCAGTGTCCTCGGATCCGACCTCGTAGGTTCCTTCCCTTAAGCGCGTGACCCCTTAGGTTCAAGCTGGCTTGGTCGCAGTTCGGATCACCTCCGGACTACATGGCTGGTAGCGGCCTCTAGCAAGGCGCGCCAACCACCAAGCAGACGATGAACCTGGTTAGGCAAACCTGTACATCACACTTCTACTCCTTTTGCCACACGATATATGTTGTCGGGCTCAAGGCGAGTCTGTCATCCTTGTGCTAGTCCGATCTCTTTTCTCGTTCCAGTGATGCCGACCACAAACCAGATTATCTCATAATCCTTTTCCCATAGCCATGCTTATCCTGGTCGGATCACACAAGGGGCCTAGAGTACATCTCTCCTGATTGGAGGGGCAAATCCCATCTTGCTCGACCATGTCTCGTAGCATGGGTTTGGACAAACCCGAAACCTACCTTTGTAACTACCTAGTCACGGAGTAGCGTTTGGTTGGCCCAAACCAAGCCTGTTACCATCCCGAGTACATGCGCCAGCTCAGGTCTTATGACATAGAACGTATGTTGTACTAGAGACTCACAAATGACATATCGCTGCGTCTCATAGTTGGGCCTGTCCTACTCGGACCTTATCTCAACTCGGATCCGACTACGTCGAATCCGACTACGTCGAATCCAACCAGATCCTTCCGAGTGCATATTGTCTGGTTAGCATCCAATGCCCCCTGGCTAGTGAGACCAAGCCATCGACCGTGTCATATGCTAGTCTAGTTGGCTACGCGTCCACACAGCCCTTTCGACTAGGGACTTTTTAGGACGTTCATCATACAATGCATAGTCCCACAAACATGTCACGTACTTGTTGATACACATCATTGATAATGTCCAAGGACTATCTTTATTCATAAACACATAGGAAATATCATCATACATGATTTCCTCTAGGGCATATCTCCAACAGTCTCCTACTTGCACTAGAGTCAATTAAATAGACATCGAATGCCCATAGCTCTAATGTGCCCCTCATGCTTGGATTGTGGAAGCGCCTTGGTCAATGGATCTGCAACATTTGCATCCGTGTGAATTTTGCATAACTCAACATCACCATTCTTTATGATCTTTCGTATCAGGTGATATTTCTGATCTATGTGTCTGGTCTTGCGGTGATCCCTCGGCTCCTTGGCTTGTGCGATGGCACCAGAATTATCACAATAAAGGTCCAACAGTTTTACCAAGGCTGGGAAAATACCAAGATCATCCAGAAAGTTCCGGATCCAAACACCTTCCTTTGCAGCTTCACAAGCCGCAATGTATTCGGCTTCTGTGGTAGAATCGGCCACTGTATCTGAAGGAAATATGCCCTAGAGGCAATAATAAAGTTATTATTTATTTCCTTATTTCATGATAAATGTTTATTATTCATGCAAGAATTGTATTAACCGGAAACATAATACATGTGTGAATACATAGACAAAGAGAGTGTCACTAGTATGCCTCTACTTGACTAGCTCGTTAATCAAAGATGGTTATGTTTCCTAACCATAGACAAAGAGTTGTTATTTGATTAACGAGGTCACATCATTAGTTGAATGATCTGATTGACATGACCCATTCCATTAGCTTAGCACCCGATCGTTTAGTATGTTGCTATTGCTTTCTTCATGACTTATACATGTTCCTATGACTATGAGATTATGCAACTCCAGTTTGCCGGAGGAACACTTTGGGTGCTACCAAACGTCACAACGTAACTGGGTGATTATAAAGGAGCATTACAGGTGTCTCCAAAGGTAGATGTTGGGTTGGCGTATTTCGAGATTAGGATTTGTCACTCCGATTGTCGGAGAGGTATCTCTGGGCCCTCTCGGTAATACACATCACATAAGCCTTGCAAGCATTACAACTAATATGTTAGTTGTGAGATGATGTATTACGGAACGAGTAAAGAGACTTGCCGGTAACGAGATTGAACTAGGTATTGGATACCGACGATCGAATCTCGGGCAAGTAACATACCGATGACAAAAGGAACAACGTATGTTGTTATGCGGTCTGACCGATAAAGATCTTCGTAGAATATGTAGGAGCCAATATGGGCATCCAGGTCCCGCTATTGGTTATTGACTGGAGACATGTCTCGGTCATGTCTACATTGTTCTCGAACCCGTAGGGTCCGCATGCTTAAGGTTACGATGACAGTTATATTATGAGTTTATGCATTTTGATGTACCGAAGGTTGTTCGGAGTCCCGGATGTTATCACGGACATGACGAGGAGTCTCGAAATGGTCGAGACGTAAAGATTGATATATTGGAAGCCTATATTTGGATATCAGAAGTGTTCCGGGTGAAATCGGGATTTTACCGGGTTACCGGGAGGTTACCGGAACCCCCCGGGAGCCATATGGGCCTTCATGGGCCTTAGTGGAAAGGTGAAAGGGCTGCCCACAAGGGCTGCGCGCCTCCCCCCTTCCCCTAGTCCTATTAGGACTAGGAGAGGTGGCCGGCCACCCTTCCCCCTCTTTCCCACTTGGGGAATCCTAGTTGGAATAGGATTAGAGGGGAGTCCTACTCCCGAAAGGAGTAGGACTCCTCCTGCGCCTCTCTCTCTTGGCCGGCGCCCCCCCTTGGCTCCTTTATATACTGAGGTAGAGACACCCCAAAGACACACAAGTTGATCCACGTGATCTATTCCTTAGCCGTGTGCGGTGCCCCCTGCCACCATATACCTCGATAATACTGTAGCGGTGTTTAGGCGAAGCCCTGCTGCTGTAGTTCATCAAGATCGTCACCACGCCGTCGTGCTGATGGAACTCTTCCCCGACACTTTGCTGGATCAGAGTCCGGGGATCGTCATCGAGCTGAACGTGTGCTCGAACTCGGAGGTGCCGTAGTTTCGGTGCTTGATCGGTTGGATCGTGAAGACGTACGACTACTTCTTCTACGTCGTGTCATCGCTTCCGCAGTCGGTCTGCGTTGGGTACGTAGACAATACTCTCCCCCTCGTTGCTATGCATCACATGATCTTGCGTGTGCGTAGGAAATTTTTTGAAATTACTACGAAACCCAACAGTGGTATCAGAGCCAGGTTTTATGGTTTGATGTTATATGCACGAGTAGAACACAAGTGAGTTGTGGGCGATATAAGTCATACTGCCTACCAGCATGTCATACTTTGGTTCGGCGGTATTGTTGGATGAAGCGGCCCGGACCGACATTACGCGTACGCTTACGCGAGACCGGTTTCCCCGACGTGCTTTGCACAAAGGTGACTTGCGGGTGACTGTTTCTCCAACTTTAGTTGAAACGAGTGTGGCTACGCCCGGTCCTTGTGAAGGTTAAAACGGAGTCTATTTGACAATCTATCGTTGTGGTTTTGATGCGTAGGTGAGATTGGTTCTTGCTTAAGCCCGTAGCAGCCACGTAAAACTTGCAACAACAAAGTAGAGGACGTCTAACTTGTTTTTGCAGGGCATGTTGTGATGTGATATGGTTAAAACGTGATGAGATATAAGTTGTTGTATGAGATGATCATGTTTTGTTGAAGTTATCGGCAACTGGCAAAAGCCTTGTGGTTGTCTCTTTATTGCATAAGATGCAAGCGCCAAATAATTGCTTTACTTTATCGCTATGCGATAGCAATAGTTGTAAGAGCAATAGTTGGCGAGACGACCACGTGACGGCACATTGATATAGATCAAGATGATGGAGATCATGGTGTCATGCCGGTGACGATAGAGATCATGACAGTACTTCGGAGATGGAGATCACAAGCACAAGATGATGATGGCCATATCATATCACTTATATTGATTGCATGTGATGTTTATCTTTTATGCATCTTATCTTGCTTTGATTGACGGTAGCATTATAAGATGATCTCTCACTAATTATCAAGAAGTGTTCTCCCTGAGTATGCACCGTTGCGAAAGTTCTTCGTGCTGAGACACCACGTGATGATCGGGTGTGATAGGTTCTACGTTCAAATACAACAGGTGCAAAACAGTTGCACACGCGGAATACTCAGGTTATACTTGACGAGCCAAGCATATACAGATATGGCCTCGGAACACGGAGACCGAAAGGTCGAGCGTGAATCATATAGTAGATATGATCAACATAGTGATGTTCACCAATGAAACTACTCCATCTCACGTGATGATCGGACATGGATTAGTTGATTTGGATCACGTGATCACTTAGAGGATTAGAGGGATGTCTATCTAAGTGGGAGTTCTTAAGTAATATGATTAAATTGGACTTAAATTTATCATGAACTTAGTCCTGGTAGTATTTTGCACATCATGTTGTAGATCAATAGCTCGCGTTGTTGCTTCCCTGTGTTTATTTTGATATATTCCTAGAGAAAATTGTGTTGAAAGATGTTAGTAGCAATGATGCGGATTGGATCCATGATCTGAGGTTTATCCTCATTGCTGCACAGAAGAATTATGTCCTTGATGCACCGCTAGGTGACGGGCCTATTGCAGGAGCAGATGCAGACGTTATGAACGTTTGGCTAGCTCAATATGATGACTACTTGATAGTTTAGTGCACCATGCTTAACGGCTTAGAATCGGGACTTCAAAGACGTTTTGAACGTCATGGACCATATGAGATGTTCCAGGAGTTGAAGTTAATATTTCAAGCAAATACCCGAGTTGAGAGATATGAAGTCTCCAACAAGTTCTATAGCTAAAAGATGGAGGAGAATCGCTCAACTAGTGAGCATGTGCTCAGATTGTCTGGGTACTACAATCGCTTGAATCAAGTGGGAGTTAATCTTCCAGATAAGATAGTGATTGACAGAATTCTCTAGTCACCATCACCAAGTTAGTAGAACTTTGTGATGAACTATGATATGCAAGGGATAACGGAAACAACTCCCAAGCTCTTCGTGATACTGAAATCAACGAAGGTAGAAATCAAGAAAAACATCAAGTGTTGATGGTTGACAAGATCACTAGTTTCAAGAAAAGGGCAGAGGGAAGAAGGGGAACTTCAAGAAGAACAGCAAGCAAGTTGCTGCTCAAGTAAAGAAGCCCAAGTCTGATCCTAAGCCTGAGACTAAGTGTTTCTACTGCAAAGGGACTGGTCACTGGAAACGGAACTACCCCAAGTGATTGGCGGATAAGAAGGATGGCAAAGTGAACATAAGTATATTTGATATACATGTTATTGATGTGTACTTTACTAGTGTTTATAGCAACCCCTCAGTATTTGATACTAGTTCAGTTGCTAAGATTAGTAACTCGAAACGAGAGTTGCAGAATAAACAGAGACTAGTTAAGGGTGAAGTGACGATGTGTGTTGGAAGTGGTTCCAAGATTGATATGATCATCATCGCACACTCCCTATAATTTCGGGATTAGTGTTGAACCTAAATAAGTGTTATTTGGTGTTTGCGTTGAGCATGAATATGATTTGATCATGTTTATTGTAATACGGTTATTCATTTAAGTAAGAGAATAAATTGTTGTTCTGTTTACATGAATAAAACCTTATATGGTTACACACCCAATGAAAATAGTTCGTTGGATCTCGATCGTAGTGATACACATAATCATAATATTGAAACCAAAAGATGCAAAGTAAATAATGATAGTGCAACTTATTTGTAGCACTGCCGTTTAGGTCATATTGGTGTAAAGCGCATGAAGAAACTCCATGCTGATGGGCTTTTGGAATCACTTGATTATGAATCAGTTGATGCTTGCGAACCATGCCTCATGGGCAAGATGACTAAGACTCTGTTCTTCGGAACAATGAAGCGAGCAACAGATTTGTTGGAAATCATACATACTGATGTATGTGGTCCGATGAATATTGAGGCTCGCGACAGGTATCATTATTTTCTGATCTTCACAGATGATTTGAGCAGATATGAGTATATCTACTTGATGAAACATAAGTCTGAAACATTTGAAAAGTTCAATGAATTTCAGAGTGAAGTGAAAATCATCGCAACAAGAAAATAAAGTTTCTGCGATCTGATCGTAGAGAAGAGTATTTGAGTTACGAGTTTGGCCTTCAGTTAAAAACAATGTGAAATAGTTTCACTACTCATGCCACCTGGAACACCACAAAGTAATGGTGTGTCCGAACGTCATAACCGTACTTTATTAGATATGGTGCGATCTATGATGTCTCTTACCGATCTACCACTATCGTTTTGGGTTTATGCATTAGAGACAGCTGCATTCACGTTAAATAGGGCACCATCTAAATCCGTTGAGACGACACCGTGTGAACTATGGTTTGGCAAGAAACCTAAGCTGTCGTTTCTTAAATTTGGGGTTGCGATGCTTATATGAAAAAGTTTCATCCTGATAAGCTCAAACTCAAATCGGAGAAGTGCGTCTTCATAGGATATCCAAAGGAAACTATTGGATACACCTTCTATCACAGATCCGAAGGCAAGACTTATGTTGCTAAATTCGGAAACTTTCTGGAGAAGGAGTTTCTCTCAAAAGAAGTGAGTGGGAGGAAAGTAGAACTTGACGAGGTAACTGTACCTGCTCCCTTATTGGAAAGTAGTACATCACAGAAAACTGTTTCTGTGACACCTACACCAGTTAGTGAGGAAGCTAATGATAATGATCATGAAACTTCAGAACAAGATACTACTGAACCTCGTACATCAACCAGAGTAAGATCCGCGCCAGAGTGGTACGATAATCCTTTTCTGGAAGTCATGCTACTAGATCATGATGAACCTACGAACTATGAAGAAGCGATGGTGAGCCAAGATTCCGCAAAATAGCTTGAGGCCATGAAATCTGAGATGGGATCCATGTATGAGAACAAAGTATGGACTTTGGTTGACTTGCCCGATGATCGGCAAGCCATAGAAAATAAATGGATCTTCAAGGGGAAGACGGACGTTGATAGTAGTGTCACTATCTACAAAGCTAGAATTGTCGCAAAAAGGTTTTTCGACAAGTTCAAGGTGTTGACTACGATGAGAGTTTCTCTCTTGTATCTATGCTTAAGTCTGTCCGAATCATGTTAGCAATTGCCGCATTTTATGAAATCTGGCAAATGGATAAACAAAACTGCATTCCTTAATAGATTTATTGAAGAAGAGTTGTATATGATACAACCAGAAGGTTTTGTCAATCCTAAAGGTGCTAACAAAATATGCAAGCTCCAGTGATCCATCTATGGACTGGTGCAAGCATCTCGGAGTTGGAATATACGCTTTGATAAGTTGATCAAAGCATATAGTTTTATACAGACTTGCGATGAAGCCTGTATTTACAAGAAAGTGAGTGGGAGCACTACAACATTTCTGATAAGTATATGTGAATGACATATTGTTGATCGGAAATAACGTAGAATTATTCTGTAAAGCATAAAGGAGTGTTTGAAAGGAGTTTTTTCAAAAAAAGACTTCGGTAAAGCTGCTTACATATTGAGCTTC
Source organism: Triticum urartu (assembly GCF_056163025.1). Lineage (NCBI taxonomy): Eukaryota > Viridiplantae > Streptophyta > Magnoliopsida > Poales > Poaceae > Triticum > Triticum urartu. Next base: position 641,795,092 of record NC_141879.1, on the reverse strand, counting down.
AAGATCTATAGAGATAGATCAAGACACTTCATAAGTTTTTACAATGAGTACATACCTTGACAAGATTTTGAAGTAGTTCAAAATGGAGCAGTCAAAGAAAGAGTTCTTGCCTGTATTACAAGGTGTGAAGTTGAGTAAGACTCAAAGCCCGACCACGGCAGAAGATAGAAAAAGAATGAAAGTCATTCCCTATGCCTTGGCCATAGGTTCTATAAAGTATGTCATGCTGTGTACCAGATCTATTGTATACCCTGCACTGATTTGGCAAGGGAGTACAATAGTGATCTAGGAGTAGATCACTGGACAGCGGTCAGAATTATCCTTAGTGAAATAAGGATATGTTTCTCGATTATGGACGTGACAAAAAGGTTCGTCGTAAAGGGTTACATCGATGCAAGTTTTTGACACTGATCCAGATGATTCTAAGTCTCAATCTGGATACATATTGAAAGTGGGAGCAATTAGCTAGAGTAGCTCCGTGCAGAGCATTGTTGACATAGAAATTCGCAAAATACTTACGGATCTGAATATGACAGACCCGTTGACTAAAATTATCTCACAAGCAAAACATGATCACACCTTAGTACTCTTTGGGTGTTAATCACATAGCGATGTGAACTGGATTACTGACTCTAGTAAACCCTTTGGGTGTTGATCACATGTCGATGTGAACTAGATTATTGACTCTAGTGCAAGTGGGAGACTGAAGGAAATATGCCCTAGAGGAAATAATAAAGTTATTATTTATTTCCTTATTTCATGATAAATGTTTATTATTCATGCTAGAATTGTATTAACCGGAAACATAATACATGTGTGAATACATAGACAAACAGAGTGTCACTAGTATGCCTCTACTTGACTAGCTCGTTAATCAAAGATGGTTATGTTTCCTAACCATAGACAAAGAGTTGTTATTTGATTAACGAGGTCACATCATTAGTTGAATGATCTGATTGGCATGACCCATTCCATTAGCTTAGCACCCGATCGTTTAGTATGTTGCTATTGCTATCTTCATGACTTATACATGTTCCTATGACTATGAGATTATGCAACTCCCGTTTGCCGGAGGAACACTTTGGGTGCTACCAAACGTCACAACGTAACTGGGTGATTATAAAGGAGCATTACAGGTGTCTCCAAAGGTAGATGTTGGGTTGGCGTATTTCGAGATTAGGATTTGTCACTCCGATTGTCGGAGAGGTATCTCTGGGCCCTCTCGGTAATACACATCACATAAGCCTTGCAAGCATTACAACTAATATGTTAGTTGTGAGATGATGTATTACGGAACGAGTAAAGAGACTTGCCGGTAACGAGATTGAACTAGGTATTGGATACCGACGATCGAATCTCGGGCAAGTAACATACCGATGACAAAAGGAACAACGTATGTTGTTATGCGGTCTGACCGATAAAGATCTTCGTAGAATATGTAGGAGCCAATATGGGCATCCAGGTCCCGCTATTGGTTATTGACTGGAGACATGTCTCGGTCATGTCTACATTGTTCTCGAACCCGTAGGGTCCGCACGCTTAAGGTTACGATGACAGTTATATTATGAGTTTATGCATTTTGATGTACCGAAGGTTGTTCGGAGTCCCGGATGTTATCACGGACATGACGAGGAGTCTCGAAATGGTTGAGACGTAAAGATTGATATATTGGAAGCCTATATTTGGATATCAGAAGTGTTCCGGGTGAAATCGGGATTTTACCGGGTTACCGGGAGGTTACCGGAACCCCCCGGGAGCCATATGGGCCTTCATGGGCCTTAGTGGAAAGGTGAAAGGGCTGCCCACAAGGGCTGCGCGCCTCCCCCCTTCCCCTAGTCCTATTAGGACTAGGAGAGGTGGCCGGCCACCCTTCCCCCTCTTTCCCACTTGGGGAATCCTAGTTGGAATAGGATTAGAGGGGAGTCCTACTCCCGAAAGGAGTAGGACTCCTCCTGCGCCTCTCTCTCTTGGCCGACGCCCCCTCCCCTCTTGGCTCCTTTATATACTGAGGTAGAGACACCCCAAAGACACACAAGTTGATCCACGTGATCTATTCCTTAGCCGTGTGCGGTGCCCCCTGCCACCATATACCTCGATAATACTGTAGCGGTGTTTAGGCGAAGCCCTGCTGCTGTAGTTCATCAAGATCGTCACCACGCCGTTGTGCTGATGGAACTCTTCCCCGACACTTTGCTGGATCGGAGTCCGGGGATCGTCATCGAGCTGAACGTGTGCTCGAACTCGGAGGTGCCGTAGTTTCGGTGCTTGATCGGTTGGATCGTGAAGACGTACGACTACTTCTTCTACGTCGTGTCATCGCTTCCGCAGTCGGTCTGCGTTGGGTACGTAGACAATACTCTCCCCCTCATTGCTATGCATCACATGATCTTGCGTGTGTGTAGGAATTTTTTTGAAATTACTACGAAACCCAACAGTATCTTGCTTGGAACTCATCCAGCTCACTGCTCCTCCGTTCATGACATACATGAATCCGGACTGTGATTGACAATCATCTCTGTCAGTTTGGAAACTAGCATCGGCGTAACCCCTTACGACGAGATTTTCCTCACCTCCATAAACTAGGAACATGTCTTTAGTCATTTTCAGGTACTTCAAAATAGTCTTTACCGCTGCCTAGTGACTCTCACCTGGGTTGGCCTAGTTTCTACTTGTTAGGCTTATTGCAAAAGCAACATCAGGCCGTGTACATATCATGGCATACATGATGGATCCAATTGCCGAGGCATACGTAATCCGACTCATCCTGCTTTGCTCATCAGATGTCGAAGGACTCTGAGTCTCGCTTAGCCTTATACCATGTGAGACAGGCAAGAACCCTTTCTTGGCCTCACTCATGTTGAACCGCTTCAACAATTTATCTATGTACGTGCTTTGGCTCAGGCCGAGCAGCCTCCTCGATCTATCTCTATAGATCTTGATGCCTAAAATGTAAACTACCTCACCAAGGTCCTTCACTGAAAACTTGCCATTCAATGATTCCTTGACCGAGTTCAGCATCGAAACATCATTTCCAATCAGTAGTATGTCATCCACATACAGGATCAAAAACACAATCGAGCACCCACTTAACTGCTTGTATAAACAAGCGTCCTCATCGCTTTTGATGAAACTGAGACCAGTGACAACCTCATCAAAATGAAGGTTCCAACTCCGAGATGCTTGCCTCAACCCATAAATGTATCTCTTGAGCTTGCATACTTTACTAGTGCTAGTCGGATCGACAAAACCCTTGGGATGTATCATATACACGTCCTCGGTTAAATTTCTGTGATGGAAAGCCGTTTTGACATCCATCTGCCATATCTCGTAATCGAAATATGCAGCTATAGCTAGTATGATCCTTATCGACTTTAGCTTCGCTACCGGCGAGTAAGTCTCGTCATAGTTAATTCTTTGAACATGTCCATAACCTTTAGTGACAAGCCGAGCTTTGTGGATCTGACCATTTCCATCCACATCGGTTTTCTTCTTAAAGACTCATTTGCAACCAATGGCCTTTACGCCAGGCGGCGGATCAACCAAGTCCCAGACAGGATTTTCATCCATGAACTTTAACTCGGATAACATAGCCTCTAACCATGCCTCGGAATTCAGGCTCACCATCGCTTCCGCATACGTGGTCGGCTCGTCACTTTCTTGCAACAATACATCACACACTCTGCGCAATCTTTCTGACCTTCGTGGTTCTGGTGCCGCTTCCACTACGGGTTCCCTGACTGGCTCCGGTATGATCTCATCACCCGCCGAGCCGTCCTAGAGTGGTACTCGAATTTCTTCGAGTCGGACCGTCCTCCCACTGGCCTCCCGACTGAGAAACTCTTTCTCAAGGAAAACCCCGTTCCGAGCAACAAACACTTTGTTCTCTTCCCGGTTGTAGAAGCTACATCCCAAGGTTTTCCTCGGATATCCCACGAATATGCATTTGTCCGACTTGGGTGTAAGCTTGTCTGACATAAGTCGCTTGACAAATGCTTCACAACCCCAAATCTTTAGAAAAGACAAACTGGGAGTCTTCCTGGTCCACATCTCATGTGGTGTCTTATCTACAGATTTTGATGGTACCTTGTTAAGTGTGAAAGCCGCAGTTTCTAGAGCGTATCCCCAGAATGACAAGGGTAAATCCGATCTGCTCATCATAGATCGAACCATGTACAACAAGGTATGATTCCTCCGTTCCGATACACCATTTCTCTTTGGCGTACCCAGAGGTGTGAGCTGAGGTACTATACCTCTCCTTTTCAGATGATCATCAAACTCCTGGCTCATGTACGCACCTCCACGATCATATCGTAGAAGTTTTATAGTCTTGCCGAGTTGATTCTCAACCTCGTTTTGAAACTCTTTGAACTTTTCAAAAGTTTCCGACTTGTGCCTCATCAAATAGATATATCCATATCTACTCAAGTCGTCGGTAAAAGTCACGAAGTACTGATATCCACCTCTGGAAGTTGTGCCCATTGGTCCACACACATCACTGTGTATCAGTTCCAACAGCTCGAATGCCCTCTCACAACTCTTTGCGAAAGGAGACTTAGTCATCTTGCTGAGCAAGCATGATTCGCATGTCTCGAACGACCCAAAGTCGGTCGAAGTTAGGAGTCCATCATCGTGGAGCTTCTTCATGCGTTTCAGACTAATGTGTCCAAGCCGGCAATGCCAGAAGTATGTCGGATTTATCTCATTAGGCTTATGCCTCTTAACAATCACGTTATAGACCGGTTCCTGTTCTAGATTCAATATAAATAACCCATCAACAATGGGTGCATAGCCATGGAAGATACTATTCAAATAAATCGAACAACCATTGTCCTTTAAATTGAATTCATAACCCTGACTCATCAAGCATGAGGCAGAAATAATGTTCCGACTAAGTGCACGAATGTAATAACAATTATTCAATTCGAAAATAAATCTAGAAGGAAGCTGGAGCTGCATCGTGCCAACTTCCAACGCAGCAACTCTTGCTTTGTTGCCGACCCTGATGTCAATCTCCCCTTGTGCCACACGCCTAGTTCTTACCAGCCCCTGCATCGAGTTGCAAATGTGAACAACCGATCCAGTATCAAATACCCAAGAGCTGCTAGGTATGTCAGCAAGGTAAATGTCTATAACATATGAAACAAGTGTACCTTTGCCTAAAGTTGCATTCCCGTCCTTCTTGCCATGCTCTGCAAGCCACTTGCTACAGTTCCTCTTCCAGTGACCAGTTTCCTTGCAATGATAGCAAAAGGTCTTTGAGTCCGGTCCAGACTTCGGCGCAACGGCGGGTGTTACCGTCTCCGTGCCCTTTGCCTTAGCCTTTTTCTTGGACCAACTCTTCTTGAACTTAGCCGATTTCTGCACCATCAACACTTGATGCGTGCGTTTCTTAATATATTGCTCTGCCACTTTGAGCATCCCATGCAATTAAGTGAGCTTCTTATCCATGCCATGCATATGATAGTTCGAGATGAATTTCCCATAGCTGGGCGGAAGAGAACCCAGAACTGCATTAGTAGCCAACTCATCCAAGAGTGAGAAGCCCAACCGATCCAAAGCTTGCACATATCTGATCATCTTGATCACATGCGGGCTCAGTGGATCACCTTCCTTCAGCTTACAATCCATCAAGGATCGCCAGACGTTGAACCTTTTGGTCCTAGCCTGCACCTGAAACATGCACTTGAGACTCTCGATCATATCGAAAGCCCCAACATCTTTGAAATGCTGCTGCAAATCGGGCTCCATACCAGCCAGCATGAGGCAGCTGATCTTGTTTGTTTCATCAACGAGTTTCTGGTAGGCATTCTTGGTTGCGGTACTAGCATTATCGGCAGGCTCCTCTGGAAGCGGATCCTCTAGAACATGTTCCTTTTTATCATGCTTGAGAACAATTCTCAAATTTCTATACCAGGTAGTAAAGTTTGTTCCATTCAGTTTATCCTTTTCCATAATTGATTTCAATGCAAAGTTGGGTTCAGCAGGTGGTTCCATTGATCTACAACAGAAAAATATGCAATCACTAAGCAATGTGTTTATGTAGCGTAATTATAGCCTTAAACAGAAATACTCCCACTGAAGTCAGCATCCCTCCGCAAACTCTTAGTGATTCAGGATCTGACTAGCACATGTGACTAGTGAGCTTTAGCATCACGGCTAGACAACATGCCTATCTGGTAAGCAACTCCTTGCTAATCGTATCTCTATACGACTCCTGTCGGTCAGGTAGGTATCTCATACCCCGGCTCCCGACCTCTTTTGCCACAAGGCCCAAAACCATTTTGATAGCCTTGTCAAGTTAACATAATGCAGTTCATGTCCGTGTTCGACACGAACCCTTCAGTTCAAGGACACCTAGCAGCACCCCAATTTTATGAGACCACTACTAGACGTACTTGACGTGCGAAGGTGCAACATCGGGAATGGCAAATTACTTGATATTCATGAGGGGTCTTTCTACCATTCTAACATGCATAGAAACAAAGAATCATAACAATCACAAGCAAAACATATATTGTGAAATAGTATGGCTCCTTCATGGATGTTCTTCCAGGTCGGCTCCAACTCCGATGACCATCTAGAAACTACATCTTGTTTGTCACACCGGGCCGCCAAGCCGCCAAGCCGCCAACCTGATCTCTATTATCCAACTATACTACAACTAGTAATGAATTTTACATAGAGTCATAAGTCAACACGTAGGTTCTTATACAATATAATGACATCACTTTGGCTCCTGCCGGTTGACAAACATGACATGCAGGCCATGTATAAATTACACACATGCATCACATACACATGCGCCATACTATTCACATCAAACCTGCAAAACAAAGTTACGCATAGAATCACATTCTCCCGGTTTGAGTGATCGTGTACGAGATACAAGGCGCTACACACACGGCGGTCCCTTGCGGGTGCAAGGAGCGCCCGCCGTTTTCGGAAATCACAAATCACATCTGAACTCCGATCAGGCCGAATTCTCTGATCTGACCGATCTTATCAATCATCACGAGCCCGATTCGGATTTACGTTTCACTGTTAACCCCGATGGCGGATACTGACCGATAGGGGTAGGTTGTGTCACGACCTCATCGACTCCGATCATCAGAAAACATAGCCACATCGATCCCCAAGTGCAGTTCATCTCATCAACCATGCACACAGCCGATCTCATCAACGACAACAGATCTCATCTATCGCCTCCACATATCTAATATGCATACGATCTGATCCAAATCCTATAGCAGAGGCTCTGATACCACAGTTGGGTTCTAATGTAGGGTGCGTCGACTGCAAATTAAAATTTTCCTACGCGCAGAACAACAAAGAACATGCTACGGGAGATGGATCACAGTTCGTTACCACTAGACGCGCAGTGCCGAGTAGTGGAAGAAGAGTTGGGGCAGCGCGTCCGCGTGGATCGTCACCTCCTTGTCCGATCTCCCTCGTACAACTAGTCATAGCTATGTTCCCACATACTGGTTCGCCAGAGCGGCGCAAGTGCACCGCCTCTAATAGTATCCGCGCGTGTAGGAGGAACATGGTGCGGCGGACTGCTAGGTCCGATCACACAACCGACGGCGAGTGGAGGTGTCTATTCGCAACACATGCAAACCCTAGTGACAGCACCGAAGCGATCAACCACATGATGGTGCCGCACCCCACTTTATATAAGCGTCCGTCGCGGGCTCAATACTTGGGCCTTGCACAGACCCTAAAGCCCATAAGTCTACCCGGCCACAATCCGAATACAGCTCGGATCACATCCGACCAGTGTCCTCGGATCCGACCTCATAGGTTCCTTCCCTTAAGCGCATGACCCCTTAGGTTCAAGTTGGCTTTGTCGTAGTTTGGATCACCTCCAGACTACATGGCTGGTAGCGGCCTCTAGCAAGGCGTGCCGACCACCAAGCAGACAATGAAGCTGGTTAGGCGAACCTGTACATCACACTTCTATTCCTTTTGCACACGATATATGTTGTCGGACTCAAGGAGAGTCTGCCATCCCTGTGCTAGCCCGATCTCTTTCTCGTTCCAGTGATGCCGACCACAAACCAGATTATCTCATAATCCTTGTCGCATGGCCATGCTTATCCTGGTCGAATCACACGAGGGGTGTAGGTGTCAAAACCGACGGATCTCGGGTAGGGGGTCCCGAACTATGCTTCTAAGGTCGATGGTAACAGTATACAAGGGACACGATGTTTACCCAGGTTCGGGCCCTCTCTATGGAAGTAATACCCTATGTCCTGCTTGATTGATATTGATGAATACGAATATTACAAGAGTTGATCTACCTCGAGATCGTAATGGCTAAACCCTAGAGGTCTAGCCTGTATAACTATGGTAATGAATATGCCTCCCTCCGGACTAAGTCCTCCGGCTTATATAGACACTAGAAGGATCTAGGGTTACCAAAGGTTGGTTACAAAGATAGGAATCGACATATCCGATCACCAAGCTTGCCTTCCACGCCAAGGAGAGTCCCATCTGGGCACGGGTGCAGTCTTCGGTCTTCATATCTTCATAGCCCATCAGTCCGACCCATGGCTAACAGGCCGGACGCCCGAGGACCCCTTAGTCCAGGACTCCCTCAGTAGCCCCTGAACCCGGCTTCAATGACAAGGTATCCGGCGCATAGATCTATCTTCGGCATTGCAAGGCGTGTTCCTCCTTCCGAACTCCAAAACAGTCTTTGGACGAAACAAACGTGTCCGGATCTGCAACACACAGCCATAGAGAGTATAGTATTTCACAAATGCAATCTGCTGACAACTTTAGTAATGTGACGTGACGCTTTCCCAGTCATTATTTCGAACCGTTTCCCGTCCCGTCGTTCCATGTTTCAGGGCGTGGTTTTTATTAGCACGTCTTATCGAAGCAGAGATGGTGTCCCCTTATTGCGGGATTTTCCCCAATACGAGCGTGGGTAACCCAACCGTCCCGTGAGAAAGATTCCTTAGGAATAAGCAGGTTCTTAGGCTTAGGAGGAGGCGTTCAATACCCGCTGCCTTTATAAAGGAACCAAGGGCCGAATTATTATGCCAAACCTCTCCTTAGCCTTCCCAACCTCGATTTCTAGCACCCAAGGTTCGACTTCATTGCTTCAAGCCTCCCCATCATGTCCGGACCCAGCTCTCAAGGCCTATGGGTGGCTTCCTCCGTTATAGAGGAGGATATTGCAAAGCTTCGGGCGGCTAGATATTTGATTGCAGAAGTCCACCACAGGCTTCCTGCTCAAGGATAGGTTATTCCGACCCCCAGATCTGGCGAGAGGGTCGTATTCATCTCCCACTTCCTCCGAGGGCTATTGTTTTATTTCGGACTAGATTTTCATGATCTAGCCCTGGAATCTATCCTCCACATCTCGGCGTTTATCATTATATGCGAGGCCTTCCTCCGAATCCCCCCACACTTCGGCTTATGGCTCAAGACCTTCAGTGTGAAGCCGAAGGTAGTTGACGGGGAACAGGCGGAGTGTGGTGGTCCTATAGTGAGCAAGCTTACCAACAGTCTCTGGCCAAAAGGCTCTTTCACCGAAACCTCCCACCAATGGCAGCAGGAGTGGTTTTATGTCAGGGAACCCCATAGCACCAAGTGGGCCGCTATTCCTGCGTTCCGTTCCGGCCCTCCGCCATAGCTTGCATCATGGATTAACAAGGGGCCAGACTGGGGATCAGTTGATGAAGTGCAGATTCTACAGAGTCGCATTCGAACCCTCCTTGAGAGAGACATCGATCTTGTCAACATGATTCAAGTGATGCTAGTTCGCCGAATCTTGCCCTGCCAGCGCAGGTCTCGCCACATGTGGGAGCTCAATCCGGAAGGACCACGAACCCTCCAACACTTCTTCGGCACTACGCACGAAAGGATGTGGAAGTTGTTTTTTGGGAAGCGAAAACATTGGCCAGACACTACCGAGGACGCTGGCCTTAACTGCAACCGTCCGGATACCCTGGTAAGCACTTGTCTTTCGAACACTATGTAATTACGCATACCGTAATATGGTACCGAGCAGGCTATCTTCCTCCAGGGCTGGATAAAGAAGGCGGAACTAATTATGTGTTCGGCCCCTCTGCCCGAAGGCCCAGCGAATCCTGTTTTAACAAGGATGCTAGCCCTGGCACCATACCAGATGCCTGTGAAGGAGGGAGAGACGGAGAGTGGAAAGACCAAAGATGCCCCCTATTCCAAGGGTACATCAGACATTGTGTCCGGAGGAATCAAAATTTCCTCATTCGAAGACAAAAGTGAAGGGGGGGCCACTTTCTCCTCCCCTCATGGGATGAAAAGGGCCGCCTCTGAAGATTTGGGGAAACAAGCTCCTAAGCGTGGCAAGATGCCTCTGTTGGATGGCTCGGGCTTGGTGGACGTCGGAACACAGTCTCATGATGAGGACAAGCCACATGCCAAATCATAAGTGAATAAGGATGTTTTAAACATATCCCCTTCTTTTCTCGTAATGCTTAGAATATATATATTTTTTCAGTCCGGCACGCAGTCTTGTTCAACAATCCTCTTCCTCGGGGGACCTTCTCCCAGAGATGATGCAAAGCGAGACGCCTCCACCGGCCTCTCCGCCCAATAGGGTGGACGACTTCGAGGTGTCGTCGCGGAGGGTCTCCCGCGACCAACAGGTGGTGTGAGGGATGATGAAGACATTACCTGAAGGTGACACTTCAGTGGCCCAGGGTCCGGGGACCAACAATGAAGGCCCCGAACAGTCCGATCTACAGCCGGATACGAATGAACGGATCCCTTCAAAGGGAGGCCATATTCCTACATCAGCCTCCGAAGACCCAGAGGCGCCGGATATATTGACGAACATGCTGCGACAGGCGTCCGCCTCAGAGGAACATCGTACCTTGATGGGCAAGGTGGTCGAAGAGATCCTGTCCGCGAAAAGCGGATTGAATGAGGCCTTCGTGGGGCTACTAAGAGGCTTCGAGGTTTGTGATGTAAAGTTTTCAACTATATTTTATTTGCAAAGATGCACCTGTGTATAGGTAGTAGCCCCTGAGACTCGGGTTGGCTTCCCATGGGAGGCGAACGGAGGATCAAGAAGAAATATTCAAGGAGTAATCTGATTAACTTGAACACAGGCTGCCTTCCCCCTGGCTACTTACCAGACTACGGATATTGCCGAGCTACAGAGGAAGCTTGATGTGGCCGGGGATGACATTGCATTAATCAATATCTGTCTTGACGAGGCGCAATGTATGTATTCGGGGCAGTCCCTTCACATATATTTTTGGTATATAAGCATGACACTAAAGGTTATATACTGGAATATGCATGGCTGCAGATGGTGCCGCCACCGTTGAAATTCTTCGGGCGGAGCTGGCCCGGGCCAAGGAGCAGGCCCAGTTTAGTAGCGCGGCTGCCGAAAAGGCATCGGCTGAGTTAAAGGCCGAACAAGATGCTCGGCACAAAGATGAGGAGAAGATATCCACGATGGCGCTCGAACTAAAAAATGCTGCTAGCTGCTGTGAACTTCTTGAGAAGGAAAATGAAGCCAAAACGGCTGAACTTGAGAAGGCCTTATGAGAGGTAAGAGAAGTGCGGTCTGAATCCAGAGCAGCCCGTGAGGAGATCCGGCAAGCTGGGGAGATTGCGGCTGGTAAGCCCTTTTTAATTACAGACTAGGTTCGGCGATCCGAATTATGCTCAGCTTAAGCAAGTGTGGAGTTCTCCAGACGTGTTTCTGGACCTGCCGAAGAGTTCATCCGATGCGGCGCAGTTTTACCAAGCGCAAGAGGGGTATGCAACGGAGAAGCTTTTCTGGTCATAGTTCGGCGTATCAAAACGCCCTATGCTGCTGGATGAACAGATGTCCCAATGGGCCGAGCTTCACAGTATGTCCGGTGCTGCCATGAAGAATGTCATACTTTAGCTGTGGCCGACTAAGCTGAGTCCAAATAGCTATTTTCGCTTGGTGCGGCGGCTTGCTGATGTGGTGCCACGTATCGACGCCCTGAAGCGGTCGGCGTGCATTGAAGATGCACGGATGGCATTTGCCCGAGTCAAGACATACTGGGGGAAGATGAAGGCCGTCGATGTTGCAGCGCAGGGTCCACCCAAGGGCAAGGACCATCACGCACCAGAGCAATACTTTGAGGACATCTTAGAGGCTGCCCGCTTGATAGAGGGTCAATGTTCGAAAGGCATAATATTCGAGTGAATTCTTTACGAATTGTAAAAGACAATTGTGGTAATCAGTCTATATTTTGATTTTGCCTAAAGGTTTTTGTTCCTCCTGTGCGGCCGTTTGGATATGATCTGAAAGTTTTCCAGTCATCGGCTTTAGCCCCCTCGTAGGAAGTATGGGGGTGTTCGAAAAAGCATCTGATCACTCTTGACCCAACGTCTTGGTCTGTGAAGGAGGTGTTAATGTGGCGAACTAGGCAACCAGACTATAGGGTGTTAACACTTTCACTTAGCCATAAGAGTTTTATGGTGGGTCTACGACATAGCCCCTTGTATGTATGCGGCTTATTCATACGATGTATTTACATATTTGACTGGAAAGAGGTCCTTCGTGTGACACGGAGGAATCGCTAAAGATTCTAATGTCATTGAGTGGTTGACCAGCTCTCGCCGCATCATGACAGTCAGTTTTCGGCTTTCTCTACTGAGGTGCTTAACCAGGTGAACCGGAATCACAATCGTAGTAGTTCTCCCCTTACTACCCTAGCCGATAGGGCAGAACATAGGATAGAAAGCACAGGAGCCGGGCAACCCAACTATTGACCCAAGACAAGATTCGGAGCTGATGCATATAAGGCCAAACTAGCGACGCGGAAGTACACTATAGAGCTGTTCGGTCTTGTCGGTAACTCGCTTGTTCCCATACCGAGCCCATGGCAAGTTATGCCGAGGTGTATGTTTGAAACAACCGTAGGGGCAAAACTCGGTCCTTTAGAAAAGAATGGATTATTTTTACTGGGATCTGAGTGATGTGCCAATCGTGTATATAGATAACAAAGCCGCAACCCTGGCTATTTGATATGCCAGGAGTTGAAGGCGGAGGAAAAAGGCACTTTACAGGCTCGAAATAGCGAGTGCGGTCTATAAAAAGTAATTTTGGACCTCCTGTCGCACTTCTGCGCCGCCTGGCCTCGGTGAAGGAACTCCTTGACGGAAATAGCCCCGTAGGTGAGTGTACGGATCCGAACTCCGATGGAGTTGGTTTTAGATGTTTCTCCTTAGAAATAAAAAGTAAAGTAGATAAAAATGTTACGGGAATGCTTGCCGGCTTGTCTGTATTGTGCTTCCACCAATGCCCATGGTATCTTAAGTGCGTAGTGATGTATGCGTGGTACAGATTGAGAGGGTATATGAAGTGGGCAGCGGAAGCCGAACTGCTATTTCTGCTCCGGGATTGATTGATCCTCGGGGGGAAATTGCTTCTGACCCCCGGTATTTGGTTGGTGAATCTCTCCGTCGTCCCTATCGCCTGGCGGCCTCCTCCCCTTGTGTTCGGCGTTGAGCTTGCCGGCCTGCTTCAAGACCCAACAGCTTCTGTTGGTATGATTAGCTGGTTTATCGGGTTGCCCGTGAATCTAGCAGGGTCGGTCCAATATCCTGTCTAGGTTGGATGGTCCGTCTAGGTTTGCCTTGAATGGATTTTTCCATTGACCGGGTTTGGTATTGCTGAATCCGGCGTTGACCGTTGTGTCGCGTGATCTTTCATTATCATTGTGACTGTTGTGTTTCCTTCATCGTGGCTTGCCATTGCCGTCTCAGATTTCGGAAGTGCCCGAGTCGCTAGCACTGTTGTTTCTACGAGTGAGCCAGCTGTCTTCTCCCGCACAAAAGTGAGTCATTAGAGCGGTAAGGGCAGTCATGGATTTCGGTCCTTCTTGACCGAGGTGGCGTGCAAGCTATTCATCCCGGACGCTGTGTTTGAAGTCTGCAAGGTTTTCCACGTCCGGGCAGTCGACGATTTGGTTCTTTTTAACTAAGAACCTAGTCCAGAGCTTCCTGGCTGACTCTCTGGGCTGCTGGACAATGTGACTTAAGTCATCGGCGTCCAGTGGCCGGACATATGTTCCTTGGAAGTTATCGCGAAAGGCGTCCTCCAAATCTTCCCAGCTGCCAATAGAATTTTCTGGCAGGCTGTTTAACCAGTACCAAGCTGGTCCTTTGAGTTTTAGTGGTAGGTATTTGATTGCATGAAGGTCATCTCCGCGGGCCATAAGGATATGGAGGAGGAAGTCCTCGATCCATACCGCGGGATCCGTTGTTCCGTCGTATGATTCGATATTCATGGGTTTGAACCCGTCTGGGAATTCATGCTTCATTACTTCGTCTGTGAAGCAAAGAGGGTGTGCGGCGCCTCTATGTTGGGCCACACTGTGAAATACCTCCGATGGAGTCCATTTGCGGTTTTCGGCCTGAGCGTTACTAGGTTTGTCACTTCCGAATAGGTAGCTGTCGTCGCGTGTCGAGGCACGTCCTCGCGATCCATAGATCGATCTTGCGTTCCTTGCTCTACTATCCAAGTCCTGCCGAAGGATGTATGTACAACCCCAAGCTATTTTGTTCTTGCCTTTACGGAGAGGTGGGGCGGTCTGGTGTTTGGCTTGAGTTGCCACTTTATCCAAAGCAAGTTGTGGTCGACCTGCCGCATTGTGCGATGATGGTACGGGCTGCAGTGCCTTGTCATCGAACTGAGCTAGCAATCTACGCTTCGGGTAGTTTTCGGCTGGGCCACTAGGGCTGTGTTCTTCGGCGGCCAGGACTTCGGTCCATATTTCATTGAGCAGATCTTGGTCTGCTTGAAGCTGTAGCTGCTTCTTTCTCAGGCTCCTTGCAGTGGCTATTAGCCGGCGTTTGAAGCACTCCTGCTCGAGAGGTTCCTCAGGCACGATGAAATCCTCATTGCCGTGGCACTCCTCTTCCTCGGAGAGAGGAAGATAATTACCGTCCTCCGAATCTCCGTGTATGGCCTGTTCATCAGGGCTAACTTGCCCACTATCCCGTTCCCCCTGTTCGGAAGTTGCCTTGACGGGGTCTTCATTATTTTCGGCATCATCCGGAGTATTATTTTTTCCGGTGCATGTACTGCAGTCTTTGGAACGACGTGACTTAGAGCGGTGTCGAGGAAGTTGGCGCTTGGGCTGTATCTCAGGAGGTTTATCCTCAACCGGATCCTCTTTGTCATCGTTGTTAGTTTTTCCCGATGTGTCCATCGTGTATACGTCATAGGAAGAAGTGGTAGTCCGTCATCCCATGAATGGCGGGTTTTGTCCTTGCTCCTTGTCGGCATCGTCATTCGTACTGGCGATGTCTTTGGAGCCATAGTCAAGCATGTCGGTTAAATCCTTGACAGTGGCTATGAAGTGGGTGGCGGGTGGGAAGCAAAATTCCCCATCATCATCCTATAGTTCGAACCGTACATAGTTCGGCTGTGAGTCCCCCGCCAAGGACAAGTTCTTTAATGAGTTCAGCACATCAGCCAAGGGCGAGTGCTGGAAGATGTTTGCGGTGCTGAACTCGAAGATCGATAAACGATCAAGTTCGGCATCCGTGGACTCGCATGGTTCGGAACTTATACCCAGAGAAGAGTTCGGAGTTCCGGTGACACGAGTATTGCGTGAGATTAAGTCCATGTGCAGGCTCCAACACCGGGGAGTCTGTCGCCTCCGTGCTGGGGTTGAACCTCCAATCCTTGGATGCCACAGTATGCTCTGTATCTAAGGCCGGAGTGGTCACAGGAGCTATCTCCTAGATGCGGTCCGACGACAGATTTAGGTCATGTTCGTCAAGGTGACCGGGAGCGGTCGCCATGGTCTCGAATCCGTCGAAGATCAAATCTCCACGGATGTCTGCAACATAGTTCAAACTCCCAAATCTGACCTGATGGCCATGGGCGTAGCTATCAATCTGCTCCAGGTGGCCAAACAAGTTGGACCGCAGTGCGAAGCCGATGAGCACGAAGATCTGTCCGGGGAGGAAGGTTTCTCCTTGGACAGTGTCACTATCGACGATTGAAGGGGTCATCGAACCTTTCGTCGACGACAAAGTGGAACACTCAATGAAACCACCAATGTCGGTGTCAAAACTGGCGGATCTCGGGTTGGGGGTCCCGAACTGTGCGTCTAAGGTCGATGGTAACGGGAGACAAGGGACACGATGTTTACACAGGTTCAGGCCCTCTCTATGGGGGTAATACCCTACGTCCTGCTTGATTGATATTGATGAATACAAGTATTACAAGAGTTGATCTACCTCGAGATCGTAATGGCTAAACCTTATATGTCTAGCATGTATGACTATGGTAATGAATATCTCTCCCTCCGGACTAAGTCCTCCGGCTTATATAGACACCGGGAGGATATAGGGTTACCCAAGGTCGGTTACAAAGAAAGGAATCTACATATCCGATTGCCAAGCTTGCCTTCCACGCCAAAGAGAGTCCCATCCGGACACGGGTGCAGTCCTCGGTCTTCGTATCTTCACAGCCCATCAGTCCGGCCCATGGCTAACAGGCCGGACGCCCGGGGACCCCTTAGTCCAGGACTCCCTCAAGGGGACCAGAGTATATCTCTCCTGATCGGAGGGGCAAATCCCATCTTGCTAAACCATGTCTCGCAGCATGGGTCTGGACAAGCCATAAACCTACCTTTGTAACTACCCAATCACGGAGTAGCGTTTGTTTGGCCCAAAGCAAGTGTGTTACCATCCCGAGTACCTGGGCCATCTCAGGTCTTAGGACATAGAACGTATGTTGTACTAGAGACTTACAGATGACATATCGCTGCGTCTCATAGTTGGGTCTGTCCTACTCGGACCTTATCTCAACTCGCATCCGACTACGTCGAATCCGACCATATCCTTCCGAGTCCATATTATCCGGTTAGCATCCAATGCACCATGGCTAGTGAGACCAAGCCATCGACCGTGTCATATGCTAGTCTAGTTGGCTGCGCGTCCACACAGCCCTTTCGACTAGGGACTTTTTAGGATGTTCATCATACAATGCATAGTCCCACAAACAAGTCACGTACTTGCTGATACACATCATTGATAATGTCCAAGGACTATCTTTATTCATAAACACATAGGAAATATCATCATACATGATTGCCTCTAGGGCATATCTCCAACAGTTATGTTATGAATGAGGAGACAACTAGAGATATTCTTGCTTGTAAGGATAGAGATGATCTGGAGAAATTACTATGCAAGTATAAAGAAAATCTCTAAATGCTAGAATGCAATATGATCCTAAGTTTGCTACTTCACCTATCTTTATTGATGATAAGGATTATGAATTCTCTATCGACCCAGAGTTAATTACTTTGGTTGAATCTGATCCTTTCCATGGTCATGAATCTGAAACTGTTGTGGCACATCTTACTAAGTTGAATTACATAGCCACCCTTTTTACTCATGATGAGAAGACTCGTTATTACTTTATTCTCAAATTATTTCCGTTCTCATTAAAGGGTAATGCTAAAGCTTGGTACAATACTCTCGCTCCTGGTTGTGTGCGTAGTCCCTAGGATATGATTTGTTACTTCTCTGAAAAATATTTCCCTGCTCATAAGAAACAAGCTGCCTCGTAGGAAATAATTAACTTTGTGCAAATTAAGAAGAGAGTCTCCCACAACCTTGGGGGAGGCTTTGCCAATTACTTAATGCTTTACCTGATCATCCTCTTAAGAAAAATGAAATACTTGATATCTTATATAATGGACTAAGCGATGTTTCTAGGGATTTCCTAGATAGCTGTGCTGGTTGTGTTTTCAGGGAACAAACTGTTGGTCAAGCTGAAGAATTATTGAATAACATATTGAAAAATTATGGTGATTGTAATCTTCCTAAACCCACTCTGAAGAAGAGGGGTATATAATATCTCAGTCCTAAATATATGCAAGAGGCAAAGAAATCCATGAAGGAAAAAGGTATTAAAGTTGAGGATGTTAAAAATTTACCTCCTATTGAAGAAATACATGGGCTTAATACACCATCACTTCATAAGGTGGCAGAGGTAAATTCTCTAATGAAGTTCAATGAAAATGACAATCCTCACAATATGCACCCTAGCCAATGCCTTTATGAGTTTGAAAACTATATTAGAAAACAAGATCACTTCAAAGCAACTATTATGAAACAATGGAAATAAAATTCTAATATGATTGCTCGCTTGAGTGACTTGTTATTTAGAATCTCAAATGTTGTTAGAGGTGTTGGAAAGCATGTTTCTATGGTACAAACCCAGTTAGAACAAGTTGCTAAATATCAAGGAGAGTTGCTAGATGAAATGAATAATAATATACATGACTTTGCTGTTAGAGTTGCAACTAAGGAGGTAAAATGACTCAGGAACCACTTTATCCTGAGGGACACCCAAAAAGAATTGAACATGATTCCCAAAGGAACAACACCACTACACCTAGTCCTTCTAGAAATAAAAGGAAAAAGAAAAATGATTGGACTTTCCATTCTTGTAGTGAACCTGAAGTAGAGAAACCTCTTAATAATGATAATGAATTTTCTATCTCTGATGCTGAGACTTAACCTGGTAGTGAACACTCACCTTATGATAATGAAAAAGTTAATGATGAGGTTCATGAAGATAGTCAACCAAATAATGAAAAACCAGACAATGATGTTGAGATAGAACCACCAGTTGATCTTGATAACCCACAACCGAAAAATAAAAGATATGATAAAAGAGACTTTGTTGCTAGAAAACACGGTAAATAAAGAGAACCGTGGGTTCAAAAAAGAACGCTTTACTGAAATGCTAAGGCCAGTCTTTTTGCGTACTCACTTGACTGATATCCTTAAAATGCCTCCTTATGCAAAGTATATGAAAGACATCATCACCAATAAGAGAAAAATACCGGAAGCTGAAATCTCCACCATGCTTGCTAATTATACTTTCAAGGATTGAGTACCTAAAATACTTGGAGATCCGGGAATACCAACTATACCTTGCACTATCAAAAAGAATTATGTGAAAACTGCTTTATGTGATTTAGGAGCTGGTGTTAGTGTTATGCCTTTCTCTCTATATAAAAGACTTGATTTGAATAAACTCACACCTACTGAAATATCTTTGCATATGGCTGACAGGTCAACTACCATACCTATCGGTATTTGTGAGGATGTGCCCGTTGTTGTTGCTAATGTTACTATTTTGACGGACTTTGTTATACTTGAGATGCCCGAGGACGACAACATGTCGATTATCCTTGGTAGACCCTGCTTGAATACTGCAGGGGCTGTTATTGATTGCAATAAAAGCAAGGTCACATTTCATATGAATGGTAATGAGCATATGGTGCACCTTCCGAAGAAATAATTCCAAGTGAATGGTATTAATGTTATTGAAAAATCTCCGGACAGCCGGTCTATATCCTTTGGCCGGACTATTGGACTATGAAGATACAAGATTGAAGACTTCGTCTCGTGTCCGGATGGGACTCTACTTGGCGTGGAAGGCAAGCTAGGCAATACGGATATGTATATCTCCTCCTTTGTAACCGACCTTGTGTAACCCTAGCCCCCTCTGGTGTCTATATAAACTGGAGGGTTTTAGTCCGTAGGACAACATACAATCATACCATAGGCTAGCTTCTAGGGTTTAGCCTCTCCGATCTCGTGGTAGATCAACTCTTGTAATACTCATATCATCAAGAATAAATCAAGCAGGACGTAGGGTTTTACCTCCATGAAGAGGGCCCAAACCAGGGTAAAACATCGTGTCCCCTGCCTTCTGTTACCATCCGCCTTAGACGCACAGTTCGGGACCCCCTACCCGAGATCCGCCGGTTTTGACACTGACATTGGTGCTTTCATTGAGAGTTCCTCTGTGTCGTCGCTGTTAGGCTTGATGGCTCCTACGATCATCGATAGCGATGCAGTCCAGGGTGAGGCTTTTCTCCCCAAACAGATCTTTGTGTTCGGCAGCTTCGCACTGCGGGCTAACTCGCTTGGCCATCTGGAGAAGATCGAAAGTTACGCCCCTGGCCACCAGGTCAGGTTTGGAAGCTTAAACTACACGGCCGATATCCGCGGATACTTGATCTTCGACGGATTCGAGCCCCTGCCTTGTGCGCCACGCGGTCACGATGAGTATGATTTAGCTCTACCATCGGACAGTGTTCAGAAGATCGCACCGGCAGCCACTCCGAGCCTCAATTCGGATCCAGTTGCGCCGTCCACAGACGGGTGGATAGACCCCGTCACGGAGGCCGTATCCTCAGCGGTGATCGAGCCGAATATCGACCTTACCCTTCACGAGAGCTGTGTTGCCAAACTGTCGGATCCTTCTTCGGCCACGGACTACGAACCGCCTGCGCCCGTTCCTATCGAATACAATTGGGCACCGATCATGGAGTTTACCTCCGCGGATATTTTTTAGCACTCGCCCTTCGGCGACATACTGAACTCATTAAGGTCTCTCTCCTTGTTACGAGGATCCTGGCCGAACTATGTCCGGCAGGATTGGGATGCGGATGATGAAGAAATTCTCCGCCCACCCACCACCCACCTAGTAGCCACTTTCGACGACTTAACCGACATGCTCGACTTCGACTCCGAAGACATCGACGGTATGGACGACGATGCGGGAGAGAAAGGGGAACCACTGCCCACAGGGCACTGGACAACCACCTCATCATACGATATATACATGGAGGACACACCCAGAGAAGGCAATGGCGACGAGACAACGGAGGATGACCCCTGCAAAAAGCAACCCAAGCGCCGGCGTCAGCGGCGCCGCTCTAAGTCCCGCCAAGGCAAAAGTGGTGATACCGGCACCGGAGATAATAGCACTCCGGACAGTGTCGAAGACAACAACAATCCCCTCCAGCAAGATTTAGAGCTGGAGGATGGAGGAGCCATCCCTCCTGAGAGAGCGGCAGATGGAGAGGCGGAGGATGATAATTACATGCCTCCCTCCGAACACGAGGCAAGCCTCGACGATGACGAATTCGTCCTGCCAGAGGATACCGTCGAACAAGAGTGCTTCATGCGCCGGCTTATAGCCACGGAAAATAGCCTTAAGAATAAGCAGCAGCAGCTTCAAGCTGATCAAGATTTGCTAGCTGACAGCTGGACTGAAGTCCTGGTGGCCGAGGAATATAAACTCGAACACCCCTCCAAGAGTTACCCAAAGTGCAGGTTGCTACTCCGACTGGAGGAGGAACCACCGAAAACTACATCCAGCCAAAAGCTGTTGATCGGCCACCTCGTGGCCGCGACAGAGAGGCATTCCAGCCAAAAGCTCAGCCCGCACCCCGACGCCATTCAAATAAAAAGGCATGGGGAAATATTCCAGACTTGCGAGACGTATTGGAGGACAAACAAAAACATGCAAGATCAATCTATGGATCACGAGGGCGCGTCACTATGAGAGACGATAATTGTCATGCCGAATACAGTAAAAGTAAGTCCGGCCGGGCCGAACACAACGGGCAAGACCCATTCGAGCTGTGTCGTGACATAGCCCAGTACAGAGGCGCCGCACACCCCCTATGCTTCATAGACGAAGTAATGGATCATCAAATCCCAGAGGGTTTCAAACCCGTAAATATAGAATCATACGACGGCACAATAGATCCTGCGGTATGGATCAAGGATTTCCTCCTGCATATCCACATGGCCCACGGTGATGATCTCACTAGTAGAAAAAGGGTCAAACGTGAAGCACATTAGTGCCAGTTTGATTTTGGCCCGGTACTAATGGTACCATTAGTGCTGGTTCGAACGGATTTGCATTAATGAACGGATCGAAGGTGGGCCCCACGATCACCTTTAGTACCGGTTCGTGGCACGAACCGGTACTAAAGGTCTAACCTTTAGTACCGGTTCGTTCCATGAACCGGTACTAAAGGGGTCTGACCTATAGTACCGGTTTGTGACACAAACTGGCACTATAGGGCAACTTTCAAACTCTACCCCCCCCCCCCCCCCCCCGTGTGTCGCCATTTCAGTTCTGAAAAAATCAAAAGAAAATGATAAAAACTTCAAAAAATAAAATCCTTCGAGAGGTAGTTATATTACTACATCTACTAGTTAGGAAAATTTAAAAACTACAATTTGGACATGTTTTGCAAAAAGTGTAGGGAAAATGTAAAACGGCTATAACTTTTGCATACGATGTCGGAAAAAAACGAATAATATATCTACACGCCATCAAATACCTCCCACTCAAGCTCAAAGGACCAGCTCGGCATTGGCTCAATAGTTTGCCAGCAGAGTCCATTGGCCGTTGGGAGGATCTGGAAGCCGCATTCCTCGACAACTTCCAGGGCACTTACGTGCGACCCCCAGATGCTGATGAATTGAGCCACATAATTCAGCAGCAAGAGGAATCGGCTAGGCAATTCTAGACACGGTTCCTAACAAAGAAAAATCAAATCGTCGACTGTCCGGATGCAGAGGCCCTAGCAGCTTTTAAGCACAACATCCGCGACGAGTGGCTCGCCCGGCACCTTGGCCTGGAAAAGCCAAAATCTATGGCAGCCCTCACGACACTCATGACCCGCTTTTGTGCGAGAGAAGATAGCAGGCTGGCTCGCAGCAATAACATATCAAAGAACCATGGTACTTCGGATACCAAGGATGGCAATGGCAGGTCACGTCGCAACAAACATAAGCGCCGCATTAACAGCGACAATACCGAGGATATGGCAGTCAATGCCGGATTCAAAGGCTCTAAAAACTGGTCAGCGGAAAAAGCCATTCAAAAGAAGCACTCCGGGCCGGTCCAGTTTGGACCGTATACTCGATTGCTCGTGCCAAATACACGGCACCCCCGACAAGCCAGCCAACCACACCAACAGGGATTGTTGGGTGTTCAAGCAGGCCGACAAGTTAAATGCTGAAAACAAAGATAAGGGGTCACATAGAGATGACGAGGAGGAGCCTCGGCAGGCGAACACCAGAGGACAGAAGAGGTTCCCCCCACAAGTGCGGACGGTGAACATGATATACACAACCCACATCCCCAAGAGGGAGCGGAAGCGTGTGCTCAGGGACGTATATGCGTTGGAGCCAGTCGCCCCAAAGTTCAACCCATGGTCCTCCTGTCCGATCACCTTCGATCGCAGGGACCATCCCACTAGTATCCGTCATAGTGGATTCGCCGCACTGGTCCTAGACCCAATCATTGATGGATTTCACCTCACTCGAGTCCTAATGAACGGCGGCAGCAGCCTGAACCTGCTTTATCAGGACATAGTGCGCAAAATGGTTATAGACCCCTCAAGGATCAAACCCACAAGAAAGACCTTTAAAGGTGTCATACCAGGTGTAGAGGCCCATTGCACAGGCTCAGTAACACTGGAAGTGGTCTTCGGATCTCCGGATAACTTCCGAAGCGAAGAATTAATCTTTGACATAGTCCCGTTCCGCAGTGGCTACCATGCACTGCTCGGGTGAACCGCATTTGCGAGATTCAATGTGGTACCGCATTATGCATATCTCAAGCTCTAGATGCCAGGACCTCGGGGGGTCATCACAGTCAATGGAAACACATAGCGCTCTCTCCGCACGGAGGAGCACACTGCGGCCCTCGCAGCAGAAGCGCAAAGCAGCCTCTTAAGGCAATCCACTAGTTCGGCGATTAATGACCCGGACACCTTCAAGCGCGCCCGGAGTAATCGGCAACAGGGCCGCCTGACATGTTCCGACCCCGTTCCCAGCCAAACGGCGAAATCCGTGCCACGCGTACATAATTACACATTAAAAATACCATGGGCACAGGTGGGGAGGGGGCACGACTGCGGCACCCTCCAAGTCGCGGCTTAAACCGCACTAGGGGCTTCCCGCCTTGTTATTTTTCTCTTTCAGGACTTCAATCTCTGGAAACCCTGTCCGGCAGCATGATTGCCGAACACATGCTGCAGCAACCAAGGAGGCAGAAAGCTAAATCACACCACGGAACTCCTAGGTGGATTACGATAACGAGTGAAATATTTGCTTTAATACTATTCCTCAGCTTGCCCTTGGAAGGGACATGTCAAACAGTCCCACTTTTTGCTTATCGCACTACTTGTACCATTCTGCTTTAACGCACCTTTTTGAATAAACGATGCATAGCATTAAGACTATTATTGCATTCTTCCTTTCTCTCTCTCTCTATATATATATATATGTTTGTTCATGAAATCTAGCACCCGTACAATCTGGTACGGCCAATACGCTAGGGGCTTAAGCATACCCCATAATACGGCGTGAGAAGTCCGAACACTTTCGACAGTGCGGCACCCCGAACTTATAGCATTATATGCATCAGCTTCGAATCATGTCTTGGGTCAATAGTTGGGTTTACCCGACTCCCATATTTTGGTACCTTACGTTCCGCTATATTGGCTAAGGTAGCACTAGGAGAACTACTGCGATTGTGCCCAGGTTCTGCTGGGCTAAGCACCTCAGTAGAGAAAGCTAAAACTGACTGTCATGATAAGGCGAGAGACTGGTCGCTGTTCGAGAGGTTTCAAGTCCCTAAAGACTTATGCCGCTTAGAGCGAGGAGTCGGCCCTGTCCGGCTTAAGGCGTGTATTGCGCCCCGAATTCGGCCTTCCGAATACTAGGGGCTTCGCCAAAATTAAAATTATAGAATTCTATGGCTAAGTGAGAGTGATAACGGATTATAGTCCGATTGCCTTGTTCGTTGTGCTGAGCACCTCCCTCGAAGGACCCAAAAATGGGAACAAGATTGCTCACGTTTATCCCGAACACCCCAGCACTCGTGGAGTGAGGGCAGAAGCCAACGACTGGCCCTCTCAGATTTGATAAATAGCCGAACAGAAGGTAATATTTTAAATTCAGACAAGCGTTGCATAGAGCATATGAACAAGTTTTCATAATACAGGATTACACGAGCAAGTTTATTCAAATATTACATCTTTCGCACACTCGTCCGCTACAACACGAGCACCCTTCAGGACACACTCATAATATATCTCGGGGTGGTGATGCTCCTTGCCCTGCGGCGGCCCTTCCTTCAGCAGCTTCACGGCGTCCACCTTCGATGCAGACGGACCGCTTGATGACTTCCAGCCGTGGGCAGGCATCCACAAGCCACCTCACCAGGCCAAAGTAGCTGTTGGGAAGGGAGTCACCAGGCCACATCTGGACTATAAAGCCCTTCATGGCCTGTTCGGCCACCTTGTGCAGCTCGGCCAGTTGATCCAGCTCGTCGCTCAGAGGCATCGGGTGTTTGGCCTAAGTATACTGAGACCAGAACAGCTTCTCCGTTGAGCTTCCCTCCTTGGCTTGGTAAAACTGTGCGGCATCCGACACGCCGTGGGGCAAATCTGCGAATGCTCCTGGAGAGCTCCGGATTCGGGTAAGTAACAAGTAATTTACTTTCACATGTTTGCTTTGCATATAGAATGCCATACCCGCCGCTATCTTCTTCATCGCATCAATCTCCTGGAGGGCCTTTTGGGCTTTGGCCTTAGCATTCTTTGCGCTCTCGAGGGCCGCGGCAAGCTCGGACTCTCGCGTGTTCAAGTCAAGCTCCAACACCTCGTGCTTCGTCACAAGAGCGTGGAGCTCTTGCTGCACCTCGCCCAACCGTGCCTCCTGCCTTTCTCGCTCAGTGCGCTCCTTGGCCGCTTTGTTTTCGGCCTCGGATAGCGCTTGCTTCAGGGTCGCCACCTCGGTCATGGCGCCTGGCAAATTTACGATGATCCTGTCATTTTGCAATCGCATTCTTTTTATATATATCCATAGACTAGGTACTACTTACCTTTGTTCTCCTCGAGCTGCCTCTTGGCAAGGCCGAGCTCTTCCTTGGACCCTTTGAGGTCCTACTTCAGTGCGGCGACCTCCGTAGTCTGTGCGGCAGAGGCCAGCAACGAAGCCTGCATACGCATATAGACATACTTATACTAGACTCCTGCGATATTGTTTGATCCTCTGTTCGGCTTTTCTTTGTGAACACCGAACAGAGCATCAGGGGCTACTGTCTATGCGGTAATATTTTTCCTATATTTCAAATACTTACCTCAAAGCCTGTTAGAAGGCTGGCACATGCTTCAGTCAGTCCGCTCTTGGCGGACTGAACCTTCTGGATCACCGCACTCATAATAGTGCGGTGCTCTTCGTCGATGGAAGCGCTGCGAATCGCTCCCAGCAGATTGTCCGGTGCCCCGGGATGGGCAGAGGTCACTGGCACAGGCATCTTGCCCCTTTTGGAAGGAGGCCGCCTACCCGAGTCCGGAACCACTGGGGGTTCCGGCGCGGTGTTCGGCTGAGGGCCGAACTCGGAGCCCTCGGGAGCCTTACTCCCTCTGCTCCTGGAGTCCGAAGGTCGCCTTGAGGCGCCTCCGAGATTGTCTCCCCTCGACCCCATGCCTCTTGAGACAATACCTCGGCATTGTCCGTAGGGCACGGGGAGGTGGCGGTCGGAAGTGGATCGCTATCTATATCCGACGAGTCCAGGGAGCCGTCCGACGAGGATACGTCGATACGGGCTCGGGGTAGTCTGCATGATCATAATTTGGCATTAGGAGAAGTAGTGCGACAAGGGTATGCTATGAGTTACTCTGGTATCCGAATACTTACGACTTCGCCAGGGGGCTTAGCCCTGAGCAGCCACTTGTCTTCGCCTTCGGCAGCGGTGGTGGAGTAGTCCGGAAGGAGAGTCCTTCCCTTCTTGGACCCTTCGCCCCCCCGGTTGGGGCGGCCTTCCTTTTCTTGTCTTCCCCAACTGGAGGGGGAGCATCTTCATCTTCCTCCTCGTCTTCGGGGGAGGAGTGCGTCGTGGAGTTATCGGACAATGAGTGCGATAACACCTGGTGCAGGAACTCTTTCGGGTTCCCTTGGCCTTCTTGGTCTTCTCCGGCACCTTGTAAGGAGCCGGAGTCAGCATCTCCGTCAGGGGAGCGTCCGCACTGTCTTCGGGCAGATGGGCCGGATAGTTAATCTGCCCCGACGTCTCCACCCAGTCCTGTCAAAGGAATGGAGCTCAGACCCCGCACATGGTTAAGCTAGGGGAAATAAATATCCTACCGGATGTATAGAACTCACCAAATGCGCTAGGCGCTTCGCGCTTAGCCCGCAGTCCTCGGTGAGAGAGGGAGGGACCTCGGCGCCCTTGAACAAGACCCTCCAGACATCCTTGTGCATCGTGTCGAAGAGCTTGCTCAGAGTCTGGTGCTGGGCCGGGTCGAACTCCCACAAGTTGAAATCCCGTTGTTGACACGGGAGGATCCGGCGGATGAGCATGACCTGGACTATGTTGACAAGCTTGAGCTTCTTGCTTGCCATATTCCGGATACATTTCTGGAGTCCGTCCAGCTCCACCGATGAACCCCAGGATAGGCCCTTCTCTTTCCAGGAGGTGAGCCGCGTGGAGATTCCAGATCGGAACTCGGGGGCCACCACCCATTTGGTGTCGCGCGGCTCGGTGATGTAGAACCACGCCGATTGCCACCCCTTTATGGTCTCCACAAAGGAGCCTTCAAGCCATATAACATTGGGCATCTTGCCCACCATGGAACCGCCCCATTCCACTTGTTGGCCTCCCACCACCTTCGGCTTGATATTTAAGGTCTTTAACCACAGGCCGAAGTGGGGCTGGATGCGGAGGAAAGCCTCACACATGACGATGAACGCCGAAATGTTGAGGATGAAGTTCGGGGCCAGATCATGGAAGTCCAGCCCGTAGTAGAACATGAGACCACGGGCGAATGAATGGAGGGGAAACCCCAGTCCGCAGAGGAAGTGGTGGAGGAAAACTACCCTCTCGTGAAGTTCAGCGGTAGGAATGATCTGCCCCACAGTGGGCAGCCGATTCGCAATATTCGCGGCTAAGTATCCGGCTCCGTGTAGCTTCTTGATGTGTCCCTCCGTAACGGAGGAAGCCATCCATTTGCCTCCCGCTCCGGACATGTTTGGGGAAGGTTGAGGAGAAGGATGTGGACTTGGGCGTTAGAGCTCGAGTGCGCAAGAATGGATAAGCAAGGAGGAAGAAGGCGTGGGTAGAAAAAGGTTAAACCTTATCCCCTTATAAGGGCAGCCGAAATTATGCGCCCCCACTAGCCTGGTAAAACTCGCTTATCCCCCAAGCGCCGTAATTGATGGTGTGGTTGGGTTACCCACACCCGTATTGATGAGAATCCCATGATAAGGGGGACACTATCTCTGCTTTGACAAGACGTGTCAAGAAACTGCCTCGCGTTATGTGCGGGGCTAGTTAAAAGAAACGGTTCGAATAATCACCGGGCCACGGCATGATGTCATGATTGCCAAAACATGTCAGCAGATTAGATTTGTGGAAATATTATTCTCTCTACGGTGGTATGTGGAACTTATTTTGCAGGGTCGGACACTATCCTTGTATTCAGATTCTTCTGTGGTGTATCCGGAGGAGGAACCCGCCTTGCAATACCGAAGACAACACTGCGCGCCGGACTCATCGTCATTGAAGCCTGGTTCAGGGGCTACTGAGGGAGTCCTGGATTAGGGGGTCTCCGGACAGCCGGACTATATCCTTTGGCCGGACTATTGGACTATGAAGATACAAGATTGAAGACTTCGTCTTGTGTCCAGATGGGACTCTACTTGGCGTGGAAGGCAAGCTAGGCAATACGGATATGTATATCTCCTTTGTAACCGACCTTGTGTAACCCTAGCCCCCTCTGGTGTCTATATAAACTAGATGGTTTTAGTCCGTTGGACAGCATACAATCATACCATAGGCTAGCTTCTAGGGTTTAGCCTCTCCGATCTCATGGTAGATCAACTCTTGTAATCCTCATATCATCAAGAATAAATCAAGCAGGACGTAGGGTTTTACCTCCATCAAGAGGGCCCGAACCTGGGTAAAACATCGTGTCCCCTGCCTCCTATTACCATCCGCCTTAGGCGCAAAGTTCGGGACCCCCTACCGAGATCCGCCGGTTTTGACACAGACAGGCCCCCTCACTTATCCCTTCACATCACGTCATCACTTACCTCTAGAAAAATACTCCATTGCTCTCTCTCTCTCTCGTGTTCTTGCTCTCAAACCCGTGGATTTCGATCTCTTTGCTCGAAGCTCTATGTCCGTAAATGTTTCGGGGGATTGTTGCTTGGTATCCCTTGTGCGCGTCGGTCCTAAACAAACGGTTTTTAGCCCCTTTACGCGACGGCATTTGGAACCGTCGCCAAGTGAGTGTGGGCGATAGGGGGGTCCTTCCCACACGACCTAGAAACCGTCAGGGATAGCGAGCCTTCATGCATACAGTTGTCCCTATATAACCTTTTTTGATATCTCGAATATCCCAAACGCTTCATCCTTGCTACTCGTTTGTGCTCGCATTGCCATCACAATTGAAGTTTTGTGGTTCTGTCTAAAACTAGGCAGATTCCAGGCACGGGAGTTTTCCAGGTAGATTCTTGGCACGGGAGTTTTATGATGCCTGGCACATCACAAACAGTTCAGGATTATAAACCGTGTACGTTAGGTAGACAATCACACACATTTAGTTTTCCCGCACCGTATGTGATAGTGTCTGACATCACACATGCTTTGCAAACGAAAATTGTGTGCATGCTTGCACACGTTTCCTCTCTGTGAACCGTCTCGGTTTATGGTGTATATCGCAAATGTTTGTGTTTTACCAACCGTGTGTGCCGTAATGACCTGCACAACGTAATTTCTCCCTAATTTAATAGCGGCTATTTAAAATTGTACCTAATTTAAACTTGAAAGTAGGCTATAGCTTTATTCATATGCATCAGGTTCAAACAACCAATGCATTATTCAATTCACATGTACATATGTTTAAGAATTACATAAGCACAAAATAAAGAATGATGTACCAGGGTTCTATACTTGTACTATTACCGATGGTAAGGAAAAATGCGACAGACATTCCAGTTGCTGAACAAGGTGAAGCAGAATGGCCCTATTGTGCTCTCCTGGATGCAGAAGGCATGCAGGACTCTAGTCCAACCCCTTGTGCTGGCCGGCCGCCAATAATGTAGTTTGAGAGGTAATCTTGAGTAAACTGCTTCAGGATCCACTTCAAAAGAAAACAGCTTCACATATTGTCATCTAACACAACTCATTACGGGCAGTAAAAAGAAGGCTACAGGGTTCTTACTTACAATCCCGCAGTTCACTGTTGTCTTGCATAAAGTGTAAACAAATAGTTCGATTGACATCTTTTGACCCGTTTTAATAACAATCTTTATCATTTCCTCACTTGATGCTGGTTCATGAATATCTCATTTCCCCATATGCAGAAAGGGTCGAATTGTGGATCTTTGGCAATGATATATGTACTTAAAGCACCAATTTAATATTAGAAGCTAAACAACAATTAAAAAGTGATGTAGTACAACACTCCACCCATCCCATTATATAAGATTTTATTACACGTATATCTAGACATCATCAGAACATTAAGGTAACACTCTTCCTTGTTGCTATGTAGCCTGGGATTGCATATTTAGTCATTCAGTACAATGCATGTTTCTAAACAACAATTGAAAAACGAAAAGGCATGTTAACTGCAATATCCTTCACAACAACCAAATATCGTAATTCACAGTGGTATTGTTGAAACTGTTATTGATGAAATTGAACTGCACGACAAATAGTTGCACATATAGAACATCACATTGTGAAGAACTGAAATAAACAAGTCATAAGGACATCTCTAGGTGATCCTTACAAAGTTAAAGGACTAAAACCCTTAGTGGATATATATATATATATACTCCAACAATTTTTGGCCTTTTGTAGTCGATCGCCTAAACTTAAGGTTGTAAACTTCAATTTGATCAAGTTCAAAGCAGGTTCAACCGAAAGTAGCATGCATTCAAACATAAACATAGATAGTTTTGCATAACCAAAAATAAAACATAAATTTAAACTAAGCTGTACTACTTTCGGTCGAATTAGAGGTCGAGCCAATCCTTCCTCATCATGTACGGTGTGCTGCGAGCCGGGTTCGGGCCAGTACCGTCATCGAGGTCGTCGGGTAAGGCACTCCTCCACTCATCGATGTCGATCTCCTCGTCCTCGGGGCCCACCTCGACGCCCTCCGCACCGCCGTCGTCGCTGCCTTTGACCTTGTCATCAGAGGAGAGGGCGATAACCTCGCTGCCCTCCGCGCCGCCGCACTCGCCGCCTTCGACCTCGTCATCGGAGGAGAGAGAAATAACCTCGCCACCCTCCGTGCAGACAAAGATCGCCCACTTCGCCTCCACGAGCTCTGGGTGCTGCCGGCGGAGCTCTTGCATGTAGGCCTCGTCGGCGGCCTCGTCCTCGAGGCGCTCCCACGCCTCGCGGTCCTCCCGCGCCATAGCTGAGCTCACCATCCCTGGCTCCGGCGGAACGAGGTCGACCGGACGTGTGCCGAAGGGGAAATTGAGCCTAGCCGCCACTCCGTGGTAGCAGACCTGCCAGCGGTCGTACTCCATGGCCGCGAGCTTGGCCGTGTGGAGGCTACCGAGCCACCGGCGGGTGTGGGTCTCTCGATCTGTAATCTCGACGACCCACGTCCCCCACCACCGCTGCTGGACCCCGAGGTAGGACTTCGTTGGTTGCCGGGTCCGGGGGACGTGGGGGCGCGGCGGTGGGTGGATTGGCGGAACGGCGACGGCGGATCGGGCCCGCGGAGGACGACGGGGACACCTCGGTGGCCACCTTGCCGGCGTTGGGCGAAAAGGCCACAATAAACCTCTTTTTTGCCATTTACTCCTCGAGCTCCCCGGCACACAGGCAGAGGTTGAGGATGGAGGCGCCGGCGATGGCGGCGACCTACCAATGGTTTTGAGGGTTGTGTGTGTTTGTGTGAGCGGAGGTTCACTAGTAGAAAACAGGGCTTTGGTCATAGCTCAATATACACATTAGTCCCGGTTGCATTACGAACTGGGACTAATGTGAGCATTAATCCCGGTTCAAGCGGCTAAAGGCATTCGTCCCGGTTCGAATGAGACCTTTAGTCCCGGTTTGAGACATGAATCGGGACTAAAGGGTGCGATGCCCTTTAGTCCCGGTTCGTGTCTCAAACCGGGACTAAAGGGGTTTGTGTCTCAAAGTCTACCCCCTTGTGTATCGACATTTCAGTTATCAAAAATACAAAAGAAAATGATAAGAACTTCAAAAAATAAAATTCTTCGAGATGTAGTTATATTACTACATCTACTAGTTAGGAAAATTAAAAAATTTAAATTTGGACATGTTTTGCAAAATGTGTAGGGAAAAAGTAAAACGGCTATAACTTTTGCATACGATGTGAGAAAAAATGTATAATATATCAAAATGTTCAGCACAAAAATCTGCATCCGATTTCGACCGCCTACGGCCTGTTTGCAAATTTTTAGAATCCTCAAATTCTTGAAGGAAAAAAAGATATGCTCAAATTTTAGTTTTTTTGAATTTTGGTCAAATATGGTCAAACTATGGTTAAACAATGGTCAAACTACTTATTCAAGATGTATTACTGTTACTAAATAATTATTCAAGAATATTAGTGTTACTAAATAATTATTTCAGTTTTTTTTGAATTTTGGTCAAAGCTGGTCAAACTGTGGTCAAACAATGGTAAAACTACTTATTCAAGAAATATTAGTGTTACTAAGTAATTACTGTTTTTTAGAATAATAGTTTCAAACTCAAGCAGTGAAACGTGTGACTTCATGTCAAGCAAAACTCCTGAGGGTTAATAGGATTGACATCTTACTATTGCCAGGAAAACAACAAGTGGACACTTGGAATCGAGGGGGAATAGAACCCGGAAGTTAAGCGTGCTCAAGCTGGAGTAGTGAGAGGATGGGTGACCGGCCGCGAAGTTAGATGATTTGGAATGCTGAGGGGTGAATAGAGATTAGAGGTCAAATTGAGCAGTGATGAGGGGTGATTAGAGATTAAACTGTAAAATAATTTACAAATTTGAAAATCGATTTTTTTTAAAAAAACAATTTTTTTCGTAAAATTACCTTTAGTCCCGGTTGGTATTACCAACCGGGACTAAAGGTTGAGTTCCAGACAGCGGCCACGTGGAGGGCCTTTAGTCCCTGTTCATATAAGAACCGGGACTAAAGGGGGGGGGCTTTAGTATCGACCCTTTAGTCCCGGTTCCAGAACCGGGACTAAAGGCCCTCTAGAACCGGGACTAATGGGCCTTTTTCTACTAGTGGTTGTGTTTGAGGAAATACTGTGGCAACTGAAAATTTTACTAGGCGGGAGTAACAAGGTGGGGCTATTGAGAATTTGGAGCAAGGGGGAGCAGATATTTTTGAGATTGCGAGGGATGCAGAGGCGGGAATAAAATGCCGGGGCTATTGAAAATTTGAATCAAGGGACTGAAGCAGAGCGGGAGTAACAGA
This sequence comes from Triticum urartu, assembly GCF_056163025.1. NCBI lineage: Eukaryota > Viridiplantae > Streptophyta > Magnoliopsida > Poales > Poaceae > Triticum > Triticum urartu. The sequence goes on along the minus strand of NC_141879.1, from coordinate 641,761,786 downwards.
CATCGCACAAGGTCTGCACATACTAATCGTGTCATATCAAACATTAAAACCTTCCAGGCGGTAGATATTTTCGAGATTGCAAGGGATGCAGAGGCGGGAGTTTTTGGGAAGCGAGCTAGTGTGCTTGACACGCCGGCTGGGGACTATAGCCGATGCACCTCACTAGTAGAAAAAGGGCCTGTTGTCCCGGTTCGTAAGGGCCTTTTATCCCGGTTCCTGAACCGGGACTAAAGGGTCGGTACTAATGCCCTGTCCCTTTAGTCCCGGTTCAATCCAGAACCGGGACAGATGGGCCTCCATCTGGCCTGTGCGCGGAGCCCAGGCAGGAATAGGCATCCACGTGTCAGCATTTCTGTGGCTGGGGTTTTTTTTTGAAAGGGGGGGGGGGTTTGGGGGGTTAATTTAGGTGTTTCATATATTGTGTTAGCTAGCTATAATTAATAGAGAGAAGTGTCCTCTCTTATGTCCGTGCTTGGTCGACGCTACGTACTATACATACGTATAGAGAGGACTAGACACGCTAGCTAGCTAGTAAGCAAACGAAGGAAACAGAAGATCGTCATGAACATATATGCATACAGAGAGAAGTGATATCGACCACCTCTCCTTCTTCGAGAGATTGGTCAAACAACAAGTTCTCGTATATCTATCCGACACTACCAGCTACATATGTACAATAATTATCTCTTACAAATATAATCATACAGACTCATGGTCCACATAGTATTGTCCGTCTTTAGCTATCACATGGTCAAGAAAGAATGCCGCCAATTCCTCTTGAATTGCTCGCATGCGAGCTAGTTCTAGGAGTTCATCCCGCTTCCGAAACATATAATTTGAAGAAGGGGGTCAATACATATATATATGTGTGAAATAATGAAACTCAACACAAATGATGGTAATAAAATAAAATTGTGAATGTTGTTATTTACGTACTTCATATTGTTCATCAGTGTAGCCCCGCTCACAGGTCGTGTGGCGGATGGACTCGCAAATGTAGTATCCACAGAAATCATTCCCTTGTTCCTTCCACAACCACTTTACAAGAAATAGGGGTCAATCAAACTGATAAGCAAGAATGCCAAATGGTATTGATGAAACTAGCGCTTGAATCAATAGGAGATGAGCGGAACATGCTACTATAGTACTTACTTTCGGGTGTCTAAATTGCAGCTTCTTCAGGAGTCCTGGAGCTTTTTTGGTGAATTTTTTCCAAACCCTGCCAGACAAAGAAAACAATTACTTGATATATCAGGAAATGAACAAAGTTGCTGATATGGTGGATAATGATTGATTTAACTTACTTCTCGAGCATCTGAGTCATGTCCGCATAGTCCTGGGGATCTTTTCGTCTTGAGTCTAAGACGGTTACTAGTCCCTGCTCAAGCTTAATCTCTAGGAGAATATAGTGGAAACTGCACACGCATGCATAACTCATCAATTACATTACTATAACCTTGACTAATATAGAAGGGAAACTGAATACGCACAAGACAGTAACACTCACTTGAAGTTGTAAGGAAAGAGTATTATATCTTTGTTTTCATTTATTACCAACGAACGTAGCAAGTTGGCCTCAGTATCTGCGGCATGAAATTTAACCTGAGTTGCATCTATGAGATATGTGTTAATGAACCCATATCATCGATTGTGTTTTCTTCAATTCGGCGATCTTCAATCTACATAATATAGTGAGGATGATTATAAATACATGCAATGAAAGAGCTGAGCTATATAGAGAGACTTAATGACAGAAGTAGTACTACTTATAGATTGTAGCAGGTGACCGTTGTTTTATCGAGGGCCAATTGATTGAAAAACTGAAAGAACTCCTCAAATGGAACAGGCAACAGTTCAATTCCAACGAGGTCATGCTCCTTTTTAACTCTCACATACAAAGTACTCCTCCCCCCAGACTCTCTGCAAATTTTCAAGTACCAATCATGAAATCTTCGCATCATCATTGATAGAGATCTTTCATCTTTGACGAGAGGCTTCCCGTACTCATATCTTTTATCTGCACCTCCATGAAATCATAATGTACATCGTCGGGCAGGTAATCGCCAAGATTGCTATAACTGGGCACCATCCTCGGATCATTAGCGACGATGTCGCTAGGCACCTTGAGCGGGGGGCACGATTGCTTCGCTTGTTCGCCGAGCTCGGCAATTTGTTTCCCAGCTCGTCGTTCTTTCAGCCTTTGATCACTGACAGTACTTCCCGACCGCTCCGCTTCGGCAAATTCCTTTCCAATAATGCACTCATAGTTTCCTTTCGGCGGAGACTTGGGTGGTTTTGTTAGGGCAGCCAGAGTGGGCTTCGCTTTCACCAGATCTACCTTCTCCTCCGGAGGTGGATGTTTCTTTGCTTTCACCCGTTCAAAGTAGTTCGTCACTTCTTCTCGTGCGATCTTGGCGTTCTCCTCCGGGGTCCTCTTGTATGATAACTTCTCTGGAGTCTTCAGAGAAGGATCGAATCTATATTTCCTCCCGCCTCTGGCTGTACTGCTAGACGCCGGCAGAGCAGACGGAGCGGTTGTCTTCTTTACTTGCTTACGAGGCGGAGGAGAAGGACTACGATGCGCCGGAGCAGCCGGAGGGGCGGCAGGTCTCTTCCGCCCTTGCTGACGAGGCGGAGAAGGAGGAGGCTGGCTGCTCGGGTGCGTCGGCGCAGGCGGAGAAGGAGGCAGAGTGCTGCCACGCACCGGAGAAGGAGACGGTCGAGTGCCCTGATCGTCACTCGCCGGAGGAGGAGGCGATGGAGGAGGCAGAGTGCCCTGACTCGCCGGAGGAGGAGGCGGTGGAGGAGGCGGCGTGCCCTAACTTGCCGGAGGAGGAGGAGGAGGCGGAGGCATCTAGTTCGGAAGGTTGATTAGCTCCTTCCGCCATAGGCATGGAGTCTTCAGAGCAGAACCCAGCCTAGTCTCCCCTTGACCGGTAGGGTGGTCAAGCTGGAGGACCTCAAATCCCTCCGTTATTTCATCCACCATCACCCTAGCATATCCTTCTGGAATCGGCCGGCAGTGAAAAGTTGCGCCGGGTTCAGTAGGATAAACAGAGCCAACAACCGCCTTGACCTTCAAATTCATCCATTGCGTCATAAGGTCGCAATTTTGAGACTCCGTGATAGCATCCACGGGATAGCTGGCAGGAGCCGTCAAGGCATGGTCCGGCTGAAGCAGCTCGGTGGAAGCCATGCTGCTTCTCCCCTGAGATGGCGGGGTAGCTTCGGGGGAAGCTTCGGCAATACGTTTGCTGTGACTTGCTTCTCGTTCCTCTATCGCTTGTACCCTTGCTTGCAGCGCCTGCATTTGGGTCTGCTGCAATTTTTTCCTCCTCTCCTGGGATTTGTATCCGCCTGCGTCCGGAAACCAACCTTCCACGGAATTAAGCCTGATGTGCCTCGTGTCCATCCAGGGTGCTCAGGATTCCCGAGGGCCATTGTGATCTCGTCGTTCTCTCTGTCTGGAAAGAACGTCCCTTGCTGCGCTGCTTCGATATACTGCTGAAGCTTCCTGACTGGTATGTCCATTTGATCGTTCGTCCAAATGCACTTCCCTGTTACAGGGTCCAAGGTTCCGCCAGCCCCGAAGAACCAAGTCCGGCAATGGTCTGGCCAGTTAATTATCTCTGGTTCGATCCCTTTATCAACCAGATCATTCTCAGTCTTGGCCCACTTAGGCCGGGCTACGAGGTAGCCACCTGACCCCGTGCGATGGTGATGCTTCTTCTTCGCAGCACTTTGCTTGTTTGTCGCCGACATCTTCTTACTCTTTTCCGATGTCTTGTGGGCCACAAATGCGGGCCAGTGATCTCTGATCTTCTCATATCTTCCCTTGAATTCTCGTGTCTCTTTATTTTCGACAAACTTATTCAGCTCTTTCTTCCACCTCCTGAATAGTTCTGCCATCCTCTTAAGAGCAAAAGACTTGATTAATTGCTCTTTAACTAGCTTCTCTGGATCATCCTCTCGCGGTAGGGTGAAATTTGACTTCAACTCAGTCCAAAGATCATTTTTCTGCATATCATTGACATAAGACACCTCAGGGTCTTCTGTAGCCGGCTTTAACCATTGCTGGATGCTGATCGGGAACTTGTCCCTAACCAAAACCCCACACTGAGCAACAAATGCGCTCTTTGTCCGGAGGTGTTCAATCGGTTGGCCGTCGGGCGCGATTGCTATGATCTCAAACTTTTCATCCGAGCTCTACTTTTTCTTCGGGCCTCGTCTCTTTACCGAAGTTGTGCTCGATTCGGAGGGCTAGAAAAAAGAACAAAGACTTAATTAATATGTGTACATACCAAAACAATGAATGCATCAATTAGCTAGTCAGCAGAAGCTTAACTAATATATATACCTGGCCGGACTCGGTTCGGTCACCAGAGACATCATCACGGTCTCCTTCTTGCACCGGCATTAGGTCACCGGAGCCATCATAATCATAGCCAGCTGCTTCCAGACCATCGGTGTCGTTGAGAAACAACGAGCAGACGGCATCACTTCCTCGTGCGATTATGTCCCCCAACAACTCTTCTTGTACTTCGTCTCGGCCGGTGTCCATAGTTTCTACAAATATTGACAACATGGCAATTATTATTCAAACATGACAGATGGATATATTATTCAAATATTGACAACACATATTGACGCTGCTTCTCTAGGGTTTGGGGTGGCCTCGACGCTGCTTCTCTAGGGTTTGGGGTGGCCTCGACAACGCTTCAAGGATAAAAAAAGAAGAGGAAGAAGAAAAAAAGAGGAGAAGAAAGAATAGAGGAGTAAGAACTCCTCTATTCTTTCTTCTCCTCTTTTTTTTCTTCTTCTTCCTCTTTTTTTTATCAGGAACGAGGGTCGTCGAAGGTCACCAAGCGGTAGAGGATACCCTAAATAGCAAGTATCGTCGTTGTGAGATACATGTGGCCGTCGGTGTCGGATAGTACATCCACGTCCCACAAGTGACGTGGGCTTCGACGCCCACATCACTTGTGGGACGTGGATGTAGTGTCCAATACCGACGGCCACATGTATCTCACACCCACGATACTTGCTATTTAGGGTTTCCTCTACCGCTCGGTGACCCTCGACGACCCTCGTTCCTGATAAAAAAAGAGGATCTTCCCCCTCTTCTTCCCCTTCTTCCTTGCCTCTCTCATGAATGTCCGACGTTCTCGACCCTTGACCCCCTAAACTAGTTCTCAACCCTCGACCCCCTAAACTAGTTCTCGACCCCCCCTCATGTCGAAGTTATCAGGGAGGGGGTATATCGACCCCCCCTCATGTCGAAGTTATCGGGGAGGGCTATATTGACCCCCCCCTCTTGTCGAAGTTAACGGGGAAGGGGTATATCGACAATGACATGCATACATGGAAAAAAATGCTATCCATCTATACATACATAGCCACATACATATATACATGGAAATAATGCTATGAAAAAAAAGAAAAAAAAGAGGAGAATAAGAAAGGAATAGAGGAGAAGATCGAAGAAAAAAAAGAAGAAAAAAGGAGGAGAAGAAGAAAAAATAGAAAAATTTCTTCCTCTCCTCTATTCCTTTCTTCTTCTCCTCTTCTTTTTCTTCTGTTTTCCTCTTCTTATTTATTTCTTCTCTTCTTCCTCTCCTCTTCTTTCTTTCTTCCTCTTCTTATCACTAGTAGAAAAGGGGGCTTTTGTCCCAGTTGGTAAGGCCCTTTAGTCCCGGTTTTCGAACCGGGACTAAAGGGTCGGTACTAATGCCTCTCCCCTTTAGTCCCGGTTCAATCCAGAACCGGGACTAAAGGGCGCGGCCACGTGGAGCTCCACCTTTAGTCCTGGTTGGTAACACCAACCGGGACTAAAGGAAATTTTATGATTTCTTTTTTGAAAAAAAATTGATTTTTTTTATTTTCAAATTTCTGAATTATTTTAACCTCTAGTGTGTAATCACCACCCCTCATCACTGCTCAATTTATCCTCTAATCACCCCTCATCATTCCAAATCATCTAACTTCCCGAACGGTCACCCATCCTCCCACTCCCCCAGCCTGAGCATGCTTAACTTCCGGGTTCTATTCTCTCTCGTTTCCAAGTCTACACTTGTTGTTTTCCTGACAATAGTAAGATGTCAATCCTATTAACCTTCATGAATTTTGCTTGAGCATGAAGTGACACATTTCACTGTTTGAGTTTGAAACTATTGTTTTAAAAAACAATAATTATTTAGTAACATTAATATTTCTTGAATAATTAGTTTGACCATTGTTTGACCACAGTTTGACCAGATTTGACCAAAATTCAAAATAGCTGAAATAATTATTTAGTAACACTAATGTTCTAGAATAATTAGTTTGACCATTGCTTGACGACAGTTTGACCACTGTTTGACCAGATTTGACTAGTAATTTTTTCGATCTTTTCCACTCTAGATCTTAAAAGCCCCGTAACTTTTTTCTGTTAGGTTTTTGAGGATTTTGAAAATGTTTAAAGGGGATCCCCCTTGTTAAATTCGGAAGTAACTTTTCGAGTAGATGATTTTTCATATAAAAAACTTTTTAATCCGAGTTCGTACGCAAAAGTTATGCCCATTTTACAAATTCCAGAGAGATTTTGCAAATAAAGTCGAAATTCATATTTGTAAATGTTCCCAACAAGTAGACCACATATCACATGGGAAACTTATTTTTTTTGACATTTCCATCATTTTCTTTTGTTTTTTCTAAAACTGAAAAGGCGGTCCACGGGGGGGGGGAGTTGAAAATGGGACCTTTAGTACCGGTTCGTGCCATGAACCGGTACTAATGCCTCAAAACCCATTAGTACCGGTTGATGGCACCAACCGGTACTAAAGGTCTAAACTTTAGTCCCGGTTGGTGCCACCAACCGGGACTAATGGGCATCGCACCCTTTAGTCCCGGTTCGTGGCACGAACCGGGACTAAAGGGCCCAGGTGAACCGGGACTAATGCCTTAGCCGCATGAACCGGGATAAATGCTCACATTCGTCCCGGTTCTTGACTGAACCGGGACTAATGGGCTGACCCGGCCTAGACCAAAGCCCTGTTTTCTACTAGTGTATTTTCTTCTTTCATATCCTTCTTTTTCTTCTAAATTTTAGCATATTCTAAATTTTCTTCTAAATTTCTATATATGAACAAAAAACTTTCTATGAACAAAAAACTTTCTATGAACAAAAAACTTTCTATATATATATGAACAAAATTTCAATGAACAAAATTTTCTTGTTTCTTCCTCTTCTTTTATGAACCAGAAAAATTACATATATGGAAAAAGATAAATACACATCTGAACAAAAAATACATATATGAACAAAAACATGCTCTGAACAATTTTTTATACATTTTGAACATATACATACACATAGCCACATACATACACATATACATTATATATATATGAACAAAAAAATTAAGCTAATAAAAATGAAGGGCGCGCAGGGGCGGCGGCACGGCAGGGTAGGGGAGGCGCGCGGCAGGGCGGCGTGCGGCAGCAGCGAAGGGCAGGGGCGGCGCGCGGCGGCCGCGCAGGGCAGGGGCGGGGCAGGACGGCAGCGTGCGAAGGGCAGGGGCAGCGGCGATGGCGGCCAGTACAAGGGGAGGAGCAGGGGAACGGGTGGCGCTCACAGCGAGGTGGCGTCGGCGACGAGGAAGGCTCGGGGACGGCGGACGGTGAAGGCGCGCTTGGGGACGAGGGCAGGGGCGCGCGGGCTCGGGGACGACGGACGGCATCGATCTGGGCAGCCTTGCGGCGTCGATGAGCTCGGCGTCGTCGGGCGGGCCGAGGGGCAACTGGCGATGAGTTCGTTAAATTTTCCTAAGTCCTGCTTATATACACAGAGTATTGGTCCTGGTTTGTGGCACCAACCGGGACCAATGCCCCCCTTTAGTCCCGGTTGGTGCCACCAACCGGGACCAAATGCCAATTTTCAGCAGCCCAAAGGGCGGGAAGCGGCGGCCTTCGGTCTCGGTTGGTAGCACCAACCGGGACTAAAGGGGGGCATTGGTCACGGTTCGTGGCACCAACCGTGACCAATGCCCCCTTTAGTCCCGGTTGGTGCCACCAACCAGGACCAAAGGCCTTGTGCTGCTGCGACGTCGAAAGTTTAGTCCCACCTCGCTAGTTGAGAGGGGTGCGCAGCGGTTTATAAGCCCCACTGCCGCACCCCTCTCAAGCTTCTCATCATTGCAGGCTTACGGGCCTAATTGTCACTGCTATGCCTGTGAGCCTACTGGGCCTCCTGCGAGCCTGAATCCTGGCCCTTGGATGCGTTTCTAGTCGTATTCAGGCCGTGGGGGCCTAGTAGGTGGCATTTTTTTGTTGCTTTATTTATTTTATTTTCTTTTGTTTTTTGCTTTATTTTTTAATTCTTTATGCTTTTTGTTTTAGAAAAATTATAAACTTTTTGTTAATGCCATTAGTTTTCAAATTTGAAAACATTTTTTTTCTTTTTTTGTTGTCTTTGTTGCTTTATTTATTTTATTTTGTTCCTACTTACAACAAAATACTTATTGTTGCTATTTTTTTCTACTTTTTTTGTTTTGTTTTCTGCATTATTTATTTTCTTTTGTTTCTTGCTTTATTTTTTATCCTTTTTGCTTTTAGTTTTAGAAAAATTATAAACTTTTTGTTAGTGCCATTAGTTTTCAAATTTGAAAACACTTTTTTAGTTTTTTTGTTTTCTTTGTTGCTTTATTTACTTTATTTTGTGATTAACTTTACTATAAAAATAGTTTTTTTCCTGTTTTTTTGATTTGTTTTTTGCATTATTTATTTTCTTTTGTTTTTTGCTTTAATTTTTAATTCTGTTTGCTTTTAGGTTAGCAAAATTATAAACTTTTTGTTAGTGCCATCAGTTTTAGAAAAATTATAAACTTTCTGTTAGTGCCATTAGTTTTCAAATTGAATACTTAAAATTTGAATTCTTTGAAATTTGTGTGAATCACAAGTTTGTGATTAACTTACTAAAAAATGAGAATAGATGCGCTTATAGAGAAAATTCAACCTAAATTCATAGTAAATTTCTATGAATTTCAGAGAAATTCACTATAAATTTAGGTTAAACTTTTCTCTATTAGGGCATCTACTTTCACTTTGAGAGGAGCTCAACAAGGCAGAGAGGGAAGGGCTTATAAATCGGTGTGAGCCCCCTTCGGTTGGCAAGGTGGGACTAAACTCTGCCCGCAACGAGGACCAACCCTTTAGTCCCGGTTTGTGGCACAAACCGGGACTAATGATCATGGGCCAGGGGCGAGGAGCAAAATTATAAACTTTATGTTTGTGCCATTAGTTTTAGAAAAATTATATACTTTCTGTTAGTGCCATTAGTTTTCAAATTTGAATAGTTAAAATTTGAATTTTTTGTAATTTGTTTGAATCACAAGTTTTTGATTAACTTTACTTTTTCCAGATTTTTTTTGTTTTTTGCATTATTTATTTTCTTTTGTTTTTTGCATTTTTTAATTCTTTTTGCTTTTAGGCCAAAAAAATTATAAACTTTCTGTTAGTGCCATCAGTTTTAGAAAAAATTATAAACTTTCTGTTAGTGCCATTAGTTTTCAAATTTGAATAGTTAAAATTTGAATAATGGTATTACGAGGGCCGAACCATAAGACATTAAAGCATTTCAAATGAACTCTGAAAAAGTTGAAAGTTGGCATGGTATCATAATTTCACCCACATAGCATGTGCATGTACAAAACGGACAATGGTAGCATGTTCGAGTGTTACAAAGTTGGCATGGTATCATCATAATAGTTGCGGGAGAAAGTCTTCACTTTTTCTTCGCTTGTGTCATTTGCTTATTGCACCGTAACCTTGGATAATCTTCGTCGTTTATCAGGATGCTTGGGTCAGCCTTGACATTGAAGGGAGGAATTTCATGAAACTTTTCATAATCTTCAGACATGTCTGTCTTGCCGTCCACTCCCAGGATGTCCCTTTTTCCTGATAGAACTATGTGGCGCTTTGGCTCATCGTATGATGTATTAGCTTCCTTATCTTATCTTTTTCTCGATTTGGCAGACATGTCCTTCACATAGATAACCTGTGCCACATCATTGGCTAGGACGAACGGTTCATCAGTGTACCCAAGATTTTTCAGATCCGCTGTTGTCACTCTGTACTGTGGGTCTACCTGTACCCCGCCGCCTGACAGATTGACCCATTTGCACTTAAACAAAGGGACCTTAAAATCAGGTCCGTAGTCAAGTTCCCATATGTCCACTATGTAACCATAATATGTGTCCTTTCCGCTCTCGGTTGCTGCATCAAAGCAGACAACGCTGTTTTGGTTGGTGCTCTTTTGATCTTGGGCGATCGTGTAAAATGTATTCCCATTTATCTCGTATCCTTTGTAAGTCAATACAGTCAAAGATGGTTCCCTGGACAACAAATACAACTCATCACAAACAGTGTTGTCACCTCTAAGACGTGTTTCCAACCAACTGCTGAAAGTCCTGATGTGTTCACATGTAATCCAGTCGTTGCACTGCTCCGGGTGTTTGGAGCGCAGACTGTTCTTGTGTTCATCGACATACGGGGTCACCAAGGTAGAGTTCTGTAGAACTGTGCGGTGTGCTTGAGACCAAGAATATCCGTCCCTGCATATTATTGAGTCTCTTCCAAGAGTGCCTTCTCCAGTCAGTCTCCCCTCATACCGCGATTTAGGGAGACCTATCTTCTTAAGGCCAGGAATGAAGTCAACACAAAACCCGATAACATCCTCTGTTTGATGGCCCATGGAGATGTCCTTCTGGCCTAGCGCGGTTACGGACATATTTCTTTAGGACTCCCATGAACCTCTCAAAGGGGAACATATTGTGTAGAAATACGGGCCCCAGGATGACAATCTCGTCGACTAGATGAACTAGGACGTGCGTCATGATATTGAAGAAGGATGGTGGGAACACCAGCTCGAAACTGACAAGACATTACGCCACATCACTCCTTAGCCTTGGTACGATTTCTGGATCGATCACCTTCAGAGAGATTGCATTGAGGAATGCACATAGCTTCACAATGGCTAATCGGACGTTTTCCGGTAGAAGCCCCCTCAATGCAACCGGAAGCAGTTGCGTCATAATCACGTGGCAGTCATGAGACTTTACGTTCTGAAACTTTTTCTCTGGCATATTTATTATTCCCTTTATATTCGACGAGAAGCCAGTCATGACCTTCATACTGAGCAGGCATTCAAAGAAGATTTCTTTCTCTTCTTTCGTAAGAGCGTAGCTGGCAGGACCTTTATACTGCTTCGGAGGCATGCCGTGTTTTTCGTGCAAACGTTGCAGGTCCTCCCGTGCCTCAGGTGTATCTTTTGTCTTCCCATACACGCCCAAGAAGCCTAGCAGGTTCACGCAAAGGTTCTTCGTCATGTGCATCACGTTGATTGAAGAGCGGACTCTAGGTCTTTCCAGTAGAGTAGGTCCCAAAATATAGATTTCTTCTTCCACATGGGTGCGTGTCCCTCAGCGTCATTCGGAACAGCTAGTTCACCGGGACCCTTTCCAAAGATTACGTGTAAATCATTGACCATAGCAAGTACGTGATCACCGGTACGCATGGCGGGCTTCTTCCGGTGATCTGCCTCGCCTTTGAAATGCTTGCCTTTCTTTCGACATTGATGGTTGGTCTGAAGAAATCGACGATGGCCAAGGTACACATTCTTCCTGCATTTGTCCAGGTATATACTTTCAGTGTCATCTAAACAGTGCGTGCATGCGTGGTATCTTTTGTTTGCCTGTCCTGAAAGGTTACTGAGAGCGGGCCAATCGTTGATGGTCACGAACAGCAACGCCTTAAGGTTAAATTCCTCCTGTTTGTGCTCATCCCACGTACGTACACCGTTTCCATTCCAGAGCTGTAAAAGTTCTTCAACTAATGGCCTTAGGTACACATCAATGTCGTTGCCCGGTTGCTTAGGGCCTTGGATGAGAACTGACATCATAATGAACTTGCGCTTCATGCACATCCAAGGAGGAAGGTTATACATACATAGAGTCACGGGCCAGGTGCTGTGATTGCTGCTCTGCTCCCCGAAAGGATTAATGCCATCCGTGCTTAAAGCAAACCATACATTCCTTGGGTCCTTTGCAAACTCATCCCAGTACTTTCTCTCGATTTTTCTCCACTGCGACCCGTCAGCGGGTGCTCTCAACTTCCCATCTTTCTTTCGGTTCTCACTGTGCCATCACATCAACTTGGCATGCTCTTCGTTTCTGAACAGACGTTTCAACCGTGGTATTATAGGAGCATACCACATCACCTTCGCAGGAACCCTCTTCCTGGGGGGCTCGCCGTCAACATCACCAGGGTTATCTCGTCTGATCTTATACCGCAATGCACCGCATACCGGGCATGCGTTCAGATCCTTGTATGCACCGCGATAGAGGATGCAGTCATTAGGGCATGCATGTATCTTCTCCACCTCCAATCCTAGAGGGCATACGACCTTCTTTGCTGTGTATGTACTATCGGGTAATTCGTTATCCTTTGGAAGCTTCTTCTTCAATATTTTCAGTAGCTTCTCAAATCCTTTGTCAGCCATAGCATTCTCTGCCTTCCACTGCAGCAATTCTAGTACGGTACCGAGCTTTGTGTTGCCATCTTCGCAATTGGGGTACAACCCTTTTTTGTGATCCTCTAACATGCGATCGAACTTCAGCTTCTCCTTTTGACTTTCGCATTGCGTGCTTGCATCGACAATGACCCAGCGGAGATCATCATCATCGGGCACATCGTCTGGTTCCTCTTGATCTTCAGCAGCTTCACCTGTTGCAGCATCATTGGGCACATCGTCTGGTTCCTCTTGATCTTCACCAGCTCCCCCATTGCAGCATCACCGTATTCAGGGGGCACGTAGTTGTCATCGTACTCTTCTTCTTCGCCGTCTTCCATCATAACCCTTATTTCTCCGTGCCTCGTCCAAACATTATAGTGTGGCATGAAACCCTTGTAAAGCAGGTGGGAGTGAAGGATTTTCCGGTTAGAGTAAGACCTCATATTCCCACATTCAGTGCATGGACAACACATAAAACCATTCTGCTTGTTTGCCTCAGCCGCATCGAGAAACTCATGCACGCCCTTAATGTACTCGCAGGTGTGTCTGTCACCGTACATCCATTGCCGGTTCATCTACGTGCATTATATATAATTAAGTGTCCAAATTAATAGAAGTTCATCATCACATTAAAACCGAGGTGCATACATAGTTCTCATCTAACAACATATACCTCTCCAGAGCATCTAATTAATTAAACCATACATTGAAACTATGTAAAACATTTCAATGCGAAAACAAATGCGATCAGAATCGCAACCAAGGTAAAAATTGATCCAACGGCATAATGATACCAAGCCTCGGTATGAATGGCATATTTTCTAATCTTTCTAATCTTCAAGCGCATTGCATCCATCTTGATCTTGTGATCATCGACGACATCCTCAACATGCAACTCCAATATCATCTTCTCCTCCTCAATTTTTTTCCTTCAACAAATTGTTTTCTTCTTCAACTAAATTTAACCTCTCGACAATAGGGTCGGTTGGCATTTCCGATTCACATACATCCTACATAAATAAAATCTATGTCACGTTGGTCGGCATAATTTTCATAAACAATAAATGAACCAAGAGTTATAAAGATAATATATATACCACATCTGAATCATAGACAGCACGAGGGCCGACGGGGGTGGATACCAAAACCATCGCACTATATAAGATGCAATAATAAAAGTAAGAAAATAATACAAGTATCTATGTAAACATACAAGTAAGAATATTTTTCCTTTCATAATGAAGATAAGAACAAGAGGCTCACAACGGTGGTGCCGGCGATGAGCTCGGTGCGGGTGATCGACGGCGGTGAAGACGGGGACGGGGCGTGATGGGCCGCTAAACCTAGACAAATATTATGGAAAATGGAGCTTGGAGGTCGAGCTTGGAGAGGAGAAAGCTTAAGTAGAGTGGCTCGGGCATTACATCGAACACCTTGTGTGCATAGGAGGTGAGCTAGAGCACCACCAAGCCCTCTCCCCCTCGGCCAGAAAAAACAGAGCAGTGTGCTCTGCTCTTATGCGAGGGGGTATATATAGGCACTTCATTGGTCCCAGTTGGTGGCATGAACCGGGACTAAAGGGGAGCCTTTGGTCCCGGTTCAAGCCACCAACCGGGACCAATGGTGATGGGCTAGGAGCGAGGCCCATTGGTCCCGGTTCGTCCCACCAACCGGGACCAAAAGGTCCAGATGAACCGGGACCAATGGCCCACGTGGCCCGGCCAGCCCCCTGGGCTCATGAACCGGGACCAATGCCCCCATTGGTCCCGGTTCTGGACTGAACCAGGACTAATGGGATGACCCGGCCTGGACCAAAGCCCTGTTTTCTACTAGTGCCTTCTCGCGTAAGCCATAGGTGTACTATATACACCGATGGTGCTCCAAGATATTTTGTACTACATCTCAGACGGTTGGTGATAATAAACTGTGTGGGGTCTACTTGATTTGAATTACAAAATGGGGTCACAGCGGCAATGGACGCTGTTTGAATTGCTAGACCTTTTATCTGCAGTGAACATACAACTATATGTGTGTCGTAAAAGAATTGGAATTATTCAGGGTTCGTTTGGACATTTTATACATTAAACTGGTTTTCTAGCCATTTCAGGTGCACAATTCAAAATTAAACTACATGAATACAAATTGGTTGAAAAAACAAATATGTGTCCTTCAGTGCATGTTTAGGTCCCATGCAAGAAATGGGAATGAATTTTTCGGGGTTCGTTTGGCCTTTTTTATACATTAATAGGGTTTTCTAGGCATTTTATGTGCATAATTCAAATTTGAACTACAAGCACATGCTCCAATGCACTAAAGTTCGTTGAAAAATCACATGTGTGTCCTTGGGTGAATTTCTAGGTCCCATGCAAGAGATGGGAATGAATTTCAAACACCAGGGCATTGTTGGTTGCCGATAAAACGTTGAGATAACTGGTTTTTAAATTCTAGTAAATCCAAAACTCGTCTGAAATTCATGAAACTTGGCATGCTATCACACTAGTAGAAAACAGGGCTTTGGTTCCGGCCTGGCCAACCCATTAGTCCCGGTTCAGTCATGAACCAGGACCCATGAGGGCATACGTCCCGATTCGTGAGCCCAGGGGGCCGGTCGGGGCCTCGTGGGCATTGGTCCTGGTTAATCTGGACCCATTTGTCCTGGTTCTAGGCACAAACCAGGACCAATGGGCCTCGCTCCTGGACCACATACATTGGTCCCGGTTTGTGGCTCGAACCGGGACAGAAGGTGGAGCTTTAGTCCTTGTTCCATCCACAAACCGGGACAAATGAGCTGCCTATATATACCCCATCGCCGCAGCAGAGCACTCCACAGTGCTCTGTTTTTTCTAGCTGGCGAGGGGAGGGCATTTGGGTGCTCTAGCTCACCTCCTATGCACATGAGGTGTTCGATGAAATGCCCGAGCCACACTAATTAAGCTTTCTCCTCTCGATGCTTGACCTCCAAGCTCCATTTTCCCCGAGATTTGCATAGGTTTAGCGCTCTGTCACGTCCCGTCCCCGTCTTCACCGCCGTCGATCACCTGTGCCGATCTCTTTGCCGACACCACCGTGGTGAGCCCCTTGTTCTTATCTTCTTTCTGAAGGAAAAAATATTCTTACTTTAGATAGATACTTGTCTAATTTTATTACTTTTATTATTGCTTGTTATTATATAGTGCGATGGTTTTGGTATCCGCCCCCGTTGGCCCTCGTCCTGGCTATGATTTGGATGTGGTATATATTATCTTTTTATAACTATTTGGTTCATTTATTGTTTATGACAATTATGCCGATCAATGTGACATAGATTTTATTTATGTAGGAGGTAGTTGAACCGGAAATTCCATCCAACCCTATTGCCGAGAGGTTAAATTCAGTTGAAGAAGAAAACAATTACTTTAAGGAAAAAATAAAATAAATTTAGGAGGAGAAGATGATATTGGAGTTACATGTTGTGGATGTCGTTGATGATCACAAGAGCAAGATGGATGCAACGCGGTTGAAGATGAGAAAGATTAGAAAATATGCTATTCATACCTAGGCTTGGTATCATTATGCCATTGGATCAATTGTTAGCTTGGTTGTGATTATGATCGCATTTGTTGTTGCATTGAAAGGTTTTACATAGTTTCAATTATGGTTTAAGTAGATGATTTGGAGAGCTATATGTTGTTCAATTTGAACTATGTATGTACTTTGGTTTTAATGTGATGATGAACTACTACTAATTTGGTCACTTATCTATCCACGTGAACCTATAATGGTTTTTGACACACATAATTATATATAATGCACGCAGATGAACTAGCAATGGATGTACGGTGATAGACACACATAATTATGTTTCTCGAAGTGGCTGAGGCAAACAAGCAGAATGGTTGCATGAAAAATAACAAATGAAGTCAGAAAGGGTTGAAAATTGATGATGTGGCTTTGAATGGTGCATTTTGAACACACAAAAAGTCTGGAGTTCAAATAAGTTCAAAAAAATGAAATCACTTTTGTAACATATGAGTGTTCGTCCGAAACCCAGATACTTCGAAAGAGATTGTCTATTTTGTACACAAAGTGCATGTAGTCTTTGTCGTAACCCTCTCTAATTTTTAGCACATGCTATGTGGGTGAAATGATGATACCATGCCAATTTTCAACCTTTTCAGAGTTCATTTGAAATGCTTCTGGATTTTAGGATCTTACAGCTCAAAAAAATCAATTAAAATAATTTGTTGTGATCAACTAAAACAAAACTATAATATTCTTTAACAGCAAAAAGAAAATCAACTAAAAAACTTTTATAAAACTCTAATAGCAAAAGGAATCAGCTAAAAAGCTTTTATAAACCTCAAGTATTTTTTGAACTAAAATTGTATAAAATTTATGCAACTAAAATTATCCAAGTATTTTCTGTGCAAAACATTAAAAGCAGAAAGAAACAACATAAACTTTAATAAATAAGTAGAAACAAAATAAATTAAATTAAAATTTAATAAAATAAATAAGTAGAAACAAAATAAAATTAAATAAAAAACTCTTTAATAAAATAAATAAATAGAAACAAAATAAACATTAATAAAGTAAAATAAATAAACTTTAATAAAATAAATAAAGATAGCAACAATAAGTATTTTGTTGTAAGTAGAAACAAAATAAAATAAATAAAGCAACAAAAAAAACAAAAAACTCTTTAATAAAATAAATAAGTAGAAACAAAATAAATTTTAATAAAGTAAAATAAATAAACTTTGATAAAATAAATAAAAATAGCAACGGTAAGTATTTTGTTGTAAGTAGAAACAAAATAAAATAAATAAAGCAACAAAGAAAATAAAAAAAGTGCCACCTACTGGGCCACCACATCCTGAATACGACTAGAAACCCAACCATGGGTCAGGATTCAGGCCCGCAGGAGCCCCAGTAGGCCCACAGACACATAGTTGCAGATTAGGCCCGAAAGCCTGCAGTTGAGAGGAGCTCGAGAGGGTGGGCGCAGCAGTGCTTATAAACCACTCTCGAGCCCTCTCAACTAGCGAGGTGGGACTAAAATTTTGGCCGCGACGCGGGCAGCAAGAGGCCTTTGGTCCCGGTTGGTGCCACCAACCGGGACTAAAGGGGTGCATTGGTACCGGTTCGTGGCACCAACTGGAACTAATGCCCTCCCTTTAGTCCCGGTTGGTGCCACCAACCGGGACAAAATGCCTCTGCTTCCTGCCCTTTGGGCTGCTAAAAAGAGACCTTTGCTCACGGTTGGTGGCACCAACCGGGACTAAAGGGGTGCATTGGTCCCGGTTGGTGCTACGAAACGGGACCAATGCTCTGGGTATATAAGCCAACACTTTGGAAAATTTCAGCAATTTCTCCCCGATGCCGACGCCGCCCTCTACCTCGACACCCTGCTCCTCGTTGCCATCGCCTGCGCCCGTCGTCTCCGTCCACGCCGCTCGTCACCCCGACGCCGTCGCCGCGCGCCACCCTGAGTCGTCTTCGTCACCTCCCCGCGTCGCCCCGACGCCGTCGCCGCCACTCCCCGCGCCCCTGCTCGCCCCGATGCCGCCCTCCCCTGCCCGCCCCGACGCCGCCCGCTGTGCCGCCCTGCTCCTGCCCCGTCGCGTCCCTGTGTGAGCACCGCGCCCCTGCCGGCCCCGCCGCCGCCATGCTTTTTAGATATATTTGCTAAATTTTTACATGTTTCTAGATTAGATGTTTTTACATGTTTTTAGATTTTCATATATGTATGTATGTATTTTTTAGATATATGTATTTTTTGATGTATGTTCATATATGTATGTGGGTATGTATTTTTACATGTTTTTTGTATGTATGTATATATTTTTTCAATTGTAATATGCATGATGTTTTAAAAATACATATATGCAAAAGTTAGATTTTTAGAAAAAAATTATCTATATATGTTCTCTGATTTAGTACATTTTAGGTTAGTTTCATTTTTAGAAAAGTTTTATATATTTAGGAAGAAGGAAGAGAAGGGAGAATGAAGAAGAAGAAAAAGTTTTATATATGCAAAAGTTACATTTTGAGAAAAGTTTTATATATCTAGCTAGGAAAGCAAGAAGAAGAAAACGAAGGAGAGGAAAAGGAAAATAAGAAGAGGAAGAAAGGAGAAGAAGAGGAGAGGAAGAAGAGAAGAAATAAATAAGTAGAGGAAAAAGAAGAAAAAGACGAGGAGAAGAAGAAAGGAATAGAGGAGAAGAAGAAAAAATAGAATGTTTTCTATTTTTTCTTCTTCTCCTCTATTCCTTTCTTCTTCTCCACTCTTTTTTTCTTCGATTTTCTCCTCTATTCCTTTCTTCTTTTCCTATTTTTATTTATTCTTCGTCTTCTTATTTTTTATCGGGTATGTCATTGTCGATATACTCCCTCCCGATAACTTCAACATGAGGGGGGGTCGGTATACCCCTTCCTCAATAACATTATTTTCCCATGTATGTATGTCGTCGTTGTCGATATAACCCCCTTTCGGATAACTTCGACATGAGGGGCGGTCGATATATATACCCCCTCTCGACCGTGATAACTTATACCACGGGAGCAGCCCCCGGCCCTCTCGCTCGACCAAAACTCTTGAGGACACCCAAACCATAGAAAAAACGATGTCGGTCTCCTAACCCCTCCCACTGCGCCCCTACCCGATAAACTCTCTCGAGGCCACCCAAATTTACCAAGTTAAAAGAGCGTTGTCGTCGAGGCTACCGCAAACCCTTGAAGCGTTGTCGAGGCCACCCCAAACCCTTGAAGCGTTGCCGAGGCCACCCCAAACCCTTGAAGAGTTGCCGAGGCCACCCCAAACCCTAGAGAAGCGTCGAGGCCACTAATATGGTTCCTTATTGTGATTAGCTAGCTAGTTCTACGTTTGCCACTAATATATCCATCTATCACATTTGAATAATAATTGCCATGTTGTAAATATATGCAGAAACTATGGGGCACCCCCGAGACGAAGCAACAGAAGCAGTGTTGGGGGACATAATCGCAGCCTGAAGTGATGTCGTCTTGTCGTTTCTCAACGACACTGATGGTCCGGAAGGACAGGGTGAAGAAGCAGGCTACAGTGATCGAATAATGGAGGAGGAAGGACATGATTATGATGGCTCCAGTGACCGAATGCTGGTGGAAGAAGGACACCGTGATGACGGCTCTGGTGACCGAACGGAGTGCGGCCAGGTAGATATATTAATTAAGCACGTGCTGACTATAGCTAATTGATGCATTATTTGTTTTTGGTATGTACACATATTAATTAATAACTCTCGTATTTCTTCTTTTTTCTAGCCCTTCGGATCGAGCACAAGTTCGGTAAAGAGACGAGGCCCGAATAAAAAGTTGCGCTCGGATGAAAGGTTTGAGATCACAGCAATCGCGCGCGATGGACAACCGATTGAACCCATCCGGACAAAGGAAGCATTTGCTGCTCAGTGCGGGGTTCTTGTTAGGGAAAAGATCCCGATCAACATCCACCAATGGTATAAGCCGGCTAAAGAACACCCTGAGGTGTCTTATATCAAAGATATGCAGAAAGATGATCTTTGGACCGCGCTGAAGGCAAATTGCACCCTACCGCCATAGGAGGATCAGGAGAAGCTAGTTAAAGGGCAATTGATCAAGTCTCATGCTCTTAAGAAGATGGCAGAACTATTCAGGAGGTGGAAGAATGAGCTGAAAACAACGTTTGTCAACAAAGAAGAGACACCAGAATTCACCGGTCGGTATGAGAAGATCAGAGATAACTGGGACGAATTTGTGGCCCACAAGATATCGGACAAGAGTAAGAAGATGTCAGTGACAAACAAGATAAATTCTGTGAAGAAGAAGCTTCACCATCGCACGGGGTCAGGTGGCTACCTCAAAGCCTAGCCGTTTTGGGCCAAGGATGAGAATGACCTGGTTGATAAAGGGGTGGAACCAGAGACATTGAACTGGCGAGACCGTTGCCGTACTTGGTTCTACGGAGTTGGCGGAACCTTGGACCCTGTATCAGGGAAGTGCCGTTGGACGAACGAGCAACGGCGAATACCAGTCACGAAGCTTCGGCAGTATATCGATGCAGCACAACAAGGGATGTTCGTTCCAGACAGAGAGAATGTCAAGCTCACAATGGCCCTCGGGAATCCTGAGCACCCTGGACAGACACGAGGCATGCCAAGCTCCGTTCAGTGGAAGGCTGGGTTTCCGGACGCAGGCGGTTACAAATGCTAGGAGAGGAGGAAGAAAGTGGAGCAGACCCAACTGCAGGCGCTGCACGCAAGGGCACAAGCGATAGAGGAACGAGAAGCAGATCGCAGCAAGCGACCTGCCGATGCTTCCCCCGAAGCTACCCCGCCAGCTCAATGGAGAAGCATTGTGGCTTCCACTGAGCTGCTTCAGCTAGAGCCTGTCTTCACAGCTCCTGCTAGCTACCCCGTGGATGCTATCATGGAGTCTCAACATTGCCACCTTATGACGCAATGGATGAAATTGAAAGTCAAGGCGGTTATTGGATCTGTTGCACCTCCTGAACCTGGCACAACTTTTCACTGTCGGCTAATTCCAGAAGGATATGCTAGGGTGATGATTGATGAAATAACTGAAGGATTTGAGGACCTCGAGCTTGACTACCCTACGGGTGAAGGGGAGACTCGGCTGGGTTCTTCTCTGAAGACTCCATACCTATGGCGGAAGGAGTTCATCAACCTTCGGAATTGGACGCCTCCGCCTCCTCCTCCTCCTCCGGCGAGTCAGTGCACTCCGCCTCCTCCTCCTCCGGCCAGTGATCAGGGCACTCAGCCTCCTTCTCCGGCGCATGGCGGCACTCCGCCTCCTTCTCCGCCTGCGCCGGAGCACCCGAGCAACCAGCCTCCTCCTTCTCCACCTTGCCAGCAAGGGAGGAAGAGACCCGCCGCCGCTCCGGATGCTCCGGCGCGTCGTAGTCCTTCTCCTCCGCCTCGTAAGCAATGAAAGAAAACAGCCACAGCCGCCCCGTCTGCTCTGGCGTCTAGCAGTACAGCCAGAGGCGGGAGGCAATACAGATTCGGTCCATCTCTCAAGACTCTAGAGAAGTTACCATATGAGAGGACCGTGGAGGAAACCGCGAAGATTGTGGAAACCAAAGTGAAGGACTTCTTTGATGGGTTGAAAGCCAAGAAACATCCACCTCTGGAGGAGAAGATAGATCCGGTGAAATTAAAGCGCACTATCGATGCCCTGAGGAAACCACCAAAGTCCCCGCCAAAAACAAACTATGAGCGCATTACTGAAAAGGTATATATCGAAGCGGAGTGGTCGGGAAGTACTATTAGTGATCGAAGGTTAGCAGAACGACGATTGCCCAGCTCGGCGAACAAGCGAACCAATAGTGCCCCCCGCTCAAGGTGTCTAGCGATATCGTCGCTAATGATCAGAGGATAGTGCCCGGTTATAACAATCTTGAAGATTACCTACCCGACGATGTACATTATGAATTCTTGGAGCTGGACGAACACAAATACCATTACGGGAAGCCTCTCGTCAAAGATGAAAAATCTCTAACAATGATGATGCGAAGATTGCAAGATTGGTACATGAAAACCTGGAGAGAGTCTGGGGGGGACGAATACTTTGATGCTGAGAGTTAAAGAGGAGCACGACCTCATTGGAATTGATCTGTTGTCTATTCCATTTGAGGAGTTCTTCCATTTTTTCAATCAAAAGGCCCTCGATAAATTAACGGTCACTTGCTACTGTCTGTAAGTACTACTTCTGTCATCAAGTCTCTCTATATAGCTCAGCTCTTTCATTGCATGTATTTATAATTATCCTCACTATATTACATTACAGGAATCAGCTATTTTGCCATCTGCCACGGCGGACGGCAAAGGCCTTTGCCGTCAGCCACGGACGGCAAAAGGCTCCGGCAAAGTAGGCTACGGTAAACAGCTACTTTGCCGTCTGCTTCCTGGCGGCTGACGGCAAAGGCCCTTTGCCGTCTGCGGCGGACGGCAAAGAGAGCGGACGGCAATAATTGCGCTGTCAGTCTGTTAAGTGGCTAACGGCAGGCCTTTGCCGTCCGCCGCTGACGGCAAAATTTCTAGTGTCTTTGCCGTCCGCCGTATGATGTCATCTACACGTCACTACATGGTAGGTTCTTTGCCGTCTGCCACTGATGGCAAAGTCTTTGCCGTCTGCCACTGTAGGCAAACTGACCAAATGGGTCAGCTCTCAGGAAGCACAGCTGGATGCCACGTGTCTTCTTTGCCGTCCGCGGCAGACGGCAAAGAGCCCGTTGCCGTCGGTGGCTGACGGCAAAGAGCCTGTATATTGGCTCTTTTATCTGTTTTTATTAAATCCAACAATTTTCATCACAAATATATATGACATATATAGATATATTTCAAAAGGCCATTACAGAGCAAACATATAAGATATCCAACACATAACTTCATCATCCAACCATATATATTACATGCATAGTTCCATCATACATAACAAGTTCAACATAGAGGCATCCAACCATACATATTACAATAGTTTCATCCAACAATACATGCATAGTTGAATGATACAAAAGAAACAGAGAAAGGGATAAGGAGCACTCCATCTATGCAAGCATTCGTCAAGTGAATGAAATCTGCAAAATGAAAAATAAGAAAGTTAGAACAAGAAGAGTAGAACAAGAAGAAGAGTAGAAAAAGAAGAGTAGAACAAGAAGAAGACTAGAACAAGAAGAGTATGTCATTTATGAGCTAACTTATGTGAAATGGATCATATATGAGCTAACTAAGTTGAAATGGGTTGTTTATGAGCTAGCTAAGGTGAAATGGATCATTTATGAGCTAACTTAGTTGAAATGGGTCGTTTATGAGCTAATTAAGGTCAAATGGATCGTTTTTGAGGTAACTAAGGTGAAATGGATCGTTTTTTAGCTAACTTAGGTGAAATGGATCATTTATGAGCTAACTTAGTTGAAATGGATCATTTTTGAGCTAACTTGGGTGAAATGGATCATTTATGAGCTAATTTAGTTGAAATGGATCTTTTTGAGCTAACTTAGGTGAAATGGATCATTTAAGAGCTAATTTAGGTGAAATGGATCGTTTTTTAGCTAACTTGGTGAAATGGATCATTTATGACCTAAATTAATTGAAATGGATCGTTTATGAGATAACCTAGGTAAGATGGGTCATTTTGGAGTTAACCTAGGTGAAATGGGTCATTTTAAAGCTAACGTAGGTAAAACGGATCATTTAGGAGCTAATCTAGGTAAAATGGGTCATTTTTGAGCTAACTTGGATGAACTGGATCATTTATAAGCTAACCTAGGTAAAATGGGTCATTTTAGAGCTAACTTAGGTAAAATGGATCGTCTATGAGCTAACTAAGCTAATTATGCAATTTTTGACATAAGTAAGCTAAGTACAGATCGTTTTAGAGCTAACTTAGGTAAAATGGATGGTTTTGGAGGTCAGTAAGCTTATTAAGTCATTTTGGAGGAGAAGAAGCTAAGTCTAGGTCATTATGGTAAGCATTGGAGGAAATAAAGCTAAGTCTAGGTCTTTATGCATGTGTTAAGCAAAACACTAGATAAACTTACCAAGATCCAGGAGGTGTAGGAGCGGGGTGGCTCGTGTCGGTAGATGGAGAAGGATCGTGCGATGCTTGTCTGGAGTTACGCTGCACCAAAGATCATTTCCAATGTCTTGTTAGCATGATGACACTCAAATGTTAAGACTAGCAAGTAATGTCCATTCAAATAAAACTCACCGTGGTCCCAGGAGCAATCACTGGCATCAGCGGAGCGGTCTAACCTGTGTTCTCGCATACAGACTGCACATTTGGTTTTGACGACTCAGTCATACTAGTTAGTAATGAGACAAACACTACATGAATGTTTTGGCTAATCTGCAGAAGAAACTTACCACAAGGAGCTCGTACATGGCCCTTGCCTGCATGTCATTCCGTGCCCTCTCCTCCTCCATCATCTTTGTCGTCCTCTCCTCCAACTCCCGCTGCCTCTCCGCCTCCTCCGCCAGAAGTTTCTCCGTTCTATCTCTCTCACTCTCTATAGCAGCCTGCAACACCACTCACATGACCATTTGTAATCATTGATGGAAGCGCACACAATGTAATTAATGGAGAAAGATAACTGAGTACGTATCACTAACCTTGATGGCGAGTTGCACTGGCCATTAACGAGGCCTTATCTCAGGAGCGGAGCTCGACTGGCGCGCCTTGATCTCCGGGAGAGTGCTAGGACAACGGATAAGTCCATCTCCAATGGCTATGGAGCCATGGGACCTCCCGCCACCAGATATCATCACCAACTCTGGATCAATGGGACCCTGGCTCGGGTTAAAGTCCTCCCCTTTCCTCGCCTTCCCCTCATCTCTATATCCCACGAGCTTGTTGTGGGAGGAGATGTTGGTGAAGTTGTTTGCATCATCGAGGTCAGACTGAGAGAAAGCCTTAACTTTCTTGAAAGAGGCAGTGTGGGCCATGGCATACAGGTCGTACACCTCTGGCACCTTATCCGCCTTATTGTAGCGTGCCTGAAAGAGAGAAACAATGAAAATTAGTAATTAAAGGGCTCAAGCTAGCATGATGAATGAATTGCATGAATCATGAAGCAAACCACATACCCAGTTGCGCCCGAACTGATATAAGTTGGAGCTGCCTTGATGGTGTGGCACACCTTCCATTTGGGCACGTTTGTCCTTGGCCTCGTTGTGGAGGGCTAGCCATCGTTGTGAGCACCACTCATCGACCAACACCTCCCAACAATCCATCCGATCCGCACACCATCTCGGAGGCGCCTAAGTTAGCAAATAGAAACTTGAGCGCTACAGCTAAGAATTACTAAATGAAGGAACTTAAGTAGAGAAGGCCTTAAGAATTACCTTCATGTACTGCTCCTTACTCAGGAACTTATCGCGGCACGCCGGCTTGGTCTTCTTGATACCACGCAAGGCGTAGTAGTCTCGAACAGCCTGCACCCGAGCCTCGTGCCGTAAGTTCTGGATTAGGCGCTTGCAGACGTTCTCGATAACATGTGCCGCGTCCTCCTCATATCCCTCCTCACACCTGTAGAATGTCTGCAATCAAATGAGACAATATTGATTAGTACAATTAATAACTAGCTAGTTGAAGATTTTTAAATGTGTAAAGGAGAAATTACCCAGAACTTTCTGATCACCATGTCTGCCCTCGTGTTGCACACGACACCGTCGATAATCTCATCCGGCGGGGCCGAGGCAGCCACGTAGTGCTCCCAGCTCAATCCAAGCTCTGGAAGCCGACCCTCACCAGGCAACGTGACAAACCCCGGGAAGTTTTGCCGGCAAAGAACTCCAAGGACGGAGTTGGGCCGGCGGACACTATGATGGTGGTCCCAACCCCTGCAGCATGACAAGGCCAACGTATTAGTTATTTGAAAAAACATGAATGCACAAGGTACAAAAATATTAAATGCACTTACGTACCTCTCCCCATCAGGGAAAATCAACCACCTCTGCTCGCGGGTCACCGGCACGGACGGGAGCCGTGTAGCACCACGCTGGTAGACGGTGCCCCCCTCCTCCTCAAGATCAGTCGGCTCCCCGCCATCATCAGCATGGCCACTCGGCTCCCCACCATGCTCAGGCTGACCCGGCCAGGTACCCCAGCCAGACGTGTGCTCCTCCGGGGTCTCCTAGGCCCAAGTCTCATGGGCCGAAGGCCCATCGACCCGATGCTCGTGGGCCGAAGACTCGTGGACCGGAGGCTCGTGGACCGGAGTCCGTGCAGCCTCCTCCTCAGACGAGTCCACCCTAGCAGTCACGTGCTCGGGTGAAACAGCTAGGGGTGGCGGCGAGGAAGGCGCCTTAGCAGTCATCGTACGTCCTCTCCCGCGACCACGTGCTCCAGCTCCTCTCTTCTTCTTACCTCGTCCCCTGCTGGGCACCGCGGTCGACGAAGAAGGGCCCGGCGGTGTCGCCATACTGTCCAGCAACGCTCGGCGGAGAGGTGCGTGTGGAATGGAAGACCTCGCACCACGCGCCGATGAAGAAGGGGCCTCGGCGCGCTCCCGACAAGCGCCCACCATCTTTCAACACCTGCCATGACAAAGAATAAACGAAATTAGTACAACATAAAAAAAGTACCGACATGAATAATAATATGTATATCACTTAAGTGTATCATCATCAAGTACAACATAAAAAAATTGAATACCTGACACTACTAATAATCTCGATCAGTATCATCAATAAATGCATAATCATCATCATCACTATAATCAATGATGGGCTCATAGGGTTCATTGGCATCAACATGTGCAAGGCCACCTTGACGTAATCGGTCAAGCATTGACAGGTCATCCGCAGCCGTAACCTCTTCTTGTTCCGGCTCTTCTTGTTCCTCCTCTGGGGTGATGTCGGATTCATTGTCGCTGTCTACTTCAATGTTTTGGGGTGAAGTATAGTGGTTCTTGAAACGCTTTTTGGAAAGACGTGTCTCTTGGAAGAATTCTCCTTCATATGTGTCTGGGTTAATTTGAGGTTCATAATCCTATTCCTTTGGGGGAGAAAGTCTAGCACGTGGCGGTACTTCATAAACGACATCCCAACCTTTCAGATTTGGATTAGTTTGGCAGGCCCACGGTAGATAGAATACTTGGGTCGCCTGTTGAGCCATAATATAGACATCAGGAACATCTAAATGAGTGCTTTGGTTGATTTCAACTAGCCCTATATGTTCATGAGTCCTTCTAGTCTCCTTCGGCTGAAACCAATAACATTTGAAGACTACGACATTCGGTGGGTTTTCACCATAGAACAGAAGTTCATAAATTGCTTCAACTCTCCCATAATACTCGGTACCTCCTTCGTCGATAGCAGATACACAACAATTTGCAGACTTTCGGTCGGCCATAGATAGCTCTTTGCCATAGGTATGAAAGCGATACCCGTTGATGTCGTACTTGTCAAATGAACGGACCTTATAGTCAAAACCATTAGCGACTTGTCTCAATTCGGCATCCATAGACTCTGAATTAGCCTACAAGTTTAATATGAAAGGATTGTTGCATTATGCACAAATTAGCGAATGAAATGAAATTGTCTAATAGAAATTACCGTTTGTTTGAACCAAGAGATGAAACCGGGATAGCCACCTCCTTGCTTTGCGAGAAGCTCATACTCTTCGACGGAATCCTTTTGGATCTCCGCTCCATACGAGAATATGGCGACGTATCGACTGTATGACATATCCAGGAATAAGAGTAGTTCAAAGGAAATAGAAGTTGCGAAACAATGTACCGAGAACTTACTCGATGTACGGCCGCACTTCTATCAGGTTGTTGAAGATATACAACGAAATGGTCCGCCATTCTTCGTTATCCAAAGATACTGGATGTGAAACACTAGCTGGTGCGAGATTCCCTTTGAATAGGCTGAGGTTGGATCCACCCTTTTTAGGCTCGTCAGCATTGTACCGAGGCTTCGGATTATGCAAATGACGATTTTTGGCTTCATAGTGCGCTGTTACGAAGTTTTCCGCCTCCTCTGTGATGAATGCCTCAGCCATCGATGCTTCAATTCTATGTTTATTTTTACATTTTTCTCGAAGCGTCTTCTGCATCCTCTCAGTTGGGTAGCACCAACGATTTTGCACGGCCCCCCCAATCTTGCCTCGGTCGGGAGATGCAAAATCAAATGCTGCATTGGATTAAAGAAGCCCGGTGGAAAGATCATCTCTAACTTGCAGATCAACTCCGGCGCCAACTCTTCCATTTCTTCTAGCACGCCAGGCGATAGTTCTTTCGCACAAAGAACACGGAAGAAATAGCTGAGTTCTGCCAGTACTAGCCATTCATCCTCAGGGATGAAGCCACGCAACATCACCGGCATTACCCGCTCAATCCATATGTGCCAATCATGACTCTTGAGACCAAATATCTTCAGTTTATCAAGATTCGCTCCCCTCTTTAGATTCGCTGCATACCCATCGGGGAACATCAACTGCTGTTGCACCCACAAGAGAATTTCCCTCATAGCTGGCCTTCCAAGATTGAACCATGCCTTTGGCTTCGTCCAGTTCTGCTTTCCTTTCGGTTCTTTCATGTTTTGTAATGGCCTATCACATAGCGCCTCCAGATCGACTCTAGCCTTAGTATTATCCTTTGACTTCCCATCTATGCCGAACAATGTACCAAAAAGTGCCTCGGCGATATTCTTCTCAGTGTGCATCACATCGATGTTGTGTGGGAAAAGGAGGTCTTTGAAGTAAGGCAGATCCCATAAGCATGTTTTGTGAGTCCACGCATGCTTAGTATTATACCCCTTGAAGTACCCTGGACGTTGTGGATCTGGCTCGAGAGCGTTTAACTGATCCAGGGTCTGTTGGCCTGTCAATGCAGGTGGTGCAGAGTTTTTGACAACTCTACCCCTGATGAAGTTCTTCTTGTCTTTCCTGAACTTATGGCAAGGATCCAGGAACTGTCTATGCATGTCGAAGCAAGAAAACTTGCGACCGGCCTGAAGCCAACGAAACTCAAGAGCTCCCTTGCATGTGGGGCACGGGAACCTTCCATGCACACACCAGCCAACGAATAGCGCATACGCCGGCAAGTCATGCGTCGAGTACATGTACCAGACACGCATTATGAAGTTCTGTTTGCTAAAGGCGTCGTATGTCTTGAACCCATTATCCCAGGCTTCTTGCAATTCGTCCTTAAGCGGCTGCATGTACACATTCATATTTTTTCCCGGATAGTTGGGTCCTGGAATTATCAACGTCAGGAAAATGTTCTTTCTTTGCATAATCTGTCCGGGGGGGAGATTGAGTGGAAAGACAAATACGGGCCAACAACTGTATTGGGCTGCCGTCATACCAAACACCCTGAACCCATCCGTGCTGATGCCGACTCGAGGATGCCTCGGATCTGCCGCTTTGTCAGCATGTAATTCATCAAACTTTTTCCACGCAACACCATCCGATGTGTGTACCATCATCAGATTCCCATCTGCATCTAGTTCGGTTCTTTTGCCTGTTTTGTGCCATGTCATCGGTCTGGCCGTCTCTTCAACCATGAAAATACGTTGAAGTCTTGGTACGATTGGCATATACCGAAGAACACTAACGGGGATTTTGGTCTGTGTCTTCTCACCCATACCGTTGTCTACCACAATATACCTGGAAGACTTGCAAATGGGACAATAGTTCAAGTCCGCATAGTCAAGCCTAAATAAGGCACATCCTTTCTCACAGGCATGTATCTTCTCATACGGCATCTTCAGTGCACAGAGGATTTTGTCCGACTGGTACAGGTTTGCAGGCATTACATGGCCTTTGGGTAGAAAGCGTCCAAATACTGTCATAATTGCGTCATAGCATTCTCTGCCCAAGTTGAACTGAGCCTTCAGAGCCATTACTTGTGGGATGGCATCCAACTGACAAAGCTCAGTGTGCTCGTGGAGCGGACGTTTCGAAGACTCCAACATTTCATTGAAGGCCTTTGCAGATTCCTCCATCTCCTCGTCCGAATCCCGAGCATCATCATAGCCTTGCACCATGTTTTCCATCCCGGTACCATGCTCGTCGGTGCGACGACGATCCACCTCAGCTCGGTCACGTTGGGCAGACTCACCATGAAATATCCACAACATATAATCGGGCGTAAAACCACTCTTTTGCAGGTGTTTGCCCATTTCAGCCTCTGTCTTCTTTTCCCAATTGCCGCACTGGAAACAGGGGCACCAGGTTTTCTTTTGGCCATTTGCAAATGCGGCTTGCACAAACCCCTTAGTTTTCGTGAACCATTCAGCGCTCCATTTGTTCTGACCAGTGTGACCAGTATACATCCAAGCACGGTCACTCATCTTAACTTTTAGAGCTACTGGACACACAACAATTATATATGTAATTCACCATGTATATATTCATTAGTTGATCTACTTTGTCAATTTTATTACGTCCATGCAACCTACACTCTAATAGGTAATGATAGGTCCTAATCCCACCCGTGTATGTGTAGATTGGGTTCATTTTCCCATGCTATGCTCCGGATCCGACGCAAAATTTTGGCAGCACCTCCCCGCTGTTCTCCTGATACACGTCTCTGCAATAAACAGAGAGGATGTGTACCCGGAGAACAACAGGGGAGGCACTGACGAAATATATGCGTCGGATCCGGAGCAAAGCATATGGGAAAACGAACCCAATCTACACATACTCGGGCTGTCCATGGATAGCGTTGGACAATTTGAAAGAATCAAGGTTATAAATATGCAAATGCATGCATATTTATAACTATGACGCTTTCGAACGGGAGACACATATTGGTTACGCATACTGATGATTCAAGACACATATATAGCTAGCTATCAAGTTTGATCGGAATAGATCAAGTAATTAATGGGGGAGGAGGACTTGTCATTTGTGCTCACCCACGAACGAAGGGGCAAAGCTCGTCAAACGCACGGCGAGGTCGTCGAACACCAAACCTCGCAGCGATGAAACAACTGCACATTTAAAACTACACGATCAACACAATTATATATGCTGTTTTTCATAACAAAATCGAAAAATATATGACCTAACTAATAATTCACAAATATATGACCCCGTCGGCCTCTGGAAGGCCAAAGAACACCTTTTTCGGAGGTGTCGGTGGTCGGGGTGTCCTGTCGGTGTCGGGGTGCCGTGTCGGGGTCGGGGTGCTATTTCGGGGTCGGGGGGTCGGGGTGTCGTGTCGATGTCGGGGTAGTGCCGTGTCGGTGTCGGGGTGTTGTTTCGGGGTCGGGGTGTGGTGTCGGGGTCAGGGTGTCAGGTCAGGCTCGGGGTCGGGGTGTCGGGTCAGGCTCGGGGGGTCGGGGTGTCGGGGTCGGGGTCAGGGTGTCGGGGTCGGGGTGTCGGGGTCGAGGTCGGGGTCGGGGTGTCGGTTCAGGCCCGGGGTCGGGGTGTCGGGGTCGGGGTCGGGGTCTCGGGGTCGGGTTGTCGGGTCGGGGTGCCGGGTCGGGGTCGGGGTGCCGTTTCGTTGTCGGGGTCGAGGTGTCGGGTCAGGCCCGGGGTCGGGGTCTCGGGGTCGAGGTGTCGGGCTGGGTGCCGGGTCGGGGTCGGGGTCTCAGGGTCGGGGTGTTGGGTCAGGCTCGGGGTCGGGGTCTCGGGGTCGGGGTGTCTGGTCGGGGTGCCGGGTCGGGGTCGGGGTGCCGTGTCGGTGTCGGGGTAAGGGTGGGTGTGGTGTCAGGGTGTCGGTGTTGGGGTGTCGTGTCGGTGTTGGGGTCGGGGTCTCGGGGTCGGGGTGTCGGGTCGGGTGCCGGGTCGGGGTCGGGGTGCCGTGTCGGTGTCGGGGTCGGGGTGTCGGGTCAGGCTCGGGGTCGGGGTGTTGGGGTCAGGGTCGGGGTTGGGGTGTCGGGGTCGGGGTCGGGGTGTCGGGGTCGGGGTCGGGGTCGGGGTGTCGGGGTCGGGGTCTAGGGGTCGGGGTGTCGTGTCGGGGTGCCGGGTCGGGGTCGAGGTGCCGTGTCGGGTCGGGGTGCCGTGTCGGGTCGGGGTTTTTTCCTCTTTTTTCCTTTTCTTCTTCTTCCTACTCTCCCTTTTCTTTCTTTTCTTCCTTTTTTTCCTTCTTCTTCTTCTTCTTCTTGTTCCTCCTTTCGTTTTTCCTCTTCTTCTTCTCCTCCTCTCCTCTTTTTTCTTCTTCCTCTTCCTCTTCTTCTTTTTTCTTCTCCTCCTCCTCTTCTTCTTCTTCCTTTCCTTTTTCCTCTTCTTCTTCTTCTTCTTCTTCTTCTCCTCCTCTCCTCTTTTTCTCTTCTTCTTCTTCTTCTTCTTCTTCTTCTTCTTTCCTCAAACTAAACTAAACCTAAAACTAAACCTAAAACTAAAACTAAAACTAAAACTAAATCTAAACTAAACATGAACCTAAAACTAATAAAACAGAAAAAAGGAAAAAACTAAATCTAAACCTAAAATTAAACTAAAACTAAACCTAAAACTAAAACTAAAACTAAATCTAAACTAAAACTAAAAAGAATAAAAAACAGAAAAAATCTAGAAAAAAAGGAGGGGGGCTCACCTGGGGCAGGGCCGGTGGAGGAGGGGGCGGGGCGGTGGAGGAGGCCCCCGGTGGAGGAGCTGGCCGGGGCGTGGGGGCGGCCTGGGGCGGCGGGGGGCCGGGCCCGCGGCGGTGGGGCGCGGGGCGCCGGGGGGCCGGGGCGCCGGGGCGGGGGGGGGGGGGGCGACGGGGTGGTGGGGCGGCGGGGGGCCGGGGCGGTGGGGCGACGGGGCGGCGGGGGCGACGGGTGGTGGGGCGACGGCGGCGGCGGTGGGGTGGGAAGTGGTGGCGGGGCGCGTTGGCGAGGAGAGAACAGAGAGTAACGGGCGGGGGGGTACGGGCCGTTAGGTAGTGTCCTCTTTGCCGTCCACCTCTCTTTGCCGTCCGCCCTTTTGCCTCTTTGCCGTCTGCTGGCAGACGGCAAAGAGGTGGGTCATTAAGTTTTTTCCAAACGGGCGGGGGGTGGGGGCCACCTCTCTCTTTGCCGTCTGCCAGCGGACGGCAAAGAGCTTCTTTGCCGTCTGCCATTTCTTTGCCGTCTGCTTTTGGGTAGCTGATGGCAAAGAGCTTCTTTGCCGTCCGCTAGCTGACGGCAAAGAGCTGGCAGATGGCAAATGAATTGATTCCAGTAGTATGCAGATTGAAGATCATCGAGTGCAGAAAAGAAGAAATATAAGATATTGGGTTCATTAACACAAATCTCATAGATGAATATATTGTTAAAAAGAATGCCAAACAAGCTGAGGCCAACTTGCTCAAATCGTTGGTAATAAATCAAAATAAATATAAAGTACTCTTTCCTTAGAACTTCAAGTGAGTATTACTGTCTTGTGCATATTCGGTTTCCCTTAGTAATCGGGGTTATAGTAATGTAATTAATTGATGAGTTATGCATGCGTGCGTAGCTTCCACTATATTCTCCTGGAGATTAAGCTTGAGCAGGGACTAGTAATCGTCTTAGACTCGAGAGGAAAAGATCCCGAGACCTATGCGGACATGACTAAAATTCTCAACAAGTAAGTTCAATCGATCATTATCGCACCATATCGGCAACTTTTTGTTCATTTCCTGATATCTCAAGTAATCGGGGTTTGGAAAGAGTTCACTGCAGAAGCTCCGGGACTGCCGAGGGAGCTCCGATATACATACCCGAAAGTAAGTACTACTAGCTAGTTACTTCCGCGCATCTCCCGTTTATTCTAGCTACTTTCATCAATGCAATTTACAATGCTTGATTATCAGTTTGATTGACCTCTATTTCTCGTAAAGTTCTTGTGGCTGGAACAAGGGAATGATTACTGTGGATACTACGTGTGCGAGTTCATCTACAATGCGACTTGCAAAAATAAGTGGGGCTACTCTCAAAGACAATTTGATGTGCGTAAGCAATAATATTCACAATTTCATTTTATTACACCATCATTTCTGTTCAGTTTCATTCATATATATGTATTAACCCCCTTCTTCAAATTAGACTTGGCAGATGCGAAATGAACTCATACCAGAAGATCACATCAAAGCAATTCAAGAGGAATTGGAGGGATTCTTTTTTGACCACATCATCAATAAAGCCGGAGAATACCATGTTGAAGCTGAGTTATTATATAATTAGGTGAGATTATATTGTAAGAGATCTTAGTATTGTATATATGTAGCCAGTAGCGTTGGATCAATATACGAAAACTTGTTGTTCGCGCAATCTCTCGGAGAAGGAGAGGTCGATATCACTTCTCTCGATATGCATGACGAACTTCTGTACTTAATGGTTTCCTTCACTTACTTACTAGCTAGCGTGTCGAGGGCCTCTCTATACATACATTACGTAGCGTCGACCAAGCATAGAGATAAGAGAGGACACTTCTCTCTATCAATTAATTAGTTATCTAACACAATATATGAAACACCATAATTAACCATACAAAACCCCCCAAATCCCCCCCCCCTTTATAAAAAACCAAAACCGTAGCCCCTAAAAAGCTGACGCGTGGATGCCTTTTGGTCCCGGTTGGTGCCACCAACCGGGACCAAAGGCCCAACTGCCTGGGCTCGCCGCAGCGGCCACGTGGAGGCCCATTTGTCCCAGTTCGTATAAGAACCAGGACTAAAGGCCTAGGGCTTTATTAACGACCGTTTAGTCCCGGTTCCTACACCGGGACAGATGGGCCTTACGAACAGGGACAAATGGCCCATTTTCTACTAGTGTCATGGAGCGGCATCAACATGCCGTGGTGAAAATTTTGTCCCATTTGGGGCAGGTTTGGGTATAAGCTTCTCACAAACCAGAGCTTCTCACAACAAGCATGATGGTTTTGATAGGGAACGTACCACCTTTGGGGACGGGACGATATCCGTTGCCTCTTATTGCTTTCAAAAAATTTCTAGTGTCAACATAGAACAACATGAGTGTTGTGTTTCATCTTGGAATTTTTCGGGGTTCGTTTTGCCTTTTTTATACATTAACTAGGGTTTCTAGGCATTTTATATGCATAATTCAAATTTGAAGTACAAGCACATGCTCCAATGCACCAATGTTGGTTGAAAAATCACATGTGTGTCCTTGGGTGAATTTCTAGGTTCCATGCAAGAGATGGGAATGAAATTCAAACACCATGGCACTGTTGATTGCCGGAAAAACGTTGAGATGCCTGGTTTTAAATTCTAGTAAATCAGAAACTCGTTTGAAATTCATTAAACTTGGCATGCTATCATGGAGCGGCATCAACATGCCGTGGCAAAAATTTTGTCCCATTTGGGGCAGGTTCGGGTATAAGCTTCTCACAAACCAGAGCTTCTCACAGCAACCATGATGGTTTCGATAGGGAACTTACCACCTTTGGGGACGGAACGATATTATTTGCCTCTTATTGCTTTCAAAAAAATTTCTAGTGTCAACATAGAACAATGATGACCCACAAGTATAGGTGATCTATCGTAGTCCTTTCGATAAGTAAGAATGTCGAAACCAATGAGGAGCAGAAGGAAATGATAAGAGGTTTCCAGCAAGGTATTCTTTGCAAGTACTGAAATAAGTGGTAACAAATAGTTTTGTGATAAGATAATTTGTAATGAGCAACAAGTAACAAAAGTAAATAAGGTGCAGCAAGATGGCCCAATCCTTTTTGTAGCAAAGGACAAGCCTGGACAAACTCTTATAAGATGTAAAGCGCTCCTGAGGACACATGGGAATATCGTCAAGCTAGTTTTCATCACGCTCATATGATTCGCGTTCGGTAATTTGATAATTTGGTATGTGGGTGGACCGGTGCTTGGGTGCTGCCCTTTCTTGGACAAGCATCCCACTTATGATTAACCTCTATTGCAAGCATCCGCAACTACAACAAAAGTATTAAGGTAAACCTAACCATAGCATGAAACATATGGATCCAAATCAGCCCCTTACGAAGCAACGCATAAACTAGGGTTTAAGATTCTGTCACTCTAGCAACCCATCATCTACTTATTACCCCCCAATGCATTCCTCTAGGCCCAAATGATGGTGAAGTGTCATGTAGTCGACGTTCACATAACACCACTAGAGGAGAGACAACATACATCTCATCAAAATATCGAATGAATATCAAATTCACATGACTACTAATAGCAAGATGATAACCCACAAGTATAGGGGATCGCAACAGCTTTCGAGGGTAGAGTATTCAACCCAAATTTATTGATTCGACACAAGGGGAGTCAAAGAATATTCTCAAGTATTAGCAGCTGAGTTGTCAATGCAACCACACCTGGAAACTTAGTAACTGCAGCAAAGTGTTTAGTAGCAAAATAATATGATAGTGGCGGTAGCGGCAACAAAAGTAAAGACAGCAAAAGTAATGTTTTTGGTATTTTGTAGTGATTGTAACAGTAGCGGCGGAAAAGTAAATAAGCGAGAACCAGTATATGGAAAACTCGTTGGCACCGGATCATTGATGGATAATTATGCCGGATGCGGTTCATCATGTAACAGTCATAACATAGGGTGAGACAGAACTAGCTCCAATTCATCAATGTAATGTAGGCATGTATTCCGTATATAGTCATACGTGCTTATGGAAAAGAACTTGCATGACATCTTTTGTCCTACCCTCCCGTGGCAGCGGGGTCCTATTGGAAACTAAGGGATATTAAGGTCTCCTTTTAATAGAGAACCGAAACAAAGCATTAGCACATAGTGAATACATGAACTCCTCAAACTATGGTCATCGCCGGGAGTGGTCCCAATTATTGTCACTTCGGGGTTGCCAGATCATAACACATAGTAGGTGACTATAGACTTGCAAGATAGGATCAAGAACTCACATATATTCATGAAAACATAATAGGTTCAGATCTGAAATCATGGCACTCGGGCCCTAGTGACAAGCATTAAGCATAGCAAAGTCATAGCAACATCAATCTCAGAACATAATGGATACTAGGGATCAAACCCTAACAAAACTAACTCGATTACATGATAAATCTCATCCAACCCATCAGCGTCCAGCAAGCCTACGATGGAATTACTCACGCACGGCGGTGAGCATCATGAAATTGGTGATGGAGGATGATGACGACGGCGACAAATCCCCCTCTCCAGAGCCCCGAACGGACTCCAAATCAGCCCTCCCGAGAGGTTTTAGGGATTAGCGGCGGCTCCGCATCGTAAAACGCGATGATTTCTTCTCTCTGATTTTTTTCTCTCCGAAAGAAAATATATAGAGTTGGAGTTGGCGTCGGAGGGTTTCGAGGGGGCCCACGAGGTAGGGGGCGCGCCCTAGGGGGGCGCGACCCCCACCCTCGTGAGAAGGGTGTGGGCCCCCTGGTCTTCATCTTTGGCGAGGATTTTTTATTATTTTTTCTAAGATGTTCCGTGGAGTTTCAGGTCATTCTGAGAATATTTGTTTTCTGCACATAAAACAACACCATGGCAATTCTGCTGAAAATAACGTCAGTCCGGGTTAGTTCCATTCAAATTATACAAGTTAGAGTCCAAAACAAGGGCAAAAGTGTTTGGAAAAGTAGATACGACGGAGATGTATCAACTCCCCCAAGCTTAAACCCTTGCTTGTCCTCAAGCAATTCAGTTGACAAACTGAAAGAAAGAAAGAAAAACTTTTACAAACTATGTTTGCTCTTGTTGTTGTAACTATGTCAAGCCAACATTCAAGTTTTCAGCATAGATCATAACTAACCACACTTGCAATAATTCTCAAGTCTCATCATTACTCATATCAATAGCATAATCAACTAGCAAGTCATAATAGTAAATCTCGGATGACAAGACTTTCTCAAAACAATCATAATATGATATAACAAGATGGTATCTCGCTAGCCCTTTCTGAGACCGCAAAACATAAATGCACAGCACCTTGAAAGATCAAGGACTGACTAGACATTGTAATTCATGGTAAAAGAGATCCAATCATAGTCATACCCAATATAAATTAACAGTAATGAATGCAAATGACGGTTGCGCTCTCCAGCTAGTGCTTTTTGATAAGAGGGTGATGACTCAACATAAAAGTAAATGGATAGGCCCTTCACAGAGGGAAGCAGGGATTTGTAGAGGTGCCAGAGCTCGGTTTTGAAATAGAGATAAATTGTATTTTGAGCGGTATACTTTCATTGTCAATGTAACAACTAAGAGATGGCGATATCTTCCATACTAAACACATTATAGGCGGTTCCCAAACAGAATGGTAAAGTTTATACTCCCCCTCCACCAACAAGCACCAATCCATGGCTTGCTCGAAACAACGAGTGCCTCCAACATACATCAGGTCCCAGGGGGAGTTTTGTTTGCAATTAATTTTGATTTAGTTTGCATAAAGCATGGGACCGGGCATCCCGGTGACCAGCCATTTTCTCGTGAGTGAGGAGCGGAGTCCACTCCTCTTGAGAATAACCCGCCTAACACAGAACATAAGGACATCCTTTATTGATACATGAGCTATTCGAGCATACAAAACATAATGTTTATTTGAAGGTTTAGAGTTTGGCACATACAAATTTACTTGGAACGGCAGGTAGATACCGCATATAGGAAGGTATGGTGGACTCATCTGGAATAACTTTGGGGTTTAAGGGATTGGATGCACAAGCAGTATTCCCGCTTAGTACAAGTGAAGGCTAGCAAAAGACTGGGAACCGACCAACTAGAGAGCGACAACAACCATGTACATGCATTGAAATTAATAAACAATGGATGCAAGCATGAGTAGGATATAATCCACCATGAACATAAATATTGTGAAGGCTATGTTGATTTTGTTTCAACTACATGCGTGAACATGTGCCAAGTCAAGTCACTTAAATCATTCAAAGGAGGATACCACCCCATCATACCACATCATAATCATCTCAATAGCATGTTGGCATACATGGTAAATCATTATAACTCATAGCTAATCAAGCATGGCACAAGCAACTATGATCTCTAATTGTCATTGCAAACATGTTTATTCATAATAAGCTGAATCAAGAACAAGGAACTCATCATATTTACAAAAACAAAAGAGGTCGAGTTCATACCAGCTTTTCTCATCTCAGTCAGTCCATCATATATCATCATAATTGCCTTTCACTTGCACGACCGAACGGTGTGAATAATAATAGGAGTGCACGTGCATTGGACTAAGCTGGAATCTGCGAGCATTCAGTAAACAGGAGAAGACAAGGCAATATGGGCTCTTGGTTAAATCAACAATAATGCATATAAGAGCCACTTCAACAATTTAATTATGGTCTTCCCCTACTGATCCCCAAAGAAAAGAAAAGAAATAAAACTATTTACACGGGAAAGCTCCCAACAAGCAAAAGAAGAACGGGAAATATTTTTGGGTTTTCTTTTTAATTATTACAACTACAGCAGAAAAATAAACTACTACTAATTTTTTGGTTTTTCTTAAGGTTTAACAAACACACAAGAAAAAAACAGGAAAAAGAAAATAAACTAGCATGGATATTACAGTGAAAAAGTATGGGCACCGACATCTAGCAATGAGTGTGTGTGAACATAAATGTAATGTCGGTGAGAAATACGTACTCCCCCAAGCTTAGGCTTTTGGCCTAAGTTGGTCTATGGCCTCGGCTGCCCTGGCGGATATCCATAATAATAGTTGTTGGGGTCGTACTGTGATGAGGAAGAAGACTCTGACTGCCACTGGCTGACAGTCATCTCTGGATCCCAAGAATAAACAGATTGTCGTGGAGGCTCATCTTGTGGTTCCTGTTTCGGGGCTGATGCAGGATTCTTGTAAGCTTGGACGGCAGCCCACGTAACGAGGTAGGGTCCTACAAAATTAAATAGAGAAGGAGCAGGCAGGATGATGTTTGTTAAAGAACAATTGATATTTAAGCTCTCCTACCCTATTCTTAACAATAAAATCATGTGCCACAATACTTTTATGATCTACATAAACACGGGGTAGCACCTTTTCTTCCTTCTCAGCATGCCTAATAGGTATGTTAAAATGTGCAGCTAGGCGTGTGGCATAGACGCCTCCAAAGATGGGACCCTTAGTACGGTTCATACTTAACCGTCTAGCAATAATACCGCCCATACTAAAAGTGTTATCACTGTATAAACCGTGGTGCAAAATAATTATATCAGGGATACTAAGGTTTCCACTGTTTCCACGTCCAATTAAACAATGACTAGCAAATAATGCAAAGTAACGTAAAACAGGAAAATGTATGCTAGTGATTCGTGCATCGGAAACCTTTCTAGTTTCTCCTACAGTGATATTTTCAATGAACCCAGCCACATCATCATGACGTGGTTCTTCTGTCTTGCCCTCAAAAGGGATTAAACAAATCCGACAGAAATCATAAAGTGACATCTCCTTATGCTCATCATATAAATGAAACTCCACCGTAGGTGGTGAGTTCCTAGAATGAAAATGAAAGTTTTGCACAAAAGTATTTGTGAGTAAGAGATACTAATCGCATTGGTCGTGGAGGAAAGCGGTGAGGCCTGCATTGTGAGCCAATTCATGAAAATCTTCATAGATACCGGCTGCTCTTAAGAAACCTTCAGAGGGCCATTCACAAGCCCGAATCTCCACGGTGTGTGGCAAATTATACTTAGGCTTCGATGCCTTTTCCTTCGAGCTTTGGCTTGATGAGCCCCTCAAATCTCCTCATTTTTTCTGAAATAATATGAAATTCTTAGTAACTTCAAACAAAAATGAACCAACTTCAATAAAACTGATAGCAACTACTCCTACAAGTGCCTAGAGCCTATATCAAGCATTAGAACGACTTAGAACCATATAAATTTGACATGCAAGCTCAAGAACATGGTCACCTATGCAGCAAAAATTTGCAAAGAATAAAGCACTAGAACAAAAACTAATTGGACCAATGGAGGAGTCACATACCAAGGAACAATCTCCCCAAGCAGTTTTGCGAGAGGTGCTTTGAGCAAGGAGATCAAAAATCGCAGCAAAAGGGGTTGGAACTCGTGCTTGAGTTGGCTTTTCGGGTTTGTGTGAGACAGAGGAAGAAGATGGGTGCTGGGATAAGTGGAGGAGGGCCACCGTGGGCCTACGAGGCAGGGGGGCGCGCCCTAGGGGAGGGCGCCCACCACCCTCGTGGCCAGGTGGCAGCTCCTCCCGCGGTAATTTTTGCATAGTAAATCCTCAAATATTCCCGAAAAAATCATATTAAATTTGCACGGTATTCCGAGGACTTCTATTTTTGGGATATTTTTATATTGCACGGATAAGTCAGGAAACAGACAGAAAAATACTATTTTTACTTTATTTAATATAAATAACAGAAAGTATAGAGAGGGTACATAAGGTTGTGCTTCTAGTTTCATCCATCTCATGCTCATCAAAAAGAATCCACTAACAAGGTTGATCAAGTCTTCTTAACAAACTCATTCCGATAATCATGAAACCGGAGAAATTTCGAATAACACTAAGTTACCTCAACGGGGATATGCACATCCCCAATAATAAGAATATCATATTTCTTCTTGACAATAGGAAGAGGAAATTCAAAACCTCCAAATATAATTGATGGAATTTTTCCAATAGAGTTGATACTATGAACTTGAGGTTGTTTCCTCGAAAAGTGTACCGTATGCTCATTAACATTAACATGAAAAGTGACATTGCCTTTGTTGCAACCAATAACAGCCCATGCAGTATTAAGAAAAGGTCTTCCAAGAATAATAGACATACTATCATCCTTGGGAATATCAAGTATAACAAAGTCCGTTAAAATAGTAACGTTTGCAACCACAACAAGAACATCCTCACAAATACCGATAGGTATAGCAGTTGATTTATCAGCCATTTGCAAAAGATATTTTAGTAGGCGTCAGCTCACTACTAGCAAAAGGCCTACTAATGGCGTACCAGTTTTGCCTACTAATGGCGCATCACTGGTGCGCCATTAGTATCATGCCACTAGTATTTATTACTAATGGCGCACCACTGGTGCGCCATTAGTATCTGGTATACTAATGGCGCACCACCCATTGCGCCATTAGTATATAACACCATGCGCCATTAGTATGCCTCCCAGGGGCCATATTTAACCATGTGCTTTGGCACACTAATGGCGCACTGCGGATGGATGCGCCATTAGTATACTTGGCATACTAATGGCGCACTGTTTGGTGATGCGCCATTAGTATACTTTGGCATACTAATGGCACACTCTGTAGTGATGCGCCATTAGTATGAATATTAGGTTTTATTTTTTTTACTTTTCTAATTTTTGCACAGGTTACAAAATATATTATTTGACAGAATATAGACAGTAGCACACAGAAACAGCAGATTCATCGAATACAATAGAAGATTAGTCTCCGAATACAATTCATCATATTAGTCTCCGAATTCAAAAGACCGAACAAAGATAAAACATTAAAAGTCTCGAGACCGCGAGTATCGAGTTTGTCGGAAGAAATACTAATCCTAACAAGTTCTACTAATCATCATCATACAGCTTCTACTCGTTATTAATAACAAGTCATACGATCATCATCTTGATAGTCATCGAACCAACCCTACTTAATTGTTCTTAGCACATGATCATCTCA
The DNA here is from genome assembly GCF_056163025.1 of Triticum urartu. NCBI lineage: Eukaryota > Viridiplantae > Streptophyta > Magnoliopsida > Poales > Poaceae > Triticum > Triticum urartu. Next base: position 641,719,219 of record NC_141879.1, on the reverse strand, counting down.
GTATTAGGCAAGACCTAAATACCCTATTTAAGCTAAAATAGCATAAAACAATATAGACCCTGACTCTCCATTATGGAGAATGGAGAACATCCTGTCTCCAATTCTTTCGCTTCGCTTCCTTTTGCTTCCAAGAACCTCCTTACGACTGTCCATACATTTTTTCCATCCTTTGATTTTCATGTCTCCACTTCTTTTAGAAATCTCGTATGGACAGTTGAGATTCGTAGGATGACCTGGCTGTATGTTCAAAACATTAAGACTACCTTTCTTATACATCAAATGAGGCACACCATTCTCTGGGATTATCTGTTGAAAAACATAGTAATAACTTCATATTTAGCAATGATGTACTAGTTTTAGAAGTATGCAAAACATGCACGGATGTCGTAATAGTAAAAATCTTACTAGGGTATCTCCATGGTAGTTACCGTAGTTGAACACATGCACTAGTGGCACGTATTTACCATAATGTTGAGGAGTTTGATTGTGGATATTGTAATTCTCAATGTCAGTACAAAATCTGACCAGATGATTTTTCTCCTTGTAAGTTGTTAATTCGGAGCCATCGGTGTAGTGGGTTTTGTCTACCATCTCCCGCACATTCTTTGAACAATAAAAATAAGCTGTCAATGGAAATAAGCTGTCAACTATTTTGAAATAAACAATATAAATTAGTTAATAATTAACTATGTTTGAGAAACTCACATAGCGGTAGAACTGGAGGCGTATCAACAAGGACCCAAATGTCCATATTGTCTTGGTTGATGTCAGGATTACCAAGATCCATGGTGATAAGCATACCCTCATCAAAACCATACATCTTGCAAAATGCTTCCCAATTTTTGCAACCAAAATGGGTTACGCTCTCAGAATTATATAGATTTACTTCAAAGTCCACATCGTGATGAGTCCTTAGGTGAATTTTCTTTGTTTCGGAAATTTCATGGTCTTCAAAATCCATCCTCTCCAAGACATAGCGTTTTGCATGGCATGGGATAAGCTATACTCGAATTGTAAAAGATGAAAATTACACGTTGAAATAGTTGAAGTCATGCTTAATTATGAAAATAACACTTGTCGTCGTTGTGTACCGTTTCAACTTCGAAGGTCTCCTCGAGCTTAATGGTGAAGCGCCGATCATCGTCCAGGTGAGGCATGTCGCACAGACCTCGATCGTCATGGCACCAGTGGCACTCCCCCGGGAGACTTTCGTCGACCGATGACAACATATCCTACGTTCATAATTCAAAACTACATCGTTTAGGGTTTGTCGACACCGAGGCATCCTAAAAGCTAAGCTTTTATCATTTACGGTTTGTCGACACCGAGGCACCCTAAAAGCCTAAGCTTTCATCATTTAGGTTCTTATCGACACCGAGGCACCCTAAAAGCCAAGGTTTTATCATTTAGGGTTTGTCGACGCCGAGGCACCCTAAAAGCCTAAGCTTTCATCATTTAGGTTCTTATCGACACCGAGGCACCCTAAAACCTATGGTTTAATGCAGCAAGAATAAAGGGGCAGTTGATCCTACTTAATTAAGTACTAAGATACCCCGGCCCATGCATTAGTCACAAGTACCCCATATGTCCTATTTTAGCAAAGTCATGCTAAAATTCACGGAAAATTTATGCATGACCTTTGCTGAAAATAGGACATATGGAGTACCCGAATTTGCCGGAACAGAAGTTAATCGACATTCCAGCAAACTCAAGGGCCTCTCGGGGTACCTGCAAATTCATCACGACACGATGGTCGGAGACAAAACCCAACAAACTAGCAAAGTTACTAACGTGTTTACAGAAATTGTTTTCTGTAAAAGATGATCATCATCTTTACAAGTCATTCTCAATGTGATCACAAGTAATTTAGAGGCATCACAAGTAATTCCCTGTCCATTTGTCCCTCCCCAACTAGATACTAAAGTAGCACTGTTGATGCCCTGTTATTGTTGAACTTTATGACAGTATATACAACAACTTATCCTAAATGTGGCTAGAACTGCAGATTTACAAATTAAAGGACACAAACTCAAGCAAGCTTCCTGAACAATACCCTGACAGAAAACATAGGAGAAGCAATGAATTTCTATAACTAGTAAGAACAAGGGGATGATTTTAGCAAGTTAAGTGCAGCTCTAGCACCCTGTGCATGAAATGTATCATGTATCAAACCATCAATTAACCGCTGAACCTAATTGGCTACTACTCCCTAATGCACTCCAGGCTGTCAAAGTATAGCACAGGAGCAACGATATTAAACCTAGTAGCACTACTGAACCTAATTGAACCTAGGCAATACTCCAACTGAATGATGGACCATGCATGTTCTATCTCACTACTAAACCCCAAGAGAAAAATTCAGTAACAAATGGAGTAACAGATTAACAAATTACAATACACAAGAACTAAACTTTGGTTAACTGAATGCATTAGCTACTGAGTTGTCCAGATTAACAAACTACAATGCACAAATCGCATGTCATCATCAGTAACAAAATTCAGATTAACAGATTACTTCCATATGTCAATTTTAGAAGAAAAGGAACGAATTACTAGCATTGCATCTCTACTGAACTGAACATGTGGAAAATGACAAATGTTGTCTGATGTTGAACAAATGGCATGAAAGACATTGTCTGTCTAAACCTAGGAACACAGTCATTACTGTCTGTCTATCTAAACCTAATTGAACCTAGGCATTATTGTCTGTCTAAACCTAGTGCACAAACCTAATTGAACCTAATTGAACCTATGAACAAATGGCCCTACTGAACCTAATTGAACCTAGGAATTACTGTCTGTCTAAACCTAGTGCACAAACCTGAAGTGTTGAGACACAAGACACGATCCAGGGGAGCTAGGGAGGGATGGAATGGGGAGGAAGGGTGGAGAGGGAGGAAGGAGGAAGGAGGAGAGGTACCTGGGCGGGCGCGGCCGGTCGCCGGAGGGGTCGGGGTCGGGGATGGGGTCGGGGTCGGCGGCGGCGGTGGCGTCGAAGGGATGGCTCGAGGGCGTCCGAGCTCGTCCGGGTCCTTGTAGTCGAAGAGGAAGATGGCGAGGGGCCGACGCCGGGAGGCTGTCGGTGACGGCGAGGTCGCGGAGGCGTCGGCGATGGCGGAGCTGCAGTGGTGGGGGGCGCGGGGGCGGCGGCGCACGTAGGGGCGGCGGTGGGTCGGTGCAGCGGACGGGGGGGGGACTGGATCTGGCGAAAGGGAAGGGCGAAGGGGTCAGGTGAGTTGGAGCTAGGGGGAAGATTACTAATGGCGCACCCCCGAGCGGTGCGCCATTAGAATGTTTTTTATTATTTTTTATTAGAATGTTTTTATTATTTATATACTAATGGCGCACTATGCAATGGTGCGCCATTAGTAGTTTTGCAAAAAAGTAAAAAAAAAAATACAGTAGTGGCGCACTCTATGGATGGTGCGCCATTAGTAGTTCTAACTACTAATGGCGCACTCTGCCCGGATGCGATATTAGTATGTTTGAAAAAATGAAAAAAAACATTTTGTTACTAGTGGCGCACCGTGTGCCTGGTGCGCCATTAGTGTCTTCCACACTAATGGCGCATCTCCACATGGTGCGCCATTAGTATATACTAATGGCGCACCACATGTCTGGTGCACCATTAGTGTCATTTCCATCTATAGCCCTTTTCCTAGTAGTGGCTTATTCAAGTTAAGTCTACGATATAAAGAGAGAGGCATAACACTAACACCGGCTCCAAGATCACATAAAGCAGTTTTAATATAATTTCTTTTAATGGAGCAAGGTATAGTAGGTACTTCGGGGTCTCCAAGTTTCTTTGGTATTCCACCCTTAAAAGTATAATTAGCAAGCATGGTGGAAATTTCAGCTTCCGGTATCTTTCTTTTATTAGTAATGATATCCTTCATATATTTAGCATAAGGATTTGTTTTAAGCACATCAGTTAATCTCATACGCAAAAAGATAGGCCTAATCATTTCAGCAAAGCGCTCAAAATACTCATCATCTTTTTTCCTGGATGGTTTCGGAGGAAAGGGCATGGGTTTCTGAACCCAAGGTTCCCTTTCTTTACCATGTTTCCTAGCAACAAAGTCTCTTTTATCATAACGTTGATTCTTTGATTGTGGATTATCAAGATCAACAGCAGGTTCAATTTCTACATCATTATCATTACTAGGTTGAGCATCATCATGAACATCATCATTAATATTTTTACCAGGTTCATGTTCATTACCAGATTGTGTTTCAGCATCAGACAGAGAAATATCATTTGGATTATCAGGTGGTTCAGCAATAGGTTCACTAGAAGTTTGCACAATTCTATCATTTTTCTTCTTCTACTTTTTAGAAGAACTAGTAACATCAATATTATTTCTTTGAGAATCTTGCTCGATTCTCTTAGGGTGGCCTTCAGGGTGCAAAGGTTCCTGAGTCATTCTACCAGTTCTAGTAGCCACTCTAACAGCATAATCATTTTTCGTACTATTCATTTCATCAAGCACCTCTTTTTGAGCATTAAGTACTTGTTCTACTTGAGTGGTAACCATAGAAGCATGTTTGCTAACAAGTTTAAGTTCACCTTTAATATCAGCCATATAATCACCCAAGCGTCTAACCATATAAGCATTTTCTTCTAGTTGTCTACCAAAATAAGCATTGAAGTCTTCTTGTTTGACAATAAAATTATCAAACTCATCAAAGCATTGCCTCGCAGGCTTATAGTGAGGGATATCACCTTCATCAAATCTATAGAGAGAATTTACCTTTACTACCTGTGTCGGGATATCGGGATCAGGAGGTTCTTCAGTAAATAAATAATTAAGATCATATGTTTCTTCAACAAGCGGTATATTAAGACCATGTATTTCTTCAATAGGACGTAAATTCTTAATGTCTTCAGCTTTAATACCTTTTTCTTTCATATATTTCTTTGCCTCTTGCATATCATCGGGACTGAGAAATAGAACACCTCTCTTCTTCGGAGTTGGTTTAAGAATAGGCTCAGTAATTGGAGCAAGAGCTGGCTCAGGATGTGGCTCAGGAGCTGGCTCAGGAGGTGCCCAATTATTTTCATTTGTCAACATATTATTCAATAGAATTTCAGCTTCATCCGGTGTTCTTTCCCTGAAAAGAGAACCAGCACAACTATCCAGGTAATCTATGGAAGCATCGGTTAGTCCATTATAAAAGATATCAAGTATTTCAGGTTTCTTAAGAGGATAATCAGGCAAAGCATTAAGTAACTTGAGAAGCCTCCCCCAAGCTTGTGGGAGACTCTCTTCTTTAATTTGCACAAAGTTGTATATTTCCCTCAAAGCAGCTTGTTTCTTATGAGCAGGGAAATATTTAGCAGAGAAGTAATAAATCATATCCTGGGGACGATGCACACAACCAGGATCAAGAGAATTAAACCATATCTTAGCATCACCATTTAATGAGAACAGAAATATTTTGAGTATATAAAAGTAACACGATCTCTCATCAATAGTAAACAAGGCAGCTATATTATTTAACTTAGTAAGATGTGCCACAACAGTTTCAGATTCATAGCCATAAAATGGATCAGATTCAACCATAGTAACTATATCAGTATCAACAGAGAATTCATAATCCTTATCAGGAACACAAATAGGTGAAGTAGAAAAAGCAGGGTCGGGTTTCATTTTATCTCTAAGTGATTCTTTGTTCCATTTAATGAATAACCTCTAAAGCTCATATCTATCTCTGCAGGCTAAAATAGCGGCAGAAGATTGCATAACAAAAAGATAGCCCTTAGGAATAACAGGCATATTTTCATCATCGTATTCAGATTCAATAATTTCTTTTTCTCTAGCCCTAGCAATTTGTTCATCAAGAAATTCACTAAGGGGCACAGTAGTATCAGGCATAGAAGCAGTTTCATCATAAGTATCATGCATAGCAGAAGTGGCATCATCAATAACATGCGACATATCAGAACGAATAGCAGAAGCAGGTGTAGGTGTCGTAAACTTACTCATAACAGAAGGTGAATCAAGTGCAGAGCTAGATGGCAATTCCTTACCTCCCTCGTAGTTGAGGGATAGATCTTGGTTTTTGGATCTCTCAAGTTCTTCATAGTGTCCAGCAGATATAAATCCAAAGTGACTCAAAGAATAGAGCTATGCTCCCCGGCAACGGCGCCAGAAATTAGTCTTGATAACCCACAAGTATAGGGGATCGCAACACTTTCGAGGGTAGAGTATTCAACCCAAATTTATTGATTCGACACAAGGGGAGCCAAAGAATATTCTCAAGTATTAGCAGCTGAGTTGTGAATTCAACCACACCTGGAAACTTAGTATCCGCAGCAAAGTGTTTAGTAGCAAAATAATATGATAGTGGCGGTAGCGGCAACAAAAGTAAAGACAGCAAAAGTAATGTTTTTGGTATTTTGTAGTGATTGTAACAGTAGCAGCGGAAAAGTAAATAAGCGAGAACCAGTATATGGAAAACTCGTAGGCACCGGATCAGTGATGGATAATTATGCCGGATGCGGTTCATCATGTAACAGTCATAACATAGGGTGACACAGAACTAGCTCCAATTCATCAATGTAATGTAGGCATCTATTCCGTATATAGTCATACGTGCTTATGGAAAAGAACTTGCATGACATATTTTGTCCTACCCTCCCGTGGCAGCGGGGTCCTATTGGAAACTAAGGGATATTAAGTCCTCCTTTTAATAGAGAATCGGAACAAAGCATTAGCACATAGTGAATACATGAACTCCTCAAACTATGGTCATCACCGGGAGTGGTCCCGATTATTGTCACTTCGGGGTTGCCGGATCATAACACATAGTAGGTGACTATAGACTTGCAAGATAGGATCAAGAACTCACATATATTCATGAAAACATAATAGGTTCAAATCTGAAATCATGGCACTCGGGCCCTAGTGACAAGCATTAAGCACAGCAAAGTCATATCAACATCAATCTCAGAACATAATGGATACTAGGGATCAAACCCTAACAAAACTAACTCGATTACATGATAAATCGCATCCAACCCATCACCGTCCAGCAAGCCTACGATGGAATTACTCACGCACGGCGGTGAGCATCATGAAATTGATGATGGAGGATGATGACGACGGCGACGAATCCCCCTCTTCGGAGCCCCGAACGGACTCCAGATCAGCCCTCCCGAGAGGTTTTAGGGCTTGGCGGCGGCTCCGTATCGTAAAACGCGATGATTTCTTCTCTTTGATTTTTTCTCTCCGAAAGCAAATATATAGAGTTGGAGTTGGCGTCGGAGGGTTTCCAGGGGGCCCACGAGGTAGTGGGGCGCGCCCCACACCCTCGTGAGAAGGGTGTGGGCCCCCTCGTCTTCATCTTTGGCGAGGATTTTTTATTATTTTTTCTAAGATGTTCCGTGGAGTTTCAGGTCATTCCGAGAATATTTGTTTTCTGCACATAAAACAACACCATGGCAATTCTGCTGAAAACAGCGTCAGTCCGGGTTAGTTCCGTTCAAATCATACAAGTTAGAGTCCAAAACAAGGGCAAAAGTGTTTGGAAAAGTAGATACGACGGAGACATATCACAAGACTTCTCCCATCTCCTCAGGAACAAAAGTAACTACTCACAAAGCATAAACATGTTCGTAATCAGAGGGGTATTAATATGCATATAGGATCTGAACATATGATCTTCCACCAATTAAACCCACTAGCATCAACTATAAGGAGTAATTAACACTACTAGCAACCTACTAGCACCAATCCCGGACTTGGAGACAAGAATTGGATACAAGAGATGAACTAGGGTTTTGAGATGAGATGGTGCTGATGAAGATGTTGATGGAGATTGCCCTCTCCCGATGAGAGGAGCATTGGTGATGACGATGGCGATGATTTCCCCCTCCGAGAGGGAAGTTTCCCCGGCAGAACAGCTCCACCAGAGCCCTAGATTGGTTCCGCCATGGTTCCGCCTCGTGGCGGTGGAGTTTCGTCCGAGAAGATGGCTTATGACTTTTTTCCCATCGAAAGACTCCATATAGCAGAAGATGGCCACCGGTGGGCCACGAGGGGGCCCACGAGGTAGGGGCGCACCTAGAGGGGTAGGGCGCGCCCCCACCCTCGTGGGCAGGGTGTGGCCCCCTGGTGAAGTTCTTGCTCTCAGTATTTTTTATATATTTGGAAAACATCTTCCGTGAAGTTTCAGGACTTTTGGAGTTGTGCGGAATTGGTCTCTAATATTTGCTCCTTTTCCAGCCTAGAATCCCAGCTGTCGGCATTCTCCCTCTTTATGTAACCCTTGTAAAATAAGAGAGAACTAGCAGGGTGACCCGCGCATTTGCGTGGCTAGATTTATATTCCAAACTGTCATTTGATTTATATTTCATTGTTGTATTAGCATCAAAATAGTTCAGAATATAAAAAGTGATTGTAAAAACCAATGCATTCTTGGGTATTTGATGGAGTATGCATTACGTTTTTGACAATGCTATTTTTTTGTCTAACAACAATAATGTTAGACTGATGGCATTGGGACCCGCATCCATTCATTCAAAACCAAATATTTTATAATAATCTTTGACCTTTTCTATTTTACTCCTCATCCTTTCCATCTATGTTCGCTGATATAATTTTTCGAGGAACTTTCCTTGTAATTAAATCTTAATGTTAATTTGGTATGCATTGCACAAATTTTAAAAACAGGTTATAGTATACTTTATGTTATATATTCCTAACTGCACCATTACTTCTAGATGCTTCAAGGAATGATGTCTTAGTCAAATTGCCTTAGTTGCATACCCAAGAAACTTGCAAGAAACCACCACTCTCACTTAGTATCATCATAATTTTTCCTTTATTGTCATGCACATGTTTTTACGGTGATTGATTTATATTTTTTAATGTATGTGAAACAACTTGCTGCATAGTTCAGATCATATGTCAAAATGCAGTTTTGCCTCCTTAACTCGCATGTTAGACACTATTTTACTCATCGGTAGCAGGTTGGCATCGAACGCAGATTGTTCTGGCATGATGATATGCATGCCTTGTCAATAGTTCAGATACATGCAAATATATTTTTCTTTCGAGTGTACTATAGCTCCAGTTTGCATTAGGTTTCCCATTTATTTTAAATTACCAGACTTGTGCATGTTGATATATCTAAGAACTATATGCATGTTGATACACTGGCATGACATGTTGACATCGAGCCCCTGTCAGCGTCTTTTGATACATATTATTAAATGGATCTATATTTGTTAATTACATTTTAATTTATATTCTATATTTTATTTTAAGTTGGATTTCTTCCACAAATCCAATTTGGTTACTCCTATTTATGATCTTCATATAGTGTTCGTACCGGATACAAAACACTAATCATATTTTGTTATTACTCTGAAATTAGTTGCCTTATTTTATCTATAAAATAGTTAAGTGTTGTATCTACAATGCATTTGTAAAAAAATCTCATTGTAGATCGAACAAATATCCTGGTTATAAAAGCATGCGAGTAGATAATTTAAATCCCATTTGGACCAATGAAAGAGATCTCTGCTTAGAAGTGTATGAGCCACATATTTACATACAGCTTGCATATTTATTAAGTACGACACTTATTTTAAATCGGAGGGAGTAACTTTTTGCTTGTGGGTAGAACCTGCTTATGTGCTCTACTCCCATAGTCCTTTTTCACTCAAAATATAGAGCGTGTACTAATCTGATATGTCACTGACTCACATACTCATGCGATATTTTATCTTTTTGGATTCAAAATAGAAGATACAACTTGGCTAGATTAGTAGTATGTATTCTTTATTTTATCCTTTTTATATTAGCTTAAAAAATCACTCGAGCGGCAAAGTCTGCAACGGTAAAAAATCCTATATTTCCCATGATGATTAGTTTTTTTTCTTCCTTCATGTTGCTTGAAATCTCGGTCACGTGCACTGCGTACTGCTATACTTTATTTGTAACTGCATACTTCCTAGACTTGTCCCTTGAGATATATCACTGTTGTGTGCATGCATGTTATCACAACGTGGGAAAGGGACCACTTCAATGCATGCATGCATCTTTTCCTTCCCCCTAAAGACGTGCAGTACACAGTACATGTCTTCAGTCTCACTTTCCAAATCGCTGCATCCTTTTTTTAGAGAATAGCCTCATCCTTTGGCACGTACATGCCGTACAACTCTAGGAAATCTGAAGTCTCCGTGTACTTGTCCTAAACATACACGCCTGTACATGTCTTCGGTCTTCTTTTTCCAAAACGAAAATCTGCATCCTTTTGGCACGTACAACTCTAGGTAATCTAAGCTAAAAAAAACTCTAGGTAATCTGGGCCGTTCGCTAACTATTACTTAATCTGGACCATTACTTTTCTATCATTTTAAGTATATAATAGATAGGCCATAAATATCGATATAAAAGCATGATGCAAAATGGACGTATCAAACAACACGAGTATTGTGTTTAATCTTGGAATTTTTCGGGGTTCGTTTGGCCTTTTTTATACATTAACTGGGTTTTCTAGGCATCTTATGTGCATAATTCAAATTTGAACTACAAGCACATGCTCCAATGCACTAATGTTAGTTGAAAAATCACATGTGTGTCGGGTGAATTTTGTAAGTCTCATGCAAGATATGGGAATGTAATTCAAACACCAGGGCATTGTTGATTGCCGGCAAAACGTTGAGATGCCTGGTTTTTAAATTCTAGTAAATCCAAAACTCGTCTGACATTCATTAAACTTGGCATGCTATCATGGAGCGGCATCAACATGCCGTGGTAAAAAATTGTCCTATTTGGGGCAGGTTCGGGTATAAGCTTCTCACAAATGAGAGCTTCTCACAACAAGCATGATGGTTTCCATAGGGAACGTCCCACCTTTGGGGACGAAACAATATCCATTGCCTCTTATTGCTTTCAAAAAATTTCTAATGTCAACATAGAACAATAAGAGTGTTGTGTTAATTTTTGTGATTTTTCGAGGTTCGTTTGGACAGTTTTAGGCATTAACTAGGTTTTCTAGGCATTTTATCTGCATAATTCAAATTTGAACTACAAGCACATGCTCCAATGCACTAAGGTTGGTCAAAAAATCTAATCTGTGTCCTTGGGTGAATTTCTAGGTCCCATGCAAGAGATGGGAATGAAATTCAAACACTAGGGCACGGTTGATTGCTGGCAAAACATTGAGATGTCTGCTTTTTAAATTCTAGTAAATCCAAAACTCATCTAAAATTCATGAAACTTGGCATGCTATCATGGAGCGGCATCAACATGCTGTGTTAAAAAATTTGTCCCATTTGGAGCAGGTTCCTGTCTATGCTTCTCACAACAAGCATGATGGTTTTGGTAGGGAACTTCCCACCTTTGGGGACGAAACGATATCCATTGCCTCCTATTGCTTTCAAAAAAATTCTCGTGTAAAAATAGAACAACAGGAGTGTTGTGCCAATTTTTGGGATTTTTCGGGGTTCGTTTGGACATTTTTATGCATTAACTGAGTTTTCAATGCATTTATGTGCATAATTCAAATTTGAACTACATGCACATGCTCCAGTGCATATAAATTGGTTGAAAAATTAAATATGTGTCCTTGGGTGCATGTTAAGGCCCATGCAAGAAATGGGAATGAATTTCAAACACCAGGGCACCATTGATTGCCGGCAAAACATTGAGATGCCTTATTTTAAAATTCTAGTACATCCAAAACTCGTCTGAAATTCATGAAAATTGGCATGCTATCATGGAATGGCACCCGACAAGCTGTGGCATTTTTCGTGTCCATTTTCGGAGAAGGCGCACTCGAATAATGACAACCAGAAAAGGCATTTTGAAAAAATAGCTCCACTTTAATATCTCAAACGTTTGTATAATTCAAACCGTGTGTGTTCTATTAACCATTCACGTGACGCCATGTGTCTTGGTTTTAATGGCTGCAGGAGGTGCCGTGCGGACAACTGCTTGGCCTTGACTGAACGGGAGGCAAGCGAGCGCATTCCGGTGCGCAGGCTGACCGAGAGGCGTGTAAGTTGTCCTTCAATGCGCAGGCTCACTGGGAAGCGTGCGAGAGGCATGCTGTCCAGGCTCACTAGGAAAGGGGGCCCTTTGACTTCCATGGCCACCCGCCTTCCTCTCCATTAATGGTGCCCGAGCCGTTGTTTAATACGGCCGGCCTTACTTTTCGCCTCCCAATCCCCTCCCTCCCGCAGACCTCCACCAATGCCATGTGGCAGAATGATCATCTGCCACTAGTCTTGAAGTTTGGTGAAGTCGACTCCGAGCCGGAGGAGATTGAAAATAAGGAGGAATGGGGCCTCATGGACATGGCCCAGAATGAGCTGGCCGCGGCGGTTGCTGCCCCCGCTCCCGTCCTAGCTCCCATCCCCGCGCCCGTGCCAGCGACCATCCCTGTAGCATTGTCGGGCAGGTCGCCGAGCACTATCGCAGAGCTAGAAGCCGCTAGCGTCAGCGAGGTCTCCGTGGACCCACGCGAGCTCGTGTACATGCCAGCGCCAGTGCCCGTTGCCGTGCCCGTGCGTGCCCCTCCACCCATCGTGGCACCGGCCCCCGTGCGTTTGGCTGCACCCGCCGCACCTGTGCCCCTGCCCGTGCGCGCCCCTCCACCCACCGCAGCGCCGGTCCCCGTGCGTTTGGCTACACCTGCTGTGCCCGTGCCCTTGTGCGTGCCCTCCTCAGCGGCATGGGACACTACCGTCGACCGCTACCTCTCAGCGGCGCCAGTTGCCGTCCTCCCGCGACCCGCCCGTCGATCACGCGACGACATGATGTTTGATTTACAAGTGAAGAACATTTTGTGCTGCCTTGAAGACTTCAACAGCGTTGTCCCGGAGGACGACAACAATGGCGCGGCACGCCGCCCCCATCGCTCCCGGAAATAGTTTTTGGGGTTTAATACTGTATCTCAAATTCTCGATCATATGAATATAAATTCGCAGTGTGACTGAATGAAAGATATGGTTTGAAAGAACTTGTGTTTTTCTCTCTTAACGTACATACTTATCAAATGATTTTCTTTTGAAAAAAATGTCAATGGTTTTTAAATATAAAAAACTCATCGCAAACATTTCTGTTAGAAAACCCGTATGCAAACCGACAGCTTCCCAGGAAGCCGATGGAAAATGTGCCGAGTAGGATTTCTGCATCCCTTCAACGCAAACGGTTGTTTTGCATGACCCGTGTGCAAGCACGTACAAACAATTGGGTACGATTTGCATATCTGTCATTTTGGGTATGTTGCCATTTGTCAAACTGGAAAAATTAACATTTGTTTATCTAGTAACATTGCCATTTGTCAACCTTGTAACACTGCGATTTGTCAAAATATGCAGCTACAAATAACTAGCACAATCTAATTTTTGCAACTAAAATCACTAGCACTGTTCATATGGACACCTCTAGCATGCATGAGTTGATGGGCGCATATGCAAATGTACCATTGATTACATACAACAAGTCATCAACCCGCAACGTCAATGAGGATACACGTTTGATTATAGATCATTTCCAACAAAACATTCTAGTGAAGTTTTTATCACACAACAAATAACAGAGCGATGAAATGAACTTCGGCTCAACCACTCGTCGGCGTTGGAAATGCTTGCTTTGAACCAAAAGTGATTCTCTGGCAAGGGCCAGCTACTGTCAATCTCGAGGCCAACGCATGACTGATCATCGAGGTTGAAGCGGCCTATGTTAGGAACCATATTGGGATGGTAGGGAAGCATAGTAATGTCCGAGGTATAGAAACAATTGCTTCTCATAAATGGTAGTAATGTTGTGTCAACAGCAGCTGGATCGCCTTCCACCATCATTGGATACTTTTGTCCAAGGAAGAGCGAGTTTCCTCCTAGACTTTCAATACTGAACCAGGGAGAAGGTGTTGGCGCTAGTACACTAGTATCCATCCCGAATACCCTGCAACAGATGTTGGAATAGGTCCAGAGAGTGTGACCATGCGAGACAACAACTGCTTCCTTCGTAACATTAGTAGTGCCTTTTATACAGACAAGAAGAGGTGATCCATCGGAATAAGTTGCCGGGCGCCACTGAGTATATGGGTCTTGCTCGTCCTCATGCTCGTAATATTTTTCAAGTATAGATGGTGGAATGTTCACAGGACCTTGGAAACATAAGAAGGTTAATTAGTAAAGGGAAACTAGCTAACCCGCATGCATGTGGATGAAACAATTATAATTACGGTGGAAGACAGACGTACCGGAAGCATCAGGATTGCATGCAAAAAACAGTGCCATGAGTGGTGGGAGCAAACACAAGACCCTCATATTGAATTGCATCACATTACTCATCCATGTACAGAAATTGATTTTTGAGCAATATCCATCAAGGAGTGGAAGTAAGGACGACAACAAGCTTGTCGAAGATAGCAACAACTTCATAGTTCATGTAATCCCAAGAGCGGTTGGGAACTCGACAAATTGCTATATTTCATAGATGACAATCACCACGATCATATTTGAACTCACGTAGAATACCGGTGTACTCAACCTCTGGCAGTCGTCTGAGATTTTTGGAAGTGGAACCCGGTGATGAGTGTACACATTCACAACTTCCCACTCACAGTTGTACCCAATATAAACAACCCAATCGCCATTTGCGCCTGCCCAAGCCTTGCCCTCAAGCGATGGCATCTTAACATCATACGTATCATTATCAAGCGGCATAAATTTACACAAGGCGAGGCTTCCCTCGTCCCCGCGCCAGTCAGTAGGGTCACTGTGAAGAATATAGGGGAGATAAACCACTCCTGGACCCTTGGGTTCCTTGTAATGATGTTATTAGTTGAGTCGATAATGATCTTGAACGAACCTGCCATGCTAGCCGAGGTGATGACGTTGCACCGATCAATGAGTTCCTCCACCACGTCATCATTCAGATCAGGGCAAGAATAACGGGGTCGTTCTGGCCTGTTCCCTCCATGGAGAAGACAATCGAACAATGGCAGAAAGAAGGGTGAAGGAAAATGGAGGAGGGAGGAAGAGCAAGTGTGCGGCAGCAGTTCCAAATCGAGAGGGAAAGGTGAAGAGTCGGTGGACGGTTGCCACGGTACACGAAGAGGCGCCTAGGGAGGGAACGGTTGCCACAGAGGTCACGCACTGACGACAAGGGCCGAGTGGACCGCATGCATATATCGCACACACCTTGATCTGATTGACCATTTCTTTCGTGTTTCCTAATCACAAACACTTCATCTGAGTGAACCGTATGCTGTATATCGCACAAACCTTCATCTGGCTGCCCATTTCTTTTGCTCCTCCTCATTACAAACAATTCATCTGAGTGAATCGTATGCTGTGTATCGCACGCGTCTTCATCTGGCTGCCCGTTTCTGTTGTTCCTCCTCATCGCAAATAGTTAATTGAACTAAACCGTATGCCCTTCATCGCACACGCAACTAAAATCTGAATCATGTTTGATGCATCCGTCATCGCAAACGTTTTATACATTTTGACGGTTTTTATACACCACCATTTGTGATTATTGCATCTCACACAGTTTCTCGAAGGGTCTCTGATCGTAGTGTCGCGTTAGTAGCATCCTACAGTAGTGTATGTGACTCCACCGTTGTCCAATTAGTTTTAGTTTTAGTGGTTTATATTTTGAATAATTAGCTACTCTTGGTGCTGCTGTAGATGAGCTTGCATGCTGAATTCTTAGAGTTCTATGTAGTTTGAATGCTTGCTATGGCCTCTACGTATCCCTATGAGTAGTTGGTATCAATTTTGTGAAGTTTTGTTGAGAAAATTTTGTGGACTAAAAATTTCAGAATTTTTGTTCATAGGAAAGACATGAATATCTTTAGGAAGTTTGGCTCCAAGAAGAACTCCAAGGGAGTTATTGGGGATTCGTCTGACAGTGATCTCCACCCCCGAAGGTTGGCGGAAGTACGGCCGTGCGAATGGCCGCACACCCTATTCATGGAAGAGGCTGGAATCCTTCAGGAGTTCACACAATATGCTGCTAATGCTGGCATCACCGTTTTCATCACAACTGAATGCAAACAGTATCATCTCCTCACAAACACCTTTGTTCAAAGCTTTACTTTCCTTCCTAGGAATAATCCTCCTGAAGTGCGGTTTACTTTATATGTTGAAACCCGTCAGATACCACTTACTGAATTTTGTAACATATGCGTGACACTTTTGAGTGGAGTTTAGTTGAGCCTAGGCCGGAAGAGTTTGAGACCTTTTATCGTACTTTGACAGTGGGAGATGAGAGAGGGGAGTAGGCCGTCACTGCCGCTAGGATTCACTTTCCTGCCGTGCATTATTTTGCTTTGTTTATCGCTAAGTGTTTGCTTGCTAGAGAAAAAGTGGGTGCGCTCAGCACACCAAACTTTGCCGTTTTACGTCGTGCACTAGAGGGCGACAACACTTATAGCTTGGGAGCTATTGTGGCACGTCGCCTCCATGTTAATAAGTCCAAGGGTAAAATACATGGTGGGATTTTCGCTACTCGTTTGGCGACTCACTTTGATGTTGAGATGCGCCTTCATGATTACCCTCTGACTAAGGTTTACCTAGATCGTGCAGCCATGGATCACCACCATTTTACTAATATCGACTCTCCTAACATCCTTGTTCCATATAACCTGGTTTTTAGTTTGAAGACTCATGATATTATTCCATTGCCTGCTTCTGCTTTGTTTGGTCCTGTTGCCAGGGGCGGATATAGGATTATGCCTGCGGACATCATCGCCTACCAGAATGATCAGGCTGCTGCAGAGGAGGAGCCTCAGCAGTGGGATTCATGGATGCCCGCTCCTCAACACCCGGACTACTATCCAGGCTACTGATCGATTTCCAAGCTGGGATTATGTGTTTGTCACCGACATTACATTCATGTTCACACATCTCATTCCAGTTGTCGGTGTTTACACTTTTTGATTGTATCATCCATGCATAATTTTTTATTTTCTTGCTTTCTTCTTGTGTGTTTGAAAAAAATAAAACCTTAGAAAAACCAAAAAATGTAGTTAATTTACTTTCTATGCATGCTAAGCTGTAGCACTAAAAGGAAAACCCAAACGGATTTCCTTGTTCTTCTTTTTGTTTGTTCGCAGCTTTCCCGTGTAAGTATTTTTTCTTGTTTTTGCTTTCGCTTTTTATTTGCTTTTTCAAGAAAACCAAAAACTCCAAAAATATTTCAGTGTGTTTCTCTAAATTTCTTTTCCTTTTATTAGAGTCTTACCAAGGAGAAGACCATGATGAAAATGTTGAGTGGCTATCATATGAATAATTGTTGATCTAATAAAGAACCCATTTTACATTATCTTCTCCTGTTGAATAAAGAACCCATTCTATGGGACTCTTGCAGTATTATTATTTTCATATCGTTCGGTCGTGCAAGTGAAAGGAAATAATGACAATATTCGATGAACTGGACGTGGCAGAGAGAAACGGGTATGAACTTGACTTGTTCTATTTGTGTAAATATGTTTAACCAAGTATCCATGATTCAGCCCATTATGATTAAACATGTTTGCAATGACAGTTAGAGATTATAGTTTCTCATGCCATGCATAAGTAGTTGGGAGTGGATATTGATTTATCTTGGATATCAATATTGCGTTAAAATGATTGTGATGTAGTATGATGATATGGTATCCTCCTCTGAATGTTTGAGTGGCTTGACTTGGCACATGGTCATGCATGTAGTTGAATCAAAACCAACATAGCCTGTATGATATTTATGTTCATGGTGTTCATATCCTACTCATGCTAGTGCCCAATGTTACTAATGCATAATGCATGTTTATGACCGTTGTTCCTCTCTAGCTGGCCGCTTCTCAATCTAATTGCTAGCCTTCACCTGTACTAAGTGAGAATTCCGCTAGTACATCAAAAACCTTGAACCCAAGTTATTCTAGATGAGTCCACCATACCTACCTATATGCGGTATTACCCTGCCATCATAAGTAAATTTACATGTGCCACCTCTAGAAACTTCTAATAAATATCCTTTTGTGTGCCTGGATAGTTCATGGAATGACAGGAGGTGGTCGGTATCTTCCATGCTAAGCGGGTCATTCTCAGGTCGAGTGGTTATTCGTTCGCCATAACACGAGAAAAGGGCGGTAATAGGGATGCATAGTCCCAAATTGCAAACAGAAAAATCTTACAAATAATCAAACAAAAACTCCCAATGGAGTCAAAACCTTTACTTTTATCGCTTGGGAACCACCACTAGCGTGCTTAGCATGGAAGATATTGATAACTGATGGTCGTGAAGTAAATTAGAAGGGTGCATGTCTCAAAATATCATTTACCTCTGTTTTAAAACTTGAGCTCTGGCACCTCTGCAAATCACTGCTTCCCTCTGCGAAGGGACTATCTATTTACTTTTATGTTGTGTCATCACCTTCTAAAATAAGCGCCAGAACCTGAGAGCACTGTTGTCATGCTTATGCATTGTGTGTAGCTAATGTTGGGTGCATCATGACTGGATCTTCTCTACCATGAATTACAATGTTTAGTCGTTGGATGAACTTTGGAGGTGCTCTGCAATTAGGTTTTGCGGTCTCATAAAGGGCAAGCGAGATACCACTATTGTCATATTATTGCTGGCTAGCTGATTATGTCATTTGATATGAGTTAATATAATTTTTAAGAGTTATTGTCGGCATGGTTAGTTATAATGTTGGCTAAAAACCTAGATGCTATTTAAGCTTATTTATACAAACAAGAGCAAAAGAGCTCGTAAAAGTTTTTCTTTTTCACTTTCAGTTTATCAGCTGAATTTCTTGAGGACAAGCAAAGGTTTAAGCTTGGGGAGGTTGATACGTCTCCAACGTATCTACTTTTCCAAATGCTTTTCCTCTTGTTTTGGACTCTAATTTGCACAATTGGAATGAAACTAATCCCAGACTGACGCTGTTTTCAGCAGAACTACCATGATGTTGTTTTGTGCAGAAATAAAAGTTCTTGGAATGGAACAGAACTTTGTGAGGAATTTTTATATAAATAAAGAGAATTTCTGGAGCCAAGATCCGCCGGAGGGGCATCTGGGTGGGCACAACCCACCAGGCGCGCCCCGCCTCCTGGCACGCCCAGGTGGGTGTTCCCCACCTGGTGGCCCCCCAGACCCTGATTCCAACTCCATAAATACCTATTTTTTCAGAAAAAAAATCTAGGAGAAAGAATTATCGCGATGCACAAGACGGAGCCACCGTCACCTCCTGTTCTTCATCGGGAGGGCAGATCTGGAGTCCGGTTGGGGCTCCGGGAGGGGATCTTCATTCTTCATCATCACCATCCCTTCTCCATCGCCAATTCCATGATGGTCCCCACTGGGAGTGAGTAATTCCTTCGTAGGCTCGCTGGTCAGGGAGGGTTGGATGAGGTTCATCATGTAATCGAGTTAGTTTTGTTAGGGCTTGATCCCTGGTATCCACTATGTTCTAAGATTGATGTTGGTATGACTTTGCCATGCTTCATGCTTGTCACTTTGGGCCCGGGTGCCATGATTTCAGATCTAAACCGTTTATGTTATCACCATTATATCTATGTTCTAGATCCTATCTTGCAAGTTATAGTCACCTACTACGTGTTATGATCCGGCAACCCCGAAGTTCAATAGTCGGGACCACTCCCGGCGATGACTGTAGTTTGAGGAGTTCATGTATTCACCGTGTGTTAATGCTTTGTTCCAGTTCTTTATTAAAAGAAGGCCTTAATATCCCTTAGTTTTCAATATGGACCCCGCTGCCACGGGAGGGTAGGACAAAAGATGTCATGCAAGTTCTTTCCATAAACACATATGACTATTTACGGAATACATCCCTACATTATATTGATGATCTGGAGCTAGTGCTATATCGCCCTAGGTAATAACTGTCTCATGATGAATATCATCCAACAAGTCACCGATCCAATGCCTATGAATTTATCTTATATTGTTCTTGCTAAGTTACTACTGCTATTGTTATTGTTGCACTTACTACAAAACTACCGCTATCACTGCTACCATTGTTGTTACTGCTGTCACTATTATCAAAACTATCATATTACTTTGCTACTGATCACGTTGCTGTACATAATTAATCTCCAGGTGTGATTGAATTGACAACTCAGCTGCTAATACCTTCAAATATTCTTTGGCTCCCCTTGTGTCGAATCTATAAATTTGGGTTGAATACTCTACCCTCGAAAACGGTTGCGATCCCCTATACTTGTGGGTTATCATGGCTCCCGCACATGCTCATAGGAGCCCGTCCTCCGTCTCGGACGTGCTCGGCGGTGCTTAATCTTTGGCAGAGCTCGAAGCCCTCACGGTACCTATCACACCGACCATCTTCAATAAATGTATAATCTCCCGTTTCCGTTGCCTTTTGGATGTCTCACGTCGCAGACATGTCTTTCCAGGCCGACGTAACCCCATGCACCATATTGTACACCATCAGCGACTAGAAGGTGGACGCGGGGAAGGAGATGATAATGAAGCCAAAGGAATAATTTTTCCATAGCCAGTGTTAAACCTGACGTCTTCAAGGTTTCCGTGGCCAGTGTCAAACTGGGAAACGAGAATTTGGCTCCTCAGGTACTACTAGGGGGAGATGACGATGAGACCCCGTGGTGGCTTGGCGATTGCAAGAGGTGGGTCCTATTGTGACCAAAGAGTCTGATTCGTCTGGAGGCGGCTGGGAGCACACCCACGACCACGCATCCTCAGCAAGTTACGAACATCAACACCCCACCTACCCAATTAGCATCGCCTGTCGTGCCGGGTTATAGAGGACGGGATGAGGAGGAGGCTCCATTAGTCACTGATGACGTTGCCGTCATCGAAGAAGCAATGCATGATATCGATGCCGTAGATGAGGATGAGGATGACGATGACACTCTAAAATATCTCAATACTGGCGCCTATGATGACGAAGGATTGATGTCTCAGCAGTATGGGTACTCAGGGTTTGAGCATCATGAGCCGGTCCCTGAATTTCCGCTATCGGAGGCTGAACGTATTATAGACGACCTTCCAGTACCAAAGAAGCATAGGAAGAGAGCGAGGAAAGGCAACAATAAAGCTGTTGCTATGATCCAGCCGCTTTCGCATCATCGGGTTCAAGACCGTATACCTGTCCCCAGTGCGGCGAAATACCATATCCCCGGTGAACCAATCCTTCCTAAGGCAGCGGTAGAGGCCATACACAACGATCTAAGGAGAGTTCATGACGATGTGCTGTGGAGAGAGAAAAGCCTAGTCGCCTCGGAAAATCCAGGATACCCACTCTACGTGGTTAACGTGCCGCGGCAAAGGTTGTACGTCGACACATTCCTTGCGGAGAAGTTCTTCCTTCAATTCGATTACATCTTCGACATGTTTCACTTGAAAAAGCTAGATTTTACGTTTGTCCGCCTTTTTGCCTTGTACATGAACTACATCATCGTTATTGAGCAGATACCTTATAAATGTGTTGCTGACCCATACTTCATGCACGAGGGTTTCTTGGCAGTCTGCACAGAGCATCGTGAATACGCGAGGGACTACATCGTCGATTTCATGGTTGCCAATAAGGACAAGGAGACAATTCTCATGCCTTAGCAACCCATGTAAGTAATCCACGCGGATATCCTTCCTTCGATTTCAATCATTCATTTGCACGATGGAGGCTAATTAATTTGAGGCGTCCTTATTTTGCGCAGCCACGGGCGCGCCGTCCTCATCATCCTTTACCCCTGATTCTCCCACGCTCTTTACTTGGACTCATCGAAGAACATGAACAAAAAGGATTACACCCACATCAAGTCTGTTCTCGACAATGCTATCTTCTTCTACGACATACGGGGTGGAGAGATCAAGACCAGGAAGACAAGGAATGACAGGCCCGCCTTCGGCCATAAGACCGACTTCTGCTGCATCCAGCAACCAAGTGATAATCTTAGTGATGGTTTCTATGTACTACACCAAATGAAGGAGTACAGACAGGATCAGTAGAACCTTCGCAGGTCAACTACATCCTGCGATGCCCATATTCTGCAATGGGCAAAGAACGTAGGAGATATCCTGGATCATCGACTTCGAGCTGAGTTCCATCACATCCAGCGTGAACGTGTCCAAATCATCATGAAGGGGGTCCTTGAAAAAACAGGGATGTTCTATGCGGAAGGGCAAATGTCTCAGGAAGACGTCAGAACATGTGTAGCCGCTCAGCGTCACAACCTGAAGCCTTTCACTAAGCTCGGGGACTATATCCCTGACTTGGATGGATGTCACGACATGTTGGAGTGATTGTCGATATATGACAATGTGTCCCTTTAGTACATACTTTCTGAATGATGAAACTTTGAGTCATACATGATGAAACTTTTTTTGTGATGTAATTATACCGTCCTCCTAAACTAGCAAAGATCACTCTAGTTAGGGCATTTTGGGTACGATGAACTTTTTTATTTATGCTTATGATATGTTGCCTCTATTTTTGCCAAGACTGTCTCTTTCTGTTGCTCAATTATATATGTTGCATATCATCGACTCATGTGACGATGCAGGTGCATAGATCATCGATGACAAAGAAGTGCTACGCCAGCAGTATACGACGAGTGACCGGAGTGTCATGCCCAGGTGTACCGGTTTCCAGTTTCAGAGCGACAGCCAATAGTTAGTTTAGGTTCATGCTAGTGCGAGAGAGGGATACGAACCGACGCCTCTAGAAGTACTACATTATGTATGATGAGATATGTCATGTAACTTGTATAGCTATATCGTGATTATGATGTGACGACATGATTTGGGTTGGAAGATATGATGAGACTATTATATGTATGATATGATGAGCATATTGCATGTTTATGATATGATTAGAATACTGTATAAAAACTATACAAAAACATCACAAATACGTAGTAAAAGAAAGATATGAGAAAGTATAGTAGTAGCGCTCATTAGTACTGGACAGGAAAACGCTACTGCTAAAGCACCTAGCAGTAGCGCTGGTATGGGAAGCACTATTGCTAAGTAGGTATAGAAGTAGCGCGTGTCAACACGCACTACTGCTAAATGTTAGCTGTAGCGCCTTATCAGTAGAGCGGGTACCGGCGCTACTTCTAGGCTTTTCCCTAGTAGTGATAGTGGGGGCAGATGGTGACGGGGGGTGAGGGTGACTAGTGAGGCGAGGCATCGGTTGCTCGGCAGTGGAGGTGGACAACGACGTAATCGCCACGATTAGAGGGGGAGAGGGAAAGGGTTAGGATAGGACAAGTGTGGGAGCTTCATGTGAGATTGGATTTTGTTCTCATCTCTGTTTGATTGTAGGGGTTCAATGAAGGCTTCCAACCACACATCCAAGGTTCCCAGCCAGAACCTTGGATGTGTGTCTGGGAACCTAGATGGATGCCGTGTAGATAAGGATGAAAGATAAGAATATTAGACGTGTTTTTGGTTTGCCTCCATTTTGGTGACACTCTTTCTTAAGCAAGGTAGCCGCAACACGTGGACCAGATCGAGCACATGGCGCAAGTGGAAGGCAACCGATCGAATGTGGCGATCAGTCAAGCGCTGATGAATATTTCTCAAATTTTGTTGTTATTCTTCTATTGTGAAGGTAGCCTAAGAGCCACTCCAGTAGATCCCCTAAAAACTTTCCATAAAAGTTGTTTTATGGGATGACCATATAATTTAGGGAAAATTGACTTACAACTACTTTTTTGAGTTCCCGTAAATGTCTCCCCTATTTTTTTCTATTTTTTATTAGAAGTAGCCTACGACCCGCCAATCAGTGACAGTTGTGGCACGCTGGCACGGGTCAGCAAGCCGACGTAACTCGCTGTAGTGGCGGTGGTCGACGGTGTTGCTGGTGCCATTTCAGAAGCCAGAGGAGCAGGAGGAGGCACAGCGGTGGGGAGGCTTGACAATGGGCGGCGCCATCTGCGGTGGTCGGCATGGCCGGGGTACGGACCGTACAGCGCATGAGGCACCTCACTTGTGAGCTTGTCCCGACGTCATGACATGAAACTCCAGGCGGTGATGATGGTGGCGCAACTATGGTGGTCGGCGGCACTGCTAGTGGAGTCGTGGCGTGGGACCATGGTGGTGGTATGAGGGTATCTGAGACATAAAGTTCAAGCGGTTTCAGGCTACCAAAATTATATGAGAAGGTCACTTTTCCATAAAAAAACTTTTAGGGAATTTCTGGGTTTACAAAAGCTGTTTGAAGGCTATTTTTGCCTCTGTTTCCCGTAAATGATTTTTTTTTACGAATAGGAAAGCTATTGGAGTGGCTCTAAGTCTTGTGATTTTAAACTGTGATTTTTGTAGTTTGATGGTGGTAAGTGGTAAGGACATCTCCAACGTCATTCCTAAAATGGACACACTATTTGTCCTGCAGACTTGTCCGGATCAGTCCACGAACATGAATACAGAATCCGGCCATCCAATCACATCCCCTAAAAGAGGCGAATATGAGCAATAGTGTGGTATTCATAACATCCAATCACAATCAAAAAGAGGCGAATGCTTATAGTTTTACTACGCGCGATCACAAAAAAATCTGTCCGGGAGTCCATGAAAAAAAATGACATTTTTGCCCTCCTAGACATGCTCTCCAAGCCTCTTCGCTCACTCTGCCACTGCTAACTCCTCCTCATCCACCTCCTCACTATCTGTCTCCTTCTGGAACATCTTCATTGCGGCCGCCAAATGGTTCAGCGCATCATAACATATGGATGAAGCGCACCATCATCATCGCGACTTGGTACCCTCTGAAGTGGCCGTGATCTCAATCTTCTACTCTTCGATTTTGGTCTTCTCCTCTTCGAGGTTGATCTTCTTCTTAGTTGCCACCATCAAGATGTTGAACCTCTCCGAATAGTGCTTGACATATGCCTCCTTCTTCGCCAAGATGTTCTCGAACCTCTCCGTCATCTTGATCGGCGCCCCTTCTCGCTTCAACTTTGTGCGGAAATGATTGGAGAGGAGAGGGTGGGAAAGCGTTGGTTTTGGATCACAATGCGCGGGCAGAGGTTCGAACTTCTGTAGTGCCACCTTGGTTTGTTAACGATTTGCAGGAAAATCAAATGCTTTCGCAGACAAACACTAGACCGCATTAATGATAAATTGTGTCTGGACAATTTGATCTAATAAATTGCATGCGCTTTGAGGGTCCGCGTGGAAGAGTCAAATAAAACGTACGGTGCAGTTCATCCAAGATCTAATCTACTACATGCTAACAACGAGTGGGAAAGAGTCTACATAACCTTGTAGACCGAGAGCGGAAACTTTCTAATGAACGTGGTTGGTGTAGTCATACTTTCTTCGCGATCTAATCCGATCAAGCACCGCACGAATGGCACCTTCAAGATATGTACACGTACGGTTTAGTGACGTCTCCTTCTCCTTGATCTAGCAAGCAAGAGGGATAGGTAGATGGGATCTAGGTGTCATATCCTAGTTTTTTTCCCAAATCCGGAGTGTTGGAAAATTCACAGGGAACTAAAATTTTTGGTAGGAAATACCCATGGATTGCCTAGATTTGATGGTGATTGACTTTGCTTTGCTTGATTAATTTCCTAGGAGGGATAAAATCCTAGTGCGACTAGTTGAAACCTAGCTGCCTCTGGTAGAAACCAAACCATTTTAAAATATTTATTGGGCATAAGGCTATCCATAATAAGTCTGAAGTAATATTCAAGCCAAAATTTTCCATGAATTGTATTAGATTTTTTTTAAATCAATTCAAACGTCAAAGGGAATTATTTTAAAATGGCTTTGTATTATTTTAAAACATCAAAGTCAAAATAATTACCTCGACCCTCTGTCAATTTTTTGAAATGGATGTGAAAAACATTTGGTTTTGAAACCAAATTCAAATGGAAAATGCAAGTTGCAGAAATTATTTGTCCAAAATTCCCACCACAAATATACCATTTGGAATTTAGAAATGATTCACTATTGGAAGAAAAATTATATTCAAAGTCTATCTGAATTTATAGAAGGAAATAGAAAAGGAAGAAAAGAAAAAACAAAAAACAAAAAAATAAAAGAAAAACGAAAAGGCCCGGCCAACCAGGATAGCGCCCCAGCCCGCCTCTCTCTCTCTCACCCATAGACATGCGGGCCCCGCATATCAGCTCCTTCACCCCCACCATGCGCCAACCACCCACGACGCCCATGTCGTGCATGCCCGCGCACACGATGCCACTCGTGTGCTCTCCGGCCACACTGAGCCTCGCCACCGTGCCTGTAAGAAGCCCCCAACTGCCTCTGCAAAATCCCCAACCTCATGACGCCCATTGCCGCAAGGCTACTCCGCCGCGAGCTCGCCATTGCCGCACTGCCCTTGCTCGTCGCCGATGAAATTCCAACAGCACAGTTGCCCCCCGAGACTAACGCTTGCCACCATTTGACTCCCCGCACCACGACGAACCTCCCAGACAACTTCATAGAAACCCCTAGTCCCATGCAATCCCGACTTCACCGAAACCTGAGTTCTCCGCCATCGCGCCATTGACTCCAGTGAGGTGAGCACTTGTGGCACGGGTTGGCAAGCCGATGTAACTTGTTGTATTGGCAGTGGTTGGCGGTGCTAGTGGTGGCATTTCGGCAGCTAGAGGTGGAGCAAACGCAATGGTGGGAAGTGTTGAGTATCGTGATTATTAGGAAGTATATGCTATACTAGAATTTATTTATACTTTGTCTTGTACTCCAAGATGGTCATGTACTCCTATATATACGTCCACGTAGCTCTAGCAATACATCAAACAATTCCCCTCTATCCTTCTACATGGTATCAGCCTAACCCTGATCCAAACCCTAGCCGCCGCCGCTTTCGCAACATGCCTCCCCCAAGGCGGTCTATTGATACGTCTCAAACGTATCTATAATTTTTTTATTGTTTCATGCTATTATATTATTAATCTTTGATACTTTATTTTCATTTTTATCCTATTTTATTTCATTTTTGGGGACCAACCTATTAACCCAGTGCCTATTGCCAGTTGATGTTTTCTACTTGTTTTTGGTTTTCCAGAAAATCAGTATCGAGTCCATTCCCATTGTTGAACCGACTCGCGCGATGCCGCTACGTCGACCCATCAGACTGTAGTTCCACGACCTGCAGTCCACCGCCGCCTTGAGGCAGTCCGCTCCAGGCCGGTCATGTGGCTGCACTGACCCTTGCGTTGCCGCTGCGTCGCCCCATCTGGGCGTAGAGAGTGTGGAATGCGGTCCTTGCGGCGTTCCTGAGGTCTTCCCCACCGTCGCCCCGAGCCACATGCCGCCACTACGTCGCCCCTTCGGGTCGTAGTGCCGCGACACACGGTCCACTTCGTCGTGCACACGCGTCGACTTCTGTGTGGTATGCGCCTTGCCGCCTTCCTAGACGCGGGAACACTACCATCTGTGCCAGTCTTCGTCATGCTGTCGGGTTCTTCCTCGCCTACTTCGAGCACCACCGTCGTGCTCCTAACCTAGCCATCGACGCTGCCGCCTTTGGCCGCTGCTGCTGATCTTCTTCCCGGTCCATGATGTCCCTCGCACGACTACCTCGACCACGGCTACACCACCCTATGCTCTCGGCTACCTCGACATCAGCACAAAGGGCTACCGCCTTGCTTCAGCAACCTCGATGGTTTCCACTCCAGTCATGACTTGCGCGATGCATTGACCGTTCGACAGTGTATGTGTGTGTGTGGGGGGGTGTCCTTCGACTTACCTTCGGATTCTTCTCCAGTCTCACTATCTCCGTCGTTACCGTTGTGACTGCGGGGGATGCGGAATGTCGTGATTATTAGAAAGTATATGATAGACTAGGATTTATTTCTACCTTGTCATGATTATTAGGTAGTATGGGATAAACTTTGATTTTATTGTATGACTTCTACTGGCTAAATAAACGATCTACTGTACACTTATGTTCCAGTTTGTTTCATAGTTTTGGATAAATTTTGGTCAAATTTCATTCAAAATTTAAATTTTGGATCATAATTTTTGACCAAAACTTTTCAAAAAAATCCAAAAAAATGAATTTTGCCCGTTTCGTCCAGACCCAGTAAAATCCCCAAAACGAAATCCAAATGCTTGGCCGGGGTGCGGCGCATGAGGCGCCTCACTTGTGAGCTCCTCTCCCGTCTTAGCGACATGAAACTCGAGGCGGTAATGGTGATGGCGTGGCGACGGTGGTCAGCGGTGTTGCCCATGGAGTGGTGGCGCGGGACTGTCGTGGTGGCACGAGTGTATCCGAGCCATAAAGTTTAAGCGGTCTTAGGCTACCATAATTATACGAGATGGCCAGCTTTCCGTAAAAAAACTTTTGGGAAACTTCTGGGTTTATAGGAGCTGTTTGAGGGCTATTTTTGCCTGTACTCCCCGTAAATGATATTTTCTTATGAATAAGGAAGCTATTGGAGTTGCTATGAGTCTATTGATTTTAAACTATGATTTCTGTAGTTTGTATGGTAGTAAATAGTCAGGGCATCTTCAATGCTGTTCCTAAAATGGGCACAATATTTGTCCTACGGACTTGTTCAGATCAGTCCACGAACATAAATACGGGAGCTAGTCATCCAATCACATCCCCTAAATGTCGCACTTTCCTTTATTTTAAATGCATAGCAATATGAGCAATAGTGTGGTATTCATAGCACCCCAATCACAACCAAAAAGTGTCGGATGCTTATAGTTTTTTACATGCGCCCGATCACAAAAGAACCTGTCCGGCAGTCCATGCAAAAGATGACATTTTTCCCTCCCAGACATGCTGTCTGAGCCTCTTCACTAACTCTGCACCGATTCCTCCTCATCATTCACCTCCTCACCATCTGCCACCTTACTATGCGTCTCCTTCTGGGACGTCTCCATCGTGGCCGCCAAATGCTTCAACATCTAACATGGACGAAGTGCACGATCATTGTCACATCAAGATCCAACTCGTCCACTTCTCATGGTCAACATCATCTTGGTATCCTCTGAAGTGGCCGCGAGCTCAACCTTCTTCTTTTCGAGTTTGGTCTTCTCCACTTCGAGGTTGATCTTCCTCTCGGTTGCCATCATCAAGATGGTGAACCTCTCTACATTTCTTTCTCCCTACGCACCATAGCGCTTGACATATGCCTCCTTCTTTGCCAAGATATCCTCGAACATCTCCATCATCTTGACAGGCGCCTCTTTTCGCTTCAACTTGGCGCGGAAATGATCGGAGCAGAGAGGGTGCGGAAGCACGGGTTTTGGCGTGGCGCGGTGCGGGCGGAGGTCCAGACTCCCGCAATGCCCCTTGGTTTGCCTCTGACTAGTACAAATGCTCGTGCGTTGCACCGGGCGACAAAAGGGGCACAACCTGCTTCATGTGCCATTTAACATCATTTTTTATATCCAATTTCAATAAACATCGACAGTAAGGGCCATTTTACATCATTTTTTATATCCAATTTCAAGCCTGCTGTTTTAGCCGCATTTTTAAACGGGCATAGAAAATTCAAAAAAATGGAAAACCTTCGCATTGTGTCATTACATGTGACTAAGTTTCCAGGAAAATAATAAACTTGTAATACGGAAATTATTTTTTAAAAGTGTTCTCAGAAATGAGCTATCATGCGTGAAGATTCATGGCTTTCAAGCCAAATGATCAATCTTATGACCACATTCATGGCATAGTTTGTTCAAATGATCTCATATTATGCAAAATGGTGCATCTTGGAATGGCAAACAATGTTGCCTAAGGAAGTTTTCATTTTTGTGCACGGAAAATTCGTTTTCCATTTTCCGAGTGCCCGAAATGAGTTTTTTTTGTGAATGACCTACCAAATAATTCTTGCAAAATTGGACCAAATCAATTTTCTAAAATACTAGGACATATTTAATGCACAATTGACCAAATGGTTGGGTGTAAAAAGTTTTGATCCACCTCTGGTGAAAAAGACAAATTTCCGCCGATTCAGCTGGAAGCGGGTCAAATTTGAACTGTAGCTGCCTCATAGTTTGCTCTTTTTTTTTGGGAGACTTACATTTTCCCCCCTAACTTTGTCCCGACATCATCTTTACCCCTAAATAAAAACAGTGCTCAACTTTGCCCCTCTTCCGTTAAGTGTGCTTATAGAAATGCCCTTCCGTACATTTTCCGTCCAGTCAAAGGCCTTTGACCGTTAAGTGTGCGTATAGAAAAATCTAATGGTCAAAGGCCTTTGACTAGATGGAAAATGTACGGAAGGGAATTTCTATAAGCGCACGTAACGGAAGAGGGGCAAAGTTGAGCATTGTTTTTTATTTAGGGGTAAAGATGAGGTTGGGACGAAGTTAGGGGGAAAATGGAATTGGCCCTTATTTTTTACAAAAATCATTTCTAGGTACATAAGTATCTATTTAATCAGAGAAACATCAAAAAATTTCCAAGATTCAACCACTAGCTAGGAACGGTCAAGCCCGCTGTTTTGACTGCATTTTGAAACGGGTATAAAAAATTCAAAAAATCAAAAAAATGGAAAACCTTCGCATTGTGTCATTATATGTGACCAAGTTTCCAGGAAAAATAATAAACTTGTAATATAGAAATTATTTTTAAGAAGTGTTCTCAGAAATGAGTTGTCATGCCTAAAGATTCATGGCTTTCAAGCCAAATGATCAATCTTATGGCCACATTCATGGCATAGTTTGTTCAAATGATCTCATATTGTGCAAAAGGGTGCATCTTGGAATGGCAAACAATGTTGCCTAAGGAAGTTTTCATTTTCTATGCACGGAAAATTTGTTTTCCATTTTCCGAGTGCCTGAAATGAGTTTTTTTTGTGAAGGACCTACCAAATAATTCTCGCAAAATTGGACCAAATTGGTTTTCTAAAATACTAGGACATATTTAATGCACAATTGACCTAATGGTTGGGTGTAAAAAGTTTTGATCCACCTCTGGTGAAAAAGACAAATTTCCACCGATTCAGCTGGAAGCGGGTCAAATTTGAGCTGCAGCTGCCTCATAGTTTACTGTTTATTTTTTCCAAAAATAATTTATAGTTACATAAGTACCTATTTAATCATAAATACACGGTTTGGTGGCGATACATCGAGGTTTGGGCGGTGGCCGAGGCCCCCAACTCTAGAGCGCGTAAACTCGCATGTCCGCCGCGTGGTCACCGCGTGACCATGGCGTTGCCATGTGTTCTGGGCAGCCTAGGCATGTCTAGTGGGTTGGGAACTCCCCAGGTAGGTGCTAGGAAGAAAATTACAACATAAGATTCTCACGAGGAGAGCGATCGATGCTCAAACATGAATTAGTAGCCAAGTGTTTGATTAGCGGTACGAGAAATGTACATGGCTAATGGGTGTGAGTTTTGGCTGAGGATGATCAATTACTAAGAAGACCGTCTTCACAAATTTTCAGCTCAAAAGGAGGAGCCTAGGTGGTACTTGCTTTCCAAACTACCACACTGGACATAAATACGAATGTTGAAGCTCGGCTCAAAATAATGAATGGATTGAGCTGGCATTTGGTGGAGGATGGTTATTTGGGCATAGGAAAGCGTTGTAGAAAACAGATACTATTTGGACATGCCAAAGTGGTACTTCCTTCACAAACTATTGTTCTGAACAGAATAGGAAAATGAATATTTTTGAATTATTTTTGAACTAGGCAAGGAAGGTTTTTTACATATTTGACGAAGATATGACCCAAATAGTTTATGAGATTTTTTGGGAATGACAGAAATATAGGTTGCTTCACAACCTAGGGCAAAAACTGCCACATGGACATGACACATAGGCAAAACTGATGAGGTGGCGCCTAGTCATAGCAACCCACCACAATTTACAAGGTTATGACCATCTATATTGGTAATGATCAGCTAGAAATAAGGATGCAGACCAGTGCTATCTGCTTTATGGCCATTTCGTGTAAGGAAATTACGACCTTTCTGACCAAAATGGTCGTTATTGTTTAGGGTTTGGAGCCCCCCGAACAGCTTTTGACCAATTGGTCTGAAATGGTCATAGATCTATGACCAATTCTTCCAGGGTCACTGACAGAAGGTCACTAGTTGACATATTTCTTGTAGTGTCCCATCCTAGCTCCCATCCCCGCGCCCGCGCCAGCGACCATCCCCGTAGCATTGACGGGCTGGTCGCCGAGCACTATCGCAGAGCTGGAAGCCGCGGGCGTCGGCGAGGTCTCCGCGGACCCGCGCGAGCTCGTGTACATGGCAGCGCCAGCGCCCGTGCCTGTGCCCATGCATGCCCCTCCCCACCCACCGTGGCACCGGCCCCCGTGCGTTTGGCTGCATGCTACCTCTTGAGCACTGCATTGGTTTTCCCTTGAAGAGGAAAGGGCGATGCAGCAAAGCAGCGTAAGTATTTCCCTCAGTTTTTGAGAAACCATGTATCAATCCAATAGGAGACCACGCGCGAGTCACCTCGTACCTACACAAACAAATAAGAACCTCGCAACCAACGCGATAAAGGGGTTGTCAATCGCTTCATGGCCACTTGCAAGAGTGAGATCTGAAACAGATAATAATAAGATAAATATTTTTGGTATATTTATGATATAGATTGAAAGTAAAGATTGCAAAATAAAATAGATTGGCAACTTGTGTGATGGAAAATAGACCCGGGGCCGTAGGTTTCACTAGTGGCTTCTCTCAAGATAGCATAAGTATTATGGTGGGTGAATAAATTACTGTCGAGCAATTGAGAGAATTGAGCATAGTTATGAGAATATCTAGGTATGATCATGTATATAGGCATCATGTCCGTGACAAGTAGACCAACTCCTGCCTGCATCTACTACTATTACTCCACACATCGACCGCTATCCAGCATGCATCTAGAGTATTAAGTTCATAAGAATAGAGTAACGCTTTAAGCAAGATGACATGATGTAGAGGGATAAACTCATGCAATATGATATAAACCCCATCTTTTTATCCTCGATGGCAACAATACAATACGTGTTGATTCCCTTTCCGTCACTGGGATCGAGCACCGCAAGATCGAACCCAAAGCTAAGCACTTCTACCATTGCAAGCAAGATCAATCTAGTGGGCCAAACCAAAATGATAATTCGAAGAGACTTGCAAAGATAATCAATCATACATAAAAGAATTCAAAGAAGATTCAAATATTGTTCATAGATAAACTTGATCATAAACCCACAATTCATCGGATCTCGACAAACACACCGCAAAAGAAGATTACATCGAATAGATCTCCAAGGGAATCTAGGAGAACTTTGTATTGAGATCCAAAGAGATAGAAGAAGCCATCTAGCTAATAACTATGGACCCGAAGGTCTGAGGTAAACTACTCACACATCATCGGAGGGGCCATGGAGTTGATGTAGAGGCCCTCCGTGATCAATGCCCCCTACGACGGAGCTCCGGAAAAGGCCCCAAGATGGGATCTCTTGGGTACAGAAGGTTGAGGTGGTGGAAATAGGGTTTCGTGGTGCTCCTGGATGTTTTCGGGGTATATGATCTCTTGGGTACAGAAGGTTGAGGTGGTGGAAATAGGGTTTCGTGGTGCTCCTGGATGTTTTCGGGGTATATGAATATATATAGGAGGAAGAAGTAGGTCGGTGGAGCAACGAGGGGCCCACGAGGGTGGAGGGCACGCCCAGGGGGTAGGCGCCCCCCTGCCTCGTGGCCTCCTCGATTTTTTCTTGACGTCCACTCCGAGCCCCCTGGATCACGTTTGTTCCAAAAATCACGCTCCCGAAGGTTTCATTACGTTTGGACTCCGTTTGATATTCTTTTTCTGTGAAACACTGAAATAGGCAAAAAACAACAATTTGGGCTGGGCCTCCTGTTAATAGGTTAGTCCCAAAAATAATATAAGTGTCTAAATAAGCCCATTAAACATCCAAAACAGAATATATAATAGCATGGAGCAATCAAAAATTATAGATACGTTGGAGACGTATAACTGCACCCGCCGCGCCCATGCCCTGCCCGTGCGCGCCCCTCCACCCACCGTGACGCCGGTCCCTGTGCGTTTGGTTGCACCCGCAGCTCCCGTTCCCGTGCGTGCGCCCCCCTCAGTGGCATGGGACGCTGCCGTCGACCGCTACCTCTCAGCGGAGCCAGTTGCCGTCCTCCCGCGCCTCGCCCGTCGATCGCGCGACGACATGATGTTTGATTTACAAGTGAAGAACATTTTGTGCTGCCTTGAAGACTTCAACAACGGCATCCCGGGAGACGACAACAACGGCGCGGCACGCCGCCGCCGCCGGAAATAGTTTTTTGGGTTTAATACTGTATCTCGAATTCTCGATCATATGAATATGAATTCGCAGTGTGACTGAATGAAAGATATGGTTTGAACGAACTTGTGTTTTTCTCTCTTAATGTACATACTTATCAAACGATTTTCTTTTGAAAAAATGTCAATGGTTTTTAAATATAAAACACTCATTGCAAACGTTTTTGTTAGAACACCCTATGCAAACCGATAGCTTCCCCAGGAAGCCGAGGGAAAATGTATCGAGCAGGATTTTTGCGTCCCTTCAATGCAAACGGTTGTTTTACATGACCCGTGTGCAAGCACGTACAAACAATTGGGTAAGATTTGCATATCTGTCATTTTGGGTATATTGCGATTTGTCAAACTGGAAAGATTGACATTTGTTTATCTAGTAACATTGCCATTTGTCAACCTTGTAACACTGCGATTTGTCAAAATATGCAGCTACAAATCACTAGCACTATTCATATGGACACCACTAGCAGGCTTGAGTTGATGGACACATATGCAAATGTACCATTGATTACATACAACATGTCATCAACCCACAACGACAACGAGGATACACGTTGGATTATAGATCATTTCCAACAAAACATTCTAGTAAAGTTTTTTCTCACACAGAAAATAACAAAGCGATGAAATGAACTTCAGCTCAACCACTCGTCGGCGTTGGAAACGCTTGCTTTGAACCAGAAGTGATTATCTGGGAAGGGCAAGCTACTGTCAATCTCGAGACCAACGCAGGACTGATCATCGAGGCTGAAGCGGCCTATGTCAGGACCCATATTGGGACGGTAGGGAAGCATAGTAATGTCCGAGGTATAGATACAGTTGCTTCTCATAAATGGTAGTAACGTTGTGTCAACAACAGATGGATCGCCTTCCACCATCATTGGATAGTTGTGTCCAAGGAAGAGCGAGTTTCCTCCAAGACTTCCAATACTGAACCAGGGAGAGGTGTTGGCGCTAGTACACTACTATTCATCCTGAATACCCTGCAACGGACGTTGGAATAATTCCGGAGAATGCGACCATGCGAGACAACACCTGCTTCCTTAGTAACATTAGCAGTGCCCTGTATACAGACAAGAGGTGATCCATCGGAATAAGTTGCCAGGCAGCACTGTGTATATGTGTCCTACTCGTCCTCATGCTCGTAATTTTTTTCATGTATAGGTGGTGGAATGTTCACAGGACCATGGAAACATAAGAATGTTAATTAGTAAAGGGAAACTAGCCAACCCGCATGCAAGTGGATGAAACAATTATAATTACGATGGAAGACAAACGTACCGAAAGCATCAGGATTCCATGCAAAAACAGTGCCACGAGTGGTGGCAGCAAACACAAGACCCTCGTATTTAATTGCATCACGGTACTCATCTATGTACAGAAATTGATTTTTGAGCAATATCCATCGAGGTGTGGAAGTAAGGACGGTAACAAGCTTGTTGAAGACAGCAACAACATCATAGTTCATGTAATTCCAAGAGCGGTTGGGAACTCGACAAATTGCTATCTTTCGTAGATGACAGTCAGCATGATCGTATTTGAACTCACGTAGAATACCG
Organism: Triticum urartu; assembly: GCF_056163025.1. Taxonomy (NCBI): domain Eukaryota; kingdom Viridiplantae; phylum Streptophyta; class Magnoliopsida; order Poales; family Poaceae; genus Triticum; species Triticum urartu. The sequence continues at coordinate 641,683,464 of NC_141879.1, read as the reverse complement.
GTGTATTCAACCTCTGGGTAGTCGTATGAGATTTTTGGAAGTGGAACCCGATACCTAGTGTACACATTCACAAGTTCCCACTCGCAGTTGTACCAATATAAACAACCCAATCTCCATTTGCGCCTGCCCAAGCCTTGACCTCTAGCGATGGCATCTTAACATGATACGTATCATTATCAAGCGGCATTTACTTACACAATGCAGGGCTTCCCTCGTCCCCGCGCTAGGCAGCAGGGTCACGGCGAAGACTATAGGGGAGATAAAACTGGTCCTGGACCCTTGGGTTCCTTGTAATGATGTTATTAGTTGAGTCGAGAATGGTCTTGAACGAACCTGCCATGCTAGCCGAGGTGATGACGTTGCACCGATCAATGAGTTCCTCCACCGCGTCATCATTCAGATCGGGGCAAAAATAACGGGGTCATTCCAGCCTGTTCCCTCCATGGAGAAGACGATCGAACAATGGCAGAAGGAAGGGTGAAGGCAAATGGAGGAGGGAGGAAGAGCTAGCATGCAGCAGCAGTTCCAAATCGGGAGGGAAGGGCGAAGAGTCGATGGACGGTTGCCAGGGTACACGAAGAGGCGCGTGGGGAGCGAACGGTTGCCACAGAGGTCACACACTGACGATAAGGGTCGAGTGAACCGCATGCGTATATCGCACACACCTTGATCCGGCTGACCATTTCTTTTGTGTTGCCTAATCACAAACAGTTCATCCGGGTGAACCGTATGTTGTATATCGCACACACCTTCATATGGCTGCCCGTTTCTTTTGCTCCTCCTCATTACAAACAGTTCATCCGAGTGAACCGTATGCTGTGTATCGCACACGCCTTCACCTGGCTGCCCGTTTCTTTTGTTCCTTCTCATCACAAACAGTTAATTGAACTGAACCATATGCCCTTCATCGCACACGCAACTAAAATCTGAACCATGTTTGATGCATCCATCATCGCAAACGTTTTATACATTTTTGACGGTTTTCATACACCACCGTTTGCGATTATTGCATCGCACACAATTTCTCGAAGGGTCTCTGATCATAGTGACGCGTTAGCAGCATCTTGCAGTAGTGTATGTGACTCCACCGTTTGTGGAATTAGTGTTTGTTTTAGTGGTTTATATTTTGAATAATTAGATACTCTTGGTGCTGCTGTAGATGAGATTGCATGTTGAATTCTAAGATTTCTAAGTAGTTTGAATGCTTGCCATGGCCTCTATGTATCCCTATGAGTAGTTGGTATCATTTTTGTGAAGTTTTGTTGAGAAAATTTTGTGGACTAAAAATTTCAGAATTTTTGTTCATAGGAAAGACATGAATATCTTTAGGAAGTTTGGCTCCAAGAAGAACTCCAAGGGAGTTATTGGGGAGTCGTCTGACAGTGATCTCCACCCCTGTCGGTTGGCGGAAGTACGACTGTGCGAATGGCGGCACACCCAGTTCATGGAAGATGCTGGAATCCTTCAGGAGTTCACACAATATGCTGCTAATGCCGGCATCACCGTTTTCATCACAGCTGAATGCAAACAGTATCATCTCCTCACAAACACCTTTGTTCAAAGCTTCACTTTCCTTCACTTCACCAGTTTATATGCTGAAACCCGTCAGATACCACTTACTGAATTTTGTAATTTATGCATGAACTCTTCTGACGGGAGTTTAGCTGAGCCTAGGCCGGCAGAGTTTGAGGCCTTTTATCGTACTTTGACAATGGGAGATGCGAGAGGGTTGTCGGCCGTCACTGCCACTAGCATATACTTTCCTGCCGTGCATTATTTTTCTTTATTTATTGCAAAGTGTTTGCTTGGTAGAGAAAAAGTGGGTGCTCTCAGCACACCAAACTTTGCCGTTTTACGTCGTGCACTAGAGGGCGACAACACTTATAGCTTGGGAGCTATTGTGGCGCGTCGCCTCCATGTTAATAAGTCCAAGGGTAAAATACATGGTGGGATTTTCGCTACTCGTTTGGCGACTCACTTTAATGTTGAGATACGCCTTGATGATTACCCTCTGAGTAAGGTTTACCTAGATCGTGCGGCCATGGATCACCAGCATTTTACTGATATCGACTCTCCTAACATCCTTGTTCCATATAACCTGGTTTTTAGTTTGAAGACTCATGATATTATTCCAGTGCCTGCTTCTGCTTTGTTTGATCCAGTTGCTAGGGGCGGATATAGGATTATGCCTGCGGACATCATCGCCTACTGGAACGGTCAGGCTGCTGCAGAGGAGGAGCCTCAGCAGTGGGATTCATGGATGCCCGCTCCTCAACACCCCGACTACTATCCAGGCTACTGATCGATTACCAAGCTGGGCCAAAAGCCTAAGCTAGGGGGATTACGTGTTTCTCACTTATACGTCTCCAACGTATCTATAATTTTTGATTGCTCCATGCTATATTATCTACTTTTATGGGCAATATTGGGCTTTATTTTCCACTTTTATATTATTTTTTGGACTAACCTATTAACCGAAGGCCCAGCCCAGATTTGCTGTTTTATGCCTATTTCAGTGTTTCGAAGAAAAGGAATATCAAACGGAGTCGAAACGGAACGAAATCAACTGGAGAAGTTATTTTTGGAAGGAAACCTACCGGATAGACTTGGACCCTACGTCAGAAGATGAAGGAGGTGCTCACAAGGGTAGGGGGCGCGCCCCCCTGCCTCGTGGCCCCCCCTTCGGCCCACCGACATACTCCTTTCACCCATATATACCCACGTATCCTGAAATTTCCAGAACGCACAATAGATCGGGTGTTCCACCGCCAGAAGCCTCCGTAGCCACCGAAAGCCAATCTACACATGTTCCGGCACCCTGCCGGAGGGGGAAATCCCTCTCCCGTGGCCATCTTCATCATCCCGGTGCTCTCCATGACGAGGACGGAGTAGTTCTCCGTCGGGGCTGAGGGTATGTACCAGTAGCTATGTGTTTGATCTCTCTCTCTCTCTCTCGTGTTCTTGATTTGGCACGATCTTGATGTATCGCGAGCTTTGCTATTATAGTTAGATCTTATGTTTCTTCTCCCCCTCTACTCTCTTGTAATGGGTTGAGTTTTCCCCTTTGAAGTTATCTTATCGGATTGAGTCTTTAAAGATTTGAGAACACTTGATGTATGTCTTGCCGTGCGTATCTGTGGTGACAATGGGATATCACGTGATTCACTTGATGTATGTTTTGGTGATCAACTTGTGGGTTCCGCCCATGAACCTATGCATAGGGGTTGGCACACGTTTTCGTCATGATTCTCCGGTAGAAACTTTGGGGCACTCTTTGAGGTTCTATGTGTTGGTTGAATAGATGAATATGAGATTGTGTGATGCATATCGTATAATCATACCCACGGATACTTGAGGTGACATTGGAGTATCTAGGTGACATTAGGGTTTTGGTTGATATGTGTCTTAAGGTGTTATTCTAGTACGAACTCTAGGAATGTTTGTGACACTTATAGGAATAGCCCAACAGATTGATTGGAAAGAATAACTTTGAGGTGGTTTGGTACCCTACCATAATATCTTCGTTCGTTCTCCGCTATTAGTGACTTTGGAGTGACTCTTTGTTGCATGTTGAGGGATAGTTTTATGATCCAATCATGTTAGTATTGTTGAGGGAACTTACACTAGTGATAGTATGAACCCTTGGCCTTGTTTCAACGCATTCCAATACCGTTTACGGTCACTTTTATCATTAGATACCTTGCTGTTTTTATATTTTCAGATTACAAAAACTATTATGTACTGTCCATATTGCACTTGTATCACCATCTCTTCGCCGAACTAGTGCACCTATACAATTTACCATTGTATTGGGTGTGTTGGGGACACAAGAGACTCTTTGTTATTTGGTTGCAGGGTTGCTAGAGAGAGACCATCTTCATCCTACGCCTCCTACGGATTGATAAACCTTAGGTCATCCACTTGAGGGAAATTTGCTACTGTCCTACAAACTTCTGCACTTGGAGGCCCAACAACGTCTACAAGAAGAAGGTTGTGTAGTAGACATCAAGCTCTTTTCTGGCACCGTTGCCGGGGGGGTTAGCGCTTGAAGGTATATCTTTAGATCTTGCAACCGAGTCTTTTAGTTTCTTGTTGTATCACTAGTTTAGTCTATAAAAGAAAATTACAAAAAAATGGAATTAAGTTTGTCTCATACGCTTCACCTTTTTAATATCTTTCGTGATTATGATGGAAAGGATAATTGTGCTCAAGTGCTAGAAGAAGAAATCTATAAAATGTTTGGCACTAAATATTTGAATGATGAGCATGATTGCAATGTTGTTAGTATGAATTCCTTGAATATCCATGATGCTAATGATATGCAAAGCCACAAGCTTGGGGAAGCTATGTTTGATGAAGATGATATTTTTTGTCCCCCAAGTTTTGATGAGGAAATTTACTACGATGAAAGCATGCCTCCTATCTGTGATGATTATTGTGATGACACATATGCTTTAAAGAATAATTATAACCATGAAACTTGTCATCTTGATCTTAATTTTCAATCACATGATAGTTATTTTTTTGAGTTTGCTCCCAATATTATTCATGAGAAGAATTTTGCTTGTGTGGAGAGTAATAAAATTTCTATGCTTATAGATCATGAAAAGAATGGTTTAAGTGCTGGTTATATTGTTGAATTCATTCATGATGCTACTGAAAATTATTATGAGGGAGGAATATATGCTTGTAGGAATTGCAATAATATCAAGTTTCCTCTCTATGTGCTTAAAATTTTGAAGTTATGCTTGTTTTGCCCTCCTATGCTAATTGATTATTGTTTCCATAAGTTGTTTGCTAAAAAAATCCCTATGCATAGGAAGTGGGTTAGATTTAAATGTGCTAGTCCTATTCTTCATGATGCTCTTTTTATGTTTCAATTCTTATCCTTTCTGTGAGCATCATTGAAATCATCATGCCTAGCTAGGGGCATTAAACGATAGCGCTTGTTGGAAGGCAACCCAATTTTATTTTAGTTTCTTTCTTTTTGGTTATTTTTAGTAATAAATAATCCATCTAGCTTATGTTTAGATGTGGTTTTGTGTTTTAATTAGTGTTTTTGCCAAGTAGAACCTTTGGGAAGACTTGGAGAAAGTCTTGTTGATCATGCTGTAAAGAACAGAAACTTTAGCGCTCACGAGAATTGTTGCCATTTTTATTTGGAGAGTGTTATTTAGTTAATTATTTTTGCATATGATTAATATATAAATTCCTAAGGTCCAGCAAGTTATTTGAGAATTTTATGAGTTCCAGAAGTATACGTTTGATCCAGATTACTACAGACTGTTCTGTTTTTGACAGATTCTGTTTTTCATGTGTTGTTTACTTATTTTGATGAATCTATGGCTAGTAAAATAGTTTATAAACCATAGAGAAGTTGGAATACAGTAGGTTTAACACCAATATAAATAAAGAATGAGTTCATTACAGTACCTTGAAGTGGTGATTTATTTTCTTATACTAACGGAGCGTACGAGTTTTCTGTTAAGTTTTGTGTTGTGAAGTTTTCAAGTTTTGGGTAAGGATTCGATGGACTATGGAATAAGGAGTGGCAAGAGCCTAATATTTGGGATTCCCAAGTCACTCCAAGGTAATATTCAAGGGTAGCCAAGAGCCTAAGCTTGGGGATGCCCCGGAAGGCATCCCCTCTTTTGTCTTCGTTCATCGGTAACTTTACTTGGAGCTATATTTTTATTTACCACATGATATGTGTTTTGCTTGGAGCGTCAATTTATTTTGTTAGGATTTGCTTTATGTTATTTAGAACAATGTTTTGCATCTTTTATTTCAATAAAAGTGGCATTGATAGCCTTTACTATGCCTATGTTACAAGTATACATGTTGCTGTTTGAAAACAGAAAGTTTACCACTGTTGCAATAATTCCCTAGAAAAGTCAGAATGTGATAAAATGTTGAAACCTTTTGAATATTAAGATCTGATAAATTTACTACAGTGGTAATTTTATTTCATAATTTTTGGAGCTAGGGAAGTATGGATGTTGCAGCATTTTTTACATACTATCCTGTTTGGGCAGATTGTTGTTATGTTTGCATTGTTTGCATATGTTTGCTTCTTTAATGATTCTATTCGAGGATAGGACTATTAAATATGGAGAGGCATTTAGTATGAAATGTTGAATAATAATTTTAGTGATTTTCTACAGTAGAGTATGATAAGGTTTTGACAATGGTTTATACTAACTTATCTCACGAGTCCTTGTTTAGTTTTGTGTGGATGAAGCTTTTGAGATTTAGGGAGACCGTGATATGAGAGGAATTAAGGAGACACAAAAGCTCAAGCCTCGGGATGCCCAAGGCACCCCAAGATAATATTTCAAGAAGTCTCAAGCGTCTAAGCTTGGGGATGCCCCGGTTGGCATCCCACCTTTCTTCTTCAACAATTATCGGTTAGTTTCGGTTCATCCTAAGTTTTTGCTTCTTCACATGATGTTTTCCATTCCTAGAATGTCATTTTATTTTTCTTTGCTTGCTGTTTGAATAGAATACCAAGATCTGAAATTATTAAATGTTAGAGAGTCTTCACATAGTTGCATAATTATTCGACTACTCATTGATCTTTACTTATATCTTTTGGAGTATTTTGTCGTTTGCTCTAGTGCTTCACTTATATCTTTTAGAGCATGGTGGTAGTTTTATTTTGAATAAATAGATGAACTCTCATGATTCACTTAGATTATTTTGAGAGTCTTAATAGCATGGTAATTTGCTTAAAATCCTAATATGCTAGGTATTCAAGAATAATAAAATTCTCTTATGAGTGTGTTGAATACTAAGAGAAGTTTGATACTTGATGATTGTTTTGAGATATGAGATGGTGATATTAGAGTCATGCTAGTTGAGTAGTTGTGAATTTGAGAAATACTTGTGTTGAAGTTTGTGATTCCCGTAGCATGCACGTATGGTGAACCGTTATGTGATGAAGTCGGAGCATGATTTATTTATTGATTTTCTTCCTTATGAGTGGCGGTCGGGGACGAGCGATGGTATTTTCCTACCAATCTATCCCCCTAGGAGCATGCGCGTAATACTTTGCTTTGATAACTTGTAGATTTTTGCAATAATTATATGAGTTCTTTATGACTAATGTTGAGTCCATGGATTATACGCACTCTCACCCTTCCACCATTGCTAGCCTCTCTAGTACCGCGTAACTTTCGCCGGTAGCATAAACCCACCATATACCTTCCTCGAAACAGCCACCATACCTACCTATTATGGCATTTCCATAGCGATTCCGAGATATATTGCCATGAAACTTTCCACCGTTCTGTTTATTATGACACACTCCATCATTGTCATATTGCTTAGCATGATCATGTAGTTGACATCGTATTTGTGGCAAAGCCACCATTCATAATTCTTTCATACATGTCACTCATGAGTCATTGCACATCCCGGTACACCGCCGGAGGCATTCATATAGAGTCATATCTTGTTCTAAGTATCGAGTTGTAATTCTTGAGTTGTAAGTAAATAAAAGTGTGATGATCATCATTATTAGAGCATTGTCCTAGTGAGGAAAGGATGATGGAGACTATGATTCCCCCACAAGTCGGGATGAGACTCCGGATGAAAATAAACAAATAAAAGAGGCCAAAGAAGCCCAGATAGAAAAAGAGAAAAGAGGCCATAAAAAAGATAAAATGCCCAAATAAAAAAATAAATAAATAATGAGAGAAAAAGAGAGAAGGGACAATGCTACTATCCTTTTACCACACTTGTGCTTCAAAGTAGCACCATGATCTTCATGATAGAGAGTCTCCTGTGTTGTCACTTTCATATACTAGTGGGAATCTTTCATTATAGAACTTGGCTTGTATATTCCAATGATGGGCTTCCTCAAAATTCCCTAGGTCTTCGGGAGCAAGCGAGTTGGATGCACACCCACTAGTTTCTTTTGTTGAGCTTTCATACATTTATAGCTCTAGTGCATCCGTTGCATGGCAATCCCTACTCACTCACAATGATATCTATTGATGGGAATCTCCATAGCCCGTTGATACGCCTAGTTGATGTGAGACTATCTTCTCCTTTTTTTCCTCTCCACAACCACCATTCTATTCCACATATAGTGCTATGTCCATGGCTCACACTCATGTATTGCGTGAAGATTGAAAAGGTTTGAGAACATCAAAAGTATGAAACAATTGCTTGGCTTGTCATCGGGGTTGTGCATGATTTAAATACTTTGTGTGGTGAAGATAGAGCATAGCCAGACTATATGATTTTGTAGGGATAGCTTTCTTTGGCCATGATATTTTGAGAAGACATAATTGCTTTATTAATATGCTTGAAGTATTATTATTTCTATGTCAATATGAACTTTTGTCTTGATTCTTTCGGATCTGAATATTCATATCACAAGTAAGAAGAATTACATTGAAATTATACCAACTAGCATTCCACATCAAAAATTATCTTTTTATCATTTACCTACTCGAGGACGAGCAGGAATTAAGCTTGGGGATGCTTGATACGTCTCCAACGTATCTATAATTTTTGATTGCTCCATGCTATATTATCTACTATTTTGGGCAATATTGGGCTTTACTTTCCACTTTTATATTATTTTTGGGACTAACCTATTAACCGGAGGCCCAGCCCAGATTTGTTGTTTTATGCCTATTTCAGTGTTTTGAAGAAAAGGAATATCAAACGGAGTCGAAACGGAACGAAATCAACGGGAGAAGTTATTTTTGGAAGGAAACCTACCGGATAGACTTGGACCCTACGTTAGAAGATGAAGGAGGAGCTCACGAGGGTAGGGGGCGCGCCCACCCCCCTGGGGCGCGCCCCCCTGCCTCGTGGCCCCCCTTCGGTCCACCAACATACTCCTTTCACCCATATATACCCACGTATCCTAAAACTTCCAGAACGCACAATAGATCGGGAGTTCCGCTGCAGAAGCCTCCGTAGCCACCGAAAGCCAATCTAGACCCATTCTGGCACCCTGCCGGAGGGGCAATCCCTCTCCTGTGGCCATCTTCATCATCCCGGTGCTCTCCATGACGAGGAGGGAGTAGTTCTCCCTCGGGGCTGAGGGTATGTACCAGTAGCTATGTGTTTGATCTCTCTCTCTCTCTCATGTTCTTGATTTGGCACGATCTTGATGTATCGCGAGCTTTGCTATTATAGTTGGACCTTATGTTTCTTCTACCCCTCTACTCTCTTCTAATGGATTGAGTTTTCCCCTTTGAAATTATCTTATCGGATTGAGTCTTTAAAGATTTGAGAACACTTGATGTATGTCTTGCTGTGCGTATCTGTGGTGACAATGGGATATCACGTGATTCACTTGATGTATGTTTTGGTGATCAACTTGCGGGTTCCGCCCATGAACCTATGCATAGGGGTTGGCACACATTTTTGTCATGATTCTCCGGTAGAAACTTTGGGGCACTCTTTGAGGTTCTGTGTGTTGGTTGAATAGATGAATCTGAGATTGTGTGATGTATATCGTATAATTATGCCCACGGATACTTGAGGTGACATTGGAGTATCTAGGTGAGATTAGGATTTTGGTTGATTTGTGTCTGAAGGTGTTATTCTAGTACGAACTTTAGGGCTGTTTGTGACACTTATAGGAATAGCCCAACGGATTGATTGGAAAGAATAACTTTGAGGTGGTTTCGTACCCTACCATAATCTCTTCGTTTGTTCTCCGCTATTAGTGACTTTGGAGTGACTCTTTGTTGCATGTTGAGGGATAGTTTTATGATCCAATTATGTTAGCATTGTTGATGGAACTTACACAAGCGATAGTATGAACCCTAGGCCTTGTTTCAACGCATTGCAATACCGTTTACGCTCACTTTTATCATTAGATACCTTGCTGTTTTTATATTTTCAGATTACAAAAACTATTATCTACTATCCATATTGCACTTGTATCACCATCTCTTCGCCGAACTAGTGCACCTGTACAATTTACCATTGTATTGGGTGTGTTGGGGACACAAGAGACTCTTTGTTATTTGGTTGCAGGGTTGCTAGAGAGAGACCATCTTCATTCTACGCCTCCTACGAATTGATAAACCTTAGGTCATCCACTTGAGGGAAATTTGCTACTGTCCTACAAACCTCTGCACTTGGAGGCCCAACAACGTCTACAAGAAGAAGGTTGTGTAGTAGACAACACTCACCGACATTACATTCATGTTCACACATCTCATTCCAGTTGTCGGTGTTTACACTTTTTCATTATATCATCCGTGCTTAATTTGAAAAAAATAAAACCATAGAAAAAACAAAAAAATGTAGTTAATTTACTTTCTATGCATGCTTAGCAGTAGCGCTAAAAAGAAAACCCAAACAGATTTCCTTGTTCTTCTTTTTGTTTGTTGGAAGCTTTCCCTTTTAAATATTTTTTTCTCGTTTTTGCTTTCCCTTTTTATTTGCTTGTTCAAGAAAACCAAAAACTTCAAAAATATTTCAGTGTGTTTCTCTGAATTTCTTTTCCTTTTATTCGAGTCTTACCAAGGAGAAGACCACAATGAAAATGTTGACTGGCTATCATATGAATAATTGTCGATCTAATAAAGAACCCATTTTACCTTATCTTCTCCTGTTGGATAATTTTTTTGCAGATTCTAGATTAGTCTACGACACTCTTGCACTATTATTATTTTCATATCGTTTGGTCATGCAAGTGAAAGGCAATAATGACAATATTCGATGAACTGGCCATGGCAGAGAGAAACGGGTATGAACTCGACTTGTTTTGTTTGTGTAAATATGTTTAACCTAGTATCCATGATTCAACCCATTATTATTAAACATGTTTGCAATGACAATTAGAGATTACTAGTTATCAACCCGTGCAGCTGCACGGCGAGGGATTTATTTATCTAATAAAATCATTGAAAGCTCTTGATAACCAATATTGCGCACCGAGTCATCTACTGACTACTTTCAAGGTCCCAAAATATAACACGTGTTTTAACTTGCAAATTCATGATTTGATTGTTATTTTCTCATATAAATTTAAATCAATGATTACAAAAGTAGATTCACACAAACCGCATTCGAATATGAATCAAATGACTATGAAAGCATGAATTTTGACGGTTAGCATCCGCTTTATACTTTGAAAGGGATAGTAGGTATTATAAAACTTTGAAATACACATTCTAAAGCTTATTGAAAGCATACTTAACTTTTTGCTTGATTACTCGTGTCAAGTAGATTTTAATTTTACAAACGTATTAGTTGTGTTGCAACATGATGTTTCATAATTATATTACCAAGTTACTGCCATATTACGCTCGATCACTTCTAGTAAGAGCTTGCTACTGAACCATAACTCTATTAAAAATTGAATACCAACTTTATGAAATTTATGGAGTAGCAGTTCCATACATTCTCCATTATCTAATTATGTTGCTCCCACAAAATTTATTGCCCAGTGGTAATACAGGTTACTTCAAACGGTTTTGATGCACAATATTTGAAAGATCTTATTATACAAAAGCAAATATGTGGATTTTGCTTTACCGTCTCAGGAAGTTTGCAAATAAACAACTGAGCTTCAAGAACCTGGAGGTGCAATATGCAAAATACATGATATTGCCTCCACAGAGATCGGGCCGATCTGATTGTTACAATAAAAAAATATCAAATGTATTTCATGTATAAAACTATATGTTACTTGAAAAATTACTAACAATTGGCTAGCAAATAACCGATGTTGAGTTGTACAATTTTCTGGCTGGAACTATGGCTTAAATCGAAATTATGAAAACGACAAACAATATAGCTAGAGTGAAATTGACCTCGGAATTATCAAAAGAAAGTTCATGCCCAGATAGATCATCTTTGCCGCGTGGATCCGAAGGTGTTTTTGTATTTTTTTAAGCAAGAGTGATTACTTCATCTTCGTAGTCCACCTTAATGTTGAACCTCTCATAAAAAGCAACATACACCTCTGCCCTCACTTTTGCTGCCTGCTGCACCTACCCATTAGTTGTCATGTTTTTCAGTCTTTGGTATTATGGACAAAATTAGGTGAAACACCTACAGTTCAAATCATCGTATTTAACCCATATATGTGGTCTCTTATTATTAAATTATAGATTCTCTGAAAGTCAATTTCTACTTTTTGTTTTGTTAAGCATAATAAATTGCATAGGATTAGAAACCGTATGTTTGAAAATTTTGTAAGTTATGGATGACCTTTTCGCATCATATGATCAGATATATTCGCTAATCCATATTGCATGGAACATTTTGGAAGTCTAGGCCTCGTACATTTGCTTAACCACGGTAAGCATAATTGTTGGATATACCATGTGGACAATTGGAGATTTAGCATGCATATTCAGACAAAAACAAAAGAGGATATCTAAATTCTATCCGTACAAAACATCAACTAATTTCCTGGCAATATTTTTACGTACTTCCTCAAACTTTCGAACACCAACTGTCACGTACCAAACAGCAGCAACAAATATGATTCCCATCCATCAAAGATCAGGAACCATGGGTGGGATACCACTTCAGTTGGATATAGCAACTGGCTCGTATATCATCATTGCTTCAGTATTGCCATTCTACAATGCTCCCATACAGTTTATGCCCCCCACCAAAAAGACGATCTTAATTTAATTAAAAGGGATTACATGCTTGCCGCTGAAGATGCAGCTAGTTCTCCTCTACGTTAGATAATAATCTTGTCATGATCGACTCATGAATAGTGTTGCTAGCGGCCAGTAGATGGGTATATGCAATAGCAATTTTTCTTTGTTAGTTTTTACAGATTTATTAGATTTCTTTGGGGTTCTGCGATGAATGGAACGGACTGTAGATTAGGGTAGAGGGATTAGCAATAATGTATTACCTGCCTACACTATGAGGATATGAGCGACCGGTGATGAACTCCTACAGCATATGGAAAGTGAATCGCTGCACTATCAGGCTGGAGTAGTTCCTCTCATCTACAGTATCACCAACAATTAATGATGGCTGCATGACTGATTCAAATGTCACTCATCGAAGCACCACCTTATTTAGTTTATCGTTCATCACGTATTGCATTGTGGTCAGGCCATGAAATTTTAGGTGATTCGAAGGACATTGTCCTCAGCTGCATAGACTGCAGCAAGGTTCAAGAGAAGTGGATCGGGGAGAGGTTGGTTTCACTGGTTATCATGTACGACGGTGACCACCCAATCAAATTGAAACTGCTATGGGTACACCTTTGATTATATGTTGGATGCCTGCATCAACCATTATAGGATGGTTTCATCTATTTGATCGCAATTGCAGCGTGGAAGACCATGGAAGAGGCTTGACTGGATTGTACCTTTCTTTTAGATGGAACATGAATCTGAGGATGGCATGGAGAGAAGACGCAGCCAGATGCGGTAGGGTTCCCGGATGCCCCACAACAAAGAAAAGGAGCATACGGGGAGAACATATCAGCAGCTCATGGGTGATTTTGGTCCATCTCCTCGTAGTTGTTGATGATGCCCTCCTTCCAGCCGCATCTTTCTCGTCGAGCAGGTGTGGCAAGGCGATCATGGCTCTCCTCTCAACCCTCATCATCTCTAACCGATGCGTGTTGGTCCCAACATAATCAGCGGCCGGCCAGCCGGCCACGATGTGAGACGGTGAGAGACAATTCCTGGCGGAGGAGGATGTGGAGATGGGGATGCGTGCACGGGAGGGAGACCTGAAGATGTGGCGTCTATGCCATGATCTTGTTCTCCAGAGATCGGAGGGGAGACAACGTGTAGAGATGTCTTGCTTTTCTTTCCTTTTAAGTTTAAGATAAAAAAAGAGACTGCACGTTGTTTTTTTTCTCTAGGATGGCCTCACGTTGTTAGGAGATGGGGACTTCATCCAACGATAGTGGATGAATTAAACTTTTGATCGGATGGATAAAAATTTACAACCTCTAGAATTAACGTGGGATTTCGTATGGTGCCTTCGATTAGTAAATATAAGATAGTTTCTCATGCCATGCATAAGTAGCTGGGAGTGGATAATGATTTATCTTGGATATCAACATTGCGTTAAAATGATTGTGATGTAGTATGATCATATGGTATCCTCCTCTGAATGTTCGAGTCGCTTGACTTGGCACATGTTCATGCATGTAGTTGAATCAAAACCAACATAGCCTCTATGATATTTATGTTCATGATGTTCATATCCTACTCATGCTAGTGTCCAATGTTACTTATGCATAATGCATGTTCATGACCATTGTTGCTCTCTAGATGGCAGCTTCTCAATCTAATTTCTAGCCTTCGCCTATAATAAGTGGGAATTCTACTTGTACATCAAAAACCTTGAACCCAAGTTATTCAAGATGAGTCCACCATACCTACCTATATGCGGTATTACCCTGCCGTCCTAAGTAAATTTGCATGTACCATCTCTAAAAACTTCTAATAAATATCCTTTTTGTGTGCCTGGATAGATCATGGAACGACAGGAGGTGGTCGGTATCTTCCATGCTAAGCGGGTTATTCTCAGGTCGAGTGTTTATTCATTCGCCATTGCACGAGAAAAGGGCGGTAATAGGGATGCCGAGTCCTAAACTGCAAACAAAAAAGCTTACAAATAATCAAACAAAAACTCCCAATGGAGTCAAAACCTTTACTTTTATCGCTTGGGAACCGCCACTAGCGTGCTTAGCATGGAACATATTGATAATTGATGGTCGTGAAGTAAATTAGAATGGTGCATGTCTCAAAATATCATTTACCTCTGTTTCAAAAATTGAGCTCTGGCACCTCTGCAAATCACTGCTTCCCGCTGCGAAGAAACTATCTATTTACTTTTATGTTGTGTCATCATCTTCTAAAATAAGCGCCAGAACCTAAGAGCACTGCTGTCATGCTTATGCATTGTGTGTAGCTAATGTTGGGTGTATCATGACTGGATCTTCTCTACCATGAATTACAATATTTAGTCGTTGGTTGAACTTTGGAGGTGCTCTACATTTATGTTTTGTGGTCTATGAAAGGGCTAGCGAGATACCACTATTGTCATATTATTGCTCGCTAGCTGATTATGTCATTTGATATGAGTTAATATAATTTTTAAGAGTCGGCATGGTTAGTTATAATGTTGGCTGAAAACCTGGGTGTTGTTTAAGCTTATATGCAACTAAGAGCAAAAGAGCTCGTAGAAGTTTCTGTTTTTCACTTTCAGTTTATCAGCTGAATTGCATGAGGACAAGCGGAGTTGATACGTCTCCAACGTATCTACTTTTCCTAATGCTTTTCCTCTTGTTTTGGACTCTAATTTGCACAATTTGAATGAAACTTATTCCGGACTGACGCTGTTTTTAGCAGAACTACCATGGTGTAGTTTTTGTGCAGAAATAAAAGTTCTCAGAATGGAACAAAACTTTGCGAGGAATTTTTATATAAATAAAAAGAATTTCTGGAGCCAAGATCCATCGGAGGGGGCACCTGGGTGGGCACAACCCATCAGGGCGCGCCCGCCCTCCCGGCACGCCCAGGTGGGTTGTCCCCATCTGGTGGCCCCGCAGTCCGTGATTCCAACTCCATAAATACCTATTTTTCAAAAAAAAAATCTAGGAGAAATAATTATCGCGATGCACGATACAGAGCCGCCGTCACCTCCTGATCTTCATCGGGGGGGCAGATCTGGAGTCCGTTTGGGGCTCCAGGGAGGGGGATCTTTGTTCTTCGTCATCACCAACCCTTCTCCATCGCCAATTACATGATGTTCCCCACTGGGAGTGAGTAATTCCTTTGTAGGCTCGCTGGTCGGGGAGGAGCTGGATGAGATTCATCATGTAATCGAGTTTGTTTTGTTAGGTCTTGATCCCTAGTATCCACTATGTTCTAAGGTTGATGTTGTTATGACTTTGCCATGCTTAATGCTTGTAACTTTGGGCCCGGGTCCCATGATTTCAGATCTGAACCGTTTATGTTATCACCATTATATCTATGTTCTATATCCGATCTTGCAAGTTATAGTCACCTACTACGTGTTATGATCCGGCAACCCCGGAGTGACAATAGTCGGGACCACTCCCGATGATGACCGTAGTTTGAGGATTTCATGTATTCACCGTGTGTTAATGCTTTGTTTCGGTTCTCTATTAAAAGGAGGCCTTAATATCCCTTAGTTTTCAGTATGGACCCCGCTGCCATGGGAGGGTAGGACAAAAGATGTCATCCAAGTTCTTTCCATAAACACGTATGACTATTTACAGAATACATGCCTACATTATATTGATGAACTGGAGCTAGTGCCGTAGCGCCCTAGGTTATAACTGTCTCATGATGAATATCATCCAACAAGTCGCCGATCGAATGCCTACGAATTTATCTTGTATTGTTCTTGCTAAGTTACTACTGCTACTGTAACTGTTGCACTTACTACAAAACTACCACTATCACTGTTGCCATTGTTGTTACTGCTGTCACTATTATCAAAACTATCATATTACTTTGCTACTGATCACATTGCTGTAGATAATTAATCTCCAGGTGTGGTTGAATTGACAACTCAACTGCTAAAACCTTCAAATATTCTTTGGCTCACCTTGTGTCGAATCTATAAATTTGGGTTGAATACTATACCCTCAAAAACCGTTGCGATCCCCTATACTTGTGGGTTATCACGGCTCAGGCACCTGCTCATAGCAGCCCATCCTCCGTCTCGGATGTTCTTGGTGGTGCTTCGTCTTTGGCTGAGCTCGACGCCCTCACGGTACCTGTCACACCGACCCTCTTTAATAAATGTATAATCTCCCGTTTCCATTCCTTTCGGATGTCTCATGTCACAGACATGCCTTTGCAGGCCGACGTAACCCCATGCACCATATTGTACACCATCAGCGGCCAGAAGGTGGACGTGGGGAAGGAGATGATAATGAAGGCGAAGGAACAATTGTTCCACAGCCGGCCGACCCCCCTGACGTCTTCAAGGTTTTCGTGGCCAGTGTCAAACCGGGCCACGAGAATTTGGCTCCTCCGGTACTACTAGGGGGAGATGACGACGGCTGGGAGCACACCCACGACCATGTAGCCTCATCAAGGTATGAACATCAACACCCCACCTACCCAATTAGCGTGGCCTGTCGTGCCAGGTGATAGCGGATGTGGTGAGGAAGAGGCTCCATTAGTCGCTGATGACGTCGCCGATGTCGAAGAAGCAATGCATGATATCGATGCCATAGATGAGGATGAGGATGACGATGACACTCTACATTATCTCAATACTGGCACCTATGTCGACGAACGATTGACGGCTCAGCAGTATGAGTACTCACAGTTTGAGCATCATGAGTCGGTGCCTGAATTGCTGCCTCTGGAGGATGAACGTATTATAGACGACCTTCCAGTACCAAAGAAGCATAGGAAGAGAGCGAGGAAAGGCAACAATAAATCTGCTGCTATGATCTAGCCGCTTTCGCAGCCTCAGGTTCAAGACCGTATACCTGTCCCCGGTGCAGCGAAATACCATATCCCCGGTGAACCAACCCTACCTAAGGCAGCGGTAGAGGCCATACAGAACGATCTAAGGAGACTTCATGACGTTGTGCTACAGGGAGAGAAAATCCTAGTCGCCTTGGAAAATCCAGGATACCCACTCTACATGGTTAGCGTGTCGCGGCAAAGGTTGTACATCAACACATTCCCCGCTGAGAAGTTCTTCCTTCGATTCGATTACATCTTCGAAATGTTTCACTTGAAACAAATGGATTTTACATTTGTCTGCCTTTTTGCCTTGTACATGAACTACATCATCGGGATTGAGCAGATACCTTATAAATGTGTCGCTGACCCATACTTCATGCACGAGGGTTTCTAGGCAGTCTGCGTAGAGCACCGTGAATACGCGAGGGACTACATCGTCGATTTCATGGTCGCCAATAATAACAAGGAGACAATTCTCATGCCTTATCATCCCATGTAAGTAATCTGCGCCGATATCCTTCCTTCGATTTCAATCATTCATTTGCATGGTGGAGGCTAATTAATTTGAGGTGTACTTATTTTGCGCAGCCACGGGCGCGCCGTCCTCATCATCCTTTACCCTCGATTCTCCCAGGCTCTTTACTTCGACTCGTTGAAGAACATGAACAAAAAATATTACACCCACATCAAGTCTGTTCTCGACAGTGCTATCTTCTTCTACGACGTATGGGGTGGAGAGATCAAGACTAGGAAGACAAGGAACGGCAGGCCCGCCTTCGGCCATAAGACTGACTTCTGCTGCATCCAGCAACCGAGTGATAATCTTAGTGATGGATTCTATGTCCTACACCAAATGATGGAGTACAGACGGGATCAGCATAACCTTCGCACGTCACCTACATCCGGCGATGCCCATATTCTGCAATGGGCAAAGAACGTAGGAGATATCCCGGATCATCAACTTCAAGCTGAGTTCTAGCACATCCAGTGTGAACTTGTCCAAATCATCATGAAGGAGGTCCTCGAAAAAACAGGTATGTTCTACGACGAAGGGCAAATGTCGCGGGAAGACGTCAGAACACGTGTAGCCGCTCAGCGTCTCAACCTGAAGCCTTTCACTAAGCTCGAGGACTATCTCCCTAACTTGGATGGATATCACGACATGTTGGAGTGATAGTCGATATATGACAATGTGTCTATTTAGTACATACTTTCTGAGTGATGAAACTTTGAGTTATGCACGACGAAACTTTATTTGTGATGTAATTAAACTGTCCTCCTCAACTAGCGAAGATCACTCTAGTTAGGGCATTTTGGGTATGATGAACTTTTTTATTTATGCTTATGATATGTTGCTTATATTTTTTCCAAGTTTGTCTCTTTTCTGTTGCTCAACTATATATGTTGCATATCATTGACTCGTGTGACGATTCATGTGCATAGATCATCAATGACGAAGAAGTGCTACGCCAGGAGTATACGACGAGTGACAGGAGTGTCAGGCCTAGGTGTACCGGTTTCCGGTTTTAGAGCGACAGCCAGTAGTTAGTTTAGGTTCACGCTAGTGCGAGAGAGGGATACGAACCGACGCCTCAAGAAGTAATACATTATGTATGATGAGACATGTCATGTAACTTGTATAGCTATATTGTGATTATGATATGACGACATGATTTGTGTTGGAAGATATGATGAGACTATTATATGTATGATACGATGAGCATATTGCATGTTTATGATATGATTAGAATATTGTATAAAACCTATACAAAAACATCACAAATATGCAGCAAAAAAAGATATGAGAAAATATGTAGTAGCGCTCTTTAGCGCTGGACAGAAAAATGCTACTACTAAAGCACCTAGCAGTAGCGCTGGTATGGGAAGCGCTACTGCTAAGTAGGTATAGAAGTAGCGCGTGTCAACACGTGGTACTGCTAAATGTTAGCTGTTGTGCCTTATCAGTAGCGCGGATACCCGCGCTACTGCTAGGCTTTTCCCTAGTAGTGATAGTCGGGGCTGATGGTGACGAGGGACGAGGGGCGACTAGTGAGGCGAGGCATCAGTTGCTCGGCAGTGGAGGTGGACAACGACATAATCGCCACGAACAGAGGGAGAGAGGGAAAGGGTCAGGATAGGACAAGTATGGGAGTTTCATGTGAGATTGGATTTTGTTCTCACCTCTATTTGATTGTGGGGGTCCAATGAAGGCTTCCAACCACAAATCAAAGGTTCGCAGCCAGAACCTTGGATGTGTGTCCGGGATCATGGATGGATGCCATGTAGATAAGGACGACAGATAAGAATATTAGACGTGATTTTGGTTTCCCTCCATTTTGGTGACACTCTTCCTTAAGCAAGGCAGCTGCAACACGTGGACCAGATCGAGCACATGGCTCAAGTGGAAGGCAACCGACCGGATGTGGCGATCAGTCAGGCGCTGATGAATATTTCTCAAATTTTGTTGTTATTCTTCTATTGTGAAGGTGGCCTAAGAGCCACTCTAGTAGTTCCCCTAAAAAACTTTTCGTAAAAGTTGTTTTATGGGATGACCATCTAATTTAGGGAAAACTGACTTACAACTACTTTTTTGAGTTCCTGTAAATGTCTCCCCTATTTTTTTCTATTTTATACTAGAAGTAGCCTATGACCCGCCAATCAGTGACAGTTGCGGCACGGTGACACGGGTCGGCAAGCTGACGTAACTGGCTGTAGTGGTTGTGGTCGACGATGTTGCTGGTGCCATTTCGGAAGCCAGAGGAGCATGAGGCGGCGCAATGGTGGGGAGGCTTGACAATGGCCGGTGCCATCTGCGGTGGTTGGCATGGCCAAGGTACGGGTCGTATGGCGCATGAGGCACCTCACATGTGAGCTTGTCCCGACGTCATGACATGAAATTCCCGGCGGTGATGATGGTGGCGCAACTACAGTGGTTGGCGGTACTGCTAGTGGAGTCGCGGCGCGGGACCATGGCGGTGGTATGACGGTATCTGAGACATAAAGTTCAGGCAGTTTTAGGCTAGCAAATTATATGAGGTCACTTTTCCGTAAAAAAACTTTTAGGAAACTTCTGGGTTTACAAGAGCTGTTTGAAGGCTATTTTTGCCTCTATTTCCCGTAAACGACATTTTTTACGAACATGAAAGCTATTGGAGTGGCTCTAAGTCTTGTGATTTTAAACTGTGATTTCTGTAGTTTGTATGGTGGTAAGTGCTAAGGACATCTCCAACGTCATTCCTAAAATGGACACACTATTTGTCCTACAGATTGTCGGGATCAGTCCACAAACATGAATACAGAATCCGGCAATCCAATGACATCCCCTAAAAGCCGCAACTATCCTTCATTTTAAATGCATAGAAATATGAGCAATAATGTGGTATTCATAACATCCAATCACAATCAAAAAGAGGCGGATGCTTATAGTTTTACTGCGCACGATCACAAAAAATCTGTCCGGGAGTCCATGAGAAAAAATGACATTTTTGCCCTCCCAGACATGCTCTCCGAGCCTCTTCGCTCACTCTGCCACCGCTTCCTCCTCCGCATCCACCTCCTCACTATCCATCTCCTTCTAGAACATCTTCATTGCGGCCGCCAAACGGTTCAGCACATTATAACATATGAATGAAGCGCACCATCATCATCGCAACTTGGTACACTCCGAAGTGGCCATGAGCTCAACCTTCTACTCTTCGTGTTTGCTCTACTCCTCTTCGAGGTTGATCTTCTTCTCGGTTGCCGCCATCAAGATGTTGAACCTCTCCGATTTCTTTTCACCCTACATATCATAGTGCTTGACATATGCCTCCTTCTTCGCCAAGATGTTCTCGAACCTCTCTGTCATCTTGATCGGCACCCCATCTCGCTTCAAATAGGCGCGGAAATGATTGGAGAGGAGAGTGTGGGAAAGCGTTGGTTTTGGCTCACAATGCATGGGCGGAGGCTCGAACTTCTGTAGTTCCACCTTCATTTTTTTATGATTTGCAGGGAAATCAGATGCATTCGCAGACAAATACTAGACCGCGTTAATGATAAATTGTGTCTGGACAATTTGATCTAATAAATTGCATGGACTTTGAGGGTCCACGTGGAAGAGTTAAATAAAACGTACGGTGCAGTTCATCCAAGATCTAATCTACTATATGCTAAAAACGAGTGGGAAAGAGTCTACATAACCTTGTAGACCGAGAGCGGAAACGTTCTAAGAACGTGGTTGGTGCAGTCATTCTTTCTTCGCGATCTAATCCGATCAAGCACCGCATGAATGACACCTTCAAGATATGTACACGTACGACTCAGTGACGTCTCCTTCTCCTTGATCTAGCAAGCAAGAGGGATAGGTAGATGGGATCTAGCTGTCACATCCTAGATTTTTTCCCAAATCCGGAGTGTTCAAAAAATTCACAGGGAACTAAAATTTTTGTTAGGAAATACCCATGGATTGCCTAGATTTGACGCTGATTGACTATGTTTTGCTTGATTAATTTCCTAGGAGGGATAAAATCCCAGCGCAACTAGTTGAAACCTAGCTCGCTCTGGTACAAACAAAACCATTTAAAAATACTTATTGGGCATAAGGCTATACATAATAAGTCCAAAGTAATATTCAAGCCAAAATTTTCCAAGAATTGTATTGGATTTGCATTGAAATCAATTCAAACGTCAAAGGGAATTATTTTAAAATGGATTTCCATTATTTTGCACGAAGATGAATTTCATAAGTCAAAATAATTACCTCGACCCTATGTCAATTTTCTGAAATGGATTTGAAATACATTTGGTTTTGAAACCAAATTCAAATTCAAATGGAAAATGCAAGTAGGAAAAATTATTTGCCCAAAATTCCCACCACAAAGATACCATTTGGAATTTAGAAATGATTCACTATTGGAAGAAAAATTAAATTCAAAGTCTCTGAATTTATAGATGGAAACAGAAAAAGAAGAAAAGAGAAAACAAAAAACAGAAAAATAAAAGAAAAAGGAAAAGTCCAGCCAACCAGGATAGCGCCCCAGCCCCGCCTCTCTCTCTCTCTCACCCATAGACATGCGGGTCCTGCATGTCAGCTCCTTCGTCCCCCACCTCGCGACAACCATCCATGACGCCCATGTCGTGCATTCCCGCGCACACGATGTCCACTCGTGCGCTCTCCGGCCACGCTGAGCCTCGCCACCGCGCGTATAAGAAACTCCCAACTGCCTCTGCAAAACCCCCAACCTCATGACGCCCGTCGCCGCAAGGCTGGTCCGCCGCGAGCTCGCCATTGCCGCACTGCCCTTTGATGACCCACAAGTGTAGGTGGTCTATCATAGCCTTTTCGATAAGTAAGAGTGTCGAACCCAATGAGGAGCAGAAGGAAATGATACGCAGTTTTCAGTAAGGTATTCTCTGCAAGCACTGAAATTATCGGTAACAGATAGTTTTGTGATAAGGTAATTGGTAATGAGTAGCAAGTAATGAAAGTAAATAAGGTGCAGAAAAAAGGCCCAATCCTTTTTGTAGCAAAGGACAAGCCTGGACAAACTCTTATATGAAGGAAAGCACTCTCGCGGACACATGGGAATTATCGTCAAGCTAGTTTTCATCACGTTCATATGATTCGTGTTCGGTACTTTGATAATTTGATATGTGGGTGGACCGGTGCTTGGGTACTATCCTTACTTGGACAAGCATCCCACTTATGATTAACCCCCATTGCAAGCATCGGCAACTACAACAGAAGTATTAAGGTAAATCTAACCATAGCATGAAACATATGGATCCAAATCAGCCCCTTATGAAGCAACACATAAACTAGGATTTAAGCTTCTGTCACTCTAGCAACCCATCATCTACTTATTACTTCCCAGTGCCTCCCTCTAGGCCCAAACAATGGTGAAGTGTCATGTAGTCGACGTTGACATGACACCACCAGAGGATGACAACATACATCTTATCAAAATATCGAACGAATACCAAATTCACATGACTACTTGTAGCAAGACTTCTCCCATGTCCTCAGGAACAAACGTAACTACTCACAAAGCATATTCATGTTCATAATCAGAGGGGTATTAATATGCATAGTGGATCTGAACATATGATCTTCCACCAAGTAAACCAACTAGCATCAACTACAACGAGTAATCAACACTAATAGCAACCCACGGGTACCAATCTGAGGTTTGGATACAAAGATTGGATACAAGAGATGAACTTGGGTTTGAGATGAGATGGTGCTGGTGAAGATGTTGATGGAGATTGACCCCCTCCCGATGAGAGGATCGTTGGTGATGACGATGGTGATGATTTCCCCCTCCCGGAGGAAAGTTCCCCCGGCAGAACAGATCTGCCGGAGCCCTAGATTGGTTCGCCCGGGGGGGTAGGGCGCTTCCCCCACCCTCGTGGCCAGGGTGTGGGCCCTCTCTGGTGGATTCCGTGAAGTTTCAGGACTTTTGGAGCTGTGCAGAATAGGTCTCTAATATTTGCTCCTTTTCTAGCCGAGAATTCCATCTACCAGCATTCTCCCTCTTCATGTAAACCTTGTAAAATAAAAGAGAATAGGCATAAGTATTGTGACATAACATGTAATGACAGCCCATAATGCGATAAATATTGATATAAAAGCATGATGCAAAATGGACGTATCAACTCCCTTAAGCTTAGAACTCGCTTGTCCTTAAGCAAAAGCCGATAAAATAAAATAGGGCATCATGATCATTTTTAGAGTAACACTATTCTGATTATGGAATCAAAATAGTTATTCGGATCACGGTCAGCCCTATATAGGGTCCGATCGGGATGTTCCGAACACCCGAACCGATAGCTAACGAAAAAAAACCCACCGAACCATCCCCACCTACCGCACCTCCCAATCTCCCCCCGATACCAACCCAGCCGTTTCCACCCCAGGAATCCCCCGACCAACCCACCGCCCCGCCCCTGATCCCTCGCGCCGCTGCCGCCCCCGGCCCTGATCCCGCGTGCCCCCGTCCCCGCTCTGACCTCGCGCACCGCCGTCATTGCCCCGACAACCCAATGCGCCGCCGCCCCAAGATGGGAAGGCAGCCGCCGCCGAGAAAGAAGCTCCGGGTAGGGCGGAAGATGGGCATTGTGGCCGCCTGCAAGGAAGAAGATTCGGGCGGAGAGGAAGATGGCGATGGATGCCGCGGACGAGCAAGGAGGGGAGGCGGCAGAGGGGTCACCTCATCTCCCTGTCCTGCGGCACTCCGGCGGCTGGAGCAAGGTAAGGCAGAGCACGGGACTGGGAGCGGCTAGAGGAGCTAAGTCAGGGCCCGTTCCGCAGCTCTTCGACGGATAAGACCACGGCGGTGCTGGTCGGGTGGCCACACTCGCCTCCTCTTGCACTGCTCGTGGTCTCCATCAAGCACGCACGAAAGCGACGGGCTGCAGGAAGTGAGAGGGCTAGGATTCGCCTCTATCAATGGAATTCTTTACCACGCAACTTATTTGAACTGCACCACCCCTACGCCTTCTTCCTCGTATCTGAGGCTCCCAATAGATAGTAGATTTTATTGCCAGTGGAGCGATGTGGTCTGAGTCCTCTCTATCCATGTGTTTGATTTTTTTGTGCAGATGCAGCAGGCAGTGCAGCTGTACCATATTCTGAATTTTGAATCTTGTCTCCTGAACTACTCCTCGCCGCCACCACTTCTACTACCGGTGGTAACCCTCGTCGCCACACCTGGAACCAGTTGTCCGTCAATAGAAGGCGGTCTGTGTCGGGTGGTAGGTGCGACATATGCCAACGGGTGGCTTATCATTGTGGGAGCCAGTAAGACATCGCCGGTGCCTAGAAACGGGATAAGGCGAAGACATGCACGCCGGCGGATCTTACCCAGCTTCGGGGCTCACCGTGGAGATAACACCCCTAGTGCTGCTCTGCGGGGTCTCCGCATGGTCACTAAATGAACAAGTAGCTACACAATGCTCCTTGAGCTGTTTGGTGGGAGGAGGAAGAAGGGCACGACTAGCCTGCTTCTTCTCCTTGTGTGGTGTCTAGGACTAGCAGGGGGTCCAACCCTTTGCGTGGGTGCCCCGGGGGGTTTATATAGGCCTACCCCCCAGGGGTACAATGGTAATCCGACTGGGCGCGGGGCCCAGCCGTCTGTGACTGCACTCGCCGGCTTCTGCGCCGGGTGCTGGGGCCCGCCGACTGGTGGGTCCCGCCGGCTGCCGGCCCCTTGGTCGACAGGCAGGCCCCACTATCCAGGGCCTGGTCGGCGGCTGGTTACTGTGGCTCCATCTTGGTAACGTAGGCTTTGTCGTGGTAGGCGCGGCTACAGTGCCGCCGCCCGTCGAGCGATCGCTGTAGCCTCACCGCGTCTTGTCTCCTTAAGCCGACTGCAGGGAGCCGGCTCTGTCTTAGGCCGACTGGTTGGAGGCGTGGCCGCCTTCGGGCGTCTCTCTGCCCGAAGGGGCCCACCATCTATGGGCCACGCTGGCGGCCCGTCCTGGGTGACACCAAGGTCAACATGGCAACAGTGTCGCGCCGGACGGGTCATGCCTACCCCGTACGGCGCACTGTGCCAGGCGTGCTCCGGGATTCGGGGGTGGCAGGCTTCACTGTAGCCATGCCCCGTCGCACTGCCGTTAGGTAGGTGCAAACTTTGAGGGTACGGTCTCGACCGCTTTATGGGAGCCGGCTTCTTGGAGTCTGCCTTCTCATGGCCGGCTTCCCGGAGTCGGCCCTCCCGTGGCTTCCTTCATGAGGGCTAAAGTCGGACCGCCTTCCAAAAGCCGGCCTGGGTGGCAGCCAGCAAGGGGAAGGCGGCTCGATGTCATGGATTCTTGAGAGCCGGACGGGCTCGTAATTTTTTTAGAAGGGCCAGGGGAGGCCGACTAGGCTACCCATGGCTATTTACTCCGACAGTAGTCCCCGAAGCTGATCGAGCTCCGAGGCGGTCAAAGGGATGAGAAGCTTGGTCAGCTTCCTATCCTGAAGAGCCGGCTTTGCTGATGTATGCCGATTTCGGGGAGCACTGCGTCTTGCAGGCGGGAAAGTGGTCGACCCGCGGGCTGACCGTGGGCCCTCCCGCGGGCCATGTGGCAGCGAGACCCTGCCGTCACACGCGCGCGACGGGACGCCGCCGCAGGCCCGGGCCCGCCACTCCTAGGCCTCGGCCCGAACGCTGATCTTCTGCGGCCCAGGTGGACCGCTCGCCTTCCCGTGGCGATTTTATTTCGCCATCAGGGCGCAACAAGCGCAGGACGTGGGGGAGTGGGCACGATCGATCCCCACGTTTCCCCACGCCGCGCCTCCTCGGCTCCGCCACGCGAGCCTATAAGTAGGGGGAGGAGGGGGAGCGACAGAGGTTCGCACGCTCCCTCTCGCTCCGCCCCCTCTCGTCCTCATTTCTTCCTCTCGTTGCCGCCGTAGCCTCCCGCCTCAGCGCCGCCGCGCCTCCACATCGTCTCACTCCCATGGCGCTGTCGAGCTCGTGGGACGGCTCCAACGTCCATGAGGACCACGTTGAATTCCTCCGCCAGACTCGGCGCCTGCCCGACGCCAACCTCGTGCGGGTCCGCCTGGCGCCGAAGACAGAGATTTCGCCGGCGTCGGAGGAGGGCGAGCTGGTCATCTTCCGCTCGCACTTCCTGCGCGGCTTCGGCCTTCCGGCGAGCGGATTTCTGCGCTCCTTCCTCGAGTTCTACAACCTTCAGCCGCATCACCTCACGCCCAATGCGGTGATGCTGCTGTCGGCCTTCGTCTCCCTCTACGAAGGTTTCTTGGGGCTGCTCTCCACGCTGGAGCTCTGGGGGGAGTTCTTCCAGAGCAAGCTCGGCACCGTC
The DNA here is from genome assembly GCF_056163025.1 of Triticum urartu. Lineage (NCBI taxonomy): Eukaryota > Viridiplantae > Streptophyta > Magnoliopsida > Poales > Poaceae > Triticum > Triticum urartu. The sequence continues at coordinate 641,656,243 of NC_141879.1, read as the reverse complement.
GTCGCTGGCGTGTCCGCCCCCTGCGGGGCCTTCATCGCCATGAGGAGGGCGAGCGAGAACAACCCATTCCCGCCCATCCCCCTGATCCAGTCGGTGAAGATCTGGCAGAAATCATATTTCTACATGAAGAACGTCGCCGAGCAAGGAGACCACGTCAACCTTCCGGCTTACATAGTCGGCCCGCCGGCTGGGAGGCAGCCCTCATGGAGTTTCTGGTCCCGGTCACTGTCTCAGGCCGGGAATGCCGCCGTCTCCCGGCTTCGGGTGATGATCCAGTCGGAAAACCTGAACGGGGCCGACTTGGTGGCCGCCTTCGTGGAGCGCCGGATATCTCCTATCCAAAGCCGGCCCCACATGATGTGCCAGATGAGCGGCCGCTTCGACCCAAGCCGGCTGAGCACCAGGGAGATGCCTCATGCGGAGGTGTCTTACATGGTAAACTATGTCTCCAACTGCAAGCTCGCCGAAGACTGGCAATACGGCATGGCACCGTATTCTCACGCCAACCCTCCGCTCGTGGTAAGTTTTCCTTTTCTTCTTCTTGTTGGTAGCCGGCTTCATGATGGCCGACTTCTGATCAGTCGGTTCTTCTTAGCAGAACCCCCTTCTCCCGCCGACGGCTGGGGCAGCGGGGATAGAACGCCAGTATGCCCCCGACCGCACGGTGGACGACGTCGACGACCCGGACTTGGGGGCGGCCGCCATGGAAGATGCCATCGTGGGGGACGACGCTGAGCCCGGGGGCTCAAGGCTCACCGCCAGCTTTGAGGACTGGCCGGATGACGCTGAAGCCGAAGTCGCCCCGCGTCGCCAGCCGGCGGCCGACCATCAAGGCGCGGGCTCGTCCGTCACGCCGGCTGCCGGCGGCGGCGCGCAGAAGCGCCAGGCCGCTTCAGGCCTCTTCGGCAGTCGGCCGAAGAAGTCCAAAGCCTCCACCGCGGCAACCAAGCGAGACGAGGCGGCTGCGAAAGCGGCCCGCTTCCGCAAGGCGGTGAAGCAGCCTCAGGCGGTCTCAGCGTAAGTCGTCAATTGCCTTGTCGCATGCTCTTCATCATTCTCTTCTTGTTCGAGCATTCTTCTTAATTTCTTCCGCTTGCTGGACAGGGCGCCGCTTTCCCTTGAGCGTGGTCCGGGTGGCTCCGTAGTTGGGCCGACGGGAGGTTCTTCAAGCTCCCGCCGCGTGGACCCCCACGCCGACCTCAGGGAGGCCACAGAGCGGAACGCCCGTGAAGCGCGGGAGGAGCGCGAGGCGGTGGAGAAAGCGGCCGCCCAGGCGGCGAGGGAGCAGGCCGACGCGGCAGCCAGGGCCCAGACGGAGGCGGCGACCGCGGAGCCGAAGGCGGAGGGTTCGCGCAACCAGCCTCCGCTGCTCGCCATTCCCCTCCGAGCCGTGGCCCCCGACACCCCTTTCCCCTTGGCGCAGGAGATCGTCCAAGACCTGCCGCTGATGGAGAGGGGGAGGACCCCGTGGCCTTTGCGCGGAGAGCGCCGCCAGCAGCGCCAACCGGAGCGGGCCAAGGCAGCCAATCGTCAGCGGCGCCAGAGGGGCCGACCGGGGGTGACCGGAGAACAGAGCCGGCCTCGAGGTGTAGCCGGCCACGGGCCGGCGCGCAGGGGGAAGCGCCGCTCCGCCGGAGTTGCGCCGAACCGCAGGCGCAGGCCAGTCGGCGGAAGATCTAGAGGCGGCCAGCACTGCCACGTCCGAGTGGACTCCCAGCGGGGGGACTGGCGAGCTGAATGTGGCGACTCAAGGGGTCCGGAGCCGGCTGCAAGCTCAGGCCGCCCTGCTGCAAGAGTTCACTCAGGAGTTCTTGTCGACGCGAGCCACCATCCGGGTGAGTCCTTCATTCTTGGCCGCTTTGCTCTCTTAATTTCTTCCGTGGGGGCGCGTCAGCGCACCCACTTGGTGTAGTCCCCGAGATTCGGGCCGACTGCTACGCAGTCGGGTCGGATCTTTCTTGACGGCTACCTTATTTTTGCCTCTTATCTGAACTTCCAGGAATATCACTACCTCCGTGCTGCCGCCTTCAACTCCCAGGCTCGGGAGTTGAGCCGGAGGACCGACGACCTGGCCGACAGCCGAAGTAAGTACTTGATCTTGTCTGTCTCCTGTGGGGGCGCGTCAGCGCACCCACTGGGTGTAGTCCCCGAGATTCGGGCCGACTGCTGAGCAGTCGGGTCGGATCTTTCTTGACGACTCTTTCCTTATTGGTTTTTCTTTTTCTTTGTCTTCAGGGGCCAACGCCGACTTGAGGAAGGAGCTCGGCGAAGCGAAGGCCGCCCTTCATACCAAGGACGCCGAGTATGCTGCCTTGGTCCAGGAGCGTGATCGCCTGGCCAAGAAGCTGGCCGACCAGGATAAGAGCCACAAGGCGGCCCTGCAGGCGGTGCAGGATAGCGAAGCCGCCCTGAAGGCAGAGTATGAGACCGAGGCGGCGAGCTGGGCTGAGACCCGGCGAGCCCTGGATGAAGGCTTCGGCCGGATCGAGGATTTGATCGACGGTAAGCCGCCTTCCTCGCCCCTCTCCTGCCCCTTGCCGCCTGGGTTTTTGGCTTATCTTGAGCTGCTGCTTGTTTTTTGGTGCAGACTACTTCCCCGGCTACTCCGCCTTCGCCGCCCAAAGCATTGAGGCCCATCGCGAGGCGCGCCGTTAGGCGGGGGCCAACATCGTGCCGGATGCGAACCAGACGCTTGAGGAGCAGCTCTTGGCTGTCCAGGCGCGGTTGCAGCCGGCTCATCGGATGCTTCGCCGGCTCCAACGTGCCGGGGCGCAAGTGTTGGCCGCCTTCTGGCCCGGCAAGATGATCCCCCGCACCCCAAGCCGAACTGCCGACTGGCTAGAGGTCGCAGTCGGTCGCTTTGAGGCATGGAAGGCGTCGGCGGCCCGCCTCGGAGCCGGGCGGGCGTTGGAGTTCGTTCGGGCTTGGTACCCAGGGCTGAGCCTGGACCAGCTGCGCACTTGGCGGATGGAGGCCGACGCGGAGCTGGAGGAGGTGAGGCCGGCTATCGCCCAGCGGGCTTCGACAATCGCCGAGTGCACCGACATCAGCGTTTTCGCAGCCGAAATCGATGATGACGGTGTTGCTCAGCCGGAGGACTGGTTCGGGTTGAACCCGGCGGTGGGCGAGGACTCGGCGGAGGAAATTGCCTCCAGCGACGAGGGCGAGGATGACGAAGAGGAGGATGGCGAAGACGTCGAGCCGGCTGGTGGAACAACCGGCCGACCTCAGGCCGACCGTGCCACCATCAACGAGGCGCGTGGAATCGCGCCCTCTGCGGGAGGCGGTGACCAAGCCGAAGTTCGCCAGCCGGCCGCTCCTTCAGCCCGCACGACCGTCTCGGCCAACCCGTCCGGCTCGTCGGTCGCTCCGCCAGCTTGACCTGACATCTTTATCTTTCCTGCTTGTTGTCTTTTGAACAATCTTCATTAAGTTTTCGCAGTTCCACCCACTGGGGGTGTATCCAAACTATGTTGAATGCTGGCCTCCCGGAGGTCTTTTATGTAAATATTATTATGTGCATGTTTAGTTTCCATTCGCGTATGCTTTTTATCCTTAGGCTTTTTCCTTTGCCGCCTTCCCTCTTTGGGGAGGCAAGTACTTGAGCTTTCTTGGATTGAAGTGAAGTGAATGGAAACCGGCCGGGCGGCTACTCTGGTAGCCATTCGGCGGTGGGAGAAAAACCGGCTTTTGTTATATTAGTCCGTTAGTCCCTAGCCGTTTTTCGTGTGGGCGCCCGTTCCTGCCTTTAACTCTTGCCAGCCGGACAGCCGGTTCTTCGAACTACGACTTTTGGCGAGAGAAGGTTTGGGAGCCGGCACACTACTTGTCTGACTGCGGGTAGGACTTCTAATATAACTCCAGTCGGCGAGTCCCCGAGCCGACTAGTCGAACCTGGTGCCGGACGGAACAAGTAAATGAAATGACAAGGTCATAAGCATGATACTTTTCATTCATAAATAAGGGATGGCAGTCCCCAATCCCTCCTCGGGGGGCCTATTGTTTCGAACTTAGTACAAAAGTTAGCGTGATACATACTGCATTTCAACTGTAAAATCTTCGAAGGAGGTTGGCGTTCCATGGTCGTTCCGACTCCTTGCCGTAGTCGTCTCTCTTGCGTGCCTTCGGCTTCTGTGCATCGATCAGGTAGTAGGAGTCGTTGCCTAGAGCTCTGCTGATGACGAAGGGACCTTCCCAAGGGGCTGAGAGCTTGTGCTGGCCGGCTGTCCACTGGATCAGCCGGAGCACAAGATCGCCTTCTTGGAAAGATCTTGGCCTGACCTTCCGGCTGTGGTAGCGGCGCAAACCCTGCTGGTAGATGGCAGACCGGCTGAGGGCTAACAGCCGGCTTTCTTCCAGCAGGTCGACGCCGTCTTCTCGTGCTTCCTTGGCCTCCGCTTCTGTGTACATGGTTACTCGAGGCGAGTCGAACTCGATGTCAGTTGGGATGACCGCCTCGGCACCATACACAAGGAAGAAAGGGGTGAAGCCGGTTGACTTGTTTGGTGTAGTGCGCAGACTCCAGAGGACAGCCGGCAGCTCGTCGAGCCAACAGCCGGCTGAACGGTCCAGAGGTATGACCAGTCGGGGCTTGATCCCAGAGAGGATGAGGCCGTTGGCTCGCTCGACCTGGCCGTTTGACTGCGGGTGGGCGACGGATGCTAAGTCCAGTCGGATACCTTGGGCTGCGCAGAAACGCGCCAAGGCTCCTTTGGCAAAATTCGTGCCATTGTCGGTGATGATGCTGTGTGGCACGCCGTACCGAGTTGTTATGTCTGCAATGAACGTCACATCAGTCGGCCCATTCAGCTTCTTGATCGGCTTTGCCTCAATCCACTTAGTGAATTTGTCCACGGCGACGAGCAAATGCGTCATGCCGCCGCACGCCGTCTTCAATGGGCCCACCATGTCCAGTCCCCAAACGGCGAAGGGCCAAGTGAGGTGAATGGTCTTGAGTGCCGAAGCCGGCATGTTTTGCTTGGAGCTGAAGAGTTGGCACCCCTTGCAATGTTTAACTAATTCTTTGGCGTCATCCAAAGCAGTCGGCCAGAAGAAACCATGGCGGAAGGCTTTGGAGACAAGTGATCTTGAGGCCACATGGTGGCCGCATTCTCCTTGGTGAATGTCTCTGAGGATTGCAATGCCCTTCTCTTGCTCGACACACCGTTGGAGGATTCCAGTGACACTGCGCTTGACTAGTTCTCTATTGACGATTGCGTATGCTCCGGCTCGACGTTGGACTTGTCTTGCTTCTGTTTCGCCAGCCGGCAGATCTTGGTTTACTAGGAAGTTGAGGATAGACTGAGCCCATGATGGAGCCACGACTTCTTCTACTGCCAAAGTGGCTACCGCCACCAGGGTGGGCGGGCTGGGTGGTGAGATGCTGGAGTCGGTCGCCTGCTGTTGTGCTAGTGCAGTCCCCGGGTCGGCTACCACAGTCCCCGAGCCGGGTGTGGCAGTCCCCGAGCCGGTTGCCGAAGCCCCCGGGCCGGCTGCGGGAGTCTCGGGGTCGCTTGCTTGGTTCTTCGAGCCGGACCCGGCCGCATCGGGGTCAGGCGGCACGAAGATGGAGTCGGACTCTGGAGACGGCTTGATGGACGGCTTGAGGAGGTGTTGTAGAGCGACGCCGGTTGGTATTGCTTGCCGAGTAGAGCCTATTCGAGCCAGGGCATCGGCTGGCTCGTTGTCGGCTCGCGGTACGTGGAGGAACTCGCATCCTTCAAAGTATCCGCTGAGTTGTTGGACCAGGAAGCGGTAGCTCGCCATATTCGTGTCCTTGGCGTCCCAGTCGCCGGATGATTGCTGGACCACCAGGTCCGAGTCGCCATAACATAGGATCCGGCGAATGACAAGTTCTTTGGCAAGCCGGAGCCCGTGTATGAGCGCCTCGTACCCGGCCACGTTGTTGGAGGCGGCGAAGTGGATCTGTAGCGTGTATCTGAGCTTGTCGCCTTTGGGAGAGGTAATGATGACGCCGGCTCCCAAGCCGGTGCGCATCTTGGACCCTAAGTGCATGCGCCAATGGGTGGAGTCGGGAGCCGGTGGCAGGTATTGGGTCTCGGCCCAGTCGACGAGGAAGTCGGCCAGTGCTTGGGACTTGATGGCGGTGCGGGGCTGGTAGAAGATCGTGTAGGGGGCCAGCTCGATGGCCCATTTCGCCACCCGGCCGGATGCGTCCCGGCTGCCTATGATCTCGGCCAGCGGGGCGGTGCATATGACCGTGACGGGATGCTCTTGAAAGTAGGGCTTCAGCTTCTTGGCGGTGAAGTACACGCCGTAACACATCTTCTGGTAGTGCAGGTAGTTCTACTTTGAGGCGGACAGCACTTCGCTCAAATAATACACCGGCCTCTGGACCGGCTGGGCTCGGCCTTCTTCTAGGCGTTGGACTACGATGACGGTGCTGAGCACCCGGCTGGTTGCGGCGATGTAGAGGAGCATGGGCTCTTTCTCAGTCGGCGCCGCCAGAACGGGCGGCGTGGCCAGCATCTTCTTCAGCTCGTGAAAAGCTTGGTCGGCCCGGTTGTTCCCTCGAAGTGAGTGCTCTTCTTCATGAGGCGGTAGAGGGGGAGAGCTTTCTCTCCGAGCCGGCTGATGAAACGGTTCAAGGAGGCCAAGCACCCGGTGAACTCCTGAATGTCTCGAAGCTTGGTGGGTATCACCATTCTCTCGATGGCCTTGATCTTCACCGGTTTGCATTCGATGCCGCGTTCGGAGACCAGGAAGCCTAGGAGTTGGCCGGCTGGCACTCCGAACACGCATTTCTCGGGGTTGAGCTTGATTTGGAACCGGCGTAGGTTCTCAAACGTTTCCTTGAGGTCTCCCAGCAAGGTGCCGCGCTTCTCCGTCTTCACCACGCTGTCGTCCACGTAAACGTGAGCGTTTCTGCTGAGTTGCTTGAGGAGGCACTTCTGCATGCAACGCTGAAAAGTGGCACCGGCATTTCTCAAGCCGAATGTCATAGTCAGGTAACAGAAGTCTCCAAATGGCGTGATGAAGGCGGTCTTCAGGCGGTCGTCTGGATCCAGCTTTATCTGGTGATATCCTGAGTAAGCATCCAAGAAGCTCAACAGCTCGCATCCGGCTGTGGAGTCTATCACTTGGTCAATCCTTGGCAGGGCAAAGGGATCTTTGGGGCAGGCCTTGTTGAGGCTTGTGTAGTCTATGCACATGCGCCAGTTGTTGTTCTTCTTTAGCACAAGGACCGGGTTGGCAAGCCATTTTGGAAAGAAAACTTCCATAATGAAGCCAGCTGCCAGAAGCCGGGCTATCTCCTCTCCCACAATCCTGCGCTTCTCCTCCGACAGTCGGCGGAGGGGTTGTTTGACTGGCTTTGCGTCTTCTCGGACATGTAGTTTGTGCTCGGCGAATTTCCTCGGAACACCCGGCATGTCCTTGGGGGACCATGCAAAGATGTCCCGATTCTCACGGAGGAAATCGGCGAGCTCGCCTTCCTATTTGCTGTTCAGGTTTGCCCCGATGACGGCAAACCTCTCCGGATGCTCGGGGTCAAGAGGTATCTTCTTCGTCTCCTTGGCCGGCTGGAAAGATCCTTGAGCGTCATGCTCCTTGGGGTCGGGGGACACGGCCGACTGCTTGCCGGCTATGGCCACAACTCGGTCCAGCATCTTCTTTTCTTCGGCAATCACAAGGGACTCGGCCAGCCGGCTGCTGGCTGCTGCGCACTCAAAGGACTTCTTGTAATCGCCGGCTATGGTAATGACGCCTTTGGTGCTTGGTATTTTCATCTTGAGGTATGCGTAGTGGGGAACTGCCATGAATTTGGCCAAGGCAGGTCGGCCAAGCAAAGCATGGTAAGGGCTTTCCAGGTCCACCACTTCAAACCAGATCGCTTCCCGGCAGAAATGCTCCTTGCCCCCGAAAAGTACATCAATCTTGATCTTGCCAATGGGGGCGCAGGACAGGCCGGGTACGATGCCATGAAATACTGTCCGAGTAGGCATGAGCTGCTTCGTCTTGACGTTTAGCTTCTCCAGGGTGTCACGGTACAGGATGTTGATGCTGCTCCCGCCGTCTATCAACACACGGGAGAAGCGGGCAGCGCGTCTGTCCGTCGCGAGGGTGGAGTCTAGGACCAGGGCATAAGAAGCGGGAGACGGCATCACCTCTGGATGGTCGGCCCGGCTCCAGCTGATGGGCTTTTCTGACCAATGCATGTGTTTGGCGTTGTTGGCAGCGACCACGCTAACTTCCTGGTGCTCTCGGCGTTTGCTGCGCCGGTCTTCGCGCAGGCTTGTAAAGAAGATGTAGGTTGCTTGCTCGTCAGGGAACTCATCATGCACGGCTCTGACCGCGGGCCGAGCTGCCGGAGGCGGCGGAGGGGGAGGCGGCGGGCTGGCAGGCGGAGGCGGCGCGAGCCCCTCGCCTTTGGAGATTCGGGTGAGCCAATGGCACTTCCGGGTTGTGTGGTTGGACGGCTTTGTGCCGCTGTGGAACTTGCACGGGGCGTCGAGAGTTTGCTCGTAGGAGAAAGCCGGCTGCCAAACCGGCCGGCCGCCCTTGGGTTTCTTGGGCGCGGGCCGCCCTTCAGGCGGCACGTCTTCAACTGTGGCCACCTGCCGACTGGCAGGAGGCGGCGCGGCGCCCTTGCGCTTGTGGTCGTTCGAGTGGGGGCGTCGGCCGGAATCCCCAGCCGGCGTCTTGGGCGCCGGGTTGAGTACCTTTCCGGACGCGTCTACCCGAAGCTCGGTCTTCATCGAGGAGTTGGCGGTGGCGTACTTGTCCGCTATGTCCAGAAGCTCGTCGAGGGTAGCCGGCTCATCGCAAAGGAGCTTATGCTTGAGGAGGGTGCCTTCTCGGCATCCGGCTGTAAAGTACTCGATGGCTTGCACCTCGTGCACCCCTTCGCAAGAGTTGCGGAGCTCGGCCCAACGCGTGAGGTAGTCGCGAGTGGACTCGGCGGGGCCTTGTACGCACAAGGAGAGCTGTCTGGGCTTGGGAGCCCGCTTGTAGGTGCTGGTGAAGTTGCGGATGAAGGCTTCGGTGAAATCTAGCCAGCTGTTGATGCTGCGCGGCTTGAGGCTGTTGAGCCAGGTTCGCGCCGTGCCTTGCAGCATGAGGGGCACGTACTTCACGGCAACGCGCCGGTTGCCGTTGGCTATGTTGACCGTTGTGGAGTAGTCGATCAGCCAATCTTCCGGCTTCACGGAGCCGTTGTACTTGGGCGTGTCTCTTGGGAGTGAGAACCCTTTGGAGAAAGGCTCGACTCGGATGCGGGGGCCGAAACAAGGCAGGCCAACATCGTCTTCTTCTTCCAACGCCATGGGGCCCAGCCGTCTGTGACTGCGCTCGCCGGCTTCTGCGCCGGCTGCTGGGGCCCGCCGATTGGTGGGTCCCGCCGGCTACCGGCCCCTTGGTCGACAGGTAGGCCCCACTATCCAGGGCCTGGTCGGCGGCTGGTTACTGTGGCTCCATCTTGGTGACGTAGGCTTCGTCGTGGTAGGCGCGGCTATAGTGCCGCCGCCCATCGGGCGATCGCTGTAGCCTCACCGCGTCTTGTCTCCTTAATGGGGCATCCCCTTCGAGGGAGGCGGCAAGCCGACTGCAGGGAGCCGGCTCTGTCTTAGGCCGACTGGTTGGAGGCGTGGCCGCCTTCGGGCGTCTCTCTGCCCGAAGGGGCCCACCATCTATGGGCCACGCTGGCGGCCGTCGTGGGTGACACCAAGGTCAACATGGCAACAGTGCCGCGCCGGACGGGTCATGCCTACCCCGTACGGCGCACTGTGCCAGGCGTGCTCCGGGATTCGGGGGTGGCAGGCTTCACTGTAGCCACGCCCCGTCGCACTGCCGTTAGGTGGGTGCAAACTTTGAGGGTACGGTCTCGACCGCTTTATGGGAGCCGGCTTCTTGGAGTCGGCCTTCTCATGGTCAGCTTCCCGAAGTCGGCCCTCCCGTGGCTTCCTTCATGAGGGCTAAAGTCGGACCACCTTCCGAAAGCCGGCCTGGGTGGCAGCCAGCAAGGGGAAGGCGGCTCCATGTCTTGGATTCTTGAGAGCCGAACGGGCTCGTAATTTTTTCAGAAGGGCCAGGGGAGGCCGGCTAGGCTACCCATGGCTATTTACTCCGATAGTCTGTGTCCATGCTCCGCTGATCACCCAGTCACACCCTCTGTACAAGGAGAATGCCTTTATTCTTCAGTTTGAAGAATCTGAAATTCTGAAGCAACCGTATTGGTTCACACACGCACCATCTTGGTATTAACCAAATCGAACATCAACAAAATAAAAGCAGACTATAGAGATACTAATGTGAAGCTATGTGCATTATATAGAAATTTTGGTTGTTACTCCTTGTAGTACTTATCTTCCGATACATGTACAGAACTCATGTTTTTCTTTAGTATTCATCTTCCTGTACACGTACAGAATTGATGGATGGAAGAACATCATATGGAAGACAGGCTCCATTCAGTCAATTTCTCGAAAAAGCCATATCTATACTCAGAAGTTCGGCCTGGACAACTGCTTCAGTCGATGTCGCTGCACAGTGAAACTTTGTTATGCTCTTTTCGTGATCAAACAAAAGCATGTTGTTGTTTGTGTAGATTTGTGCACATAAAGGTCAGAAATATAATGGAGAAGGAGCATGTATGCGTGTGTGTGGTGGTGAGGTTGATGATCAGAAAATGTGTGGTGAGGTTTAGAAAAACATGTGTGTGATGGAGAAATACACTAGCACTTTTAATTGGGACACAAGTAATAGCTTCTTTTGTGCAAACACAAGACAAAAATGCATGTGTCTTTTAGTAAGAGAAATAAAACAAATGTTAAACGATCTTCCCAGGAAAGTTAATGCATATGAAAAGAGGAAATTCGGAAGGTCAGGGGTGACGAACTGAGAAGTTCATGCATGAGTGTTGAGGAAATGCTCAAGAAAAAGGATAACACTGAAACACACATGGAAAAAAGAAATAACACCCAAAAGAAAGTCAGTTAAGTTAATAAAGACGTTCGATGTTTATGTAGCTAGAAGAAAACCTAAAAAATGGTAACTTTGAAAGTTCAGATTTGAATAAATTTTAAAGTTTGAAAAAATTGAGAAAAAAGACACATATTTGTACAAGGATTTTCCCCTGTTTAAAAAAACAAAAGGTTCAAATTAAATTAACATAGTTATTCGATGGTTGTATGAAAAATATATTTTATACGTTTCTAGAAAACTCAAGAAGGTCGAATAAAAAACGAAGTAGTTCGAAAAGAGTTAAAAATGAATTTCCCCTCATTTAAAAAACACTAAAAGTTCAAATTTAAATAATGGAGCGACTGTTATTTTTGAAAGTTTGGAGTGATGTTTTTTACCTAGTGGTTACGATCAACTATAAACGCCTATATTTTCCAACTCTAATTCCACTAGAACTTCCTACAAAAAACTTCCACTAGGAAAACTACAGAATTATAATGTATAAATGTAGAAAAGATATTAAAAAGAATATGAGAAGTTAAAATTAAAATAACAAAGATTGTTTCGATGTTTATTATAAAAATTGTATTTTCCCAATTTCAAAAGAATAAACCAAGAAGTTCAAAACTGAAAAAATAGAGTAATTCAAAATTTAAAAAACTTGGATTTTCCCCGTTTCTAAAATACCCATAGAGGTTCAAATTTAAATAATAGAGAAGTTCAATTTTTCTTACAAAACCAAGAAGGTCAACTCATAATAACAGAGGAGTTCAGTTCAAAAAAAACCTAGAAGTTCAAATTTGAAAACACCAGAAGTTCAATTTGAAATAACCGAGAAGGTCAAAATACCTAGAAGTTCAAATTTAAAAACCTAGAAAATTGTTTGCTTATTTAAAACCATATTTTTCTCTAAGAAGTTTAAAGTAAAACAAGAGAGAAGTCGAAGGTTAAAAAAGCTCACATGTTTTCTCATTATAGAGAATAAAATGAAGAAGTTTAAAATTAAATAAAAAGGAAAAACTAGAAAAAGTTAGAGCGGTTCGATGTCCATATGAACTAGATTTTTTTCCGTTAGTAAAGCCAAACAAAGACGATAACTGCCGGAAGTTCACATATTGCATGGTGTGCATTTCTTATGAGAAAAAATAATAAAAATATAAAGTCTAAAAAAGATGTTGCTAGAAGTTCAAGTGCTTCGTTCAGGGATTGTAAAAATTCTTGCGAAAGATATTCACCTTGTATTTCCATGTTCGAAAACACAATTTTTTTGTTTTAAAATAATTATCTCAATCCATGAAGAAGTTTAGTTTATTATTTTGGAGCAATTTGATTTCAAAAATAAAAACAAAAATTCAAATTATAAAAATGGAAAAAGTTCATGTGCTACATGGCGTGTGTTTAATATGAGAAAAATGAATAAAAAGGCAAGGTCCAAATTTTTAAAGAAAACTCATATTCTCCTTGTTATTAAAGAATGGAAACAAGAAGTTCAAAAATTGAATAATAAGAAGTTCACCTTTTAAAAATAGAGCACTTCAAAATTTCATAAAAAAGATTAAGAAATAAAACTAGGAAGTCCATATTAAAAAGATGGAGAAGTTTGATGATTATAGAAAACTCAGATTTTCCTCATTATTAAAGAATGGAAAAAAGAAGTTCAAAAATTAAATAATAGGAAGTTCAACTTTTAATAATAGAGCGCTTCAAATTTCATAAAAAGGATTAAGAAATTCAGATTAATCTTCATAAAAAAAACTCAGATGTTTTCATGTAACCGAGAGAAGTTCAGACTGATAGCTACCAAAAGTTCACGTACTACACGATGTGCATATTGTACTAAAAAGGAATAAAAAAGCAAAGACTAAAAGTTCAAGTCCTCCGTCGGAGAAAGTTAAAAAATTATTGTGAAAGTGGTTTGTACAAAAAGAGTATCATTTGTGTAACACTAACGAATGGATGAGAAAATTACAAACAAAAATACATCACAGAAGTTCAACGTGAAAACAACAGGAAGTTCAACTACTATAGTGAATGAATTTGAGATGAAAAACTTTTAAAATCGTCGCGAGTATGAAAAAATGATCAACATGGGAAAGTTGCGTGTTTACAATAGCTTTCCATCAGTATATCACTTGCTCAATTCCAGTGAGTGGATGAAGAGCTACGAGCAAGAACAACACGTGAAAAAACAGAGTGAATTTCAGGTTCACGTGCCGAGAAGTTCAGGTTCTTCACACGGTGCATTTTCGAAGAATCAGTTTCGCGATAAAGGCAGAACGAATGATCTCGCCATTTTCATAATTACTTAAAAACGGCTAGGAATGAGAGAAAACCATCAACATGAAAAAGTTTCGCATTTTTCGTAGCTTTTCAATGGTATATTATTTGCGCCTTTCCGTCAAGGTTTGTAGAAATTACGGGGAAAATACCTTTTTATCCATTTTCAAAACTGACTTAAAGCCGTAAGGAATTGGGAGAAACAATGCATACAAAAAAGTTTCGCATTTGTTCAAGCTTTCCAACGCCATATCATTTGCTGCATTCGGGCGCACGGTTCAAAAATTAGCTCGAAAATACAAACTCGGTGGAACTTGTATCGTTTTCGAAATTACTTTTAAACCGTTCAAAATTAGAAAAACCTTTTAACATGAAAAAGTAGTGCATTTTCATAAGCTTTCCAACGCCATATCATATGCCTCAATTGGATTAAGCGTTTACAAATGACATTGAAAATACGAACTCAGCTGTTCGGTTTATGAAATTTTACGTTTTTTCAAATTACTCTTTAACCATAGGGAATTAGAGAAAACTTTCCAGATGTGGAAGGAGCGGTTTTGCAGCAGCTTTCCAACGCCATATTATATGCCTCATTCCGATAAACGGTTTAAAAATGCGATCAAAAATACAATTCACGTTTTTTGTGTGAAGAAAAAACGGTTTTCAAAACTGCTCTTAAACCGCTTATATTTTGCCAAAAATTTAAGTTGGGTCATGATATTGGTGTCCATAGCTTTGCAACGGTATATCACAAGCCCCATTTGGGCAATGTTGGCGGAAGTTCAACCTAGTTCACAGGGAAGTTCAACATACTACTAGCGAGGCAGGTCAGGTTAAAGTAACAATTCATCCACATACTGAAGTATGAATCAGAAACTTCATTGAAAAATAACAAACTATAATCTCAGTCATTGAATCAATTGCAATTTATCATAACACAGGAAAGAGTCAATATAAGAGCTTCTCAGCAAGTCCACATACTCAACCATCTTTTAGTGTTTCACAATTGCTAACACTCACGCGATATTTATGGTTATGAAGTTTTAATCAGACACAGAGAAAGACTGGGGCTTATATTTTTGCCTCCCAACGTTTTACCTCAAGGGTAATGCCAACAATAATAGTTCATGAAAACCCACATCCAATTAGCCATATATATCAGGATCCTTCCAACACATTGTGCTTGTGAAAGGGTAAAATGTAAAAAGGAAAGGTGAATATGACCATGACTCTTTGCATGAAGTATAAGACAAGAATAAAATATTGTCCCTTCGCAGAGGGAAGCAGTGGTTGTCATGTGCTTTTATGGTTGGATGCACGAAATCTTAATGCAAAAGAACGTCACTTTATATTGCCACTTTTGATATGGACCTTTATTATGCAGTCCGTCGCTTTTATTTCTTCCACATCACAAGATCGTATAAAGATTATTTTCTCCACACTAATAAGTCATACATATTTAGAGGGAAATTCTTATTGCTTGCAACGATGACAACTTACTTGATGGATCTTACTCAATCCATAGGTAGATATGGTGGACTCTCGTGGCAAAACTGGGTTTAGGGATATTTGGAAGCACAAGTAGTATCTCTACTTGGTGCAACGAAATTGGCTACCAAGAGAGGGAAAGGCAAGCTCAACATGTTGGATGATCCATGACAATATAATTTATCTTAGATGTAAGAAAACATAACCCATTACGTTGTCTTCCTTGTCCAACGTCAACTCTTTAGAATATCATACTTTAATGAGTGCTCACAATTATAAAAGATGTCCAAGATAGTATATTTATATGTGAAAACATCCCTTTCTTTATTACTTCCTATTAATTACAACGATGACCAAAAACTATGTTTGTCAACTCTCAACAACTTTTATTCATCATACTCTTTATATGTGAGCTCATTACTCTCCATAAGATCCATATGATCTCCCTATTTATTTTTGTTTTTTCTTTTATTTTATTCCCTCAAGATCATAGCAAAATAATCAAGCCCTTGACTCAACACTAATCTTTATTATATATAGCTCACGGACTCGATTACATAGGAATATCATAAAGCAAAACTCACAACTAGATCATACTAAAACTTTATTCTACTAGATCAAGATATTATCAAAAGAATCGAACTAAGAAAAACGGTAAAGATAAAAGAGATGGTAATATGATACCGGGGCATTCCCCCAAGCTTGGTAGTTTCCAAGGGGAGTGCCCATACCCATGTGTTTTTGTTTCTTTCATCGGAGGTGGTGACGAAGGAGTTGTTGATGGCGTGGGCTTCTTCCTTAATTTGCGCTTGAGGACATAATTCTGCTCCTTTAGGTCTTCGATCTCCCGCTCAAGGCTTAGTACCTTTTTGCGTAGTTCTTGTTTGTTCTCCTTGTCGGTGTACAAAAGTAGGGGCTACACTTTTGACCCCATTACTTGTGCGCGGGCGGTCAGAGCCACGCGTCGTGGCCACACTTAGCAGGGCAGAGGAGGGAAGCCAGAGAGAAGCCGAAGCAGCAAGGCAAACAAGACAATGCCAAGGCTGAGAGAACAAAGAGCAGAGGGACGAAGCAGGTTCCCTCGGCAAGACCCTTGCCGGGGCAGCCTCAGCGGCCCCGACAAGACCCTTGCCGGGGCAACTCGCCCAACACCAGCGGAGCACACCACCCTTGAGCCCACGGTCTCCAACACCATCAACCATGTTGGGCCAGGGCTCGAGAGGCACCTCCATGGTGGAATGCAGATCTTTGTGAAGACAGAGAATACTCAAGATCAGATGAGGACCAGAAGACGGCGACCCTCGGCGGGATCCTAGCCGAGGGAGTCCATAAGGCCCCCGGCAAGACCCTTGCCGGGGATGACAGCAAGGCCCCCGGTGAGACCCTTGCCGGGGATGATGGCGACGCCATGGCAGAGACCCTTGCGGGGCCCCCGGCAAGACCCTTACTGAGGGCATCAGCAGGGCCACTGCTAGACCCGTTCTAGCTAAGACTACCACCGCCGTTCGCATGCAGTTGCTAGCCCAACTAGCTGGGCAGGCACCTGCGTGGAAACATGCGACTTCCAGGCCAAATCAGTAGGTACCTGCGTGGCGGCGTGCGGACTTTCATGAAGGCCCTACCACCGCACCACCTCAGCTGCCTACTTGTCTACATGGCACTGCATGCATCGCTAGCCTGGGCGCGAGTCAAAGCGAGGAGGAGTGGCGACGGACGGGACGGGCCTCATTCCCGTCCTCGATAAAGCTAAGGGACACCTAAGCGATGCATTAAATGCGTCTTGTCCTGTAATACGAGCGATAAGCTCGCAGCACTGTAGGCCTTTCCACCTCCTCTATGCCACTGTGGCAGCCCATTTCGACTATAAAAGGAGCCCTATGGCGTACTGGAGGGGGATTTGGCTCTTTTGAACGACACAGCCCCCGTAGCTAGTTCGAGAGCCCAAGAACACTCAATACATCCACCAAAGCAGGACTAGGGTTTTACGCATCCTTGCGGCCCGAACTTGGGTAAACGATCCTCGTGCTGACTGCTAATCCTGCTCTTCTCACGACCATGCGCCCCGGCAACCGTAGTAGGGATTCTTGTGATCCCATAGGTGTCGTTTCCCACCGACATCTTTGGCGCGCCAGGTAGGGGGCACAGTTGTGGGAATCTAGTCTAGTAGTTCATCACAGAAGGTCAGGAAGAAGGCTTTGGAATGACAGGAGTTGATCACAGATGAGATCAAGAAATTGGAAGCGGCAGATTTGGTGAGAGGAGTGCTCCATCCGACGTGGTTGGCCAATCCGGTGGTGGTGCGCAAGGCAAATGGGAAGTGGAGGCTGTGTATTGACTACACGGATGTCAATAAGGCTTGTCCTAAGGATCCCTTCCCGTTGCCACACATCGACCAGATTGTTGACTCCACCGCCGGGTGTGATCTGTTATCATTCCTCGACGCCTACTCGGGATACCACCAGATCTTCATGGCAAGAGAAGATGAAGAGAAGATAACCTTTATCACCCCATGTGATACGTATTGCTTTTTACGGATGCCTTTCGAGTTGAAGAGTGCTGGCTCAACATTCGCAAGGGTGGTCCAGATTGGTTTTGAGCCCCAGTTAGATAGAAATATGGAAGCATATATGGATGACATAGTGGTCAAAACCAAGAACAAGGCGACCCTCATACAAGACCTAGGAGAGACGTTTGCCAACCTACACAAGATCAACCTCAAGCTGAACCCTAAGAAGTGTGTCTTTGGTGTCCCGTCGGGAAAACTTCTCGGGTTCTTTGTGTCGCAGCATGGGATCGAGGCAAACCTGGAAAAGATCAAGGCCATTGAGCAAATTGAGGCGCCCAAGCGGATCAAGGATGTGCGCCGGATCTCTGGCTGCGTTGCCGCCATGAGCAGGTTCATATCCAAGTCCGTTGAACATGCCCTTCCCTTTTTCAAAATCTTGAAGAAGGCAGGCCCCATGGAGTGGACCCGAGAGGCCGAGGCAGCGTTGCAGGATCTGAAGAAATACCTTTCCTCCACGCCAATACTGGTTGCGCCTAAACCATAAGAGCCATTGCTCCTGTATCTAGCGGCAACGAATCAAGTGGTCAGCGCCGCACTAGTGGCACAGACAGAGGTCGACAAAGAGGGAGTGGCAGCGGCAGGACCGGCGGATGGCAAGTCAGAGATTCCCCCGACAGGGCCTGGTGTCGGCAAGGCAAGCCCTCCGGCAGAATCCGACACCGTCGGGGCAAGGCCCGTACAGCCAAGTGAAGTGGTGCAGAAGAAGATGATGCAGCACCCAGTTTACTTTGTCAGCTCCCTCTTGCAGGGGGCCAGGTCAAGGTACTCCGGTGTGCAGAAATTGCTCTTCGGCCTCCTTATGGCCTCGAGGAAGCTGCGTCATTACATTCAAGCCCACAAGATTACTGTCGTCACCCGCCTCCCGTTCCAACGGATACTGCACAACCCAGATGCAACCGGAAGGATTGTGGAGTGGGCCTGGGAGTTGTCAAGCTTTGGGTTGAAGTTTGAAAGTACTTCAACAATCCAGAGCAGGGTCTTGGCGGAGTTCATTGCAGAATGGACCTCAATGCCCGACGAGGAAATCGAGGAGACCGCTCTCCCCATCAAGGAGGCAAGTCGCGACTGGATCATGTGTTGGAAATATGCCCTAGAGGCAATAATAAAATGGTTATTATTGTATTTCCTTGTTCATGATAATTGTCTATTATTCAAGCTATAATTGCATTAACTGGAAACCATAATACATGTGTGAATACATAGACCACTACATGTCCCTAGTAAGCCTCTAGTTGACTAGCTCGTTGATCAATAGATGGTTATGGTTTCCTGACCATGGACATTGGATTTCATTGATAATGGGATCACATCATTAGGAGAATGATGTGATGGATAAGACCCAATCCTAAGCATAACACAAGATTGTGTAGTTCATTTGCTAAGAGCTTTTCTAATGTCAAGTATCATTTCCTTAGACCATGAGATTGTGCAACTCCTGGATACCGTAGGAATGCTTTGGGTGTACCAAACGTCACAACATAACTGGGTGGCTATAAAGGTGCACTACATGTATCTCCAAAATGTTTGTTGGGTTGGCATGAATCGAGACTGGGATTTGTCACTCCGTATGACGGAGAGATATCTCTGGGCCCACTCGGTAACGCATCATCATAATGAGCTCAATGTGACTAATGAGTTAGCCACGGGATCATGCGTTATGGGACGAGTAAAGTGACTTGCCGGTAACGAGATTGAATGAGGAATTGGGATACCGACGATCGAATCTCGGGCAAGTAACATACCGATTGACAAAGGGAATTGTATACGGGATTGATTGAATCCCTGACATCGTGGTTCATCCGATGAGATCATCGTGGAACATGTGGGAGCCAATATGGTTATCCAGATCCCGCTATTGGTTATTGGCCGGAGAGATGTCTCGGTCATGTCTACATGGTTCCTGAACCCGTAGGGTCTACACACTTAAGGTTCGGTGACGCTAGAGCTGTTATGGGAAATAGTATGTGGTTACCGACGGTTTTTCAGAGTCCCAGATGAGATCCTGGACGTGACGAGGAGTTCCAGAATGGTCCAGAGGTGAGGATCGATATATTGGACGAAGGGTATTGGAGTCCGGAATTGTTCCGGGGGTACCGGGTGACGACCAGCGTGTTCGAAAGGGGTTTCGGATGCCCCGGCAAGTGTTGGGGGGCCTTATGGGCCAAGGGGAAGGGGCACACCAGCCCACTAAGGGGCTGTGCGCCCCTCCTAGCCCATCTCACGTAACCAGGATAGGTGGGGGCACCTCCCCTAGGGCAACCTCCCCTCCTAGCTTGGGGGGCAACTCTCCTAGGGGTGGGGGTGCCCAAAACCCATCCAGGGTTCCCTCCTTGGCCGCCGCCCCTCCCCTAGATGGGATCTAAAGGGGCCGGGCCCCTCTCCCATTCTCCTATAAATAGTGGGGGTGGGAGGGCTGCCAGAAGACCTAGACCCCTTCCCTGGCGCAGCCCCTTCCTCCTCCAATTCTTCCTACTCCTCCGTAGCGCTTAGTGAAGCCCTGCCGAAGAACCATGAGCTCCATCACCACCACGTCGTCGTGCTATCGGAGTTCTCCCTCAACTTCTCCTCTCCCCTTGCTGGATCAAGAAGGAGGAGACGTCCCCAGGCTGTACATTTTTTGAACGCGGAGGCGCCGTTGTTCGGCGCTTAGATCGAAATCGACTGCGATCTGAATCGCTGCGTGTACGACTCCACCAACCGCATTCTTGTAACGCTTCCGCTTAGCGATCTTCAAGGGTATGAAGATACACTCCCTCTCTCTCGTTTCTAGTATCTCCTAGATTGATCTTGGCGACACATAGGAAAATTTTGAATTATTGCTACGTTCCCCAATAGTGGCATCATGAGCTAGGTCTATGCATAGATTCTATGCACGAGCAGAACACAAAGCAGTTGTGGGCGATGATTTGTTCAATTTTCTTACCGTTACTAGTATTATCTTGATTCGGCGGCATTGTGGGATGAAGCGGCCCGGACCGACCTTACACGTACTCTTACGTGAGACAGGTTCCACTAACTAACATGCACTTGATGCATAAGGTGGCTAGCGGGTGTCTGTCTCTCCCATTTTAGTCAGATCGGATTCGATGAAAAGGGTCCTTACGAAGGGTAAGTAGCAATTGGCATATCACCGTTGTGGTTTTGTGTAGGTAATAAACGTTCTTGCTAGAAACCCATAGCAGCCACGTAAAACATGCAACAACAATTAGAGGACGTCTAACTTGTTTTTGTAGGGTATGCTATGTGATGTGATATGGCCAAAAGGATGTGATGAATGATATATGTGATGGATGAGATTGATCATGTTCTTGTAATAGGAATCACGACTTGCATGTAGATGACTATGGCAATCGGCAGGAGCCATAGGAGTTGTCTTAATTTATTTATGACCTGCATGTCAATGAAAACACCATGTAATTACTTTACTTTATTGCTAACCGTTAGCCATAGTAGTAGAAGTAATAGTTGGTGAGGCAAATTCATGAAGACATGATGATGGAGATCATGATGATGGAGATCATGGTGTCATGCCGGTGACTATGGTGTTCATGACGCGCCTCGAAGATGGAGATCAAATGCGCAAGATGATATTGGCCATATCATGTCACTTTATGATTTGCATGTGATGTTTGTCATGTTTACGTCTTATTTGCTTAGAACGACGGTAGCATAAATAAGATGATCCCTCACTAAAATTTCAAGGAAGTGTTTCCCCTAACTGTGCACCGTTGCGAAGGTTCGTTGTTTCGAAGCACCACGTGATGACCGGGTGTGATAGATTCTAACGTTCGAATACAACGGGTGTAAGCCAGATTTACACATGCAAAACACTTAGGTTGACTTGACGAGCCTAGCATGTACAGACATGGCCTCGGAACACGGAAGACCGAAAGGTCAAACATGAGTCATATAGAAGATACGATAAACATGAAGATGTTCACCGATGATGACTAGTCCGTCTCATGTGATGATCAGACATGGCCTAGTCGATTCGGATCATGTATTACTTAGATGACTAGAGGGATGTCTATCTGAGTGGGAGTTAATTGAGTAATTTGATTAGATGAACTTAATTATCATGAACATAGTCAAAAGGTCTTCGCAAATTATGTCGTAGCTCACGCTTTGGTTCTACTATTTTAGATATGTTCCTAGAGAAAATTTAGTTGACAGTTGAAAGTAGCAATTATGCCGACTGGGTCCGTAAACTGAGGATTGTCCTCATTGCTGCGCAGAAGGATTATGTCCTTAATGAACCGCTCAGTGTGCTGAACCTCGAGCGTCGATTGTGGATGTTACGAACATCTGACATACATGTTTTGATGACTACATGGTAGTTTAGTGCGTAATGCTAAATGGTTTAGAATTGAGGCACCAAGGCGTTTTTGAAACATCGCAGAACATATGAGATGTTCCAAGGACTGAAATTGGGATTTCAGGCTAGTGCCCACGTCAAGAGGTATGAGACCTCTGACAAGTTTCTTAAGCCTGCAAACTAAGGGAGAAAATCTCAATCATTGAGCATGTGCTCAGATTGTCTGAGTACTACAATCGCTTGAATCGAGTGGGAGTTAATCTTCCAGATGAGATAGTGATGGTTCTCCATAGTCACTGCCACCAAGCTATTAGAGCTTCGTGATGAACTACAACATATCAGGGATAGACATGATGATCCTTGAGCAACTCGTGATGTTTGACACCGCGAAAGTAGAAATCAAGTAGGAGCATCAATTGCTGATGGTTAAACCACTAGTTTCAAGAAGGGCAAGGAAAAGAAGGGATACTTCATGAAACGGCAAATCAGTTGCTGCTCTAGTGAAGAATCCCAAGGTTGAAACCAAACCCGAGACTAAGTGCTTCTGTAATGAGGGGAACGGTCACTGAAGCAGAACTACCCTAGATACTTGGTAGATGAGAAGGCTGGCAAGGTCGACAGAAGTATTTTGAATATACGTTATATTATTGTGTACTTTACTAGTACTCCCAGTAGCACCAAGGTAATAAATACCGGTTCGGTTTCTAGGTGTTAGTAACTCGAAATAAAAGGCTGCGGAGACTAGCTAAAGGTGAGATGACGATATGTGTTGGAAGTGTTTCCAAGGTTGATGTGATCAAACATCACACGCTCCCTCTACCATCGGGATTTGTGTTAAACCGAAATAATTGTTATTTGGTGTTTGCGTGGAGCATAGACATGATTGGATTATGTTTATCACCATACGGTTATTCATTTAAGGAGAATAATGGTTACTCTGTTTATTTGAATAATACCTTCAATGGTCTTGCACCTAAAATGAATGGTTTATTGAATCTCGATCGTAGTGATACACATGTTCCTGCCAAAAGAGATAAGATGGTAATGATAGTACCACATACTTGTGGCACTGCCATTTGAGTCATGTTGGTATAAAACGCATGAAGAAGCTCCATGTTGATGGATCTTTGGACTCACTCATTTTTGAAAAGATTGAGACATGCGAACCATGTCTATTGGTAGATATGCATGAAGAAACTCCATACAGATGGATCATTTGGACTCACTTGATTTTGAATCACTCGAGACATGCAAATCATACCACATGGGCAAGATGACTGAAAGACCTCATTTTCAGTAAGATGGAACAAGAAAGCAACTTGTTGGAAGTAATACATTTTGATGTGTGCAATCCAATGAGTGCTGAGGCACGCAGTGTATATCATTATGTTCTTACTTCCCAAATGATTTGAGTAGATGCTGAGTATATTTACTTGATGAAACACAAGTCTAAATTATTGAAAGGTTTATTTAATTTCAGAGTGAAGTTGAAGATCGTCGTGACAAGAGGCTAAATGTCTATGATATGATCATAGAGATGAATATCTGATTTACGAGTTTGGCACACAATTAAGACATTGTGGAAATTGTTTCACAACTAATACCGCCTAGAACACCATAGTGTGATGGTGTGTCCAAATATCATAACTGCACCCTATTGGATATGGTGCATACCATGATGTCTCTTATCGAATTACCACTATCTTTTATGGGTTAGGCATTAGAGACAACCGCATTCACTTTAAATAGGGCACCATGCAATTCCGTTGAGACGACACCATATGAACTATGGTTTAGAAAAACCTAAGCTGTCATTTCTTAAAAGTTTGGGGCTGCGACGCTTATGTGAAAAAGTTTCAGGCTGATAAGCTCGAACCCAAAGAGGATAAATGCATCTTCATAGAATACCCAAAACAGTTGGGCATACCTCCTATTTCAGATCCGGAAGCAAAAGTGATTGTTTCTAGAAATGGGTCCTTTCTTGAGGAAAAGTTTCTCTCGAAAGAATTGAGTGGGAGGATGATGGGGACTTGATGAGGTTATTGAACCGTCACTTCAACTAGTGTGTAGCAGGGCACGGGAATTTGTTCCTGTGGCACCTACACCAATTGAAGTGGAAGCTTATGATAGTGATCATGAAACGTCGGATCATGTCACTACCAAACCTCATAGGTCGACAAGGATGCATACTACTTCAAAGTGGTACATCATCCTATCTTGGAAGTCATGTTGCTAGACAACAATGAACCTACGAGCTATGTTGAAGCGATGGTGGGCCCGGATTCCGACGAATGGCTCGAGGCCATAAAATCCGAGAGAGGATCCATGTATACAAACAAAGTATAGACTTTGGAAGAACTACTTGATGGTCGTAAGGCTGTTGGGTGCAGAAGGATTTTAAAAGGAAGAAAAAGAATGATGGTAAGTGTCACCATTAAGAAAGCTCGACTTGTCGTTAAGATGTTTCCCGACAAGTTCAAGGAGTTGACTACAATGAGACTTCCTCACTCGTAGCGATGCTAAGAGTCTGTTGGAATTATGTTAGTAGTTATTGCATTATTTATGAAATCCTGCAGATAGGATGTCAAAACATTGTTTCCTCGATGATTTTCTTGAGGAAAGGTTGTATGTGATACAACCAGAAGGTTTTGTCAATCCTGAAAGATGCTAACAAGTATGCAAAGCTCCAGCAATCCTTCTAAGGACTGGAGTAAGCATCTCGGAGTTGGAATGTACGCTTTGATGAGATGATCAAAGATTTTGGGTTTATACAAAGTTAATGAGAAACTTGTATTCCAAAGAAGTGAGTGGGAGCACTATAGAATTTTTGATGAGTATATGTTGTTAACATATTGTTGATCAGAAATGATGTAGAATTTCTGGAAAGCATACAGGGTTATTTGAAAAGTGTTTTTCAATGGAAAACCTGGATTAAGCTACTTGAACATTGAGCATCAAGATCTATAAGGATAGATCAAAAATGCTTAATAGTACTTTCAAATGAATACATACTGTGACAAGATTTTGAAGGAGTTCAAAATAGATCAGCAAAGGAGTTCTTGGCTGTGTTACAAGGTGTGAGTATTTAGTAAGACTCAAGACCTGACCACGGCAGAAGAGAGAGAAAGGACGAAGGTCGTCCCCTATGCTTTAGACGTAGACTCTATAGTATGCTATGCCGTGTACCGCACCTGAAGTGTGCCTTGCCATGATTCAGACAAGGGGACAAGAGTGATCCAGGAATGGATCACATGACAGCGGTCGAACTTATCCTTAGTAACTAGTGGACAAAGGAATTTTCTCGATTATGGAGGTGGTAAAAGAGTTCGTCGTAAAGGGTTACATCGATGCAAAATTTGACACTAATCTGGATCACTCTGAGAGTGAAACCGGATTCGTATAGTAGAGCAGTTATTGGGAATAGCTCCAAGTAACGCGTGGTAGCTGCATCTACAAGATGACATAGAGATTTGTAAAGCACACATGGATCTAAAAGGTTCAGACCTATTGACTAATAAACCTCTCTCACAAGCGAGATATGAACAAACCCCATGGGTATTGGATTCATTACAATCGCATAGTGATGTGAACTAGATTATTGACTCTAGTGCAAGTGGGAGACTGTTGGAAATATGCCCTAGAGGCAATAATAAAATGGTTATTATTGTATTTCCTTGTTCATGATAATTGTCTATTATTGTTCATGCTATAATTGTATTAACTGGAAACCGTAATACATGTGTGAATACATAGACCACAACATGTCCCTAGTAAGCCTCTAGTTGACTAGCTCGTTGATCAATAGATGGTTATGGTTTCCTGACCATGGACATTGGATGTCATTGATAACAGGATCACATCATTACGAGAATGATGTGATGGATAAGACCCAATCCTAAGCATAGCACCAGATCATGTAGTTCATTTGCTAAGAGCTTTTCTAATCTCAAGTATCATTTCCTTAGACCATGAGATTGTGCAACTCCCGGATACCGTAGGAATGCTTTGGGTGTACCAAACGTCACAATGTAACTGGGTGTCTATAAAGGTGCACTACAGGTATCTCTGAAAGTGTATGTTGGGTTGGCACGAATCGAGACTGGGATTTGTCACTCCGTATGACGGAGAGGTATCTCTGGGCCCACTCGGTAATGCATCATCATAATGAGATCAATGTGACTAATGAGTTAGCCACGGGATCATGCGTTACGGAACGAGTAAAGTGATTTGCGGGTAACGAGATTAAATGAGGTATTGGGATACCGACAATCGAATCTCGGGCAAGTAACATACCGATTGACAAAGGGAATTGTATACGGGATTGATTGAATCCCCGACATCGTGGTTCATCCGATGAGATCATCGTGGAACATGTGGGAGCCAATATGTGTATCCGGATCCCGCTATTGGTTATTGGCCGGAGAGATGTCTCGGTCATGTCTGCATGGTTCCCGAACCCGTAGGGTCTACACACTTAAGGATCGGTGACGCTAGAGTTGTTATGGGAAATAGTATGTGGTTACAGAAGGTTGTTGGGAGTCCCGGATGATATCCTGGACATGACGAGGAGTTCCAGAATGGTCCGGAGGTGAAGATCGATATATTGGACGAATGGTATTGGAGTCCGGAATTGTTCCGGGGGTACCGGGTGACGACCACCGTGTCCGAAAGGGGTTTCGGAGGCCCCGACAAGTGTTGGGGGGCCTTACGGGCCAAGGGGAATGGGCACACCAGCCCACTAAGGGGATGTACGCCCCTCCCACCCCATCTCACGTAACCAGGATAGGTGGGGACGCCTCCCCTAGGGCAGCCTCCCCTCCTGGCTTGCGGGGCAAGTCTCCTAAGGGTGGGGGCGCCCAAAACCCATCTAGGGTTCCCTCCTTGGCCGCCACCCCTCCACAAGATGGGATCTAAAGGGGCCAGGCCCCTCTCCCCTTCTACTATAAATAGTGGGGGTGGGAGGGCTGCCAGAAGTCCTAGACCCCTTCCCTGGCGCAGCCCCTCCCTCCTCCAATTCTTCCTCCTCCTCCGTAGCGCTTGGCGAAGCCCTGCCGGAGAACCACGAGCTCCATCACGACCACGTCGTCATGCTGTCGGAGCTCTCCCTCAACTCCTCTTCTCCCCTTGCTGGATCAAGAAGGAGGAGACGTCCCCGGGCTGTACGTGTGTTGAACGCGGAGGTGCCGTTGTTTGGCACTTAGATCGGAATCGACTGCAATCTGAATCGCTGCGTGTACGACTCCACCAACCGCGTTCTTTTAACGCTTCCCCTTAGCGATCTTCAAGGGTATGAAGATACACTCCCTCTCTCTCGTTGCTAGTATCTCCTAGATTGATCTTGGTGACATGTAGGAAAATTTTGAATTATTGCTACGTTCCCCAACATCAAGGCACGGGTGCCGATGTGCTGCTTGTCGCACCCACCGGAGAGCACCTCAAGTATGTGATCCAGATGCAATTTCCCAGGGAGATGTCCACAAACAACACTGCTGAGTACGAGGGGCTGCTCGCCGGTCTCAGGATCACGGCGGACCTCGGGGTGAAGAAGCTCATCGTCAGGGATGATTCGCAGCTTGTCGTCAGACAGATCAACAAAGACTACCAGAGTCCATTGATGGAGGCCTACGTAGATGAGGTGAGGAATCTAGGGGAGCGCTTCGATGGTATTCAAGCACAACATGTTCCCCGAGCGGAGAACAACATCGCTGACTACCTGTCAAAGCGTGCTACATTCAAACTACCTGTGAAACTAGGTACCTTTTTGCTTCGGCTAACTCAACCATCCGTCGAGCCATCAACGGAGTGGAACAAGCGGAGGGAAATCGGGCCTCGGCACGTACTTTCCCACCGAGCCCCCAGGGGCCACCGACAAGAGTGTTGCCATGGCTTCCGAGCCTGCCAAGGGGCAGCTGGCTCCGGCAGGGCGCCAAGCCCTGGCCGTAGAGACGGCCGCCCCCATGGAGGAAGTAATGCCTTTGGTCCTTGCCGTCGTGCCCCAGGCTCTGGCATGGGCACAACATACCGTCCGTTGCCTCTAGACAGGGGAACTTCCTGAAGAGCAGGAAGAAGCGGAAAAAGTAGCCCGTCGGTCTGCCTTGTACCAGTTCGTCGATGACGTCCTGTACAGAAAAAGACCGAACAGTGTGAAATAGAAGTGCATCCCCCGGGAGGAAGGACTAGAGCTGTTGGCAGAGATACATGGAGGCATATGTGGCTCCCACATAGGGTCGAGGGTCCTTGCTGGCAAAGCATTCCGGCAAGGCTTCTTCTGGCCAACCGCCCTTCAGGATGCAACGACACTAGTAACCAGGTGTGAAGCGTGCCAGATCCATTCAAAGAAGCTTCATCAACCAGCTCAAGCCCTTCAAACAATTCCTCTCTCCTGGCCGTTTTCGGTCTGGGGGCTCGACATACTGGGCCCCTTCCCCCGTGCTGTCGGGGGCTTTGAGTACTTGTACGTTGCAATCGACAAGTTCACAAAGTGGCCGGAAGTGGAAGTAGTAAGGAAGGTGACAGCACAGTCGGCCGTCAAGTTCTTCAAGGGACTAGTCTGCCGTTTTGGTGTGCCAAACAGAGTCATCACTGAAAACGGCACGCAGTTAAAAAGCCACGCCTTCATGCAGTACACGCAAGACCTCGGCAGCAAGGTCTGTTTTGCTTCCGTGGCACACCCATGGAGCAACGGCCAAGCGGAGAGGGAAAATGGTGAGGTACTGCGAGGCCTGAGAAGAAAGACCTTTGACAAGCTGCACAAAAGAGGAAGGCGTTGGATTGATGAGTTGTCGGCGGTTGTTTGGTCGATCAGAATGATGCCAAATCGAGCCACCGGCCAGACACCCTTTGCCCTGGTATACGGGGCAGAAGCAGTTCTCCCCATGGAGCTCATATACGGGTCACCTCGAGTGCTCTCTTATGACAAGCTTGAGCAAGAGCGATTGCAGCAAGAAGACGCAATGCTCCTTGAAGAAGATCGTCTCCGGGCGGCTGTGAGAGCAGGACTCTACCAGCATGCCTTGCGCCGCTACCATAGCTGCAAGGTCCATGCCCGAAGCCTTGAGGAAGGCGACCTTGTTCTTCGGCGCGTTCAGTCGGCCAAGAATTCCAACAAGTTGACACCAAAGTGGGAAGGCCCTTATCGGGTAATACGATTCACCAGGCCCGACGCAGTCCGCCTGGAGACCGAAGATGCTGTCCCAGTAAGCAATTCCTAGAACATCGAACATCTTCACAAGTTTTACCCATAAGGCGCGGTGGCCGAGACTCCCGGCGAACCACCTTTTGTGCGAGCCTTGCCGGCAAGGCATGTAACCCTCTGCATAAATAAACGAAGCGCTGGTGCCCTAAGTTATAGCATGCATGCTATGTCAAGTCTTTCCTCGTTTAGGGTTGATAGTGCTTAGCGGTGACTAACCCCTAGCCTAGAGGTCGAGTGTGCGTCTTCCTGTTCTCTTTAGTTCGCAGGGCACACGGACACTTCTGCTGAGCCGCTTGGGAAAAGTAGAATGAACCGACGCTCCGTCCCCAGCAAGCCAAGACTACCAGGGGCTGAAGATGCAAGGATCCAACCACGGAAAGCCAAGGTTGCCGGGGGCTGCGGATTCAGATAAGTCTTTCATCCCCTTGTTATCCGTTTCCATATAGAACTGGGACATGTGAAACCTTGTTTATGTCCTTGAAACCACCATGCTCCCCTTTCTTGTGCCCAAGAGTTAGCTACTGGGTCGGAATTTGGTAGTAGACGCGGTGGCGAGGAGATGGACAAGGGGCCTAACTCTACTTCGCACCTGCCTCCGCCAAGAGCGCGAGAATGGTCGACCGAAGTGGGGAGACGGCAAGACCTGTTGTCGGGCGACATGTTTATATTAAAAATAACAAGGATTCATCCTTGGCATGGGCCTCTCTCACGCACAAAGAACCTGAAAAGCACCCTTTTTCATTAAAAACATCCCATACAGGTACAGTTCATGCGGAATTAAAATCATGAGCAAGGGGATAACAAGTCTTAAAATTAACAAGTGCCCGCAGGCTTACAAAAAAAGATAAGATGCCCGTAATCCCTTTCTTTTCCCTCTCCTCAGAAGGTGGAACAAGAGGGCCGAAGGGCAAAAAGAGCGCCTAGGTGAGGTGCGAGGAGCAGAAGGCGCCAAGAGAATGTCCCGGTGTCGGGAGGGAAGTTGGAAGATGAGGCAGCGGGCCGGCAATACGCGACGAAGGCATCGGTGCCCGCGTACTCCGACTTGACGGCCGCCGCCCACCTTCTTCGCCCTCTCCGGCCCTCCTACGCCAGTGATGACCCACAAGTATAGGGGATCTATCATAGTCCTTTCGATAAGTAAGAGTGTCGAACCCAACGAGGAGCGGAAGGAAATGATAAGCGGTTTTCAGCAAGGTATTATCCGCAAGTTCTAAAATAAGTGGTAACAGATAGTTTTGTGATAAGGTAATTTGTAACCAGAAACAAGAAACAAAAGTAAATAAAGTGCAGCAAGGTGGCCCAATCCTTTTTGTACAAAAGGATAAGCCTGGACAAACTCTTATATAAGGAAAAGCGCTCCCGAGGACACATGGGAATATCGTCAAGCTAGTTTTCATCACATTCAGATGATTCGCGTTCAGTACTTTGATAATTTGACATGTGGGTGGACCGGTGCTTGGGTGCTGTTCTTACTTGAACAAGCATCCCACTTATGATTAACCTCTATTGCAAGCATCTGCAACTACAACAAAAGTATTAAGGTAAACCTAACCATAGCATGAAACATATGGATCCAAATCAGCCCCTTACGAAGCAACGCATAAACTAGGGTTTAAGCTTCTTTCACTCTAGCAACCCATCATCTAATTATTACTACCCAATGCCTTCCTCTAGGCCCAAATAATGGTGAAGTGTTAAGTAGTCGACGTTCACATAACACCACTAGAGGCTAGACAACATACATCTCATCAAAATATCGAACGAATACCAAGTTCACATGACTACTAATAGCAGGACTTCCCCCTTGTCCTCAGGAACAAACGTAACTACTCACAAAGCATATTCATGTTCATCATCAGAGGGGTAATAATATGCGTAAAGGATCTGAACATATGATCTTCCACCAATTAAACCAACTAGCATCAACTACAAGGAGTAATTAACACTACTAGCAACCTACTAGCACCAATCCCGGACTTGGAGACAAGAATTGGATACAAGAGATGAACTAGGGTTTTGAGATGAGATGGTGCTGATGAAGATGTTGATGGAGATTGCCCTCTCCCGATGAGAGGAGCGTTGATGATGACGATGGCGATGATTTCCCCTCCGGGAGAGAAGTTTCCCCGGCAGAACAGCTCTACCGGAGCCCTAGATTGGTTCCGCCAAGGTTCCGCCTCGTGGCGGCGGAGTTTCGTCCCGAAAGGTTGCTTCTGGTTTTTTTCTGGACGAAAGACTTCATATAGCAGAAGATGGTCATCGGAGAGCCACCAGGGGGCCCATGAGGTAGGGGGGGCGCCCCCACCCTCGTGGATAGGGTGTGGGCCCCCTGGTCTTCATCTTTGGCGAGGTTTCTTCATTATTTATTATAAGGTATTCCGTGGAGTTTCAGGACTTTTGGAGTTGTGCGGAATAGGTCTCTAATATTTGCTCCTTTTCCAGCACAGAATTCCAGTTGCCGGCATTCTCCCTCCTTATGTAAACCTTGTAAAATAAGAGAGAATAGCCATAAGTATTGTGACATAATGTGAAATAAGAGCCCATAATGCAATAAATATCGATATAAAAGCATGATGAAAAATGGACGTATAAACTCCCCCAAGCTTAGACCTCGCTTGTCCTTAAGCGAAAGCTGATAACAATAAATATGTCCCCATGTTTAGAGGTAGAGGCGTCGATAATAATAAAATACGGACATGACGGCATCATGATTATTCTCATAACAGCAACATACATAGATATTGTCATATGATTACTTATGTTCAAGTGATGATCTATTCACAATGCAAAAGTATGAATCAGAAACCTTACTCTGAACCAACAAACTATAACCTTATTCATTGAAGCAATTGCAATTTATCATAACATCAGAAAAGAGTCTATGTCAGAGCTAAAAAGCAAGTCCGCATACTCAACTATCATCTAGTCCTTCATAGTTGCTGACACTCACGCAATACTTGTGGTTACAGAGTTTTAATCAGACACAGAGAAAGATAGGGGCTTATAGTTTCGCCCCACAACCTTTTACCTCGAGGGTAATGTCAACAATAATAACTCATGCCCCCTACATCCAATTATATATATATATATCAGGTTCTTTCCAACATGCTGGGCTTGCCAAAGGATAAGATGAAAAAGGAAAGGTGAAGATCACCATGACTCTTGCATAAGGTAGAAGGTAATAATAAAAGATAGGCCCTTCGCAGAGGGAAGCAAAGGTTGCCATGCACTTTTATGGTTGGATGCACAAAATCTTAATGCAAAAGAACGTCACTTTATATTGCCCCTTGTGATATGAACCTTTATTATGCAATCCGTCGCTTTTATTACTTCCACATCACAAGATCGTATAAAGCTTATTTCTCCCACACTAATCATACATATTTAGAGCATTTTTTATTCCTTTGCACCGATGACAACTTACTTGAAGGATCTTACTCAATCCATAGGTAGATATGGTGGACTCTCATGGCAAAACTGGTTTAAGGGTATTTGGAAGCACAAGTAGTATCTCTACTTGGTGCTGAGAATTTGGCTAGCATGAGGGGGAAAGGAAAGCTCAACATGTTGGATGATCCATGACAACATACTTTATCTCAGATATAAGAAAACATAACCCATTACGTTGTCTTCCTTGTCCAACATCAACTCTTTAGCATGTCATATTTTGATGAGTGCTCTCAATCATAAAAGATGTCAATAATAGTATATTTATATGTGAAACCTCTCTTTCCTTATTACTTCCTATTAATTGCAACGATGACCAAAGCTATGTCTGTCAACTCCCAACAACTTTTAATCGTCACACTCTTTCTATGTGAAGTCATTACTATCAATAAGATCAATATGAACTTTTGTTTCTTCTTATTCTTTTTCTCTTTTCATTTATTCACCCAAGATAATAGCAAGAAAATCAATCCCTTGACTCAACACTAATCTTTATTATATATCTCACGGACTCGATTACATAGAAAGATCATAAGGAAAAACTCAAAACTAGACCATGCCATAAACTTTATTCTACTAGATCAAAATACTACTAATAGGATCAAACTAAGGAAAATGGTAAAGATAGGAGTTGTGATTATGATACGATACCGGGGCACCTCCCCAAGCTTGGCGGTTGCCAAGGGGAGCGCCCATACCCATGTTATTATATCTCCTTGGTTGGTGAAGATGGAGGTGATGGATTGTCGCACATCAAGCGTAAGAGGTCCTCTAGCTTGCAATAATACCCTTGAGTGCAAAGATATGCTCCTTCAACAAAATATTTTCACTTGTGAGATACTTGTTTTGAATACGAGTTAACTCAATCATCTGCAAAGCTTCGATCTTAGTTGGCGTAAGAAGGTTGTGATCAAGTTGAAGGATGTCTTCTGTTGCCGGAGCTTGGTTCTCCGTGGCCTTCTTGATCCCTTCATCCTTGTTGATCTCCATGGGTTCTTCCCTCTTCAGCTCTATCTTCATTAGCCAAGCATCTTTGTCACCGTTGTTGGAGGAGGGGGACGACATGATGCTTGGCCTTGACAACCATGACAGAGAACGGCCCAAAACAAGAACAGAGGATATTTGCGTGATACGGGAGTCAAAACCTTCGGGAGAATATATAGTGAATTTTTACCGAACAAAATACGTATCGTGCAAGAAAACGGAGTCTGGAAGGCAGACGAGGAGCTCACGAGGTAGGGGGGGCGCCCTCCACCCTCGTGGGGCCCTCGTGTCCTTCCCGGACTGCTACTTAATTTTCTATTTTTCTAAATATTCCAAAACGGAGAAATATTGCCTTAAAAATTGTTTTGGATTTGGTTTACTTACCGTACCACATACCTATTCCTTTTCGGAGTCTGAAACGTTCTGGAAAGTGTCCCTTATGTATTCCTCCGGGGTTACGGTTTCAATAATATTGGTTTCAATATTTATGGGATTACCTGAGATATAATGTTTAATTCTCTAACCGTTTACCACCTTCAGATTTGTGCCTTCAAAGTTGTTGATTTTTATGGCACCGAAACAATAGACCTCCTCGATAACATAGGGGCCTTCCCATTTAGAGAGAAGTTTCCCTGCAAAAAATCTTAAACGAGAGTTGTATAGCAATACATAATCACCTACATTATACTCACGCTTTTGTATCCTTTTATCATGCCATCTTTTAACCTTCTCTTTAAACAACTTCGTATTTTCATAAGCTTGGGTTCTCCATTCATCAAGTGCGCTAATATCAAATAACCTCTTTTCACCGGAAAGTTTGAAATCATAGTTGAGCTCTTTAATATCCCAATATGCCTTATGTTCTAGTTCGAGAGGTAAGTGACATGCTTTTCCATATACCATTTATACAGAGACATACCCATAGGATTTTTATATGCAATTCTATAGGCCCATAATGCATCATCAAGTTTCTTGGACCAATTCTTTCTAGACCTATTGACAGTCTTTTGCAAAATTAATTTGAGTTCTCTATTACTCAATTCTACTTGACCACTAGACTGTGGGTGATACGGAGATGCAATTCTATGATTGACATCATATTTAGCAAGCATTTTACGGAAAGCACCATGAATAAAATGTGAACCACCATCAGTCATTAAATATCTAGGGACTCCAAACCTCGGAAAAATAACTTCTTTAAGCATTTTAATAGAAGTGTTATGATCAGCACTACTAGTTGGAATAGCTTCTACCCACTTAGTAACGTAATGAACAGCAACTAAAATATGTGTATATCCATTAGAGGCAGGAAAAGGTCCCATATAATTAAAGCCCCAAACATCAAACGGTTCAATAACCAATGAATAATTCATAGGCATTTTTTGAAGTCTACTAATATTACCAATTATTTGACATTCATCACAAGATAGGACAAACTTACAGGCATCCTTGAAGAGAGTAGGCCAATAAAAAAAGGATTGCAATACCTTATGTGCAGTTCTATCTCCCGCGTGGTGTCCTCCATAAGTTTCGGAGTGGCACTTGCATAGGATCTGTTCCTGTTCATGCTCAGGTACACAACGTCTAATAACACCATCTACTCCTTCTTTATAAAGATGTGGGTCATCCCAAAAGTAATGTCTCAAATCATAGAAGAACTTTTTCTTTTGTTGGTATGTGAAGCTAGGTGGTATAAATTTAGCAACTATGTAATTAGCATAATCAGCATACCAAGGGGTACTACGAGAAGTACTTATGACATTTAATTGTTCATCAGGAAAGCTATCATCAATAGGTAGTGGGTCATCAAGAACATTCTCTAACCAGATAAGTTGTTTGCAACGGGGTTCTCAGCTCCTCTTCTATCAACAATATGTAAATCAAATTCTTGTAGCAAGAGAACCCATCTAATAAGTCTAGGTTTAGCATCTTTCTTCTCCATAAGATATTTAATAGCAGCATGATCAGTGTGGATAGTTACTTCAGAATCAACAATATAAGGTCTAAACTTCTCATGAGAAAATACAACTGCTAAATGTTCTTTTTCAGTAGTAGCATAATTTCTTTGAGCATTGTCTAGAGTCTTACTAGCATAATGGATAACATTTAATTTCTTATCAACTCTTTGCCCTAGAACAGCACCTACAGCATAATTGCTAGCATCACACATAATTTCAAAGGGTAAATTCCAATCAGGTGGCTGAACAATAGGTGCAGAGACTAATTCTTTCCTAAGTATTTCAAATGCTTCTACACAATCATCATCAAAGACAAATGGTATATCTTTTTGTAATAAATTAGTGAGAGGCCGAGAAATTTTTGAGAAGTCCTTAATGAACCTGCTATAAAATCCGGCATGACCAAGGAAACTTCTTATACCTTTGATGTCCTTGGGACATGGCATCTTTTCAATAGCATCAACCTGGGCTTTCTCAACTTCAATACCTCTTTCAGAAACTTTATGCCCCAAGACAATAACCTCATTAACCATAAAGTGGCACTTTTCCCAATTCAATACAAGATTAGTTTCTTCACATCTCTGCAAAACTCGATCAAGATTGCTCAAGCAATCATCAAAAGAAGATCCATAGACGGAAAATTCATCCATGAATACCTCACAAATCTTTTCACAGAAGTCAGAGAATATAGCCATCATGCATCTTTGAAAGGTAGCAGGTGCATTACATAAACCAAAAGCCATACGTCTATAAGCAAAAGTACCAAAAGGGCATGTAAAAGTAGTCTTTGATTGATCTTTAGCCGACACAGGTATTTGAGAGAAACCAGAATAACCATCTAGAAAGTAGTAATGTGTATGTTTGCATAATCTTTCTAGCATTTGATCGATAAAAGGTAAGGGGTAATGATCTTTCTTAGTAGCCTTATTTAATTTGTGGAAATCAATTAACATCCTATAACCTTTAATAATTCTTTGTGGAATCAATTCATCTTTATCATTAGGAACAACAGTAATACCTCCCTTCTTAGGGACACAATGAACAGGACTTACCCACTGACTATCAGCAACGGGATAAATTATACCTGCCTCCATAAGCTTTAGTATTTCTTTTCTTACCACTTCTTTCATTTTAGGATTCAGACGTCGTTGAGGATCACGAACTGGTTTGGCATCTGCTTCCAAATTTATTTTATGTTGACATAGAGTGGGACTTATGCCCTTAAGATCATCAAGAGTATATCCAATAGCAGCATGGTGCTTCTTCAGAGTTTTCAATAATTTTTCTTCTTCATGCTCTGAAAGGTTAGCACTAATAATAACATGATATATCTTCTTTTCATCAAGATAAGCATATTTAAGATTATCAGGAAACGGTTTAAGCTCAAACACGGGATCATCCTATCCCCTAGGATTTCAACAGGCAAATTGTGTTTCAGAATAGGTTCCTATTTAAAGAATACTTCATCTATTTCCCTTCTTTCATTCATAAACATATCATTCTCATGGTCTAGC
The DNA here is from genome assembly GCF_056163025.1 of Triticum urartu. NCBI lineage: Eukaryota > Viridiplantae > Streptophyta > Magnoliopsida > Poales > Poaceae > Triticum > Triticum urartu. The sequence continues at coordinate 641,619,579 of NC_141879.1, read as the reverse complement.
AAATATTCTTCTAAAGGATCACTAGGAGGTACGGCAATAGAAGCAAGACCAATAATTTCATCCTTACTAGGCAATTCTTATTCACGGTGTTGTTTACTAAATTTAGAGAAATTAAACTCATGAGTCGTATCATCTAAGCCGACAGTAACAACATCCCTTGTGCAATCTATGGTAGCATTAACAGTATTTAAGAAGGGTCTACCAAATATAATGGGACAAAAGCTATCTTGTGGGGAACCAAGAACAAGAAAATCAGCAGGATATTTAGTTTTCCCACACAAGACTTCAACATCTCTAACAATTCCCATTGGTGAAACGGTATCTCTATTAGCAAGTTTAATATTGCATCAATTTCTTCTAACTCAACAGGTGCAATGTCATGTATAATTTCTTTGTATTAGTCAGTAGGTATTGCACTAGCACTAGCACCCATATCACATAAGCCATGATAACAATGATCTCCTATTTTAACAGAAATAACCGGGGTTTATCTGTATAAGTCTAGGTTTATCTGTATCACGGGGTTTAGCAATTCTAGCAGTTTCATTACAGAAGTAAATAACATGCCCATCTATATTATCAGACAAGAGATCTTTAACAATAGCAATATTACGTTCAACTTTAACTTGCTCAGGAGGTGTATATGTTTTAATATTGCTTTTGCGAACCACAGTTGAAGCTTTAGCATGATCCTTTATCCTAATAGGGAAAGGTGGTTTCTCAACATAACAAGTAGGAACAATAGGATCATTATAAGTGACAGTCTTTTCTTCAACTTTAATAGGTGCAGCTACTTTTACTTCTATGGGACGATGATATTTAAACCACTTCTCCTTAGGGAGATCAACATAACTAGCAAAAGATTCACAGAAAGAAGCTACAATCTCAGAATCAAGTCCATATTTAGTGCTAAACTTACGGAAAATATCGGTATCCATAAAAGATTTAACACAATCAAACTTAGGTGTCATACCTGACTCCTTACCTTCGTCGAGATCCCAATCTTCAGAGTTGTGTTTAATTCTATCCAATAAATCCCATCTAAATCTAATAGTCTTCATCATAAAAGAGCCAGCACAAGAAGTATCGAGCATGGTGCGATTATTTTTAGAAAGCCGAGCATAAATTTTTTGAACAATTGTTTCTCTTGGGAGCTCATGATTGGGGCATGAATATAACATTGATTTAAGTCTCCCCCAAGATTGAGCGATGCTTTATCCTTTGCAAGGCCAAAAATTATATATATAATTGCGGTCACAATGAACAAGATGCATAGGGTAATACTTTTGATGAAATTCCAATTTCAATTTTCTATAGTTCCATGGTCTCGTATCATCACATAGCCTATACCATGTCAATGCGTCTCCCATCAAAGATGAAGGGAAGACCTTCTTCTTAGCAACATCACCGGGTATACCTGCAAGCTTAAATAATCCGCAAACTTCATCCACATATATTAGATGTTCATCAGGATGCTTTGTTCCATCTCCTGTAAAAGGATTAGCTAGCAGTTTTTCTATCATACCCGAAGGATACTCATAAGGAATTTCATTTTCAATAGGTTCAGTAGGTTGAGGAGCAACTCTTTGCTCTACTGGTCGGGGTGAAGATACCCCGAACAAGCCCCTCAGAGGATTACTTTCCATAGTAACAAGTGACAGTAAATTTCAGCATAATATATAAATTTTCCTTATCAAATTCCACCTACCAAAGGCGCTTTACTCCCCGGCAATGGTGCCAGAAAAGAGTCTTGATGATCCATAAGTATAGGGGGTCTATCATAGTCCTTTCGATAAGTAAGAGTGTCGAACCCAACGAGGAGCAGAAGGAAATGATAAGCGGTTTTCAGCAAGGTATTCTCTGCAAGTACTGAAATAACTGGTAATAGATAGTTTTGTGATAAGGTAATTTGTAACGAGCAACAAGTAACAAAAGTAAATAAAGTGCAGCAAGGTGGCCCAATCCTTTTTGTAGCAAAGGACAAGCCTGGACAAACTATTATATAAGGAAAAGCGCTCCCGAGGACACATGGGAATATCGTCAAGCTAGTTTTCATCACGTTCATATGATTCACGTTCAGTACTTTGATAATTTGACATGTGAGTCAACCGGTGCTTGGGTGCTTTTCTTACTTGAACAAGCATCCCACTTATGATTAACCTCTATTGCAAGCATCCGCAACTACAACAAAAGTATTAAGGTAAACCTAACCATGGCATGAAACATATGGATCCAAATCAGCCCCTTACGAAGCAACGCATAAACTAGGGTTTAAGATTCCGTCACTCTAGCAACCCATCATCTAATTATTACTTCCCAATGCCTTCCTCTAGGCCCAAATAATGGTGAAGTGTTATGTAGTTGACGTTCACATAACACCATTAGAGGCTAGACAACATACGTCTCATCAAAATATCGAACGAATACCAAATTCACATGACTACTAATAGCAAGAATTCTCCCTTGTCCCCAGGAACAAACGTAAATACTCACAAAGCATATTCATGTTCATAATCAGAGGGGTAATAATATGCATAAAGTATCTGAACATATGATCTTCCACCAATTAAACCAACTAGCATCAACTACAAGGAGTAATTAACACTACTAGCAACCTACTAGCACCAATCCCGGACTTGGAGACAAGAATTGGATACAAGAGATGAACTAGGGTTTTGAGATGAGATGGTGCTGATGAAGATGTTGATGGAGATTGCCCTCTCCCGATGAGAGGAGCGTTGGTGATGACGATGGCGATGATTTCCCCCTCCGGGAGAGAAGTTTCCCGGGTAGAACAGCTCTGCCGAAGCCCGAGATTGGTTCCGCCTCGTGGCGGCGGAGTTTCTCCCGAAAGGTTGCTTCTTGTTTTTTTCTCGACGAAAGACTTCATATAGCAGAAGATGGTCATCGGAGAGCCACCAGGGGGCCCACGAGGTTGGGGGCGCGCCTTAGGGGGGAGGGGGCGCCCCCTACCCTCGTGGACTAGGTGTGGGCCCCCTGGTCTTCATATTTGGCGAGGATTTTTCATTATTTATTATAAGGTATTCCGTGGAGTTTCAGGACTTTTGGAGTTGTGCAGAATAGGTCTCTAATATTTCCTCCTTTTCGAGCCCAGAATTCCAGCTGCCGGCATTCTCCCTCCTTATGTAAACCTTGTAAAATAAGAGAGAATAGCCATAAGTATTGTGACATAATGTGAAATAACAGCCCATAATGCAATAAGTATCGATATAAAAGCATGATGCAAAATGGACGTATCAACCAGCCGCCCAAGGAGACGACAGGGAGCACCCCGATGGAGGGCTTGGCGAGGATGGCCCTCGGTAAGGCACACGGCGAAGGGAGGGGGGACGCGGTCAGTCGAAGTCGGAGTCGGCATCCTGCTGCTCGACTCCCTCGCCGTCGTTGTCGCTGTCCTCCTTGTTACTCCCGCTTGAGGAGGAATCTTCATCGTCGGAGGAGCTCTCCATGCAGCACTTCGGGCGAGTTCCGGGATCTCCAAAGACCTTGATGGAGAGCAGGATGCCCTCCGTTAACTTGAAGTAGAGGACAAGCCACGCCGTTAGGCTGTGGTTGCGTGTGAACATCTTCCATCCACGACGGAGGTACATGACATGAGGGGCAGGGAAGTCGACGTCGACCCGCGTGCCGCCGTTCCGACAGCCCTTCATGTGAAACCAGCGGGTCTGGGGTGGATCGAGCTCCATCTCCCGAGCAAAGGTAGTAGGGAGACGGAGGCGGCGACACGGTGGCCGGCGCAGCCTGATGAAGAACTCGCAGGGCTGGTCCTCGACGTGGTGCTTCGTCGGGGGAGGCACCGCTGGCGGAGGCGAGGCTGATGCGCCGCCCCATCCTCCTCTCCCCCGAGCGCTACGGCGACCTCGACTTCGCCCCCTCTCCCTTCCTCTCGCGGCTGGTTCCGCCGCCACGAGCTCTTGGGAAGGAGGAACGTGCTGGCGAGCAGCGACCCTTGCCGCCACCGTCGAAGGACCAGCGCTTCCTCTCGTCGTGGCATATGGAAGGAAGAAGCGGAGGTGGGAGGAGACGGATGATGGAAGAATGTGGAATGCCGCCCCCTCGCCTCCTTATAAAGCGGCGGAGTCGAGGCTCGGCCGCCCCATTCGACCAATCTGGTCATCAGGGGCGCAGGGAATTAGGAACGGCCCGCTGCCCCAATCAGTGACGGCCCGGTTTCCCGCCTCCACCTCCTGCCACCTGCATGAGGGACACATGGCGAGCGAGCAGCATTGAAGGGAAAGGCGAAGCGGCCGCTCCCCACCCGTGATCATGGGGCGCAGGCGCCTTGAAGGCCACGTCCTGAGTCCACCCGAGTAAATGGGACGTGCCTCTATGCATCCCTCCCTTTACGGGGAAGGCGCGGCCGCCTCTTTACCACGATGTGACGCATGCATGCGGAAACCGCCCCACGCACGATCCGCACATCACGCACGACCCTCCATGTCACGCGTTCAACGCGGGTCGTGGGGAAGCGCGGTGGACGAGAAGTTACTGTAGTAAAATCCGCCCACCTGCCCGCACACCGTTCTTGGCCTAGCCCAACAACCCGTCGTGCTTATGTATGGCCCAGGCCCGGGGGCTCCCGTCGGTGTACAAAAGTAGGGGCTCTCCTTTTGACCCCTTTACTTGTGTGCGGGCGGTCAGAGCCACACGCCGCGGCCACACTTAGCAGGGAAGAGGAGGGAAGACGGAGAGAAGCCGAAGCACCAAGGCAAACAAGACAATGCCAAGGCCGAGAGCACAAAGAGCAGAGGGACGAAGCAGGTTCCCCTGGCAAGACCCTAGCCGGGCAGCCTCAGCGGCCCCGACAAGACCCTTGCCGGGGCAGCACGCCCAACACCAGCGGAGCACACCACCCTTGAGCCCACGATCTCCAACACCATTAACCACGTTGGGCCAGGGCTCGGGAGGCGCCTCCATGGTGGCATGCAGATCATTGTGAAGACAGAGAATACTCAAGATCAGATGAGGACCAGAATACGGCGACCCTCGGCGGGATCCTAGCCGAGGGAGTCCACAAGGCCGCCGGCAAGACCCTTGCCGGGGGTGACAACAAGGCCCCCGGCGAGACCCTTGCCGGAGATGACGGCAACACCACAACAAAGACTCTTGCCGGGCCCCCGGCAAGACCCTTGCCGAGGGCATCAGCAGGGCCACTGCCAGACCCGTTCCATCCAAGACTACCACTGCCGTTCACATGCAGCTGCCAGCCCAACCAGCTAGGCAGGCACCTGCGTGGCAACATGCGACTTCCAGGCCAAATTAGCAGGTACCTGCGTGGCGGCATGCAGACCTCTTCATGAAGGTCCTACCACCGCACCACCTCAGCTGCCTACCTGTCTACATGGCACTGCATGCATCGCTAGCCTGGGCGCGTGTCAAAGCAAGGAGGAGCAGCAATGGACGGGACGAGCCTCGTTCCCGTCCGCGATAAAGCTAAGGGACACCTAAGCGATGCATTAAATGCGTCTTGTCTTGTAATACGAGCGATAAGCTCGCATCACTGTAGGCCTTTCCACCTCCTGTGTTCCACTGTGGCAGCCCCTTTCGACTATAAAAGGAGGCCTATGACGTACTGGAGGGGGATTCGGCTCTTTTGAGCGACACAGCCACCGTAGCTAGTTTGAGAGCCCAAGAACACTTGATACATCCACCAAAGCAGGACTAGGGTTTTACGCATCCTCGCGGCCCGAACCTGGGTAAACAATCCTCGTGCTGACTGCTAATCCTGCTCTTCTCACGACCCCGCGCCCCGGCAACCGTAGTAGGGATTCTTGTGATCCCATAGGTGTCGTTTCCCACCGACACTCCTGCAAGAGACGAAAAGGGATAAACTCGATCTTAGGTTTCTTTGCTCTATTAGGGAGGCTTGACTTTTTGAACCCCACATGCATGTCCCCAGGTTGAGGTACTGGGACTTCATCTTCATCTGAGCTCGTCTCCTCCTTTCCCTTAGGCTGATAGTCTTCTTCTTCCTCCGTGGTCCAACCACAATGCTCCAAGTCCCCGTAGACCTTATGATCTGCAAGGTAATCAGCCCCATAGCTTTCTCCCTATGAATCTTGGGTTGAGATATTGCTCTAATATGCAGCAGAAACAGCTCAAAACAAAAACAGAGGATTTTTCCGTGATCCGTTGGTCAAAACCTTCGGGAGATTACATAATGAATTTTTACCGACCAAAAGAAGTATCGTGCAAGAAAACGGAGACTGGAGAGCGCACGAGGTGCCCACGAGGCAGGGGGCGCGTCCTCCACCCTCGTGGAAGCCTCGTGTCCTTTCCGGACTGCTTCTTATTTTCCTATTTTCTTAAATATTCGAAAACGGAGAGAAATGGCCATTAGAACTGTTTTGGAGTCGGTTTACTTGCCGTACCACGTACCTATTCTGTTTCGGAGTCTGCAATGTTTGGGAAAGTGTCCCTTATGTATTCCTCCTGGGTTACGGTTTCAATAATGTTAGTTTCAACATTTATGGGATTACCTGAGATATAATGTTTGATTCTTTGATCGTTCACCACCTTCGGATTTGTGCCTTCGAAGTTGTTGATTTTTATGGCACCAGAACGATAGACCTCCTCGATAACGTAAGGACCTTCCCATTTAGAGATAAGTTTTCCTGCAAAAAATCTTAAACGAGAGTTGAATAGCAACACATAATCACCTACATTAAACTCACGCTTTTGTATCCTTTTGTCATGCCATCTTTTAACTTTTTCTTTAAACAGATTGGCATTCTCATAGGCCTGGGTTTTCCCTTCATCAAGTGAGCTAATGTCAAATAACCTCTTCTCACCGGCAAGTTTGAAATCATAATTGAGCTCTTTGATGGCCCAATATGCCTTATGTTTTAATTCGAGAGGTAAGTGACATGCTTTTCCATAAACCATTTTATACGGAGACATACCCATAGGATTTTTATATGCAGTTCTATAAGCCCATAATGCATCATCAAGTTTCCTGGACCAATTCTTTCTAGATCTATTAATAGTCTTTTGCAAAATTAATTTGAGCTCTCTGTTACTCAATTTTACTTGACCGCTAGACTACGGATGATATGGAGACGCAATTCTATGATTAGCATCATACTTAGCAAGCATTTTACGAAAGGCACCATGAATAAAATGTGAACCACCATCCGTCATTAAATATCTAGGGACTCCAAACCTCGGAAAAATAACTTCTTTAAGCATCTTAATAGAGGTGTTATGATCAGCACTACTAGTTGGAATAGCTTCAACCCACTTAGTAACGTAATCAACAGCAACTAAAATATGTGTGTATCCATTAGAGGAAGGAAACAGTCCCATATAATCAAAGCCCCAAACATCAAATGGTTCAATAACAAGTGAATAATTCATAGGCATTTCCCGACGTCTACTAATATTACCAATTATTTGACATTCATCACAGGACAAAACAAACTTACGAGCATCCTTGAAGAGAGTAGGCCAATAAAAACTGGATTGCAATACCTTGTGTGCAGTTCTATCTCTAGTATGGTGTCCTCCATAAGCCTCGAAGTGACACTTACGTAGGATATGTTCCTGTTCATGCTCAGGTACACAACATCTAATAAGACCATCTACTCCTTCTTTGTAAAGATATGGGTCATCCCAGAAATCATAGAAGAACTTTTTCTTTTGCTGGTATGTGAAACTAGGTGGTATAAATTTACCAACAATGTAATTAGCATAATCAGCATACCATGGAGTAGTACGAGAAGCATTTATGACAACTAGTTGTTCATGAGGAAAGCTATCATCAATAGATAGTGGGTCATCAAGAATATTCTCTAACCTAGACAAGTTGTCTGCGACGGGGTTCTTAGCTCTCTTTCTATCAATAATATGCAAATCAAATTCTTGTAGCAAGAGGACCCATCTAATAAGTCTAGGTTTAGCATCTTCCTTTTCCATAATATATTTAATAGCAGCATGACCAGTGTGAACAGTTACTTTAGAATCAACAATATATGGTCTGAACTTATCACAAGCAAATACAACTGCTAAGAATTCCTTTTCAGTGGTAGCATAACTTCTCTGGGCATTGTCTTGAGTTTTACTAGCATATTGAATAACATTTAATTTTTTATCAACTCTTTGTCCTAGAACAACACCTACATCATAGTCACTAGAATCACACATGATTTCAAAGGGTAAATTCCAATCAGGTGCCTGAACAATAGGTGCAGAAATCAAGGCTTTCTTAAGTATTTCAAATGCTTCCACACAATCATCATCAACGACAAAAGGAATATCTTTTTGTAATAGGTTAGTCAGAGGCCAGAAATTTTTTGAGAAGTCCTTAATGAACCTCCTATAAAAACTGGCATGACCAAGGAAACTTCTTATACCTTTGATATCCTTGGGACACGGAATCTTTTCAATAGCATCAACTTTAGCTTTGTGAACTTCAATACCTTTCTCAGAAATTTTATGCCCCAAGACAATACCTTCATTAACCATAAAGTGGCACTTCTCTCAATTCCAGACAAGGTTAGTTTCTTCACATCTCTGCAAAACTCGATCAAGGTTGCTCAAGCAATCATCAAAAGAGGATCCATAAACAGATAAATCATCCATGAAAACTTCACAAATCTTTTCACAAAAGTCAGAGAATATAGCCATCATGCATCTTTCAAAGGCACTACAAGAAATATGTCAAATTGTGACCACCACTATTGGTCATTGAATGGTCACAAATTCCATTTGTGACCTTTTTGTGACCAAAAACATAAGGTCAAAAGCTGGCCATCATAAACTGACTATAGCGACCTTTCTTTTGGAATGGTCGAAGACGTTTATGACCAAAATACATCTACTGTGGTGTTTTGGTCACTAGCAACATCCCCAGGCCACGTAGGCATCCAGCGTGGCAATCTGACGTGGCACAAGATTCAGTCCGGTCCAATTCAATTTTCTACATGGGCCTAGCCCAACAATTCGGCCTTTTTAATGTATTTTTTCAATCAATTTTTGATCAGCTTCATGGGCCAAGCCCAACATTGCAGCCTTTTTTATTGTTGGGTTGTGGCCTTTTTGTCTAAACGAATTTAGTTTTTCTTTTTTTCCCAATAGAAGGGTCCACTAGTCAGATGGGTCCCAGTTGTCAGGTTCTAATAACATCATCAGTTGGCTGTAGCCTTTTCAAGCGCAGTACAAAGGAATACAACTTTGCCCATATATATTGTTGAGAAATTTTCATAATTTTGCTGTCAAAGCAGCATGTACACAGGAATACAATTTTGCTATCAAAGCAACATTTCAAACGTACATCTTCATGACATCGTACATAAAAACCAGCAATAAAAAGATTACAATATGCCATTTGGCTCAGATCTTGCATGCGCAGCATCTCACATTCATGTACAGGAGAGGAGGAGGGGCTTGAGTTGTCCTGAAGGATACACATTCCTGAAGGACACAAAAATTAGAGGTATTATTTTGGACAATAATCTCCAAGACAACATTGTAGGCTATTAACGTAAAATAAGTTATTACCAGGCTAAGCCTCCTTAGTTTAGTGATCACCATGAGATAGATAGCAGTACATTTGTTATACAGAGCAGCAGCAATGAAAATAACAGAAAATTAAAATATAAGTGTGGCAGCACCTAGAACATTTGCTAGAAAGAACATGCTTCCACCTTGTTTTAATAGAACTTTTAAACTTAATAGTAATGTGATTATCCATGGCATCATCAGTCTTAACCAAACCAGAGCAAGTAAAGGAGCCAATAGTCCTAATTTAGGTCATGTTATCATATCAGGTATTGCATAAAGACATGATTCACACTTTCACAGATGTGGTAGACAGAGATGCGGAAACCTTTCTAAATTGGCGCAGCTCCTAAGCTTAGAGGAAGGCAATAAGCGAACAGTCTTAAGATGTAGTACCAAACAACAGTGAACACTAATGGGAAACATCAACCTCTCTTTTGTTTGCGAATGGGAGATATCAACCTCAGTTTGCAGCAAGACATAGTACATAGTTATCTCTTTTCTATGAAGACATGCACATTTTGATGGCCAAATGAGATAGATAGCAGTACATACGCCAGCAAAAGTGTGCACATGTGGTCTACTGAATTCAAGTAAAAAATGCATTCCGGACTTGAAAAGAAGAAGGGATTGCTAGGTGTCAGTGGAACTGATTAAAATTAAGTGCATTCTGCCCCTGATAATGTGTGGTCGGTTATGAAAACTGCTGCACATACCCCTGTTCCATCCTTCATGTTGTAGTCGGTCCCATAAACCGTCTGCGCAGGTCACCTCCCAATAGCGACTTGCTGCACATAGGGCATCAGGTTGTTGGGGACTCCATGTGGGTCGTCCCCGATGTAGCCACTCGGGTGAGCGTCGACCGCGTTAAAGTACCTCAGCAGTATGATCTTCCAGTCAGGGTCCGAGCACTGTAGGTCATGGAAGATGTCTTCAATGACAAGCTGCAAAAGCAAAATCATCAACATGCACCAAATCAGATTCTCTCAATGTACTTAGTGAGCAGCATCGATCTCTGTCTACTTAATAAATTGCTCTCACTCGCTGACTACCTTTGTAAGTACCATGCATCGATCTCTGTCTACTTAATAAATCTTTCTTATTTGACTGGTTAAGACTAAACTTTGTCAACTAATTGCTTCCATAGCTCAATAACACTACCTATTACGTATTTGGAATTGCCCCTGCAAGCATTATCACAAACACCTACCAGGCAAAATCCCTTCCACGTGTGAAGTCGAACACGCACTCAGAAAATCACACGACAACTACTACTTGTCAACAAGCATCCATCATTGCATACATCCTCACAACTTCCAATCTACTACAGCAGGCGCTCATCCGACACAGGAATCGGGAAAACAAAAATTGAACTAATAGAGGATGCAGGAGGAAGGGGGACGAGGGAGGAGGGAGGACGAACGGCAGGCGGAGGAAGAACTTGGGCAGGATTAATGAAGCCAATGCGGCCACATATCAGTAAGGTCTCTGCGGCTAGCACCTTGTCGATGTCGAAGCTGGTGTGGCGGCAGCACGATGGCCAGGTCCCGTCATTGTAGTCCAGACACAGCCCGTCTGTTCCATCAGCAGAAATCGAACCACACCAGTGAGGAATTCACATCGACCAGGAACCGAGAAAACACAAAATTAAGCATGATGTTCGCCATGCACTTACGGATCGGGAAGGTGTGGAGTGCCTCCGACCTGCAATGAGGAACACGGAGGATCAACGGTGTAAGCACATGTGCGCAGGAGGGGAGAATCGAATCAAATCGAATCTCCAGAGCAACAGAAACCGCACCCCATCCGACCCGAATGCGAGCCCCCGCACGTGCGGATGAGGCCATGGTGGGGAGAGAGGAGAAGAGGAGGCGGAGCATGTACCGGCAGCAGCCGTTGACGGCGCAGCAATGGCGGGCGACGCTCTTGGGCGTCCTGCGCAGCCCCTCTCGGCAGTCGACATCGCCGATCCCCACCAGCAGCGCGCGCACCGTCAGCTCCATGGTGTCCCCCGACGCCTTCCCGCCGCCGAGCTCCACCAGAAGATCCTCCTACTCCTCGTCGTCGCACACGCACGCGGCGACAGTGGCGAGGTGGGCCTCCTCGAGCGCTCCCATGGCGGCAAACGGTGTCCTCCACGCGCGCCCACCTAGTGCTGGATCTGGCCGCTGGTGCTGGATCTGGCCGCTGCTGGATCTGGCCATGGCTGTGCGGTGCGGCTATGTTTAGGGCGCGAGCGAGGAGGGTCCGACCGCGGCCGTGGGAGAGGAGGGGAGGGGAGTGGTCGCCGGTGGCCGGGGTTGGCGGAGAGGATGGAGGTCGGTGGCGGCGGGTTGGGTGGGTGGGCTGGGAATCGAGAGAGACAGAGGAGGAGCGGAGCTCTCCTCGCCTCTGGTGGATTTCTAGCCACTTGAGCGTGGAGGCGTGGAGACTCGGGCTCCTCGCCGTCGTCGCAGGGGTGGAGGTCGGCCATGGTGTGGGGGCAGGGGCAGCTAGGGTTTTGGCCAAAGGGGACGGCGGCGGCTAAGGGTGCGGGAGAGAAGGTGGAGAAGGTTGCGGTGGGGAAGTGGGGGCGTGGGGGCGTGGGGGGTTGTGTTAGGGCTAGGTGGGTGAGAGGGTGAGGGGGCGAGGACTACCGTTGGATCCAGGAGCATCCAACGGTGCCTGATGCATGATCCGCGTGAGATGGTTATGGCCCAATCAGAACGCAGCGCGCGTGTATGACGTTATGACCATTTAGTATTAGATGTTATGACCATACAAAATTGGTCGTGGTCAAATAAAAATAAAGTGTAAAATCATGTCAGCATTTTATTTTTTTATGTTTTGAGTGTCCAAAATGAATTTTTTTGTGAAGAAGCTATCAAATATTTACACGAGGTGCATCTTGGAATTCCAAACAATGTTGTCTAAGGGAGTTTTCATTTTCTTCGCATGGAAAATTCATTTTCCATTTTCCGGGGGCCCGAAATGAGTTTTTTTTGTGAAGGACCGACCATATATTTGTTGCAAAATTGGACCTAATCAATTTTATAAAAGACTAGGCCATATTTAATGCACAATTGATAAAATGGTTGGGTGTCAAAAATTTTGATCCACCTCTGGTGAAAAAGACAAATTTCCGCCGATTCAGCTGGAAGCGGGTCAAATTAGAACTGTAGCTACCTTGTAGTTTGCTATTTATTTTTTCAAAAAATTATTTCTAGGTACATAAGTATCTATTTAATCAGAGAAACACCAAAAAAATTATAAGATTCAACCACTATCTAGGAACGGTCATTCCCGCCGTTTTGACCATATTTTGAAACGTGCATAAAAAATTCAAAAAAATTAAAAAATTGGAAAACTCCGCATTGTCTCATTATATGTGACCAAGTTTCCCGAAAAAATAATAAACTTCTAATATGGTAATTATTTTTAAAAAGTGTTCTCAGAAATGAGATATCATGTGTGAAGATTCATGGCTTTCAAGCCAAATGATCAATCTTATGGCCACATTCATGGCATAGTTTGTTCAAATGACCTCATATCGTGCACAAGGGTGCATCTTGGAATGACAAGCAATGTTGCCTAAGGAAGTTTTCATTTTCTTGACACGGAAAATTCATTTTCCATTTTTTTGAGTGCCCAAAATGAGTTTTTTTGGGAAAGACCTACCATATATTTGTTGCAAAATTGGACCTAATCAATTTTATAAAATACTAGGCCATATTTAATGCACAATTGACAAAATGGTTGGATGTTAAAAGTTTTGATCCACCTCTAGTGAAAAAGACAAATTCCCGCCTATTCAGCAGGAAGCGGGTCAAATTTGAACTGTAGCTACCTCGTAGTTTGCTCTTTATTTTTTCCCAAAATCATTTCTAGGTACATAAGTATCTATTTAATCAGAGAAACACTAAAAAAAATCTCAAGATTCAACCACTAGCTAGGAACGGTCATTCCCGCCGTTTTGACCACATTTTGAAACAGGCATAAAAAATTCAAAAAATATCAAAAAATTGGGAAACCTTCGCATTGTGTCATTATATGTGGCCAAGTTCGCTGGAAAAATAACAAACTTGCAATCCGGCAATTATTTTAAAAAAGTGTTCTCAGAAACGAGGTATCACGTGTGAAGATTCATGGCTATCAGGCCAAACGATCAATCTTATGGCCACATTCTTGGCATAGTTTGTTCAAATGATCTCATATTGTGCAAAAGGGTGCATCTTGGAACGGCAAACAATGTTTCCTAAGGAAGTTTTCATTTTCTGTGCACGGAAAAACCATTTTCCATTTTTTGATTGCCCCAAATGAGGTATTTTTGTGAAGGACCTACCAAATAATTGTTGCAAAATTGGACCAAATCATTTTTCTAAAATACTAGGCCATATTTAATGCACAATTGACCAAATGGTTGGGTGTAAAAAGTTTTTATCCACCTCTGGTGAAAAAGACAAATTCCCGCCGATTCAGCTGGAAGCGGGTCAAATTTGAACTATAGCTACCTCGTAGTTTGCTCTTTATTTTTTCCAAAAATCATTTCTAGGTACATAAGTATCTATTTAATCAGAGAAACACCAAAAAAATTCAAGATTCAACCACTAGCTAGGAATGGTCATTCCCGCCGTTTTGACCGCATTTTAAAACGGGCATAAAAAGTTCAAAAAAAATCAAAAAAATTGGGAAACCTTCGCATTGTGTCATTATATATGGCCAAGTTCCTAGGAAAAATAATAAACTTGTAATACAGCAATTCTTTTAAAAAAGTGTTCTCAGAAATGAGCTATCATGCGTGAAGATTCATGGCTTTCAAGCCAAATGATCAATCTTATGGCCACATTCATCGCATAGTTTGTTCAAATGATCTCATATTGTGCACAAGGGTGCATATTGGAATGGCAAACAATGTTGCCTAAGGAAGTTTCCATTTTATTTGGACGAAAAAACCATTTTCCATTTTACGAGTGCCCAAAAGTTTTGATCCACCTCTGGTGAAAAAGACAAATTCCCACCGATTTAGCAGGAAGAGGGTCAAATTTGAACTGCAGCTGCCTCATAGTTTGCTATTTATTTTGTCCAAAAATCATTTATAGTTACATAAGTACCTATTTAATCATAAATACATGGTTTGGTGGCGATATGTCGAGGTTTGGGCGGTGGCCGAGGCCCCCAACTCTAGAGCACGTAAACTCGCATGCCCGCCGCGTGGTCACCGCGTGACCGTGGCGTTGCCATGTGTTCTGGGCAGCCTAGGCATGTCTAGTGGGTTGTGGCACTCCCTAGGTAGGTGATAGGAAGAAAATCACAACATAAGATTCTCATGAGGAGACCGATCGATGCTCAAACATGAATAAGCAGCCAAGTGTTTGATTAGCGGTACGGGAAATGCACATGACCAATGGGCGTGAGTTTTGGCTGAGGATGATCATATACTAAGGAGAATGTCTTCACAAATTTTTAGCTCAAAAGGAGGATCCTAGGTGGTACTTGCTTTGCAAAGTATCACACTAGACAAAAATATGAATGTTGAAGCTGGGCACAAAATAATGAATGGATTGAGCTGAAATTTAGAGGAGGATGGTTATTTGGGCATAGGAAAGCATTGTAGAAAATTCATACCATTTGGACATGCCAAAGTAGTACTTCCTTCACAATGCTCTTCTATGGACAAAAACTTGGGAAAACTAGTGAGAGAGATTGGATGAATTAAAGGAGCTAAAAATTGGTGTAGGTAAGTTACATAGGTATGGTCATGCACTGGTAAATTTTCAGATCATTTGGGTAAGCCTAGCTAGTACTTACTTCACAAAGCTTCTCTCGAGGTAGAAACTTTGGAAATTTCCTGAGAAAGATTTACTAGGAAAATTGAGCTGAATATTATCATGTGGCAATGATTTGGGTATGGAAGAGTGCCCAAAAAGTTTGAGGGTAATAGGAGGGGTCTATATAACACTTGCTTCACTACTAGGAAAAGGCCTACTAATGGCGCACCTAATTTGGCCATTAATGGCGCATTAGTGGTGCGCCATTAGTAGCACGCCATTAGTATATTTTACTAATGGCGCACCACAGGTGCGCCACTAGTATCTGGTATACTAATGGCGCACCCCAGATGCACCATTAGTATATACAACAGTGCGCCATTAGTATGCCTCCCAGGGGGCCATGTATACCCAGGTGCTTTGGCATACTAATGGCGCACGACAGCAAGATGCGCCATTAGTAACTTCGGCATACTAATGGCGCACTCTTTAATGATGCGCCATTAGTATCCTTTGGCATACTAATGGCGCACTATGATGTGATGCGCCATTAGTATGAATATTAGGTTTTTTTATTTTTTAATTTTCTGTTTTTTGCACAGGTTACAAAATGTATAATTTGACAAAATATAGACAGCACACATCAACAACAGATTCATCGAATACAATAGAAGATTAGTCTCTGAATACAATTCATCATTTTAGTCTCCGAATACAAGTCATCATATTAGTCTCCGAATTGAAAAGACCGAACAAAGATAGAACATTGTATTACAAGTCTCGAGACCGCGAGTTTGTCTTCACATTACAAGTCGATATCGATCATCTAAACTACCATCACCTAGAAGAGAGCTGCGGTCATCACGATGAGCATCATCACGATGAAACTCGTCTTCATCCGGTTCCTCCAACGCTCCCTCCCCTCTCCCGCTAGATAGCGGGCGTATCTAGATTTGGCCTCGGCCCTAGTGGCGTACCCTTTGTAACTGTTACCGCTGAATCGGTGAACCTGTCTCCGACACTCCTCCCAGTCGTCGTAGACTCCGGGAACCTTACCCTTGTACACGATATACCACGGCATCGCTATGCAGTAGCCAAACGAAACGTTAGTACCAATTCACAGACAATACATAAGCAATATATAAGTATGCAACAGAACGATCGGAAGAGAAAAGCAAGACATTAATAGCATCGATTACATCTTAAGTTGAACAAATCTCGAAACCAAAGAGACATACTACAAGTTCATTAAAGTTTAATTACAACATGAGACTCAAGGGACCGGAGCGTGGATGAAGCCGCCGTCTATCGTGGGAGTCATGAAAGAACGGGCGTTGTCAGCCTGCATTTGTAGGATTGTGTCGATGTCACTGTTGGACGGTTGATTTCTGAGGTAGAACTACCCCGCGGTACGAAGGACATCTTGATGGATGATTTCCGCAAACTCTGACTGGATGCGAAAGAATTCTTGTTTGATGTCCGCGTCCTGGATTGCTGACACGCTCGCGGCCCAATCTTTGAGTCTACTCGGTAGCAGAAGTTGATGATTGTCCCGTACGATCGCCCGCATGTGATGGATGGCGTAGTAGGCACCCTTCTGACCGCCAGGCGGCTGCTTGACGCAGCAGAATGTCGTATTGTGGGAGAACACGTGCTTGCCGTACTTACGAATAGGCCTGGTGAAGGTGCCTCCAGATTTGACGTAGCCGGGGAGAACATCATCAAGAACCTTCTTGACATTTGTGTAGTCTACGTTCGACTGACGGTCCGGGTCGAAATACGTGGCCATGGAATATTTGGGGCTTAGGAGGATGAGCGTGCAACGTGTGTCACTGCAGAAAACACGGAATGTTAAAAGAAAAACGATCGAAATCTAAGAATTCATATGTTACGGGGCGGTTGAGGGGAGGACTTACTCGGGAAAGTAAGGCACGAGGAAGTTATCCTTATCTTGGTTTGCCAGAATGACGCCTTCGAGGTAAGAACTCACGACTTGTCGGTCCCCAGCGCTGCCCAAGATCTTGGCACGCATGTAGAAGGGGTCGACTATCACGATGTCCGGGGTCTTGTCGCGAATGATCCGCATCTCCATACTCAGCGAAAATAGACGAACGAAGGTGTAGTGCAGCGGATGAAGGTTCAACATAGCGTGGATGTCATCAAACCGCAGGACGATCGTACCCCCGATGGAGTTATCCACAAAGCCCTTGCCCTCTGGCACCTTGGCCGCGAAAACCGGGTATGCCACATCCTTCTCTCCGAGACGCCGCTTCTCCAAAGAAAGAACACTGTCATGCAGACTCCGCATAGCACCGGTTGCAGCATCGAGCATATTTCTCGGTAGCATCGGCCTACCCGCCACATGCACCCTCCTCGAGATATCCTCAGGTGAAGGTGGCCAGTCCTGAGCACGGATCGTACTCGGTGCCGGCTGGCCCGCACCCTTATTAGTCTTTCTTTTGCGTGCCTTCTTCTTCTCCTGTAATGGGACCGAGTTCTGCTCACAGACCGCCTTCTTGAGTGTGTTGGGGCTGATCATATTTCGCACCTCGCCTATCTGAGGCTCGGTGAAGTCGGCAGCTGGAGGGGTCTCCTGAGAGCTGAACTGCAGACGACGCCTGTTGCAACTTGGCTTCTCCGCGGTACCAGCTAGATCGCGCACGTCTTTTGTTGGGTTGGGTTCTTGAGAAGGAGGGCCCATGAAGTCGCCACCGTACCCATGATCGGCAAAGTACTGATCGACGTTGGCAAATGTATCGTCGTCGTCGTCGTTCTGATCCTGTGCCATATGCATGTTTGGATCCAGTGGCATAGGGATGTCCGGCACCGTTGCGGCGGTCTTGCCATGGGGCCGACTTGGCGCCGGCACGACTAGCGGTGTTGTCTTTGGGGTTGTGTCCCCCGCCCCCAAACGAATCTGGCTCTTCGGCCAAAGCAGGGGCCAGCTCAGGCAGGCGCTGAGGGTCATCACGTCATCATCGTCGGCCCCGACGGGTCGAATCGGAGGTAACAACTCGTCGCAGCCTGGCAGCACCCGAACCAGTTGAACCCTAAACAAGTTGGGTGGCATCTGGGTACCGTGGAACAAGGGGTTACCCGGTTGAACGATTTTGCCCTTGGCGACATCGACCAACTCGTTGTTCACGAAGTGCAGGAGAGTGCACGGAACGTCGGCGGCGCCCTGCGAAAACATGTAGGGCGTCAGGGATGCCCAGTCAAAGGCAAGGAGATGAAGTCCTTGGCCGAGAGAGGCTTAATTAGTTACCATGATGATGGCGTCGAGCTCGGCTAATGTCGAGGCACCGCCAACGGCGGGCGTGCAGTTGACGGAGGGGCCGCTTGCTGCAGAGGTGCCGGCCGACGTACACCCGGGTGCATTAAGCTCCCGTGCCGGCGTCGGAGACACCAATGCCGCCTCCGCCGGAGACACCAATGGCCCCGCCATCGCGTTCTGCGAGTTGCTGGCCGTGAAGCTAGGAATCGGGGGCGGCCCCTGTTGGCCGCCCGCAATCCACGCACTAATCCCCTGGATTAAGGTAGGCACAATGGCGGTGATCGTCGCTCCGAGTTGTTGTTGCACTTGCTCTTGGACAATCTCCGGAATCCGCGCCACCTGTGCCCTGAGTTCTTGAACCTCGCGCACCTGGCTTTCCGAGCTGGTCTTTTTCTCCTTTCGCCCACCAGTGTTATAGTATGACGACCATTTTGTCGACAAGCCTTTGCCGGCCACACGACCAGCTGACGTCGGCTTACTGAGCTTATCCTTGTTCTTCATTACATTCAATGCCCTATTTAGAGTGGTGTCCCAAGGGTTGCTCTTAGTCGACCCCGCGCTACTGCTTTCAGTCACCTGCGGAAGGAATGTGAACCATTTAGAAATTTGGCTTCATTAATTGGAATGCAACCGTATGGAGCTAATTACGCGGGGGTGTATTCCTTACCAGAACAAGCTCAAGCGCCCTGGTCTTCGGATCCGTGGTAAGCTCTTTTGTTTTCGGGTCCTTCTTGTACCGGGCCCTGACAAAGTTCCTGGTCTGCTTGTCACCGTATTTATCGAAGAGGGGCGGTAGGCCTTGCTCGGCACGGTCCGCCTCCTCCTTGTCCCATATAGGCTCCGCCACTCTGTAACCGCCGGGACCGAGTGTGTGTTCCCCTAAATTCAGCTCCCGCATTTCTTTCCCCCACTTACTTGATTCGGAGCATGCGGTGCTCGAGCAATTGATCTTGAAGTCGTTGTAGTCATCTTCGGTGATCGAAGGATTTTTCTCCTTGATCTTCTCATAACTCTCACCTTTCTCGATCATTCTCTTCACATTGCTTTTCCAAGTAGACAGGGCCGTGCTCATCTTCGTGAGGGCAGCATTGTTCACTTTATTCCCTTTGAGGACCGTGGTGCGCCATTAGTATTTTTTTTATTTCTGCTCGAGCCAACAGGTTATCTTCCACCTGACCTGATCCACACCAAGTTCCCTCTACTAGCTCGACTGGTCAGCAGCCAGTTCTCACACCAGGAGGTCCTGGGTTCGATTCCTAGGCTCCACAAATTTTTTTTTATGCATTTAAAATGTTTTTTGATACTTATTTGTGTTTAAATATGTTCAAACTTGTTTAAATCATAATAGTAATATTTTTTTATAAGACAGTAATAATTTTTTAAAAAATTACATCAAACCGTAATGCCGGTGGAGCGGGGGAGGGTGCGCGGGGTGCGGGGGGTCGGCGGCGGCGGTTGAGTAGGGGAGGGGTGCGGGGGGTCGGCGGCGGCGGTTGAGTAGGGGAATCGAGGGTGCGGGGGGTCGGCGGCGGCGGCCGGTGGACCGGGGGGTGCTCGGCGGCGAGGGGGACCGGATCTGGCGAGGTGGGATAGCGATCGAGATGGAGGGGGATCGAGATCGAGTGTCCATGAAATTTAAAAATATTCATGATAGTTCAAAAAGTGCCCATGAAATACAATCGAGAAATGAAGGCTACGATTTAAATACAATCGATCTTAGCTAGCTATCTGTTCACAATCTTCTTTCCCTTCTTTTTCGCAAATGGAGTTCTTCTGTGGAACGGACGTCCTTTAGGTTGGGTGGTCCTGCTTCTTCTTGTGGTGTATGCTGCTACTTCATCATCGTCGTCATGTTCGATCCTCGGGTCGCCATACTTGTCGAAGTCTTGCTCATTGGCTACTCCATCCATTCCGATGATCTTCCTTTTGCCTCTCCTCACGACAACACGACTGGGCTTTGACGGGTCGGTAATGAAGAAGCATTGGTCCACTTGGGAAGCCAGTACCCATGGCTCATTTTTCGCGGTGACGTTTGCGCCCGCGGTCTTGGATTTGGCTTCGGGTATAACCATGGTGGTGAAATACCGGTCTTCTTTTAGGACGCTCTTGGCCCATCTGACACGGAACATCGGGACCTTCTCTCCAGCGTAGCTCAGCTCCCAGATCTCCTCGATCCTTCCGTAGTATCTGTCCTTGTCGTTACCGGTGTAGGATTCCATTGTTACCCCAGAGTTCTGATAACCATCGCTCTTCATGTCCTTGGCCTCGGTGTAGAATGTGTAGCCGTTGATATCGTACGCCTCATAGGTCATCAGGTTGTGCTCGGCGCCCTGTGACAAGGCGAATATGAGTTGTTCTTCCGCGGAAGAATCCTCATGTAAAGGGTACGACAGAAGCTTCTGCTTGAACCAACACGTGAAACATGAGTTGTGCTCTTTGAGTATATCTCCGTCCGTCCTCTGTTGGCCTCGGTCATGGTACGTCTTCTTAATAAAGGTTTTGTGCTGTACCACCCAAGGATCGACCACGTCTATGTGTTGTAGCGCGACTAGGTTTGCTCTTTCAAAGTTGGCGAGTCGACCCTCGAAGTCGACATGCATTTCGCGACGACCCTCACGGTGACCCCATCCAGCGAGCCTGCCGAGGTGCCTATTGACGGGCTGACCAACGGGGTTCTCGATGCCTAGATAATTCGTGCAGTAGGAGATGCACTCTTCGGTCAGAAAGCCCCTGGCTATGCTTCCCTCTGGACGTGACATGTTGCGAACGTATCCTTTGATGACACCATTCATCCTTTCGAACGGCATCATGCTATGCAGGAACGTCGGCCCGAGTTGGATGATATCATCCACGATATGGACCAGCAGATGCACCATAACGTCGAAGAATGCGGGCGGGAAGTACATCTCAAGCTCGCATAGTATCACCATGATCTCTTCCTGTAGCCTTCTGAGTTGCCTCACGCCAACAGACTTCCGAGAGATGACGTTGAAAAAGTTGCATAGGCCAAATAGGGTTTCACGGACGTGCGCGTCCATGATCCCACAGATTGCAACTGGAAGTATCTGCGTCATCAGCACGTGACAGTCGTGAGACTTCATCCCGCTGAACTTCAGCTTCGCTGGGTCTAGGTATCTGCTTATCTTCCCCGCGTAACCGTAAGGAAGTTTTACTCCTACGAGGCAGGTGAAAAACTGCTCGATCTCCTCCTGACTTAGAGTGAAGCACGCAGGAGGGTAGTCATTTTCGGTCTTCTTGGCCTTTTTGCCTTTGCGACGACTTTCCGTGTCCTGCTTCGCCTCATCATCATCATCATCATGATCATCATATATAGCGTGAAGCTCCTGCCTGATGCCCATTATTTTCAAGTTTGCCCTTGCTTTCGGCCCATCTTTGGTCCTCTCTGGCATGTTGAGCAGGGTACCAAGCAGACTCTCGCACACATTCTTCGTGATATGCATGACATCAAGGCTGTGAGGCACACGGTGGATCTTCCAGTACGGCAAGTCCCAGAAAACAGACCTCGTTTTCCATACCTTCAGCAGCGGCTCTGGCGCCTTTCGCTTCTTTCCCGGCTCTGGCGCCTTTTGCTTCTTTCCCCGCAATGGGCAGTCTTTCCAATTTTTCAACAGCTCGTCTATTTCCTCGCCGCTCCTCGTACGCGGGCGTCCTCGGGGTTCGGTTTCACCATCGAACAGATCCTTGTGTTTTCTCCACGGGTCATCGTCGCGAAGCCACCTTCGATGTCCCATGAACAAGGTTTTCGAAGACCCGGGATCTCTATCTAGCTGGCGATACGTTGTGTCATCCTTGCATCTGACGCATCCAGAAAATCCGTGGACCACCTGCCCCGCGACATATCCATAACCGAGATAGTCGTGCACCGTCGTGAGCAGTGCGGCTCTCATAGGGAAATATTCTTTCTCTGCGGCGTCCCACGTATTGGCTGGCGTTTTCCACAGCGTGTCAAGCTCCTCTTTCAGCAGCCCCAGATACAGATTGATGTCGTTCCCTGGTTTTTTCGGTCCTTCAATTAGCATACTCATGTGAATGTACTTCCTCTTCATGCACAACCAGGGGGGAAGGTTGTACATCCACACAAACACAGGCCAGGTGCTATGTGTGCTTCTCTGGCTGCCAAACGGATTGACTCCATCGGTGCTCGTGCCCAGCATGATGTTCCTTGGATCATTCCCAAATTCTGGGTCTTCGAAGTTCAACACTTGCCACTGGCTCGCATCCTTAGGGTGACTCAGCATCTTGTCTTTTTTATCTATCTCCGGATCATTTGCGTCATCTTCTCGCTTCTTCTCCTCCCTATCCGCATGCCAACGCAGGAGCTTTGCTACCTTAGGGTCCGCGAAATACCACTGCAGACGAGGAGTAATCGGAAAGTACCACACCACTTTTCGAGGAGCTTTCTTCCTCTTCTTGTATCGAGTGACGCCGCACACCGGACATATGCTAGACTCTGCGTGCTCGTCCCGATAAATGATGCAATTGTTCATGCACACATGGTATTTCACGTGCGGTAAATCCAGAGGACACACGATTTTCTTTGCCTCCTCCAAACTGGTCGGGCACTTGTTCCCCTCGGGAAGACGTTCGTGCCAGAATGACATGTTCTCGTCGAAGCGTGCGTCGGTCATTTTGTGTTTTACCTTCATCTCCAGAGCCATGAGCGTTACTTTCAGGCGGGTATCCTCGGGCCTGCATCCTTCATACAATGGAGTAACCGCGTCTAACTCAAGTTGATCCATCTTGGCTTTCTCTCGGGCGGCAGCTCTTGCGTTATCCGTCTGCTTGAGAAGCAGCTCTTGAATATGAGGGTCCTGCACCCAGCCCATCGATGGTCCAGCGTCGTCTGCTCCGCCGGCATCATCATCTTCATGATCATGCCCGTCGACTGCTCCGGCATCTTCCTCATCATCATGTCCTGCATCTTCTACATGATGACTGTGTACAGCATCACCGTCGTGATCATCTCCTGGGGATTCTTCGTCTTCTCGCCCGCCCGAGCCGCGGTGGTTGTCTTGCTGCCCTTCCTCATTTCTTGCCCGGCCCCCATGGACGACTTCGTAGTCATCTTCATCACCTTGCCACCGATAGCCATCCATGAAACCACGCAAGAGCAGGTGGTCCCGCACCTGCCCGGATTCTGGATCCGCAATAAGGCTCTTCAGCTTGCATCTTCGACACGGACATCTTATCTCCGTCTCGTTCTTTTTAAGCATCTCGGCCTTCGCGGACCTCAAAAACCTATTCATGATGCCTTCTGTCATCATGCGGACCATGGTCGCCTGCGGGGTAGAGCAAAACGATATTTTAGAACCAAGAAAAAATTTGCCATTACTTTCCCTAAAAATAGGACCAAAAAGAATGCTTAATGCTAAAATTCTCGCCGAAACGGAAATGAATCAACATTCCGGCAAAATATTGACAACTATCGAATTTCAAATACCAGTACACCTCCAAACACAAACACATATGCAACACCACAAACATATGCAACACCACGAACATACATAGATCTAGCTAGGCCATAAAAAGTGCATGTGCACATTGTTGTAGGGAGAACAACATAAATATAGCTTCCCCCCTTACTTACCTATCAAAACAAGGTAATTTAACCACTTAAATTGAATGAATTTATGGTGGAAATGAGGTGAAAAAGAGGAGGCACCCGAGACAAGGAGGAGGTGGAGAGAATGAAGTGGGGAGAAAGTGAGTGTGGGTAGGAGAGGCTGTACAAAATATCTTGTTGCTGCTCACTTACTAATGGCGCACCAACTCTAATTGCGCCATTAGTAATCCAGGTTACTGTGTAGTAATGGCGCACGGTGGAACGGTGCGCCATTAGTAGTTTTGCAAAAAAAGGGAATAAAAAACATAATAAAAAAAACAACATTAGTGGCGCACTTTCCGGCAGGTGCGCCGTTACTAGTTACAACTAGTAATGGCACACTGTGTCTGGATGCGCCATTAGTATGTTTGGACAGGCGCACTAGTTAAAAAAATTTGATACTAATGGCGCACCTGGGGCCAGGTGCGCCATTAGTAGTTTCAACTCTAATGGCGTATCAGAAGGTGGTGCGCCATTAGTATATACTAATGGCGCACCGCTTGTCTGGTGCGCCATTAGTGTCAATCACATCTATAGCCCTTTTTCTAGTAGTGCTTTGCAACGTGCCAATTTGGCCATAAAATATAAATTGAACCTGGGCTCACATAGATGATTTGACTGAGCTACAATTTGGAGGAGGGTGATAATTTGGGCATATGAAGGAACTGTATAAATTTAATGTCATTTCTAGATATAAAAAAGGTACTTCCTTCACAATGCTTCTAGGTGGACAAAAACTTTGGAAATTTGCCGAGGAAGATTTTCTAGGCAAATGGAGCTGAATTTTGTCATGCGGTAATGATTTGGATAGAAAAGAGTGCCCAAAAATTCCTAGGGCAATCAAGAATATATAAATAGCACTACCTTCATAAAGTATTGTTGTGAACAAAATAGGAAAATGAATATTGTTGAATTAGTTTTGAACTAGGCAAGGAAGGACTTTTACATATTTGATGAAGATATGACCCAAAGAATTTATGAGATTTTTTTGGGAATTTTGGGAATGACAGAAATATAGGTTGCTTCACAACCTAGGGCAAAAACTGCCACATGGACATGACACATAGGCAAAACTGATGAGGTGGCGCCTAGTCATAGCAACCCACCACAATTTACAAGGCTATGACCATCTATATTGGTCGTTAACAACTAGAAATAAGGCAACGGACTAGCGCTGTTTGCTTTATGACCATTTCCTCTAATTAAATTATGACCTTTCTGACCAAAATGGTCGTTATGGTTTAGGGTTTAGAGCCCCCCAGACAGTTTTTGACCAATTGGTCTAAAATGGTCATAAATTTATGACCAATTCTTCAAGGGTCACTAACAGAAGGTCATAAGTTGACATATTTCTTGTAGTGAGGTAGAAGGTACATTACATAAACCAAAAGGCATATGTCTATTAGGAAAGGTACCGAAAGGGCAAGTAAAAGTAGTCTTTTCTTGACAATCAGCTGACACATATATTTGAGAGAAGCTAGAGTAACCATCTAGAAAGAAAAAATGTGTATGTTTGGATAATCTTTCTAGCATTTGATCAATGGAAGGCAAAGGGTAATGATCTTTTTAGTAGCTTTCTTTAATTTGTGGAAATCAATCACCATCCTATAACCTGTAATAATTCTTTGCGGAGTCAATTCATCTTTATCATTAGGAATGCAGTAATACCTCCCTTCTCAGGGACACAATGGACAGGGCTTACCCACTGACTATCAGCAATGGGATAAATTATACTTGCTTCAAGGAGCTTTAATATTTCTTTTCTTACCACTTCTTTCATCTTAGGATTTAGCCGTCGTTGGGGATAAATAACTGGTTTGGCGTCTTTCTCCAAATTTATTTTGTGTTGACATAGAGTGGGACTAATGCCCTTAAGATCATCAAGAGTATATCCAATAGCAGCACGGTGCTTCTTCAAAGTTTTCAATAATTTCTCTTCATCATGCTCTGAAAGGTTAGCACTAATAATAACAGGATATATCTTCTTTTCATCAAGATAAGCATATTTAAGAGTATCGGGCAATGGTTTAAGCTCAAACACGGGATCACCCTTGGGTGGAGGAGGATCCCCTAGGATTTCAACAGGCAAGTTGTGTTTCAGAATAGGTCTATGTTTATTTTTAGCATCAGGTCTAGCAATTCTAGCAGCTTCATTAAAGAAGTAAATAACATGCCCATCAATATTATCGGCCAAGAGATCTTTAACCATAGAAATTTTAGGTTCAACTTTAACTTGCTCAGGGGGTTTGTGTGTCCTAATATTACTTTTGTTGACGATTTAGCATGATCCTTTATTCTAATAGGGAAAGGTGGCCTCTCAATATAAGCAGCAGGAGCAACAGGATCATCATAAGTGATAGTCTTTTCTTCAACTTTAATAGGAGCAACTACTTTTACCTCAGTGGGAGGATTATATTTAAACCACTTCTCCTTTGGGAGATCAACATGAGTAGCAAAGGATTCACAGAAAGAAGCTACTATCTCAGAGTCAAGTACATATTTAGTGCTAAATTCATGAAGAACTTCGATATCCATAAAATATTTAACACAATCAAACTTAGGTGTTATACCTGACTCCTTACCTTCGTCGAGGTCCCAATATTCAGAGTTGTGTTTAATTCATTCAAATAAATCCCATTTGAATTCAATAGTCTTCATCATAAAAGATCCATTATAAGAAGTATCAAGCATGGAGCGATTATTGAGAGAAAGTCGAGCATAAAATTTTTGAATAATCATTTCTCTTGAGAGCTCATGATTGGGGCATGAATGTAACATTGACTTAAGCCTCCCCCAAGCTTGAGCGATGCTTTGTCCTTCGCGAGGCCAAAAATTACATATATAATTACGATCACGATGAACAAGATGCATACGATAAAACTTCTGATGAAATTGCAATGTCAATCGTTTGTAGTTCCATGATCCCATATCATCACATAGCCTATACCATGTCAATGACTCTCCCTTCAAAGATAAAGGGAAGACCTTCTTCTTGATAACATCACCGGGCATACCTGCAAGCTTAAATAATCCACAAACTTCATCCACATAGATTAAGTGTAAATCGGGATGCAATGTTCCATCTCCTGCAAAAGGATTAGCTACCAGTTTCTCGATCATACCCGAAGGAATTTCAAAGTAAACATTTTAAGTAGGTTCAGTAGGTTGAGGAGAAACACTTTTCTCTACTGGTCGGGGTGAAGATACCCCGAACAAGCCCCTCAAAGGATTATGTTCCATAGTAACAAGTGACAGTAAATTTCAGCACACTATATACATTTTTCCTTACCAAATTCCACCTACCAAAGGCGCTTCACTCCCCGGCAACGGCGCCAGAAAAGAGTCTTGATGACCCACAAGTGTAGGGGATCTATCGTCGCCTTTTCAATAAGTAAGAGTGTCGAACCCAACGAGGAGTAGAAGGAAATGATAAGTAGTTTTCAGTAAGGTATTCTCTGCAAGCACTGAAATTATCGGTAACAGATAGTTTTGTGATAAAGTAATTTGTAACGAGTAGCAAGTAATAAAAGTAAATAAGGTGCAGCAAGATGGCCCAATCCTTTTTGTAGCAAAAGACAAGCCTGGACAAACTCTTATATGAAGGAAAGCGCTCCCGAGGACACATGGGAATTATCGTCAAGCTAGTTTTCATCACGTTCATATGATTCGCGTTCGGTACTTTGATAATTTGATATGTGGGTGGACCGGTGCTTTGGTACTATCCTTACTTGGACAAGCATGCCACTTATGATTAACCCCCATTGCAAGCATCCTCAACTACAACAAAAGTATTAAGGTAAACCTAACCATAGCATGAAACATATGGATCCAAATCAGCCCCTTACGAAGCAACGCATAAACTAGGGTTTAAGCTTCTGTCACTCTAGCAACCCATCATCTACTTATTACTTCCCAATGCATCCCTCTAGGCCCAAACAATGGTGAAGTGTCATGTAGTCGATGTTCACATGACACCACTAGAGGGATGGCAACATACATCTTATCAAAATATCGAACAAATACCAAATTCACATGACTACTTATAGCAAGACTTCTCCCATGTCCTCAGGAACAAACGTAACTACTCACAAAGCATATTCATGTTCATAATCAGAGGGGTATTAATATGCATAATGGATCTGAACATATGATCTTCCACCATGTAAACCAACTAGCATCAACTACAAGGAGTAATCAACACTACTAGCAACCCACGGGTACCAATCTGAGGTTTGGATACAAAGATTGGATACAAAAGATGAACTAGGGTTTGAGATGAGATGGTGCTGGTGAAGATGTTGATGGAGATTTACCCCCTCCCGATGAGAGGATCGTTGGTGATGACGATGGTGATGATTTCCCTCTCCCGGAGGGAAGTTTCCCCAGCAGAACAGCTCTGTCGGAGCCCTAGATTGGTTCCGCCAAGGTTCCGCCTCATGGCGGCGGAGTTTCTTCCCGAAAGCTTGTTTTTGATTTTTCCTCGGACGAAAGACTTCATATAGCAGAAGATGGCCACCGGAGGCCTGCCAGGGGGCCCACGAGGCAGGGGGGCGCACCCAGGGGGGTAGGGCACGCCCCCACCCTCATGGCCAGGGTGTGGGCCCTCTCTGGTGGATTCTTTCGCCAGTATTTTTTATTAATTCCAAAAGTAACTTCCGTGAAGTTTCGGGACTTTTGGAGTTGTGCAGAATAGATCTCTAATATTTGCTCCTTTTCCAGCCCAGAATTCGAGCTGCCGGCATTCTCCCTCTTCACGTAAACCTTGTAAAATAATTGAGAATAGGCATACGTATTGTGACATAACGTGTAATGACAGCCCATAATGCAATAAATATCGATATAAAAGCATGATGCAACATGGACATATCACCCTTGCTCGCCGCTGGTGAAATTCCGACAGCACAGTTGCCCCCGAGACTAATGCTTGCCACCATTTGACTCCCTACACCACGATGAACCTCCCATACAACTTCACAAAAACCCCTAGCCCCATGCTACCCCGACTTCACCGGAACCCGAGACCTCCGCCGTCGCGGCATTGACTCCAGTGAGGTGAGCACTTGTGGCACGGGTTGGCAAGCCGATGTAACGTCCTGTAGTGGCAGTGGTTGGTGTTGCTAGTGGTGGCATTTCGGCAGCTAGAGGTGGAGGAAGCGCGGTGGTGGGAAGTGTTGAGTATCGTGATTATTAGGAAGTATATGATAGACTAGGATTTATTTCAACTTTGTATTGTACTCCACAATGGTCATGTACTCCTATATATACGTCCACGAAGCTCGAGCAATACATCAAAGAATTCCACCAATTCCCCTCTATCCTTCTACGTGGTATCAGCCTAACCCTGATCCAAACCCTAGCCGCCGCCACTTTCGCACCATGCCTCCCCCAAGGCGGTCGATTGATACGTCTCCAACGTATCTATAATTTTTTTATTGTTTCATGGTATTATATTATTAATCTTGGATGCTTTATTTGTAGTTTTATGCTATCTTATTTCATTTTTGGGGACCAACCTATTAACCCAGTGCCTAGTGCCAGTTGATGTTTTCTGCTTGTTTTTGGTTTTCTAGAAAATTAGTACCGAGTCCATTCCCATTGTTGCACCGACTCGCGCGATGCCGCTGCGTCGACCCATCAGACCGTAGTGCCGCGACCTACGGTCCACCGCCAGCTTGAGGCTGTCCGCTCCAGGTCGTCCATGTGGCTGCACTGACCCTTGCGTTGCCGCTGCGTCGCCCCATTTGGGCGTAGGGAGTGTGAAATGTAGTCCTTGCTGCGTCCCTGAGGTCCTCCCCGCCGTCGCGCCGAGCCGCGCGCTGCCACTATGTCGCACCTTCGGGCCGTAGTGCCGCGACACACGGTCCACTTCGCCGTGCACACGCGTCGACTTCTGTGTGGTATGCGCCTTGCCGCCTTCCTAGGCACGGGAACACCACCATCCGCGCGGTCTTCGTCACGCTGTCGGGTTCTTCCTCGCCTACTTCGAGCAACGCCGTCGTGCTCCTAACCTAGTCGTCGACGCGGCCTCCTTTGGCCGCTGCTGCTGCTCTTCTTCCTAGTCCATGATAACTAACTAGACACCAGCCACCCCGACTCGACATCGTCCACGACGTCCCTCGCACGACTACCTCGACCACGGCTACACCACCCTCTGCTTTCGGCTACCTCAACATCAGCACAAAGGGCTACTGCCTTGCTTGAGCAACCTCGTTGGTTTCCACTCCAGTCATGACTTGCGCGATGCATTGACCGTTCGACTGGGGGTTGGGGGGGTTGGGTGTCCTTCGGCTTATCTTCGGATTCTTCTCCAGTCTCACTATCTCTATCGTTACCGTTGTGACTACGGGGGATGTGGAATGTCGTGATTATTAGGAACTATATGATAGACTAGGATTTATTTCTACCTTGTCGTGATTATTAGGAAGTATAGGATAAACTAGGAGTTTACTGTATGACTTCTACTGGCCAAATAAAGGATCTACTGTACACTTCTGTTCTGATTTATTTCATAGTTTTGGATTAATTTTGGACAAATTTCATTCAAAATTTAAATTTTGGATTGTAATTTTTCGACCAAAACTTTTCAAAAAAATCCAAAAAATGAATTTCGCCCGTTTCGTCCAGACCCGGTAAAATCACCAAAACGGGATCCAAATGCTTGGCCGCGGTGCGGCGCATGAAGCGCCTCACTTGTGAGCTCCTCTCCCGTCTTAGCGACATGAAACTCGAGGCGGTAATGGAGATGGCGTGGCGACGGTGGTCAGTGGTGTGGCCCATGGAGTGGTGGCGCGGGACTGTCGTGGTGGCACGACGGTATCCGAGCCATAAAGTTCAAACGGTCTCAGGCTACCAGAATTATACGAGATGGCCATCTGTCCGTAAAAAAAACTTTTGGGAAACTTCTGGGCTTACGGGAGCTGTTTGAGGGCTATTTTTGCCTGTATTCCCCGTAAATGATATTTTCTTACGAATACGGAAGCTATTGGAGTTGCTCTGAGTCTTTTGATTTTAAACTATGATTTCTATAGTTTGTATGGTGGTAAATAGTAAGGGCATCTTCAACGCCGTTCCTAAATGGGCACACTATTTGTCCTGCGGACTTGTTCGGATCAGTCCACAAACATAAATATGGAAGCTGGTCATCCAATCACATCCCCTAAATGCTGTACTATGCTTTATTTTAAATGCATAACAATATGAGCAATAATATGGTATTCATAGTACCCCAATCACAACGAAAAAGAGACGGATGCTTATAGTTTTTACATGCACCTGATCACAAAAGAACCTGTCCGGCGGTCCATGCAAAAGATGGCATTATTTCCCTCCCAGATATGCTGTCTGAACCTCTTCGCTCACTCTGCACCGCTTCCTCCTCATCATTCGCCTCCTCACCATCTGCCACCTTACTATCCGTCTCCTTCTGGGACGTCTCTATCGCGGCCGCCAAATGCTTCAACATCTAACGTGGACGAAGTGCACGATCATTGTCACATCAAGATCCAACTCGTCCACTTCTCATGGTCAACATCATCTTGGTATCCTCTGAAGTGGCCGCGAGCTCAACCTTCTTCTCTACGAGTTTGGTCTTCTCCTCTTCGAGGTTGATCTTCTTCTCGGTTGCCGTGATCAAGACGGTGAATCTCTATACATTTCTTTCTCCCTATGCACTATAGCGCTTGACATATACCTTCTTCTTCGCCAAGATATCCTCGAACATCTCCATCATCTTGACCGGCGCCTCTTTTCTCTTCAACTTGGCCCGGAAATGATCGGAGCGGAGAGGGAGCGGAAGTACGGGTTTTGGCATGGCGCGGCACGGCGGAGGTCCGGACTCCCGCAATGCCCCCTGGTTTTCTTCTGATTTACAGGAAAACAGGCAGCCAGATACGTTCGCAGACAAATACAGGACCGTGTTAATGACAATTGCGTCGGGACGGTTTGGTTCAGAAAATTGCGTGCGTTTTGTCGGTCCATGTTGAAGATGATTGACTAGTCAAATAAAACATAGTATGCAGTTCATCCATAGACGAATTCAAGATTACATCATCGATGCCATTGCCAGCATAGAAAGAACAAGCGTAAGAATCCCAAAGATTCCTCTAGCTACAACCTGTCGAACGTCGTTACCGTTGCCGCCGGCACTGCTCGCCCTGGCCACGTCTGAGTCAATCTCGCCGTTCTCCTGCCCCTCCTGGTGGTTGTCATCGTCTTTGTCCTCTGTGTGGAGAGACGGCGGAGCGAGAGCAAAACCCTGAAACTCGACGACTGCCGCATCGGGGTCCACGTTGGTGTCGGCATCATCGTCGGCGGCGTAGCTGTCTTCCAGACGTACCACGTAAAAGCAGAACTCCTTGTCCAGTTCCACCGGCGCCTGCATCTTCATGCAGGGGTTCTCCGCCGACAGCCTCCCGAGCAAGAGATTCCGGGTGCCGATCTCGACGCAGGCGGCCACCTCGATGCTCTCTCCGCCGGCTGCCCTCCCCGGACGAACGAGGACGACGTCGGTGACGTAGAGGCGCTGGTCGGTGCTCCTAGGTGCTAGTGTCTCCTCCTCGCCGCACTTGATCCGCGAAAACAAGGGATGTCGTTGCAACCGCTGCCCCTCCGTGTCCATGTCCATCCTTGTTCGATCCATCGGCAGAGTTGCACGTACAGCTTCCTGATCGTGGACGAGACCTCAGCTTGCTTTGTGCCTTTGTGCATCGACGCCTCTGCTTATATACACGGGACTTCGTTTCCGACTCGGAGCAGCCGCCTACGTTACGTCCCAGCGTACACATCTATTTTTACTCTTTTTTTATAGGAAGTATACGTTCTTCTTACACTGTACAGTAAAATTATAAATACAATTAAGAAATATATCTATATATCTATGCATGTACGTACTAAGGGCATCTCCAACATGGAGACTCGTTTGGACGAGTTTGGACATCCGACGTGGTTCTCAGTCCATCCGCTCGGTGGTTCAAATGTCCATGGATTACGAGCGTCGGTACCGATGTGACTCACGCATTCGACAATCCTAGCCCACCAAAAAAATACTCCCGCCTCTACTGCGCTTTCCTTCCAACTTACGCACTGCATTTTTGCCTCTGCTTCTCGTGAACGGTAGTCTTTTTTTTGAATAGGGATCTATTGGAGTTGTTCTAAGTCTTGTGATCTTAAACTGTGATTTCTATAGTTTCTATGGTGGTAAGTGGTAAGGGCATCTCCAACTCCATTTCTAAAATGGACATATTATTTGTCCTATGAACTTATCCGGATCAGTCCACAAACGTGGAAACGCAAGATGGCCATCCAATCACTTCCCCTAAAAGCCGCCCAGGTCAGACTATCCTTTATTTTAAATGCATATCAATAAGAGCAATAATACGGTATTTATAGCACCCAATCACAACCAAAAAGAGGCGGATGCCTCTGGTCACAAAAGAACCACTCTAGTAGTCCAAGCCCTCCCAGACCTGTTGTCCAAGCCATCCCAGACCTGTTGTCCAAGCCTCTTCGCTCACTATGCCACGGCTTCCTCCTCCTCACCATCCACATCCTCACTATCCGCCTCCTTTTGGGATGTCTCCATCGCGGCTGCCAAAAGCTTCAACATTTTAACATGGACGAAGCACACGATCATCGCCACATCGAGATCCAACTTGTCAACTCCTCATGGTCAACTGCCAAAAGTTATGGCGCATTAGGAAAAGTAGCCTGATGCTTCCCTTCAATTACTGGTAAGCATCAACCTATTTTACCTAATGCGTCATAGCATGAGAGTACGAGATGATGAACATTGCCTAGTGATTGATCTATGGTTTATGCTCATGTAGCATCTTACCTCTACATGGCTAGGAAGAAGCCGAGGCATGTCAGGGGACATAGGGGTGGCAGTCATGAGCGACGGTGTTGAGTACTCTGAAGATCGAGACGCAACCGGCGAAGGTGAGCAGCCATCGAAAGCCCTGTCACGAACGACTGAGGGAGGAGCATGGCTCGAGTTGCCACCGGCAAAGGATGAGCCGTAGAGTACGGTGGGCCCGTCGTTGCCGTCGGATGGCCCATCGCTGCAATCGGAGGGAAGGGCTTGGCTCGAGTCACCACCGGCAGAGGATGAGCCATAGCGAACAGAGGGCCTGTTGCTGCCATGGAGGGGCCATCACTGTCGTCGGAAGGCAAGGGCTGATGTACGGAAACGTGATCCTCCATGGCGACATATACGAATGAAACGTGAACCTATCATAGGCTCGCTCAGGATTTTTCCTCCTTGATGGTGGACAAGTCAGGGGGTTTCTGCTAATTGTGTTTAAGTGGATAATTAGAGATCCCACCTTTGATCACCCTTCGTTATAGATCTGATGGACCACGTGAGAATTTTCAAATTT
Organism: Triticum urartu; assembly: GCF_056163025.1. Taxonomy (NCBI): domain Eukaryota; kingdom Viridiplantae; phylum Streptophyta; class Magnoliopsida; order Poales; family Poaceae; genus Triticum; species Triticum urartu. The sequence continues at coordinate 641,585,040 of NC_141879.1, read as the reverse complement.
TCACCGAAAACCTATATTCACCTGATACTTCGCCTATGTAGGCACCAGAACACATTCTACTTATTTGCTTGGAAACATTCAACTAGTGATACCTACAGGGCTAGCAGTTTACTGCCAACACAACCAGCTGCATAAAAGTGAATCATATATAGAAAGAAATCCTAACCTCCTTGTGGCCCTGGAGCCCAAGATTTCGATAGTGCATCTCCAGCACCTCCTAGATTGAGGGGTCTGCTTGCAGCACGAACACGAACAATGCAACAAGGCATGAGCAAACCAGGAAAATTTGATTCCTCAAAGAGGAAGATATCCTCTGGAGAACAAGACAACTTCGATAAAAAATGAGTAGTATGTTCAGACGGATTCTTGTTAGAATCACAAATGCTCATTTTATTCAAAGTTCATTATAAATGGGTTCCAGAACTAGTAGCCATGTCTTTCTCTGTCAGTAAATGACAACATGAACATGAATTCAGACGGTAGGAAAAAAAGTCCACGGGTCCTAGTCGCAAACACAAACACATGGCGCTATCCACAGAAAGTTGCAGTAGATGAAAATCCAATCTTTCATAAAACTCATTAGCCCTTGAATTGTACTGATAGTTTAAAGCGTATAAAGGTTTCTTCTATGGGAATAACCATTACTTAAGATACAAAAGGAATAATCTTTACTGCTAGCAAGGAGACCGTGAATCTGTGAAGCCATAGTCAGTGTTGAGGTCGATGATGACGCCACCTGATGGCTAAAAGTGAAGGTGGATGCATACTGTTGCGGCAATTTCTGCCACTGGAGCTTTGGGGAGGCAAACAAGTAGGGTGGATTAAACCAGTTGGCGGCACGCTTTGGGGAGGCTGCTCTAATGGTTGGACGAGAAACACCTAGTTGGTGGCACGCTTTGGTCGATGAGGTCCTCCCGCTTCATCTTGTGGCTGCAGAGGTTGCATTCTGTGGATGCAGCCTTGCGGGCAGCCACACCATCACTAGTAGAAAAAGGGTCAAATGTGAGACACATTAGTCCCGGTTTGTAACAGAACCGACACTAATGTGTCCATTAGTGCCAGTTCCAACGGCTAGGCGGGAGGAGATCTTTAGTACTGGTTCGTGGCGAACCTTTAGCACCGGTTCGTGCCATGAACCGGTACTAATGAGAGTGGTGGCAGGATGTTGTCAGAGGGGGCACCGCACACGGCTAAGGAATAGATCACGTGGATCAACTTGTGTGTTCTAGGGTGCCTCTACCTCAGTATATAAAGGAGCCAAGGGGGGAGGGGGGCGCCGGCCAAGGGAGAGGGCGCAGGAGGAGTCCTACTCCTTCCGGGAGTAGGACTCCCCCCCCCCCCCCCCAATCCTATTCCATCTAGGATTCCCCAAGGGGGGAAAGAGAGAGAGGGGGGCCGGCCACCTTCTCCTAGTCCTAATAGGACTAGGGGAGGGGGAAGTGGCGCAGCCACCTTGGGCTGCCCCTTTCTCCTTTCCACTAAGGCCCATGAAGGCCCATATGGTTCCCGGGGGGTTCCGGTAACCTCCCGGTAACCCGGTAAAATCCTGATTTCACCCGGAACACTTCCGATGTCCAAACATAGGCTTCCAATATATCAATCTTTACGTCTCGACCATTTCGAGACTCCTCGTCATGTCCGTGATCACATCCGGGACTCCGAACAACCTTCGGTACATCAAAATGCATAAACTCATAATGAAACTGTCATCGTAACCTTAAGCGTGCGGACCCTACGGGTTCGAGAACAATGTAGACATGACCGAGACACGTCTCCGGTCAATAACCAATAGCGGGACCTGGATGCCCATGTTGGCTCCTACATATTCTACGAAGATCTTTATCGGTCAGACTGCATAACAACATACGTTGTTCCCTTTGTCATCGGTATGTTACTTGCCCGAGATTCGATCGTCGGTATCCAATACCTAGTTCAATCTCGTTACCGGCAAGTCTCTTTACTCGTTCCGTAACACATCATCTCACAACTAACATATTAGTTGAAATGCTTGCAAGGCTTATGTGATGTGTATTACCGAGAGGGCCCAGAGATACCTCTCCGACAATCGGAGTGACAAATCCTAATCTCGAAATACGCCAACCCAACATCTACCTTTGGAGACACCTGTGATGCTCCTTTATAATCACCCAGTTACGTTGTGACGTTTGGTAGCACCCAAAGTGTTCCTCCGGCAAACGGGAGTTGCATAATCTCATAGTCATAGGAACATGTATAAGTCATGAAGAAAGCAATAGCAATATACTAAACGATCGGGTGCTAAGCTAATGGAATGGGTCATGTCAATCAGATCATTCAACTAATGATGTGACCTTGTTAATCAAATAACAACTCATTGTTCATGGTTAGGAAACATAACCATCTTTGATTAACGAGCTAGTCAAGTAGAGGCATATTAGTGACACTTTGTTTGTCTATGTATTCACACATGTATTATGTTTCCGGTTAATACAATTCTAGCATGAATAATAAACATTTATTATGATTATAAGGAAATAAATAATAACTTTATTATTGCCTCTAGGGCATATTTCCTTCAATATTCTCTTTTAAAACTATTTGTTGCATTTCGTTTTTATGAAAAATTATGCCCATCAAGCTGACATAGATATTTGTATGTAGGAGGTAGTTGAACCGGAAATTCCTACCGACCCTATTGTCGAGAGGTTAAATTTAGTTGAAAGAGAACACGAGGATTTGAAAGAAAAATTGAAAAGAATTGAGGGGGAGAAGATGGAATTGGAGTTGCATGTTGCTGATGTCGTCGATGATCACAAGATTAAGATGGAGAAAATGTGCTTGAAGATTAGAAAGATTAGAAAGTATGCCATTCATCGTGAGGCTTGGTATCATTATGCTGTTGGATCTATTGTTACCTTAGTTGCGATCTTGATCGCATTTGTTGTTGCATTTAAATTCTTTAGCTAGAGTGTTATTTGTTTGTTGCATTTAAGTGTTCTATGAACTTTATGTATTGTATTAATTTGGTGTTTTCGGTGCTATGTATTGAAGATGGGCCGTCAATGGATGTACGATGACCGATGCTCTCCCGAGTTCATTAATGGTGTGCATACTTTTCTGCTTGCGGCTGAGGCAAACAAGCGGGCGGATGGTTTTATGCCTTGTCCATGTGCTGGCTGTAAGAATGGTCACAATTACTGTACGTCAAGAACCATTCACGTCCACCTGTTTGAGTCTGGTTTCATGCCCCACTGTAATGTTTGCACGAAGCACGGAGAAAGAGGGGTTATGATGGAAGACAATGAAGAAGAAGAGGACAACGACAGCTATCCTGGCCATGGGTTCCCTGAATACGATGATACAACAATGAGGGAAGAAGCTGAGCCGGTAATGCGGAAAGAAGCTGAGCCGACAATGCAGGAAGAAGCTGAAGAAGAGGCCATTGCCGATGCAAAGAGAAACTGCGCAAGTGATTTGGAGAAGAAGAAGTTGCGCGCATGTTAGAGGATCACAAAAAATTGTTGTACCCCGAATTGCGTAGGTGACAAGAAAAAGCTGGGCACCACACTGGAATTGCTGCAATGGAAGGCAGAGAATGGTGTATCTGACAAGGGATTTGGAAAGTTGCTGGTAATGATAACGAATATGCTTCCAAAGGACAATGAATTGCCCGAGAGTACGGACGAAGCAAAGAAGGTTGTCTGCCCTCTAGGGTTAGAGGTGCAGAAGATACATGCATGCCCTAATGATTGCATCCTCTACCACGGTGAGTACAAGGATTTGAACGCTTGCCCGGTCTACAGTGCATTGCGCTATAAGATCAGCCGCGATGACCCTGGTGATGTCGAGGGCGAGCGCCCCAGGAAGAAGATTCCTGCCAAGGTGATGTGGCATGCTCCTATAATACAACGGTTGAAACGTTTGTTCCAAAACAAAGAGCATGCCAAGGCGATGCGATGGCATAGAGAAGACCGTAAGAAAGACGGAAAGTTGAGAGTACCCACTGACGGGTCATAGTGGAGAAAAATCAAAAGAAAGTACGGGAAGGAGTTTGCAGATGATGCAAGGAACGTATGGTTTGGTCTAAGCACAGATGGCATTAATCCTTTTGGGGAGCAGAGCAGCAACCATAGCACCTGGCATGTGACTCTATGTTTGTATAACCTTCCTCCTTGGTTGTGCATGAAGCGGAAGTTCATTATGATGCCAGTGCTCATCCAAGGCCCTAAGCAACCCGGCAACGACATCTCCTTGGAACCATCCCAAGTTAGTCATGCACGTGCAAGGTGCTCTATGGTTTGATAGGTTGGCCGCCTCCACTCCATATGTGTTCCTAGCACACCAAGACACTGACTGGTTTGTTCGTGCAAAAGGAGTTGCTATGCGAATACTAGTTCATGCACAGAATTCCAATATCCTTGAAGATGGTTCCCCGCCTGAACTCGGTACTGTTTTATTATAAGACTACTACGTGATCATGTTTGTCTGGGACAGTGTGTTCACCTGTATGTACCAGAACCAGCTCATGTTTTGGAGCTTGCTATCATAGTTCATTTCCCGAGAATCTCGCAACGTCATCTCGTAGGTCTATGTAGCAAACTTTCCTCTCGAGACATGCTGTCTGAAATATCCCGTTATGTCACATCCCTAGCTTGTCACTGCTTGTCCTTGCATCAATCTTCTTGCATCATGTTTAAAATTATGAAAGTTGAATTGGGGAAAGTGGAAAGCCTCAGAAATCATTTCTAGAAATGATCAACATTAAAAAATTGCTTCAAATAAACCCAAGAAAATGTTCCTGATCATTTCTGAAAATATTGGCAAGAGGTAAAATTCAAACCAATATTTTTGGAATCACAGAAATATTTATTTGGGTCTTTGAATTAAGTCAATACTTATTTGAATTGGAGATATAAATTCCTATAAATACTTTTAGAACTCCAATAATTCTGAAAACCTGTGAGTGGCTCTGAATATGTTGTATCAGGCCACATGATAATTTTCAGAAGCTACAAAAATGATTTGGTTTAGAAACTAAATCAAAACAGAGGAATAAAAATAGAAAATAGTAAGAGAAATAGAAAGACAGAGAGAGCTGACCTGGCCTCACCTGTGTAGCCCACCAGAGAGGCCGGCCCACCACTGTAGCAGCCCAGCTAGGCGAAGTCAGCCCGGCCCACCACCACAGCCACCACCGTCTTCAACCTCCTGCCAGTAGGCAGGAGGGCGTGTGCCCGACGCGCCCGCCCACGCGCCTGGCCACGTCCTGCTTCCCGTCGCTGCCCCGACGCCCAGGGCGTCGCCACGCACCCCCTGGCCCCTCTCGCTCACTCCCTCGAGCTCATCCCCCTCCTCTGTTCTCTCTCTCACACGCACCCGAGTACGCCCGTCGCCGCCGCTCGCCGTAGACGCAGCCACCGCCTCCCCCGCGCCTCTCTGACGTGTCCCCGTGCTCCGCTCCGATCCCCTCTTCCTCCTCACCTAGCGGCGTGATGCCGGAAGCCCTAAAGCGCTGGCCACGCCGTCTCCTTCAACCTCGGTCCGCCGAGATCGCCGGCGACCGCACGCCGTCACCAACCCGTCCTCGAGCCCATCGAGATGCTCTACGTGACCCCAGTGAGCTCCTGCTCCGAATACCGCTCCTCCCCGCCTTTATTTCAAGCTCAAACCGCCGACTCCTTGCTGACCGAGCTCAACGCCGCTCGGGCTCGTCGCCGGCGCCGCTCCGATGCCCATTTGGTCGCGCCAACGTGCCAAACGACGCCGCGGCATCGCGTAGTGCCTTGCCCGCGCTTTAGTTAGCGTGTTTGCTCGCTGCAGCCGCTTTCCCGTGCACAGCCGAACTCCGGCCACCGCTGTCGAGCTCGCCGGCGTCGTTTATGGTGTCCCCGTGTCTAGCAACTTGCACCACTAGATGCGGCAGCTCCCCAGCTTCATGTAGATGGCCTCCGCTGTCATTCTGGTCGCCGGAGTGCAAATCCCGCTCCCTCCACCGCGTCTGCTACCGCCGCCGGCTAAACGCCGGCGCGTTAGCCCCAGTTGACCAAGGGGTTTGACCTCCCCTGGCTCAATGACAGGTGGGGCCGCCCTGCTAACTAACCTAGATTAGGATTAACTAAACCTAGCTAATTTAGCTTAGCTACTGACATGTGGGCCCCGCCCGGCTAACTAAGTTAGTTAGGGCTAATCCTATTTAGGTTAGTTAGGTTAGTCGCTGACCAGTGGGCCCAGCCCAGTTAGTTAGGGCTAACTATCTTAGTTATTTGGGTCACTGACTAGTGGGTCCCACTGGTCAGGTTTGACCTGGTCGACGCCTTTGACCTGCTGACGTCACCTCGACGTCATGCTGACACAGTATATGCTTCTGGGATTTTAAATAAGTCAGAAATGATTTATTTATTTTCAGAAAATACCCAAAACTTCTAAAAATCATAGAAATTCAACCGTAACTCCAAATGAAATAAATTATATATGAAAAATGATCACAAAAATCCAATATATCCATCTTTACCATTTTCATGCATGTTGGAACAACTTATGGCTGCTGTTTAGGCCAAATCATATAAATGGCATCTAAACCCTCACATATGGAGTTTGAATTGAACCTAGTGTTCAAACCAACTCCATTTAACATGTTTCTAGTTGCATTAGCTCAAAACACAGCATATTGACATGTCATGATCATGCATCATATTGTGCATTGCATTGATTGTGCTCTCCTTCTCTGTTGCCGGTATTTGTCCCCCCGGTAGACGTATGTTTCGACGATGTGTTCGATGACACCGATGAAGAGCTATATCATCTTCAGAAGTGCTAGGCAAGCAAAAACCCCTTGCTCATTCCGATACAATCCCACTCTCTCGCTCCTGCTCTCTTTTACTGCATTAGGACAACAACGATTCATCTGTTACTTGTTGCGGTAGTTGAACTCCTTATCCTCTGCATGACCTGTCATTGCCACAGTAAATAGATGAAACCCACTAGAATGAGTAGGAGTTGTTTGAGCCCTAATGTTCCTACTCATTCATGATTGTTTGTCATGCCTACTATTGCATAGAATTGTGTCAGGTCTGATTCATCGGGGATGAATCGGAGGTGTGTGAACATGTCCTACTGTTGAGAGCTAAGTGTGTGAACATGTTTTGGTAAAGGTATCGATGAGAGGCCATGTAGGAGTACACGGTGGGTTGTTTCATTGAAGCCGTCCATAGGAACCGAGTTCTGTGTTTGTGATCCATGAAACAGCTACTACCACACATTGGGCCCTGAAATATGACCCCGCTCGACTTACTGACCCCTCTCGTCCTCTGTCCAGGAGTTGCAACTAGTTTCTAGTGTTTATAGGATATGTGTTGGCGGCCGTGCGTAGCGCTGACCCTAGGGGTGGGCTATGATGCGGTAGATACACCGTGGCACGGTGTACCGGGCGCCCGTTTGGTGTCTTGGGAACCCTGCACACATCGTTTGGGGCTGTGAGCGAAACTCCGGCCGGATCTCCTCGCGGATGGAACCTGAATAGGCGATAAACCTGGATTAGAGACTTGTGTGGTTAGTCAGGTCGTGGTCTACACCCACGTCGGCTTTCGCTTGAAGTTTGCCGAGCACATGTCGTGTGCAGACGCCAAGTGGTGGAAACATGTGTGACGAAGTACACCCCTGCAGGGTATAAAACTATTCGAATAGCCGCGTCCACGGTAAAGGACTTCTGGGTTGCCTATAACAGTTCATAGATAACTTGAAGTGGATACTCTAAAACTCACAAGATAAGCGTGAGTGCTATGGATGGTGTTCTCGTAGGGAGACGGGAGCGGATCCATAGTGGTGTATTGATATGGTGAATATGTGGACTCGTGTGCGCTACCTCAAAGGAGTTACTTGCAGTCGTAGTTTAAGATAGCCACTGAGTCAAAGCTGGCTTGCTGCAGTTAAACTCCACCACCCCCTTGTTGATACCGATGCATATGTAGCTAGTTCTAACGTTTGCTTAATTTATGTTTTGCAGAGAGACTTCAGTCTCTCTAGTAGTTTCGCATGGACTTCGACGTTTAGCTTGATACCTCAGCTACGATCTTGTGCCCTCGGCAGGATCTGGTAGATAGTCAGGCTTCTCAGCCTTTTTCATTTGTAGATGTCTGTACTCGGACATGTTAAGCTTCCGCATGTGCTTTGATTTGTTTGCTATGATTGTTGGGTCATGAGACCCATGTTTGTAATATCTCGCTCCTCGGAGCCTGATGAATAAATACTGGAGTCGTAGAGTCATGTTGTGATGCCATGTTGTATTTACACATATCAAGCATATTGTGTGTATGATTGAAATGCTTGCTATGTGTGGGATCCGACAATCTAGTTGTTTATCCTTGGCAGCCTCTCTTATGGGGAAATGTAGTATAGTGCCTCCTTGAGCCATAGTCGTCCGCTACAGCCCGGTTCACCGGAGTCCTGCTAGCCCAGCACTACTGCTCAGGACACTTGACTGGCCGACATGTGTTTCACTTCGTTCCTGTGTTTGTCCCTTCGAGGAAATGTCACGCGGTGACATCCGGAGTCCTGCCTAGCCTGCTACATCCTGGTTCATCGGAGTCATGTTAGCCCAGTGCTACAGCCCGGATTCACACGCTGCTGACCGACATGCTCGAGGTTGATTCATGTATGCCTGTCCCCATAGGTTAGTGCCGCTTTGGGTTCACGACTAGCCATGTCGGCCCGGGTTCTCTGTCATATGGATGCTAGCGACACTATCAAATATGTGAGCCAAAAGGCACAAATGGTCCCGAGCCATGGTAAGGCGACACCCGTGGAAATACCATGCGTGAGGCCGCAAAGTGATATGAGGTGTTAACGGCTAGATCAATGTGACTTAGAATCGGGGTCCTGACAGCTTTGGTATCAGAGCCTGACTGCCTGTAGGATTACCAAGCCAAACTGGTCGAAGTTGAGTCTAGAAATGCTTTAGCTATATAAGGGAATTGATTTTGGAAGGGAACGTAAGGCTCTTTTTACTCCTTTACCTTATGCCCTTCTGATCTGAGTCACCCTCTTCTCTTCTACGGGGATTAAGAACTAGGCTTCTCATCTTTCTATCAGGATCACGTGTTACTAATCCGTAGACTTGTAGGATTGTTGGATTCAAGTCTCAGTTTAGTTTCTATTACTTCTGTATGTTCATAGCTGGCCTCAGAACCTTGATATTGTGATGTTAAGTGGTTATGCCACTATTTTGCAGGATGTCTCAAATATTTTTGAGCATTTACAGCCGTTATGCTGTCCGAGTCATCCCAGGTTTCTAAATAGGCTGATGCATTTGTAAATTCCTTCTTCCCGTTCTCGATGTTCCTTTGGGCCAGATTAAGCACACTACGCGGTCTGTGAGGTACTTCGTGGCCTTGGCGTATATGTTGGAGCTACTATTATGACTCTAGGTGTCTTATGAAACCATCTAGTAATCTATCCATGTTTTGTGTTCCCAGTGTGATGAATCTGGCCACCATTCTCGAAAGCATCCCGGGATGCCACTTAGTAGTAGGCACTCTACTCCTGGGTTTTTAAAACCGAGATTCACACTACCTACCTCGTGTTGAAAGTGTTTGCTAGTTCCTTTAGGATATTAGTAACCTTCTGATAGTCCTCGAGGTCCGTGGTACATCGTTCTTCCAATACCATGAACCAATACGGCAAGAGTTCTCTTGAACCAAAAGATCACAACAGGAGTGCTTTCAATGAGTTCTCCATTCTACCTTGTGAATCTGCCAGTTCTACCTTTCTGCATGGGTTATCTAGAAGAAATATTGAGCTATGCTCGACACACTAATCTATGCATCCACAACTCAGAAAATCAGATGTTCTTTTGAGTTGTCCCTCTTTAGTTGTCTTCTGACCTTCGTCTATCAATTGATAGTCAGGAGTAGTTGTGCATTCATGTTCATCGATGCCTTTTACTCTTGTGATCTGTCAAGCCATTCTATTCCAGAATGACTAGGAGAAACAAACTCCAGTACCTCGTCCAAATCCAGGATTGGGTCAAAATAGTTGTGTATCGCAGATCAAATGCCAAACCAGCTTTTGTTCTGTTCTACCTTGGAGTATTACCCTATTCATGTCAAGAATATCATAGGAATTGCACCATCTCTTATTAATTTTTGACGCAGTGATACTTCTTGCCATCATTGTTCATTCCTCGGCTCCCGTGTTATTGTAACCGGAATGCTGGCAAGTGAGTCATGATGTGTGAAATCAATACTCCTAGCAACTCCGTTGCTTGGTAGTTAGTGGACAATATTCTCATTCTTAGCGTGTTGGTTATTAAATCATCATCCTAAGATTAATCATGCTATCTAGTCCTTATTTTTGGTACACTCCTCGATCAATGAGTTAGGATTATGTCAATCCCTCACTCTTTTGATCATATCATCTTGCCCTGAAAAGCAAGGTTGTTCTCAAGCTTAGTAACATATCGGTGGTTCGTGATTTTCCGAAGATCTTCTCGGAAGTATTACCTGGTTGTCACCTGACCGCTATGGTGAGTTCGTGATCATGTTGTCTTTCCTCTAAACCACCCATTCTCCAAGAATCTTTGTTGGATATCCCTGAGCTAGTTGGTTGAGCTAAACAACAACTTGGAGAGTTGGAAGATAAAAGCTTGTCTGACTTAGTTCATGTTAAGGGATATCTTTGTGTGTGTGTGTGTGTTGAAGAAAGATGATATCTTCACCAATTGGTCCTTGTGATCAGTTGTTAGATCTATTGTCTTGTCAAAACTTTGACTTGAGTATGGGCTATCGTCAAGTCAAATCAGAACCAACGATGTTCGTAATGTTGTCTTACTCGTGGTTGATCCCTCGAGCATACACCATTACATCCTTTGGTCTGACCAATGCTATCGCCGTGTTCACATGATGGTGGAAGTCCAGTGATATGGAAATTCCGATGAGTTGCTGTTGAGACCATCAGCAGCATTTTGTCTCCCCCATGATTCATGTTGAACATCAACCTAGTGTTGAAAACTTGTAAGCAATGCCTTAGTGTCCCGTTCATGAAGCATATGTTGGATGAAAGAAGTGACCTTCTCCGGTTCACGTGCATTTGGTGTAAGTTGCCGCCATGAATTTGAGAAAGGTTTGGTTTGTTTCCCTTGGAATCATCCCAAATCAGTCATGCATACGTGCGAAGTATTCTATGGTTTGGTAGATTAATTACCTCCACTCCATATGTGTTCCTAGCACACCAAGCCACTGATTGGTTTGTTCAAGGAGAAGAAGTTCCTTCTTAAGAGCAAGACTTATACAACGACTTCGATATCCTCGATGACGGTTCCCCATCTGAACTCGGTAGTGTTTATTATAAGACTACCATGTGGTCATGCTTGTCTAGGACAGTGTGTTCACAGGTGTGTAGCAGAACCAGCTCATATTTTGGAGCTTGCTATCGTAGTTCAATTCCTGAGAATCTCGCTACATCGTCTCATGGTTTGTGTTGCAAACTTTCTTTCCGGACATGTTGTCTGAAATATCCCGTTACCAACCAGATCTGAATCTCAGGCAGATATGATGGTTGGAGCTATTCCAAGATTTATGATGTAGGTCCCGACAAGGTTGATGTTCTGGCCGACACATCTAGCCGGAAGATCTATCGTTGTAGTATCTTGATTGAGCTATTTGACCATCTTCCCCATGAGGATTTAGTACAACTTATTCTAGAAGTTGTTCCTCAGGGGTCGTTGTGCTCTCGGTTTCCTCGATTATGCTAGAACCATTCAAACAGTGGAATCACTCTCTACTATTGAGTTTATACCCAGTTACTAAAATCATTCCCAACATTTGCATTTTGTTCCCAGCTTGCACCGCCGTTGTGCCATTCTATCTTGGACTACCTTCTCGGTAATTCCTGCTCAAGATCATCTTCAACAGCGGTACTACCATGGGTCCCATCCATTTCTGATGATAAGCAAAATCATCCATTGCGTTGTCTTCAACAAGGTAGTCCACATCATCCATTCTAGTCTGGGTATGCCATCCCTTCTTACTCCGCCAAACGATTGTTGTGAATTTCCTTAGGCTGGTATAAAGAGTTCCAATGATCTCGGAATCAAAAGTAATTCTTTTTGCCACTTAAGGGAATAATTCTACGAGTCACCTTCCCTGAGGTGCCCCGTTATGGAATCATGGCAATTTTTCCTCGCTACTTTGAAACCCTCGTCAATTGTTTCTTCCATCCTTTTTAAGGTGTGTTTTGCCTCTCAGCTCAAGAGATGCTCAACATCTCATTCCGTGAGTTGATCTTGAATAGCTCGATCTTCGAGAAGATCAATCATGTAGAGTTTCCTTCCGCCATCATCGTGTTGAATGAAGATCTCGAAACAAAGACATCAAGATCATTATGATGCAATGTATCAACAGCTACCAGAAGGGCAAAATGATCATGAGGATTGTGATAGTTTTGTGACCACCTTTTACCTTACCTCACGTCTTGAATCTCGGGACGAGATTCTTGTATAGTGAGGGTGAGTTGTCACATCCCTAGCTAGTCACTGCTTGTCCTTGCATCAATCTTCTTGCATCATGTTTAAAATTATGAAAGTTGAATTGGGGAAAGTGGAAAGCCTCAGAAATCATTTCTAAAAATGATCAACATTAAAAAATTGCTTCAAATAAACCCAAGAAAATGTTCCTGATCATTTCTGAAAATATTGGCAAGAGGTAAAATTCAAACCAATATTTTTGGAATCACATAAATATTTATTTGGGTCTTTGAATTAAGTCAATAATTATTTGAATTGGAGATAAGTTCCTATAAATACTTTTGTAACTCCAATAATTCTGAAAACTTGTGAGTGGCTCTGAATATGTTGTATCAGGCCACATGATAATTTTCAGAAGCTACAAAAATGATTTGGTTTAGAAACTAAATCAAAACAGAGGAATAAAAATAGAAAACAGTAAGAGAAATAGAAAGACAGAGAGAGCTGACCTGGCCTCACCTGTGTAGCCCACCAGAGAGGCCAGCCCACCACTGTAGCAGCCCAGCTAGGCAAAGTCAGCCCAGCCCACCACCACAGCCGCCACCGTCTTCAACCTCCTGCCAGTAGGCAGGAGGGCGTGTGCCCGACGCGCCCGCCCACGCGCCTGGCCACGTCCTGCTTCCCGTCGCTGCCCCGACGCCCAGGGCGTCGCCACGCACCCCCTGGCCCCTCTCGCTCACTCCCTCGAGCTCATCTCCCTCCTCTGTTCTCTCTCTCACACACACCCGAGTACGCCCGTTGCCGCCGCTCAACGTAGACGCAGCCACCGCCTCCCCCGCGCCTCTCTGACGTGTCCCCGTGCTCCGCCCCGACCCCCTCTTCCTCCTCACCGAGCCGTGTGACGCCGGAAGCCCTAAAACGCTAGCCACGCCGTCTCCTTCAACCTCGGTCTGCCGAGATCGCCGACGACCGCACGCCGTCACCAACCCTTCCCCGAGCCCACCGAGCTGCTCTACGTGACGCCAGTGAGCTCCTGCTCCGAATCCCCCTCCTCCCCGCCTTTATTTCATGCTCAAACCGCCGACTCCTTGCTGACCGAGCTCAACGCCGCTCGGGCTCGTCACCGGCGCCGCTCCGATGCCAATTTGGTCGCGCCAATGTGCGAAACGACGCCGCCGCATCACGTAGTGCCTTGCCCGCGCATTAGTTCGCGTGTTTGCTCGCTGCAGCCGCTTTCCCGTGCACAACCGAACTCCGACCACCGCTGTTCATCTCGCCGTCGTCGTTTACGATGTCCCCGTGCCCAGCAACTTGCGCCACTGGATGTGGCAGCTCCCTAGCTTCACATAGATGGCCTCCGCCGTCATGCTGGTCGCCGGAGTTCAAATCCCGTGCCCTTCGCCACGTTTGCTGCTGCCGGCGGCTAAACACCGGTGCGTTAACCCCAGTTGACCAAGGGGTTTGACCTCCCCTGGCTCAATGACAGGTGGGGCCGCCCTGCTAACTAACCTAGATTAGGATTAACTAAACCTAGCTAATTTAGCTTAGCTACTAACATGTGGGCCCTGCCCGGCTAACTAAGTTAGTTAGGGCTAATCCTATTTAGGTTAGTTAGGTTAGTCGCTGACCAGTGGGCCTAGCCCAGTTAGTTAGGGCTAACTAACTTAGTTATTTGACTGGGTCACTGACCAGTGGGTCCCACTGGTCAGGTTTGACCTGGTCGACGCCTTTGACCTGCTGACGTCACCCCGACGTCATGCTGACACAGTATATGCTTCTGGGATTTTAAATAAGTCAGAAATGATTTATTTATTTTCAGAAAATACCCAAAACTTCTAAAAATCATAGAAATTCAACCGTAACTCCAAATGAAATAAATTATATATGAAAAATGATCAGGAAAATACAATCTATACATCTGTACCACTTTCATGCATGTTAGAACAACTTATGGCTGCTGTTTAGGCCAAATCATATAAATGGCATCTAAACCCTCACATATGGAGTTTGAATTGAACCTAGGGTTCAAACCAACTCCATTTAACATGTTGCTAGTTGCATTAGCTCAAAACACGGCATATTGACATGTCATGATCATGCATCATATTGTGCATTGCATTGATTGTGCTCTCCTTCTCTGTTGCTGGTATTTGTCCCCCAGTAGACGTATTTTTCGACGACGTGTTCGATGACACCGATGAAGAGCTATATCATCTTCAGAAGTGCCAGGCAAGCAAAACCCCCTTGCTCATTCTGATACAATCCCACTCTCTCGCTCCTGCTCTCTTTTACTGTATTAGGACAACAACGATTCATCTGTTACTTGCTGCGGTAGTTGAACACCTTATCCTCTGCATGACCTGTCATTGCCACAGTAAATAGATGAAACCCACTAGCATGAGTAGGAGTTGTTTGAGCCCTAATGTGCCTACTCATTCATGCTTTTTTGTCATGCCTGCTATTGCATAGAATTGTGTCAGGTCTGATTCATAGGGGATGAATCGGAGGTGTGTGAACATGTCCTACTGTTGAGAGCTAAGTGTGTGAACATGTTTTGGTAAAGGTATCGATGAGAGGCCATGTAGGAGTACATGGTGGGTTGTTTCATTGAAGCCGTCCTTAGGAACTGAGTTCTGTGTTTGTGATCCATGAAACATCTACTACCACACTTTGGGCCCTGAAATATGACCCCGCTCGACTTACTGACCCCTCTCGTCCTCTGTCTAGGAGTTGCAACTAGTTGCCGTTGTTTATAGGATATGTGTTGGCGGCCGTGCGTAGCGCTGACCCTAGGGGTGGGCTATGATGTGGTAGATACACCGTGGCTCGGTGTACCGGGCACCCGTTTGGTGTCTCGGGAACCCTGCACACATCGTTTGGTGCTGTAAGCGAAACTCCGGCCGGATCTCCTCGTGGATGGAACCCGAATAGGCGACAGACCTGGACTAGAGACTTGTGCGGTTAGTCAGGTCGTGGTCTACACCCACGTCGGCTTTCGCTTGAAGTCTGCGGAGCACATGTCGTGTGCAGACGCTAAGTGGTGGAAACATGTGTGATGAAGTACACCCCTACAGGGTATAAAACTATTCGAATAGCCGCGTCCACGGTAAAGGACTTCTGGGTTGCCTATAACAGTTCATAGATAACTTGAAGTGGATACTCTAAAACTCGCAAGATAAGCGTGAGTGCTATGGATGGCGTTCTCGTAGGGAGACGGGAGCGGATCCATAGTGGTGTATTGATATGGTGAATATGTGGACTCGTGTGCGCCACCTCAAAAGAGTTACTTGCAGTCGTAGTTTAAGATAGCCACCGAGTCAAAGCTGGCTTGGTGCAACTAAACTCCACCCCCCCCCCCTGTTGATACCGATGCATATGTAGCTAGTTCTGATGTAAGTCTTGCTGAGTACTTTTGTACTCACGTTTGCTTAATTTATGTTTTGCAGAGAGACTTCAGTCTCGCTAGTAGTTTCGCGTGGACTTCGACGTTTAGCGTGATACCTCAGCTATGATCTTGTGCCCTCGGCAGGATCTGGTAGATAGTCAGGCTTCTCATCCTTTTTCATTTGTAGATGTTTGTACTCAGACATGTTAAGCTTTCGCATGTGCTTTGATTTGTTTGCTATGATTGTTGGGTCATGAGACCCATGTTTGTAATATCTCGCTCCTCGGAGCCTGATGAATAAATACTGGAGTCATAGAGTTATGTTGTGATGCCATGTTGTATTTACACATATCGAGCATATTGTGTGTATGATTGAAATGCTTGCTATGTGTGGTATCCGACAATCTAGTTGTTTATCCTTGGCAGCCTCTCTTATGGGGAAATGTAGTCTAGTGCCTCCTGGAGCCATAGTAGTCCGCTACAGCCTGGTTCACCGGAGTCCTGCTAGCCCAGCACTACTGCTCAGGACACTTGACTGGCCGGCATTTGTTTCACTTCGTTCTTGTGTCTGTCCCTTCGGGGAAATGTCACGCGGTGACATCCGGAGTCCTGCCTAGCCTGCTACAGCCCGGTTCACCGGAGTCCTGTTAGCCCAGTGCTACAGCCCGGATTCACACGCTGCTGACCGAAATGCTTGAGGTTGATTCATGTATGCCTGTCCCCATAGGTTAGTGCCGCTTTGGGTTCATGACTAGCCATGTCGGCCCGGGTTCTCTGTCATATGGATGCTAGCGACACTATCATATACGTGAGCCAAAAGGCGCAAACGGTCCCGGGCCATGGTAAGGCGACACCCGTGGAAATACCGTGCGTGAGGCCACAAAGTGACGTGAGGTGTTACCGGCTAGATCGATGTGACTTGGAATCGGGGTCCTGACATGTTACCAACCAGATCTGAATCTCAGGCAAATATGATGGTTGGGTCATTCCCAGTATTTGCATTTTGCTCCCAGCTTGCACCCGTCATTGTGTCAGTCTGCCATGGTCCCTTCCATCTCCGATGATAAGCAAAATCATCAATTACGTTGTCTTCAACAAGGTAGTCCACATCATCCATCCTAGCCGGAGTATGCCATTCTTTCGAACCCCTTCCAACGATCGATTGTGATTACCTCAGGCTAGTATAAAGAGTTTCAATGATCTTTGTATCAAAAGTAATTCTTTTTGCCACTTAAAGGAATAATTCCACGAGTCACGTTTCCTGAGGTGCCCCGTTATGGAATCATGGCAATTTTCCTCGCTACTTTGAAACCCTTGTTACATTGTTTCTTCCATCCCTCCTGATGCCTGTTTTGCCTCTCAGCTCCAGAGATGTTTCTATGTCTCATTCCATGAGTTGATCTTGTGATCATTAAGATGATCCTAAGTTGCTCGAACCTCAGGAAGATCGATTCTTCTTAAATTCTCCCTTTCTACTCGTTGTCATGTTGGATGCAGTTCTGAAAGCAAGACGTCGAGATCAAGGTGATGCAATGAATCAACATCCTCGAGAAGACATCTGGATCATGAAGATTGAGTTAGCTTGTGTCCCTTTGTCTTCTTACCTCACGACTTGAATCTCGGGACGAGATTCTTGTTTAGTAGGGGTGAGTTGTGACATCCCTAGTTCTAGTATGCACTACGCTAGCCCTTCCTGTGTGCATCATGTTAATTTTTCAATTAAAGTTGAAATGGGGATTGCCTAAACCCTAGCATTCAAGGAATTCACTAGGTTCACCTAAAATATTTTCAGTAAGTCCAAATGGCTTTCAAAAATATTCATCATTTATGGAAAATACTGTAAGCAGTAGCCGTAGGTGATGCACATTTTTCCATGACAGATTTGGGCTCTGAATTAAATCATACTCTATTTGAATTTGGGCACTTAAATACTATAAAATATTTAAAATGTCCAAATAATACTAAACTAAAATGTTCCATGTTGGATATATTCCAAACACCGGCCATGAGCAGTTTGGTGATTTTTGAGTGTGCCTAAGTACTTTTAATAAAGCCAAACACAACTACAGAAAATAGAAAAGAGAAATAAAAATAGGAAAAGAACAGAGGCTCACCTGGAACTTACCTGGCGCCCACCAAAGCCCACCTGGCCGGCCCGGTTGGCCAGCCTAGGCCACCTCCTCGCGCGTCGTCTTCCCCATGCCCTCTGGCATCGTGCGTGGTGCGCGCACAGCCGAGCCGCGGCCACCTCCTGCTTCCACCTCCTTCTACCTCCCTGCTTGCTTCCTCGACCCCCTGGAGACGACACGCGGCCCCCACGACGCTCTCTCACTCTCCCCATGCTCATCCCCTCCTCTGGCTCCCTCCCCCTCTCTTCCCCAGCGCCGCCGTCGCCGCCGCTTGCCATAGCCGTGCCCGCCGAGCTCCCCTCGCCACGCCGACCCGCCCAGGAGAACCGCAGGGTGGTCTTCATCATCTACGAGGAGCCACGCGACACCGGACGCCCTGCATCGCTGGCTACCTCGTCTTCTTCCTCCTCTGCTGCCGAAGATCGTCGACACCCGTCCGTCGTCCATGCCGCCTCCCCGAGCCCGTTAAGTCCTCCATTGGAATCCCAGTGATCTCCTCCGTCTTCCCCATCACTCCTCGCGCTCTAACTTGCGTGCTAGTGCTAAACTCGTGAGCACCCGAGCTCTGGCCGCTGCCCGACTCGCCGCCGCCGCTGCTACACGCTGCCCCAGCACACACCGCGGCCACCACTGGATGCGCCACATCGCGGGCTTTCTAGCGCGCCCAGCCACTCGTCCATCCGACGCCGGAGATGGCCGGACGAGGAGCGCCGTCGCATCTGCTTACCGCTAGCGATTAGTCACCAGATTAGATGACGTGGCCCAGGCTTAATTAGCACTAACCACCGATTAGTTAACCCCTAACGTCATTGACAGACGGGCCCCACTCATTAATTAACCACAGGGTTATTCCCTGTTGAGGGAGTACTGGATTAGGGGGTGTCCGGATAGCCGGACTATACCTTCGGCCGGACTCCTGGACTATGAAGATACAAGATTGAAGACTTCGTCCCATGTCCGGAAGGGACTTTCCTTGGCATGGAAGGCAAGCTTGGCGATACGGATATGTAGATCTCCTACCATTGTAACCAACTCGGTGTAACCCTAGCCCTCTCCGGTGTCTATATAAACCGGAGGGTTTTAGTCCATAGGACGAACAATCATACCATAGGCTAGCTTCTAGGGTTTAGCCTCTCTGATCTCGTGCTAGATCTACTCTTGTACTACCCATATCATCAATATCAATCAAGCAGGACATAGGGTTTTACCTCCATCAAGAGGGCCCGAACTTGGGTAAAACATCGTGTCCCCTGCCTCCTGTTACCATCCGGCCTAGACGCACAGTTCGGGACCCCCTACCCGAGATCCGCCGGTTTTGACACCGACACCTGTTTAATTTAAGCTAATGCCCGTGGCCCCACCGGTCTGTTTGACCTTGCCACCTCAGCGTTGACTGACCCCACTGGTCAGCCTCTGCTACTGACGCTGTTACACTGACATGCGGGACCCACTGGTCAAGGTTGACCTGGGTCTGCGCTGTTGACCTGCTGACGTAGGCATGACACAGTGATGATGCAGGAATTGACTTTTGGGTTTTAAAATAATTCAGAAAATTCCAGAAATTAGTATAAACTTCAAAAATTCATAGAAAATCAACTGTAGCTCCAAATGAAATATTTTATATATGAAAAATGATCAGAAAAAATCAATCTATCCATATGTACCATTCGCATGCATGTTTGAACAACTTACAGCCACTGTATATGAGAATTTGAATTAATGGCATTTAAGAAAGCACATATGGAGTATGAATTTGAACCTAGTGTTCAAACCAACTCCATTTAACTTGTTGCTAGTTGCATTAGCTCAATCAACAACATATTTCCATGTCATGATCATGCATCATATTGTTGCATCGCATTGATTGTGTTCTTCCTTGTTTGCCGGTAATTGTCACCTCTTAGTAGACGACGTTCCGATGATGAGATCGATGACACCGATGAAGAACTATATTATCTTCAGAAGTGCCAGGAAAGCAAAACTCCCTTGTTCATTCCGATACAATCCCACTCTCTCGCTCCTGTTCTCTTTTACTGCATTAAGACACAACGATTCAACGGTTACATGCTGCGGTAGTTGAACCCCTTTCCTTTGCATGACCTGTCATTGCCACAGTAAATAGATGAAACCCACTAGCATGAGTAGGAGTTGTTTGAGCCCTGGTGTGCCTACTCATTCATGCTTGTTTGTCATGCCTGCTATTGCTTAGAGTTGAGTCAGGTCTAATTCATCGGGAATGAATTGGAATGGTGATGAACATGTCCTACTGTGTGTGAGCTAAGTGTGTGAACACGATTTGGTAAAGGTAGCCATGAGAGGCCATGTAGGAGTACATGGTGGGTTGTCTCATTGCAGCCGTCCTTAGGAACTGAGTTCTGTGTTTGTGATCCATGAACAGTTACTACCACACATTGGGCTCCGGGCACTCCAAGCTCTCTCGACTTATTAATCAACCTGATCTCTGTCCAGGAGTTGCAACTAGTTTCTGGTGTTTGTAGGTAGTGTTAGTAGTCTACCAAGTGGCACCCGGATGGAGGGCTTGGGAACCCTGCACACATCGTTTGGGGCCGTGAGCGACACCCCGGCCGGATCTCCTTGCGGATGGAACCCGAATAGGCGATAAACCTGGACTAGAGACTTGTCGGTTAGTCAGGTCGTGGCCTACTCCCTCGCCAGGCTTCCGCTTGAAGGTTGCCGAGATACATGATGTGTACATGGTGGTAAGTGGCGAGAGCGTGTGTGAAGAAGTACACCCCTGCAGGGTTATCATTATCTATTCGAATAGCCGGATTCCTCGGATATGGAAACTTGGACCCCTTGCATAGTTCATAGACAAGTGAAAGTGGATACTCTAAAATGCGCAAGATAAGTGTGAGTGCTATGGATGGCGTTCTCGCAGGGAGACGGGAGCGGATCCATAG
The DNA here is from genome assembly GCF_056163025.1 of Triticum urartu. NCBI lineage: Eukaryota > Viridiplantae > Streptophyta > Magnoliopsida > Poales > Poaceae > Triticum > Triticum urartu. The sequence continues at coordinate 641,564,169 of NC_141879.1, read as the reverse complement.
TGGTGTATTGGTATGGTGAATATGTGGACTCGTGTGCGCCACCTCAAAAGAGTTGCTTGCAGTCGTAGTTCAGTTTAGCCACTGAGTAAAAGCTGGCTTGCTGCAGTTAAACTCCACCACCCCTTTGATGATACCGATGCATATGTAGCTAGTTCTGATGTAAGTCTTGCTGGGTACAATTGTACTCACGTTTGCTTATTTTATGTTTTTGCAGAGACACTTCAGTCTCACTAGTAGTTCTGCATACTTCGACGTTTAGCTTGATACCTCAGCTACGATCTCCCTCGCTAGGGTCTTGTAGATAGTCAGGCTTCTTAGCCTTCTTCATTTGTAGTTGTCTGTACTCAGACAAGTTAAGCTTCCGCATGTGCTTGTTGCTTGTATGCTCTGTATGTTGGGGTCATGAGACCCATGTTTGTAATGCTTGGCTCCTCGGAGCCTAATGAATAAATACTCTGAGTCGTAGATTCTTGTTGTGATGCCATGTTGTATTGCACATATTGAGTGTATGATTGAAATGCTTGGTATGTGTGGGATCCAACAACCTAGTTGTTTACCCTTGGTAGCCTATCTTATGGGGAAATGTAGTCTTGTGCTTCCATGAGCCATAGTAGTCCACTACAGCCCGGTTCACCGGAGTCCTGCTAGCCCAGCACTACTGCTCCGGAACACTTGACTGGCCAGCATGTGATTCACTTCGTTCCTGTGTCTGTCCCTTCGGGGAAATGTCACGCGGTGACATCCGGAGTCCTGCCTAGCCTGCTACAGCCCGGTTCACCGGAGTCCTGTTAGCCCAGTGCTATAGCCCGCATTCACACGATGCTGACCGACATGCTCGATATTGATTCATGTATGCCTGTCCCCGTAAGTTAGTGCCACTTTGGGTTCACGATTAGTCATGTCGGCCCGGGTTCTCTATCATATGGATGCTAGCGACACTATCATATACGTGAGCCAAAAGGCGCAAACGGTCCCGGGCCATGGTAAGGCGACACCCATGGGAATACCGTGCGTGAGGCCGCAAAGTGATACTTAGAATCGGGGTCCTGACAGCCAGATGGCCCATAGACTTGCACTTTGAGAAAATATTCAATTTGTTGTAGATAAAGGTTGATGGTGGGACCGAGCCAATATCCCACGTTTTGGCAATATCCAAGTCATTATAGCCAGCCTGTCTATAGTCCATGATATACAGCAGAATAATAGATGGGATAGAATTCCAGCATTCATTTCGGTATTTATTGCCAATAAATGTTGTTTCCTTGCATGGCTTGTCGGTAGTAATGACTGATTCAAATTTACCAAAACGAATGCCACTGACTAAGGCCGGATCACTGACAGCTCGTGAATGAAATTTACCAAAAATAATATTGGGCTGTGATGGAGAAATGCCCGAATTATTAGGCATGAACATAGAATCCTCAAGAACATCACCATGAATAGACTTGTGAATGAGGAAAACTGAATTTATCTAGCTCTTTTGAAGAACGATCAACCTTAGAACGATTAGCTTGCAAAAAAGCAAGATTAGACTTGATAGCCATAGGGGAGCATGCAGATATCTCATTGAGTTCCTGGTCTGAATGCCACATAGATTTCTCCAGAGAGAAATTCCAAGAGTTGTGACGATAACGATTGAAATGACAGATGAAATCTGGCCAAATGCGGTCCTTAACCCCATATATGAAATGCCCCATTTTGTTGGAAGCCAGAGAGAACCGAAAGTGTCTGCCAGCCAAATGTTTAACACAAAAACCATTGGACGATCCACCAATACAACATTGAAGAGCAATTCCCACCGATTCTTCAGTCAAAGAAAACGAGGCAGAAGAGAAGGCCACGACCAGAAAGAATTCCTTGGCCGAAGCAGAGGGGAAAAATGCAATGTGGATCCAAACCTTGCATGCACCTGCGCCTCCACCGCTTGCCCGGGGGAGAAATCCCAGTGTAGAAGCCCCTCCATGGATCAAAGTTAGAGATCGCCATACGAGTGGGTGGAGGTGGGAGGGGAGGTGGGAGGGGAGGTGGGAGGTGGAGTAGCCATCAATAGGAGAATGATGTGATGGACAAGACCCAATCTTAAGCGTAGCACAAGATCGTGTAGTTCGTTTGCTAAAGCTTTTCCAATGTCAAGTATCATTTCCTTAGACCATGAGATTGTGCCACTCCCGGATACCGTAGGAACGCTTTGGGTGTACCAAACGTCACAACGTAACTGGGTGGCTATAAAGGTGCACTACAGGTATCTCCGAAAGTGTCTGTTGGGTTGGCACGAATCGAGACTGGCATTTGTCACTCTGTATGACGGAGAGGTATCTCTGGGCACACTCGGTAATGCATCATCATAATGAGCTCAATGTGACTAAGGAGTTAGCCATGGGATCATGCATTACGGAACGAGTAAAGTGACTTGCCGGTAACGAGATTGAATGAGGTATTGGGATACCGACGATCGAATCTCGGGAAAGTAACATATCGATTGACAAAGGGAATTGTATACGGGATTGATTGAATCCCCGACATCGTGGTTCATCCGATGAGATCATCGTGGAACATGTGGGAGCCAATATGGGTATCCAGATCCCGCTATTGGTTATTGGCCGGAGAGATGTCTCGGTCATGTCTGCATGGTTCCCGAACCTGTAGGGTCTACACACTTAAGGTTCGGTGACGCTAGAGTTGTTATGGGCAATAGTATGTGGTTACTGAAGGTTGTTCGGAGTCCCAGATGAGATCCCGGACATGACAAGGAGTTCCGGAATGGTCTGGAGGTGAAGATCGATATATTGGACGAAGGGTAGTGGAGTCCGGAATTGTTCCGGGGGTACCGGGTGACGACCAGCGTGTCCGAAAGTGGTTTCGGAGGCCCCGGCAAGTGTTGGGGGGCCTTATGGGCCAAGGGGAAGGGGCACAACAGCCCACTAAGGGGCTGTGCGCCCCTCCCACCCCATCTCACGTAACCAGGAGAGGTGGGGGCGCCTCCCCTAGGGCAGCCTCCCTTCCTGGCTTGGGGGGCAAGTCTCCTAGGGGTGGAGGCGCCCAAAACCCATCTAGGGTTCCCTCCCTGGCCGCCGCCCCTCCCCTAGATGGGATCTGAAGGGGATGGCCCTCTCTCCCTTCTCCTATAAATAGTGGAGGTGGGAGGGCTGCCAGACTACCTAGACACATCCCCTGGCGCAGCCCCTTCCCTTCTCCTACACCTCCTCCTCCTCCGTAGCGCTTGGCGAAGCCCTGCCGGAGAACCACGAGCTCCATCACCACCATGTCGTCGTGCTGTCGGAGTTCTCCCTCAACTTCTCCTCTCCCCTTGCTGGATCAAGAAGCAGGAGACGTCCCCGGGATGTACGTGTGTTGAACGCGAAGGCGCCGTTGTTCGGCGCTTAGATCGGAATCGACCGCGATCTGAATCGCTGCGTGTACCACTCAACCAACCGCGTTCTTGTAACGATTCTGCTTAGCGATCTTCAAGGGTATGAAGATACACTCCCTCTCTCTCGTTGCTAGTATCTCCTAGATTGATCTTGGTGACACGTAGGAATTTTTTTGAATTATTGCTACGTTCCCCAACAGTGGCATCATGAGCTAGGTCTATGCGTAGATTCTATGCACGAGTAGAACACAAAGAAGTTGTGGGCGATGATTTGTTCAATTTTCTTACCGTTACTAGTCTTATATTGATTCGGCGCTATTGTGGGATGAAGCGGCTCGGACCGACCTTACACGTACTCTTACGTGAGACTGGTTCCACCGACTGACATGCACTTGACGAATAAGGTGGCTGGCGGGTGTCTGTCCCTCCCACTTTAGTCGGATCAGATTCGATGAAAATGGTCCTTATGAAGGGTAAATAGCAATTGGCATATCACCCTTGTGGTTTTGCGTAGGTAAGAAACGTTCTTGCTAGAAACCCATAGCAGCCACGTAAAACATGCAACAACAATTAGAGGACATCTAACTTCTTTTTGCAAGGTATGCTATGTGATGTGATATGGCCAAAAGGATGTGATGAATGATATATGTGATGTATGAGATTGATCATGTTCTTATAATAGGTATCACGACTTGCACGTCGATGAGTATGACAACCGATAGGAGCCATATGAGTTGTCTTAATTTATTTATGACCTGCATGTCAATGAAAATGCCATGTAATTACTTTACTTTATTGCTAACCGTTAGCCATAGTAGTAGAAGTAATAGTTGGCGAGGCAACTTCATGAAGACACAATGATGGAGATCATGATGATGGAGATCATGGTGTCATGCCGGTGACGATGGTGTTCATGACGCGCCTCGAAGATGGAGATCAAAAGGCGCAAGATGATATTGGCCATATCATGTCACTTTATAATTTTCATGTGATGTTTGTCATGTTTACATTTTATTTGCTTAGAACGACGGTAGCATAAATAAGATGATCCCTCGCTAAAATTTCAAGAAAGTGTTCCCCCTAACTGTGCACCGTTGCGAAGGTTCGTTGTTCCGAAGCACCATGTGATGATCGGGTGTGATAGATTCTAACGTTCGCATACAATGGGTGTAAGCCAGATTTACACATGCGAAACACTTAGGTTGACTTGACGAGCCTAGCATGTACAGACATGGCCTCGGAACACAATAGACTGAAAGGTCGAACATGAGTCGTATAGTAGATATGATCAACATGAAGATGTTCACCGATGATGACTAGTCCGTCTCACTGATGATCGGACACGGCCTAGTTGACTCAGATCATGTATCACTTAGATGACTAGAGGGATGTCTATCTAAGTGGGAGTATATTAAATAATCAGATGAACTTAATTATCATGAACATAGTCAAAATGTCTTTGCAAATTATGTCGTAGCTTACACTTTAGTTCTACTGTTTAAGATATGTTCCTAGAGAAAATTTAGTTGAAGTTGATAGTAGAAATTATGTGGACTGGGTCCGTCAACTGAGGATTATCCTCATTGCTGCGCAGAAGGCTTATGTCCTTAATGCACCGCTCGGTGTGCTGAACCTCGAGCGTCGTCTGTAGATGTTGGGAAACATCTGACATACACGTTTTGATGACTACGTGATAGTTCAGTGCGTAATGCTAACGGTTTAGAATTGTGGCACAAAAGACGCTTTTTGAAACGTCACAGAACATATGAGATGTTCCAAAGACTGAAATTGGGATTACAGACTAGTGCCCATGTCAAGAGGTATGAGACCTTTGACAAGTTTCTTAAGCCTGCAAACTAAGGGAGAAAAGCTCAATCGTTGAGCATGTGCTCAGATTGTCGGAGTACTACAATCGCTTGAATCGAGTGGGAGTTAATCTTCCAGATGAGATAGTGATGGTTCTCCATAGTAACTACCACCAAGCTATTAGAGCTTCGTGAGGAACTATAACATATCAGGGATAGATATGATGATCCTTGAGCTATTTGCAACACCGTGAAAGTAGAAATCAAGTAGGAGCATCAATTTTTGATGGTTAAACCACTAGTTTCAAGAAGGGCAAGGGAAAGAAGGGATACTTCATGAAACGGCAAAATCAGTTGCTACTCTAGTGAAGAAACCCAAGGTTGAACCCAAACCCGAGACTAAGTTCTTCTGTAATGAGGGGAACAGTCACTGGAGAAGAACTACCCTAGACACTTGGTAGATGAGAAGGCTGGCAAGGTCGACGGAAGTATATCGGATATACATTATAATGTGTACTTTACTAGTACTCCTAGTAGCACCAGGGTATTAAAATACCGGTTCAGTTGCTAAGTGTTAGTAACTCGAAATAAAAGGCTACGGAATAAACGGATACTAGCTGAAGGTGAGATGACGATATGTGTTGGAAGTGTTTCCAAGGTTGATGTGATCAAGCATCGCATGCTCCCTCTACCATCGAGATTGGTGTTAAACCTAAATAATTGTTATTTGGTGTTTGCGTTGAAAATAGACATGATTGGATTATGTTTATCGCAATACGGTTATTCATTTAAGGAGAATAATACCTTCAATGGTCTTGCACCTAAAATGAATGGTTTATTGAATCTCGATCGTAGTGATACACATGTTCATGCCAAAAGATATAAGATAGTAATGATAGTACCACATTCTTGTGGCACTGCCATTTGAGTCATGTTGGTATAAAATGCATGAAGAAGCTCCATGTTGATGGATATTTGAACTCACTTGTTTTTGAAAAGATTGAGACATGCGAACCATGACCATTGGTATATATGCATGAAGAAACTCCATACAGATGGATCGTTTGGACTCACTTGATTTTGAATCACTTGAGACATGCAAATCATACCACATGGGCAAGATGACTGAAAGGCCTCTTTCTCGGTGAGATGGAACAAGAAAGCAACTTGTTGGAAGTAATACATTTTGATGTGTGTAGTCCAATGAGTGCTGAGGCACACAGTGGATATCGTTATGTTCTTACTTCACAGATGATTTGAGTAGATGCTGAGTATATTTACTTGATGAAACACAAGTTTGAATTATTGAAAGGTTTAAGTAATTTCAGAGTGAAGTTGAAGATCGTCGTGACAAGAGCATAAAATGTCTATGATATGATCATAGAGATAAATATCTGAGTTACGAGTTTGGCACACAATTAAGACATTGTGGAAATTGTTTTACAACTAATACCGCCTGGAACACCATAGTGTGATGGTGTGTCCGAACATCATAACTGCACCCTATTGGATATGGTGCATACAATGATGTCTCTTACCGAATTACCACTATCGTTTATGGGTTAGGCATTAGAGACAACCACATTCACTTTAAATAGGGCACCACGCAATTTTGTTGAGACGACACCGTATGAACTATGGTTTATAAAAACCTAAGCTGTCATTTATTTAAAGTTTGGGGTTGCGACGCTTATGTGGGAAAGTTTCAGGCTGATAAGCTCGAACCCAAAGCGGATAAATGCATCTTCATAGAATACCCAAAACAATTGGGTATACCTCCTATTTCAGATCCGGAAGCAAAAGTGATTGTTTCTAGAAACGTGTCCTTTCTCGAGGAAAAGTTTCTCTCGAAAGAATTGAGTGGGAGGATGATGGAGACTTGATGAGGTTATTGAACCGTCACTTCAACTAGTGTGTAGCAGGGCACAGGAAGTTGTTCCTGTGGCACCTAAACCAATTGAAGTGGAAGCTTATGATAGTGATCATGAAACTTCGGATCAAGTCACTACCAAACCTCATAGGTCGACAAGGATGCGTACTACTTCAGAGTGGTACGTAATCCTGTCTTGGAAGTCATATTGCTAGACAACAATGAACCTACGAGCTATGGAGAAGCGATGGTGGGCCCGGATTCCGACGAATGGCTCGAGGCCATAAAATCTGAGAGAGGATCCATGTATAAAAACAAATTATAGACTTTGGAAGAACTACTTGATGGTCGTAAGACTGTTGGGTGCATATGGATTTTAAAAGGAAGACAGACAATGATGGTAAGTGTCACCATTAAGAAAGCTCGACTTGTCGTTAAGATGTTTTCCAACAAGTTCAAGGAGTTGACTACGACGGGACTTTCTCACTCGTAGCGATGCTAATAGTCTATTGGAATTATGTTAGCAGTTACTGCATTATTTATGAAATCTTGCAGATAGGATGTCAAAGCGTTGTTTCCTCGATGATTTTCTTGAGGAAAGGTTGTATGTGATACAACCAGAAAGTTTTTGTCAATCCTGAAAGATGCTAACAAGTATGCAAAGCTCCAGCAATCCTTCTAAGGACTGGAGTAAGCATCTCGGAGTTGGAATGTATGCTTTGATGAGATGATCAAAGATTTTGGGTTTACACAAAGTTTGTGATAAACTTGTATTTCCAAAGAAGTGAGTGGGAGCACTATAGAATTTTTGATGAGTATATGTTGTAAACATATTATTGATCAGAAATGATGTAGAATTTCTAGAGAGCATACAAGGTTATTTGAAAAGTGTTTTTCAATGGAAACCTGGATTAAGCTACTTGAACATTGAGCATCAAGATCTATAAGGATAGATCAAAAACGCTTAATAGTACTTTCAAATGAATACATACCGTGACAAGATTTTGAAGGAGTTCAAAATAGATCAGCAAAGAAGGAGTTCTTGGTTGTGTTACAAGGTGTGAGTATTGAGTAAGACTCAAGACCTGACCACGGTAGAAGAGAGAGAAAGGACGAAGGTCGTCCCCTATGCTTTAGACGTAGGCTCTACAGTATGCTATGCCGTGTACTGCACCTGAAGTGTGCTTGCCATGAGTCAGTCAAGGGGTACAAGAGTGATCCAGGAATGGATCACATGACAGCGGTCGAACATATCCTTAGTAACTAGTGAACTAAGGAATTTTCTCGATTATGGAGGTGGTAAAAGAGTTCGTCGTAAAGGGTTACGTCGATGCAAACTTTCACACTAATCCGGATGACTCTGAGTAGCAAACCAGATTCGTATAGCAGAGCAGTTATTTGGAATAGCTCCAAGTAGCGCCTTGTAGCTGCATCTACAAGATGACATAGAGATTTGTAAAGAACACACGGATCTGAAAGGTTCAGACCCATTGACTAATAAACCTCTCTCACAAGCGAGATATGAAAAAAAACCATGGGTGTTGGATTCATTACAATCACATAGTGATGTGAACTAGATTATTGACTCTAGTGCAAGTGGGAGACTGTTGGAAATATGCCCTAGAGGCAATAATAAAATGGTTATTGTTGTATTTCCTTGTTCATGATAATTGTCTATTGTTCATGCTATAATTGTATTAACTGTAAACCGTAATACATGTGTGAATACATAGACCACAACATGTCCCTAGTAAGCCTCTAGTTGACTAGCTCGTTGATCAATAGATGGTTATGGTTTCCTAACCATGGACATTGGATGTCATTGATAACAGGATCACATCGTTAGGAGAAAGATGTGATGGACAAGACCCAATCTTAAGCGTAGCACAAGATCATGTACTTCGTTTGCTAAAGCTTGTCTAATGTCAAGTATCATTTCCTTAGACAATGAGATTGTGCAACTCCTAGATACCGTAGGAATGCTTTGGGTGTACCAAACGTCACAACGTAACTGGGTGGCTATAAAGGTGCACTACAGGTATCTCCGAAAGTGTCTGTTGGGTTGGCACGAATCGAGACTGGGATTTGTCACTCCGTATGACGGAGAGGTATCTCTGGGCCCACTCGGTAATGCATCATCATAATGACCTCAATGTGACTAAGGAGTTAGCCACAGGATCATGCGTTACGGAATGAGTAAAGTGACTTGCCGTTAACGAGATTGAACGAGGTATTGGGATACCGACGATTGAATCTCGAGCAAGTAACATTCCGATTGACAAAGGGAATTGTATACGGAATTGATTGAATCCCCGACATCGTGGTTCATCCGATGAGATCATCGTGGAACATGTGGGAGCCAATATGGGTATCCAGATCCCGCTATTGGTTATTGGCCGGAGAGATGTCTCGGTCATGTTTGCATGGTTCCCGAACCCGTAGGGTCTACACACTTAAGGTTCGGTGACGCTAGAGTGGTTATGGGAAATAATATGTGGTTACTGAAGGTTGTTCAGAGTCCCAGATGAGATCCCGGACGTGACGAGGAGTTCCGGAATGGTCCGGAGGTGAAGATCGATATATTGGACGAAAGGTATTGTAGTCCGGAATTGATCCGGGGGTACCGGGTGACGACCAACGTGTCCGAAAGTGGTTTCGAAGGCCCCGACAAGTGTTGGGAGGCCTTATGGGCCAAGGGAAAGGGGCACACCAGGCCACTAAGGGGCTGTGCGCCCCTCCCACCCCATCTCACGTAACCAGGAGAGGTGGGGGCGCCTCCCCTAGGGAGGCCTCCCTTCCTTGCTTGGGGGGCAAGTCTCCTAGGGGTGGAGGCCACTACTAGGGAAAAGCTTATAGACAGACGCTTACTAGTAGCGCGCTATATTGCCCCGCGCTACTGCTACTTACTAGTAGAGCGTGGCCAAAAAAACACGCTACTAGTAAATATCTCTAACCATGCCCCGCGAACAGACCATAGTAGTAGCGCGGGTTCTAAATCCGGCGCTACTACTATGTGGATAGCTGTAGCGCAGGTGAGACCACCGCGCTACAAGTATATCCCCACCCCCACCCCACCAACTGTCCTACCCCCAGAGTCCACCTGCGCCCCCGTTTATCTAAAAAAAATTACCCAACCCCGATCCAGATCCCCTCCACTGCGGGGCACCCACCCACCGCGGACGGCGATCTCTCATCCACAGCCACACCCACTGCCGACCTCCCCTCCACCGCCGACGCCGACGCCCCCATCCTCTCCCACCTCCTTATCTCCCTGGCGGCGGCCATATCGGGGGCTCCTGGATCCGCGCCGCCGTCGAGCTGGGCCGCCAAGGTCAGCTCCTTCCCCACAACCACCGTCGCCGCAGGGAGGAGGTGATTGACGGGGCAGCCACCATTGAGCTCACCCCGCCTACTTCTTCTCGGGACGCCGCGCTACTTCTCCGCAACCACCGCCGTCGCCGCTGCAGGGAGACGAGGATTGATGGGGTCGCCACCATGCAACCTCCCCCGCGTACCTCTTCTCGGGACGCCCCCCCTCCATGGAGCTCCGACCCCACTGCCGCCTCCATGGATGGACCATCTCAAGGTCTCCTCCCTCTCCCTCTCTCTCGGTTTCCATGTTGTCCGCATATTTATTGTTTCCAGGCTTTAGTGTATTTTGAAAGATGCGGGTGCAAAAATAATACGTATTTCACAAGTTACAGTTATACATGGAGATCTAAGTGCCTTTCAGGAGGAAATACAATCAGTTCACCATGTTGTCCGCACTCTGGTAAGTAGTGGAGTAATACCTTTCAGGCTTGCACTGCACACACTTCTATTTTTGTGTTCAATATAATATCTTCCCCTTAGAGTAGGACTTTGTGGAAACTGAAAATGTACTTTGTGGATGTTCTATATGTCATGGAACTTTGACCCTGCCATTTTTTTGACATGGCATCTTGGAGTGTCTATTTTGTACATATAATATATTGTACGATTCTATAGCTGTTATTAGTAATTCTGTTATAGAGTATCTTGGTGTATTCGACGGCGGTTTTTGAAATACTATTGAGAATATTTTTCAAGGAACTCGAGGCGAATGTCTTGGTTTCGAAGAAGCAGAAAGTGAAGAAGTAAGTTGTCTAACCATTTGATCTGTCTTGGTTTGCTTGACTCTAATTGTTTAGCTTTTGCATCAATTCATTTGGATCCAATGTTGCCTCGTGTAAAGAATAAACCATGTATCTTGCTTCAGCTTTTATTTTTGAACTGGGACAAAATATTCTAAGAGAACTTCCACATTCACTCATGGCAATGTATGATAATGAAGTATGTTGTATCATTGGTTTCAGACATCTGGACGAGAAGAAAAAGAAGTGCAAGGCTGGTAAGGTCAAGACTCATCTTGAATTCCCTGGACGTGAAAAGGTTAAATTTGGTGAAGTTGTCGAAGCTCCACCAAAGTTATCATTCCCAAAGGTGCCTTCTCTACTCAAAACCTTTTATGTTATTAGATTTGGTCGGATTCATATGAAGGGTTGACTGAACTTTTGAAGGACGCCCCATATACTTCAGTGCTTGTATGTTTGTCTTAGATTCTTATGGTCTGATCTCTGCCAATATGAATTTGACTGCTGGCATTTGTTGTTACCAAATAGATCACTTTTCAGCCATTTAGAAATGAGAAGTTGACTTCTTGTAAATGTGAATTTGGTGTACAGGATTTGACAACAAAAAATAATGTTATATGATGAAGGAATGATATTTTTAACAACCAAAGTGATGTTTGACTGTTAATGTTAGCTTTCTTATTCTTGCAGGACACTGTTAATAGTACTATTTCATTGAACTGATGCAATTTGCGTACTAACAAGTTTTCACTTTCCCGACGTGGGCGCAGAGGTGATCGACGCTGACAAGCACGGCTCGGTGGCACTGCGCTCTTCAACCACTCAGAGGCGGACTTCGCCGTGAAGTCCGGTGGCCACGTTGCACAGATGATCGTGCAGGTGATTTCGACGCCAGAAGTCGCCAATGTGGAGGACCTCGACGCCACCATCCGCGAGAGGGAGGATTCGTGTCCAGCGGCGTCAGAACTCCTAGCCTTGTAGATACATCTAGAGAGGTGGTCTGTTTAAGTTGGTGGCCACTAGGGAAGGTACCCACCTTACGATGATGGTTGTGTGATGTTTGTGTGTATCTGATGTTAAATGGAATCTTGAGATAGTTCTGTGAGTTAGTAGTAGCGTGGGTCAAAAGTGAGGGCTACTAGTAGTTAGGTTAGTAGTAGCGTGGGTTTTAGGTTAGTAGTCGCTACTACAAACTTTTTAGCTGTAGTGTGGGGTAAAAAACGCGCTACTGCTAAAAATTAGCTGTATCGTCATAGCAGTAGCACGGGAACCCATGCTACTGGTATGCAAAAAACCCACACTACTGGTAGTGTTTTTCCTAGTAGTGGGCGCCCAAAACCCATCTAGGGTTCCCTCCCTGGCCGCCGCCCCTCCCCTAGATGGGATCTGAAGGGGCCGGCCCCCTCTCCCTTTCTCCTATAAATAGTGGAGGTGGGAGTTCTGCCAGACTACCTAGACACATCCCCTGGCGCAGCCCCTTCCCTTCTCCTACACCTCCTCCTCCTCCGTAGCGCTTGGCGAAGCCCTGCCGGAGTACCACGAGCTCCATCACCACCACGCCGTCGTGCTGTCGGAATTCTCCCTCAACTTCTCCTCTCCCCTTGCTGGATCAAGAAGGAGACGTCCCCGGGCTGTACGTGTGTTGAACGCGGAGGCGCCATTGTTCGGCGCTTAGATCGGAATCGACCGCGATCTGAATCGCTGCGTGTACGACTTCATCAACCGCGTTCTTGTAACGCTCCCGCTTAGAGATCTTCAAGGGTATGAAGATGCACTCCCTCTCTCTCGTTGCTAGTATCTCCTAGATTGATCTTGGTGACATGTAGGAATTTTTTTGAATTATTGCTATATTCCCCAACAATAGCAATATGAGCAATAATGTGGTATTCATAGTACCCCAATCACAACCAAAAAGAGATGGATGCTTATAGTTTTTACATGCGCCCGATCACAAAAGAACCTGTCCGGCTGTCCTTGCAAAAGATGACATTATTTCCCTCCCAGATATGCTGTCTGAACCTCTTCGCTCACTCTGCACCGCTTCCTACTCATCATTCGCCTCCTCACCATCTGCCACCTTACTATCCGTCTCCTTCTGGGACGTCTCCATCGTGGCCGCCAAATGCTTCAACATCTAACATGGACGAAGTGCACGATCATTGTCACATCAAGATCCAACTCGTCCACTTCTCATTGTCAACATCATCTTGGTATCCTTTGAAGTAGCCGCGAGCTCAACCTTCTTCTCTACGAGTTTGGTCTTCTCCTCTTCGAGGTTGATCTTCTTCTCGGTTGCGGTCATCAAGACGGTGAACCTCTCTACATTTCTTTCTTCCTACGCACCATAGCGCTTGACATATGCCTCCCTCTTCGCCAAGATATCCTCGAACATCTCCATCATCTTGACCGGCACCTCTTTTCGCTTCAACTTGGCCCGGAAATGATCGGAGCAGAGAGGGTGCGGAAGTACGGGTTTTGGCGTGGCGCGGCGCGGCGGAGGTCCAGACTCCCGCAATGCCCCCTGGTTTGCTTCTGATTTACAGGAAAATAGGCAGCCAGATATGTTCGCAGACAAATACAGGACCGTGTTAATGACAATTGCGTCGGGACAGTTTGGTTCAGAAAATTGCGTGCATTTTGACGGTCCACGTTGAAGATGATTGACTATAGTCAAATAAAACATAGTATATATGCAGTTCATCCATAGACGAATTCAAGATTACATCATCGATGCCATTGCCAGCATAGAAACAACAAGCGTAAGAATCCCAAAGATTCCTCTAGCTACAACCTGTCGAACGTCGTTGCCTTTGCCGCCGGCACTGCTCGCCCTGACCACGTCTGAGTCAATCTCGCCGTTCTCCTGCCCCTCCTTGTGGTTGTCATCGTCTTTCTCCTCTGTGTGGAGAGACGGCGGAGCGAGAGCAAAACCCTGAAACTCGACGACTGCCGCATCTGGGTCCACGTTGGTGTCGGCATCATCGTCGGCGGCGCAGCCGTCTTCCAGACGTACCACGTAAAAGCAGAACTCCTTGTCCAGCTCCACCGGCGCTTGCAGCTTCACGCAGGGGTTCTCCGCCGACAGCCTCCCGAGCAAGAGGTTCCGGGTGCCGATCTCGACGCAGGCGGCCACGTCGACGCTCTCTCCGCCGGCTTCTCTCCCCGGACGAACGAGGACGACGTCGGTGACGTAGAGGCGCTGGTCCGTGCTCCTAGGTGCTAGCGTCTCCTCCTCGCCGCACTTGATCCGCGAAAACAAGGGATGTCGTTGCAACCGCTGCCCCTCCGTGTCCATGTCCATCCTTGTTTGATCCATCGGCAGAGTTGCACGTACAGCTTCCTGATCGTGGACGAGACCTCAGCTTGCTTTGTGCCTTTGTGCATCGACGCCTCTGCTTATATACACGGGACTTCGTTTCCGATTGGCGGTTAGCATGCCCGATCCCGCCAAACCAATTCAAATTGAAATTCCGACTCGGAGCAGCCGCCTACGTTACGTCCAAGTGTACACATCTATTTTTTACTCTTTTTTATAGGAAGTATACGTTCTTCTTATACTGTACAGTAATAAAATTATAAATACAATTAAGAAATACTCCCTCTGTCCGCGAATAAATGTACGTCTAGTTTTTGTCCTAAGTCAAACTTTTAAACTTTGACCAAATTTTTAGAAAAAGGTAGCAGCATTTATGGCACTAAATTAGTACCAATAGATTCGGTTTGAAATGTATTTCCATATAATATACCAATTTGATGTCGTATATACCACTACTTTTTTCTAAAAAGTTGGTCAAAATTATAAAACTTTGACTTAGGACAAATGATAGAAGTACACTTATTCGCGGACGGAGGGAGTATATCTTATATCTATATCTATACGTACTAAGGGCATATCTAACATGGACCCCGTCTGGACGAGTTTGGACATCCGATGTGGTCCTGTATCCGTCCGCTCGGTGGTTCGGACGTCCTTTTTCCTGCGCTTTTCATCTAACTTACACGCTGCTCCCGCGCTGCATTTTTGCCTCTACTTCGGTAGTCTTTTTATTAGTAGGGACGCTATGGAGTTGCTTTAAGTCGTGTGATCTTAGACCGTGGTTTATGTAGTTTGTATGATGGTGTAAGGTACTCTCCCTCGCGTCGTCTCCTCCGAAGCAGCCCAGGCACCCCCACTAGCGTGTCCAGGTCCAGTCTCCTGCTCCTCCCTTGCCGCCACTGCCGCCGGCCCCGTTCATCTAAGTGGAGGGGGGACCTTCGGTCATAGTGAAGGGCAAGTCGGAGGCCCCGGGACGGCGGCCTCGGTCTTCGTGGCGACGACGGGTGTTGCGGCGGCTTGGGCGGCGTGGTGGTCGGGCCTGGGCCACTAGTAGAAAACAGGGCTTTGGTCCAGGCCGGGTCAGCCCATTAGTCCCGGTTCAGTCCAGAACCGGGACCAATGTGGGCAGTGGTCCCGGTTCGTGAGCCCAGGGGGCTGGCCGGGCCACGTGGGCCATTGGTCCCGGTTCATCTGGACCTTTTGGTCCCGGTTGGTGGGATGAACCGGGACCAATGGGCCTCGCTCCTGGCCCACCACCATTGGTCCCGGTTGGTGGCTTGAACCGGGACCAAAGGCTCCCCTTTAGTCCCGGCTCAAGTCACCAACCGGGACCAATGAAGTGCCTATATATATATCCCTCGCTCGCGAGCAGAGCACCCCAGTGCTCTGTTTTTCTCTGGCCGAGGGGGAGAGGGCTTGGTGGTGCTCTAGCTCACCTCCTATGCACACAAGGTGTTCGATGGAATGCCCGAGCCACACTACTTAAGCTTTCTCCTCTCCAAGCTCGACCTCCAAGCTCCATTTTCCATAATATTTGTCTAGGTTTAGCGGTCCGTCACGCCCCGTCCCCGTCTTCACCGCCGTCGATCACCCGCGCCGAGCTCATTGCCGGCACCACCATGGTGAGCCTCTTGTTCTTATCTTTTTTCTGAAAGGAAAAATATTCTTACTTGTATGTTTACATAGATACTTGTATTATTTTCTTACTTTTATTATTGCATCTTATATAATGCGATGGTTTTGGTATCCGCCCCCGTCGGCCCTCGTCCTGTCTATGATTCGGATGTGGTATATATATTATCTTTATAACTATTAGTTCATTTATTGTTTATGAAAATTATGCTGACCAACGTGACATAGATTTTATTTATGTAGGATGTATGTGAATCGGAAATGCCAACCGACCCTATTGTCGAGAGGTTAAATTTAGTTGAAGAAGAAAACAATTTGTTGAAGGAAAAAATAAAAAAAATTGAGGAGGAGGAGATGATATTGGAGTTGCATGTTGCGGATGTCGTCGATGATCACAAGATCAAGATGGATGTAATACGCTTGAAGATTAGAAAGATTAGAAAATATGCCATTCATACCGAGGCTTAGTATCATTATGCCGTTGGATCAATTGTTACCTTGGTTGCGATTATGATCGCATTTGTTTTCGCATTGAAATGTTTTACATAGTTTCAATGTATGGTTTAATTAATTAGATGCTCTGGAGAGCTATATGTTGTTAGATGAGAACTATGTATGCACTTTGGTTTTAATGTGATGATGAACTTCTATTAATTTGGACACTTAATTATATATAATGCACGCAGATGAACCGGCAATGGATGTACGGTGACAGACACACCCGCGAGTACATTAAGGGCGTGCATGCGTTTCTCGATGCGGCTGAGGCAAACAAGCAGAATGGTTTTATGTGTTGTCCATGCACTGAATGTGGGAATACGAGGTCTTACTCTAACCGGAAAATCCTTCACTCTCACCTGCTTTACAAGGGTTTCATGCCACACTATAATGTTTGGACGAGGCATGGATAAATAGGGGTTATGATGGAAGACGGCGAAGAAGAATAGTACGATGACAACTATGTGCCCCCTGAATACGGTGATGCTGCAACAGGGGGAGCTGGTGAAGATCAAGAGGAACCAGACGATGTGCCCAATGATGCTGTAATGGGTGAAGCTGCTGAAGATCAAGAGGAACCAGACGATGTGCCCGATGATGATGATCTCCGCCGGGTCATTGTCGATGCAAGGACGCAATGCGAAAGTCAAAATGAGAAGCTGAAGTTCGATCGCATGTTAGAGGATCACAAAAATGGGTTATAGCCCAATTGCGAAGATGGCAACACAAAGCTCGGTACCATACTGGAATTGCTGCAGTGGAAGGCAGAGAATGTTGTGGCTGACAAAGGATTTGAGAAGCTACTGAAAATATTGAAGAAGAAGCTTCCAAAGGATAACGAATTGCCCGACAGTACATACGCAGCAAAGAAGGTCGTATGCCCTCTAGGATTGGAGGTGGAGAAGATACATGCATGCCCTAATGACTGCATCCTCTACCGCGGTGCATACAAGGATCTGAACGCATGCCCGGTATGCAGTGCATTGCGGTATAAGATCAGACGAGATGACCCTGGTGATGTTGACGGCGAGCCCCCCAGGAAGAGGGTTCCTGCGAAGGTGATGTGGTATGCTCCTATAATACCACGGTTGAAACGTCTGTTCAGAAATGAAGGGCATGCCAAGTTGATGCGATGGCACAGTGAGAACCGAAAGAAAGATGGGAAGTTGAGAGCACCCGCTGACGGGTCGCAGTGGAGAAAAATCGAGAGAAAGTACTGGGATGAGTTTGCAAAGGACCCAAGGAATGTATGGTTTGCCTTAAGCGCGGATGGCATTAATCCTTTCGGGGAGCAGCGCAGCAATCACAGCACCTGGCCCGTGACTCTATGTATGTATAACCTTCCTCCTTGGATGTGCATGAAGCGGAAGTTCATTATGATGCCAGTTCTCATCCAAGGCCCTAAGCAACCCGGCAACGAAATTGATGTGTACCTAATGCCATTAGTTGAAGAACTTTTACAACTGTGGAATGGAAACGGTGTACGTACGTGGGATGAGCACAGACAGGAGGAATTTAACCTTAAGGCATTGCTGTTCGTGACCATCAACGATTGGCCCGCTCTCAGTAACCTTTCAGGACAGACAAACAAAGGATACCACGCATGCACGCACTGTTTAGATGACACTAAAAATATATACCTGGACAAATGCAGGAAGAATGTGTACCTGGGCCATCGTCGATTTCTTCCGACCAACCATCAATGTCGAAAGAAAGGCAAGCATTTCAAAGGCGAGGCAGATCACCGGAAGAAGCCCGCCATGCGCACCGGTGATCACGTGCTTGCTATGGTCAATGATTTACACTACGTAATCTTTGGAAAGGGTCCCGGTGGACTAGCTGTTCCGAATGACGCTGAGGGACACGCACCCATGTGGAAGAAGAAATCTATATTTTGGGACCTACCCTACTGGAAAGACCTAGAGGTCCGCTCCTCAATTGACGTGATGCATGTGACGAAGAACCTTTGCGTGAACCTGCTAGGCTTCTTGGGCATGTATGGGAAGACAAAAGATACACCTGAGGCACGGGAGGACCTGCAACGTTTGCACGAAAAAGACGGCATGCCTCCGAAGTAGTATAAAGGTCCTGCCAGCTACGCTCTTACGAAAAAAGAGAAAGAAATCTTCTTTGAATGCCTGCTCAGTATGAAGGTCACGACTGGCTTCTTGTCGAATATAAAGGGAATAATAAATATGCCAGAGAAAAATTTTCAGAACCTAAAGTCTCATGACTGCCACGTGATTATGACGCAACTGCTTCCGGTTGCATTGAGGGGGCTTCTACCGGAAAACGCCCGATTAGCCATTGTGAAGCTATGTGCATTCCTCAATGCAATCTCTCAGAAGGTGATCGATCCAGAAATCGTACCAAGGCTAAGAAGTGATGTGGCGCAATGTCTTGTCAGTTTCGAGCTGGTGTTCCCACCATCCTTCTTCAATATCATGACGCACGTCCTAGTTCATCTAGTCGACGAGATTGTCATCCTGGGGCCCGTATTTCTACACAATATGTTCCCCTTTGAGAGGTTCATGGGAGTCCTAAAGAAATATGTCCGTAACCGCGCTAGGCCAGAAGGAAGCATCTCCATGGGCCATCAAACAGAGGATGTTACACTACAAGAAATATGTCAACTTATGACCTTCTGTCAGTGACCCTCGAAGAATTGGTCATAAATTTATGACCATTTTAGACCAATTGGTCAAAAGCTGTCTGGGGGGCTCTAAACCCTAAACCATAACGACCATTTTGGTCAGAAAGGTCATAATTTCATTAGAGGAAATGGTCGTAAAGCTAGTAGCACTGTCCACTGCCTCATGCCTAGCTGATAACGACCAATATAAAATGGTCACTACACTTGAGTTCGAATGAATTAGGATGATTAGGCAGCCACCTCAGCAACCTCGCTTATGTGTCACTGTCTAGGTGTCATTTTTGCTTGAGTTTTAATATTCAACAGACAGACGGGGCACACACTGACGGGCGGGACCCATTTGACAGGTGGGGCCGAGCTCTTAATTCGCCCAAAAAAGAGGCACGAGGCGGGACTCGAACCCACGACCTCGCGCTTGGTTGGCTCGCATGCTACCGCTGGGCTAGAGAGGGACAGTTGCTCACATCTGGGAGTTTATCTATACATTATATAGAACTACGGCTCTCTCGTCTCATTGACAAGTGGGACCTTCCGACCAGGTGGCATCGAACAGAGCAATGATTTGCAACACTGACAGGCGGGACCCATTTGACAGGTGGGTGAGCGAGTGTTTAATTCCCTAAAAAATATGCGCTAGCGGGGACTCGAATCCACGACCTCGCGCTGGGTTCGCTCGTTTGTTACCGCTGGGCTAGAGAGAGATTGTTGCTAATGTGTGGGTAGTTTTCCATATAGTATATAAAACCACGGCTCTCACGTACCAGTGACAAGTGGGAGCTTCCGACCAGCTGGCGGCGGGTGGCATCGAACAGAGCAACACTTAGCTTTTTCTAGGTCTTCCGACCAGGTGGCGGCGGGTGGCGGCGGAAGCAACCAGGTGACCTCGCCCACGGTCTCGCCGCAGGTGACCTCGCCCACGGCCTCGCGGCGGAAGCAACCAGCAGGGGGCGGAGGCGGGGGCGGGGCCGGCAGCGGAGGCGGGGGCGGGGCCGGCAGGGGGCGGAGGCGAGGCAGGGCATGGAGGCGGGGGCCAGCAAGGGCGTAGGCGACCGACGGTGGTGGGGGCTCGCCGAGCATGGGGGACTCGCCGCCGCCGCAAGCACACCTCCCCGTATGCACCCCTCACCTCTTCCCCCCTCTCCTCTCTCGTCACCCGAGCAGTGGGAGATGGATTTCAGTCAGATGTTCTTCAGCATAGATGAATTTTGTTGATGCACTGTTAGTAGTTAGGAGATAGCTTGCTTGTTTGGTAGATAATGCATAGATGAATTTTCTTGCTGTGCTGTTAGGAATTGTTCAACTTGTTTGTTAAGAATTCTTCAGGCCTTGTGGTTAGGCAATTAGCATATAAAAGTTTCTGGAATTTTAGCTTCCATTACTTCCATCCATTTTCATTAATTAATGTTGATGCACTTAGATTGATTTGCTAAGTTGCAACAATTTGTTGTCTTTGGCAGATGGACAGAAGCTGGATTAGAGAAGGAGTTAGAAAGTTTTCGAAAGAACATATGAAAGGAGTTGATGATTTCATGGCATTTGTTCGGGCAAATTTTTCCAACAATGCTCACATTCTTTGCCCATGTTGTTAATGCCTCAACCGTCCAAGAATGGCGCAAGGAAGAGTGGAAGATCATCTGCTTCTTAATGGGATGTCCAGCACATATGATAGATGGATATATCATGGAGAACCTTTAGACAGACAACCTCAACATTTTGAAGCTGATGCAGAGGCCCCTCATATGATGGGTGGTGGTGATGCTGGCATTGATTTCATGGAAAAGGTTTTGCGAGATAATGCTATTTTGGAGGAAGAGGATGGGCATGAAGATGATAGGATTCCTGACCTATTGAAGGATTTGTACGATGCTGAAGATCGTGCTGATGGACAGAAATCGTTGTTTGCTGAGGTGTTAGAGGAGGCGAAGTGCGCAGCTCATGAAGGGGGTAAATTTTCAAGATTAACCTTCACCGTGAAGTTACTCCACATCAAGTCTTTCTACCGGATTAACAATGCCGCATTCAACGCAATACTCCGTCTTTTGAGCTTGCAATTCCCTAATAGTTGTGTTCCCAGATATTATGATGAAGCATTGAGCATAATCCGCAGGCTGGGGTTAGGTTATGTGTCAATACATGTGTGCCCAAATAACTGTGTCTTGTTTCGGAAGGATTTAGCAAAGCATGATAACTGTCCAAAATGCAATGCATCTAGGTGGAAAGATGCTGATGGGAAGAAGTCAATACCGGAGAAGGTACTGAGGCACTTTCCCTTGATACCAAGGTTGCAGCGGATGTTCATCTCGAAGAAATCATCGCGTGAGGTACAGTGGCACAAGCTGAAGTGGCAACCTGTGGACAATGAGCTGAGCCATCCAGCGGATGGAGAAGCATGGAAAGAGTTTGACCGTATACATTTAGATTTTGCTGCAGATCCAAGGAACATAAAACTTGGCATTGCCACAGATGGGTTTAATCCGTTTGGGAACATGAGCACGTCTTATAGCATGTGGCCAGTTTTTGTGGTGCCGTACAACCTGCCACCATGGTCATGCATGGATCAGTCCAACTTCATGATGTCATTGCTTATCCCGGGTCCAGATTCTCCAGGAAAGGATTTTGATGTCTTTATGGAGCCCCTCGTAGAAGAACTGCTCCAGCTCTGGACTGGTGTACCTACATACGATGCCTTGAGTCCGGCAGAAAAGTTCAATCTACGTGCTGTGATCATATGGTCCATCCATGATTTCCCGGCTCTGCACACTCTGTCTGGGAGGATCACAGCGAGTTATCAGGCTTGTGTCCATTGTGACAAAGACCCTTGCTCAAAGATAATAAGGAGCAAGATATGCTATATTGGGCACCGCCGCTTTCTTCCCCAAAACCATCGCTGGAGAAGAAGCAAAGATTTTAATGGTGAGAATGAAACCCGTGACAAGCCAGCTGAATTCACTAAAGAAGAGCTGGAGCAGCAACTTGAAAAGGTGAAAGATGTGAGACCAGGAAAGCTGGCGAAGAAAAGAAAGCGTGAGGAAGGTCAATGTTGGGACCGGAGGTCTTGTTTGTGGGACCTGCCATACTGGGCTGATCTGAAATTAAGGCATAATCTCGATGTAATGCACATTGAGAAAAACATATGCGAGAATCTGCTAGGGACGTTTCTGAACATTGAAGGGAAGACAAAGGACATGGTTAGTTCTAGGCTTGATTTGGAGGACATGGGCATAAGAGAAGATTTGCATCTACAGCACAATGAAGATGAAGATTCATTTGAAATTCCACGAGCATGGTATACAATGAATAAAGAACAAAAGCTTGCATTCTGTGAATTCCTAAGAGCGGTGAAATTTCCAGATGGTTATGCTGCTAACCTAGCAAAGTGTGTTACTTCTGATGGATTCAAGCTTTCAGTACTGAAAACCCATGATTGTCACATCCTCCTCCAAAGGATTTTACCGGCGGGCCTCCGAGGAATCATGCACAAGGATATATATGAAGCGGTTGCTGAGCTGGGAAATTTCTTTAGAGAACTGTACTACAAAACCCTCAAGTTAACTGTCTTGGAAAGACTTGAAAAAGAAATCCCAATTATTCTTTGCAAGCTCGAGAAGATTTTCCTTCCAGCTTTCTTCACCGTGATGGTCCATTTGGCGGTGCACTTACCCAAAGAGGCAATGCTTAGAGGCCCTGTGCAATACGGTTGGATGTACCCAATCGAAAGAAGGCTTCTTACTTGTAAGCGTTATGTGCGAAACACGGCAAGACCTGAAGGTTCTATTGCTGAAGCATATGTCGTTGACGAGTGCTTGACTTTTTGCTCTAGATACTTTGGTGATGTGGAAACAAGATGGAACCAGCCGGGCAGAAATAGAGAGCGGTCTGATTCGCAAAGTGGTGATGTCTCTGTTTTCAACCATGGTGTGAACTTTCTTGGAGCCTCACAATACTTGGAGGCTGGTGATGAGTATGACAAGATGGTTTTGTTTGTGCTCAGCAATTGCGCCGAGGTTCTACCATATATCGAGTACGTTATATCTTGTTCACTCATTATATATATTTTTTTGCTTGGGTTGGCACCAGCCTAATGTTTTAATTCACATGTTTTGCTGGCATTGCAGGAAATGCAAGGAAGAGTTAAATCAGGAAGAAAGCAATATCAATGTTGATAAAAGGGTTGCCAAGGTGTTTGCTAAGTGGTTTAAAAATCATGTGAGATCTTTAGCCACATGTTTTATGTTTTCTGTGTTATTCACCCATTGTTAAATACCATTGTTTGCTAAATAGTTTATTTGTGCAGATTGGAAAGTTGCATGAGGAGAAGAAGGTCAGTGATGATCTATTTGCTTTGGCATGCTTACCGGATAAGCGAGTGAGAGTGTATTCAGCATGCATTGCTGACGGTGTCCAGTACCACACCGTTGACCGCGAGGAAAAAAGGAAGACACAGAATAGTGGAATCGTCACTGAGGGGTCACATGATGGTGAGATCATTGACTTCTATGGTCAGTTGAGAAGCATCGTAGAGTTGCAGTACAACTCTAGTGGAGGCATCCATCGCTCGGTTGTCTTATTTCGATGTGACTGGTTTGAGCTTGGTAGCAAGAAGAGGAGAGACTCTTTTGTCAAATATGATGGCCACTTCAAAAGCATCAACACTGTAAGGTGCTGGTATAAGAGTGATCCCTTTATTCTAACAACACAAGCAACAATGGTGTTTTATCTGCCAGACACTCTTTTGCACGGAAAATGGCGAGTTGTGCAAAACTTTCAGCATAGACACTTGTGGAGTGTGACTGAAACTGAAGTGGAAAAGGGCCCCGGTGATGGTGGACTAACATACCAAGATGATGACTCTACGGAAGTTCCATTGCAAGCTGATGATGACTCTATGGAAGTTCCGGTGCAAAGCAGAGTGCGAAGGGACCGGGAACGTGTGATCGTTGGTGCTGCAACAGTTGAAGGCATCAAGAAAAGAAGAAAGGTGGTTGAGGATGGACATGAAAGCGAGGATGAGGAAAACCGGACTGATCATACTATGCTGCAATATTGTAGTGATGATGAGGAAAACAGGAGTGGGCATAGAGTTCCTTGTTTTCGTATCGACGACGATGAGTAGCGAATGGACTGGCAAAGGTAAATACTATTACTTAATGTTCTTTGTTTTGGTATCTATGGGACTGGTGACCTGATGTGATCAATCTTCTCTCCAGGTAGAAAAATCCTTGAAGATTCTAGGAGCAAAATGATGATCCTGATGGTTGTAGCAAAATGATGATCCTGATGGTTGTAGCAATAGTGATGTAGTTATCCTGATTCACAGTGCTTTAAGATTCCAGCAGCAAAATTGAGATGTTATGCTTGCTGTTTTGACCTGAATTAAGATGTTATTGTAGCTGTTATGCTTGCTGTCAAAATGTTGTCTTGTAATGCAAAAGATTGCAAAATGATCATATAGAAGATTTTTTGAACATCTTTAGTTCAAGTTTTGGTCAGAATGTTGTCTTGTAGTTGTTGTGATCATTTAGTAGTTGTTGTGATCATCTTGTAATTGTTTTGGTCAGACTGTTGTCTTGTAGATGCTATTTTAACTGAATTTTGGTCAGAACTAAAGATGCTATTTTAACTGAATTTTGCTTCAACTGAACCCATTTCATTGTGAGCAAAAAAATATGCGCCAGCGGGGACTCGAACCCACGACCGTGCGCTTGTTTCACTTTGTTTCTACCACTGGGCTAGGACGAGGCTATTAGTCTTCCACTCTATGCCAACCTTTTTGAATATATCAAACTAGTCAAGTATGAAACACACACCTCACTGACAAGTGGGCCACTCGACCCACTCGCTGACAAGTGGGCCATTTTGCTATTGTACCCAAGCTACCAAAAATATGCGCGTGGCCAAAAAATATGCGCGTGGGGGGCTCGAACCCACGACCGTGTGCTTATTTCACTGTGTTTCGACCACTCGGCTAGGAAAAGGCTGTTGGTTTTGTAATCTATGCCCACTCTTTTTAATATATCAAACCAGTCACGTAGCAAACACCGAACTCGCTGATAAGTGGACCCGCTCCCTCTCTTTTCCCCACTTCTCCTCACCACTCGACCCGCTCCTCCTCTCCATCGACGGCGCCACCCACCGCTGCCGGCTCCTTCCTCTCCCACCGCCGGCCTCCCCACCGCCGCCGGCTCCTTCCTCTCCCACCGCCGCCGACTCCTTCCTCTCTCTCTCGGTATGCATCCTTCCTCTCTCTCTCCTTCCTGGTTGGATTAGTTTTCTGCTACTGGTTAGATTAGGGTTCTTACCATCGCCTAGATTGGATTAGATTAGATAGGGATTGGATTAGATTAGGGTTTGATTTGGTTAGGGTTTGATTGGGACTACATTAGATTAGATTAGGGTTGGATTATTAGGGATTGGATTATGTTTCCTCACAGATGTTCTTTAATAGATAGATGCTCCTTTCCAGCTAATATAGCATTGGAGGTGAGTTATTACTATGGCTTGCTTTAACCAGTGTTGTCCTTCATCATCCAGTGTTGTCGTTATAGAAGGGCTTCATTGTCCATTTGTACATATGAACTTCATTTGTATAGTAGTTAATTCTCTTAAGATAAGTTGTAATGCATGTTTGTCCTTGGGTGTATCTGGCATATTCTGAATATTAAGTGAAAAAGAAGCTTGTCTCTGTACACATTGTTGTTTCTTTTGCCTAGAATCATGGGCCGTGGTCTCTGAATTTTTTTTGTGGAATTCTGTATGGTTTATTTTGATGATCAAGAGATGAATGCCAAAGCATGTTGTATGCTGCTAGTTTTATCTTGAGAAACTGGAGGCATCACAAACAAATGGATGTGTTGTTGCATTGAAGCAACTAGCAAGAGGATTATATTGAGGCAGTGAGACACTAGTGTGTTCTAATTTGTTTTTCTTTTTGTAATGTTTTACCCGAGTGGCTAAGCACTGCTATGTATGTGTACAAATACAATGTGATCATGCTAAGCACTGCTATGTTGGTGCTTATGTTCTGATGTGTACAAATACAATTCTATCTAGGTGTTTGCACTGCTAAGATTTTCTTGATAAACCTGAGATGCATGAAGTATTTCCTACTATAATTTTCTTTAGTCACACTGTTGTTTTGCTGTGCTTGATAAACCTGAGACTTCTTTCTACTGTAATATTGAAACTGTTGTTTTGCTGTACACTATTGGTCCATTTATAATAGATATGGTTCTGGTCAATTTATAGTAGATATGGTTCTGGTCAATTTATATTGCTGTGTTCTGGTCAATTTATAGTAGATTTTAATGTTGTTGCTGTTGGTGGTCACCTGATGATGTTGCTGTTGATGTTGATGTGCTTGTTTTAGTGTTAGTTTACTATGCTACTGATGTTGATGTGCTTGTTTAATTTACAATGCTGCTTTTCAGATAAGTGAGATGGCTGGCTTGGAAGGTTTCGAGTTCTTCGAGATCATAATTGAGAAATCTTACAGTAGGCAGGTATGTTTATCATCACTCATTTCTTTATCATCACTCTGTTGTCTAGTGCTTGATTGCCACAATTAACCACTGCTTGACCCTCGCTGCAGAGGCTGCCTGACAAGTTTGCGAATATGCTCCCTGGCCGTGAGCCCCTCAAAGTGAAGCTGCGGGAGGCCGGCAGAGGGCTTCACAGGCTGTGGGAAGTGTTGGTGGTGTTTGATGGTGAAGGCCACATGTACCTAGGGCCCGGCTAGGAGCATTTCGCCCGCGCCCATGAGCTACAGCTCGGGTACTTCCTTGTCTTCCGCTACGACGGCGACACCATGTTCACCGTGAAGATGTTCGAAAACACCATGTGCCGCATGTACTACCAGCACGACGACGATGCCAGTAAGCTCTCTGCCTCTCTTCTTCCTGTCCTTTTGGCTTCCTCTACCTGCATGACGACAACACCATGTTCACACTTCGTTGCATTTGGCCAGGCAATGGGAGCAGCAGCGGGGATGACGAGGAGCAGAGCGGGGATGACGATGAGGAGCAGAGCGGGGATGACGAGGAGCAGCCTATTCTGGCTGACGACGAACATGCTATGGTGGTGGCTGACGACGACCCTGCTATGGTGGTGGCGGATGACGACCTTTCTATGGTGGTGGCGGACGACGACCTTGCTATGGTGGTGGCGGACGACGACCTCGCGATGGTGGTGGCGGACGACGACCTCGTGATGGTGGCGGCGCCTGCAATCCCACAGCTTGGCGACAGGACCATGCCAATTGTGGTAGAGGAGTACATCCGCGTTGGGATTCGCCACTCTGAGCGCATCAGGTTGATGAAGGAGAAGAAGGAGGAGTGAAGGTGTTAAGAAGGTGTTCAGCATGTTAGGTTTAAGCTTGTTAGTGTAATATGAACATGTCAATGTTAAGTATGTCAGGTTTAATTTTGTGCATGCCCATGGATGCTGTATGGCAGTGTCATCTAAACAAGTCATGTTTTTAACAAAAGGGTGTGTCTAGGGCACATCTAGATGTGCTCTAGTTATTGCACATCTAAGTGAGTGAATCAAGCATAAAGAGAAAAAAAAGAAAAAGGAAAATATCCACACGAATCTCGACGTAAGATCAATGCCATAGGACTTAGATGTGCAATACTTATGGCACATCTAGATGTGCTTTAGCAAAACTGAAATTCAAAAACCGTTTTTCATTTTTTGAATGCAAAAGACATGCGTTTTTCGTGAAGCGGCTACAAGGAGGGGCACCCCAAACGTCGCCATTCCATGTCTATCTCAAAGTAGACCCTATTTTACGGACGGTCGCCAAAAAGCATGCATTTCCGACCCTCGTAGCTACTCCCGGCAATTCGGACCACCTTCGGCCGATTAAACTGGAACCGGCTGGAATTTGAACTACGGGTCCTCCATAGCTTGCCCGTTATTTTCACTAAAAATGCATTTTAGCTTCACAGGTAGGCAATTCATCACAGAATCGACAACAGATTTGCACGGCTCAAACCCTAGCCACGGACGGTCGCCGCGACGAAATCGGCCGGTTTTTGAAAACACTGTAAAAATTCAAAAAAAATAAAAAAATGGGAGACCTCCGCGTCACATCATCAAATGTGGCCTACCAACTAGCAAAAATACTAAACTTGCAATACCGACGTTTTCTTGAAAAAGTGTTCTCAAAAACGACCTACCATGAACGAAGATTCATGGCTTTCAAGCCAAACTAGCAATGATATGGCCGCATCCGTTGAATAGTTTCTGATAATATGCCCAAATTGGGCGCATGCCTCCGTCCTGTGATGGCAAACAATGTTGCCAAAGCGAGGTTCCAACTTGTTTAATAAAAAAACCGTTTTTCATTTTTTGAATGCAAAAGACATGCGTTTTTCGTGAAGCGGCTACAAGGAGGGGCACCCCAAACGTCGCCATTCCATGTCTATCTCAAAGTAGACCCTATTTTACAGACGGTCGCCAAAAAGCATGCATTTCCGACCATTGTAGCTACTCCCGGCAATTCGGACCACCTTCGGCCGATTCAGCTGGAACCGGCTGGAATTTGAACTGCGGGTCCTCCATAGCTTGCTCGTTATTTTCACTAAAAATGCTTTTTAGCTTCACAGGTAGGCATTTCATCACAGAATCGACAACAGATTTGCACAGCTCAAACCCTAGCCACAGACGGTCGCCGCGACGAAATCGGCCGGTTTTTGAAAACACCGTAAAAAATTCAAAAAATCAGAAAAATGGGAGACCTCTGCGTCACATCATCAAATGTGGCCTACCAACTAGCAAAAATACTTAACTTGCAATACCGGCGTTTTCTTGAAAAAGTGTTCTCAAAAACGATCTACCATGAACGAAGATTCATGGCTTTCAAGCCAAACTAGCAATGATATGGCCGCATCCATTGAATAGTTTCTGATAATATGCCCAAATTGGGCGCATGCCTCCGTCCTGTGATGGCAAACAATGTTGCCAAAGCGAGGTTCCAACTTGTTTATCAAAAAAAACCGTTTTTCATTTTTTGAATGCAAAAGACATGCATTTTTCGTGAAGCGGCTACAAGGAGGGGCACCCCAAACATCGCCATTCCATGTCTATCTCAAAGTAGACCCTATTTTACGGACGGTCGCCAAAAAGCATGCATTTTCGACCCTCGTAGCTACTCCTGGCAATTCGGACCACCTTCGGCCGATTCAGTTGGAACCGGCTGGAATTTGAACTGCGGGTCCTCCATAGCTTGCCCGTTATTTTCACTAAAAATGCTTTTTAGCTTCACATGTAGGCATTTCATCACAGAATTGACAACAGATTTGCACGGCTCAAACCCTAGCCACGGACGGTCGCCGTGACGAAATCGGCCGGATTTTGAAAACACCGTAAAAAATTCAAAAAAAATCAAAAAAATGGGAGACCTCCGCGCCACATCATCAAATGTGGCCTACCAACTAGCAAAAATACTAAACTTGCAATACTAGTGTTTTCTTGATTTTGTATGCTTTTAACCATGATTTCTACAAAGTTTACAAAAAAACCCTATTTTTTTCTACACCCAAAGCCAAAAGGATTTCCCTCCCACACCAAAATTTTTCCTCCACCAAAATTTCCCTCTCCCAAAATTTCCCTCCAATCCCTCCACTCCCTCTCCCACTACCAGGCGGGTCCCACCACTCCCTCTCCCACTAACACGCGGGATCCCCTCCCCTCCCCTCCCAAAATTTCCCCATTCCCCTCCCCTCTCCCCGACGAACCCTAGCTTCTTCCTCCCCGAGCCGCCCCGCCGACGACCACTCCCTCCCCTGCTCCGTGCCGCCCGCCGCCCATCCTCTGCTCCGCCCAGACGAATCCCCCCTCCCCTCTCCCCACCCCGCAAACCTAGCCCCTCCTCCTCTGCTCCGCCCCGCCCCGCTCTGCTCCCCGATGACGAATCGCCGCTCCGCTCCTCTACATCGACGACGGTGGTGACAAGAGGGTAGACGCGAGCGACGACTGCGACGACAAGTACTCCCCTCGTTAGGGTTAGGATTTTCTAGTGGTTCGGTGGATCTCATGGTGCATCTTTTAGGGTTAGGATCTCATGGTGCATCTTCTAGGGTTAGGATCTCCTGATGGTTAGGGTTAGGATCTCTTGGTGGTTAGGGTTCTTCTTCATGGGGATGGGGATGGGGATGGATTCATGGGGTTAGGATTCATGGGATGATATCCTTCTTGTTCATGGGGTTAGGGCTCATGTCGTTGGTAATGTGATTTTGAGATGGGGATGGATTCATGGGGTTAGGGTTTTGTGGGGAGGTGGTTCTTTAATCTAGATTTTGTATGCTCTATTTTGGTTTTGCATCCCTGTCAATGTCGTTGCTTGATGTTTTGTGTTGTCATGTGGATGCCCTGTGGCAGCTCATCCATGGCCTTGTTTGTCATGCAGGTCATTGAGCAGCATCAGGAGGAGGAGCTCAAGCACGGCTACCACAAAAGCAGGTTTTTGTCCATCTCCATCTCCCTCTACTGCCAATCCTTGTTATGGTTTGTTAATCTTTACTTGTCAGAGTGTATTACTTCAGAGCCATTTGCTTTGTTAATCCTTGTTATGCTTTGTTAATCTGTAGTCATAGCGATTTTCTTGCTTGATGACATTGAAGTTGATGTCTGTAAGAGTTCGTTTGTAGCCATACTAATAGTTAACATGATGTAGTAGTTTTCTCTTTGGAATCCCTAGCAGGTACTAAAGTTTTGGATTATATTGCATACTCCTTTAAAATTTACTTGGCTAGTTTAGTGCCATCTCTTGAGTTAAATAAGAACCTGGAGTAAGCTATTGTGATGTAATTGTTGTGCCATTGTGTGAAGTATTGATATCCATTTGCATCTTCGTAGAAATGGCTACATGTTCTTTGAGAAATCTTCCTTTGAAGCCTTCTCCCTGTTTTGAGAAATCTTGCTGTGGCACTCTGTTATTTGTTCTTGATTATGGTCGCCACTAAATCTAAAGCTCTGTAGTTGTTGTTCCCATGCTATCTAGGGTTTGTAGGTTCCCATTCATGTTTGGTTTCTATCTTGTGAGCTCCTGCCATGCTTTGGTTTACATATAGAAAGCTTTCTGCTCACTATACTACTAGACTAGTTCATGTAGGTGTGATATATGCTCTCTGGGTTGGTCTAGTTAATTCATGGT
This sequence comes from Triticum urartu, assembly GCF_056163025.1. Classification (NCBI taxonomy): domain Eukaryota; kingdom Viridiplantae; phylum Streptophyta; class Magnoliopsida; order Poales; family Poaceae; genus Triticum; species Triticum urartu. Next base: position 641,532,759 of record NC_141879.1, on the reverse strand, counting down.
GTTCATTACTAAATGATTAAGTCCATCTGCCATTACTGTGAGCTATACTAATACTAGCATGAGACATTGCCATTCCTGCGAGCTATACTAATACTAAATGATTAAGTCCATCTGCCATTCATGGTGTACCTGATAGTGTTGTCACAGTACCAATCATATACTGTAGACCATTGTGCTATACTAATACTAGCACGAGACGTTGTCAGATTTACCACATGATGTATATGTGATCATGTGGGGACTGGGGAAGGAAAGAGAGCGCGGGGTGCGCTCTATCAGCAGTACATGCTTAATTAGGGTTTCCATCAGCAGTACTTGCTAGTATTAGTATAACTTGGAGAAGAAGCTACTTGCTTGCTTATTAATTAGGGTTTGTATCAATAGTACTTGCTTGCTTCTCTTCAATTTCCTTCATTGCTTGCTTGTTTCTATCAGTAGCACTTTGCTTGCTTGCTTGCTTGTATTAGTAGCACTTATGCACTTTGCTTACTTGCTACTAGTGTACATGCATGCTTGTTTAGTGCACTTACATGTTTTCTTAATTAATAACACTAGATCATTGTATTGTTTATCCATCAAGTTTGTTTCACATGTATTACATGTATGTGCATGATGGTCCAAATGCTTTCCTTTATTGATACAAGTGCATCATTTTACTTTATCCCTGTTGTATCTGATTGTTGTTTATTCTATTTTGCAAGCACCACCTCAAGATCATCCATGGCAAGGAGGACAAGGTCAAGCATGAGGCCAACCGTTGGTATGCAACTTGCTCCTTGTGGTTATACTGCCAGTTTCATAAAATCTGGGTCTTAATATGCTAAGTGAAATGTATTGCTGCAATCTGAATAAGCTGGCTTAATTGTGCCTGTGTGCTATTAGTCTTCCTTACCTGAATAACTAGGATTAAATGATAATAAAATTTCATAAGATATGTTTGGCTGTCTGTCCATGCATTCCAAACATTCACCTAATAGTTACGTTTCCTTTATCATGCAAAGAAGAGCCTCTCACCGAGTACGAGAAGGTTAGGGCTAGAAATATCATGAGGAACAATCGGATGTTCCAGTCCCTTGGCATCGGTGCAATAGCGTCGATGATTAGGAAAACAAATGGTGTACAAGAAGGTAGACGTGATGAGGTTCAAGAGGGTAGTGGAGTTATCAATGATGACCTAGAGTACAATCCTAAGGAGGATGAAGTTATTGATGGAGAGGAAGTGGATGATGTTGTGGTCAACAAGATTGTTAAGGTGCAAACTCTGTCTTGCTTTGAGGGTTGGGGTTCTGTTATTCTATGTTATTCCTTGTGCTCACATATTTCTCTTATGATCTAATGCTTTTTTCCGTGCTGTTTATACGAGGCGCTGAAGGAATCTAGGACGAAGAGGCCTGGTGTTAAGAAGACAGTCAGCAAGAAGAACAAGAGCTCAGAAACATCTGCTGCAATGCCTCCAGGAAGGGTGATGGCCCCAGCTCCAGGACAAAAAAAGAGGATCCTAGAACCTGATGAACCTGCCCTTGATAGAGTCACAAGGCAGAAAGCAAGGATGGCGACTGCGACGGACCATCAGGAAAGTATGTTGCGCATGGACTCTCAGACCTCGGTGAAAACGTGTGATGAGTTGCCGCCCATGGATGAAGGAACCACTCTCAGCATGGATGGAAGTGGCACTGTCTGCCTAGATGAAGCAGGAACCATCTGCATTGATGAAGCAGGCACTGTCCACACAGACCTCAGCCCTGTTGCACCTTCTATTGATAGGAACGCTATCATCAATGAAGAAGAACAGCAGCTTGTGCTTCAATCAGGCAAGTTGACCTTTGCAATGCTATCTTTTACTAGTGCATTTTCCAAATGGAACGATCATGTATGCTTTTGTCGTTTCCTGCATTTGTCGATTTCTATTCTAATTTATGAGTTCAGTTTCATTTTCAGATGCAATGACTCCCAAGACTAGACTTAGAAAGGGCAAAGGGCTAGAGAGGATCACCAAGTCGCTTGGTAGCAAGGTGCCTATCCAAATTGCCGAAGGGATGATTCGTCCAGAGAAGCCTCTGCAGGCAGCAAAGCTTGCTTCTGAGTGTGGACTTGTTGCAAAAAGCCATCTTTCGGTTCTTCCTCACTTCAAGCTATACAAAAAAATGCTAGTCTATTGGAGAACTACATTAGGAAAGTTGTTGTAAGCTACTTGTTTCATAGTTAAGGTGCTATCTATTTTCTGTTACACCTATGCATGATCACTAATATTGTTCCTACCTTGTTTGCTATCTTGGTAGGCAAATTTTGAGATGAACCCAGACTCGGAGACCATCAAGACCTCGTGCAAAGATATTCTTCAGAAATATTCAAAGAACAGACGCCATCAGATCAAGAAGAAGTATTTTGATACCGTAGCCGCAAATAAAGTCAGCATTAACTCTCTGGTGCCTGATCTAATGGATGGTGAATGGCAAGCTCTGGTGGAGATGTGGTCTACCCCAAGACACAAGGTTTGTCTCTGCTTTGTTTGATGCTTTATGTTCTGCACATGATATGCTAGTGCTAGATCATGCTGACAGTATGCTTTTTTGTAGGAAACCTGTGTGTCGAACAAGATGAATCGAGAAAAAGTCGTGTACAATCACAGAACTGGTTCCAGGCACTACACAGCACACATTTTTGCCACTGTGAGAACTCTTCTCTAGAGACCTTACCGTTTGATCCTCATTGAATAACATTTTTGATTCTTGCTGAATAGCATTTTGATTTTTGTTGAAAAACATTGCAGAAAGAAGAGCGTAAGGGTGAGGAGCTATCTGCAATTGACTTGTTTAAGGCCACCCACAACAGCAAGAAGCACGGGTTTTCGGAGCCAGTCAAGACTGCTATAGTAAGTCACTCCATGCTTTGCCCTGTTTGATTCACAGCCAGCTTTGATGCTTTGATGATTTGATGTTGTTTGATTCGGAGCCAGTCAAGAACACACGCTATGTTCCATGCTTTGATGTTGTTTGATAGTTCAACAAAGATATCAGAACTTGCTGTAGCTATTTGATGCATTTTTTATGATATGATGAAATTTGATCTGAATGTTAGTTTGATGATCGGCTCACTCGGGAAGCCATCTTATATAGAACCACCATTCTAGGCTTAATGAAGTGATCATATTGTTCCAATTGCATGTCTCCAGGTCACTAGTCATCATCTTCTTGTATAGATTTTGTGTGCTGGTTTGGTTACTTCAAATAATCCATTTGTGTGCTGGTTTGGTTTCTCTTGCTTGGTTTGGTTTGCAAAATGTGAAATAGATCTCCCACTAATGCCTATCATTTTCCTCCATATGCTAGCTTGAGATGGAAAAAATGAAGGACGCGCCGGTACCAGAAGGTGAAGAGCCAAAGTCTGCTGTTGAAATTGTTGAACAAGTCCTCAAGACCGAAGTCAAGCAAAGCACATTCCTTAGGAATGTTGGGCTCTAGTCATCTAGGAACAACTCCCGCAAAGCAACAACTGAAGTTGCTGCTCATGTTCGTGACCTTGAGCAGAAGCTGGAGAGGTCTAAGCTTCAAGCTGAAGTGATGCAAGAAGAATTGGCGGCAATCAAGATGAAGGCGGAAGAATCTGAAGCTGCACGCGACAAGGAACTTGAGCTGCTGCGCAAGAAGTCTCAAGAGCAGGAAGAGCAGTTAGCCCACTGGATGGCTCTCTTTGGAGCTAAGGCAGTTTGATGGCTGTGCAGTTTGTCTTTGAGCTGCTAAGGTAGTTGCATTGCTGCCTAGTTTGATGGCTGTGAACCTCTTTGTCTTTGAGCATTTTGTTGCATTGCTGCCTAGTTTGAACCTGTGAAGTTATGTGAACCTATGAAGTTATGTGATCTAGTGAACCTGTGAAGTTATGTGAACCTGTGAAGTTATGTGATCTTGTGAACCTCTGTTTATTTTCTGTGAAGTTATGTGGATCACTTGCGCACCTGGGCCTTGCTGTTTGAACCTGGGCTTGTGGATCACTTGTGCACCTGGGCCTTTCTGTTTATAGTTATGCAAAATAAGAACCTGGGCTCTAAAAAGCCCGAGGCCCAAACAAGATTTAGACTAAAAAGGCTTGGGCCTAACAAAAGAAATGACTGTAAGAAAAAAATTTACAAAAGGCTGCATAACACAAAATAAAAAGGCCAAGGCCCAAATTCGAACTAGACTAAAAAGGCTGTGCCCCAAAACAATAGTGGAATATAAAAAAAATTCATCAGAAAAAGGCTCCATTCCCAAAAAATAAAAGGCCAAATTATTGGGCCAGGCCCATGCAGATAAGCAAAATAAAGGGGAAAAAATTAAATGGGCTGAATTATTGGGCTTGGCCCATCAAGACGGCTGAAATGGACCGGGCTGATTCTATTTTACGACCTTTTCATTTGGTCGTAAGTCTGCCACGTCAGCTTGCCACGGTGGATCTGACGTGGTGTGGTCGGATTGCTAGTGACCAAAACAGTTGGTCGTTAAATCTACGACATTTTTTGGTCATAAATGTTTGCGACCATTCCAGAAGAAAGGTTGCTATAGTCAGTTTATGACGGCCAGCTTTTGACCTTATGTTTTTGGTTACAAAAAGGTCACAAATGGAAATTTGTGACCATTCAGTGACCAATAGTGGTGGTCACAAGTTGACATATTTCTTGTAGTGTTATCGGGTTTTGTGTTGACTTCATTCCTGGCCTTAAGAAGATAGGTCTCCCTAAATCGCGGTATGAGGGGAGACTGACTGGAAAAGGCACTCTTGGAAGAGACTCAATAATATGCAGGGACGAATATTCTTGGTCTCAAGCACACTACACAGTTCTACAGAACTCTACCTTGGTGACCCCGTATGTCGATGAACACAAGAACAGTCTGCGCTCCAAACACCCGGAGCAGTGCGACGACTGGATTACATGTGAACACATCAGGACTTTCAGCAGTTGGTTGGAAACACGTCTCAGAGGTGACAACACTGTTTGTGATGAGCTGTACTTGTTGTCCAGGGGACCATCTTTGACTGTATTGATTTACAAAGGATACGAGATAAATGGGAATACATTTTACACGATCGCCCAAGATCAAAAGAGCACCAACCAAAACAGCGGTGTCCGCTTTGATGCAGTAACCGAGAGCGGAAAGGACACATATTATGGTTACATAGTGGACATATGGGAACTTGACTACGGACCTGATTTTAAGGTCCATTTGTTTAAGTCCAAATGGGTCAATCTGTTAGGCGGCGGGGTACAGGTAGACCCACAGTACGGAATGACAACAGTGGATCTGAAAAATCTTGGGTACACTGACGAACCGTTCGTCCTAGCCAATGATGTGGCACAGGTTATCTATGTGAAGGACATGTCTACCAAACCGAGAAAAAGAAAAGATAAGGAAGCGAATACATCATACGATGAGCCAAAGCGCCACATAGTTCTTTCAGGAAAAAATGACAACCTGGGAGTGGACGGCAAGACAGACATGTCTGAAGATTATGAAAAGTTTCATGAAATTCTTCCCTTCAATGTCAAGGCTGACCCAAGCATCCTGATAAACAATGAAGATTATCCATGGTTACGGCGCAATAAGCAAATGACACAAGCGAAGAAAAAGTGAAGACTTTCTCCCGCAACTATTATGATGATACCATGCCAACTTTGTAACACACGAACATGCTACCATTGCCCGTTTTGTACATGCACATGCTATTTGGGTGAAATTATGATACCATGCCAACTTTCAACTTTTTCAGAGTTCATTTGAAATGCTTTCATGTCTTATGGTTCGGCCCTCGTAATACCATGACCATTAGTCCCTGGCCCATGCCAACTTTCAACTTTCTAAAACTAATGGCACTAATAGAAAGTTTATAATTTTGCTCCTCGCCCCTGGCCCATGACCATTAGTCCCGGTTTCTGCCACAAACCGGGACTAAAGGGTTGGTCCTCGTTGCGGGCAGAGTTTAGTCCCATCTCGCCAACCGAAGGGGGCTCACACCGGTTTATAAGCCCTTCCCTCTCTGCCTTGTTGAGCTCCTCTCAAAGTGAAAATAGATGCCCTAATAGAGAAAAGTTTAACCTAAATTCATAGTGAATTTCTCTGAAATTCATAGAAATTAACTAGGAATTTAGGTTGAATTTTCTCTATAAGCGCATCTATTCTCATTTTTTAGTAAGTTAATCACAAACTTGTGATTCAAACAATTTTCAAAGAATTCAAATTTTAACTATTCAAATTTGAAAACTAATGGCACTAACAGAAAGTTTATAATTTTGCTAACCTAAAAGCAAACAGAATTAAAAATTAAAGCAAAAAACAAAAGAAAATAAATAATGCAGAAAACAAAACAAAAAAACTGGAAAAAATAGCAACAATAAGTATTTTGTTGTAAGTAGAAACAAAATAAAATAAATAAAGCAACAGAAAGTTTATAATTTTGCTGACCTAAAAGCAAAAAGAATTAAAAAATAAAGCAAAAAACAAAAGAAAATAAATAATACAGAAAACAAAACAAAAAAATGGAAAAAAATGAAAATAGCAACAATAAGTATTTTGTTGTAAGTAGAAACAAAATAAAATAAATAAAGCAACAAAAAAACAAAAAAGTGTATACAAATTTGAAAACTAATGGCACTAAAACTAAAAGCAAAAAACAAAAGAAAATAAATAATGCAGAAAACAAAACAAAAAAACTGGAAAAAATTAAATATAGCAACAATAAGTATTTTGTTGTAAGTAGAAACAAAAAAAAGTGCCACCTACTAGGCACCCACGGCCTGAATACGACTAGAAACCCTACCATGGGCCAGGATTCAGGCCCGCAGGAGGCCTAGTAGGCCCACAGGCACACATTGCATGGTTAGGCCCGAAAGCCCGCTTTAGAGAGGAGCTCGAGAGGGAAGGCGCACCGCACCTTATAAACAGGTGCGGCTCCCTCTCAACTAGCGAGGTCAGACTAAACATTTGTGCGTGGGGCAGCACAAGGCCTTTGGTCCCGATTGGTGGCGCAAACCGGGACTAAAGGGGGGCATTGGTCACAGTTCGTGGCACCAACCGTGACCAATGCCCCCCTTTAGTCCCGGTTGGTGCCACCAACCGGGACCAAAGGCCTCTTTTCCGGCGGCCTTTGGTCCCGGTTGGTGGCACCAACTGGGACTAAAGGGGGGCATTGGTCACGGTTGGTGCCACGAACCGTGACCAATGCGCCGTCTATATAAGCAAGACTTGTGAAAAATTTCGTTCAGTTCTTCCATCGCGCCCCGACGACGCCGCCAGGCTGCCCCTCTGCGCCTCGCCGTCGCCGTCGTCACCCTGCCTCCGACGCCGCCCCGCGCCGCCCCGACGCCGTCGCCACCCCGCGCCGCCCCGACGCCGTCGCAGTCTCTCCGCGCCGCCCCGTCGCCGTCGCCTCCCCGCGTCGCGCCCCGATGCCGTCGCCGCCCCGCCTCTGCCTCGCCGTCGCCTCTGCCTCGCCGCGCCCAAGCTGCCCCGCGCCGCCGTCGCCTCTGCCTCACTATGGTCTGGGTCGGCGCCGGCCCCCTCTTCCCCCTTTTTTTTGCAAACACATATATGTTTTTTTCCTGCAGATTATATGTATATATATGAGTGTATGTATGAGTATATGTATGTGCTGAAAAGATAGATTTTTAGAAAAAAATACTGTTTTTTTGTTGATGATATGATGATGTTTTTTTTCATATAGGCATTTTTTCATATATGTATTAATTTTTTTAACTTGTTAGTAGATATCGATTTTAGGTTAGTGCATTTTATCACTGATTTTAGGTTAGTTGATCGATTTAGTGCATTTTATGTTTGTTGCATTTTATGTTTGTTGCATTTTAGGTTAGTGCATTTGCTAAGTGATATTAAGAAAGGAAGGAAAAGAAGGATAGGAAAGAAGAAAATAAGAAGAGGAAAGAAAGAACAAGAGGAGAGGAAGAAAAGGAGAAATAAATAAGAAGAAGAAAAAACAAGAAAAAGAAGAGGAGAAGAAGAAAGGAATAGTGGAGAAGAAGAGAAAATAGAATATTCTATTTTCTCTTCTTCTTCACTATTCCTTTCTTCTTCTCCTCTTTTTTTTCTTCTTTTTTTTCTTCGATCTTCTCCTCTAGCTATTCCTTTCTTCGAGGGTTCTATAGGGTCGAGGGATCGAGGGTCGAGGGTTCCAGGGTCCTCTAGGGGTCGAGGGTTCCAGGGTCGTCGAGGGTTCGAGGGGTCGAGGATTGCCGAGGGGTCGAGAGAGGTTTCCTAGTGTCAAAGTATTGAAGAAATCCATGGCTTCATCATTAGCCGGAAGTAACCAGGGCATGACGAAGTCCTCCAAAGTTATTTTGGAATGGTGTCCCGGATAGGATAATTTGCTTTTTGTATGAATTTCAGCAAAGGCCTTCCAAATAACGATATTTGGAAGGTTCTTGCTGAACTTTGTACCAAAAAGCGAATTATCTTATCTGGGACTCCATTCCAAAATAACTTTCGAGAGCTTCGTACCATCATGCACCTGTTACTTTCGCCTAATGATGAAGACATGGTTTTGTTGAATCCTTTGACACTAGGCAACCTCCCGACCCCTCGGCGATCCTCTCGAACATGAGAGGAAGAAGAGGATAAAAAAAGAAGAGGAAGAAAAAAAGAGGAGAAGAAAGAATAGAGGAGTTCTTCTTCTTCTCTTCTTCTCTTTTTTTCTTCTTCTTCTTCCTCTTTATTTTATCGGAAACGAGGGTCGTCGAGGGTCAGGGTCGCCGAACGGTAGAGGAAACCCTAAATAGCAAGTATCGTGGGTGTGAGATACATGTGGCCGTCGGTGTCGGACACTACATCCACGTCCCACAAGTGGCGCGGGCTTCGACGCCCACGTCACTTGTGGGACGTGGATGTAGTGTCCGACACCGACGGCCACATGTATCTCACACCCACGATACTTGCTATTTAGGGTTTCCTCTATCGCTCGATGACCCTCGACGACCCTCATTCCCGATAAAAAAAAGAGGAAGAAGAAGAAAAAAAGAGGAGAAGAAAGAATAGAGGAGTTCTTACTCCTCTATTCTTTCTTCTCCTCTTTTTTTTCTTCTTCCTCTTCTTTTTTTATCCTTGAAGCGTTGTCGAGGCCACCCCAAACCCTAGAGAAGCAGCGTCGAGGCCACCCCAAACCCTAGAGAAGCAGCGTCGAGGCCACCCCAAACCCTAGAGAAGCAGCGTCGAGGCCACTAATTAATATTAGTTCTACGTTTTTGCCACTAATATCTCCATCTGTCATGTTTGAATAATAATTGCCATGTTGTCAATATTTGTAGAAACTATGGACACCGCCCGAGACGAAGTACAAGAAGAGTTGTTGGGGGACATAATCGCACGAGGAAGTGATGCCATCTGCTCGTTGTTTCTCAACGACACCGATGGTCTGGAAGCAGCTGGCTATGATTATGATGGCTCCGGTGACCTAATGCCGGTGCAAGAAGGAGACCGTGAGGACGGCTCCAGTGACCCAATGCCGGTGCAAGGAGACCATGATGACGTCTCCCGTGACCGAACCGAGTCCGGCCAGGTATATATATTAGTTAAGCTTCTGCTAACTAGCTAATTGATGCATTCATTGTTTTGGTATGTACACATATTAATTATGTCTTTGTTCTTTTTTCTAGCCCTCCGGATCAAGCACAACTTCGGTAAAGAGACGAGGCCCGAAGAAAAAGTTGAGCTCGGATGAAAAGTTTGAGATCATAGCAATCGCGCCCGATGGCCAACCGATTGAACCCCTCCGGACAAAGAGCGCATTTGTTGCTCAGTGCGGGGTTTTGGTTAGGGACAAGATCCCGATCAGCATCCAGCAATGGTTTAAGCCGGCTACAGAAGACCCTGAGGTGTCTTATGTCAATGATATGCAGAAAAATGATCTTTGGACTGAGCTGAAGTCAAATTTCACCCTACCGCCAGAGGATAATCCAGAGAATCCAGTTAAAGAGCAATTAATCAAGTCTTTTGCTCTTAAGAGGATGGCAGAACTATTCAGGACGTGGAAGAAAGAGCTGAATAAGTTTGTCAAAAATAATGAGACACCAGAATTCAAGGGCAAATATGAGAAGATCAGAGATCACTGGCCCGCATTTGTGGCCCACAAGACATCAGAAAAGAGTAAGAAGATGTCGGCGACAAACAAGAAAAATGCTGCGAAGAAGAAGCATCACCATCGCACGGGGTCAGGTGGCTACCTCGTAGCCCGGCCTAAGTGGGCCAAGACTGAGAATGATCTGGTTGATAAAGGGATCGAACCAGAGACAATTAACTGGCCAGACCGTTGCCGGACTTGGTTCTTCAGGGCTGGCGGAACCTTGGACCCTGTAACAGGGAAGTGCATTTGGACGAACGATCAAATGGACATACCAGTCAGGAAGCTTCAGCACTATATCGAAGTAGCGCAGCAATGGACATTCTTTCCAGACAGAGAGAACGACGAGCTCACAATGGCCCTCGGGAATCCTGAGCACCCTGGACGGACACAAGGCACGCCAGGCTCCATTCCGTCGAAGGTTGGGTTTCCGGACGCAGGCGGTTACAAATCCCATGAGAGGAGGAAAAAAGTGCAGCAGACCCAAATGCAGGCGCTGCAAGCAAGGGTACAAGCGATAGAGGAACGAGAAGCAAATCGCAGCAAACGTACTGCCGAAGCTTCCCCCGAAGCTACCCCGCCATCTCAGCGGAGAAGCAGCGTGGCTTCCACCGAGCTGCTTCAGCCGGAGCATGCCTTGACGGCTCCTGCCAGCTATCCCGTGGATGCTATCACGGAGTCTCAAAATTGCCACCTTATGACACAATGGATGAATTTGAAGGTCAAGGCGGCTGTTGGCTCTGTTTATCCTACTGAACCCGGCGCAACTTTTCACTGCCGGCCGATTCCAGAAGGATATGCTAGGGTGATGGTGGATGAAATAACGGAGGGATTTGAGGACCTCCAGCTTGACCACCCTACCGGTGAAGGGGAGACTAGGCCGGGGTCTGCTCTGAAGACTCCATGCCTATGGCGGAAGGAGCTCATCAACCTTCCGAACTGGACGCCTCCGCCTCCTCCTCCTCCTCCGGCAAGTCAGGGCACTCCGCCTCCTCCACCGCCTCCTCCTCCGGCGAGTCAGGGCACTCCGCCTCCTCCACCGCCTCCTCCTCCGGCGAGTGATGATCAGGGCACTCGACCGGCTCCTTCTCCAGCGCGTGGCGGCACTCCGCCTCCTTCTCTGCCTGCGTCGACGCGCCCGAGCAGCCAGCCTCCTCCTTCTCCGCCTCGTCAGCAAGGGCGGAAGAGACCTGCCACCGCTCCGGCTGCTCCGGCGCGTCGTAGTCCTTCTCCTCCGCCTCGTAAGCAAGTAAAGAAGACAACCGCTCCGTCTGCTCGGCCGGCGTCTAGCAGTACAGCTAGAGGCGGGAGGACATACGGATTCGGTCCTTCTCTGAAGACTCCAGAGAAGTTACCATACGAGAGGACCCCGGAGGAGAACGCCGAGATCGCACGAACCGAAGTGGATGACTGGTTTCAAGGGTTGAAAGCAAAGAGACATCCACTTCCGGAGGAGAAGGTAGATCCGGTGAAAGAGAAGCGCACTCTGGCTGCCCTGACAAAACCACCCAAGTCTCCGCCGAAAGGAAACTATGAGCGCATTATTGGAAAGGAATTTGCCGAAGCGGAGCGGTCGGGAAGTACTGTCAGTGATCAAAGGCTGAAAGAACGACGAGCTGGGAAACAAATTGCCCAGCTCGGCGAACAAGCGAAGCAATCGTGCCCCCCGCTCAAGGTGCCTAGCGACAACGTCGCTAAAGATCCGAGGATGGTGCCCGGTTATAGCAATCTTGCCGATTACCTGCCCGACGATGTACATTATGAACCCATGGAGGTGCAGATACAAAGATACGAGTACGGGAAGCCTCTCGTCAAAGATGAAAGATCTCTATCAACGATGATGCGAAGATTGCATGATTGGTACTTGAAAATCTGCAGAGACTCTGGGGGAGGAGTGCTTTGTATGTGAAAGTTAAAAAGGAGCGTGACCTCGTTGGAATTGAACTGTTGCCTGTTCCATTTGAGGAGTTCTTTCAGTTTTTCAATCAATTGGCCCTCGATAAAACAACGGTCGCCTGCTACTGTCTATAAGTAGTACTACTTCTGTCATTAAGTCTCTCTATATAGCTCAGCTCTTTCATTGCATGTATTTATAATCATCCTCACTATATTATGCAGATTGAAGATCGCCGAATTGAAGAAAAGACAAGTCGGTGATATTTGGTTCATTAACACATATCTCATAGATGCAACTCAGATTAAATTTCATGCCGCGGCTACCGAGGCCAACTTGCTACGATCGTTGGTAATAAATGAAAACAAAGATATAATACTCTTTCCTTACAACTTCAAGTGAGTGTTACTGTCTTGTGCGTATTCGGTTTCCCTTATATATTAGTCAAGGTTATAGTAATGTAATTGATGAGTTATGCATGCGTGTGCAGTTTCCACTATATTCTCCTAGAGATTAAGCTTGAGCAGGGACTAGTAACCGTCTTAGAATCAAGATGAAAAGATCCCCAGGACTATGCAGACATGACTCAAATACTCGAGAAGTAAGTTAAATCGATCATTATCCACCATATCAGCAACTTTGTTCATTTCCTGATATATCAAGTAATTGTTTTCTTTGTCCGGCAGGGTTTGGAGAAAATTCACCAGAAAAGCTTCGGGACTGCCGAAGGAGCTGCAATTTAGACACCCGAAAGTAAGTACTATAGTAGCATGTTCCGCGCATCTACTAGTGATTCAAGCGCTAGTTTCATCAATACCATTTGGCATTCTTGCTTATCAGTTTGATTGACCCTATTTCTTGTAAAGTGGTTGTGGCAGGAATAAGGGAATGATTTCTGTGGATACTACGTTTGCGAGTCCATCCGCCACACGACCTGTGAGCGGGGCTACACTGACGAACAATATGAAGTACGTAAATAACAACATTCACAATTTTATTTTATTACCATCATTTGTGTTGAGTTTCATTCATTCATATATATATGTATTGACCCCCTTCTTTAAATTAGATGTTTCGGAAGCGGGATGAACTCCTAGCACCAGCTCGCATGCGAGCAATTCAAGAGGAATTGGCGGCATTCTTTCTTGACCACGTGATCGCTGAAGACGGAGAATACTATGTGGACCCTGAGTCGGTATGATTATATTTATAAGAGATAATTATTGTATATGTGTAGCTGGTAGTGTCGGATAGATATACGAGAACTTGTTGTTCGACCAATCTCTCGGAGAAGGAGAGGTGGTCGATATCACTTCTCTCTGTATGCATATATGTTCATGACGATCTTCTGTTTCCTTCGTTTGCTTACTAGCTAGCTAGCGTGTCTAGTCCTCTCTATACGTATGTATAGTACGTAGCGTCGACCAAGCACGGACATAAGAGAGGACACTTCTCTCTATTAATTATAGCTAGGTAACACAATATATGAAACACCTAAATTAACCCCCCAAAACCCCCCAAACCCCCCTCCTTTCAAAAAAACAAAAACCCCAGCCACAGAAATGCTGACGCGTGGATGCTTATTGGTCCCGGTTGGTGCCACCAACCGGGACCAAAGGGTCTCCTACCTGGGCTCCGCGCACAGGCCACGTGGAGGCCCATCTGTCCCGGTTCTGGATTGAACCGAGACTAAAGGGACAGGGCATTAGTACCGACCCTTTAGTCCCGGTTCCAGAACCGGGACAAAAGGCCCTTACGAACCGGGACAATAGGCCCTTTTTCTACCAGTGGGCATGGTGCTGCTGCCACGCCGTCTGCTCGCGGTGGAGGTAGCTCAGCCCCCTTTCTGCGTGGCATTTTCTTCTTTGGCCTGGCAAGTCTGACGCAGTCGCGGACTCCTCGCGTCGCCCGACGGTTCTTTTCCTTCTGGTCTAGGCGCGGTGGCGGCCCCCTGGTCCTGCCTGTGCGAGCTCATCCCCGCGTGGGATCTCGTCGATGGAGTGCCAGCTCGCCGGATCTGGCCGGCTTCGGTCGAATCTGGCCGGCTTTGGCTGGTTCTGGTTGTTTGCGTCCGTGGAGCTTCTGCCGTAGCTGGGAGCTCCATTCTCCGGCGTAGGGGTGCTCGTGCGGTGGTGGTGGGTGCCAAATGTTGGATCTGGCTCGTCTGTTTTGGCAGATAGATGGCGAGGGCGAAGGTGGCTCTGGTGCGGCGGTGTCATGTTCGTTGCGTCAGAGGTGTGCGGGCCAATGGAATGTTGTGTGGGAGTGTTGGTCGTGCTGCTCCAGGCGAAAGCCTCGCCGGCAACTGCCGGCCGGCGGCGGCGGCGCCCGTGGGTGTCGCTATCCTTCTTGGAAGCGCTGTCGCGGATTTTTGCGCTTCCAACGCTCTTTGGTCAAGATTTGCGAGCGAAAGTCACGATCGTGTGAAGGATCGGGCGGTGGTGTCATCTTCGACGTCGTTTTCCCTCTTTGGCGCGCCGTCTTCGAAGATCTTGGCCTCTTTTGTACTTCCTGCAGGTTGGACGTGCGCGGAATCACGGTTGGCCGGTGGGCAACCAATGATGTGAGTGGTTAGGGTTGTGACTTGTGTGGAAACAACGATGTTGGCATGCAAAGCTGGCTCGCGGCTTGTCCTTCTGATGTCGAGGTCCAGTGCGCCAATGGGTGTGCCTATGCTGGCTTCTGGCCGTGACAGAGAAGTCTGAGCTGCGTGTGATGTCTCTGCAGCAACTATGACTCCATGAGGGCGGTTTTCAGCGGACGATGCGCTGGATTAGATCGGTGTGACGCTGCGACTTTCTCCTATGTAGCTCTTCAACAAAATCAGAGCTGCCTTGTCATTGACGCTTCGGTCAACTGTTTGGCATTTGTTTGTGGCCAGGTCGGCTATGTGCCCCCCTTGTGGGGTTGTGTATGGGTTTTCGCTTGGTTTTCCTCTAATTAACCTGGCAAATCTCTCCTTCTTAATCAATAAAAATAGCAAATCTTTTGCCTCGTTTAAAAAAAAGTGGTAATGGCATCTCCAACGCGTTCCTAACATTGACATATTATTTGTCTTATGAATTTATCCGTATCAGTCCACAAAGATGGATACGGAAGCTGATGATCCAATCACATCCTCTAAAAGCTGCCCAAGTCTGACTATCGTTCATTTTAAATGCATAGCAATATGAGCAATAGTGCGGTATTCATAGCACCCAATCACAAGCAAAAAGAGATGGATGCTTACAGTTTCTACATACACCCGATCACAAAAGAACCTGACAGTCCATGCAAAAAATGATATTTTTGCCCTCCTATACCTGCTGTCTGACCCTCTTCACTGACTCTGCCACCGCTTCCTCCTCACAATCCACCTCTTTCTGGGACGTCTACCTCGCGGCTGCCAAAAGCTTCAACATTTTAACATGGACGAAGCACACGATCATCACCGCGTCGAGATCCAAGTCGTCAACTCCTCATCGTCAACATCCTCTGAAGCGGTCGCGAGCTCAACCTTCTTCTCTTCGAATTTGGTCTTCTCCTCTTCGAGGTTGATCTTCTTCTCAGTCGCCGCCATCAACATGTTAAACCTCTCCACATTCTTTTCTCCCTACACATCATAGCGCGTGGCTTATGCCTCCTTCTTCGCCAAGATGTTCTCAGACCTCCCCGTCATCTTGACTGGCGCCCCTTTCCGCTTCAACTTTTGGCGCAGAAATAATTGGAGCGGAGAGGGTGGGGAAGTGCGGGTTTTAGCGCCGAAACAATACGGACTGCTTATAACAATGCACGGCCGGAGGTCCGGACTCCCGCAATGCCACCTTCGTTTGCTACCGATTTGCTAGGAAACGGACAGGCAGATGCGGTCGCGGACAAATACTAGACCATGTTAATGACAAATTGTGTCCGGATAGTTTGGACCAATAAATTGTGTGCATTTTGAGGGTCCGGCGTCGAAGAAGCAGGACTTTTTTTAGCGAATCAAGAGCTTTCATTAATTAACCAGCGGGCTTACAATCTTTCTGCAGACAGGAAATTATAAAAGTAGGTACAAAATTGATCAAAGACACCTCCTTCTATTTGCTCACGCCTGCTTGGCACAAAGATGTGCCCCTTCATTAGCCTCCCGACCAATGAAGTTCAATTTGAAGAGGTCCAAATTGCCAGTGAGCTCTTCAATCTCCTGGCGAATCATTGCTATTTCCGAACGTCCCGATTCCTCCAAAGCTTGACTACTTCACTTGCATCAGTTTCCACCATGACATTCCTGAGACCAAGTTCAGACACTAGCTTTAATCCATCCTTATTAACAGCAAGAGCCTCCATGATCAAAGCATTAGCAGCTTGAGCATACCAACCAGTTTATCCTCTGATTAAAACGCCAGCGTGGTTACGCAATATCAGACCCGCTCGCTCACCTGACGTCTCTAGAAGACATGCATCCACTTTCAGTTTCAGCCTTCCCACTGGAGGTGGTTGCCATTTGTCCGGTTTCTTGACATCATGTCTAATATTTTTACCACTCACCACAACAAGATCATTCACAATATCAGTTGTCCATTTCACCGACTGTGTCACTGTTCGGACCACACTGCCCAAGCACCACACAATATGATCACTGCATCATGTGAAGAAACTTTCTCACTGTCTATAATATCCATTGCCCAAGAATTCTAATGAAGCTCTGGAATCTTAACTGAAGTAGCTGCCTTTAGTTCTTGACAAAAAAGATGCGCCCAGGTGCATTCAAATAATGCATGCATGATGGTTTCATCCCGACCTCATGAATGGCAGAACGAGATCCTATCAATATGTCTTTCCTTCAGTCTAGCACGGCAGGGAATAAAACCTTTTATCACACGCCACCAGACGAACCTTAGGAGGCACATTCATTCTCCATAGTTTCTTCCAGAAGGATTGTTCAGCTCCTCTTGAACCAATAAAATGATTAACTGTCGAGTTCGCTGCTAGGAGGGCCCTGTAAGCTGATCGTACAGAGAAATTAGAATGCCTCTCCAGGTTCGACGCCCAAATATCCTCAGCTAGCCTTCCTTTTGGAATTTTCATAATAGCCTGAGCATCAATGGGAACAAAATTTGCTTCCAGAACCTCTTCATTCCAACCTCCTGTTACATGATCCAGTAGTTCTTCCACCCTTATGACAGTAGCATTAGCTATCCGAACAACTGGCTTAAGCCCATGGTTAGAACTTAGATGGGATCCATGGGTCCTCCCAAATCCTTGTACTTGCTCCATAACTAATCCGTTTAATTATACACGTACTATGCAATTCATCCATAGAAGAATTCAAGATTACATAATTGATGCCATTGCCAGCATAGAAACAACAAGCGTAAGAATTCCAAAGATTCCTCTAGCTACAACCTGTCGAACGTCGTTGCCGTTGCCGCCGGCACTGCTCGCCCTGGCCACGTCTGAGTCAATCTCGCCGTCAGTCTTCTGCCCCTCCTTGTGGTCGTTATTGTCTTTCTCCTCCGTGTGGAGAGACGGCGGAGAGAGAGCGAAACCCTGGAACTCGACGACTGCCGCATCGACGTCCACGTCGGTGTCGGCGTCAGCGTCATCGTGGGCGGCGTAGCCGTCTTCCATACGTACCACGTAAAAGCAAAACTCCTTGTCCAGCTCCACCGGCGTCTGCAGCTTCACGCAGGGGTTCTCCGCCGACAGCGTCCCGAGCATGAGGTTCCGCGTGCCGATCTCGACGCAGGCGGCCACGACGCTCTGGCCGCCCGCTGCTCTCCCCGGGCGGACGAGGACGACGTCGGTGACGAAGAGGCGCTGGTCGGTGCTCCTAGGTGCTAGCGTCTCCTCCTCGCCGCACTTGAGCCGCGAAAACAAGGGATGTCGTTGTAACCGCTGCCCCTCCGTGTCCATGTCCAGCCTTGATCGATCCATCGGCAGAGTTGCGTACTAGCTTTCCTGATCGTGGCTTTGTGCCTCTGTGCATCGAAGCCTCTGCTAATATACATGGGACTTCGATTCCGGTTGCCCGTCAGCATACTCCGGCCCCACCAAACCAAATCAAACTGGGATTCGTACTCGGAGCAGCAGCAGCCGCGTACATACGTCCCGGCGTACACATCTATTTTACTCTTTTTTGTACGTTCTTACACCCTACAATATATATGCTGACCTATATACAACGTGCACTACTGAAATCAGGAGATGCATCAAAAGTGTAATATCACATAGGCCACCAATTGCTGAACCGGCAAGGGGACGACTAATAGCTTCTGGTATAATGACTGGCCTGGTAAGGGCAGATTCCTTCACTGTTTCCTTACCTGTTGACCTTTGCAAAGAACAAAGAATGCACTGTCGCCTCCCAGTTTAGTGCCGAACATGGGTGGAGCATCCAACTTTATCCAAACCTTTCCACCATGGCTACACACGAGCATCAATCCCTTATGGAATGGCTGCAAGAGGTTGAGCTAGATGAAAATGGTGCTGACCACAGGGTTATATCTATCTATGCTACAGATGCAACAACGGCATACTTCTACAAACTTCTCACTTTCGGAGGGGTTAAATGGCCGTACGCAGATTATGAGTGTGTTTGGTGCAGATTATGAGTGTGTTTGGTTTGTGACCTCGTCTCTGTGCCAGGAAAAAATAGATGTTTGACCTGGACCTGAAAAGCTAATGAATTTCATTTCATCTTCGGTACAACCCCTTATACACTTCAACTGCCCAGATTAGAAGATACCCCTTCGTAAAGAAGGGCGGGATGGAAAATCCAGTGCGCGGGGCGTATCGCGCCGTACGTGGCCCGTGTGGTCGTACGATGCGTTGTACGCCCGTACGTGCCCCGGTACGCCTTGTCAAAACGGTGGGTGGCCCCCGCGCGCACTTAACCCTAGTCGCCGCCCGCCGCCCTAATTACTTGGGCGCGGACTACGGAGAAGCCATGACGCCGCCGCAGCGAGGAGTCACATCGAAACGCCATAGCTGGGCGCGGCGCAGCGACGAGTCGCATCACCGCCCAAGCTGGGCGTGGCGCAGCGAGGAGTCGCATCGACCGCCGTACCTGGGCGCATAGATCCGCGTACGACGTTGATTCACGCGCTTTGACCGCCTGCGTACGCCGACCTCTAGCTTGCGCATGCCACCGGGGGCGCCATTAATCGCCGCGACCTGCCCCGCCCTGCCGAGGTCGCTATAAAAGCCGACCAGGGCGCCGTCACTCGCAGCACCCTCGCCTTCCCCCTCGCCTTCATCGCTCCTCTAGCTCGCGCCTCCCTCTCCCTCTCTCGCCGGCGATGGCGCGCCCCAACTTGACGCTGGAGGAGGCGGAGGAGCTTGCCCACTTCACCATCCCGGCCGCGCCCGACGTGCGGCTGCCGTCGGGGTGGCGGCTGAGCGTTGACGGGGTGCCGGTGCCTGAGGTTGGCATCAACCTTTTCGCTGCGCCGTCGGCCTCTATCGCGTGCGGCAGTCGCCGGAGGAGCTTGAGGACCCCCACTACGCCCCCAATAACCCCAGCTGGGCGGATCGGCTCACCGACGACGGCGAGCAGCGCCTCCACGCCTACGCCGGCACGCAGCCGCCCATCAAGCTCAACCGTACTCGGCGGCCCCAGCTTTGGGATGGGCGCATTTTCGAGGAGGTCATCACCCCGTACCGCGCACAGGCGGCCGCCGACACCCTCCCCGCCCCGACGAGCGCCGGCTACGAGTTGTTCCGTCGCGGTGTGGTGCAGTCCACCCGCGTGGTCCTCGGCGCGCGTGCTCACCATGCTGGCACAGGCGGTGACCGCAGCGGCCGCGGCTCTGTCCACCTCGGTAGTTGCTATCGCTATTCTGTGGCGGCAGGAGGAGCGCGGGACGGCGCAGGGTCCAGCCGTGCCCCTCCGCCCAAGCCAGAGTAGGAGCCATAACCGCCTCTGGTGGCGGAGTACAGGCGTCTGGCGGCGGAGGCCAGCGACCCGAATGACATGCCGGGGTACCTGACGGCGATCCGTGTGTCGGATGATAACCCACAAGTATAGGGGATCGCAACAGTTTACGAGGGTAGAGTATTCAACTCAAATTTATTGGTTCGACACAAGGGGAGCCAAATAATATTCTCAAGTATTAGCAGTTGAGTTGTCAATTTAACCACACCTGGATAACTTAATATTTGCAGCAAAGTGTTTAGTAGCAAAGTAATATGATAGTAGTGGTAACGATAGCAAAAGGTAACTGTATCAAAAGTAATATTTTTGGGTTTTGTAGTGATTGTAACAATAGCAACGGAATAGTAAATAAGCGAAGAACAATATATGGAAAAGCTCGTAGGCATTGGATCGGTGATGGAGAATTATACCGGATGCGATCGATCATGTAACAGTCATAACCTAGGTTGACACAGAACTAGCTCCGGTTCATCAATGTAATGTAGGCATGTATTCCGAATATATTCATACGTGCTTATGGAAAAGAACATGTATGACATCTTTTGTCCTACCCTCCCGTGGCAGCGGGGTCCTATTGGAAACTAAGGGATATTAAGGCCTCCTTTTAATAGAGTACCGGACCAAAGCATTAACACATAGTGAATACATGGACTCCTCAAACTACGGTCCTCACCGGGAGTGGTCCCGATTATTGTCACTTCGGGGTTGCCAGATCATAACACATAGTAGGTGACTATAGGCTTGCAAGATAGGATCAAGAACTCTCATATATTCATGAAAACATAATAGGTTGAGATCTGAAATCATTGCACTCGGGCCCTAGTGACAAGCATTAAGCATAGCAAAGTCATAGCAACATCAATCTCAGAATATAGTGGATACTAGGGATCAAACCCTAACAAAACTAACTCAATTACATGATAAATCCCATCCAACCCATCACCGTCCAGCAAGCCTACGATGGAATTACTCACGCACGACGGTGAGCATCATGAAATTGGTGATGGAGAAAGGTTGATGATGACCATGGCGACGGATTCCCCTCTCCGGAGCCCCGAACAGACTCCAGATCAGCCTTCCCGAGAGAGTTTAGGGCTTGGCGGTGGCTTCGTATCGTAAAACGCAATGAATCATTCTCCCTGATTTTTTCTCTCCCCAAAAGTGAATATATGGAATCAAGGTTGAGGTCGGTGGAGCATCAGGGGGCGCACCCCCCGCCCTCGTGGACAGGTAGTGGGCCCCCTGACGTGGATCTTTCTTCCAGTATTTTTTATATATTCCAAAATAATTCTCCGTTGATTTTTCAGGTCATTCCGAGAACTTTTATTTCTTCACAAAAATAACACCATGGCAATTCTGCTGAAAACAGCATCACTCCGGGTTAGTTCCATTCAAATCATGCAAGTTAGAGTCCAAAATAAGGGTAAAAGTGTTTGGAAAAGTAGATACGACGGGGATGTATCATCGGAGAACACGCCTGTGCCGCCACCCTTGTTGCAGGAGTACATGCAGCTCGCCCCGGCCGCCAGGCACCCAGAGGACCCGCCGGATTTCCCCGGGTACCATGCCGTGGTGGCGGACTCGATGGCGTCGCCCGTGGTGCCCGTCGACAGCAGCGGCTGCGACGACGACGACAGGGACGAGCTACTGTTCAACGAGGAGGACTTCGATTGCGTCAAGGACGAGTAGTTTAGGGGTTTTTTCGTTTTCGGAATGTTGTTAGTTAAGTTAAATTATTTTCGTAATGTCGTTTAGTTAAGTTTAAGTTCTAGTATTATGTAAAATATTTCTATTAACTAGAATGAAATATCGCTTGTTTGAATGGATGTTGTTCAATAACTGTTTAAATTTTCAAATTAAAATAAAAAATTTAATTTTAAATGGAATATGTGAAAAACAACAAAAAGACATTAAAGATTACATAAAAATAAAAGTTGAAAATTACAAAAGTAAATAAAGAAGCAAAACCAAATAAATAAATAAATAAAATTGGAAAAAAAATAAAAGACATAAATAAAAGATCGCCGGCCCGGTGCCTAGTGAGGCGTAGTAGGCCGATCCTGACCAGGCCAAGGGCGAAAGGGAAGGCTTTTCGACCCCCCAAGACCCACAAGCCCAACTTGGCGGCGATGAGAGAGTAGGCGAGGGGGCCTTTTATTAGAAGGGATATGGCGGATTGGGCGGCGCCTGCTATTTAAGCATGTGAGGGCGAGCTTTGCTAGGCGAGGTGGGACTAAAGTTAGATTTCGGTCGGCGATGCGCATACATAGGCGCCATTTGGGCCGCTTGTCTCGGACCGTCCAGATGGGCTGAAAGCGGGCATTTGCTGCCACCCAACGGTAACTTTTTTTTTACTTTCAAAAATAAAATGTAACAAATATTCGAGTGCATACAATTTTGTTTGAATTGTTTTATTTGGTTTTAAAAACATATTAAAATGGAACTATTCCTAACTCATAGTGATAAAGTAAATCAATTACATGGCGTTAGCATTTCATACAATAAAAAGACAACCATAAGGCTCCTGTCAGTTGCCGATAACTTACAAAACATGATCATCTCATACAATAACGTTTATCACTAAGCTTGGGGATGCCCGAGTGGCATCCCCTCTTTCTTCTAACAACCATCGGTATTTTACTTGGAGCTATATTTTTATTCGTCACATATCATGAGTTTTGCTTGGAGCGTCTTGTATGATATGAGTCTTTTCTTATTTTTCATTTTATTTTAAGTCATCTATCCTTGCTGGACACACCTATTTGAGAGAGCCAAAATTTGCTATGACTTGTCAGAATTGTTCTCTATGCTTCACTTAAATCTTTTTGAGCTATGGAATTGCTCTAGTACTTCACTTATATCCTTTTGAGCACAATGTGCTTTAGTATTTTTGAAGAAATGCTCTCATGCTTCACTTAGATTTATTCGAGAGTTAGTAAAAAATTTAGGAAATTATATCTTGCTTCACTTAAATTATTTTGAGAGAAGAATTGTTTTATGCTCATGTTCTTGACTTAGATTTGTTTGAGCTATCAAAAGCAACATATTAAATTAGTCCCAAAGTGATAGATATTCAAGAGGGATATAATAAAAACTTTCATGATGATCATTAGACAAAATAAACTTGATTCCTTGTAATAGTTTTGTGATGTGTTGATATAATATGTTAGTCATGATGATGAGTAATTATGCTCTAATAAGAATATTGGTGTTAAGGTTTGTGATTCCCTATGCATGCACGAAAGTCAATAGTAATGCAATGAAAGTACATCCTACTTGTGGTGCATTATTCGGTGTTAGTTATGACTAATGCTCACTTATGAGATTTTTCATTCCTTGGTTGGATGCTTCTCAATGTTTCGCTAGCCTTCATTTGCACTGAGTATGATCACTACTTTTGCATGCAAAATCCTTAAACCTAGTTTTGCCAAACGAGTCCACTATACCTACCTATATGCGGTATTATTTTGCTGTTCTAAGCAAATTTGTATGTGCCATCTCTAATTTTTAAAATAAATTTCTCTTTTGTGTGCTCATACCACTCATGAAACGGCAGGGGGTGGCTGATATATTTCCATGCTAGATGTGTTATTCTCAAGATGAGTGTTTATTCACTTGTTATTGCACAAGAGTATGGCAAAGGTATTGGGGATGCCCAGTCCCGAAATGGAAAATTAATTTACTATATGTTGTCAAATAATAAATTCCTTGGAAACTGTTGGTATGGAAGGCACCCGTGGATATTGCTAGCCATGGAAAGCGAAAGTATGGTGGAAAAAGGAATAAACTTTATTTTCTGTTTGGGAACCGCCTATGAAATATCTAACATGGAAAGTATTGGGAAATACTCGATCGTTTTCGTTGATAGGAAAAGCATGCCACCCAAAATGTATTTATCTCTATCTTTTTTGCTTTGAGCTCTGACACCTCTACAAATTCCTACTTCCCTCTGCGAAGGGCCTCTCTTTTACTTTATGCAATTTTTATTTTTATTTGAGTCTCCATCTTCTCTAATAAAGCACCAACTAAGGGGCACTATGATCGTACTTGAGCATTGGGTGTAGCTAATATGCGAGTGTGTTTCATGAATGGATCAATGATTGAGCATGATGGGCTAGGGATAACTTGCTTTAGTGTTTATATTTATTTTGAAAGACATGGTTGCTTGTTGATATGCTTGAGTATTGAAATCTTCATGTCAAAACTAGACTATTGCCTTGAATCATATAAAAGTCCAAATGTCCATACTACAAAGAAAATAATATTTGATGAACATGTTAGGCAGCATTCCACATCAAAAAAAATCGATTTTTATCATTTACCTACTCGAGGACCAGCAAAAATTAAGCTTGGGGATGCTGATACGTCTCAAACGTATCTATAATTTTTGATCGTTCCATGCTGTTATATTATCATTCTTGGATGTTTTACAATCATTTTATAGCAACTTTATATCATTTTTTTGGACTAATCTATTGACATAGTGCCCAGTGCCAGTTGTTGTTTTTTACTTCGCAGAAAATCAATACCAAACGGAGTCCAAACGCAGTGAAAATTTTTGGAGATTTTTTCTTGACCAAAAGACACAAGATGGGACGAAGAAGTACCATAGGGGTGCCTCGAGGGGGCACAGGCCACCAAGGCACGCCTGGGGGCTCGGGCGCGCCCAGGTGGGTTATGCGCACTTCGGTGGCCTCCCACACCGCCTCTTTGCTCTATAAATACCCCAATATACCAGAAACCCTAGGGGAGTTGACAAAAATCAATTCCAGCCACCGCAAGTTCCAAAAACCACAGATCCAATATAGACACCATCATAGAGGGGTTCATCATGCTCATTGGTGCTTGTTCGATGATGCGTGAGTAGTTCATTGTAGAACTACAGGTCCGTAGGCTGTACCTAGATGGCTTACTCTCTCTCTCTCTCTCTCTGTCTCTCTCTCTCTCTCTCTCTGTCTCTCTCTCTCTCTCTCTCTTGATTCTCAATACAATGGTCTCTTTGAGATCTATTTGATATAACTCTTTTTGTGGTGTGTTTGTTGGGATCCGATGAACTTTGAGTTTATGATCAGATCCATGTCTTTATCCATGAAAGTTATTTGAGTCTTTTGATCTCTTATATGCATGATTACTTATAGCCTTGTATTTCTTCTTTGAATATTTGGTTTAGTTAGGCCAACTAGATCAAATTTTCATGCCATGGGAAGAGGTGCTTTGTGATGGGTTCGATCTTACGGTGCTTGATCCCAGTGACAGAAGGGGAACTGGCACGTATGTATCGTTTCTATTAAGGATAACAAGATGGGGTCTATTTCTACATAAATAGATCTTGTCTACATTATGTCATCGTTCTTGTTGCATTGCTTCGTTTCTCCATGAACTTAATACACTAGATGCATGCTGGATAGCGGTCGATGTGTGGAGTAATAGTAGTAGATGCAGGCAGGAGTCGGTCTACTAATCTTGGACGTGATGCTTATATAATGATCATTGCCTGGATATCGTCATGATTATTTGAAGTTTTATCAATTGCCCAACAATAATTTGTTTACCCATCGTATGCTATTTTTCTCGAGAGAAGCCACTTGTGAAATCTACGGCCCTCGGGTCTCTTCTTCATTATATTTGCCTTTGAGATCTACTTTTATTCGCTTTTATTTTCAGATCTATTTATACAAAAACCCAAAAATACCTTGCTGCACTTTATTTTGTTTTGCATTTATTCATGATCTATTTGTCCAATCTATCACATTTTTATCCCGTCAATTCAACAATTTTTGGCACCGTACCTGAAAGGGATTGACAACCCCGGCCCTTTAACACATCCGATTGCAAATATTTGTTCTTTGTGTGCATGTAACATTTATGTAGTGTTGCATGGTTCTCCTACTGGTTCGATAACCTTAGTCTCATCACTGAGGGAAATACCTACCGTCGCTGTGCTGCACCATCCCTTCCTCTTTGGGGAAATACAGACGTAGTTCAAGCCACATGAGAGTATCACCGCCCACAACTCTTTGTTTTATACTCATGCATATCATCTACACATAGACCTGGCTCATGATGCTACTTTTGGGAATCGTTGCATGGAAAACAAAAAAATTCTACACACACGCGACGATCTATCCATGGAAATGCATAGCAACGAGGGGGAGAGTGTGTCTACGTACCCTCGTAGACCATAAGCGGAAGTGTTTCACAGCGCGGTTGGTGTAGTCGAACTTCTTCTCATGTCAACCGATCAAGTATCAAACGCACGGCACCTTCACGTTCTACACACATTCAGCTCGGTGACGTCCCTCGCCTTCTTGATCCAGCAAGACGTCAAGGTAGTAGATGAGTTCCATTAGCACGAAGGTGTGGTGACGGTGATGGTGAAGTAATTTCCGCAGGGCTTCACCTAAGCACTACGAAAATATGACCAGGGTGTAAACGGTGGAGGGGGGTGCCGCACACGGCTACCAATTGATCTGGTGTGTGCTAGGCGCCCCCCTGCAACATATACATAGGTGGGAGGGAGGGAGGAGCATCCATCAGAGGTGCCCAAGTAGGAGGAATCCTACTTGGAGTCCCTCCCAAGGCGCCCCCTGCCATATATAACCGAGGGGGAGGAAACAGGGGGGAAAGGAAAGGAAGTGGCAATCCTAATCCACACTTTCCTTTCCCTTGCCCTCTTTCCTTCTCCTCCTACGCCGGCCCATATGGTGGGTGCACCAGCCCCTTGTGGCTGGTGTGTTTCCCCTCTTGGCCCATAAGGCCCATATCTTTTGATGGGGGCACCCGGAACCCCTTCCGATGACCCGATAAGTACCCGGTACCCCCCGAAACACTTCCGTTGTCCGAATACCATTGTCCTATATATATCAATCTTTACCTCTCCACCATTTCAAGACTCGTCATGTCTGTGATCTCATCTGGGACTCCGAACAACATTCGGTCACCTAATCACATAACTCATATAATACTATATCGTCACGGAACATTAAGCGTGCGGACCCTACAGGTTCGAGAACTATTCAGAATGACCAGGACACCTCTCCGGTCAATAACCAATAGCGGAACCTGGATGCCCATATTGGCTCCTACATATTCTACGCAAATATTTATCGGTCGAACCGTTATGACAACATACGTCATTCCCTTTGTCCATTGGTATGTTACTTGCCCGAGATTCGATCATCGGTATCTTCATACCTAGTTCATTCTCGTTACCGGCAAGTCTCTTTACTCATTCCGTAATACATCACCTAGTGACCAACTCCTTAGTCATTTTCTTGCAATCTTATGATGTGTATTACCAAGAGGGCCCAAAGAAACCTCTCAGATACTCAGAGTGACAAATCGTAATCTCGATCTGTACCAACCCAACAAACACCTTTGGAGATACCTGTAGAGCATATTTATGATCACCACGTTACATTGTGACGTTTGATAGCACACAAGGCATTCCTCCGGTATCCGGGAGTTGCATAATTTCATAGTCGAAGGAGTATGTATTTGTCATGAAGAAAGCAATAGCGATAAACTGAAGGCTCAATATGCTAAGCTAACGGATGGGTCTTTTCCATCACATCATTCTCCTAATGATGTGATCCTGTTATCAAATGACAACACATACATGTCTATGGTTAGGAAATCTTAACCATCTTTGATCAACGAGCTAGTCTAGTAGAGGCTTACTAGGGACACTGTATTTGTTTATGTATTCACACATGTATTTAGGTTTCCGATCAATACAATTCTAGCATGAATAACAAAACCTTTATCATGAATAAGGAAATAGAAAATAACAACTTTATTATTGCCTCTAGGGCATATTTCCTTGAAATTCATCATCTTTTCAGGAAGGGTCACGTATCGAAGCCTTTTGGCAAGTCCACATACTCAACCATCATATGGTATTCTATGATTGCTAACACTCACCGCATACACACGAGCAAAAAGTTCCAACCAAACACATAGAAAGATAGGGGCTTATAGTTTCACCACCTGATGTCGCTTGAAGCTACGTCGGTTTTTTCCCCAAAGAGGAAGGGATGATGCAGCACAGCGGCGGTAGGTATTTCCCTCAGAAATGAAACCAAGGTTATCGAACCAGTAGGACAACCAAGCAACACAACATAAACAACCCCTGCACACAAATAACAACACCTCGCAACCCAACGTGTTAAAGGGGTTGTCAATCCCTTCCGGGTAATGGCGCCAAAAATGGCATGTGGATGGGAGAAAGCTGTTAATATTGATAGATCGAATGCCAAATAAAATAAATTGCAGCAAGGTATTTTTGTAGTTTTGGTTTAATAGATCTGAAAATAAAAGGCAAATAAAATAGATCGTGAAGGCAAATATATGCAAAAGAAGACCCAGGGGTCGTAGGTTTCACTAGTGGCTTCTCTCGAGAAAAATAGCAAATGGTGGGTGAACAAGTTACTGTTGGGCAATAGATAGAACCTCAAATAATTATGATGATATCCAGGAAATGATCATTACATAGGCATCACGTACAAGATTAGTAGACCGACTCCTGCCTGCATCTACTACTATAACTCCACACATCGACCGCTGTCCAGCATGCATCTAGTGTATTAAGTTCATGGAAAAACTGAGTAATGCAGTAAGAACGATGACATGATGTAGACAAGATCCGTTTATCTATATGGCGGTAGATATAGATCTCGTCTTTTTATCCTTAGCTGTCACTGGGATCGAGCACCGTAAGATCGAACCCACTACCGAGCACCTCTTCCCATTGCAAGATAAATATATCAAGTTGGCCAAAAAAACCCAAACATCAGAGAAGAAATACGAGGCTATAAGAGATCATGCATAAAAGAGATCAAAGAAACTCAAATACTTTCATGGATATAAAAAGATAGATCTGATCATAAAATCAAAGTTCATCGATCCTAACAAACACACCGCAAAAGAGTTACATCATATGGATCTCCAAGAGACCATTGTATTGAGAATCAAGAGAGAGAGAGATAGATGAAGCCATCTAGCTACTAACCACGGACCTGAAGGTCTACAAAGAACTACTCACGCATCATCGGAGAGGCACCAATGGAAGTGGTGAACCCCTCCGTGATGGTGTCTAGATTGGATCTCGTGGTTCTGGACTCTGCGGCAGCTGGATGAATATTTTGTCGACTCTCCTAGGGTTTCAGGAATATTGGGGTATTTATATAGCAAAGAGGCGGTCCCGGGGGCACCCGAGGTGGGCACAACCCACCAGGGCGCGCCTGGGCCTCCCGGTGCGCCCTGATGGGTTGTCCCCTCCTCGGGACTCCCCCCAGGTGCAACCAGGGCCCAATATCTTCCATCGGGTCCATAAAAAAATTGACAAGGAGTGATGTTCATCATGTCATATCATATTCTTTTCTTTATAGCATGGACATTTGGAATTTTATGTGATTCAAAGCAATAGTCTAATTTTGACATAATAATTTATATACTCGAGCATATCAACAAGCAACCACATCTTTCATAATATCAACGCTAAAATAAGCTATCCCTAGCCCATCATGCTCAAACATTGATCCATTAATGAAACACACGCGAATATTAACTACACCCAATACTTAAGCACGATCATATTGCCTCCTAGTTGGTGCTTTTATAAGAGAAGATGGAGACTCAAAATAAAAATTGCACAAAGTAAAAGAAAGGCCCTTCACAGAGGGAAGTAGGGATTTGTAGAGGTGCCAGAGCTCAAAGCGAAAAATTTGAGATAAAAACATTTTGGGAGGTGTATCCATCCCACCAACGAAAACGGCTTAAGAGTTCCCAATACTTTCCATGCATAGATATATCATAGGCGGTTCCCAAATAGAAAATAAAGTTTATTCCTTTTCCACCATAACTTTCACTTTCCATGGCTAACCATATCCACGGGTGCCCTCCATACCAACCCTTTCCAAGGAATTTATTATTTGACAATATAAAAAAAATTCATTTGTTTTTGCATTTCGGGACTGGGCATCCCTAATACCTTTGCCTTACTCTCATGCAATGACAAGTGAATAAACACTCATCTTGAGAATAAAACATCTAGCATGGAAAATATTAGCCACCCCTCACTGCTCCACGAGCGAAACAAACACACAAAAGAAAAGTTTGTTTTGAAAATTAGAGATGGCATGATAACACACAAGTATAGGGGATCAATTGTAGCCTCTTTCGATAAGTAAGAGTGTCGAACCCAACGAGGAGCTAAAGGTAGAACAAATATTCCCTCAAGTTCTATCGACCACCGATACAACTCTACGCACGCTTGATGTTCGCTTTACCTAGAACAAGTATGAAACTAGAAGTACTTTGTAGGTGTTTTTGGATAGGTTTGCAAGATAATAAAGATTACGTAAATAAAAAATAGGGGGTGTTTAGATTAAGAAACAATAAAGTAAATATAGAGAGTGTGGAAAAGTGGTGGTAGGAGTTGCGAAATTGTCCCTTAAGCAATTGACTACTTTACTAGACCGATGGCAAGTATTATGTGGGAGAGGCCACTGCTAGCATGTCATCCCTTACTTGGAATTCTATGCACTTATGATTGGAACTATTAGCAAGCATCCGCAACTACTAATGTTCATTAAGGTAAAACCCAACCATAGCATTAAGATATATTGGTCCCCCTTCAATCCCGTATGCATCAATTTCTATGCTAGGTTGAAGCTTCTGTCACTCTTTCCCTCCAATACATGGTCCTATCAACATACAACTAACCCTAAGGTGTGATCCACGCGCGCGCTCATATGATGGGCACCAAAGGACAACAACATAACCACAAGCAAATTAAATAAATCATAGTACTTCATCAACCACCGATAGGATAACGAAAATCTACTCAGACATCATAGGATGGTAACACATCATTGGATAATAATATGAGGCATAAAGCACCATGTTCACGTAGAGGGTACAGCGGGTTGCGGGAGAGTAGACCGCTGTAGATAGAGGGGGGAAGGTGATAGAGATGTTGGTGAAGATGGCGGAGGTGTTGGTGAAGATCGCGATGATGATGATGATGCCACGGCGGCGTTCTGGCACCACCGGAGGAGAGGGGGAGAGGGGGCCCCTTCTTCCTCTGCTTCCTTGACCTCCTCCCTAGATGGGAGAAGGGTTTCCCCTTTGGTCCTTGGCCTCCATGGCATGGGAGGGGCGAGAGCCCCTCCGAGATTGGATCTATCTCTCTGTTTCTCTCTGGTTCTGCATTCTGTTCTGGCTCTGTTTCACCGTTTCGTATATATATGGAGATCCATAACTCCGATTGGCCTGAAACCTTCGCCGTGATTTTTTTTTCTAAATATTAGCTTTCTTGCGGCAAAAGAAGAGCGTCAGCCGCCTTACGGTGGGCTCACGAGGGTAGGGGGCGTGCCCTAGGGGGGTGCCCCCTGCCTCGTGACCACCTCGGGCACTGGTTCGCGTTGATTTTCCTTCTGAATTTTCCATATTTTCCAAAAATAAGCTCCGTCCGTTTTTATCCCGTTTGGACTCCGTTTGATATGGATATTCTGCAAAACCAAAAACATGCAACAGACAGTAACTGGCACTGGGCACTGGATCAATATGTTAGTCCCAAGAATAATATAAAAAGTTGCCAAAAAGTATATGAAAGTTGAATAATATTGGCATGGAACAATCAAAAATTATAGATATGAAGGAGACGTATCAGCATCCCCAAGCTTAATTCCTGCTCGTCCTCGAGTAGGTAAATGATAAAAAAAGATAATTTTTGATGTGGAATGCTACCTAGCATAATCTTGATCACATATCTAATCATGGCATGAATATTAAGATACGAGTGATTCAAAGCAATAGTCTACCATTTGACATAAAAACAATAATACTTCAAGCCTACTAATAAAGCAATCATGTCTTTTCAAAATAACATGGCCAAAGAAAGTTCATCCCTACAAAATCATATAGTCTGGCTATGCTCTATCTTCACCACACAAAGCATTCACATCATGCACAACCCCGATGACAAGCCAAGCAATTGTTTCATACTTTGACGTTTCTCAAACATTTTCAACTTTCACGCAATACATGAGCGTGAGCCATGGACATAGCACTATAGGCAGAATAGAATATGATGGTGGGGGTTATGTGGAGAAGACAAAAAAGGAGAAAGTCTCACATCAACTAGGTGTATCAACGGGCTATGGAGATGCCCATTAATAGATATCAATGTGAGGAGTAG
Source organism: Triticum urartu (assembly GCF_056163025.1). Taxonomy (NCBI): domain Eukaryota; kingdom Viridiplantae; phylum Streptophyta; class Magnoliopsida; order Poales; family Poaceae; genus Triticum; species Triticum urartu. The sequence continues at coordinate 641,500,668 of NC_141879.1, read as the reverse complement.
GGATTTCCATGCAACGGATGCACTAGAGCTATAAGTATATGAAAGCTCAAACTGAAACTAAGTGGGTGTGCATCCAACTTGCTTGCTCATGAAGACCTAGGGCATTTGAGGAAGCCCATCGTTGGAATATACAAGCCAAGTTCTATAATGAAAATTCCTACTAGTATATGAAAGTGATAACTCAAGAGACTCTCTATATGAAGAACATGGTGCTACTTTGAAGCACAAGCGTGGTAAAAGGATAGTAACATTGCCCCTTCTCTCTTTTTCTCTCATTTTTTTGTTTTATTTTGTTTTCTTTTTTTTGGGCCTTCTCTTTTTTTGGCCTTTCTCCTTTTTTATATTTTTTTAATTTTTTTCGTCCGGAGTCTCATCCCGACTTGTGGGGGAATCATAGTCTCCATCATCCTTTCCTCACTGGGGCAATGTCTTAATAATGATGATCATCACACTTTTATTTACTTACAACTCAATATTACAATTCGATATCTAGAACAAAGATATGACTCTATATGAATGCCTTCGGCGGTGTATCGGGATGTGCAATGATCTAGCGTAGCAATGACATCAAAAAACGGACAAGCCATGAAAACATCATGCTAGCTATCTTACGATCATGCAAAGCAATATGATAATGAATGCTCAAGTCATGTATATGATGATGATGAAAGTTGCATGGCAATATATCTCGGAATGGCTATGGAAATGCCATGATAGGTAGGTATGGTGGCTGTTTTGAGGAAGGCATATTGTGGGTTTATGGTACCGGCGAAAGTTGCGCGGTACTAGTGAGGCTAGCAATGATGGAAGGGTGAGAGTGCGTATAATCCATGGACTCAACATTAGTCATAAAGAACTCACATACTTATTGCAAAAATCTATTAGTCATCAAAACAAAGTACTACGCGCATGCTCCTAGGGGGATAGATTGGTAGGAAAAGACCATCGCTCGTCCCCGACCGCCACTCATAAGGAAGACAATCAATAAACACCTCATGCTCCGACTTCGTTACATAACGGTTCACCATACGTGCATGCTACGGGACTTGCAAACCTCAACACAAGTATTTCTCAATTTCACAATTACTCGACTAGCATGACTCTAACATCACCATCTTTATATCGCAAAACTATTGCAAGGAATCAAACATATCATATTCGGTGATCTACAAGTTTTATGTAGGATTTTATGACTAACCATGTGAATGACCAGTTCCTGTCATCTCTCTAAATAGATATAAGTGAAGCAAGAGAGTTTAATTCTTTCTACAAAAGATATGCCCACGCTCTAACAAATATAAGTGAAGCAAAAGAGCATTCTACAAATGGTGGTTGTCTAAGTGAAGTGAAACAGGCAATCCAAACTTCAAATGATATAAGTGAAGCACATGAAGCATTCTATAAAGCCATACTCAAAAGATATAAGTGAAGTGCAATGAGAATTCTATAAATCAAGCAAAGACTATCTCATACCAGAATGGTGCATAAAAAGAAAAAGAAAAACCTAAATGCAAAAGACGCTCCAAGACTTGCACATATCGCATGAACGAAACGAATCCGAAAACATACCGATATTTGTTGAAGAAAGAGGGGACGCCTCCCCAGCATCCCCAACCTTAGATGCTTGAGTCTCCTTGAATATTTACTTGGGGTGCCTCGGGCATCCCCAAGATTGAGCTCTTGCCTCTCTTCCTTCTTCTCACATCGAAACCTTCTCAATTATCGAACACTTCATCCACACAAAACTTCAACAGAAAACTCGGTAAGATCCGTTAGTATAATAAAGCAAATCACCACTCTAAGTACTGTTGCAAACCAATTCATATTTTGTTTTTGCATTGTGTCTACTGTAATATAACTTTTTCATGGCTTAATCCACTGATATAAATTGATAGTTTCATCAAAACAAGCAAACTATGCATCAAAAACAGAATCTGTCTAAAACAGAACAGTCTGTAATAATCTGAACATTCACCATACTTCTGGTACTTGAAAAATTCTACCAAAATTAGGAAAAATAAACAATTTTTATAGGAAGACATTGCAAAAAGAATCATAACCATTTGACGTTTCAGAAAAAAATGTAAAATCGCGCACTACAGTCAAAGTTTCTGTCCTGCACCGTACAAACCATCAAGCAAATGTAAACATCCTAAAGGCAAACCTTGGCACATTATTTTTATAATACAATGGAATTGTACAAGGGGATAATTATTTTTGTTGAAAAGTTTCTGTAATCAAGATTCACAAAGTCGCCGTGAGCATGAACAAAGTTCAAGGAGCTCTCCCACTTCAACAGTGCTTGTCTTTCTCACTTTCACTTTCCTTTTTGAAAAGTTTTGGGTTCCCCTATTTATTTTTGTTGTTTTTAAACTATATGAAAGCACTCAACAGAGATAAATGACTCTCTAAAACTTCCGGGTTGTCTCCCTGGCAGCGCTTTCTTTAAAGCTATTAAGCTAGGCATATAGTGCTCAAGTAGTGAATCCACCCGGATCCCAAGGTATATCAAAGCCAATTTTAATTAACAATGATTTATAATTTAGTAGTGAGCACAAAGCAACATATATCAAGCAATGACGAAGTCTAACTCTCTTCCTATGCATCGGCATGTCATAAAAGAACAATTCATGCACACCTAGTAAAGGCCAATGCATAGTATAAACAGTTTCTTGCAATTTTATCATGTTGGAAACATAGAGAGGTGGAGATATAGTTCCTCTCTCATAATAATTGCAAGTAGGAGCAGCAAGCACATGCATATTATATTTATCGAAATCATCATGTGCAATGGTAAAAGGCAACCCATCAATATAATCCTTAATAAGTGCAAACTTCTCTGATATAGTATAATCGGGAGAATTCAAAAAGATAATAGGACTATCATGCATGGGTGCAATAGCAACAATTTCATGTTTAACATAAGGAACTATAGCAAGTTCATCCCCATAAGCATAATTCATATTGGCATCTTGGCCATAAGCATAGCAAGCATCATCAAAAAGGGATATTTCAAAAGAATCATAGGGATCATAATAGTCATCATAGCAATCATCCTTCGGTAAGCATGAAGGGGAATTAAACAATGTATGAGTTGAAGAGTTACTCTCATTAGAAGGTGGGCACGGGTGATCAATCCGCTCTTCCTCCTTTTGTTCTTCGCTCTCCTCCTCATCTTTTTCATCCAATGAGCTCAGAGTTTCATCAATTTCTTCTTCCATAGACTCCTGTAAAATATTAGTCTCTTCTTGGACAGCGGAGTATTCCTCAATATATAGTTTAACATAAGCATTAGAAGCATAATTATCATAGCAATATTTAAATATGGCAAAATTTTCAGATTTGTGAAGAGTAGCATCATACTTTTCAATCAAAGAAGCAATTTCAAAAGCACCCTTAAAAGCATCAAATTCTTCAATTTGTTGAACATCATAGTAATTATAAACACCCTTAGCATACGAAGATATGAGTCCATTATCACTAAACTCACATTGATAGGGAAGGTGTTTATTAGGGTTTTCAGAACAACAAGTAAAATCATATATTTCACATAAATTCCAATCATAGCATTGCAAACGTTCAATTTGACCCCATAATAGTTTCCCTTTTTCAGATATACGGTGTCGCACATAACAAGCATGGTCATCTAAAGATTTGCCCTCAACTAAGCTAGTTGGGGTTTCAGCATGAGCACATAGGGATCGAAGATGATCCAAGTAATAAGCTTCAGCAGTGTGATAGATTTTGATTGGTTCTTCAACCATTGGTTCAGTAGGTACAAGTAATTTTTTTGGTATTTTGCATTCCCTACCCATAACTGAAGATAGGAAACAACTAAGAACAGCAAATAAAAATTACTTAGTGATAAAGCAAACAAGCACACACGAGAATATTCACCCCACGCTATTGCTCCCCGGCAACGAGTATAGGGGATCAATTGTAGCCTCTTTCGATAAGTAAGAGTGTCGAACCCAATGAGGAGCTAAAGGTAGAACAAATATTCCCTCAAGTTCTATCGACCACCGATACAACTCTACGCACGCTTGACATTCGCTTTACCTAGAACAAGTATGAAACTAGAAGTACTTTGTAGGTGTTGTTGGATAGGTTTGCAAGATAATAAAGATTACGTAAGTAAAAAGTAGGGGCTGTTTAGAATAAGAAACAATAAAGTAAATATAGCGAGTGTGGAAAAGTGGTGGTAGGAGTTGTGAAATTGTCCCTTAAGCAATTGACTACTTTACTAGACCGATAGCAAGTATTATGTGGGAGAGGCCACTGCTAGCATGTCATCCCTTACTTGGAATTCTATGCACTTATGATTGGAACTATTAGCAAGCATCCACAACTACTAATGTTCATTAAGGTAAAACCCAACCATAGCACTAAGATATATTGGTCCCCCTTCAATCCCGTATGCATCAGTTTCTATGCTAGGTTGAAGCTTCTGTCACTCTTGCCCTCCAATACATACTCCTATCAACATACAACTAACCCTATGGTGTGATCCACGCGCGCGCTCATATGATGGGAACCAAAGGACAGCAACATAACCAAAAGCAAATTAAATCAATCATAGTAATTCGTCAACCACCCATAGGACAACGAAAATCTACTCAGACATCATAGGATGGCAACACATCATTGAATAATAATATGAAGCATAAAGCACCATGTTCAAGTAGAGGGTACAGCGGGTTGCGGGAGAGTGGACCACTGTAGATAGAGGGGGGAAGGTTATGGAGATGTTGGTGAAGATGGCGGAGGTGTTGGTGAAGATCGCGGTGATGATGATTGTCCGTGTCAAAACCGGCGGATCTCGGGTAGGGGGTCCCGAACTGTGCGTCAAGGCCGGATGGTAACAGGAGGCAGGGGACACGATGTTTTACCCAGGTTCGTGCCCTCTTGATGGAGATAAAACCCTACGTCCTGCTTGATTAATATTGATGATATGTGTAGTACAAGAGTAGATCTACGACGAGATTAGAGAGGCTAAACCCTAGAAGCTAGCCTATGGTATGATTGTATGTTGTGATTGTTGTCCTATGGACTAAAACCCTTCGGTTTATATAGACATCGGAGAGGGTTAGGGTTACACAAGGTCGGTAACAACGGAGGAGATATCCATATCCGTATTGCCTAGCTTGCCTTCCACGCCAAGTAGAGTCCCATCCAGACACGAGACGAAGTCTTCAATCTTGTATCTTCATAGTCTAACAGTCCGGCCAAAGAATATAGTCCGGCAGTCCGTAGACCCCCTAATCCAGGACTCCCTCAGTAGCCCCTGAACCAGGCTTCAATGACAATGAGTCCAGCGCGCAGTATTGTCTTCGACATTGCAAGGCGGGTTCCTTCTCCGAATACATCACAGAAGAATTTGAATACGAGGATAGTGTCCAACCCTGCAAAATAAGTTCCACATTCCACCGTAGAGAGAATAATACTTTTGCAGATCTAATTTGCTGACTTGTTTTGGCAGCATGACGTTATGTCATGGCCCGGTGATTATTCGAACCGTTTCCTTTAACCAGCCCCGCACATAACGCGAGGCAGTTTTTCGACACGTCTTGTCAAAGCAGAGATCGTGTCCCCTTATTACGGGATTCTCATCAATACAGGCGTGGGTAACACAACCGCGCCACCAATTACGGTGCTTGGGGGATAAGCGAGTTTTACCAGGCAAGTGGGGACGCTTAGCTTCGTCTGCCCACATAAAGGGATAAGGATTCACCTTTCTATCCACGCCTTCTTCCTCCTTTGCTCATCCGTTTTCGCACACTCGAGCTCTAGCGCCCAAGTCCACACTTCCCACCTCAATCTTCTCCAACCATGTACGGAGCGGGAGGCAGGTGGATGGTCTCCTTCGTCACGGAGGAAGACATCAAGAAACTGAGGAGAGCCGGATACCTTCCCGACGACATCGCACACCGGCTCCCAGATGAGGGGCAGCTCATCCCCACCCCCAGGTCCCATGAGAGGGTAGTATTCCTCACCCATTTCCTCCGCGGACTGGGATTCCCTCTCCATTCATTTGTCCGGGGGCTCATGTTTTATTACGGCCTGGATTTCCATGATCTGGCCCTGAACTTCGTCCTCAACATCTCAGTGTTTATTGTCGTGTGCGAGGCCTTCCTCCGCATCAATCCCCACTTCAGCTTATGGCTGAAGACCTTCAATGTCAAGCCGAAGGTGGTGGGCGGCCGCCAGGCGGAGTGCGGAGGCACCATTGTGGGAAAGATGCCCAATGTAACATGGCTCGAGGGCTCCTTTGTGGAAACCATAAAGGGGTGGCAATCGGGGTGGTTCTACATCACCGAGCCGCGCGACCCTGTATGGGCAGCGGCCCCCGAGTTCCGATCTGGCATCCCCATGCGGCTCACCTCCTGGAAAGAGAAGGGCCTCTCCTGGGGTAGTTCGGAAGAGCTGACCGGACTCCAAACATGTATTCAAAACATGGTGAACAAGAAGCTCAAGCTTGTCAACATAGTCCAAGTTATGCTCATCTGCCGGATCCTCCCGTGCCAACAACGGGAGTTAAACTTGTGGGAGTTCGACCCGACGCAGCACCGAACTCTGAACAGGCTCTTCGACACGACTCATGAAGATGCCTGGAGGGTGCTGTTCAAAAGTGCTGAGGTCCCCCCTCCTATTACTGAGGATCGCGGATTCAGCGCGAAACGCCAAGCCAGTGCGGTAAGCTACTTTACCCTTCACAGGATACTCATTTTTTTATAGATTGACTCTATGCGGGATCTAAACTCCCATACCTTTGACAGGACTGGCAGAAGATGGTCGGACAGATCGACTGCCCGGCTCCTTTGCTCGAAGGCCCCGCAGACGCTCTTCTGGCGAAGATGTTGACTCCGGCCCCCTATACGGTGCCGGAGAAGACCAAGAAGGCCAAGGGAACCCGAAAGAGTTCCCGATGCCAGGCGTCGTCGGACTCACCGTCCTATGACTCTGCGGCGCACTCTTCCCCCGAAGACGAGGAAGAAGAAGAAGAAGATGCTCCCCCACCGACTGGGGGAGACAGGAAAAGGAAGGCCGCCCCAACTGGGGAGGCCGGAGGGTCCAAGAAGGGAAGGACTCTCCTTCCAGACAGTTCCACCGCCGCCGACGAAGGCGAAGATGAGTGGTTGCCCAGGGCCAAGCCCCCGGGGAGATCATAAGTATTCGGATACCAGAGTAACTCATGGAATTCCCTTGTCGCACTGTTTTCCCTAATCGCCGAACATAATTATGCAGGCCGCCACGAGCCAATATCGAGGTATCATCGGATGCCTCCTTGGGCTTGTCGGACATGGATAGTGATCGAGTCCTGACCGCCACCTCCCCTCATCCTGCCGACGAAGCCGAGGTGTTGTCTCAAGAGGCACTGGATCGAGGGGAGACAGTCCCGGAGGCGCCTCAAAGCGACCTTCCAGACTCCGGGATCCGAGGGGACGGGGCCCCTGAGAGCTCCGAGTTCGGCCCTCAGCCGAACACCGCGCCGGACCCTCCAGCGGTTCCGGGCTCGGGCAGGCGGCCTCCTTCTAAGAGGGTCAAGACGCCTGTGTCAGTGACCTCTGCCCATCCAGAGGCGCCGGACAGTCTGCTGGAAGCGCTTCGCAGCGCTTCCATCGACGAGGAGCACCGCACTATCATGAGTGCGGTGATCCAGAAGGTTCAGTCCGCCAAGAGCGGATTGACTGAAGCCTGTGCCAGCCTTCTAACAGGCTTCGAGGTAAGTGTTTTTTTTAATGTAGTAGAAATATTACCGCACAGACAGTAGCCCCTGATGCTTTGTTTGGTGTTCACAAAGAAAAGCTGAACAGAGGATCAAATAATATCGCAGGAGTCTAATATAAGTGGGTCAATATGCATATGCAGGCTTCGCTGCTGGCGTCTGCCGCACTGACTGCGGAGGTCGCCGTACTGAAGCAGGACCTCGAGGGGTCCAGGAAAGAGCTCGGCCTTGCCAAGAGGCAGCTCGAGGAGAACAAGGGTAAGTAATACCCTGTCTATAGAAATGTATATATAAAAGAGGAAGCGATTGCAAAATGACAGGATCATTGTATGTTTGCCAGGGGCCACGACCAAGGTGGCGACCCTGAAGCAAGCGCTAACCAAGGCCGAAGATAAAGCAGCCAAGGAGCACACCGAGCGGGAAAGACAAGAGGCTCGGGTGGGCGAGGTGCAGCAAGAGCTCCAGGCTCTCGTGACGAAGCACGAGGCATTGGAGCTTGACTCGAAGACGCGAGAGTCTGAGCTTGTCGCGGCCCTCGAGGGTGCAAAAAGTGCCAAGGCCGAAGCCCAAAAGGCCCTCCAGGAGATCGACGCAATGAAGAAGATAGCGGCGGGTAAGGCATTCTATATGCAGAGCAAGCATGCAAAAGTAAATTACCGATTACTTACCCGAATCCGGAGCTCTCCAGGAGCATTCGCAGATTTGCCCCACAGCTGTCGTGCAGTTTTACCAGGCCGAGGAGGGGAGCTAAACAGAGAAGCTGTTCTGGTCTCAGTATACTAGGACCGAACACCCAATGCCTCTGAGCGACCAGCTAAAGCAGCTGGTCGAGCTGCACAAGGGGCCGAACAGGCCATGAAGGGCCTTATAGTCCGGCTGTGGCCTGGCGACGTCCTTCCGAACAGCTACTTCAGCCTGTTGAGGCGTCTTGTGGATGCCTGCCCACGGCTGGAGGTCATCAAGCGGTCCGTCTGCATTGAAGGTGCACGCCGGGCTTTCGCCCGTGTGAAGGTGCAGCGGTCCAAGCTAGACGCTGTGAAGCTGATGAAGGAATGGCTACCACAGGGCAAGGAGCATCGCACCCCCGAAATTTATTATGAGGGTGTCCTGAAGGGTGCCCGTCTTGTAGCAGACGAATGTTCAAGGGATGTAATATTTGAGTAAACTTGCTCGTGTGATCCTGTATGATGAAAACTTGTTTCATATGCGCTATGCAACGCTTGTGTGAATTTAAAATATTACCTTATGTTTGGCTGTTTATCCAATCTGAGAGATGGCTAGTCCTCGGCTTCTGCCCCCATGCCACGAGCGCTGGGGTGTTCGGGATAAACCCGAGCACTCTTGTTCCCATGTTTGGGTCCTTCGAGGGAGGTGCTCAGCACAGCGAACAAGGCAACCGGACTAATAATGCTTTATCACTCTCACTTAGCCATAGAATTCTATAATTTTAAATTTCGGCGAAGCCCCTGATATTTGGAAGGCCGAATTCGGGGCGTGATACACGCCTTTAAGCCGGACAGGGCCGGCCCCTCGCCCTAAGTGGCATAAGTATTTAGGGACTCGAAAACCTCACCGAACAGCGAATAGTCTCTCACCTTATCATGACAGTCCGTTTTAGCTTTCTCTACTGAGGTGCTCAGCCTGGCAGAACCGGGGCACAATCGCAGTAGTTCTCCTAGTGCTACCTTAGCCGATAGAGCGGAACGTAAGGTACCAAAACATAGGAGCCGGGCAAACCCAACATTTGACCAAAGACATGATTCGGAGCTGATGCATATAATGCTATAAGTTCGGGGTGCCGCACTTGTGAAAGTGTTCAGACTTTTCACACCTTATTGTGGGGTACGCAAGCCCCTGGTGTATTAGCCGTACCAAAGTGTACGATTGCAAGGCCTCGTTAATGAACACACATATATATATAACAGGAATGCAATAATAGTAGTGATGTTATGCATTGTTTATTCAAAAAGGTGCGTTAAAGCAGAATGATACAGATAGTGCGATAAGCAAAGAGTAGGACTATGTCCCTGCCAAGGGCAAGCTGAGGAATGATATTAAATCGAATATTTCGCTCATTACTGTAATCAACCTGGGAATTCCGTGGTATGACGTGGCTGTCTGCCTCCTTGGTTGCTGCATCATGTGTTCGGCAATAGTGCTGCCGGTCTGTGTTTCTAGAGATTAAGGTCCTGAAAAAAAGAAAAAATAACCAAACGGGAAGCCCCTAGTGCGGTTTAAGCCGCGTCTTGGGGCATGCTGCAGTTGTGCCCCCCTCCCCACCTGTGCCCATGGTATTTTTAATGCGTAATTATGTACACGCAACACAAGTTTCGCCGTTGGGCTGGGATTTGGGTGAGGGCCGCCGTATTGCTACGCGAGCTCAGATCGCGCCAGGCGGTCTATTTGCCGATTGCCCCGAACGCGCTTGAAGGTGTCCGGGCTTTGAAGCGCCAAACTAGTTGATTGCCTTGAGAGGCGGCTTTGCGCTTCTGCTGCGAGGGCCGCGGTGTGCTCCTCTGTTCGGAGAGAGCGCTCTATGTTTCCATTGACTGTAATAACTCCTCGAGGTCCTGGCATCTTGAGCTTGAGGTATACATAATGCGGTACCGCATTGAATCTAGCGAATGCGGTTCGCCCGAGCAGCGCGTGATAACCACTGCGGAATGGGACTATATCGAAGATTAACTCTTCGCTTCAGAAATTATCCAGGGATCCGAAGACCACTTCCAGTGTAACTGAGCCTGTGCAATGGGCCTCCACACCTGGAATGACGCCTTTAAAGGTCGTTTTTGTGGGTTTGATCCTTGAGGGGTCTATACCCATTTTGCGCACTGTGTCCTGATAAAGCAGGTTCAGGCTGCTGCCGCCATCCATAAGGACTCGAGTGAGGTGGAATCCGTCAATGATTGGGTCTAGGACCAGTGCGCCAAATCAGCCATGACGGATACTAGTGGGATAGTCCCTGCGATCGAAGGTGATCGGACAGGAGGACCAAGGGTTGACTTTTGGGGCGACTGGCTCCAACGCATATACGTCCCTGAGCGCATGCTTCCGCTCCCTCTTGGGGATGTGGGTTGCGTATATCATGTTCACCATCCGCACTTGCGGGGGAAACCTCTTCTGTCCTCCTGTGTGCAGCTGCCGGGGCTCTTCCTCGTCATCGCTATGTGGCCCCTTGTCCTTGTTTTCGGCAATTAACTTGCCGGCCTGCTTGAACACCCAATAGTCCCTGTTGGTGTGATTGTCTGGCTTTTCTGGGGTGCCGTGTATTTGACACGAGCGATCGAGTATACGGTCCAAGCTGGACGGACCCGTGGTACTTTGTTTGAATGGCTTTTTCCGCTGACCAGGTTTAGAGCCTTTGAATCCGGCATTGACTGCCATATCCTCTGTATTTTCGCTGTTAATGCGGCGCTTATGTTTGTTACGACGTGACCTGCTATTGCCGTCCTTGGTATCTGAGGTACCATGGTTCTTTGATATGTTATTACTGCGAGCCAGCCAGCTGTCTTCTCCCGCACAAAAGCGGGTCATGAGCGTCATGAGAGCTGCCACAGATTTCGGCTTTTCCTGACCAAGGTGCCGGGCTAGCCACTCGTCTCGGATGTTGTGTTTGAAAGCCGCTAAGGCCTCCTCATCCGGACAGTCGATGATTTGATTTTTCTTTGTAAGGAACCGAGTCCAGAATTGCCTGGCCGACTCTTCTGGCTGCTGAATTATGTGGCTCAAGTCATCGGCGTCTGGTGGTCGCACATAAGTGCCCTGAAAGTTGTCGAGGAATGCGGCTTCCAGATCTTCCCAATAGCTAATGGAGTCCGCTGGCAAGCTGTTAAGCCAGTGCCCCGCTGATCATGAGCTTTAGTGGGAGGTATTTGATGGCGTGTAAGTCATCACCGCGGGCCATGTTGATGTGGAGGAGGAAATCCTCAATCCATACTACGGGATCTGTTGTGCCGTCGTATGATTCAATACTTACAAGTTTGAAACCTTCTGGGAATTGATGTTCCATTACTTTGTCTGTGAAGCATAAGGGGTGTGTGGCGCCTTTGTATTGGGCTATATCACGACGCAGTCGAATGGGTCTTGCCCGCTGTGTTCGGCCCGGCCGGATTTGCTTTTACTGTATCTGGCGTGACGTTTATCGTCTCACAGAGTGGTGCGCCGTCGTGATCCGTAGATCGATCTTGCATGCTTTGTTTTGTCCTCCAATATGTCTCGCAGGTCTGGCGTATCTCCCCATGCCTTTTTATTTGAATGGCGTCGGGGCGTAGGCTGAGCTTTTGGTTGGAATGCCTCTCTATCGCGGCCACGAGGTGGCCGATCAGCCATATCATACGCTTCTTCCTCCAGTCGGGGGAGTAACCTGCACTTTGGGTAATTCTTGGAGTGGCGCTCGAGTTTATATTCCTCGACCGTGAGGACTTCGGTCCATCTGTTAGCAAGTAGATCTTGATCAGCTTGAAGCTGCTGCTGCTTTTTCTTCAGGCTATTTGCCGTGGCTATAAGCCGGCGCTTGAAGCGCTCTTGTTCGACAGGATCCTCTAGTACGGTGAATTCACCGTCGCCGAGGCTTGCCTCGTCTTCGGAGGGGGGCATGTAATTGTCATCCTCCTCCTCTCCGTCTGCCGCTCTCTCAGGAGAGCTGGCTCCTTCATCCTCCTGCTCTAAATCTTGCTAGAGGGGATTGTTGTTGTCTTCGGCACTATCCGGAGTGTTATTATCTCCTGTGCCGGTATCACCACTTTTGCTTTGGCGGGACTTAGAGCGGCACCACTGACGTCGGCGCTTGGGTTGCTTCTTGGAGGGGTCATCCTCCGCTATCTCGTCGCCATTGCCTTCGTTGGGTGTATCCACCATGTATATGTCATATGACGAGGTGGCTTTCCAGTGCCCTATAGGCGCTGGTTCATGTTCGTCTCCTACATCATCGTCCATACCGTCGATGTCTTCGGAGTCGAAGTCGAGCATGTCGGTTAAATCATCGACAGTGGCTACGAAGTGGGTGGTGGGTGGATGTCGAATTTCTTCGTCGTCCGCATCCCAATCCTGTTGGCCATAGTCCGGCCAGGGCTCTCCTGACAAAGAGAGAGACCTTAGTGAATTCAGAATGTCGCCGAAGGTCGAGTGCTGAAAGATATCCGCGGCGGTGAATTCCATGATCGGCGCCCAATCGGATTCGATTGGCAAGGGCGCGGATGGTTCGGAGTCCGGAAAAGAGTCCGGCACCTTGGAGTCACGGGTTGTGCAGAGGGTTAGGCTAATGTTCGGCTCGATCGCCGTTGAGACTGCAGCCCTTGAGGCGGTGTCTAACCACCTGTCCTCGATTGGCGCAGTTGGCTCCAAGCTAAGGGTCGGAGCTGATGCGGGCATGGCCTCTAGGGTACTGTTCGGCCGCAGAGCTAGGTCATACCCATCGTGACAGTGTGGCGCGCCCGGCTGTGGCTCGAATCCATCAAAGATCAAGTCTCCGCGGATGTCGGCCGTGTAGTTCAAACTTCCAGATCTGACCTGATGGCCAGGGGCGTAGCTTTCAATCTGCTCCAGATGGCCAAGCGAATTAGCCCGTAGTGCAAAGCCGCCGAATACGAAGATCTGTCCGGGGAGAAAAGTCTCACCCTGGACCACATCGCTATCGATGATAGTAGGAGCCATCAAGCCTAACGGTGACGACACATAGGAACTCTCAATGAAAGCACCAATGTCGGTGTCAAAACCGGCGGATCTCGGGTAGGGGGTCCCGAACTATGCGTCTAGGCCGGATGGTAATAGGAGGCATGGGACACGATGTTTTACCCAGGTTCGGGCCCTCTTGATGGAGGTAAAACCCTACGTCCTGCTTGATTAATATTGATGATATGGGTAGTACAAGAGTAGATCTACCACGAGATCAAAGAGGCTAAACCCTAGAAGCTAGCCTATGGTATGATTGTATGTTGTGATTGTTGTCCTATGGACTAAAACCCTTCGGTTTATATAGACACCGGAGAGGGTTAGGGTTACACAAGGTCGGTTACAAAGGAGGAGATATCCATATCCGTATTGCCTAGCTTGCCTTCCACGCCAAGTAGAGTCCCATCCGGACACGAGACGAAGTCTTCAATCTTGTATCTTCATAGTCTAACAGTTCGGCCAAAGGATATAGTCCGGCTGTCCGGAGACCCCCTAATCCAGGACTCCCTCAATGATGATGGCCAGGGCGGCGTTCCGGCGCTACCGGAGGAGAGGGGGAGAGGGGCCCCCTTCTTCCTCTTCTTCCTTCACCTCCTCCCTAGATGGGAGAAGGGTTTTCCCTCTGGTCCTTGGCCTCCATGGCATGGGAGGGGCGAGAGCCCCTCCAAGATTGGATATATCTCTCTGTTTCTCTCTGGTTCTGCATTCTGTTCTGGCTCTGTTTCACCGTTTCGTATATATATGGAGATCTGTAACTCCGATTGGCCTGAAACCTTCGTCGTGATTTTTTCCGAATATTAGCTTTCTTGCGGCAAAAGAAGAGCGTCAACCACCTTACGGTGGGCTCACGAAGGTTGGGGCGCGCCCTAGGGGGGGCGCCCCCCTGCCTCGTGACCACCTCGGGCACTGGTTCGCGTTGATTTTCCTTCCGAATTTTCCATACTTTCCAAAAATAAGCTCCGTCCGTTTTTATCCCGTTTGGACTCCGTTTGATATGGATATTCTACGAAACCAAAAACATGCAACAGACAGGAACTGGCACTGGGCACTGGATCAATATGTTAGTCCCAAAAATAATATATGAAGTTGCCAAAAAGTATATGAAAGTTGAATAATATTGGCATGGAACAATCAAAAATTATAGATACGACGGAGATGTATCATGGCACACATGAAAATTTTCTTAGAACGGCAAAAGAATACCACATATAGGTAGATATAGTGGACTCATGTGGCAAAACTGGGTTAAAGGTTTTTGGATGCATAAGTAGAGGTCATACTTAGTACAAAATGGAGGCTAGCAAAAGATTGGGAAGCGACCAACAAAGAAACGAATAATCTCATAAGCAAGCATTAAGCATAATTAACACCAAATAATGCACCACAAGTAGGATATAATTTCATTGCATGATTATTGACTTTAGTGCATGCATAGGGAATCACAAACCTTAACACCAATATTCTTACTAAAGCATAATTACTCATCAAGATGACTCACATATGACATCATCATATCTCAAAACTATTACTAAGAATCAAGTTTATTTTGTCCAATGATCTTCATGACATTTTTTTCTTCTTTATCCTTCTTGGATATCTATCACTTTGGGACTAATTTTCATGTGTTGCTTTTCATAAGCTCAAACAAATATAAATGAAGATCATGAGCATAACAAATTTTCTTTCTCTGAAAATAATTTAAGTGAAGCAAGAGAGAATTTCTTCAAAATTTTACTAACTCTCAAATAAATCTAAGTGAAGCAAGAGAGCATTTCTTCAAAAATAACAAAGCACACTGTGCTCAAAAAGATATAAGTGAAGCACTAGAGAAAGTACATTGCTCATAAAAAATTAAGTGAAGCATAGAGAGCAATTCTAACAAGTCATGATATAATTTTGCCCCTCTCAAATATGTGTGTCCAGCAAGGGATCAAGATTTAAAACACGAAATAAAACAAGCAAAGACACATATCATGTGACAATAAAAATATAGTCTCAAGTAAAATACCGATAGTTGTTAGAAGAAAGCGGGGATGCCACTCGGGGGCATCCCCAAACTTAGTTGGTTGCTCATTCTTGGATAATAGCTTGGGATGCTGGGGCAACCCCAAGCTTAGGCTTTTACATCCTTCCTTCATCCATCGTAAGATAACCCAAAACTTGAAAACTTCAATCACACAAAACTCAACAAAACCTTCGTGAGATCCGTTAGTATAAGAATAGTAAACCTGTGACACTCGGATAATTAAGCTACAGTAACCCTCTACTAATGATGCCATATCATCCCGATTAACTTTCAAAAACTTCACTTTGATCCAAGCCGATTTCAAATTCAAAAAAATAAAGTCAAATTATTATTTATTCAAATGGTAAAACAAAAAATTTCACTAGGTTGCAAAAATTCACTAACTAATTGTCATGAAGGAACCAATATTATATGAAATATTAATTTGCTCCTACCCCATTTTAATAGTGCCCGAAGCAGCCCTTTTTAATACATTTGTAATTAAGTAAATGCAAATGAAATCATCTTGACCCCAAACTTTTTGTGGCAGTATTGTATAATGCCTAGTATTTATTTTGACTAGCGACACTTTTTACAAAAAAACATTTGGTAGCTAAAAGAAATAGAAAAATAATAAAAAGAAAGACAAAATAGAAAACAACAAAATTAAAGAAAAGGCTGAACCCCTCGCCCCCCCCCCCGACCACTTGGCCCAGATGGCCAAGCGGCCTAGCCAAACAACCCAGCCGACTACCCATTGGCCTATATGGCCACAACCCACCTAACCCTAGCCCGATGCACTCTCTCTCTCTCTCTCACTCACTCACTATCTCTCTCTCTCTCGATCCCACACCCATTCCCCTTGTCTCCTAGTGGCCGCCGCCACAAACACAGGACGCACGGGGGAGGGGACGCCTCTGTTCGATCCCCTCCTCCCAACGCGCCCGCGCCTGAGGACCGCGCCTCCGCCCCGCAGCACCTCTCGCGCCCTCCTCCATCAGGAGGCCAGCCTCCTCCTTGCCATGGCCGGCCCCGAGGGCCGTTCCTACAGCACCTCCGCCGCCCGCCTCCGCTCGCGGGTGCCTCGTTGCCAGGGACCTCACCCTCGCGCTGCATGTTGTTGCTCCACCCCGGCCTCCCCGAGCGCCTCCCAGAACCCCCTCGCAGTGAGCATCCTGTTGGCCCCTTCGCTTCCCTCTCCGTGATAGCGCTGTCACCCGCAAGCTCCGAGCGTTGTGGCCGCACCCATTCGCCGCAGGCCGCGGTCACCACGCACCCCGCCTCTATTTTATACATGTGCGGCCCGCTCGCCCGCCGCTCTAGCCACTGCTGCACATGCACAACCCCATGCGCCCCTCGCCCGCCTACCACCGCTGTCGCCTGTGACGTGCATGCCCAATGCCGTGGCCTCCTGCCGCTGGCCACCTCGCAGCCACCATACAGCGCGCCTCCTCGCGACGCACCTATAGCCCCAGCCGCATGGAAAACCGTCGCTGGAACCGAGCGCCATTACTCGGCTGACGTGGCATGTGGTTAACACCTAACTAACCCTGTGTGTGCCACTGACGCATGGGCCTAAGGCCGTTAGGTTATATAAATCCGGGTTAGGTTAAATACCCCCCGAGAAACTTACATGTGGGGCCCTTGCGCTGTAGCAATTAGTTCTGGTCTAATTACAGTCTGCTAAAGAAACGGTGTCACCACTGGTGGTTCCCGTTAGCTAAATTAACAAATTGAATTGATTTAATAACCAACTGTCAATGACACCTGGGTCCCCCTTGTTAGTTTGACTAGTCAACCGTTCAACGTTGACTGCTGACTGGGCGGTCAACACGGCCCGCTGTCAGCCTCTGGTGCACTGCTGGGTGCACTGGACTGGGTGCACCTAGCCTTTCTCCTTTTATTTTTCGAAATTAAATAAATTCCATAAATTTAGAAAATGATTTAAAACTTTGAAAATTAATATAAAATAATCCGTAACTCGGATGAAAATACTTTGTACATGAAAGTTGCTCGAAACGACGAGACGAATCCGAATACGCAGTCCATTCGTTCACCACACGTCCCTAGCATAGCGAACGTCCAACAATCCACCTCCGCACTACTAGGGAAAAGCTTATAGACAGACGCTTACTAGTAGCGCGGGTTTATACCCCTCGCTACTGCTACTTACTAGTAGCGCGGGTTTTTATCCCTCGCTACTACTAAGTTGATAGTAGTAGCGCGGGTTTTTACCCCTCGCTACTACTAAGAGGTCTCTACCATACCTCCCAGAGACATGCCATAGTAATAGCGGGGGGTATAAACCCGCGCTATTACTAAGTGAATAGCTATAGCACAGGTAAGATACCCACGCTACTACTGAGCGTATCCCTCCCTTGCCGCACCACTCCCACGCCGATCCTAAAGAAAAAAATTCCGCTCCCACCCCACCAAACTCTCTCTCTCCAACCTCACCCCCACCCCTCAGTTGACTCATCTCCCCATGACCTCCTTGCCGCCGCCAGCTCCCATGCCGGCCGGTTCCGGCGAGCTCCGGCCGCGCGGAATACGCCCCCAAGCACCCCAAGCTCCGCCCCTCCCTCCCCTCCTCCCAGATCCGTGCCTCAAGGCCTGCACCCTTGCCTTAATGCGGCGAGGGGGAAGCCGGCGGCGGAGAGGCAAACGGCAAGGAGGAGCAGCACGCGACTCTGCCACCCAACAGCCGCGGAGTCGTCGGTGCGGGCCGTCAGCCTCACCGAGAAGAGGAGCAGCATGGCGGCAAGGACGACGAGGGAGAGGGGGTCGTGGCTGAGGATGAGGCGCGCATACAGGTCCCTCCCGCAGGCGCTGTTGGGGCGGAGAAAGTGGTGAGATTAATCCCGAGCTGTTCCCTAGTAGCGGAGAGAATCCTGAGCCATTTAAGAAATTTAGATCTCCAATCATCTCACTATCCCTCAGTTTAATATATTCTTTTTCAATCGAGGATATGCAATTTTTCTTGAGTTGCTGAATAGATTGGGGTATGCCTCCGGTTAATTAGCCTGAGCATAAGGGAAAATGTTTAGCCTGCGAACTTAACATATGTGCAGTATGCATGTGCCCTCCATGGCAGAAACTACCATTTTTTGTTAAACAAGAGTCCATGTTGGCTGAGTCATGGATCATTTAGAACCGTCTAGTTCAGTCCCTGCCTGTTTATGAGCTTCACATGGCCTCCCATGGTAGTTTCTGAAGGCAGGACAAACCATGTGAAAATGAGAACGAATGTACGGGCATGGTTCTATACAGGTGTTAGGTAAGTGTTTTTGCTGATTGTGTGAAATTTTGCAGGTACTGGTAGCATGCTATATTAATGCTTTGGACGAAATTACAGTATTCATCACCCCTGCTCAGCTCAGAGAGGTACCTCATCCCGTCGTCCCCTAATCTCTGAATCTCAATGCTTTGGACGAAATTACATTATGAAACTTATATGTAGTAAGGCCTAGATTGGCAGTGTACTTTTTAAAATACCGCAGTATTCGAAAATTCGGCATCATGTTTAACTAGTGTGGAGCATGCTATGCAGAGGCCTAGTTTTCCATGTTGATAATTGTGAGTTACAAACCAAGCTTTCAGTTTGAGCAAAAAGAGGTCTGGACCTCTTTTTCTAGAAGTTAGAAAAAAAAACATTGTATCAGGAATACAAGTGAATATGAAACTACTGTTGTTGGTTTAGCCAAACACCTCACAGTTTTCAAAACTACAGTTTTATAGAAACCATAGTATTCTGATTGAGCTAAGCTAGCAGTGTATCTTCACCTGTGGGAATCAAGGTGCATATGCTCCTTGTCTTTTTTCACATTCTAGACTAGATTGAATAACAGGAATTGCCAATCAACTGTAAAAAATAAATTTAATTACCAATCTGCACGCACAAGACATATATCTTTCTCATCATTTTAAACAGTAACCATTGATACTCTACATATACATTTTCTAAGAATTACTTCATATATGTAGGCTGGCAGCGGTGTTCACAAATCACCACGGAGAAAGTAAAGATCTCGAGAGGATTCCGTTTGTTTGCTCTATGTATTGTCTTTCGAAGCGCGCTGTGGAAAAAACACACACAAAAATGCTAGTTCATTTTACGGCCTTTTGTAGCAAAAGAAAATGAAAAACACAAAAATGTTTGTTTCTCTGCCTTTTGTAGTAATGGAGAATGAAAGTCACAAAAAATGTTTGGAGGAGTGGTCTCTGTGATTTGGGGGTAGTGGCCCGGGTGTGGTCGGGCTCGAATTCTCTGCTATGGGTTTGGTGGAGTAATGTTTCTGGTTCTGTATATATTCAAGCTCTGGCGGATGGAGTGTCTATGCATGAGCAGCGAGACGGCGGCTAAGGCTAGCGTGGAAGAGGTACTCTTCAGTTGCTTCATTCGGTTTTACTTAGTTTTGTGTCCTTGTTGGATGTACGTGTACCCCAGTTAAACATGTGTGGTGCTCGCTTTGCCCAATTTTCTGTTTAAGGATTAGCTATCGTAGGGAAGATGCTATGTAGAGAATCAATTAATTTCCTCTAGAAATGCTCGAGTGGTGATTTGGAGAAATTTGGAAATACTAGTTCTGCATCATGGCATGGATACTGTTAAGGGAGATATCATCTATTTATCCGGCCAAAGTGCATATGCGAAGCCTTTGATTCGAGGTAAAAATGGTGCATCGCCTCTCCCTACAAGGTGTTAGTTTTAGCATCTAGTTCTGCATCATGGCTGTAAACTGAACTTGGTTCAGTTAAAAACTGCACTGTCCAATTTCGACAACAAGCTTAGATCTGAAAAATGAGTTAGCTAGGCTTAGAATTTTGAGTTGGCCCCTTTACATAAGTTTTAGATAAATTTTCAAGGTTTCTTTAGAGTATTTATTTGTGTCGTTTGGATGTACGGTTTGAGAGCAGCCATCAATTTAGTTTGCTGTCCCGAAATATATGTTCCTGGGTACAGTATTTTGATATGGGAGATTAGGCCCTGTTAGAGGTGGTATTAAAATAAAGTTACAACATGAAAATTTTAGAGGCTGTTTTGTAGATACTTAAACACATATCACTTGTCAGGTTTCGTTCGTTATATTAAATACTATGAAATTATCAAAGTGGGTTGTACTATGTTGGACAGAATTTTATGTTTGGACTTGGGAGAATGTAACCAGACTTATACTCTCAGATTTTGTCATAGTTGATGGTGTGAGGACTTATAATGTGATAAAGTATATACGTTGTTGCAACACCAAAATCAGTGAAATATATTTCCTTTTTTGCTGCCGATGACATCTCCATAAAGTAAGGATTTAGATAACATCATATGTCCAGAGTTCAGTTCTTTTCTTATCTGAGACTAACATATTTTACAATGGGCATGATGGATGTTGTAGGTTCATTGATGACAGCCAAGGGTTCATGCTCGGAAACCACTACATCTTGCTCCATGTTGTCGGCTCGGCTAGAGTCCTTAATCATGAGGAGATGGGACACGTCGATTGTTAGAGTACACTTGACAGGTGCATTTTGTGAAATTCTAGCCAGAAGATTGATAGCATGCTTGCCTGCTTGTTCTTTTCAGTTCAAATAAATGTTCCTTTTCTTGTTGAATCCAAAGTAGCTAGTGGAGATCAAGCGGAAAGGTTGTTGATTGTCCCAAAGTTCTTGGACCATTTAGTTTGAATAGTCAGTGAGGAATTAAGCATATACTTTCGGCATGAGCCCCTTTAAATTGCTAGATGAGAAAGAATCTTAACTTAATTAATGGGTCTTGTGAATTGGAATATACCATTTAGTTGAACTGATGCAATTTGCGTACTAACAAGTTTTCACTTTCTCGACATGGGCGTAGGGGTGATCGACACTGACTAGCGCAGCCGGTGGGCGCTGTGCTCTTCAACCACTCAGAGGCGGACTTCTCCGTGAAGCTGGTGGCCATGTCGCGTAGATGATTGTCCAGGTGATTCGACGCCAAAGGTCGCCGAGGTGGTGGACCTCGACGCCACCGTCCGGGGGAGGGAGGATTCGGGTCCACCGGCGTCTAAGCTCCGAGCCTTGGTAGATACATCTAGGGAAGTTGTCTGTTTAGGTTGGTGATGGAACACCAGGGAAGGTACCCACCTTTCGATGATCATTGTGTGTGTCTGAAGTTAAATGGAATCTTGAGAATGTTATGTGATGTTGGTTTGGTTTGCACTGGACGTATTGCCATCCATGAATACTACATGTAACTTTTATTTTTTTAATTCCTAAATTATTAGTAGTAGCGTGGGAAATAAGAAATGAGCGCTACTAGTAGTTAGGTTAGTAGTAGCGTGGGAAATAAGAAATGAGCGCTACTAGTAGTTAGGTTAGTAGTAGCGTGGGAAATAAGAAATGAGCGCTACTAGTAGTTAGGTTAGTAGTAGCGTGGGATATAAGTGAGCGCTACTAGTAGTTAGGTTAGTAGTAGTGCGCGTGCACCCGCGCTGCTACTAACTTTTAGCTGTAGCGCGATACTAGTAGCGCGAGTACCCGCGCTACTAGTAGCATTTTACCCGCGCTGCTAGTAGCCTTTTTCCTAGGAGTGCCGGTTCATCTATCCGAAAACGACAAACTTGCGGAAAACATTCCCGGATGTTTTTCCCTTTCACCTATATTGCCTAGCACTGCGTTAGGACACCCCTAGCACTGTGTATTGCCATGTTGTGCTTTGTGTTGCTTTGATTTCTCTATTATTTATTTGTGTTCCCCCTTTGTTACTTCTTTTCAGTAGACCTCGAGACCGCCGTCGATACCCCGGTGACCGACTACATCGACGACGACCCCTCCTTGCCAGAGCAACCAAGCAAGCCCCCCCCCCCTTTAATCAACCTGATATCGCCTATTCTTCTCTCTACTGCTTGCATTAGAGTAGTGTAGCATGTTACTGTTTTCCGTTAATCCTATTCTGATGCATAGCCTGTCTTTGCTACTACTGTTGTTACCTTTACCTGCAATCCTAAATGCTTATAGTATAGGATGCTAGTATTCCATCAGTGGCCCTACATTCTTGTCCGTCTGCTATGCTATATTATCGGGCCGTGGTCACTTCGGGAGGTGATCATGGGTATATACATACTACACTATTATACATGATACATGGTGGTGACTAAAGTTGGCTCGGCTCGTAGAGTACCCGCAAGTGATTCCGATGTGGGGGCTGAAAGGACAGGTGGTTCCATCCCGGTAGTGGTGGGCCTGGGTTCCTAGCGTCCCCCGACTGTTACTTTGTGGCGGAGCGACAGGGCAGGATGAGACCACCTAGGTGAGAGGTGGGCCTGGCCCTGGTCGGCGTTCACGGTTACTTCAAAATAACACGCGTAACGAGATCTTGGTATTTGATCTGAGTCTGGCCACTGGCCTATACGCATAACCAACTACGCGGGAACAGTTATGGGCACTCAAAGTCGTGGTATCAGTCGAAGCCTTCTTGACGTCAATGACTGAGCGGCGTGCGCCGGATTGGACTGGAATGCCTGCTCTTGTATTAGGGAGGCTAGGTCTGATTACCGGCCGCGTTCGCAACGTGCAGGTGTGCAATGGGCGATGGGCCCAGACCCCTGCGCGCATAGGATTTAGACCGGCGTGCTGACCTCTTTGTTGCGCCTAGGTAGGGCTGCGACGTGTTGATCTTCCGAGGCCGGGTTTGACCTAGGAAAGTGTGTCCGGCCAGAGGGGATCGAGCGTGTTGGGTAGGTTGTGCACCCCTGCAGGGAAGTTTATCTATTCGAATAGCCATGTCCCTTGGTAAAAGGACGGCCCAGAGTTGTATTCCAACCTTATGATAACTAGAACCGGATAGTTAATAAAACACACCCTTTCAAGTGCCAGATACAACCCGGTGATCGTTGTCTCACAGGGCGATGAGGAGAGGATCGCCGGGTAGGATTATGCTATGCGATGTTACTTGATGCTGCACTTGCTACTCTTTTTCACATGCTTCAAGATGGAGGCTGCCAGAAGTGTAGTCTTCAATAGGGCTAGCTATCCCCCTCTTATTTTGACATTCTATAGTTCAGTCCACGGATACTACCCATTTCATTGATACTGATGCATTTGTAGTGTAGATCCTTGCTTGCGAGTACTTTGGATGAGTACTCACGGTTGCTTTGCTCCCTCTTTTTCCCCCTTTTCCATTTTTCTCGGATGTCGCAACCAGATGATGGAGTCCAGGAGCCAGAGGATCCTGAGGATGTTTCTACGTGGAGTTCGGCTTCGAGGAGTAGTTACGAGGTCCCAGGCAAGAGTCCTTGCCTTTTCGATCGTTGCTACTTTTGTGCTAGCCTTCTTAAGGCAAACTTGTTTAACTTATGTCTGTACTCAGATATTATTGCTACCACTGAATCTTGTGTATTCAAGCTTATGTATTCGAGCCCTTGAGGCCCCTAGCTTGTAATATAAAGCTTGTATTATTTCAATTTGTGTCTAGAGTTGTGTTGTGATATCTTCCAATGAGTCCTTGATCTTGATCGTACACATTTGCGTGTATGATTAGTGTACGGTCAAATCGAGGGCCTCAGAAAACCACTACTATAAGTTCTGTATCAAACCAATTCATATTTTGTTTTTGTATTATATATAATGTATTCAACTTTTCTATGGCAAAAACTCATCAAAGAAAACCATAGAGGCATCAAAATATGCACACAACACAAAGAAAATAGAATCTATCAAAACAGAACAGTCTGTAGCAATCTGACTATTTCGAATACTTCTGTAACTCCAAAAATTCTGAAAAAATAGGAAGTCCTGAGAAATTTTTATATTTATCTACTGCAATTGGAATGGGTATTTTATAGCTCTCTGGTAAAAAAACAAAAATTAATTTCGTGAGCATAAAAGTTTCTGTTTTTTCAGCAAGATCAAACAACTATTGCCCAAGAAGATCCTAAAGGCTTTACTTGGCACAAACACTAATTAAAACATAAAAACACAATCATAACAGTAGTATAATTGTGTTAACACTCAAAAACAGGAAGAAACAATCAAAAATAAATTGTATTCATTGGGTTGCCTCCCAACAAGCGCTATAGTTTTACGCCCTTAGCTAGGCATAAAACAAGGATCTAAGTATTGTCATCTTTGGTTCGAGATCCATAAGATGCCCTCATGATTGATTCATAGGGTGGCTTAACTCTAGTTCTAGGAAAGTGTTCCATACCCATCCTAAAAGGAAATTGGAACTTAATACTGCCTTCTTTCATATGAATCATGGCACCGATAATGCGTAAAAACGGTCTACCAAGAATAATTGGGCAAGATAGATTGCAATCAATATCAAGAATAATAAAATCTATGGGCACATAATTTATATTTGGAAGAATAAGAACATCATTGATTCTTTCCATAGGCTTTTTAATATTAGAATCCGCCAAGTGCAAATTCAAAGAACATGATTCAATATGGGTAAGACCAAGCACATCACATAAAGATTTCGGAATTGTAGAGACACTAGCACCCAAGTCACACAAAGCAAAACACTCATAATTTTTAATCTTGACTTTGATAGTAGGTTCCCATTCATCATGCAATTTTCTAGGAAATGAAACTTCTAATTCCAAGTTATCTTCTAAATCTTTCATCATGGCATCAACAATATGTTTAGTAAAAGCTTTATTTTGTTCATAAGCATGGGGGTGAATTTATCATGGGTTGCAACAAAGAAATACAATCAATCAAAGAACAACTATCATAATTAAAGTCTTTGTAATCCAAAAGAGTGGGTACATCACTAGCTAAAGTTTTGACCTCTTCAAACCCACTTTCATCAATTTTCTCAACAAGATTTTCACCCTCCGAAATATTGGGATGCCTTCTACCTAAAGTTGACTCTTCTCCAGTCCCTTTTTCATCAATCTTAACTTTACTAAACAAAGAATCAATAGAAGTAACACCAATCATTTTAAGATCTTCATCACTTTTGTGAAAGAAATTACTAGTAAAAGCTTTTTCTAAGAATTCTCTTTTAGCTCTAAGAATTGCGGTTCTTTTCTTACTTTCATCCATGGAAACATAAAGAGATTTAATTGATTTATCTACTTTAGGTACAAAAAATTTCATCTTGAGATTTTCCACATCATGAGCAACTAAACCATGTCTGATCATCACGTGAGATGGAGTAGTCTTCAATGGTGAACATCTCGATGTTGATCATATCTACTATATGATTCACGTTCGACCTTTCGGTCTCAAGTGTTCCGAGGCCATGTATGTACATGCTAGGCTTGTCAAGTTTAACCCGAGTATTCTGCATGTGCAAAACTGTCTTGCACCCATTGTATGTGAGCGTAGAGCTTATCACACCCGATCATCATGTGGTGTCTCAGCACGACGAACTGTCGCAATGGTGCATACTCAGGGAGAACACTCATACCTTGAAATTTTAGTAAGTCATCTTATAATTCTACTGCCGTACTAAGCAAAATAAGATGCATAAAAGATAAACATCACATGCAATCAAAATATGTGACATGATATGGCCATCATCATCTTGTGCCTTTGATATCCATCTCCAAAGCACTGTCATGATCTCCATCGTCGCCGGCTTGACACCTTGATCTCCATTGTAGCGTCATTGTTGTCTCGCCAACTAGTGCTTCTACAACTATCGCTAACGCATAGTGATAAAGTAAAGCAATTACATGGCGTTTGCATTTCATACAATAAAGCGACAACCATAAGGCTCCTGCCAGTTGCCAATAACTTTTACAAAACATGATCATCTCATACAATAGCGTATATCATATCATGTCTTGACCATATCACATCACAACATGCCCTGCAAAAACAAGTTAGACGTCCTCTACTTTGTTGTTGCAAGTTTTACGTGGCTGCTACGTAATTCTAGTAAGAACCGTTCTTACCTACGCATGAAAACCACAAAGGTGATTTATCAAGTTTGATGTTTTAACCTTCAACAAGGACCGGCCGCAGTCAAATTCGATTCAACTAAAGTTGGAGAAACAGACACCCGCCAACCACCTTTATGCAAAACTAGTTGCATGTTTGTCGATGGAACCGGTCTCATGAACGTGGTCATGTAAGGTTGGTCCGGGCTGCTTCATCCAACAATACCGCCGAATCAAAATAAGACATTGGTGGTAAGCAGTATGACGATCACCGCACACAACTCTTTGTGTTCCACTCATGCATATCATCTACGCATAGACCTGGCTCGGATGCCACTGTTGGGAAACGTGGCATGCAATTTCAAAAAAATCCTATGCTCACACAAGATCTATCTAGGAGATGCATAGCAACGAGAGGGGGGGAGTGTGTCCACGTACCCTCATAGACCGAAAGCGGAAGCAATTGACAACACGGTTGATGTAGTCGGACTTCTTCATGTTCCGACCGATCAAGCACCGAACGTACGACATCTCCGATTTCTGCACATGTTCAGCTCGATGATGTCCCTCAAACTCTTGATCCAGCAAAGTGTCGAGGGAGAGTTTCATCAGCAGAGGGCCTTGCCTAAGCAGTATGACAATATCATTAGAGGGGTAAACTGTGGAGGGGGGCGCCGCACACGGCTAACAGATGTTTCTCTATACTCTAGGCGCCCCCTCCCCATATATATATATATATATATAGGTTGGAGGGGAGAAGAGGCAGCCAGGGGCGTCCAAGTAGGATGAATCCTATTTGGAGTGCCACCCCAATTCGCCCCCCCCCCCTCTTCCTTGTTTCGGCACTAGGACAAGGAAGGAGGAGGTGGCGCCCCCCCCCCTTCCTTTATCCCTTGAGAAGGGGAAGGAAAGAGGGGCTAGCCATCCTTCCTTGCCTTCCCTAGGGCTGGCCGAACTGGTGGAGGGGCGCACCAGCCCCCTGTGGGCTGGTCTGTCCCTCCCTAGGCCCATTAAGCCCATATAGCTTGTCGGGGGTTGCCTGGAACCCCTTCCGGTGACCCGATACATACCCGGTACCCCTAGAACACTTCCGGTGTCCGAATATCGTCGTCCTATATATGAATATTTACCTCTCGTCCATTTTGAGACTCCTCGTCATTTCCGTGATCTCATCCGGGACTCCTAATAACATTCGGTCACCAAATCACATAACTCATGTAATACAAAATCATCATCGAACGTTAAGCATGCGGACCCTACGGGTTCAAGAACTATGTAGACATGACCGAGACACCTCTCCGGTCAATAACCAACAGCGGAACCTATATGCCCATATTGGTTCCCACATATTCTACGAAGATCTTTATCAGTCGTACCGTAATGAGAACATACGTTATTCCCTTTGTCATCGGTATGTTACTTGTCCGAGATTCGATCGTCGGTATCTTCATACCTAGTTCAATCTCGTTACCGACAAGTCTCTTTACTCGTGCCGTAATGCATCATCCCGCAACTAACTCATTAGTCACATTGCTTGCAAGGCTTATCATGATATGCATTACCGAGAGGGCCAGAGATACCTCTCCGATACTCGGAGTGACAAATCCTAATCTCGATCTATGCCAACCCAACAAACACCTTCGGAGATACCTGTAGAGCATCTTTATAATCACCCAGTTACGTTGTTTCGTTTGATAGCACACAAGGTATTCCTCCGGTATCTGGGAGTTGCATAATCTCATAGTCGAAGGAATATGTATTTGACATGAAGAAAGCAATAGCAATAAAACTTAACGATCATTATGCTAAGCTAACGGATGGGTCTTGTCCATCACATCATTCTCCTAATGATGTGATCACGTTCATCAAATGACAACACATGTCTATGGTTATGAAACTTAACCATCTTTGATTAACGAGCTAATCTAGTAGAAGCTTAATTACTAGGGACAAGGTGTTTTGTCTATGTATCCACACATGTATCAAGTTTTCGGTTAATATAATTCTAGCATGCATAATAAACAATTATCATGATATAAGGAAATATAAAATAACAACTTTATTATTGCCTCTAGGGCATATTTCCTTCAGGGTGGCCACTGAGATGGGCACAACCCACCAGTGGGCACCTAGGCCCCCAGGCGCGCCCAGGTGGGTTGTGCCCCCCTCGGGGCACCCCTCTGGTACTTCTTCGGCCCATCTTGTGTCTTCTAGCCCAGAAAAATTCTCCAAAAAAGTTTCGCTGCATTTGGACTCCGTTTGGTATTGATTTTCTGTGAAGTAATAAACAAGCAAAAAACAGCAACTGGCACTGGGCACTTTGTCAATAGGTTAGTTCCAAAAATGATATAAAGTTTCTATAAAATGATTGTAAAACATCGACGAATGATTATATAAAAGCATCGAACAATAAAAAAATTATAGATACGTTGGAGACGTATCAACGGGCATCGGCTTTATCAATGTATTTGAACTCGTTGAGTACTGCTACCGGGAGTGTTTGTGTGGCCATATAGTCGTCGTATGACTCGTTTTCACGGAGCCGAAAAATGCAGTTCTCATAATGCACAACCATATCAACAATTGTCATGCCAGAGTCAAGATGCATATGAAGGCAAGAGTTCATACTCGCGCTCCTCTGGTTAATCTGCATACTATGGAAGAACCCACCGGTGCGATATGATGCAGCCCAAAGCCTTTTCTTCCTGTACATCCTACGCAACCATGTTTTAGTTTTCTCCGACTCCCGTTTAGCTTTAAAAGCTGCCCATCTCGCCTCAAACTCATCATGTGTAGTAGCATAGTAAATAAAGAGAGCTGAACTCCTTAAGGGACTTGTCATGAAGGTGTTTCTGCATGTTCTTCTCTATATGCCAAGAACAAAGTCGATGCCACACGTCCGTAAGGACCTTCCCGATGGCCCTTATCATGGTTGCGTCTCCATCAGTAATTACAGACGGCTTCTTCTGACAATGAGCTCTCAAGAAGGTCTGCAGCACCCAAGCATACGTATCTTCGGTATCATCTAACACAACAGCACAACCGAACACAATGGTGCAACGATGATTGTTTAGACCAACAAAAGGTATGAATGGCATTCCGTACCTATTTGTCTTATACGTGTTGTCGAATACGGTTACATCACCGAAGTCAAGGTAATCCCGATGTGACTGAGAATCACACCAGAACAGGTTCTTAAGCTTGCCTTCTGCGTCAACAGTGTACTCAAAGAAAAAGTCTGGATCCCTCGCCTTTCTGGTCATCATGATCCCAATCGCAGTGTCTGCATTACCCTTTGATAGCAACTTCATTTCCTCCCTATAGCACATGTTATAAAGCTTCCTCCTCCCGAAACCAGCCTTCGCATATGATCCATACCTACTAACGAAGTTGTCAAGAATCATATGTTTTCTGATCCTAGCACTTGCCATTGCTAAGATCTCGAGTTTATGATATTCCTTTATCTGATTATGAGACCGGAGATATTTAACTTCGTCCAGCCTAGCAAGACTATGATTGTGATCATCGCTGAAACTGCTGACATACCAAATGGAGCGCTCTCTATCAAGCTTCATAGTTAGATGAGCCTCGCGATAACACCGACTCTCCGGTCTCAGCCTACGCTTCCTCCCTTCCATGGTACAAAACTTGGTATGTCATTTCGCAGCCCTCGAACAGAAAACCTCCTCAACCGCGTCGACACCCTTTGCGTATTTCAAGTTGTCCCTCCTAACGCTGAATCCACGCTTTTTCGCATAGTCGTTATACAAAACATATGCCTCCACTTCTGACCTGAACGTCCTGGCCATCACCATCCAATGCATGTCCAATGAGTCTTGCTGGTATTCATCTTAGCCAATGTCATAATTACACTCATCACCATTGGCATCCTCATCGTTTCCACATGGGCCACCAATGTCTTCTTGAAAAAAAATACAGACAACCTTATATGTCAATAAGTTGTTGTATGAGGACTATCATATATATTCACTTTGCAGCACTTACTTTGCTCGAGCTGTCATTATAAGATGCATCGACATCGTTTTGGTCATTCACATCATCGAAGATATTCCACTCATAGTACCCTTCCACATCAATCTGCGCAAATTTTAAATATGATATGTAAGATTTGATACGTTTGGCATGTCACTTTAAACTAACCTGCATAATTTTAAACTTATATGGCTACCGCTTTCAGCATATGAATCATCTACATCCATATCCTCATTATCATCATCCCCTCTTACCTGTGCAAAGTCAAACAAGTACATGTTAGTGTCATCGCGGTTGCTTATATTTAATATGCTTGACAACATGCAGACCACTTACATTGCCACTGTAAGACTCATTCAAACTCATATAATTTTCCGCGCCATGTTCGTCTACATCCAATGACACTGATCTGTCCTCACTGCCGCCATCATCACCGTCATATCCGATTTCCGCCTCCATCTATGCACGTTTATATATAATCTCAGATCCATTCAAACACCACGTAACATCGTCACAACTAAAATCCGTTTTTAAATCACTATGACAAGGTCTCGCATACCTCGTTGCCACCGTCAGACATGACAAAAGCGTGACGAAGGCGTGAGGGCGAACACCACGCGGAGTAGATGGCAGCGGCGGCGTCATCCCGACCTCGGTGGTTGTGGGCATCGACTACGCACACAACGGGTCGAGATTACTGGGTTCCCGCTGGCTGGCGGCAACTATATTTCCCCGTCGGCCAGGTACCGCTGCAGATGGCAGCGGCAGCAGCTGAGGCGACGGCTGAGGTGAGGGGAAAATAGGGTTCGGCAATCGGGTGTCTTGTTTTTTTCCGAACGACACAGGTGTACACAGCGGGCGGGCAGGCGTTTGGGCATACACCGGGAGGGCGGGCGAGCGTACGCGACTGGCCCGTACGGCCCACGCGGGCAGGCGTACGGCGAGTGCGTATTCTAATACGCCGTGTGAAATGACCCCCTGCACTTTATACGTTTTTTTGGGGGGGGCAGGGGGGATTGTACCGAAGCGCACCTCTTCCTTTCACTACCAGAAAAACTGGGTTTGCCGACGGCCAAATCTATGCCGACGGCCCCCGTCGGCATCACCGCACCTATGCTGACGGCCAAGGATGGGCCGTAGGCGTAGAAAGGCCGTCGTCATACATTGATCTATGCCGACGGTGCCGTCGGCATAGACGTGGCCGTCGGGACCGCCCGAGATAAGCCTACGGTGCCCGTCGGCATAGGACAGGCCGTCGGCATATCCCAGGCCCAGCTCCCTGGTCAGTGCTGACGCTTGACGGCGTTTATCCTACGCCGACGGTCGGTAACGGCGGCCGTCGGCATATCTGTGGCAGAGGTATGCCTACGGCATAGCCGTTGGCATAGGCCCCTCTGCCACGTCAACGATCCGTATGACACACCACGTCATCGACCTGTGTGTGCACAGATATGCCGACGGCCCCGCCGTCGGCATATGTTTACTTTACTTAATTTTTTATATTATCTGTGGCAGAGGTATGCCTACGGCACGGCCGTCGGCATAGGCCCCTTCGCCACGTCATCGATCCGTGTGCCACGCTCCGTCATCAATCCGCGGGATAACCTGCGTGTGTGCAGAGATATGCCGACGGCCTTGCCGTCGGCATACGTATATTTTACTTTATTTTTTTATTTTTACTTTGTTTTTTTATTTTTACTTTATTTTAGTTTTTGTTTTTGCATAAGATAATTATGCCTTATCTAAAAAAACATTCCCGATGGTATATCGATTGCCGCCCCCCGTTACGAACGTCGCTATCGCCGTGTCACGGAGGGGGTAAACGGACGCGTGGGGTCTACACGGAGGGGACCTTGCTGTGGGTCTAGCCCGGATGTTGCTCCAAACTGTTTCTATGGGCTGACCTAAAACAACCGGGTGGGGAGGTCCACAGGTCAAAGCCCGTCCGTGCAAAGTCAAAGGGCTAGATCGCGTGGTCAATCGCTACAGGGTTAGGCGGGACGGGGGCCCTGGGGGGGGAGGGTAGCAATGCCACCGCAGCGTGGCACCGGGCCCTCATACATGCGGGGTGGTGTGGTGGCATGTCTGAAGAGGCGGCACGTGTGTCCGGGGTGTGCCCCACCTCACGGACGGCGCCGTCGCCGGCACCTGGAGGGGGGAAACGGATGCGTGGGGTCTACACGGAGGGGATCTTGCTGTGGGTCTGGCCCGGATGTTGCTCCAGAGTGTTCCTATGGGCTGACCTAACACAACCCGGTGGGGAGGTCCACTGGTCAAAGCCCGTCCGTGCAAAGTCAAAGGGCTAGATCGCGTGGTCAATCGCTACAGGGTTAGGCGGGACGGGGGCCCTGGGGGGTAGCAATGCCACCGGAGCGTGGCACCGGGCCCTCATACATGCGGGGTGGTGTGGTGGCATGTCCGAAGAGGCGGGACGCGTGTCCGGGGTGTGCCCCCCCTCACGGACGGCGCCGCCGCCGGCACCATGGAGGGGGGAAACGGACGCGTGGGGTCTACACGGAGGGGATCTTGCAGTGGGTCTGGCCCGGATGTTGCTCCAGAGTGTTCCTATGGGCTGACCTAACACAACCGGGTGGGGAGGTCCACTGGTCAAAGCCCGTCCGTGCAAAGTCAAAGGGCTAGATCGCGTGGTCAAACGCTACAGGGTTAGGGGGGACGGGGGCCCTGGGGGGGTAGCAATGCCACCGGAGCGTGGCACCGGGCCCTCATACATGCGGGGTGGTGTGGTGGCATGTCCGAAGAGGCGGCACGCGTGTCCGGGGTGTGCCCCCCCTCACGGACGGCGCCGCCGCCGGCACCTGGAGGGGGGAAACGGACGCGTGGGGTCTACACGGAGGGGATCTTGCTGTGGGTCTGGCCCGGATGTTGCTCCAGAGTGTTCCTATGGGCTGACCTAACACAACCTGGTGGGGAGGTCCACTGGTCAAAGCCCGTCCGTGCAAAGTCAAAGGGCTAGATCGCGTGGTCAAACGCTACAGGGTTAGGCTGGACGGGGGCCCGGTGGGGTAGCAATGCCACCGGAGCGGGGCACCGGGCCCTCATACATGCGGGGTGGTGTGGTGGCATGTCCGAAGAGGCGGGACGCGTGTCCGGGGTGTGCCCCCTCCCTCACGGACGGCGCCGCCGCCGGCACCTGGAGGGGGTAAATGGACGTGTGGGGTCTACACAGAGGGGATCTTGCTGTGGGTCTGGCCCGGATGTTGCTCCAAACTGTTCCTATGGGCTGACCTAAAACAACCGGGTGGGGAGGTCCACTGGTCAAAGCCCGTCCGTGCAAAGTCAAAGGGCTAGATCGCGTGGTCAATCGCTACAGGGTTATGCGGCACGGGGGCCCTGGTGGGTAGCAATGCCACCGGAGCGTGGCACCGGGCCCTCATACATGTGGGGTGGTGTGGTGGCATGTCTGAAGAGGCGGCACGCGTGTCCGGGGTGTGCCCCCCTCACGGACGGCGCCGCCGCTGGCACCTGGAGGGGGGAAACGGACGCGTGGGGTCTACACGGAGGGGATCTTGCTGTGGGTCTGGCCCGGATGTTGCTCCAGAGTGTTCCTATGGGCTGACCTAACACAACCCGGTGGGGAGGTCCACTGGTCAAAGCCCGTCCGTGCAAAGTCAAAGGGCTAGATCGCGTGGTCAAACGCTACAGGGTTTGGCGGGACGGGGGCCCGGGGGGTAGCAATGCCACCGGAGCGTGGCACCGGGCCCTCATACATGCGGGGTGGTGTGGTGGCATGTCCGAAGAGGCGGGACGCGTGTCCGGGGTGTGCCCCCCCTCACGGACGGCGCCGTCGCCGGCACCTGGAGGGGGGAAATGGACGCGTGGGGTCTACACGGAGGGGATCTTGCTGTGGGTCTGGCCCGGATGTTGCTCCAGAGTGTTCCTATGGGCTGACCTAACACAACCCGGTGGGGAGGTCCACTGGTCAAAGCCCGTCCGTGCAAAGTCAAAGGGCTAGATCGCGTGGTCAATCGCTATAGGGTTAGGCAGGACGGGGGCCCTGGGGGGTAGCAATGCCACCGAAGCGTGGCACCGGGCCCTCATACATGCGGGGTGGTGTGGTGGCATGTCCGAAGAGGCGGGACACGTGTCCGGGGTGTGCCCCCCCTCACGGACGGCGCCGCCGGCGGCACCTGGAGGGGGGAAACGGACGCGTGGGGTCTACACGGAGGGGATCTTGCTGTGGGTCTGGCCCGGATGTTGCTCCAGAGTGTTCCTATGGGCTGACCTAACACAACCCGGTGGGGAGGTCCACTGGTCAAAGCCCGTCCGTGCAAACTCAAAGGGCTAGATCGCGTGGTCAATCGCTACAGGGTTAGGCGGGGCGGGGGCCCTGGGGGGGTAGCAATGCCACCGGAGCGTGGCACCGGGCCCTCATACATGCGGGGTGGTGTGGTGGCATGTCCGAAGAGGCGGGACGCGTGTCTGGGGTGTGCCCCCCCTCACGGACGGCGCCGCCGCCCGCACCATGGAGGGGGGAAACGGACGCGTGGGGTCTACACGGAGGGGATCTTGCTGTGGGTCTGGCCCGGATGTTGCTCCAGAGTGTTCCTATGGGCTGACCTAACACAACCGGGTGGGGAGGTCCACTGGTCAAAGCCCGTCCGTGCAAAGTCAAAGGGCTAGATCGCGTGGTCAAACGCTACAGGGTTAGGCGGAACGGGGGCCCTGGGGGGGTAGCAATGCCACCGGAGCGTGGCACCGGGCCCTCATACATGCGGGGTGGTGTGGTGGCATGTCCGAAGAGGCGGCACGCGTGTCCGGGGTGTGCCCCCCTAACGGACGGCGCCGCCGCCAGCACCTGGAGGGGGGTAAACGGACGCGTGGGGTCTACACGGAGGGGATCTTGCTGTGGGTCTGGCCCGGATGTTGCTCCAGAGTGTTCCTATGGGCTGACCTAAAACAACCGGGTGGGGAGGTCCACTGGTCAAAGCCCGTCCGTGCAAAGTCAAAGGGCTAGATCGCGTGGTCAATCGCTACAGGGTTAGGCGGGACGGGGGCCCTGGGGGGGGGGGGGTAGCAATGCCATCGGAGCGTGGCACCGGGCCCTCATACATGCGGGGTGGTGTGGTGGCATGTCGGAAGAGGCGGCACGCGTGTCCGGGGTGTGCCCCCCCTCACGGACGGCGCCGCCGCCGGCACCTGGAGGGGGGAAACGGACGCGTGGGGTCTACACGGAGGGGATCTTGCTGTGGGTCTGGCCCGGATGTTGCTCCAGAGTGTTCCTATGGGCTGACCTAACACAACCCGGTGGGGAGGTCCACTGGTCAAAGCCTGTCCGTGCAAAGTCAAAGAGCTAGATCGCGTGGTCAAACGCTACAGGGTTAGGCGGGACGGGGGCCCGGGGGGGTAGCAATGCCACCGGAGCGTGGCACCGGGCCCTCATACATGTGGGGTGGTGTGGTGGCATGTCCGAAGAGGCGGGACGCGTGTCCGGGGTGTGCCCCCCCTCACGGACGGCGTCTCCGCCGGCACCTGGAGGGGGTAAACGGACGCGTGGGGTCTACACGGAGGGGATCTTGCTGTGGGTCTGGCCCGGATGTTGCTCCAGAGTGTTCCTATGGGCTGGCCTAACACAACCGGGTGGGGAGGCCCACTGGTCAAAGCCCGTCCGTGCAAAGTCAAAGGGCTAGATCGCGTGGTCAATCGCTATAGGGTTAGGCGGGACGGGGGCCCTGGGGGGGTAGCAATGCCACCGGAGCGTGGCACCGGGCCCTCATACATGCGGGGTGGTGTGGTGGCATGTCCGAAGAGGCGGGACGCGTGTCCGGGGTGTGCCCCCCTTCACGGACGTTGCCGTCGCCGGCACCTGGAGGGGGGAAACGGACGCGTGGGGTCTACACGGAGGGGATCTTGCTGTGGGTCTGGCCCGGATGTTGCTCCAGAGTGTTCCTATGGGCTGACCTAACACAACCCGGTGGGGAGGTCCACTGGTCAAAGCCCGTCCGTGCAAAGTCAAAGGGCTAGATCGCGTGGTCAATCGCTACAGGGTTAGGCGGGACGGGGGCCCTGGGGGGTATCAATGCCACCGGAGCGTGGCACCGGGCCCTCATACATGCGGGGTGGTGTGGTGGCATGTCCGAAGAGGCGGGACGCGTGTCCGGGGTGTGCCCCCCCTCACGGACGGCGCCGCCGCCGGCACCATGGAGGGGGAAAACGGACGCGTGGGGTCTACACGGAGGGGATCTTGCTGTGGGTCTGGCCCGGATGTTGCTCCAGAGTGTTCCTATGGGCTGACCTAACACAACCGGGTGGGGAGGTCCACTGGTCAAAGCCCGTCCGTGCAAAGTCAAAGGGCTAGATCGCGTGGTCAAACGCTACAGGGTTAGGCGGGACGGGGGCCCTGGGGGGGTAGCAATGCCACCGGAGCGTGGCACCGGGCCCTCATACATGCGGGGTGGTGTGGTGGCATGTCCGAAGAGGCGGCACGCGTGTCCGGGGTGTGCCCCCCCTCACGGACGGCGCCGCCGCCGGCACCTGGAGGGGGGAAACGGACGCATGGGGTCTACACGGAGGGGATCTTGCTGTGGGTCTGGCCCGGATGTTGCTCCAGAGTGTTACTATGGGCTGACCTAACACTACCCGGTGGGAAGGTCCACTGGTCAAAGCCCGTCCGTGCAAAGTCAAAGGGCTAGATCGCGTGGTCAAACGCTACAGGGTTAGGCTGGACGGGGGCCCGGGGGTAGCAATGCCACCGGAGCGTGGCACCGGGCCCTCATACATGCGGGGTGGTGTGGTGGCATGTCCGAAGAGGCGGGACGCGTGTCCGGGGTGTGCCCCCCCTCACGGACGGCGCCGCCGCCGGCACATGGAGGGGGAAAACGCCGCCCGCCGGTAACTGAAAGTTTCACCGTAATTGTCCATTTTCTTAACAGAAGTCTAATGAATACCGGAGCTCACGTCGTATGGATTAGCCAACTATTTAAACAGGTCATGTTGCTTGTCTTTGGGCGAGGTGGGACTATTTTTTTAAAAAAAAGCAGTTGCCATCGATGCCTACGGCATAGCCGTCGGCATTGGCCTCCTATCTATGCCGACGGCCTTGCCGTCGGCATAGAGACGCACATGTCCACGGATCGATGACGTGGCAAAGTGGTGGGCTTATGCCGACGGCCAGGCCGTCGGCATAGGGCCGACCTTATCCCCTTGCGGTTCACCCCCACCACCCATTCGCCATCCATCTCCCCCACCGTCTCCTCCTCGCCCGACCCCGATCCCCACTCGCGCCGCCGCCGCCCTATCCTGACCCTCGCCGCGCCGCCGCCCCATCCCCTCCCCCAACTCCGGTGCTGCCCCGCCCCGCCCCCATCCCATCCCCCACCGCCGCCACGCCGCCCCCATCCCCTCCCCCACCGCCGCCGCACCACACCCACTGCCCGCGCCGCCCCCATACCCTCCCCCACCGCCACCGCACCGCCCCAAGACCGCCGTCGACGCTGCCGGGCCTCGCCGTCCTCCCCGCCCCGCGCCGCCCCGTCCGCGCCCGCCCCGACGTCCTCCCCGCCCCGCGCCTCCCCGCCCCGACGTCCTCCTCGCCCCGGCCCTGCCTGGTTCCGCCTCGCCCCGGCCCTGCCGCTCCGGTGAGACCTCCACCTTTTTTTCTGTTTTTAGATAGATAGATTGTTAGATATATAGATAGATAGATCGATAGATAGATCAATAGATAGATAGATTGTTAGATAGATAGATTGTTAGATAGATAGATTGTTAGATAGATAGATAGTTAGATATATAGATAGAGATAGATAAATATTTTGTTCGATGAGATGAATCGATGATGATGATGAATAGACAATGATGATGAATATATTGTTGATATTGTTAGTTGTGATGATGATGATGATGAATATTTATTTAATATTGTTAGTTGTGATGATGATGATGAATATGTGATGAAATAACCCTACATGATTCAAGAATAAATGAATGCACCTAAATTTGTGAGTTGATGATGAATATGCTTTATGAGTTGTGATGTTCTAAATTTTTGTCGCGTTGGAATTTGCAGGTTTTGTAGAGTTTCATGTCGGTGGAGTGATCGTCATCGGAGTTGTTGGTCAAGGATCGTCCCTCCTCTGTTCGACTACTTCCTCTACAGCCGAGGGTGAGCTACAAGTCCATCTCCTCCAATTTTTTCATATCACTAGATTTCATTCTCAAGTCAACTGACGTAACCTAGGCGTCTCCCGTCCGAAAGGGTTGCATCGATAAATATGCATTCAATTGCATATTTATCACCGCAGCTCTTTCGGATTGTCCAGCGCTTTCCACGGACAGCCCGAGGATGTGTAGATTGGGTACGTTGTTCATGCTCTACCCCGTTCCGAGACAGGATTTCGGCGGCGCCTCCCTGTTGTTCTCCGGATGCACATTCTCTCGGCATTTTGCCGAGACGTGTATCTGGAGAACAGCGGGGAGGTGCTGCCGAAATTTTGTCTCGGAACGGGGTAGAGCGTGGACAACGTAATCAATCTACACATTCTCGGGTGGGATTAGGACCCATCTTTACCTATTAGAGATGTAGGTGGATTAAACGCGATAGAAACTGAAAATTTGATGTGATTAATTTAAGTGAATCCTTAATTATGTTGTGTGGGTTGCAAAAAAGCAGAGGATGGCAGATAATCAGTGGATGTACAGTGGTTTTATCCGTCGGAATCGAGTAACATCAGAGTGAATCGCGAAAATCGATGTGTATTTGAAGGAGATATTCCGTCGTCCAATGAGAATTATCCCACCATGCCCCTGTGCGAGATGTGCGAGACGTCACCGTAGAAATCAGACGGACATGAGTGAGCATCTTCGCACGCACGGATATATGCCAAACTTTGACATGCCGCCGATAAACATAGCCGAGCAGGACCGTGGTAGAGAGGAGGTGATGCGACAACGCATCGATGGATATGAGGACGACGGGGTCAGGGACATGCTAGATGATGTCATTGTTGCAGAAACGGCAAATGCGACACCTTCAGAGAATGAACCAGAGGAGCCGGAGGCAACCGCAAAGGCCTTCTTGGAGGTCTTGGCCTCGTCGAAGAAACCTCTTTATGCGGGTGCGAAAATATCTCAGCTAGATGCCATCTCGCAACTGATTGCAGTCAAGGCTGAGTATGGCTGTAGCCAGAAATGTTTCGAAGCATTCCTGGGAGTATGGGCTAACAGCCTCCCTGAGGGTCATGAACTGCCGAAAAGCATGTACGATACAAAGAAAATCATGAAGGCACTTTCTATGGATTATGAGAAAATAGATGTTTGCCCGAAGAATTGCCTTTTGTTTAGGCACGAGTATGCGGATGACAAGTACTGTAGGAAGTGCGGTTCGTCTCGGTACATTGAGGTGGTCGGTGAGGATGGTGAGAAAAAGCAGCTAACCATCCCCGTTAAGGTTCTTCGATATCTTGATTTTATAAAAAGACTGCAGCGCCTTTTCATCACGAAGGAGTCTGCCAAAATGATGAAGTGGCACAAGGAAGGTATAAGGTACAATCCAAAAAAAATCATACATCCATCGGGAGGGGAAGCATGGAAGTCATTCGATGAAGAATACCCCGAGGAAGCAGCCGAGGCTGGGAATGTCAGAATAGCCATATCAGGTGATGGGTTGAATCCATATGGTATGTCGTCCAATCCATACAGCTGCTGGCCGGTGTTTGTAATTCCGCTCAATCTTCCTCCTGGTGCCCTAATGCAACGGAAGACCATGTTCTTGTCGCTCATCATTCCGGGGCCTGACTACCCGGGGAAGCAGTTGGGTGTGTTTATGCAGCCGCTTGTGGATGCTTTGCACCATTCTTGGTATTTTCTGAGGTTGACATACGACCGGGATTTGCAGAGAAATTTCTTGATGAAAGTTTGGTTGCACTATTGCATGCATGACTTTCCCGGCTATGCTCTATTCTGCGGATGGTGTACAAGTGGTAAGATGCCATGCCCAGTGTGCATGCAGGCTCTGCGAATGATTTGGCTGAGTAAGGGTGGCAAGTATGTAGCCTTTGACCTGCATCGACAGTTCCTCCCTCCAGACCATCCAGACAGGGAAGACAAGAAGAACTTCATGAAAGGCCGGGTTGTTCATGAAGTAACCGAGATTCCAACATTTTCGGGGGCAGATGTTCTTGCTCAGCTAAAAGCTCTCAAGCCTAAAGTCGAAGGCAAAGGCATAGCCAAAGCCAAAGGCTTCGAGGGATATGGTGAGACGCACAACTGGACGCACATTACCCCCTTCTCGCAGCTTCCCTATTTCAAGGACCTCAAACTTCCTTACAATATTGATGTGATGCACACCGAAAAGAATGTGGCAGAGTCACTTTTCCACACGATCCTCAACATTCCTGATAAGACGAAGGATAACGTAAAAGCTAGAGCCGATCAACAGAGAATTTGTGATAGACCACGCCTGAACATGAAGCCTCCCACAGGCGGTCGTAAAAACTGGTTCAAGCCAGATGCTGACTTTGTCCTTAAACCGCCAGAAAAAAAAGAAGTACTTATCTGGCTGAAACAAATTTTGAAGTTCACCGATGGTTATGCATCGAATATAAGTAAGGGAGTCAATCTTTCAACAGGCAAAGTGACCGGCCTGAAGAGTCATGACTACCATGTATGGATTGAGCGGATAATGCCGGTGATGGTTCGAGGCTATGTCCCCGAGCATGTCTGGCGAGTGCTTGCCGAGCTTAGCCATTTCTTTCGCACGCTCTGTGCTAAAGAAGTAAGTAAAGAGGTGATTGAAAAATTGCATAAGAAGGCACCGGAGTTGATAGTCAAGCTAGAGAAGATCTTTCCGCCAGGCTTCTTTACTCCGATGACACATCTCATTCTGCACCTCGCGAACGAGGTATTGTTGGGGGGCCCTGTGCAAAATCGCTGGCAGTACGGCCCTGAGAGGCAGAACAAGCATCTCCGACGGAAATGTGGAAACAAAGCTAAGATTGAAGCTTCCATAGCTGAGGCAGTTATCCTAGAGGAGGTGTCAGACCTCAGGACATCATACTATCCAGACCATGTTCCCCATCTGCATAACAAGGTGCCTCGATACAATATAGAAGATCCCAAGTATCAACCCAGGCTCGATCTATTCAACGCGCAAGGTGGGAGGGCTGGGGCCTCGAAATCTTATAACATGCCACGACAAGAGTGGGAGGACCTCATGTTCTATATCTTGCACAACATCAAGGAAGTTGAGGAAGTGTGGATGAGGTAATACCACTACACCATTCCTTTATGTCTTCCACATCATCATGTTTCATGTTCACTTAGTCCCGGTCTAACACCGCTTATCTTTTTTTAGTGATTTCGTTCAAGAGGAATGGACGGGAGTGAATCCTCCTACTGAGGCGGAGGCACTTACTCTTCTCCGTCATGGAAACCCTGGACGTAAAAATTTTGTTGCTTGGTTCATGGAGAAAGTAATTTTCCACAATCCCCTGTTAAATACCTACTTCAACATTTATTAGTTAACCGAACTAATGCACGCAACAATTTCCATTATACTTGTAGGGAAAAGATCCGAACATATCTATGGATGATGAATTGAGATGGGTTTCCATGGGTTTTGACCCTGCCGTCGTGACATGTAAAAAGTATGATGTGAATGGGTATCGCTTCCATACAGAGGAGCACCAAAACAGCCGCCCCGATCCCAAAACTATAAATACTGGAGTGTACACCCCCGGTCAAAATTCAGTAGACTACTACGGAAGGGTACAAAATATATACGAGGTTAAATTCCGCCAGGGGCGTGAGACCCTAAGTCTGCCTGTGTTCAAATGCCGATGGTTCGATCCGCAGGAGGGGGTAAAACATACGCCTTCCATTGGTTTGGTCGAAGTTAAACCATCAACCGTCTATGCCGGAGCCGATCTCTTCATTGCGGCTACCCAAGCTACACAAGTATATTATCTGCCTTACCCATGCCAGAAAGTGTATCTAAAGGGTTGGGAAGTTGTGTTCAAGGTGTCGCCACATGGTAAGCTACCAGACCCGAATGAAGACGATTACTACAACATTAACCCCATGACATACGAGGGAGTGTTCTATCAAGAGCAACCTGATGATGATGATGTGGTTAGAAACGATGACGCTAGACCATTGGGTGATGATGATGTGGACCCAAACGTCGACGATGCACGGAATGATGGTGAGACCATTGTCAATGAAAATGACATACTTATGCTAGAAAAGTTAAAAGAAAACGCTGACGACGAGGAAGAGCCTCCACCTCCGTCGGACAACGAAGATGATATGATTGATAGTGATGATGAGACGGACCGAGAAAGAGGTTACAACAGTGATGATTCATATGGGTTCTAGCAGATGTACGTTTCAAGTATTTTTTTTCTATAGTTTAGGAATATGCCTTTTTATGCATTTTTATTAATGTGTTTATTATCATGCCTTTCCTTCATTTCATTAATTTACTAATTGCTTTTTCTCTTTTCAATGCAGGTTCGTGGAACATGGGCAAGGGGAAGGCTGACGGCGTGGGTTTCCTACGCAAGGTCGTCGGCCTGCCTAGTCGGAGTGGTCGAGCACGTAATCCTCCCCCTCGGCTACTTGACGATGACTCCTCACAGGGAGGTCGAGGGAGAGGTTCCCCTAGAGGAGGAGGGGGCGGGGGGAGAGCCTCTAGAGGACGAGATGCTGGGGGGAGTGCCACTACAGGGGGTCGCGGCCAGAAAGAGCGCACCCTGACCGACTTAGGGGTGTTGTCTTCGAGGCCCTCCTCTAGTGAGGTACCCTCCTCTAGTGAGGCAGGCGAGGAGGAGGAGGAGGAGGTTGGGGAGGAGGTTGGGGAGGGGGAGGCAGGCGAGGAGGAGGGTGGTGGCGGGGATGATGGTGGTGACGGGAAGGGGGTTGACACGAAGGGGTGGCTGCGTGGCAACGCAAAGCTACCAAAGCAGGTTCCTGCTACTGAGGAGCAGAAGTGGCTCATTGAGCCCACGGGAAAAGAGTAAGTGGTTCATTATGTTGCTTGTCACATGCTTATTCCGGTTGTTATTTATTTTTCTTGTCACATGCTAATAGTTCATTCTTTTGCAGCAACTGGATATATTCTAAAGGGGTCCGTATTCCCAACGGCCTCATCACCGTCTTGCTGAAGTTATATTGGCCGGGGTTGTACTGTCAGGCAGCCGGACCGTCGGGTTTTGGCCACGAGCTGGGACCACTGGGAAGCGGCCCGCCACGCGGACCATGAGACCCATGCCAAGGCCGTGATCACTACTTTCTGGGTGAGTTCTCTTCAGAAGCACAAGTCCATTCTAGTTTCATGAATGATTTAACTCATGGCTTCTCCCATTCTTGTTTCATGCATGATTGTAGAAATTCTATCGAGTTCTTCCGGAGCACAGGGCTAGAGCGGACCAGATCGTGTTGCGCCAATGCAAGAAGAAGGCCCGCCAGATGTAGTACGAGGTGCGCTATGTGGCCATCTCCACATACTACCACGACTATCTTGGTGTGAAGATGACCAAGGAAGAAGCGCGGAGGATGGGCATTACCTTGGAGAGGCCCGAGTTCTTGGCGGTAAGTATAAAAGATTTTTCATTATGCTTTCATTACCTTGTGGTACATTATGCTTTATGCTTTATGCTTCCATAACACCAATTTGGACACACCTACATGCCATTATGCTTTTATTATGTAGGTGTGTCCAAATTGGTGTTATGGAAAAGACGAGTCCTAGGCGGCATTGGTGGATCTTTGGTGTGATGAGGCTGGAGCCTGGGCGGCTATGAGAATCCAAAATAAGGCTAACCGAGGGACGGAGGGAGTACATGCTCAGGGAAACCGAAACCACTATCTCCATAAGGCAGTTAATGTATGACTAACCCCATTAAACATTTTTCTTCTTGTATTTACCATCACTTTCTTATGTATGACTAACCTCTGTTTGGTGGTGCAGGAGGAGAAACTGAAGCGGCCGCTCTCACACATGCAGGCGTGGGAGATCGCCCATACGCGGAAGGACCCCAAGCCTAGCGAGCCCAAGTACTACGGCAAGAAGACCGAAGGGAGGAAGAAGGCCTACTCCGAAGCGTATCTGGAGTTACATCCTGACACACCTGACCCCATT
Organism: Triticum urartu; assembly: GCF_056163025.1. Classification (NCBI taxonomy): domain Eukaryota; kingdom Viridiplantae; phylum Streptophyta; class Magnoliopsida; order Poales; family Poaceae; genus Triticum; species Triticum urartu. The sequence continues at coordinate 641,456,314 of NC_141879.1, read as the reverse complement.
GCGGCGCCTCTGGATGACATGGCGGTGGTGAGGATGGGGCCCAAGGAGCACGGTCGGGATGCGGTTCTCGATGCTGTGATCACTCCTAGTATCTCCTACACACAGCTTCGTCGGATCGACCCGAGCCTGAGCCAGCGCACGAGCCAGCCAGTGACTAGTACACAGTCCCTCTTTCAGGAGCAACAATCTGTAAGTATTTTCCCTCTTATCTTCATTTCTCACTTCATTTTCCGCATTTAGTAGTTTTATGAGTTCCATCATGTCATACCGTAGGCCTACATGGAGTACACACGCCAGGAGACCATGGCGTGGCATCAGAGGCTTTATGAACACCAAGTGCAGAGGGATAGCCAGATGCAGCAGGCTTTTCAGGATATGGCGGCCGGCAGGTGTCCTCAGTTCCCTACAGCACAATGCCCTCCAGCACAACCAGTGCTGATGAGCTTTGAGGAGTTTGTGGCACAGAACGCTGGCCCCTCGCCGGTTAGTTCATCCCCAATCTATTCACCCAAAGCATGTCATGCCTTTCAACACAGTCATAGATCCCGTGCATATGTCTTTTCAACATGAAGGGAACAGGTGGATCTACCGTTGGCGGTGGTCTTCGCAGCACTCCGGAGACACGGAGCCCGACCACTCCGATCCACGGAGGCGGAGGCGGTAGCGCTGCCGCTAGCACTGATGACCTGGACTTTGGCCGTCTTGGCGGTGACGACCTCCGCGCTGCTCGATGATGCTTGAGATGTGATGATGATGCTTGAGATGACTTGTGTGTGCTGATGATCATTTAGCTGACTTGTGTGATGATGCTTATGCTTACATTCGTTGATATGCTTATGCTTGTGTGACGATGATCTATTGTTGTCATGATGCTTATGCTTACGTTCGTTGATATGTGCTGCTGATATGTGCTAATATGTGCTGCTGATATGTGCTGTTATATATGTGATGTTATCTGAATTGAACTGATTTGAAAACAAGCAGAAAAAAGGAAAAAAAAATTAAAAGCAAACTATGCCGACGGCTAGGCCGTCGGCATAGGGACAGCGTGAGCTCCCAGTTGCTGACACGTGGGCACCTATGCCGACGGCCTAGCCGTCGGCATAGTTTGAAATTAAGCCGACGGCCTGGCCGTCGGCATAGGTGCCCACGTGTCAGCAACTGGGATCTCTGTTTGAAGTACTATGCCGACGGCCTGGCCGTCGGCTTAATCTCAGACTATGCCGACGGCTGGGCCGTTGGCATAGCCCTGGACCACGAGCAGCGGCCGGTCTCCACGTGGCACATATATGCCGACGGTCTAGCCGTCGGCACAGTTTTCGACTAAGCCGACGGCTAGGCCGTCGGCATAGGGGTGCCACGTGGAGACAAGTCGTTGGGCAGACTTGACGGCGGCCGCCGTTAGGCGATAACGTTGCCGACGGCCTTCGCCGTCGGCATAGATGTACGGACACCGTCGGGATAGGTCTTATGCCGACGGCCTTTCTATGCCGACGGCCTTTCTGGCTACGCCGACGGATATTTTGCCGACGGCCCTATGCCGACGGGGGCCGTCGGCATAGGCCTGTCCCGATGGCCATTCAGGGCTATGCCGACGGCCCTGGCCGTCGGCATAGGGTGCGATTCCGGTAGTGTTTGTAAGGAGGCCCTTCCGATTTCTTTTCCTATGTGAATAATTCTATCCGCCTTATTTGAGATCGATCTAATCTGTGTTGTTCCATTGGTTGTCATCGAAAAGATTTTGTCGAGTTAATTTCATTGTGATTGCATCTCTCTAATAACTACCCTATCAGTTGAAAGCAGAAGACATTCACATGATGATCAACAGCGAGAAGAAGCTCAGTTTGATCTTGCAAGCTAGCTGCATGGCCTTGTGAACTTGATAGCCTCTCGCTGCTGACTGATAGTTTTATGCAGTTTGGCTTCACCATCATGTTCCTGCTCTACTATTTTTCCTCCATTAGGAGCATGACGGATGTTCTAGAAAAACAACAACTTCACATATGGTCAAGTTGCAGACAAGACCACTCAAAGCTGAGGCTTGTGACTCAATCATGTGGTGGATTGTCTATAAGATTTTGAGCTACTGTCTTGCCTCCTCCTTTAAGAATAACAACATTTCTGCTGATATGCCTGAAGGGCTGTGGATTAGAAAATATCAATTCAACTGGAAAATGATTATTCTTGAGTGTTTATGTTTCCTGCTATGAACTTGACTTTCTTCAAAAATTGCAGCTAATTGTTTGTCAAAATAAAAATTTGCCACAATTGGAGCAAGCAATTTTGTTATCAGAACTACCATTCCTCAAAAATACTAAAGGTAGGTCTCAATCACCCATGTGTCGTGCACTTTGCCACAAATATTTTGTATCCACGACCTGATAAGTTATTCTTGTTGTATTATGAATAAATCCATGTTATATATGAATCCAGTTTTATTCTTTTAGTTCACTACATTCGTTCCTGTTTGATAAATGGGGATTGTCTTTATATTTTACTTGATGATGTTTCAGTTCAAGAAGTTACAGAACATAAAATTGATGATCAATATAAGAATAATAACACCTATATTAATCAAGGACCCAAAAGTATGAAATTAAATTTCATGATGGATTATCATATTTTGTTTCTATTTGGTTTATGTTTGCAAAGGAGATGCTCGACTTGGCCCAAAATTTTACTAGGAATAGAGACGTGAAAGAATTTGGTTTGTTCATTATAACATTCTTTATTAATTTCAAAAATTTAGCCAAGATTAATGAACTTCCTACGTTGTATAATTTCGTTTACATGAATCCTGACTGATTCCAAATATTATGTTTCCTCTAGAGGGTATATTTGAGTATTGTACAATTACTCAAAGATACTGACTTTATTCCTGACATATGCAGCATACATGTCTAGACCTATATGAACAAGATGCATGGTGCCCGTAAGATTTGTCTATGGAAGTATATATATATGAGTGATGGCCGAGTCCGACATAGTGACGATGGAGCCACAGGCAAGAAGGTGGAAGGCAATTTCTTGAAACATGGATCCTTGTGTATGAGGTGGGTGTGTGGCATGGGGGAGATGTTTGGCATGTGATTTTCTTTCTCCCGTTGCAACGCACGGGCATGTTTGCTAGTCTTATTTAAACAGAAGTTATCGCGTATGATGAAAAATTATCAGTGTGTTTATATACAAATTATCAGGTCTTGGTGGGTGAAGTATCATCTTATCTACACATAACTTACCCGGGGTATGTTTCAACAACTTTTTGTCCCCGGATAAAAAACTTATTAATTTGTTTATATGTATGTTATCAGGTCTACAATGCATAAAATACCATGATATTAACACAGAAAGTTACCGGGAGGTGTTTCAACAATTTTTTTTCTTCCTGGGATGAAAGTTAACATGGTGTTTGTACGTAATTTATCTTGTTTGTGGTCTAAATTACCATGTTATTTGCATAAAAAGTTATGAGACTATATTTCTACAACTTTTCGCTCCCGTGCTCAAAATTTATCAATATGTTTATACATAATTTATCAGGTCAGCATTACATAAGTTATCATCTTATTTTAGGGATGGCAGTTTTGCCCATGGGTATGGGTACCCACGGGTACCCTACCCGAAAACAACGGGTATGGACAAGATTTGAAGAGATTTTGTACCCATGGGTAATGGGTATCCATACCCGCAAAATATATGGGTAGGATATGGGTATGACATTGCGCCCATGGGTAACCCAATAGATACCAAAAACAATTAATAAATAAAAATAACTCCTATGACATGCGGGGTCATCATCCAACTCCTATGGCCCACCCTAAGTCTTGATTCCTTAAATTGGTCATAGCTCATAGGCCCATAATCACCTGCTCGCCACTCCTCATGCGTCCTATGTGACTCGTTGAAAATATGAAATCTTGACTCTTCGCTACCAGACTCCTATCCAACACTCGATCCAGCGATTCCCCATTCCCATCACGACCTCCCACTGTACCGGGTTTCTACTAACCGCCACTCATACTCCCTTGATGCCTCCGAGAGGCCACCCACCATAGTAGCATGTGTTAGTGATGTACTACTCGTCCATGATCACTTGAAGTTTAAACCCATTTCTCTACATTTTAAAATTTTAAATGCTATATATTATATCCACTGGATACCCATTGGGTATAGGATACCCGATGGGTATGGGCATGGGTGCCAATTTATGCCCATGGGTATTGAAATTGGTGGGCATAGAAATTTTCTGTGGGTATGGGTTTGGGTAGAAGGAGGTTGTACCCGCCCATACCCTACCCATTGCCATCCCTATCTTATTTACACAGAAGTTACCGGGGTGTATTTCAACAACTTTTCCCATCGGATGGTCAAAAAGTGGTATTTTATTTGAACTTATCACGGGTCAAGGGATGGGTTGGCTAGTGTGTTAAGATCTCAATATTAAATTGGAAAAAGTCCAAAACAAACCTTAAAGTTGTCGGGGAAAGCTAAATCGAACCCTGAATTTGTAATCCCGGAAATAAGCACACCAAACAATTCAATCCCGGTCTATTTTGAACCTTTAGAGCGTTCCCAAACAGGGATCACCGACGTGGCACCTGGAATCCTAAGTTTGTTGTCTGCGGTTACGACTGGGCCGGCCCAACAGACACAAAATGAGTTTTTTTTTATAAAACGTGACGTGAAAATACCGAAGAGGTGCGGTTGGGCCAACCCAACAGACGTGATGCGAGATATTTTTTCATAAAATACGAAAGTAAAAATACAATATAAAACAAGGATTTGAACTTGCGATCTCGTACTGTTGAATTACTCCGACTAACCACTAGAACCATTGACTGTTTATTGCCTCCGTATTTAGAGGCCGAGCAATTAAACCAGCTAGAGCAGTGTCGAGATTTGAGGCATTGAAGGGCAAACATATATTAAGAACGTGCAGGCCTGAACAATTTTTAAAATATCCTTTTTTAAAGTGAAAATACTTGTTGAAAATTCTGAATAATTTTATAAAAAGCGAACAATTTTTTAAAAAAACAATCAGTCTTAAAAAAGTGAACACTATTTGAGACGTCAACTTTTTCTAAACCTGAACAATTTTTGTTCTTAAACAGTGTAAAACATGTTTGTATTTTTTTATTAAACGTTTATTGTCATTACGAAAATTTAAAATGTGTATTTGGCAAAATGTTACCATGTCACTTTTTCGATAAATGTTTTTAGAATTATGTAAATTATTTGCGTTTAAAAATATAATCGTTATTTCTAAATTGTTCATATATTACTTTAAGACATGTTTCAAAAAATTAAGGAATGTTAAGCACTTGTGTTGAAATCCATTTTTGATGTTTTTATATAGGACGCGCCATCCGGAAGGTCTTTCTTTCGTCCCTGTAAACATTGTGACGGGTTGAATAAAAGCTTCGCGAGATTGCCTCAAAAAAAAACCTATAGCCCGCAGGGCGATTTGCTAGGTGCAGCCTCTGCTAGTTCGAGTCCTCCTGGGCACTTATTCTTTTGCGGCTGCTGGTATTTTTGTTGCTCCTAATAGAAGACAAGTGGGTATGTGTAGTTTAACAAATGTGTATTATCATTACAAAAATGTAAAATAATTTATTATGCTTACTAAAATAAAAAACGAGTAGAGCGAGCGAGCGACTGCGCTAATGGGCTGGCCCAATTCGTCCTAATGTCTAGCGAGTCAACGATGCTTGCCACATTAGTAAATCCCGGTTAAACCCCCTCAAGGTTTAAAATAGACTGGGATCGAAGAGTTTGGTGTACTTATTTTCGGGATTACAAGTTTAGGTTTCGATTTAGCTTTCGCCTACAAGTTTAAGGTTTGTTTTGAACTTTTTCCTATTAATCCTATTAAATTCTTAAGTTCAATTCCCAGCTTTAGCACGATTTTTAGGCTATAAAATTACAAGTATGGAAACTGCTAGCGTCAATGGAAAAAAATCATGATTAACGCTCACCTGCCCCATGTCCACGTGTAAATTAGATCGTCACTAAGGGCATGTACGATGGTTCATAAGACAGTCTTATCTTAAGTCTTGCATGTAATTTAGAGATGACAAAAAAATATGTCTACAATGGGTTATATTTTAGTCTTATCTTCAATAACTAGCAATTCCTTAAAATATGGTGAGACAAATTATGCTAAGAGATCATCTCTTGTCTTATCTTAAATAAGAGAACACAAGCCTTTTCTTAGGAGTTCTCTCTCCTCCACCTCATCATTTATCCTATGTGGCACTCCTAAGATAGCACCATTGTACATGCCCTAAATGCCTAAATTAGTATCCCGCAAAAACCGCGTTCTCATTAAAAATAGGAGAGAGGGTTAAACGAGAAAATAGGAAAAAAGATCCTAAAAATCAGGAAAGAGGGAGGCGAGCACGCCCAACGAGATAGGAATCGAAAGGCGAATCAATCATTCGGATCTCTTGCAGAATTCCGAACATTTGGAAGTTAGCTTTGTCATTTTCTGAATTCCATCGTTGTGCTATCCAAATTATGTGTTTGTCGTCAATAATTTTTTTGATATTTTTATTGTCCAATGTACTCTTTTGTACAAACCGCAGCAAACCTTTTTATAACTGAACAATGAATTGTCTCGGAGGGGATTACATTGGGATAGGGTTTGAACCCAACAGGGATATGGGGTTCCACTCAAATCCCCTCGAGATCAATTCCATGTGGGGAACAAAACCATAACAACCGAACAAGGCCTAAAAGGATTTAAATAGGCCCCTGGATGCTCTAATCGAGTTCACTTTAGTCAACCACACATGGCATGGATGCCATAGACAATGGACATGCATGCCAACATTTGTGGGAATTCACGGCGACTCATATTTGGGAGCCGTATGCCCAGTAATAACACTTTTTACAGTGAAAAGGCAACATATCTGAAGATTCAACTACCATACCCACCAACCAAAAGATAAAAAAATACCAAAATTGCACAATCGAACATTAACGGCGACCCAAATATATTTCAAATCACGGGAGAAACAATTTCGTGGTAACCTCACTCAGGAGCTATAGCGGGCAATAGTGGCGATAGTGGACAAGTTTCCAGTCGAGATAGTGAATTTAAGGAGGTTTCTTCAGAATTTGGCGCATTCAACCGGATTTCTAGGATTTTTTCAATCAGGGTTCCATAGCTTAGAGCATCTCCAGCCGTTTGCCCTCCAGGGGGCACCTAAAATCGCCGCCTGGGGGTGAGCCGGTGCAAAAAATGGGCCTGGGGGCGAGTTGGTCCCCAGCCGCCGGCTCAGGGCCGCCCCGAGGCGCAATTAAAAAAAAGTATAGCAAATTTCGGCAAAGTTCGGCGAAGTTCGGCTAAACACGACTAAATTTCGGTAAACTTGGGCATATATTAGACATGTTCGCGGATTTTCATTACATAGCAAAATAGATAACTAGTCTAAAAAAGAAACTGGCTGAACGCCGAGTAGTCGCCGTCGTCGCCGCCATCGTCGCCGCCGTTGTCGGGCTTCTCCTCCTTGACGCGGCCGTCCCTGGTGGACCCCTGACTGGCGTCGCCAACGCGGGCTGGTGGCGGCGGCGCGTCGTCGTCGTCGCTGTCCTCGATGATGATGACGCCTCCTTCATCGCGGCCCCGGCGGCGCTGCGCGAAGCGCTGCAGGGCGGTGCACTGGCGCTCCCTCACCATCTTCAGGGAGTTCGCGCGCGCCCATTCCAGGGCCGCGTCGTCGTCGAGCTCGACGTTGCCGCCGTGCTCCGTCTTCACCGCGGGGAGGAGGCCCGGCTCCGTCTTCACCGACGCGAGCCTCGGCTCCGTTTTGGGCTTGACGAAGCGCGGAGGAGGATCTGACGAGGAGGCGCGCCGGCCGCCCTCGTTGATGACGACGCCGGCGCTGCGAGTGCGCCGTCCGAGCGGCGTCTCCGCCGCGGGCTCGGCCTTGACGCCGAGCAACGCCGGAGAGCCGGAGGAGTGCGAAGAAGAGCGTGATGAGGAGGAAGAAGAGGAGGCGTCGAACCTCCTGGGCAACCATTGCCCGTCGCGTCGGCGGTGAGCCATGGCCGTGGCGGCCGCCCTCGCCGGGGGGTACGCCAACGGCGGGTTGTTGCTGCCCTCGAGGTGCGTCAGCACGCCCTCGAGTGTGCGGCCGGGGATGCCCCACCACAGGCAGCGCCCCTCGCTGTTCTTCATGCCGCCGACGACCGCCGCGCCGTTGGTGGACGCCAGCCGCTGCTGCTGACGGCGCTCGAAGTACGCTGCCCAAGCCGCGTGGTTGTCGGCGGCGTACTGGGGGAGGGAGAGTTGGGCGGCGGTGAGGGAGGCGCGCACGACGTCGACCTCCTCGGCGAAGTACCCGGGTTTGGCCACGGCGTCGGGCAACGGGGGAATGGGCACTCCCCCGTTGCTGAGCTTCCAGCCCGTCGGCCCGGCGCGCATGTCCGGCGGCGCCTGGATGTTCGCCTGGAACAGGAGCCAAGACTCCTGTTCGCGGAGCGATCGGCGGCCGAAGCCGTTGGTCGCGGCCTCATCATCGGGGAACCGCTCGGCCATCGGGAGAGGGAGGAAGGGAGGGAGGGAGAGGGAGGGCTCGGCGGCGGCGCTCGGGAGAGGTAGAGGGCGGGCTAGGGCAGGTGTGGCTGCTATAGCCAGAGGCAAGGGAGGCCACCGGCTTATATAGCGGCGCCGCCCCATGTGTACGCGTGCGAGGGAGGGGAGGCGTCGGCGCGCCGCCCCGTGAACGCGCCGCCCGTGAGGAATCACTGGTAAGGCTGACCGGCGGCAGCCTTGCCATTGATTCTCCGAGGGAAACCGATGCATTTGGGAAAGATGACGCGCGGTGTCGCTGACGCGGCGGGCCCGTGGCTCTTTCGCGCCAAAACCGCTCGCCCCGGCGCCCCCGAGCGCCCCCCAGCGCGCCGGGTTCGGTCTGGGTCCGCCGGCGCTAAATTCGGCCCAGACCGGTGAAAATCGGGCTCCTGTAGCGCGACTGTGCCGATTTTTTAGCGCCGGCGCAAAAAAACGCATGGGAAGGCCTTTCTAGAGGTGTGGCTGAAGATGCTCTTAGCGCCTAGACAGTACAGCAACAATAGTAGCGCGACCATGGCAATTTCACGGACGGTTTAAAATGATGACAAAGACATAGTTTTTTTAACAGTCACCTAGGGGAGAAATCCCCATCTAAATTTGATCTTTTCAAAGAAAATATTGATCCAGTTTACAAAGAAAACCGGATTCAAAAGCTAAACAAGTTGAACCCGTTGTTTGTGAACGAAACCAGGCCAAAAAGACGTAGTTCATCCATGGATGAATTCTCGATTACATTATCAATCCGAGGAATGCTAATATAGAGACAAACAAAAGAATTCCTAAGAGTGTTCTAGCTACAACCTGCCCAACATTCCTGGTGTTCCCGCCGGCACTGCTCGCCCTGGTCACGTGACCCACTTCTTGGTCAACCTCGTCAGTCTCCTTCTTCTCCTCCTCATGGTCGTCTTCCTCCTTCACGTCCAGAGAATGCGGAGTGAGAGATAAACCCCGGAACTCGACGTCCTCCTCCTCCTTCGTGTCCAGAGACGGTGGAGCAAGAGCGAAACCCTGGAACTCGACGACTGCTGCATCGGCTTCAGCGTCGGTGTTTCCGTCATCGTCGGCGGCGTAGACGTCTTCTAGGCGCACCACGTAAAAGCAAAACTCCATGTCCAGCTCCACCGGCGTCTGCAGCTTCACGCAGGGGTTCTCCGCCGACAGCCTTCCGAGCATGAGGTTCCGCGTGCCGATCTCGACGCAGGCGGCCACGACGCTCTGGCCGCCGGCTTCTCTCTCCGGGTGGACGAGGAAGACGTCGGTGACGAAGAGGCGCTCGTCGGCGCTCCTAGGTGCTAGCATCTCCTCCTCGCCGCACTTGAGCCGCGAAAACAAGGGGCGTAGTTGTGACCGCTGCTCCTCCGTGTCTTTGTCCATGCTTGATGGATCAATCGGCAGAGTTGCACTGCACGTACTAGCTTCGTGATCGTGAACAAGAGTCCTCCGATTGCTTTGTCCCTTTGTGCATTGACGCCTCTGCTTATATTGACCGGGGATTTGCCGATTCCGACTAGCCGTCAGTTTACTCCAGCCCCGCCGAACCTGTTCAAATTAGGATTCGGACCCGGAGCAGCAGCATGCAGCACGTTACATTATCGAGCAATCAATATTTTTTGGGGGAAATTCGTCCTAGCGTACACATCTATGCCTTTTCTCCAGGGACATCTATGCTACGGTGTAAAGAAAAAGTACAAAGATGAGTATAAACACTGACCTATACAAAGAGAACACAGCTGACTCCACCAACATACACAAAGACCCAAGAAAATATAACTAAACATAACGGAAAATAGTGTCTATTCTCGGGTGTACTACACCCGAGTTTGTCCAAAAATTGAAAATAAAATGTTATCTAACAACATCCAAAAAAGATGAAATTTTGCAACAACAAACTCTACCAAAATTTTGAGGTTCTTGCAAAATTTCATCTAAAAATAGCATTCATTGATCTCTCATAGAACAAAAAAACAAAATCGCTGCTCAAAGTTTTGTGCACTATTTGAGCAGTGATTTTTTTGTCACTACTAGGGAAATGCTTATACACAGGAGTTTACCAATAGCGCTTTTACAGAAGAAGCGTTGCTGCTACTTAGCAGTAGCGCTTGGGCTGTACAGGCGCTGCTAATATGAGCATAGCATTAGCACTGAAGCTGTAAAACGCGCTACTACTAAAACTGACAGACCGTTTCAGGGTATGCTAGGGGTACTAGTAGCGCTCATTGGAAGAAAGCGCTACTACTACTTATTTTAGCAACAACGCTTTTTACGAACTAGCGCTACCACTAAAAGCCCTTATCCAAACTGACCCGTGCGCGTCCTCTCACTCTCCCCCTCAGACTCTCATCGATCGTCTCTATCGCCTCCGTCGTCGCCCTCGCCGCCGTCGCCGTCCTTCTCCACCACCCCAAGGTCGATCCCTCCCTCCTCCTCCTCCCCTCCTCCTCCTCCTTCCTCCTCATGGCCTCCTCCCACCTCCTCCTCCCCCTTTATGTAAATAGGTTTTAGTTTTTGTTAAATGTAGGTTTTTGTTTTTAGTAAATGTAGGTTTTTAGTATATTTTGTTTTTAGAAAATTTGAAAAGAATAAGTAAATGTAGGTCTTTTGAATAGAATAGGAAATTTTTAGAAATTTTGAATAAGTAAATTTGAATAGAATAAAATATGAAATTGAAAAAAAGTAAATGTAGGTCTTTTGAATAGAATAGGAAATTTTTAGAAATTTTGAATAAGTCAATTTGAATAGAATAATTTAATGTAGCTTATGGAGTTTCACTAAGTCCTAAGATGACGATAATAATTTTTTTGTTTATATTTTGTTTTTGCAGAAATCAAGGAGCCCCTGCATCATCACCACCGTCGTCCCCGTCACCGACCCCCTGCGACATTGATCGAGGTGAGAGCAGCCACCCCATGTTGTTAATTTAATTTAGGTATTTTAGGTGTTTAATCTTAGAATAATGTAGTATGAACCCTAGTTATGATCAAATCATGTTTAAAATGTAGGTTTTTAATTAGGTGTAGTTAATAGAATTTAGGTGTTTTAGGTGTCACATTTGTTGTTATTTTTTTAGTTAAAGCAATTATTTCGGCATCCATGTCGACGATGCCTATCCCGCATCCTCGTCGTTGACTCGGCGGAGGAGGCCTGGGCTTGGTGAGGAGCCATATCCGGGACTGGGCTCTGCCGGGCTGGTACTGGGAGGTGCTACCTTCTGGGGGGCGCAGCTTGGTGAGGAGCCAAGCCGTCGTTGATCCGAACCTTCTTTAATAGCCAGCATGGTTGGATTTTTATTATGGTTATCAGTAACTAATATTATGATTGAGGCTTTCAAAGTTGCTTCAGCGCAATGGCTATTATTTTATCAATGGATATGATTTATTCTATAATGAAAGGAATAGTCTCGAGTCGCTGCAGGCTTATGATCCGGTACTTGGGGGCTACATTATTCAAATTGAGATTACATCGAATATGCAAGTCACATGTCACTGCCAGCATGCACCATGGCACTTGGGGGCTAATGCAAAGTCATTTTTTGCTCAACTTATTGAAGACCCGACTCATCACAATCTAAATGAGCCGGCCCTTGGGGGCTACCAATTGCTCCTGTCAAAAATTCAAGGTACACAAGCCTTAATCCATTATATTGAAAGATCCACTACTCAGTTGGTAGAGTACAAAGTTCTTAACCTTGTGGACGTGGGTTCAAGCCCCATGGTGGAGATTAGATCATATGATGTTATTATCAATGAATCATATACAAAGTCCTAGCCCAGTAATATCTTACTGAGTCGGCCCTTGGGGGCTACACGTTGCTGCTCAAGTTTACATGATCATATTTACAAAGTCCCTGCTCATTATTGCATAATGACCCGGCCCTGGGGGGCTACACTGGTTGAAATTTCTATGAACATAAGGCAATTACAAGTCCCAGGTTGCTGCAAGCATGACAACCCGACACTTGGGGGCTACAGGTAATATGCATATAAAGGAGAAAAAATCTTCAAATTCTCAGTTTGGCAAATTCTCAGATTAATCTCGTGTCTGCAACAATCATGACCCGACATCATTTATTTATAACCCTGCAATTTTGGCAATCATAAATTGGCAAGATCTACATCTTTAAGCCGGCTGAATATCAGTTGAATATTTCAAGACCAATATTTTTTCAGAGCATTGAAGGCTGACTCAAATGGATTATTTCTTATAATGTTTCTCTACAAGAGCTAATGTCAGCAAATTGGTTATAAAGCTGGCCTATTGACCCGGATTTTTTAGACGAAGTGCCTGGATTTTTGCATTGGCAAGGTTTGGACATATCTGTTAAAAGAGATTTGCTATAAGATCTTTGAGTATGCATCCAGGAGGAAATGACAAGGACTTAAAGATGATCAGGTGCCGGTTCAGGAAAATATTTAACCCGGAGCACAACCTATCAAGTTTGTTTTTGTGTTTATTTTACATGATCAGTTTAACATGGATAAATCCAAATTAAACTGGGGGCTAATGTCGGGGATATACCCCGCGGTATGACCCGGCCGGACTTGGCGGTTTACTTGAGACCCGGCTGACACTTGGTGATTCACTGGCGACCCACCCTGGCCTGGCGGTTTACAAGCAACCCGCCTGAACATTATGACTCACTGATGACCCGGCGGGCGGGTCAGATGGATGACAAGGCCCAAGGCCTAGAATACCGGTTCATGATAATGGTGGGCCGGTTTACGAGGAAAGGAATAAGGGATATTCCCTTATATAGGAAGCAAGACTAGGACTCCACTTGTAATAGACTAGTCCTAATCCTAATAGGACTCTACATGTAACCTGCCCCTTCAACATATATAAGGAGGGGCAGGGCTCTCTAAAGAGGGAGAGAAAAACAAGAAACAATCTCTAGGGCTAGACACAAGTAAAGGGGAGCCGGCTTATGCGGCGACTCTCTCATGAGCATAATGAGATCTAGCCACAAACAGCATGTAGGGCTATTACCGGATGATATTTCCCGGGGCCCGAAGCTGTCTAAACCCTTGTCTTACGTTGCGTCTCTCGATTCTGATCAACCCCTCTCAAGCTACCAAATAGATGCGTTGACCTCGCGACTAAGTCCTGACACTAAGGACACCTGCCGTGACAAATCCACGACAACTTATTTCCATTGACAGCTTATTTTCATTCTTCAAACAATGTGCGGAAGATGGTAGACAGAACCTACTACACCGATGGCTCTGAGTTAACTTATCAGGAGAAAAATCATCTGATCGCATTTTGTACTGATCTTGAGAATTACAATATCTATTATCAAACTCCTCCACAATATGGTGAATATGTGCCACTAGTGCACGTGTTGAACCACGGTAACATCCATGGAGATGCCATGGTAAGATTTTTTACTATTATGACATCCATGCATCTTTTGCATAAATTCTTTTAAAACTTAAGTACATTTCTAACTACGAAGTTATTACTATGTTTTTCAACAGAAAATCCCGTTAGATTGTGTGCCTCATCTGATATATCAGAATGGTCGCCTTGATGTTTTGAACATACAGCCAAGTCATCCTACGAGTCATACCTGTCCATATTGGATTTCTAAAACGAGTGAAGACATGAAAATCAAAGAATGGAAAAAATGTATGGACAGTCGTAAGGAGGTACTTGAAAGCAACATTGTGCGAAAGGCAGGAATTGGAGACAAGATAATCTCCATTCTCCATAATGGAGAGTCAGGGCCTATCTTGTTTTATACTATTTTACCTAAGAGAAGGTAGTAGGTCCTAGTTAATAATACTCATGATCATGTGCTAAGAACAACTAAGTAGGATTGGTTAGATGACTATGATGATGTGGTATCGAGTAGAAGTTGTATGATCGATGATGATGAGTATGACTTGTTATTATGATACCAATGATGAGTTATTTATTATTATGATCGATGATGAATGATGCTAAGTTGTTATATGAGCATGATGAGTTACTATATATATCAGTAGGTGAAATGAATATGAATTAGATTCAAGTGAAGCCAATATGTGGTGCACATCGAAAGTACTACTAATCCAAACTAGATCATGTTTGGATTAGAGTAGTACTTTCGACTTGCACCACATGTTGCCTCCACTTGAATCTACTCCATGTTCATTTCACCCATTATTATATATAGTAAGTAATCATGGTCATAAAATTGTATGATGAAAGTACTGTATATAAAATCACACAACGAAAATAAGTTGTATTTTTAAAAATACAGGAAAAGTTAGCAGCAGCGCTTTTTAGAACAAGCGCTACTGCTACTTACTAATAGCAGTAGCGTTGTCCAAAGGAAAGCGCTACTGCTAACTAGGTATAGCAGTAGCGCTCCCTTTCCAGCGCTACTGCTACTAGTTAGTTGTAGCGCCTTAGTGGTAGCGCTGATACCAGTGCTACTACTAGCTATAAAACAAATTCTACTAGTAGGGTTTTCCCTAGTAGTGTGTGGGAGCTCCTCGGATGTTATTTTCAGATGAAATTTTATAAGAACCTCAAATATTTGATAGAGTTTGATGTCACAAAGTTTCAGATTTTTTGGATGTTGTTTAATAATGTTTTTTCAATTTTTAGACAACTTGGGTGTAGTACACCTGGGAGTAGAAAATCCACTCTGGAAACAAAAACATCCACGGATACCTTTATGCTTCCAGCCTGGCCGGGTCGCCTGACTACCAACATCCACGGATACCTTGAAGCTATCGCTTGCAGTGAGGCAATGTCTCTGGCTCTTGACCTAAACTTCTCATGGGTACAAATTGCTACAGACTGTCTTCAGGTGGTCCGCAATATTGGGGAGGATAACCCCTATAGCTATGGAGTGATCATCTAGGAGATTCTAGCGAAGAAGGCTTTGCTTCCGGAGGTGTCTAGTAGTCATGAGTATCGAGCATTCAATGTAGAAGCACATAATCGTGTAAAAGCGATTACTTCCCTCGAGAGTGGGCGCCATGTTTGGCTCACCTCACCCCCACCTATAGCTTGTATCCCCACAAACATTGCTTAAATAAAGCTATATGGTGTTTCTCAAAAAAAAAACTACCAGCATCATGAGAGCTCCTCCCCAGCGCCTTAAGCGCCAGGGAGTGTAGTTGGCACTCACGCGCCCTCCTTTATGGGCCGGCCCAACAAAGCGGCAGTGTTCGCCCTGGTTCCGCAGCTCCCACGGTCGACTATAACCAGTCGCGGTTGACTGGTCAAACCGTTTAATTTGGGGAAAAATAAAATAAATAATTAGAAAATCACAAAAAATATGAATTAGAAAATGTTCACTGATTTTGAAAAACAGTTCACAAACTTCAAAAAAGTTCATCGAATTCAAAAAAATCACAAATTTGAAAATTTGTTCATCGATTTTTTTAGAAAAGTTCATTATATTTGAAAAAATTCATCAATTTTCAAAATAGTTTACCGAATATGAAAAAGTTCATTGATTTTAAAAAAAGTCCTTCGAATTTGAAAAAAACCATAGATTTTGAAAATAGGTCACCGTATTTGAAAAAAAGTCATGGATTTTTTAAAAAAGTTCATCGGATTTGAAAAAGAATTCATCAATTTTCTTAAAAATTTATCAATTTTTTAAAAATTGATTGATTTTCAAAATAGTTCACCAAATTTGAAAAAAGTTCATCGAATTTGAAGCAATGTTCATCAAATTTGAAAAAAATAAATTACTGAATTTTAAAAAGGAAAAATGAAACAAAAAAGAAGGAAAATAAAACCAAAAAACAAAAAGAACTAGAAAAAAGAAAAGGAGAAATAATAAAAAAAAAGGAAAAGGAAAAAAAAGGAAAGAAATAGAAAATGAAAATAAGAGTTTGGGAACGTGTGAAGAAGAGTAATGGATGTGAAGTTTCACAAAGATGCACGCTAGAGTAGTGGTTATTAGGCCTTCTAGCCGAAGCGTCGGATGACCACCGACTCATATACATTCCATAATATCTGATAAATGACTGGCAAATTGAATCCTCTATACAACACTTGGGAGGTGATGCATCAGCAGTGCTTGGAGAGACGGGCCTCACTAGTGGAGAGAGATGGTGATAGGGAAGGAGGCCAGCGGGGCGTCGACAAGCAGCTGGTGTGGCGAGGCGGACCGTTCAGCACCAGAGGTAGGCGGTGGTGCGACCGTCACCACCAGAGTATGGGAGGAGGTGAGGGTGGAGCAACCGTGGGAGCATGAGGAAGAATTAGATTTTTTTTCTTATCACCTCTGTTCCTGAATAGGGTTATTTGGATCGGGTCCCGTTAAACATTTTGTTTTCCTCCCTAATCAAAACTTTTAAGTCCGTCTCTAATCGATCCCTTAAAAAGCTTTAGAGGAGTAAATTTTACTTTTCCTCCACTAAATTGCATCTAACCGATCCTTAAAAGTTTTAGAGGAGTAAAAATTATCCTCCTCGGCCGACCGACTCTTATATTTACTCGGCCGTCCACCCATGGAGTAAAAATAATTTTCCTTCCCCCTCTCCTCCCCACTTTGATTTGGTCGGTTCTCGTCGCCGCCGGCCGACGACTAAATTGGTAGATCTATGGATGTCACCGCAGTCGCCGGATTCGACGCATCCCAACCACCAGCACTGTCGTGTTTTGGTTGGATTCGACGGGACCAACCCGTGCAACCCCTTAACCGTTGTGCGCCCCTTTTGGTATGTCATCCTCCACTCGGTGCTTGCATCTCATCCATCGACCAACCACCGGCACAACCACGTTCGGCCATTAGCCAGGGCTCAGCACTCGCTCAATAGCTCGTCGGCTCGCCGCAGCTGGTCATCAAGTGTGACCACTACCCGTGGTTGATGTCGTGCCTTGTTTCGAGCACGTCGAAACATGCCGGATGGGTGTTCTACAAGTGCGAAAAGGACTGAGTGAGTGCCATTTTGTAAGGTTGTTCTTCGGATTCGCCGTAATTTGAAACTCATTGTTTGCTCAAAATTGTATGTACTCCCCCCGGTCCTTTTCATTTTTTTTCTGAAGTCAAAGTATCTCTGTTTTAACCAAACTTATCGAAAAAAGTATCAACATTCACAATGCCAAATCAATATCATTAGACTCATAATTCAATGTAGTTTCATAGTATATATATTTGGTCTTGTAGATGTTGATATTTTAAATATAAATTTGATCAAACTTTGCAAAGTTGTACTTGACACAAATCTAATATGTGGAGTAAAAAGGGACCGGAGGAAGTAGGATGGATGCAAGTTTTGATATTGGGAAGAAGCATTGATCTATTGATAGCGAAAACTTTGTTAGATGTTTGTGGAGTACTTACTAGAAGTGAGACTAGAGAGGACACAGTGTCCAAGTTGAGGAGACGAACAAAAAAGAAGTGTGCAAGCTTGAGAAGCCAATAAAGAAAAGCAACAATATAGGCAATGAAGCATAAGTGCGTAACACTTCGCCCTTTTTGATAAAATACAATGATTAGTCACGGATACATCTTCAAATCAAATACAGTATGGGCGACGACGCAGTTCACCCATAGATGAATTCACGATTACTTTATCAATCCGAGGAATGCTAACATAGAGACAGACACCAGCATTCCTAAGAATGCTGTACTTATGGCTACAACCTGTCGAGCGTCCTTGGAGATGCCGCCGGCACTGCTCGCCCTGGCCACGTATCGGTCGACCTCGCCGTAGGTATCCTCCCTCTCCTCGTACACCTCATACTCCTCATCCTTGTCGTCGGCAGCCTCCTCCTCCTCCTCCGTGTCAGTGACAAGAAAACCCTCGAACATGACGACTGCCGCGTCGGCGTAGGCGTCACCGTCGCCTTCAGTGTCTATGCCAGCATCGGCGTTGGCGTCGTCTCCGGGCCCCATGACGTAAAAGCGGAACTCCTCGTCCAGCATCACCGGGGTCTGCAGCTCCACGTGGGGATTCTCCGCGGACACGAGCCCGAGCAGGAGGTCCCGCGTGCCGATCTCTACGCAGGCGGCCACGGCGCCCTGGCCGCCGGCGCTCTCAGCGTCGACGAGGAAGACATCCGTGACGTAGATCGGCTCGTTCGCCCTCGGGGTTAACCTGTGCCCCGTGCCGCTCTCGAGGGGCAGGCCCCAGCGGCGGTACGGGTGCGACGGCTGCTCGTCCACGGCCATGGCCATGCTCGAGCGCGTGTCTCCAATCGGGTGGCTGATACGTAGGTATCTCCTCTGCCTAGTGAACGATCGACACCGCGATCGCTTGCTTGTGTGCATCACGCAGGCGCTTCCTCTGATGCTTATATTGAGCGGGGACTCGCCGATACTGATCTGTAGTCGGGGAGGAATCCTTAGTATGGAATTTTGGGTGGACGGAGAAGGACAGTAGATCGAGCGATTCCGATTTGTACCCGGGGACGAATCCTTAGAGCATCTCAAATAGACACGTCAAATATCGCGCGCGGGGAAACGGCTGGTTGCGCGCTCCAGCGGCCACGGAAAATTCCGGCGTGAGGCAAAGAATCGTGCGCGTGCAAAAGAACGGGTCTACCAGATACCCTCAACACAAGGAAGGGGATTGGGCCTCAATACAAGGAAGGGGATTGGGCGAATCAGAGGTCTACCAGATACCCCCGTGCCTCCCGTGTCGCCCTCCCCGAGCGAGGCGACCGGGGCGGTTCCCCACCCCTCCCCCTCCCCGCGAGTCCCCGCCCCCCTTCCCCCTCGCCGCTGCCGCCGGCGGGCGCGGCCGGGCATTGCCCGCGCGGCGTCCCGCAGTCCGGCGGTGGTGGCCCTCCTTCTTCCCCCGTCGCTGGACCCTGGCTCGGGCGAGCGGTCCTGGCGGCGGAGCCCTTCGGCCGGCGGCGTTCCGGCGCGGATCTGGACGGCGGCGGTGCGGAGGCGTTGCCCCTTGGAGGCGGTGACGGCCCATGGTTTGCGGCGGCCGGCGGCGCCCGGCTGGCCCAGATCTACGCCCTACGGGCCTGATCTGGGTCGGGGCGGGCCTGCTGGGTGGCCGCAGTGGGTTGTTCTCCGGTGGTTCCTGCGAGCTCCTCACGACAGGGACGGCGGCTGCTGTGCCGCGACTGCTGCAGCACGGCGGCGGAGCTTCACAGGCTCACGCTGGGCCTGGCCGGACAGAGGGTCTGGTATGCCTTTGCTGCTATGCCCGGTCTTCTACCGCCTAAGCCGGTGGAGGTTGTTCCCTCCCTCGTGGCTGCGGTGCTGTCGGTCCTTGTCTTCGGGTGTCTCGTTTGGATCAGGCCGGCCTCGCTTCGTTGGCCGTGGTGAGACGACGGTAGTGTCTTCGTGACTGTTGTCGCATGTTGGTGGGCGGCGGGTGTGGTGGAGCCGAAGGTTGGTCCTGGGTGGTGGGCGCGAGAGGTCGGGAGAAATCCATGTCGGGTCTTGCCGGCACCAACGTGGTGACGCCTGCGGGCGCCGCCATCCTTCTTGAAGGGCGTCGGGTGACCCTCTCCCCCCTCTACCCTCCGTGTACCGGGAGAAATCCTAGGAGTCGTCCGGGCAGCAGCGTCGTCATCGTCGCATTCCTTCTTGAAGGTGGTGCTTGGTACACGACAACTCGGCGGCTTTGGAGCGTGGTGGTTACCTTGGTGGGCGCAGCGGTCGCGGTGTGCCGTAGCTTTCGTTGATCCGGCGTTGTTGGCATTTCTTCTCTTATTTTCTCTTATTATTTCTTTTGGGCGTGCTTGTACTGTTTGCCCTAGCGTTGATCGAAATGTTGTATCGGGTGGTTGCTATATCAATATAGCGGGGCGTAAGCCTATTTAGGTAAAGAACGACTCGACGTGCCGCATCCGGCGCGCCCAAGCCGTCAACCGCACACTCGAGCCCTGTCGCCCATTTCTTTACCCCGCTGCCTACTACTTCCTCGTATCCGGCGCCCCGTCGCCGTCGCCGCGCCCTTCTCTCGACGCGCTCTTCCCTGCCGCCGACATAACGCCACGCTGCCGGAGTAGCTCCGGCTACCACGGCGTCCGCGTTCGTCCTTCCGGCGCGTTCTACGCAGAGATCCACTCCGGTGGCGCGCGTCTCGGTCTCGGGACATTCGAGACCACGCACGAGGCCGCCCGCGCATACGACGCGGCGGCGTGGCGCCTGTCAAGGCCACACTCGCAATGGATTTCCATGACGTGTGGACATGCGAGCAGGCCCAGGCCGTCGCCCCTCCATCGTGGCTAATAACCGACGGTGACCATTAGGGACACTGTAGGCAGCAGCGCCGCCTCCTCATCGCTGAGGTAGACAAGCGAGTCATGGTGGAGTGGCGCCAGCGCTACCCGCATGATGTCGCCGAGAACGCCTTCTGGCCGGAGAGGAGGGCAAGGCGACGCGCGAAACGGACGGACATGCGTCGACGGAAGGCACTGGCGATATTGCAGCGCGACCTGGGACATGCGTCATTCTTTGACGATAATGATCCTCAGTGGGAAGACGCGTTTCTTGATACCTCAGACGACACTAGTGAGGATGATGAGAACGACTCGGAGTAGTTCATAGTCTAGTTGCACCGTAGTTTTTATCTATTTTATTTGTATCGGACTAGTTTGTGCTGTTTGGTTGAACTATATTATTTGTATCATTGAATTTTATCTAAAATGTTGTTTCAAATATCGTAGTATGTATTTTGGTTGCTCGCGCGCGCCGTTTTTTTTGCAGTGCCTGTTGGACCAGCTCGCGCATAATTTTTTGCAGCGGCCACTGGAGCCAGCGCCCTACCTCGCGTAAAAACCACTATTTCCGCACTGTAAAATTGTTTTAGCAAGCCACATGTTGCGCGCCTATTGAAAATACTCTTAGCTAGTACGAAATCGGGTACACAGACTAGGCCATGATCATTTTGTTCTTTCTGTTCTGCCTATAAGATGTGAGTTTGAGTTTGTAGATCCGGTTCTTTTTGTGGACTAAAGAAACTATCATCTTTACGGTATTTCGTCACAAAGAACTTCTCCTTCTGTAAAGAAATAGTATAAGAGCGTCTAGATCACTGCAATGACCCATTAAGCCAAATTTGACCCGATTCTAACATGCCTGGTCTACTTGTCATGGATGACGTGGTGGATTATATTAGCCCACATGACAAGCAGGATTCACCCGTTAGTTCTCTTAAAAATAGGCCACATTATTAATATTCTCCCTTTCCCTCATCCCGTTTCCCCAGCAGCCATCCCCCGGGGTGAGATCCTCGCGCCGCCTGACCTTGACCCCGGAGACCGCTCCTTCACCTCCGCTCCTATCTCTTCTCCTTCGCATTATCCTCTCCTCCCCTCATGGAGCCCGAGGCACCAACCCCATGCACCAGACGCGTCACCCGCCTCGGTGTACGACCATGACGCCACCGGCTAGATGCACCGAGGAGGAAATGAATTGTAAGCACAAGAAGTTAAACCGGTCATCCGCGCAGCGGTCACGCGCGCGCAAGCAGTCACATGTGGACGAGCTGGAGGCAGAGGTGGTAACGCTGCTTGTTTTTTTAGTCTAAACACACTTTATTGCTTAATTGTTATTGTTCATAGGAAATCAAGATAAGTCCGAAGGGTTTAGAAGCCACATCTGGCGACCTTCCCCAGACCAAAAGCATGTCTAGTAAGGCTATGTGCCTCGAAGTTGGTGTCTCACCCTTCGGAGATGAAAGAGCAACTTTGGAACTGTGATGTAGTGTTTATAATTTCCTTGATAATCGCTACATATGCCCCACCTGTTCCAAGTCTTATATCATTTTTTTTGCGGTGGACCAAGTCTCATATCATTGACCACACCGTGCCATAGAAGTGGCAGCACAAGAGGCCACGAATAGGGATGACAATGGGTAGGATATGGGCGGGTACAACCTCCGTCTGCCCAAACATACTCATATATAGAAACCTTTTATACATACCCACTACAATACCCATGGGTATAAATAGAACCCATGCCCATACCTATCGGGTATCCTATACCCAATGGGTATCCAATGGGTACAATCTATGATATTTAAATTTCTAAATATTAGAGAAACGAGTCTAAAATACAAGTGATGATAAGCGAGTAGTATAGCACCGACGCAACCTCCTTTGATGGGTGGCCTCTTGGAGGAATCAAGTGAGTATGAGCAACGGTTGATGAAAGCTCGATGTAGTGGGAGGTGGCTATGGGAATCGGGGATCGCTGGATCGAGATGGAAATGAGTTCGACGATGATAATTCGAGATTTCAACGTTTCGAGGAGACACGTATGATGTAGGCGGAGTGACGAAAAAGTGTGTGTGAGCATATGAGCTATAGCTGGTTTAGGGAATACCAGATTTAGGGTTGGGCCACGGGATTTGGATGTTGACACCACATGTCATAAGACTTATTTTCATTTATTAATTTTCTCGGGGTATCCATTGTGTTATCCATGGACGCAATTTTATACACATGTACTACCCATATATTTTACGGGTATGGATACCTATTACCCATGGGTAGAAAACCTCTTCAAGTCTTGCCCATGCCCATTATATTCAAATAGGATATCCGTCCCTAACCACGAACCAATGCACGGCTTTCCAGGCTGAGAACAAGCTCCCGCATGCGTGAGCGCTCTTGAGCTAGGGGCTCGCCTAAAGTCCCTCACTGAGATGATTGCGGCTGCCACTTGGGTTGCCACCGCGTCCAGCACGGCCACAATACACAGGGAGCGACGTGAAACTCTCTCTAGGTTGAAGTAATGACGACATTTTCTATTCTGCGCTTCAGGCGCTCGTTATAGTATAAACTGCAAACGGGCGCACGCCCGCGCTTCGTCTGGGCCGGCCCATCCCCCTTCTTATTTTGTTTAAACATCCAAAAAGGTGATGGTTGGTCACGGGACCAAACTCCAACCACATCGTTCGAAGGGAAGTGCAGCAACCACCAGGCCAATAAGCCGCTGACGCACACCAATTCTGTTTTGTTCTTTTATTTAGTTCTCCAGTCCGGTTTTTCCTTTTTTTTATTTTTTCTTTGTCTTGTCCTTTTTTCTTTCATGCGTAGATTTTTTTTTAAAATCGTGAACTTTTTTCAAAATCGATAAACATTTTCAAATTATATGAACTTTGTTTTTGAAATCTATTGAACATTTTAAAAATTTGAAGAATTTTGTTTTTGAATTCGATGAACTCTTTTGCAAGTTTTTATGAACTTTGTTCCAAATTTGATGATTTTTTTAAAATTCAATGAACTTTTCTGAAATTTGACGAACTAATTTTCAAAATCAATAAACTTTTTTCTAAATGGATGAACTTTTTAAAAACTGAATGATCTTTTAAATAAATGGATGAACGTTTTCAAATTTGATGAAATTTTTTCAAGTTCAATGATTTTTTTTAATTCGATGAACTTATTTTCAGAGTGTTTATTTTTTCCAATTTTATGAAAAAATTCAAAATTCATGAACTCTTTTGAATTTATGGTTTTTTTTCATTCTTTCTGAAATTTTTCGTTCTTTTTTCATCAAATGTGATCGAGTGCGGGCTAGCCCACTAGTGTTGGCGCGTGGGCACAAGGAGCTTCCTTGGCGCCTGAGGCGATTAAAAGGAGCTCCCATGAGCGACGTTGCTCAATTTTCTCACTACGCTCAAGGCTACGAGCCATAAAGTCCACTGGCCCATGTGTAACTAGGACGTCTCACTTCAGCGCATATTTTGGCGGGAGCAACTAGTTGACGAGTGCTCTTTCGGGGACCTCAGAACGATCAGCGCCACTTGCCGCGCTCTTAGTCGTCTGCCACGTGTCGAGCTCTGGGCGTTCCCTTCGGATTTTATTTTTTATTTTATTTTTCCGCATACGTTTTCGGCTTTTTGAACGGGTTTTTTGGTTTTTTCGATGGATTTTCACCGGTCTTCCTTAGCTTTTGGATAAAAAAATTGAATTATTTTTTGCGCGAAAAAATATGTTTTCTTTTGTTTCTTTCACAAGAGTCACGGTTTTGCTTTCGCGAGAGGCACGGTTTTGCTTTCGCCAGAGTCACGGCCGTGCCTCTCGGAAACGGAAAAAACGCGTTTTCTGTTTTTTTTCCTTCCGCGAGAGTCACGGTTTTGCTTCCGCGAGAGGCACGGTCGTGCCTCTCAGAAACGAAAAAAACATGTTTTTTGTTTTTTTCCTTCCACGAGAGGCACGGTTTTGCTTCCGTGAGAGTCACGTTCGCGCGTCTAGAAAACAGAAAAACGTATTTTCTGTTTTTTTGTCTTCCGCGAGAGGCACGTTTTTGCTTCTGTGAGAGGCACGGTTATGCTTTCGAAAAAGAAAAAAATTTGCTTTCTGTTTTTTTCTTTCGTAAGTGGAAGGTTTTGCTTCCATGAGACGCATGGTTGTGGTTTCACGAGAGACATGGGCGTGTCTCTTTCGGAAAGGAAAAAAATCCATGCTCCCGATTCGGTTTTTTCGTCCATTTTTTTGTGAAAAAAAGTTTGTCAAAACCTACGAGATCTAGTTTTGAAGATCTTAATGTAAGAAATCCAATGATGAAAACATCTCGAGATTTGAATGCATAGTTTAAGAGATAAAACATTTTGAATAAACAAATCTATGAAAAAAAGGGAATACTCACAGGTTGCGACAAGTGGCGTACATGCAGCGTGCCACTAGTCATTACCTAAGAAGGCGAGAGTGATTTTTGTAATGAGTACTTTTTAATTAGTGATTTCTATATTCGGCTCTTCAATAAAATAACCTGAGTGGATATTGGGCCGACCTCCAGCGCTATAGCTTATCCTATGTGCGAGTGTGCAAACAACTGGCCAGGGAACTTTTAGTCCCACCTCGCTTCGCTGATGAGATAAGGCACAATTTTTTACCTATTGCTATACTCTGAGCAAAGTTTTTAAAACGCAAGGTCCATTTGGTATTAACCGAAAACAGCACCCAAAAAAAT
Organism: Triticum urartu; assembly: GCF_056163025.1. Taxonomy (NCBI): domain Eukaryota; kingdom Viridiplantae; phylum Streptophyta; class Magnoliopsida; order Poales; family Poaceae; genus Triticum; species Triticum urartu. The sequence continues at coordinate 641,430,896 of NC_141879.1, read as the reverse complement.
GTTTATCCAAATTTTGGGTTAGGTATTTTGAATGGTTATTTTCATATTTTTTTGCTAACCAAATTTAAGAAAAAACTGAACAATAGAACCGGATTCTAAGTTTATACCAAATGCCCACCTTGAGTGGTTTCATTGGGTCTTATTTTTTCTGTACTTTTTTTGTGAACTGGATTTTTTTGTGTGTACTTCAGTTCATGCTGGTCATCACTGTGTACATGATTGATTAACTTCATATTTCAATTTGCACCTTGTTTGATTAGGAACAATTTAGAGCCTGGAGTGGTTTTATTTTTATTTTTTTGGACGAGTTGGAGTGGTCTTATTCTCCCGAATGGGCTGAGGGATGATTTTTAGATTCTGAAGTTATCTAAAAAACATTGCTTGTGTGCAAGATAAATCAGTTTGACAACACCACTGAGCAATCATTCAATATATTAGCAAAAAAAAATTCTGATCTTATAATCCTTTTAGTTCCTCACTTCCATGTATTTTTCCTTACTAGTAAATGTGTACGTGCAACGCACGATAATTTGTAGGAAATTATTTGCGTGTTATTATGTGATTGGCACTATATTTGGCATGAAATTAACTGCATGCTAAACATATTGAGCTCTCGACATTGAAGCGGTCTAGGTCGTTGGATTGACATGATTTGATGGCCCAGATTAATTAGATCTGTCTATTTGGGTCTTTTTATATTGGTATAGATAGAGTATTTTTCTCCTATGCAGCGTCCACCTGAATGTGATAATGGGATTGTTTTCTTAAAGGACCTAAAATGGTTGTATGTCATGAAATATTTGTTTTCATTCTTCTTTTTAGCTCATTTTTCTATGAATTTTTGTGCACCTACTTTATGTTATACTCTCCGTCCATAATATAAATGTTTTTGCAGGCTACTCCTCCGGTCCCATAATATAAAAGTATTTTTACACTAATGTAGTGTTAAAAATGCTTTTATATTATAGGGACACACTGAGTATATTTGTAAGCTAACATAACTTACAAAAACATCTTATATTATGGGGCCGGAGGGAGTATGTCATGTTCTTCTCACTCAAAGTGGCATAGCCACACGGGTGGGCCAGGGACGTATATAGAAAACTCTGGGTTTTTGCTAGTGGCCAGCCCGTAATCCAGCCTAGACTGCCCATGCAACAACATAGTACAAGACGCAAGTTGGCAAAGACACAGGACTCAAATGAGGCCTTGTCGGTTTCTTGCTGAGACCACCTCTCAACCACTTGAGGCTCGCCAAACTGCGCTGGCCCTCATGTACAACTCTCCACGGGCCAGTTAGCTCGCTTCAGCCACGGAAGAAAAGTTTGCTTGGGTCGCTCGGATTGTTATTTTTTCTTGCTAGTTCTTTCTGTGTTTGCTCATTCATTATTACTAGATGATGCCCCACGCGTTGCTGCGGACATAACTGTCCTAAATACTCTGTATAAACAATCTAGCATCTTGAAAGAGAGCATATAATTCATGGTACCTCGTTCATCAAGTTGATTTACATTTTGTAAATATTAATAATATAGTGGCACTATGATGTCATAAACAAAACAATAATTGGACAATTGACTAAAGTATATACAACAAAAAAAATTGTGCCCAAACCAACACTTGGGATGATAATCTGGCAATTGGAATCACCGGGAGATCACATTGTAACACCGAAACACACATGAACAAACAATTAGTCAAAACAAACTCTGGTATTAATGAAGAGGGAAGAAGAAGGCAAAAATTGTGACAAATGGAAGCCCAATGATGAAGCAAACAATTTAGCATAGCATGTTGATCATCAGAGACAACTCCTTAGCTACATCTTGTATCGTCCTTCAATACTGAAGAGGTGCCACATTAATAAATTTTTTTTGGGAAATTGTGTGATACTAATATACGATCACTCAAATCAGGTGATGAAAGACTTCGTAATATCTTATTATTTTAGCTCATGCAAACTTGATAGAAAAGAGCAGTTTGAAGCCTTGAACCAGAGAAGAATTTGAACTTAAACTCGAACAACCTGATAAAAGGTTTCATCTCCATAATATTCATTTAGCTCAATCATCTGAAATAAGATTGTTAACCACATTATTTGTTCGGGTAAGTGAATCATGTAATAAAATGTGAAGCATGAAGTAAAATGGCATCAAGAAAGAGAGTTCAATTGTACCTAAGCTCAGATATGCTGATGGGGGACTTCTCTCCATATTATTCTTCAACTATACCAGGGCTGAACACTAAAATAGGGGCTGCAAGCAAAGAAACAAATTTCTCTTGAAACTCCCACAAAAAATCTAACGAAAGCTTCAGTATGATAAAAAATACTAAAACCGCAAACTGTATTGAAACCACAATAACCAATCTGATACACGCTAGCAAAAACAAAGAGCAAGGGCTCATTCGGTTTGGAGGAAATCAAAACGTAAGAATTAGGAGTAGTATAGGAATTTGATAGGATGGCACTTGCCATCCTAAGGAATTGACTTGTCTCGTTCCTACGCATAAAATAAGCTTTGAGTGGATGTGTAGTTTCCTCCAAAAACACAGGAAATGAGTAGTATTCCTACGAAATTTCTGTACACATTTCCTACAAACCGAATGCATATATAGGACATTTTCTTTCGAATTCTTATTCCTATGTTTTTCCTATGAAAATCCTTCAAACCGAATGAAGCCTTAACTGATAAGATACATAAGTAATATTCTGGAATATTTTATTCAGTGCTATCAACTATGAACTATCAAATACTCCCTTGTAAAGAAATATAAGAGTGTTTAGATCACTATAGTGATCTAAACGCCCTTATATTTTCAATCAAGGCACCAACTATGACATCCGGTGGCTAAGAGCATGGTTGAACCTCATTGTGTCAGCAGTTGTTTGTAGTGTACTGAATGTGAAATAAGTTGATTAATTGTCCTCCTGAAAAATAATGTTGTGCAGTTGCCTATGGAAAACCATATGGTTACTTGCTGTGAACATGAGCAACTGAGAGGAAACCTGCAAAAATTTATTGAATTTCAGAGCACCAATTCCTTGTGAACATGGTACAAAAGGCGGCCATCTGTCTTGGATACTGCTGGTTGCGGCCATATATCAGCAGGCAAGGGTCCGATGCAGAGCTCTGCTCCTCCATATGTAGACGTAATAATACATACAATATCCAGATCTAGTCAGGTTTTCACATTTCAGAGGATATAATAACGGAATAACACTCAGAAGTACTGTAGTATACAACTACCAATCTACCATATCACTATACCAAATCAAGCCAATCAAAAAAGCAAATTGAGGGAGAGGGAGAATAAGAAGAGATGCTTACTCTCTTCTTCAGGTTGGGCTTGCGGGCATTGATGGCGGCAGCAAGGAGGTGGGGGAGGTGGTCGGACTCGGCGCTCCTCAGGGCCCTTGCAGTAGAGGAACACACATCGCTCGTGCAAGACCACCGTCCCGGTGAGCTGCTCCTTCCCGATATCCTCCCATCGGAACACGAACTCCCTGTTCGGAACTCCGGATGAGGCCGCGTCCGGCGTGTCCGAGGCCGTCGACGTGGGCAGGTCCCGAAGGAGAGCAATGACGCGCATAGGCTGATTTGCTTGCGCTCCTCGACAATCCGGGTTGACAGTAATGGAACCGCTGCTCGACCCACGTCCCATCGCCCTGCAGTCGAGGAGAAGAGGACGAATCAGGGTGGGCGGGTCACGGGTGGCACGGGCGAAGCGGGAGGTGTGCAAGGGGGTTGGACGTGAAGATGGGGAGGGTAGAGGAGAAGGCAAAGGTGCCGATGTGACCTTTTCACTGGCGTGAGTTAATGGGGATTGAAGAAGATGAAGTGGGGTAGGAGTTTCCGTGGAGATGATAGGAAGGAGAAGAGACGCTGAGATGGGAAAAACTTTGGCATGTACTGTAGAAGAAAATAAGCGGTCTGTTGCATGTTAGCTTCACATTTGCATGCTAGCTAGTAAATGCGATGGCAAGGTACTACGTCGGAAAGAGAGAGAGAGAGAGAGAGAATTGATGAAAAGATGTACATGTGGCATGCATGTTGGCCCTGTTTGGATCCATGGGTTAGAGTTAGTTTGGGTTAGTTTGGACTCAACTAACTCAAAAATATTCAAATAGGAGGGTTAGTTTGGGTTAGATGCATCTAACCCATCCAAAAAATCTAACCCATCCAAGAGGTGCTTATTTAGGTTAGTTCTTTTTGGGACCACAAAAAAACACATTTTTCTCTCGCTCTTCCCGCAGGAGATCCCTCCCCACTTCCTCGAAGCTTCTCGTCCTCTCTCTCCTTCCCTCTCGCACTGCCCGTGAAGGCGTCTCGCCGAATCCGTGCTTCATCTAACCCTGCCATCCAAACACCTCTCTGGCTAGAGTTAGTTCAGGGTTAGAATCTAACTCTAATCTCTAACTGAGTTAGAGTATCCAAACAGGGCCGTTGTTGTGGATAGTGTGTATGTAGAGAGAATTGGTTATAGTGGGGATCAACTTTTTAAGAATGTAAGATTTGATAGATTTGGTAAAACTTCATGAATTCTAACATTTTCTTGAACTTGAAAAAAAATTCATTTTTAAAAAATCATGATTTGAAAAAAGTTCAGGAATTTAAGAAAAGTTCATGGTTTGAAAATAAGTGCACTGATATGGAAGAAATGTTTGTGAATTTTTAAAATCATGGTTTTTAAAAAAATTCAGATGTTTGATTTTTTTTACAAATTTGGAAAAAAATCAATGGATTTGAAAACAAATTGCGAAATTTGATTTTTGTAAATGAAAAAGGAAAGAAAAAAGTCAAAAACATGAGTAAACAACGAGTAGAAAACACACATAAAACAAAAAAAAACCCCGCTTGGAAGCTTCTAGAAGCTTCAAAAATGGTCTGAAGCTTCTAGAAGCTCCCCAAAACAGGTTAGGAGGCTTATGCAAACAACAAACACCAAATCCCTAGATGGGCTGACCCATTAGAAACGAAGGTGATCTGCAAGCGGCGTATGGCCAGGTTTTTCGTGTAGAGATAGGCTTATGCAAACAACAAACACCAAATCCCTAGATAGGCTTTTTCTTTCTTCCTGCAGCAGCACGATGCTACGTTTGCGTTGATGGTTTCTGCAAGCGGCGCATGGCCAGGTTTTTCGTGTAGAGATGCATGCGCTCAATTGCACAACATCGTGCAGAGAAGTTACAGAGGGAATGTTCATTCGTTGTAGTTTCCGTTTTGTAAAGATAGTGTCCTGTACACATCTATATTACGATGTATTACGGACATGGTGTTTTGGCTCCCGGCCTAGGAATGGATAATAAATTTGTTTAAAATAGTAAAAAGAATTAAAAAAATCCAATTTTTGTGTGGTTAAAGATGCGTGAGTGCGTGATGTCCGTGCCAAATTTTAGCGCATTTGAACATCTGAATAACTGTCATAATGAAACATAAATTTAGGGTATGTGAATTTTTTTACTGTTTGTGCACAATTCAGACTGATTTTGTTATCTTTGCTAAGAGCTACTCAGAACTCCAAATGCGCTAAAAATTGGCATGACCTCACACACATAAAAATCTTCTATACAGAAAAAATTTATTCTTTTAAAAAATCTTGTATTTGTTTTGAATTTACTATTCACCAGATGCAAATGAGCCTGGTTCCGAATTGGCTACTCAGTATAGAATATACAAAGAGTAAAAGAAAATAACTACAAAAATAAGCATGCATGTGACCTTAATGTTGGCCGGGTTACCGAGTGCCAAATTAGTAACCTTCCGCCAACGTGTGATACAGTAATAAAGAACGTTAATAAAGCTACATCTGAAACAACTACATAATTCGCAGCCTTCCGTCGCCTTAATGAAGCTGCACCGGCTTTAGGAGCTTCCGCCAAATATAAAGCTACTCTTGCCAAATGCTATGCTAATCAGCAGCCTTCGGCCGTGTCCTATTCTCTGTCCATGAATAAATGTACATCTATATTTTATGTTATGTAATTTTTTTAAAATTTTAACCTAATTTATAAAAAAATAGTAACATATATGACATCAAATTGATATGTTATGAAAACTAGTAGAATGTCCGTGTGTTGCTACGGGCTATAATGCATATAAATATAAATAAGTTACACAACTAATTAAGGTGGTCTTCAAGGTTAAAGCTCATTTTTCCCTTATACGTCCAAGCGTGTTCGGACATCAAATGACAGCCTCATCGAATTCAACTATCTTTACCGTCCGAGCTCTCACAAATCTAGATTATGTAGGGAGAAATATGGTTGTCGTGTTATCTTCAACGGGCTCCCTGAATTCAACTGTCTCGACCTTCCTTTTTTCTAGACTGTCCCCTTCCCACTCAGTTTCACGCCGTAGTAGGACATTTCTCGCTAGAGCTCTCTCTTCTAAAACCGGATGATGCCCACCTCATCTTTGCCATGGTGCCCTTTCTCCTTCACATCATACTTTCCCACGGATGGCCAATGAGGAATCCCCCCACCAACCGCCCCACTTTCCACCTTGATCCCCTCCCCACGTGTTTGTGTTGATTCGCCACGGCCATCAAGAGGGAGGACGCAAGCGTCACCCATGACGCTCCCGGGCAAAGAAGCCAGATCCGATGTCTTTTAAGTTGTTGCCACATTATCACATACAATTGAATGGCATGCATTACCATGAAACAAAATACGATGTTTGTAGTTGGGCATTTAGCTGATACACCGCTATGTCCTTTATCTTGACCAAAAAATTATAACTTGACGAAAAATATATATTTATAGGTACAATCATGCTCATTTCCCATTGCCATACTCGTGTAGAAGCATGTTGGGCACATCACCTGGAAGGCACAAAAACGATAAATTATAATAGTCTGGGTACTGAGCACACGTATACATATTGTTTTAGTCTACAGTGACTCCCAACTTGAGTATGAGACCATTTGTTTCTACAGCTTCAAAATAGAAGGAATTTCTTCCAAATAGAAATAGCTAGCACGAACTCTCAATACAATGTTAGTATCTACACAATCCTCGATACCATTAAGGATAAATATTATTACAGATCCCAGAGATCGACAAGTAGTATGATCCTTACAAAAAAAAACTACTCCCACCATTCCAAAATAAGTGATTTAGTACAAAGTTGTTTACTTTCGCAAGAAATAATTTGAGATTTCAACGGTCAACCAATACAAAAGGCATGCTTATGTTGCACATTCTCGGATAAATTTGCATAACTATTAATCTAATTTGAGACTACAATTGATGATGGTTGGGAGCTTGGAAGTGTGTCCAAGGCACATTACGGGACAAAAGTGCAACTTTATACCTGGTAATAATCATGATCATAGAAGCCTGCTTTCATGAAGGGAAATGGACATAGTACCCAGCCGTTTACATGGAAATTGCTTGCTGTTTATGCCCTGCAATGGTAATAATCATTGATTTTTGGGAAATTGCTTACTGTTTAGGCCCTTCACGCGGCCGTTTCCGATGCTACCCCGACGTCCTGGCTATCCTGCATATCGATGGCTATCCTCCATCACCTTCCTACAATCAAGCTCCGGTGATCACTTCTTTGGAAATTAATCAGGTAGAGGGTAACTTTTTAATCGAGGAGGAGGATGGCTCTTTTTTTAACCTAAATCTTGCTGAAGGAGAGGACCCAGTAATTCAGTTAGCTTCTCCTGATGAAATCTTGGCAGTTCAAAACAAGAAAGATGACCAAAGCTCCTTTGTTGATGAGGAAATTGAAATCCTGGATTGCTCTTCAGATACCTCTTCCAAACCTGACTCTGCAAGTAGGGCTGTTACATGCTCTTCTACCTCAAATTCTTCAGCACCACCAGGGTTTAATGTCAAAGGGAGATATTTATCTAATTACCCTCATGATGACTTTGTTGCAGATTCTGGCAGTCAAGTTGTGGCTTGTTTTTCTTCTTGGGAGAAGCATTTCTCTGTGGGTTCTGAAGGCCACATAAATGTTCAGGTACCTTATGACTGGGTGGATTTTATTTGATGTGCACTTTTGATTCCTGATAAATTTGAGTGGGCCAAGATGTTCTTGTTGTCACCTATGTGGTCTATTATTTGTGAAGGGTTTCAGAAATCTCAGCATCTTGCTTTCTCCATTACCCCTACTTGTCCTGTAACAGTGGCCCCCCTCTTGCTCTCAGTTGCAGGCTCCTAGTTTGGAGGAAACTCAGCCTATACCTGTTGCAGAGGAGGTCAGCTTCTGCAGTCCTGTTGCTGTCAAGGGCAAAAGAAAAGACAGGGTGCCTATAGTGGAATCTGAGGTAAGAAGAAGTGAGAGATTGCAGCATTTACATAAGGGCTATAGGAAGAAAACCTGTCATGATAGCAGCTGTATGGCATGTACTGCTAAACCTCCTGTATGCAACTCAAAAATAATTAAGAATCTGAACTCTTCTTATTGCAAGGTGGATCCCAAGATCTGCTCTAAAGAAAACCTCTTGCAGAAGAAAGTCAAAAGAGGAGGAAAGCCACCAGCATGGAAAGATTGAAGTCTTTGATAGCAATATTGGGAACCTTTGTAGTTGCCATTCTTTTGGTCCTGAATAACACCTTTTTTAAGTCTCATGCTCCTGGAAATGCACCTGAACTTTATTGTAATGAACTCTCTCTCTGTTCTCTTGACTTCTCAGAGAACCTTCAGATTGTGGGACTGTAACTGGATTGAGTGTCTGTCCTATCTTAAGGGTTTCCGTTCTGCTTCTGTTCTTGCTTTCTATCTGTTTGTTCTGCAATGAATAGATCCTGGAATATTTTGAACTGGAATGTGAGAGGTATAAACTCAAGTGACAAGTGGCTTGCTATATCTAATAAAATTGAGGAATCATAGTGCTCAGTTATTTGTCTGCAAGAAACCAAGAGAGAGACTTTTGATAGTTCATATTTGAGAAAAAATGTCCCAAAAAGAATTAATAAATTTGACTTTACTCCTTCAGTTGGGGCATCTGGGGGTTTGCTTGTGGCATGGAATGATGCTATGTTTCAAGGAGAATGCTTGTTTAAAAATGATTTCTCCATTTCAATTAGGTTTAGTTCAGTTCACACAGGGGATTCTTGGATCTTGACAAACATTTATGGTCCATGTGATGCTGAAGGGAGACAAATTTTCCTAGTCTGGTTCAAAAACATACATATGCCTTTTGACACTGATTGGATCATTACAGGGGATTTTAATTACATTAGATACCCTTCCAATAGAAATGATGGAGCTGGAGATATAAATAATATGATGGATTTCGATGCTGCAATCAGTCAATTAGCTTTGGTTGAAATTCCTTTGAAGGGGAGAAGTTTTACTTGGAGCAACATGCAACAAGCCCCTCTGCTGGAAAAAAATTGATTGGGTGTTCACCTTTGAGAATTGGTCCTCACATTACCCCAATACCCTGGCTGTTCCCTTGGCAAAACCTATTTATGATCACTGCCCCTTTGTTGTCCAAATTGGTACTAGTATTCCTAAAGCACAAGTTTTTAGATTTGAGAATTTTTGGCTTCAACTTCCAGATTTTCAGGAGGTAGTAAAGACCATTTGGCAACAACCCATTCAGGCCAGTAACAGTGCAAAACTCATCACTGCCAAGTTTAAAAGGCTAAAGAAAGGTCTAAAATTTTGGAGTAAGAGCATTTCACATCTGGCTCTTAGCATTCAGGCAACCAATAGTGTTATCTTGATGTTGGATTACGTTGAGGAATTCAGAATGCTCTCAGATGTGGAACAAAATGGTAGGGATATGTTGAAAGAACATCTACTCAAGTTGTCGTCTTTTCAGAGTATTTATTGGAGGCAAAGAGCAACAATTAGATGGGTGAAATTTGGAGATGAAAACTCAAAGTTCTTTCAGGCAAAGGCTACAATTAAATACAGACACAACTTCATTCGGACACTTATCAATGACCAGGGGGTTAAAATGACAGAGCATCATGCAAAGGCTGCAATTCTTTGGTCAGCATTCAAGGAGAGATTGGGACAAACTAGTGAGATTTCAGATCTTCTAAATCTAATAGACCTTATTCACAGAATTGAGGGATTAGAGGATTTACAAGTTCGTTTCTCAAAACAAGAAATTGACTCTGTGGTCAAAAATCTTCCTCTTGATAAAGCACCTGGACCAGATGGCTTTAATGGTTACTTCATTAAAGCCTGTTCGAGCATCATTGCTGAAGATTTCTACAGGATGATTAATGATTTCTATCATGGAAATATTTCTTTGCAGAGCATAAATGCTTCTTTCATCACTCTCATTCCTAAGAAAGACAATCCTGTCATTGCTAATGACTTCAGGCCAATTTCTCTTCTCAACTGCTCCATCAAGATCATAACCAAGTAGCTGGCCAACAGACTTCAGACTGTTATTCTCAAAATGGTGCACATCAACCAATATGGTTTTATTAAGAGCAGAAACATTAATGACTGTTTAGGGTGGGCCTATGAGTACTTACATCAATGTCACCAATCTAAGCAGCCTATTGTGCTCCTCAAGCTAGATTTTGAGAAAGATTTTGATCTTCTTAATCATAAAGCTATTCTTGCAATACCTCAAGCTAGAGGTTTTGGAGAAATATGGATGAAATGGATCTCCATGCTCCTTTCTTCAGGCACTTCTTCTGTCTTGCTAAATGGAGTGCCTGGGAAACTTTTCCATTGTAATCAAGGGGTCAGACAAGGAGACCCTGTTTCCCCTTTGCTATTTGTGCTGGCAGCTGATCTCCTGCAATCCATACTCAATGAAGCCATGCATAATCAGCTAATTAGTCCTCCTATAGTAAGCCAAGCTTGCCCTGACTTTCCTGTGATTCAATATGCTAATGATACAATCCTAGTTCTGCCAGCCGATGTTAGACAAATTGAGCAAGTCAAGAATCTCATCTTACATTATTCTGCCTTCACTGGACTGAGAGTTAATTATGATAAATCTTTCATGGTGCCACCGAATGTCCCTGACTCACAAATCAACTCTTTGCTTCATGTTTTGGGTTGTCAGCAAGGTCATTTCCCCTTCACTTATTTGGGTCTTCCTCTTGGCACATCAAAACAAAAAATTGAAGATTTCAACCCAATGATGCAAAGAATTGAAAGAAAGCTTTCTGGCTGTTCCACTATGTTATCTTATGATGGAAGGCTACTGCTTATCAAATCTGTATTTGCATCACTGCCAATCTTCTTCATGAGCTCTCTAGCTCTCCCAGTAGGAGTTTTGCAGCAAGTCACCAAATACTTGAGGAATTTCCTTTGGAGGAAGTTTGGGATGGAGGACAGAGGAACAACACTTATTGCTTGGTCCAAGATTTGTAGGCCAAAGAAGCAAGGGGCCTTGGAATCCTAGATATCTCCCTACACAATAAGGCTCTTCTAATGAAAAACCTCTTTAAATTTCTTAATAAGGAGGATATACCATGGATTAATTTGATCTGGGAGAAATACTATCATTCTGAACCACCAAGAGGAAAAGTTGAAGGTTCCTTCTGGTGGAGATCTCATATTGCCCTCCTTGAGAGATTCAAACAAATAAGTAGCTGCTCCAATAGGTCTGGACAATCTATTCTCTGTTGGACTGACAGTTGGATGGAACAGAGTCTCCAAACTATGCTCCCACATCTTCACTCCTTTGCACTCCATGAGGACCAATCTGTTCTCACTTTCTTTCAGGAGGAAAATTGGATTGATCAGTTCCACTTACTCTCTCTGTTGAAGCATTTGAGGAGTTCAACCAGCTTCCCATTTTGGCTCCAACCTTAAATCCACATGTTAATGATAAATGGAGCATCATTGGGGCTACATGCAGACCTTCTGCAATTCATATTTATAATTTGCTTCTGGAAAAGCATGAGGAACATCCCTTTTCAGCCTCATTTGGGATAGCTCCAGCAGACTCAAGCACAAAATTTTCTTCTGGCTGGTAGCTCACTGTAGAATCAACACCAGGGCTCTTCTCCTAAGAAAAGGCATGCACCTTGATGATATATATTGCCCAAATTGTAATCAGCAAGCAGAAGAGACTTCTATGCACTTATTATGGGACTGCAGTTTTGCACAAGATTGCTGGAATTCTTTGATTCCAAATAGAAGTAGAGGCACATCAGTTTATGAGGACACCATCTTGGCCACTCAGCTCCTCCCAAAACAATTTGCTGTTGAAATCATCATTTTAGGTTGTTGGAATATTTGGATTCAGAGGAACAATATAGTTTTCAGAGCACTTCCACATTCGGTTCAGTCTTGGAGATTCCACCTCAAAAAAGACTTAAAGCTCCTTAGACATAAGATCAAGCAAAAGTATGTCACTCGATTTTCCCAATGGATAGACCATAATATGTAAACATGGGTTTTATTCCTAGAGCAGGCATTGGTTAGCATTCTAGCTTTTATTCCTTCTTTCCCTTGGGGAACTGTAACATATTTGTACTATATTTTCTTCAATTGATTTACCGTAGAACATTTTGTTCTACGGTGTTGGGTAAAAAAAAAATACATGTTGAACTCTATGGCGCCATCACAGTTTCGACGTGGCCTCACCCCGCCAGTAAAAAGGCTGCTGGCAAACCCTTGCCTCACATTGCCAAAACCGATCACAAGTACTTGAACAAGTTGTTAAAAGAAAAGAAAACTATACTGTCTAATAAAAGGTCTGCACATCTGGTTTATTATTTGCACATACCAGTTACGTACAGGCTAAACTCCTTAATGAACAAAGCTGAAGGGTGATCGTAATTAAGTTTGTATGTTGTTTTCTCCAGTCAACTCCCCTAAAAATATGAACTGGCAAACACAGGACCCTATAAACTATAGAAAGACACCATCTAATGCATGTGACCACCAGGCTAGGTACTGTCCCAAGTGTTCTCTGAATCGCAACTTATACAAACATCATCAAAGTAGTGGAAAAGTAAGATTACCAGACCTACAATGCTTTGATCCGGCAAACATGACATTTCAGTGATGTCCCATTAGTGGTACCCTAGAACGGCTGCAATGTAGACGTTGACAAAGACTGCACATATTGCCGGCGGCATGGTACCCAGCCTTGAAAACTAAGTTGTCAAATAGGCGGAATCTCTTCCAGGATAGCAGCAGTACCTCTTATAAAGCAAATTATGTACCTCTCGCTAATCATCAACTACCAATTTGTATCGTCGAGTAAAAGAAATTACTGTACGCTCGAGTCTTCCCTCTGCTTCCATCTACATCACGAAGCCAAAAAAATGAAACCTACCAAAGTCTAACCCGTGACAAGCAATGTCAAACCTAAGTAAAAGCAGATAGATAGTTAGAAACTGAAACGTAATATCTTTGAAACCATGTGGAAAACTCGTGACAAGGCATATGTAAACTTTGCTCCATGAGCTGGATCAATCAAATAGTGGAACTGTCAAAGACTGACAGACAAATGACAGGTTTGGTAGCGTTGAAAAAAATCGGTGGTGGGGTGCAGACCTCGTTCGATCGACTTGAAGGAGTAAAACGAACGAACGAAACGACGTACGTACTGAGACATTATGAGTAGAGATACATTTCAAAATAAATCTAGTGAAACTAATTTGGTGCCATAAATACAGCTACTTTTTCTTATAAAGTTGATCAAAACATTTTGGGAAATGTCTAACAGCTCCTGGGTGCCCCTACACCCTCATGAACAGTAAATTCATATAAAATTGAAAAAAAATCAAAAAAATCTGAAACTTTCAGGGATCAATGATTATCAAGGGTTTGATGTTCCTGGAAAGTTTTAGCAATAAATAACCTTCGTGGAGCCCTCACAAAAAAACAAAATCACTGCTAAAAAATGGATATAAACTTTGAAACATGATTTTGTTTTTTTATTTGAGTGCTCTTTGAATGTTATTTTTAGCTAAAACTTTGCAAGATCATCAAAAGTTTCATGATGTTTGATGTCCCAACGTTTCAGATTTTATTGAATTTGTTTTGAATTTACTGTTCATAAAGGGTGTAGGGGCACCCGAGTGCTGAAAATCCTATCTCAAACATTAAAACTTTGACTTAGGACAAAAATTAGATGTACATCTATTCGCCGACGGAGGGAGTACATGTTAGTGGCTTACGTCAAATAGCAGAAAATTAGCAGTGGCCTTTCATCATTCGGACTACATGGCGTCAAATAGAGGATACGCGGTGGCTTTTGGTTCATTGGGCGGATGTCTGGACCACGTCAAAGGCCTATGGTTTGCTTTTGGTTTGCAGTAAAACGGATGCGTGAACAAATACGGGTCCATGTTGGGCTTGTACCGCTCGGACAACTCGGTCTGAACATTTCGAGATGGTTTAAGGGTCCTGTAGATACCCTTACACTTTTTACAGTGAAAATTAGCAACTCCACATTCACCAACCAGAAAACAAAAGGATAGGAATTGCACAATAGAACATACGTTTTCCTCTTCGATTAAACACAATGATTCGGCACTGTTATACTTCAAATCAAATACAAGTGACGACGCAGTTCAGCCGTCGATGAATTCCTGATTACATTATCAATCCGAGGAATGCTAACATAGAGACAAACAAAAGGATTCCTAAGAATGCCATAGTTATAGCTACAACCTGTCGAAGCTCCTTGGCGTTGCCGCCGGCACTGCTCGCCCTGGCCACGTCTTGGCCAACCTCGCCGTCAGTTTCCTCTTTCTCCTTCTCCTCGTACTCGTCGTCGTCGTCGTCGCTGCTGCCAGTCTCCTCCTCTTTGACATCGTCGTCGTTCTCCTCCTCTTCGTCGTCGTCCTCCTCCTCTTCGTCGTCGTCCCCCTCCTCCATGTCAAGAGGTCGCGGAGTAACAAGGAAACCCTCGAACATAACGATGACCGCGTCGGCGCCAGGGCCGGCGTCGGCATCATCATCGGCATCTGCGTCGACGTCTGCGCCGGTGTCGGCATCGGCGTCCGTGTCTGCTTCGGCGTCGGAATCGCCTCCATGCGGGACCGCGTGAAAGCAACACTCCTTGCCCATCTCCAGCCGCACCGGGGTCTGTAGCTCCACGCGGGGGTTCTCCGCCGACAGCAACACGCTAACGAGGTCCCGCGTGTCGTCAGTATGGACGCGGGCGTCCACGGCGCCCTGGCCGACAGCGCTCTCCGAGTCGAGCAGGTAGACGCCGGTGACATAGATGGGCTCGCCCGGCCTCGGGGTTAACTTGTACCTAAAACCGCTCTCGAGGGGCAGGCCCCAGCGGAGGTACCGGCGCAGCATCTGGTCGTCGTCCACGGCCATGGCAATGCAGACGCTCGATCAAAGTACCACCTGCAAATACGCGGTTGATGGGGTGGCTGGCATGTACGTATCTCCTGTGCTCCTCGTGGCTGAAGCGCTTGTTGTGTGCATTGACGCCGTGATTCCTCCCGTGCTTATATTGATCGGGGACTTACCGAGTCCGACTTGGTAAGTTGGTATGGATTGGGTACAGACAAGACGATAGAGCGGGCGATTCCGATTTGTACCCGGGAGGAAGCTTTTTTTTTTTTTACGGGAAGACCTTCATGGCTACTTTTATTCATCTCAAATCAAACTTATTATTAGCTCGGCGCCAAAGACATCAACTTTGGGGGGCCGCCGCGCCAGCGAGAGGTTTCCCCCAGAAGCATACCCAAACGCCAGATCTGGCTATCCGGCACCACGCGACGATGGACACCGCCGCCAGAGACCAGCGCCGGCACGGATCGGAGCAGATCGGGCAGGCACCGAAGCTTCACCATGGAGCCTGGCGGACTGCGAGGGGCAGCCGCTGCACCATCGACCGTGACCTCCACGCTGTCCACACAGGCGTGGGAGGCCACCCACCAGCACCCACTGGCGCCGCCGACCAGGGCCGCTGCTCCGGGGCCCGCAGCCCTCCATCCGAGGAGGAGGCGCCAGATCCCCGCCTCATAGGAGGCGACGCGGGGGGGGGGGGGGGGGGGGGCTTCCCAAACTCTTTTAGTAAACTACGACAAACATTCAGAATTGGTGCTGCTACTAATCCATATCCTTTGTTCTTATTCAGTGCTTCCACGACGATCAAGCTGTCCGAATGTATCATACCTGATTACATCAATAACCGCAGACGAATAATATTCCTTGCCGCAATGCTTCAACTTCGGCAGATACCACATCCGCTACATGGAGCAACTGTGTCGTTGCTGCTACAATAAATCCCCCGTTGTAATCTCTGATCACCATACCACAGGAGCCCATATTGTTTTCTTCTGAAAATGAAGCATCAACATTGAGCACTTGGAACTCTGAAAGTGGCTTCTCCCATCTGTTTGTTGGAAATATGCCCTAGAGGCAATAATAAAAGGATTATTATTATATTTCCTTGTTCATGATAATTGTCTATTATTCATGCTATAATTTTATTATCCGGAAATCGTAATACATGTGTGAATACATAGACCACAATGTGTTCCTAGTGAGCCTCTAGTTGACTAGCTCGTTGATCAACAGATAGTCATGGTTTCCTGGCTATGGACATGGGGATGTCATTGATAACGGGATCACATCATTAGGAGAATGATGTGATGGACAAGACCCAATCCTAAACATAGCACAAGATCGTATAGTTCGTTTGCTAGAGTTTTTCCAATGTCAAGTATCTTTTCCTTAGACCATGAGATCGTGTAACTCTCGGATACCGTAAGAGTGCTTTGGGTGTACCAAACGTCACAACGTAACTGGGTGACTATAAAGGTATACTGCGGGTATCTCTGAAAGTGTCTGTTGGGTTGACACGGATCAAGACTGGGATTTGTCACTCCGTATGACGGAGAGGTATCTCTGGGCCCACTCGGTAATGCATCATCACAATGAGCTCAAAGTGACCAAGTGTCTGGTCACGGGATCATGCATTACGGTACGAGTAAAGTGACTTGCCGGTAACGAGATTGAACGAGGTATTGGGATACCGACGATCGAATCTCGGGCAAGTAACGTACCGATTGACAAAGGGAATTGTATACGGGGTTGCTTGAATCCTCGACATCGTGGTTCATCCGATGAGATCATCGAGGAGCATGTGGGAGCCAACATGGGTATCCAGATCCCGCTGTTGGTTATTGACCGGAGAGCCATCTCGGTCATGTCTACATGTCTCCCGAACCCGTAGGGTCTACACACTTAAGGTTCGGTGACGCTAGGGTTGTAGAGATATGAATATGCAGTAACCCGAAAGTTGTTCGGAGTCCCGGATGAGATCCTGGACATCACGAGGAGTTCCGGAATGGTCCGGAGGTGAAGAATTATATATAGGAAGTGCAGTTTCGGCCATCGGGAGAGTTTCGGGGGTCACCGGTATTGTACCGGGACCACCGGAAGGGTCATGAGGGTCCACCGGGTGGGGCCACCCATCCCGGAGGGCTCCATGGGCCAAAGTGGGGAGGGGAACCAGCCCATAGTGGGCTGGTGCGCCCCCCTTGGCCCACCCCATGCGCCTAGGGTTGGGAACCCTAGGGTGGGGGGGGCGCCCCACCTGGCTTGGGGGGCACTCCACCCCTTGGCCGCCGCCCCCCTAGGAGATCCCATCTCCTAGGGCCGGCGCACCCCCTAGGGGGCCTATATAAAAGGAGGGAGGGAGGGGGCAGCCGCACCCTTTTGAGTCTTGGCGCCTCCCTCTCCCCTGCAACACCTCTCCCTCTCGTAGTAGAACGGCGAAGCCCTGCTGCTGTGACCCCTGCATCCACCACCACGCCGTCGTGCTGCTGGATCTTCATCAACCTCTCCTTCCCCCTTGCTGGACCAAGAAGGATGAGACGTCACGCTGACCGTACGTGTGTTGAACGCGGAGGTGCCGTCCGTTCGGCGGTAGGATCTCCGGTGATTTGGATCACGTCGAGTACGACTTCCTCATCCCCGTTCTTTGAACGCTTCCGCGCGTGATCTACAAAGATATGTAGATGCAATCCGATCACTCGTTGCTAGTTGAACTCATAGATGGATCTTGGTGAAACCGTAGAATTTTTTTTGTTTTCTGCAACGTTCCCCAACAGTGGCATCATGAGCTAGGTCTATGCGTAGTTCTCCTTGCACGAGTAGAACACAATTTGTTGTGGGCGTAGATGTTGTCAACTTTCTTGCCGCTACTAGTCTTATTTTGCTTCAGTGGTATTGTGGGATGAAGCGGCCTGGACCGACCTTACACGTACGCTTACGTGAGACTGGTTCCACCGACTGACATGCACTAGTTGCATAAGGTGGCTAGCGGGTGTCTGTCTCTCCCACTTTAGTTGGAGCGGATTCGATGAAATGGGTCCTTATGAAGGGTAAATAGAAGTTGACAAATCACGTTGTGGCTTTCACGTAGGTAAGAAAACGTTCTTGCTAGAACCCTTTTGCAGCCACGTAAAACTTGCAACAACAATTAGAGGACGTCTAACTTGTTTTTGCAGCAGGTGCTTTGTGATGTGATATGGCCAAAGTTGTGATGAATGATATATATGTGATGTATGAGATCATGTTCTTGTAATAGGAATCACGACTTGCATGTCGATGAGTATGACAACCGGAAGGAGCCATAGGAGTTGTCTTTATTTTTTGTATGACCTGCGTGTCATTGAGAAACACCATGTAAATTACTTTACTTTATTGCTAAACGTGTTAGCCATAGTAGTAGAAGTAATAGTTGGCGAGCAAATTCATGGAGACACGATGATGGAGATCATGATGATGGAGATCATGGTGTCATGCCGGTGATAAGATGATCATGGAGCCCCAAGATGGAGATCAAAGGAGCTATGTGATATTGGCCATATCATGTCACTATTATTATTTGATTGCATGTGATGTTTATCATGTTTTTGCATCTTGTTTACTTAGAACGACGGTAGTAAATAAGATGATCCCTCATAATAATTTCAAGAAAGTGTTTCCCCTAACTGTGCACCGTTGCGATAGTTCGTTGTTTCGAAGCACCACGTGATGATCGGGTGTGATAGATTCCAACGTTCACATACAACGGGTGTAAGACAGATTTACACATGCAAACACTTAGGTTGACTTGACGAGCCTAGCATGTACATACATGGCCTCGGAACACAGAAGACCGAAAGGTCGAGCATGAGTCGTATAGAAGATACGATCAACATGAAGATGTTCACCGATGTTCACTAGTCCGTCTCACGTGATGATCGGACACGGTCTAGTTAACTCGGATCATGTTATACTTAGATGACGGGAGGGATGTCTATCTGAGTGGGAGTTCATTATATAATTTGATTAGATGAACTTAATTATCATGAACTTAGTCTAAAATCTTTGCAATATGTCTTGTAGATCAAATGGCCCACGTTGTCCTCAACTTCAACGCGTTCCTAGAGAAAACCAAGCTGAAAGACGATGGCAGCAATTATACGGACTAGGTCCGGAACCTGAGGATCATCCTCATAGCTGCCAAGAAAGATTATGTCCTAGAAGCACCGCTAGGTGACGCACCCATCCCACAGAACCAAGACGTTATGAACGCTTGGCAGACACGTGCTGATGACTACTCCCTCGTTCAGTGCGGCATGCTTTACAGCTTAGAACCGGGGCTCCAAAAGCGTTTTGAGAGACATGGAGCATATGAGATGTTCGAAGAGCTGAAAATGGTTTTTCAAGCTCATGCCCGGGTCGAGAGATATGAAGTCTCCGACAAGTTCTTCAGCTGTAAGATGGAGGAAAATAGTTCTGTCAGTGAGCACATACTCACTATGTCTGGATTACATAACCGCTTAACTCAGCTGGGAGTTAATCTCCCGGATTACGCGGTCATTGACAGAATCCTTCAGTCGCTTCCACCGAGCTACAAGAGCTTTGTGATGAACTTCAATATGCAGGGGATGGAAAAGACCATTCCTGAGGTATTTTCAATGCTGAAATCAGCAGAGGTAGAAGTCAAAAAGGAACATCAAGTGTTGATGGTCAATAAAACCACCAAGTTCAAGAAAGGCAAGGGTAAAAAGAACTTCAAGAAGGACGGCAAGGGAGTTGCCGCGCCCAGTAAGAAAGCTGCCGGGAAGAAGCCAAAGAATGGACCCAAGCCCGAGACTGAGTGCTTTTATTGCAAGGGAAGTGGTCACTGAAAGCGGAACTGCCCCAAATACTTAGCGGACAAGAAGGCCGGCAACACAAAAGGTATATGTGATATACATGTAATTGATGTGTACCTTAACAGTATTCATAGTAGCTCCTGGGTATTTGATACCGGTGCGGTTGCTCACATTTGTAACTCAAAGCAGGAGCTGCGGAATAAACGGAGACTGGCGAAGAACGCAGTGATGATGCGCGTCGGGAATGGTTCCAAGGTCGATGTGATTGCCGTCGGCATGCTACCTCTACATTTACCCACGGGATTAGTTTTAAACCTCAATAATTGTTATTTAGTACCAGCTTTGAGCATGAACATTGTATCAGGATCTCGTTTAATTCGAGATGGCTACTCATTTAAATCCGAGAATAATGGTTGTTCTATTTATATGAGAGATATGTTTTATGGTCACGCTCCTATGTTGAATGGTTTATTCTTAATGAATCTCGAGCGTAATGCTACACATATTCATAGTGTGAATACCAAAAGATGAAAGGCTGATAATGATAGTCCCACATACTTGTGGCACTGCCGCCTTGGTCACATAGGTGTCAAACGCATGAAGAAGCTCCATGCAGATGGACTTTTAGAGTCTCTTGATTACGAATCGTTTGACACGTGCGAACCATGCCTCATGGGTAAGATGACCAAGACTCCGTTCTCAGGAACAATGGAGCGAGCAACCAACCTATTGGAAATCATACATACTGATGTGTGCGGTCCAATGAGTGTTGAGGCTCGTGGTGGCTATCATTATGTTCTCACCCTCACTGATGACTTGAGTAGATATGGGTATGTCTACTTAATGAAACACAATTCTGAAACCTTTGAAAAGTTCAAGGAATTTCAGAGTGAGGTTGAAAATCAACGTGACAGAAAAATCAAGTTTTTGCGATCAGATCGTGGAGGAGAATACTTGAGTCACGAATTTGGCACACACTTAAGAAAATGTGGAATAGTTTCACAACTCACGCCGCCTGGAACACCTCAGCGTAATGGTGTGTCCGAACATCGTAATCGCACTCTATTGGATATGGTGCGATCTATGATGTCTCTTACCGATTTACCGCTGTCATTTTGGGGCTATGCTTTAGAGACTACCGCATTCACTTTAAATAGGGCTCCGTCGAAATCTGTTGAGACGACACCGTATGAATTATGGTTTGGGAAGAAGCCTAAGCTGTCGTTTCTAAAAGTTTGGGGATGCGATGCTTATGTCAAGAAACTTCAACCTGAAAAGCTCGAACCCAAGTCGGAAAAATGCGTCTTCGTAGGATACCCTAAAGAAACTATTGGGTATACCTTCTACCTCAGATCCGAAGGCAAGATCTTTGTTGCCAAGAATGGATCCTTTCTAGAGAAAGAGTTTCTCTCGAAAGAAGTAAGTGGGAGGAAAGTAGAGCTTGATGAAGTACTGCCTCTTGAAGCAGAGAGTAGCGCAGCTCAGGAAAATGTTCCTGTGGTGCCTGCACCAATTAGAGAGGAAGTTAATGATGATGATCAAGATATTTCTGATCAAGCTCCTACTAAACTTCGAAGGTCCACAAGGACACGTTCCGCACCAGAGTGGTACGGCAACCCTGTCTTGGAAATCATGTTGTTAGACAACGATGAACCTTCGAACTATGAAGAAGCGATGGCGGGCCCGGATTCCGACAAATGGCTGGAAGCCATGAAATCCGAGATAGGATCCATGTATGAAAATGAAGTATGGACTTTGACTGACTTGCCCGATGATCGGCGGGCCATAGAAAATAAATGGATCTTTAAGAAAAAGACAGACGCGGATGGTAATGTGACCATCTATAAAGCTAGGCTTGTCGCTAAGGGTTATCGACAAGTTCAAGGGGTTGACTGCGATGAGACATTCTCTCCCGTGGAAAAGCTGAAGTCCGTCCGAATCATGTTAGCAATTGCCGCATACTATGATTATGAGATATGGAAAATGGACGTCAAAACAGCATTCCTTAACGGTTATCTTAAGGAAGAACTGTATATGATGCAGCCGGAAGGTTTTGTCGATCCTAAGCATGCTGACAAGGTGTGCAAGCTCCAACGCTCGATTTATGGGCTGGTGCAAGCATCTCGGAGTTGGAACATTCGCTTTGATGAGATGATCAAAGCGTTTGGGTTTATGCAGACTTATGGAGAAGCCTGCGTTTACAAGAAAGTGAGTGGGAGCTCTGTAGCATTTCTCATATTATATGTAGATGTCATACTTTTGATGGGAAATGATATAGAACTTTTGGACAGCATTAAGGCCTACTTGAATAAGAGGTTTTCAATGAAGGACCTTGGAGAAGCTGCTTATATATTAGGCATCAAGATCTATAGAGATAGATCAAGACGCCTCATAGGTCTTTCACAAAGCACATACCTTGATAAGATATTGAAGAAGTTCAATATGGATCAGTCTAAGAAGGGGTTCTTGCCTGTGTTGCAAGGTGTGAAATTGAGCTCAGCTCAATGTCCAACCACGGCAGAAGATATAGAAGAGATGAGTGTCATCCCCTATGCCTCAGCCATAGGTTCTATTATGTTTGCCATGCTGTGTACCAGACCTGATGTAAACCTTGCCGTAAGTTTGGTAGGTAGGTACCAAAGTAATCCCGGCAAGGAACACTGGACATCGGTCAAGAATATCCTGAAGTACCTGAAAAGGACTAAGGAAATGTTTCTCGTTTATGGAGGTGACGAAGAGCTCGTCGTAAAGGGTTACGTCGACGCTAGCTTCGACACAGATCTGGATGACTCTAAGTCACAAACCGGATACGTGTATATTTTGAATGGTGGGGCAGTAAGCTGGTGCAGTTGCAAGCAAAGCGTTGTGGCGGGATCTACATGTGAAGCGGAGTACATGGCAGCCTCGGAGGCAGCACACGAAGTAGTCTGGGTGAAGGAGTTCATTACCGACCTAGGAGTCATACCCAATGCGTCGGGCCCGATGACTCTCTTCTGTGACAACACTGGAGCTATTGCCCTTGGCAAGGAGCCCAGGTTTCACAGGAAGACCAGGCATATCAAGCGTCGCTTCAACTCCATTCATGAAAGTGTTCAAAATGGAGACATAGAGATTTGTAAAGTACATACGGACCTGAATGTAGCAGATCCGTTGACTAAACCTCTCCCTAGAGCAAAACATGATCAACACCAGAATTCCATGGGTGTTCGATTCATCACAATGTAACTAGATTATTGATTCTAGTGCAAGTGGGAGACTGTTGGAAATATGCCCTAGAGGCAATAATAAAAGGATTATTATTATATTTCCTTGTTCATGATAATTGTCTATTATTCATGCTATAATTTTATTATCCGGAAATCGTAATACATGTGTGAATACATAGACCACAATGTGTCCCTAGTGAGCCTCTAGTTGACTAGCTCGTTGGTCAACAGATAGTCATGGTTTCCTGGCTATGGACATGGGGATGTCATTGATAACGGGATCACATCATTAGGAGAATGATGTGATGGACAAGACCCAATCCTAAACATAGCACAAGATCGTATAGTTCGTTTGCTAGAGTTTTTCCAATTCAAGTATCTTTTCCTTAGACCATGAGATCGTGTAACTCCCGGATACCGTAGGAGTGCTTTGGGTGTACCAAACGTCACAATGTAACTGGGTGACTATAAAGGTATACTGCGGGTATCTCCGAAAGTGTCTGTTGGGTTGACACGGATCAAGACTGGGATTTGTCACTCCGTATGACGGAGAGGTATCTCTGGGCCCACTTGGTAATGCATCATCACAATGAGCTCAAAGTGACCAAGTGTCTGGTCACGGGATCATGCATTACGGTACGAGTAAAGTGACTTGCCGGTAACGAGATTGAACGAGGTATTGGGATACCGACGATCGAATCTCGGGCAAGTAACGTACCGATTGACAAAGGGAATTGTATACGGGGTTGCTTGAATCCTCGACATCGTGGTTCATCCGATGAGATCATCGAGGAGCATGTGGGAGCCAACATGGGTATCCAGATCCCGCTGTTGGTTATTGACCGGAGAGCCATCTCGGTCATGTCTACATGTCTCCCGAACCCGTAGGGTCTACACACTTAAGGTTCAGTGACGCTAGGGTTGTAGAGATATGAATATGCAGTAACCCGAAAGTTGTTCGGAGTCCCAGATGAGATCCTGGACATCACGAGGAGTTCCGGAATGGTCCGGAGGTGAAGAATTATATATAGGAAGTACAGTTTCCGCCATTGGGAGAGTTTCGGGGGTCACCGGTATTGTACCGGGACCACCGGAAGGGTCCTGGGGGTCCACCGGGTGGGGCCACCCATCCCGAAGGGCCCCATGGGCCAAATTGGGGAGGTTAACCAGCCCATAGTGGGCTGGTGCGCCCCCCTTGGCCCACCCCATGCGCCTAGGGTTGGGAACCCTAGGGTGGGGGGGCGCCCCACCTGGCTTGGGGGGCACTCCACCCCTTGGCCGCCGCCCCCCTAGGAGATCCCATCTCCTAGGGCCGGCGCACCCCCTAGGGGGCCTATATAAAAGGGGGGGAGGGAGGGGGCAGCCGCACCCTTTTGAGTCTTGGCGCCTCCCTCTCCCCTGCAACACCTCTCCCTCTCGTAGTAGAACGGCGAAGCCCTGCTGCGGTGACCCCTGCATGCACCACCACACCGTCGTGCTGCTGGATCTTCATAACCCTCTCCTTCCCCCTTGCTGGACCAAGAAGGAGGAGACGTCACGCTAACCGTACGTGTGTTGAACGCGGAGGTGCCGTCCGTTCGGCGATAGGATCTCCTGTGATTTGGATCACGTCGAGTACGACTTCCTCATCCCCATTCTTTGAACGCTTCCACGTGTGATCTACAAAGGTATGTAGATGCAATCCGATCACTCGTTGCTAGATGAACTCATAGATGGATCTTGGTGAAACCGTAGAATTTTTTTTGTTTTCTGCAATGTTCCCGAACAGTGGCATCATGAGCTAGGTCGATGCGTAGTTCTCTTTGCACGAGTAGAACACAATTTGTTGTGGGCGTAGATGTTGTCAACTTTCTTGCCGCTACTAGTCTTATTTTGCTTCAGCGGTATTGTGGGATGAAGCGGCCCGGAACGACCTTACACGTACGCTTACGTGAGACTGGTTCCACCGACTGACATGCACTAGTTGCATAAGGTGGCTAGCGGGTGTCTGTCTCTCCCACTTTAGTTGTAGCGGATTCCATGAAAAGGGTCCTTATGAAGGGTAAATAGAAGTTGACAAATCACGTTGTGGCTTTCACGTAGGTAAGAAAACGTTCTTGCTAGAACCCTTCTGCAGCCACGTAAAACTTGCAACAACAATTAGAGGACGTCTAACTTGTTTTTGCAGCAGGTGCTTTGTGATGTGATACGGCCAAAGTTGTGATGAATGATGAATGATATATATGTGATGTATGAGATCATGTTCTTGTAATAGGAATCATGACTTGCATGTCGATGAGTATGACAACCGGCAGGAGTCATAGGAGTTGTCTTTCTTTTTGGTATGACCCGCGTGTCATTGAGAAACACCATGTAAATTACTTTACTTTATTGCTAAACGTGTTAGCCATAGTAGTAGAAGTAATAGTTGGCGAGCAACTTCATGGAGACACGATGATGGAGATCATGATGATGGAGATCATGGTGTCATGCCGGTGACAAGATGATCATGGACCCCAAGATGGAGATCAAAGGAGCTATGTGATATTGGCCATATCATGTCACTATTATTATTTGATTGCATGTGATGTTTATCATGTTTTTGCATCTTGTTTACTTAGAACGACGGTAGTAAATAAGATGATCCCTCATAATAATTTCAAGAAAGTGTTTCCCCTAACTGTGCACTGTTGCGACAGTTCGTTGTTTCGAAGCACCACGTGATGATCGGGTGTGATAGATTCCAACGTTCACATACAACGGGTGTAAGACAGATTTACAGATCAAACACTTAGGTTGACTTGACGAGCCTAGCATGTACAGACATGGCCTCAGAACACAGAAGACCGAAAGGTCGAGCATGAGTCGTATAGAAGATACGATCAACATGAAGATGTTCACCGATGTTCACTAGTCCGTCTCACGTGATGATCGGACACGGTCTAGTTAACTCGGATCATGTTATATTTAGATGACGGGAGGGATGTCTATCTGAGTGGGAGTTAATTATATAATTTGATTAGATGAACTTAATTATCATGAACTTAGTCTAAAATCTTTGCAATATGTCTTGTAGATCAAATGGCCCACGTTGTCCTCAACTTCAACGCGTTCCTAGAGAAAACCAAGCTGAAAGACGATGGCAGCAATTATACGGACTAGGTCCGGAACCTGAGGATCATCCTCATAGCCGCCAAGAAAGATTATGTCCTAGAAGCACCGCTAGGTGACGCACCCATCCCACAGAACCAAGACGTTATGAACGCTTGGCAGACACGTGCTGATGACTACTCCCTCGTTCAGTGCGGCATGCTTTACAGCTTAGAACCGGGGCTCCAAAAGCGTTTTGAGAGACACGGAGCATATGAGATATTCGAAGAGCTGAAAATGGTTTTTCAAGATCATGCCCGGGTCGAGAGATATGAAGTCTCCGACAAGTTCTTCAGCTGTAAGATGGAGGAAAATAGTTCTGTCAGTGAGAACATACTCACTATGTCTGGATTACATAACCGCTTAACTCAGCTGGGAGTTAATCTCCCGGATTACGCGGTCATTGACAGAATCCTTCAGTCGCTTCCACCGAGCTACAAGAGCTTTGTGATGAACTTCAATATGCAGGGGATGGAAAAGACCATTCCTGAGGTATTTTCAATGCTGAAATCAGTAGAGGTAGAAGTCAAAAAGGAACATCAAGTGTTGATGGTCAATAAAACCACCAAGTTCAAGAAAGGCAAGGGTAAAAAGAACTTCAAGAAGGACGGCAAGGGAGTTGCCGCGCCCGGTAAGCAAGCTGCCGGGAAGAAGCCAAAGAATGGACCCAAGCCCGAGACTGAGTGCTTTTATTGCAAGGGAAGTGGTCACTGAAGGCGGAAATGCCCCAAATACTTAGCGGACAAGAAGGCCGGCAACACAAAAGGTATATGTGATATACATGTAATTGATGTGTACCTTACCAGTATTCATAGTAGCTCCTGGGTATTTGATACCGGTGCGGTTGCTCACATTTGTAACTCAAAGCAGGAGCTGCGGAATAAACGGAGACTGGCGAAGAACGCGGTGATGATGCGCGTCGGGAATGGTTCCAAGGTCGATGTGATTGCCGTCGGCATGCTACCTCTACATTTACCCACGGGATTAGTTTTAAACCTCAATAATTGTTATTTAGTACCAGCTTTGAGCATGAACATTGTATCAGGATCTCGTTTAATTCGAGATGGCTACTCATTTAAATCCGAGAATAATGGTTGTTCTATTTATATGAGAGATATGTTTTATGGTCACGCTCCTATGGTGAATGGTTTATTCTTAATGAATCTCGAGCGTAATGCTACACATATTCATAGTGTGAATACCAAAAGATGAAAGGCTGATAATGATAGTCCCACATACTTGTGGCACTGCCGCCTTGGTCACATAGGTGTCAAACGCATGAAGAAGCTCCATGCAGATGGACTTTCAGAGTCTCTTGATTACGAATCATTTGACACGTGCGAACCATGCCTCATGGGTAAGATGACCAATACTCCGTTTTCAGGAACAATGGAGCGAGCAACCAACCTATTGGAAATCATACATACTGATGTGTGCGGTCCAATGAGTGTTGAGGCTCGTGGTGGCTATCATTATGTTCTCACCCTCACTGATGACTTGAGTAGATATGGGTATGTCTACTTAATGAAACACAAGTCTGAAACCTTTGAAAAGTTCAAGGAATTTCAGAGTGAGGTTGAAAATCAACGTGACAGAAAAATCAAGTTTTTGTGATCAGATCGTGGAGGAGAATACTTGAGTCACGAATTTGGCACACACTTAAGAAAATGTGGAATAGTTTCACAACTCACGCCGCCTGGAACACCTCAGCGTAATGGTGTGTCCGAACGTCGTAATCGCACTCTATTGGATATGGTGCGATCTATGATGTCTCTTACCGATTTACCGTTGTCATTTTGGGGCTATGCTTTAGAGACTACCGCATTCACTTTAAATAGGGCTCTGTCGAAATCCGTTGAGACGACACCGTATGAATTATGGTTTGGGAAGAAGCCTAAGCTATCGTTTCTAAAAGTTGGGGTATGCGATGCTTATGTCAAGAAACTTCAACCTGAAAAGCTCGAACCCAAGTCGGAAAAATGCGTCTTCATAGGATACCCTAAAGAAACTATTGGGTATACCTTCTACCTCAGATCCGAAGGCAAGATCTTTGTTGCCAAGAATGGATCCTTTCTAGAGAAAGAGTTTCTCTCGAAAGAAGTAAGTGGGAGGAAAGTAGAGCTTGATGAAGTACTGCCTCTTGAAGCAGAGAGTAGCGCAGCTCAGGAAAATGTTCCTGTGGTGCCTGCACCAATTAGAGAGGAAGTTAATGATGATGATCAAGATATTTCTGATCAAGCTCCTACTAAACTTCGAAGGTCCACAAGGACACGTTCCGCACCAGAGTGGTACGGCAACCCTGTCTTGGAAATCATGTTGTTAGACAACGGTGAACCTTCGAACTATGAAGAAGCGATGGCGGGCCCGGATTCCGACAAATGGCTGGAAGCCATGAAATCCGAGATAGGATCCATGTATGAAAATGAAGTATGGACTTTGACTGACTTGCCCGATGATCGGCGGGCCATAGAAAATAAATGGATCTTTAAGAAAAAGACAGACGCGGATGGTAATGTGACCATCTATAAAGCTAGGCTTGTCGCTAAGGGTTATCGACAAGTTCAAGGGGTTGACTGCGATGAGACATTCTCTCCCGTGGAAAAGCTGAAGTCCGTCCGAATCATGTTAGCAATTGCCGCGTACTATGCTTATGAGATATGGAAAATGGACGTCAAAACAGCATTCCTTAACGGTTATCTTAAGGAAGAACTGTATATGATGCAGCCGGAAGGTTTTGTCGATCCTAAGCATGCTGACAAGGTGTGCAAGCTCCAACGCTCGATTTATGGGCTGGTGCAAGCATCTCGGAGTTGGAACATTTGCTTTGATGAGATGATCAAAGCGTTTGGGTTTATGCAGACTTATGGAGAAGCCTGCGTTTACAAGAAAGTGAGTGGGAGCTCTGTAGCATTTCTCATATTATATGTAGATGACATACTTTTGATGGGAAATGATATAGAACTTTTGGACAGCATTAAGGCCTACTTGAATAAGAGGTTTTCAATGAAGGACCTTGGAGAAGCTGCTTATATATTAGGCATCAAGATCTATAGAGATAGATCAAGACGCCTCATAGGTCTTTCACAAAGCACATACCTTGATAAGATATTGAAGAAGTTCAATATGGATCAGTCTAAGAAGGGGTTCTTGCCTGTGTTGCAAGGTGTGAAATTGAGCTCAGCTCAATGTCCGACCACGGCAGAAGATATAGAAGAGATGAATGTCATCCCCTATGCCTCAGCCATAGGTTCTATTATGTATGCCATGCTGTGTACCAGACCTGATGTAAACCTTGCCGTAAGTTTGGTAGCTGGTACCAAAGTAATCCCGACAAGGAACACTGGACAGCGGTCAAGAATATCCTGAAGTACCTGAAAAGGACTAAGGAAATGTTTCTCGTTTATGGAGGTGACGAAGAGCTCGTCGTAAAGGGTTACGTCGACGCTAGCTTCGACACAGATCTGGATGACTCTAAGTCACAAACCGGATATGTGTATATTTTGAATGGTGGGGCAGTAAGCTGGTGCAGTTGCAAGCAAAGCGTTGTGGCGGGATCTACATGTGAAGCGGGGTACATGGCAGCCTCGGAGGCAGCACACGAAGTAGTCTGGGTGAAGGAGTTCATTACCGACCTAGGAGTCATACCCAATGCGTCGGGCCCGATGACTCTCTTCTGTGACAACACTGGAGCTATTGCCCTTGGCAAGGAGCCCAGGTTTCACAGGAAGACCAGGCATATCAAGCGTCGCTTCAACTCCATTCGTGAAAGTGTTCAAAATGGAGACATAGAGATTTGTAAAGTACATACGGACCTAAATGTAGCAGATCCGTTGACTAAACCTCTCCCTAGAGCAAAACATGATCAACACCAGAATTCCATGGGTGTTCGATTCATCACAATGTAACTAGATTATTGATTCTAGTGCAAGTGGGAGACTGTTGGAAATATGCCCTAGAGGCAATAATAAAAGGATTATTATTATATTTCCTTGTTCATGATAATTGTCTATTATTCATGCTATAATTTTATTATCCGGAAATCGTAATACATGTGTGAATACATAGACCACAATGTGTCCCTAGTGAGCCTCTAGTTGACTAGCTCGTTGATCAACAGATAATCATGGTTTCCTGGCTATGGACATGGGGATGTCATTGATCACGGGATCACATCATTAGGAGAATGATGTGATGGACAAGACCCAATCCTAAACATAGCACAAGATCGTATAGTTCGTTTGCTAGAGTTTTTCCAATGTCAAGTATCTTTTCCTTAGACCATGAGATCGTGTAACTCCCGGATACCGTAGGAGTGCTTTGGGTGTACCAAACGTCACAACGTAACTGGGTGACTATAAAGGTATACTGCGGGTATCTCCGAAAGTGTCTGTTGGGTTGACACGGATCAAGACTGGGATTTGTCACTCCGTATGACGGAGAGGTATCTCTGGGCCCACTCGGTAATGCATCATCACAATGAGCTCAAAGTGACCAAGTGTCTGGTCACGGGATCATGCATTACGGTACGAGTAAAGTGACTTGCCGGTAACGAGATTGAACGAGGTATTGGGATACCGACGATCGAATCTCGGGCAAGTAACGTACCGA
This sequence comes from Triticum urartu, assembly GCF_056163025.1. Taxonomy (NCBI): domain Eukaryota; kingdom Viridiplantae; phylum Streptophyta; class Magnoliopsida; order Poales; family Poaceae; genus Triticum; species Triticum urartu. The sequence continues at coordinate 641,399,936 of NC_141879.1, read as the reverse complement.
TTGACAAAGGGAATTGTATACGGGGTTGCTTGAATCCTCGACATTGTGGTTCATCCAATGAGATCATCGAGGAGCATGTGGGAGCCAACATGGGTATCCAGATCCCGCTGTTGGTTATTGACCGGAGAGCCATCTCGGTCATGTCTACATGTCTCCCGAACCCGTAGGGTCTACACACTTAAGGTTCGGTGACGCTAGGGTTGTAGAGATATGAATATGCAGTAACCCGAAAGTTGTTCGGAGTCCCAGATGAGATCTTGGACGTCACGAGGAGTTCCGGAATGGTCCGGAGGTGAAGAATTATATATAGGAAGTGCAGTTTCGGCCATCGGGAGAGTTTCGGGGGTCACCGGTATTGTACCGGGACCACCGGAAGGGTCCCGGGGGTCCACCGAGTGGGGCTACCCATGCCGGAGGGCCCCATGGGCCAAAGTGGGGAGGGGAACCAGCCCATAGTGGGCTGGTGCGCCCCCCTTGTCCCACCCCATGCGCCTAGGGTTGGGAACCCTAGGGTGGGGGGGCGCCCCACCTGGCTTGGGGGCACTCCACCCCTTGGCCGCCGCCCCCCTAGGAGATCCCATCTCTTAGGGCCGGCGCACCCCCTAGGGGGCCTATATAAAAGGGGGGGAGGGAGGGGGCAGCCGCACCCTTTTGAGTCTTGGCGCCTCCCTCTCCCCTGCAACACCTCTCCCTCTCGTAGTAGAACGGCAAAGCCCTGTTGCGGTGACCCCTGCATCCACCACCACGCCGTCGTGCTGCTAGATCTTCATCAACCTCTCCTTCCCCCTTGCTGGATCAAGAAGGAGGAGACGTCAAGCTGACCGTACGTGTGTTGAACGCGGAGATGCCGTCCGTTCGGCGCTAGGATCTCTGGTGATTTGGATCACGTCGAGTACGACTTCCTCATCCACGTTCTTTGAACGCTTCCGCGCGTGATCTACAAAGGTATGTAGATGCAATCCGATCACTCGTTGCTAGATGAACTCATAGATGGATCTTGGTGAAACCGTAGAATTTTTTTTGTTTTCTGCAACATTCCCCAACACTGTTTAGGCAGGGCGCTGGGTTTGGCTTGCTTGCTGCTCGCACAAAATTTAATGACATCGCTTGTATAGCCATTGCAATGCAGCCCGTAGTCTGGACTTGTTCTCCTTTGACAATTTCTCTCCTTTGCCACCATAAATACCAGCAAGTTGATGCGACTATCTCTGGAATTTCAATTGAGTCCATATAACTTCGGTGGAATTTGACGTCGCACAATAGTGACTCCATCACTTTGGCACCTGAAAGATCAACCAACAGTGCCTATCGTATGATTTCATATAGTCATAAATCAGCCCATACCTGCTTTGCCCGGTTACACTAAAATAGCGCATGGCTAGCATCTTCAACACCTTGCTGGCACAAAGGGCATTGGCCGCTGAGAGGCACATGACGCTTTGCAACTGTACAACAAAAAGGAATAGTGTTATGTAAACATCTCCAGATAAAATTTTCACCTTCCATGGCATTTTCAAGTTCCAAACCTTTCTCCACACAGGATGATTCTGTGCGCTAGACTGGCCATCCGTGCTTGCAATCTTGTACCCGAACTGATCGTCCCATTTTCTATAATATGCTGACCAAACACTGAATACTCCATTCTTGGTATAATGCCAAGCAACACTGTCCTCCATTACATCTTGTGTCAGTGGGATTTGCATGCTACGATCCTCATCAATTTGCTAGAAGTTGTTCTGTATCAATTGCTCATCCCACTCACCTGTTGCAGGGTCAACAAGTTTATTGACATAGGATAAAACTCGATTACCACGGGGTGTTATTATTTTCCTGGATTGACTGTTTGGGATCCAACAATCGTCCCAAACATTAATTTTCGTACCATCTTCAACTCTCCATATGCACCCCTTCTTGAAATTCTGTATCCCTGCATACATGCTTGGCCAAACAAAGGAGGACCCCTTCTTTTGTGTGGTATTAAGAATATCTCCTGTTCAGTAGTATTTTGCTCGTAGCACTCGAGCACACGAAGAATCAAAATTCTCAATTAACCTCCAACACTATTTTACAAGCAAAGCTAAATTAAAAGCATGGATAACTCGGTACACACATTTTCCAGCATGTAAACCTATGCATCTTACGTTGATCTTCCTTATCACCCCACCAGTATTGTGACCTTGCATCAGTGATCCACTTGCAATTTTTCTTTGAGAATTTAAATACACTTATTGCATATGTTGGGAAGGCTTGGGCCATCGCTTTTATCAAAACCTCTTTTCCACCAAAAGATAGAGTTCTTTCCTTCCAACCATTCACCATTTTCCGGATTATTTCTATTAGGTGCAAAAAGCAATCCGTGCGGTCTACTCCAATCATATAAGGTAGCCCCAGATATTTGTTAGATAAAGACTCGGTCATAATGTCTAGGATTTCAGATACAACTGCTCTCACCTCAACCTGGGTATTTGGGATAAAAAATAGAGGAGTTAGTTGCACTCACTATTTGTCCCGACGCCGCACAATAATCATCCAATACACTCTTCCCGAACTCCTTTAGTAAACTACGACAAACATTCAGAATTGGTGCTGCTACTAATCCATATCCTTCGTTCTTATTCAGTGCTGCCATGACGATCAAGCTGTCCGAATGTATCAATACCAGCTTACATCCATAACCGCGGGCGAATAATATTCCTAGTCGCAATGCTTTAGCTTCAGCAGATACCACAACCGCTACATGGAGCAACCGTGCCGTTGCTGATGCAATAAATCCCCCGTTGTGATCTCTGAAAATGAAGCATCAACGTTGAGCACTTGGAACTCTGAAAGTGGCTTCTTCCGTCTGTTTAGGCAGGGCGCTGGGTTTGGCTTGCTTGCTGCTCGCACAAAATTTAATGGCATCGCTTGTATAGCCATTGCAATGCGGCCCGTGATACGTCTCCAACGTATCTATAATTTTTATTTCTCCATGCTATATTATCTACTATTTTGGACTATATTGGGCTTTATTTTCCACTTTTATATTATTTTTGGGACTAACCTATTAACCGGAGGCCCAACCTAGAATTGCTGTTTTTTTTGCCTATTTCAGTATTTCGGAGAAACAGAATATCAAACGGAGTCCAAATGGAATAAAACCTTCGGGAACGTGATTTTCTCACCGAACGTGATCCAGGAGACTTGGACCCTACTCCAAGGAGTCAAAGAGGCGGTCACGAGGGTGGGGGGCGCGCCCACCCCCCTAGGGCGCGCCCCTGCCTCGTGGGCCCCTCGATGCTCCACCGACGTACTCCTTCCTCCTATATATACCTACGTACCCCCAAACGATCAGAACAGGAGCCAAAAACCTAATTCCACCGCCGCAACTCTCTGTATCCATGAGATCCCATCTTGGGGCCTGTTCCGGAGCTCCGCCAGAGAGGGCCGTCATCACGGAGGGCTTCTACATCATCATAGCCTCTCCGATGAAGTGTGAGTAGTTTACCTCAAACCTTCGGGTCCATAGTTAGTAGCTAGATGGCTTCTTCTCTCTTTTTGGATCTCAATACAAAGTTCTCCCCCTCTCTCGTGGAGATCTATTCGATGTAATCTTCTTATTTTTACGGTGTGTTTGTTGAGACCGATGAATTGTGGGTTTATGATCGAGTCTATATATGAATAATATTTGAATCTTCTCTGGATTCTTTTATGTACGATTGGTTATCTTTGCAAGTCTCTTCGAATTATCCATTTGGTTTGGCCAACTAGATTGGTAGTTCTTGCCATGGGAGAAGTGCTTAGCTTTGGGTTTGATCTTGCGGTGTCCTTTCCCAGTGACAGAAGGGGCAGCAAGGCACATATTGTATCGTTGCCATCGAGGATAACAAGATGGGGTTTATTTCATATTGCATGAATTTATCTCTCTACATCATGTCATCTTGCTCAAAGCGTTACTCTGTTTTTAACTTAATACTCTAGATGCAAGCTGGATAGCGGTCAATGAGTGGAGTAATAGTAGTAGATGCAGAATCGTTTCGGTCTACTTGTCACGGACGTGATGCCTATATACATGATCATGCCTAGATATTCTCATAACTATGCTCAATTCTGTCAATTGCTCAACAGTAATTTGTTCACCCACCGTAGAATACTTATGCTCTTGAGAGAAGCCACTAGTGAAACCTATGGCCCCCGGGTCTATTCTCATCATATTAATCCCCATCACTTTAATCTTGCTTTGCTTTTTTACTTTGCCTTTACTTTTTACTTTGCATCTTTATACCAAAAATACCAAAAACATTATATCTACCAGATCTCACTCTCGTAAGTGACCGTGAAGGGATTGACAACCCCTAATCGCGTTGGTTGCGAGTAGCTATCGTTTTGTGCAGGTACGAGGGACTTGAGCGTGGCCTCCTACTGGATTGATACCTTGGTTCTCAAAAACTGAGGGAAATACTTACGCTACTCTACTGCATCGTCCCTTCCTCTTCGGGCAAATCCAACGCAATCTCAAGAGGTAGCAAGAAGGATTTCTGGCGCCGTTGCCAGGGAGTCTACGCAAAAAGTCAACATACCAAGTACCCATCACAATCCCTATCTCTCGCATTACATTATTTGCCATTTGCCTCTCGTTTTCCTCTCCCCCACTTCACCCTTGCCGTTTTATTCGCCCTCTCTCTCTATATATCCTCCCTCTCTATTTGCTTCTTTTTGCCCATTTGCCTTTTGTTTGCTCATGTGTTGGATTGCTTGTTTGTCGCGATGGCTCAAGATACTACCAAATTGTGTGACTTCACCAATACCAATAATAATGTTTTCCTTAGCACTCCTCTTGCTCCTCTTGCCAATACTGAATCTTGTGAAATCAATACTGCTTTGTTGAATCTTGTTATGAAAGATCAATTCGCCGGCCTTCCTAGTGAAGATGCCGCTATTCATCTGAATAGCTTCGTTGCTTTATGTGATATGCAAAAGAAAAAAGATGTTGATAATGATGTCATTAAATTGAAGCTATTTTCTTTTTTGCTTAGAGATCGTACTAAAGCTTGGTTTTCGTATTTGCCTAAAAATAGTATTGATTCTTGGAACAAGTGCAAAGATGCTTTTATCCCTAAGTATTTCCCTCCCGCTAAGATCATCTCTCTTAGAAATGATATTATGAACTTTAAGCAACTTGATCATGAACATGCTGCACAAGCTTGGGAGAGAATGAAATTAATGATACGTAATTGTCCTACTCATGGTTTGAATTTGTGGATGATTATACAAAATTTTTATGCCGGATTAAATTTTGCTTCTAGAAATCTTTTAGATTCGGCCGCGGGAGGCACTTTTATGGATATCACTTTAGGAGATGCTACTAAACTCCTAGATAATATTATGGTTAATTGTTCTCAATGGCATACTAAAAGATCTTCTAATAAAAAAGTGTATCGGATAGAAGAAATCAATGTTTTGAGTGGAAAGATGGATGAACTTATGAAATTATTTGCTACTAAGAGTGTTTCTTCTGATCCTAATGATATGCCTTTGTCTACTTTGATTGAGAATAACAATGAATCTATGGATGTGAATTTTGTTGGTAGGAATAATTTTGGTAACAACGCTTATAGAGGGAACTTTATTCCTAGGCCATATCCTAGTAATCCTTCTAATAATTATGGGAATTCCTACAACAACTCTTATGGAAATTATAATAAGATGCCCTCTGAATTTGAGAATAGTGTTAAAGAGTTTATGAATTCACAAAAGAATTTTAATGCTTTGCTTGAAGAGAAATTGCTTAAAGTTGATGATTTGGCTAGGAACGTTGATATAATTTCTCTTGAGATTGATTCTTTAAAGCTTAGATCTATTCCTCCTAAGCATGATATCAATGAGTCTCTCAAAGCCATGAGAATTTCCATTGATGAGTGCAAGGAAAGAACCGCTAGGATGCGTGCTTCCAAAGATGCCTTTATTAAAGCGTGTTCTTCCAATTCCTATGAAAATCAAGATGAAGATCTAAAAGTTATTGATGTGTCACCTATTAAATCTTTGTTTTGCAATATGAATCTTGATGAAACTGAATATGATCTTCCTTTACCTAGAAGGCGTTCTAAAAATCTGGAGTATTTAGATCTTTATGATGAAATTGATGAAAGTGGGATTGAAAGAAATAAAAACCTAGATGTTGCTAAACCCACTATATTGGATTTCAAGGAATTTAATTATGAAAGTTGTTCTTTAATTGATTGTATTTCCTTGTTGCAATCCGTGCTAAATTCTCCACATGCTTATAGTCAAAAGAAAGCCTTCACCGAACATATTGTTGATGCCTTGATGCAATCTTATGAAGAAAAACTTGAGTTGAAAGTTTCTATCCCTAGAAAACTCTATGATGAGTGGGAACCAACTATTAAAATTAAAATTAAAGATCATGAGTTTTATGCTTTGTGTGATTTGGGTGCTAGTGTTTCCACTATCCCCAAAACTTTGTGTGATTTGCTAGATTTCCGCGATTTTGATGATTGCTCTCTAAACTTGCATCTTGCGGATTCTACTATTAAGAAATCTATGGGAAGGATTAACGATGGTCTTATTGTTGCAAATAGAAATTATGTGCCCGTAGATTTCATTGTTCTTGATATAGATTGCAATCCTCTTGCCCTATTATTCTTGGTAGACCTTTCCTTAGAACGGTTGGTGCGATTATTGATATGAAGGAAGGGAATATTAGATTTCAATTTCCATTAAAAAAGGGCATGGAACACTTTCCAAGAGAGAAAATAAAATTGCCACATGAAACTATCATGATAGCCACTTATGGATTGCCTACCAAAGATGGCAATACCTAGATCTATCCTCGTTTTTACGCCTAGCTAGGGGCGTTAAACGATAGCACTTGTTGGCAGGCAACCCAATTTTATTTTTATTCCTTGCTTTTTGCTCCTGTTTATTAATAAATAAATTATTTAGCCTCTGTTTTTGTTGTGTTTTTTGTGTTTAATTAGTGTTTGTGCCAAGTAGAACCGTTGGGAAGACTTGGGGAAAGTCTTGTTGAACTTGCTGTAAAAAACAGAAACTTTAGCGCTCACGAGAACTGCTGTCATTTTTATTTGGAGAGTGGTATTTAGATAATTATTTTTTAAGATGATTAATAGATAAATTCCTCACGTCCGGAAATTTATTTTAGAATTTTTGGTGTTCCAGATCTTGCTCTAGCTACATATTACTACAGACTGTTCTGTTTTTGACAGATTCTGTTTTTCGTATGTTGTTTGCTTATTTTGATGAATCTATGGCTAGTAAAATATTTTATAATCCATAGAGAAGTTAGAATACAGTAGGTTTAATACCAATATAAATAAAGAATGAGTTCATTACAGTACCTTGAAGTGGTCTTTTGTTTTCTTTCGCTAACGGAGCTCACGAGTTTTCTACTTTATGTTTTGTGTTGTGAAGTTTTCAAATTTTGGGTGAATTCTTTTGATGGATTATGGAACAAGGAGTGGCAAGAGCCTAAGCTTGGGGATGACCATGGCACCCCCAAGATAATCCAAGGAGACCAAAAAGCCAAAGCTTGGGGATGCCTCGGAAGGCATCCCCTCTTTTGTCCACTTCCATCGGTAATTTACTTGGAGCTATATTTTTATTCACCAACATGATATGTGTTTTGCTTGGAGCGTCTTGTATTATTTGTGTCTTTGTGTTTTAGTATTCCACAATCATCCTTGTTGTGCACACCTTTTGAGAGAGCCATACATGAATTAAAATTTGATAGAATACTCTATGTGCTTCACTTATATCTTTTGAGCTATGTAGTTTTGCTCTATGTGCTTCACTTATATCTCTTGAGCTATGTAATTTTTCTCTATGTGCTTCACTTATATCTTTTGTGCTATGTAATTTTCTCTATGTGCTTCACTTATATCTTTTAGCGTTATAATTTTTCTCTATGTGCTTCACTTAGATCTTTTAGAGCACGGTGGTGGATTTGTTTTAAAGAAACTATTGATCTCTCATGGTTCACTTAAATTATTTTAAGAGTCTCTTAATAGCATGGTAATTTTCTTAATAATAATATGCTTGGTATTCAAGATTTGTGAAACTTTCTTTTGAGTGTGTTGAATACTAAGAAAAGATTGAAACATGATAATTGTTTTGAGATATGGAGGTGATAATATTAAAGTCATGCTAGTTGAGTAGTTGTGAATTTAAAGAATACTTGTGTTAAAGTTTGTGATTCCGGTAGCATGCACGTATGGTGAACCATTATGTGATGAAGTCGTAGCATGATTTATTTATTGATTGTCTTCCTTATGAGTGGCGGTCGGGGACGATCGATGGTCTTTTCCTACCAATCTATCCCCCTAGGAGCATGCGCGTAATACTTTGCTTTGATAAATTCTAGATTTTTGCAATAAGTATATTAGTTCTTTATGACTAATGTTGAGTCCATGGATTATACGCACTCTCACCCTTCCACCTTTGCTAGCCTCTCTAATACCGCGCACCTTTCGCCGGTATCATACACCTACCATATACCTTCCTCAAAACAGCCACCATACCTACCTATTATGGCATTTCCATAGCCATTCCAAGATATATTGCCATGCAACTTTCCACCGTTCCGTTTATTATGACACACTCCATCATTGTCATATTGCATATCCCGGTACACCGCCAGAGGCATTCATATAGAGTCATATTTTGTTCTAAGTATCGAGTTGTAATTGTTGAGTTGTAAGAAAAATAAAAGTGTGATGATCATCATTATTAGAGCATTGTCCCAGTGAGGAAAGGATGATGGAGACTATGATTCCCCCACAAGTCGGGATGAGACTCCGGACGAAAAATAAAAGAGACCAAAGAAGCCCAAAAAAAGAGGCCATAAAAAAAGAGAAAATGCCCAAATAAAAAAATGAGAGAAAAAGAGAAAAGGGACAATGTTACTATCCTTTTACCACACTTGTGCTTCAAAGTAGCACCATGATCTTCATAGAAGAGAGTCTCTCATGTTATCACTTTCATATACTAGTGGGAATTTTACATTATAGAACTTGGCTTGTATATTCCAATGATGGGCTTCCTCAAATTGCCCTAGGTCTTCATGAGCAAGAAATTTGGATGCACACCCAATTAGTTTCTTTTTGAGCTTTCATACACTTATAGCTCTAGTGCATCCGTTGCATGGCAATCCCTACTCACTCACATTGATATCTATTGATGGGCATTTCCATAGCCCGTTGATACGCCTAGTTGATGTGAGACTATCTTCTCCTTTTTGTCTTCTCCACAACCACCATTCTATTCCACCTATAGTGCTATATCCATGGCTCACGCTCATGTATTGCGTGAAGATTGAAAAAGTTAGAGTATGAAACAATTGCTACTTGAAAAAGTTAGAGTTTTGAAAAAGTTAGTAGTAGATGCAGAATCGTTTCGGTCTACTTGTCACGGACGTGATGCCTATATACATGATCATGCCTAGATATTCTCATAACTATGCTCAATTCTGTCAATTGCTCAAAAGTAATTTGTTCACCCAACGTAGAATACTTATGCTCTTGAGAGAAGCCACTAGTGAAACCTATGGCCCCCGGGTCTATTCTCATCATATTAATCCCCATCACTTTAATCTTTCTTTGCTTTTTTACTTTGCCTTTACTTTTTTACTTTGAATCTTTATACCAAAAATACCAAAAATATTATATCTATCAGATCTCACTCTCGTAAGTGACCGTGAAGGGATTGACAACCCCTAATCGCGTTGGTTGCGAGTAGCTATCGTTTTGTGCAGGTACGAGGGACTTGAGCGTGGCCTCCTATTGGATTGATACCTCGGTTCTCAAAAACTGAGGGAAATACTTACGCTACTCTGCTGCATCATCCCTTCCTCTTCGGGAAAATCCAACCCAAGATCAAGAGGTAGCAGCTCGTAGTCTGGACTTGTTCCCCTTTGACAATTTCTCTCCTTTGCCACCATAAATACCAGCAAGTTGATGCGAGTATCTCTGGAATTTCAATTGAGTCCATATAACTTCGCTGGAATTTGACGTCGCACAATAGTGTTTCCATCACTTTGGCACCTGAACGATCAACCAACAGTGCCTCTCGTATGATTTCATATAGTCCTAAATCAGCCCATGCCTGCTTTGCCCTGTTACACTAAAATATTGCATGGCTAGCATCTTCAGCACCTTGCTGGCACAAAGGGTATTAGCCGCTGAGAGGCACATGACCCTTTGCAAGTGTACAACGAAAAGGAATAGTGTTATGTAAACATCCCCAGATAAAAATTTTAACCTTCCGTCGCATTTTCTAGTTCCAAACCTTTCTCCACACAGGGTGATTCTGTGCGCTAGACTGCCCATCCGTGCTTGCAATTTTGTCCCCGAACTGATCGTCCCATTTTCTATAATATGCTGACCGAACACTGAATACTCCATTCTTGGTATAATGCCAAGCAACACTTTCCTCCATTACATCTTGTGTCAGTGGGATTCGCATGCTACGATTCTCATCAATTTGCTAGAAGTTGTCCCGTATCAATTGGTCATCCCACTCACCTGTTGCAGGGTCAATAAGTTCATTGACATAGGATAAAACTCGATTACCACGGGGTGTTATTATTTTCCTGGAGGGACTGTTTGGGATCGAACAATCGTCCCAAACATTAATTTTCAGACCATCTCCAACTCTCCATATGCACCCCTTCTTGAAATTCTGTATCCCTGCATATATGCTTGGCCAAACAAAGGAGGACCCCTTCTTTTGTGTGGCATTAAGAATATCTCCTGTTCAGTAGTATTTTGCTCGTAGCACTCGAGCACACGAAGAATCAAAATTCTCAATTAACCTCCAACACCGTTTTGCAAGCAAAGCTAAATTAAAAGCATGGATAACTCTGAACCCCATTCCACCCTTCTCTTTCGGTACACATATTTTCCACCATGCAAACCTATGCATCTTGCGTTGATCTTCCTCATCACCCCACTAGTATTGTGATCTTGCATAAGTGATCCCCTTGCAAATTTTCTTTGGGAATTTAAATACACTTATCGCATATGTTGGGATGGCTTGGGTCACCACTTTTATCAACACTTCTTTTCCGCCAAAAGATAGAGTTCTTTCCTTCCAACCATTCATCATTTTCTGGATTCTTTCAATTAGGTGCAAAAAGCAATCCGTGTGGTCTACTCCAATCATAGAAGGTAGCCCCAGATATTTGTTAGATAAAGACTCGGTCATAATGTCTAGGATTTCACATACAACTGCTCTCAACTCAACCTGGGTATTTGGGCTAAAAAATAGAGGATTTAGCTACACTCACCATTTGTCCCGACGCCGCACAATAATCATCCAATACACTCTTCCCGAACTCTTTTAGTAAACTACGAAAAACATTCAGAATTGGTGCTGCCACTACAGGAATCAGCTACTTTGCCGTCAGCCATGGCGGACGGCAAAGGCATGGATGGCTAACGGCAAAGGTCTTTGCCGTCCGCCGCGGACGGCAAAAGATGACGGCAAAGTAAGGTTCGGCAAAGAGGTACTTTGCCGTCTGCTTCGGGCGGCTGACTACAAAGGAGCCTTTGCCATCAGCAGCGGAGGGCAAAGAGTGCAGACGACAATAAGTGCGCTGTTACTCCGTTAGGTGGCTAACGGCAGGCCTTTGCCGTCCGCCGCTGACGGCAAACTTCGGAAGGCCTTTGCCGTCCGCCATGTGATGTTAGCCGACGTCACTACACGGCAGGCCTTGCCGTCTGCCGCTGTAGGCAAAGTTTTTGCTCTTTGCCATCAGCCACTGTAGGCAAACTGACCAAATTGGTCAGCCTCCCAGGAAGCACAGCTGCCTGCCATGTGGCCTCTTTGCCGTCCGCTGCTGATGGCAAAGAGCTCTTTGCCGTCGGTGGCAGACGGCAAAGAGCCTGCATATTGGCTCTTTTTTTCTGTTTTTTTGAATCCAACAATTTTCAGAGCAAATATATATGCCATATATAGATATATTTCCATATCAGATATCCAGCACATAAGTTTCATATCACATATCACATAAGTTTCATCCATACACATTGTTCATACGTAAGCAAGTTCCATCCATATACATATTACAATAGGAAGTTCCATCATAGCAAGCTAGATACAATGCAAAGTTTCATGAAAGGAAAAGCAAGCACTCCATCATAGCAAGCTAGGTTCCATGAAGTGAATGAAATCTGCAAAATGGTAAATAAGAAAGTTAGAAATAGGTGACTAGAACAAGAAGAAGACTAGAACAAGAAGTATATTTCATTTATGAGCTAACTTAGTTGAAATGGATCATATATGAGCTAACTAAGTTGAAATGGGTTGTTTATGAGCTAACTTAGTTGAAATGGATCATTTATGAGCTAACTTAGTTGAAATGGGTCATTTATGAGCTAACTAAGGTGAAGGGCATCATTTTTGAGCTAACTAAGGTGAAATGAATAGTTTTTGAGCTAACTAAGGTGAAATGGATCATTTATGAGCTAACTTAGGTGAAATGGATCATTTATGAGCTAACTTAGTTGAAATGGATCATTTATGAGCTAACTAAGGTGAAATGGATCGTTTTTGAGCTAACTAAGGTGAAATGGATCGTTTTTTAGCTAACTTAGGTGAAATGGATCATTTATGAGCTAACTTAGGTGAAATGGATCATTTATGAGCTAACTAAGGTGTTTTTGAGCTAACTAAGGTGAAATGGATCTTTTTTGAGCAAACTTAGGTGAAATGGATCATTTAAGAGCTAATTTAGGTGAAATGGATCGTTTTTAGCTAACTTAGGTGAAATGGATCGTTTAGGAGCTACTGTAGGTAAATTGGGTCATTTTAGAGCTAACTTGGATAAACTAGATCATTTATAAGCTAACCTAGGTAAGATGGGTCATTTTGGAGCTAACCTAGGTAAAATGGATCGTTTATGAGCTAACTAAGTTAATTATGCAATTTTTGACATAAGTAAGCTAAGTACATATCGTTTTAGAGCTAACTTAGGTAGAATGGATGGTTTATGAGGTCAGTAAGCTTATTAAGTCATTTTGGAGGAAAAGAAGCTAACTCTAGGTCATTATGGTAAGCATATTGGAGGAAATAAAGCTAAGTCTAGGTCTTTATGCATTTGTTAAGCAAAACACTAGAGAAACTTACCGTGATCACGAAGGTGTAGGACTGGGCTGGCTCGCGCCGGTAGCTGGAGAAGGAGCGGGCTGGCTCTCGCCGGTAGCTGGAGAAGGATCGTGCGATGCGTTTCTGGAGTTAAGCTGCACCAAATATCATTTCCAATGTCTCGTTAGAATTATGACACTCAAATGTCAAGACTAGCAAGTAATGTCCATTCAAATTAAACTCACCATGCTCCCAGGAGCAATCACTGGCATCGGCGGAGCGGTCTGACCGGACTTCTCGCACACAGACTGCACATTTGGTTTTCACAACAGAGTCATACTAGTTAGTAATGAGACTCAAATGTTAAGACTAGCAAGTAATCTGCAGAAGAAACTTACCACAAGGAGCTCGTACATGGCCCTTGCCTGCATGTCATTCCGTGCCCTCTCCTCCTCCAACATTTTTGTCGTCCTCTCCTCCAACTCCCGCTGCCTCTCCGCCACCTCCGCCAGAAGTTTCTCCGTTCTATCTCTCTCACTCTGTATAGCAGCCTGCAACACCACTCACATGACCATTTGTAATCATTGATGGAAGCGCACACAATGTAATGGAGAAAGATAGCTGAGTACGTATAACTAACCTTGAAGGCGAGTTGGACTGGCCGTTCACGAGGCCTTATCTCAGGAGCGGAGCTCGACTGGCGCGCCTTGATCTCCGGGGGAGTGCTAGGACAACGGATAAGTCCATCTCCCATGGCTATGGAGCCATGGGACCTCCCGCCACCAGATATCATCAGCAGCTCTCTATCAATGGGACCCTGGCTCGGGTTAAAGTCCTCCCCTTTCCTCGCCTTCCCCTGATCTCTATATTGCACGAGCTTGTCGTGGGCAGAGATGTTGGTGAAGTTCTTTGGATCATCGAGGTCAGACGCAGAGAATGCCTTGACTTTCTTGTAAGGGCCAGTGTGGGCCATGGCATACAGGTCGTACACCTCTGGCACCTTATCCGCCTTATTGTAGCGTGCCTGAAAGAGAGAAACAAAGTAAATTAGTAATTAAAGGGCTAAAGCTAGTATGATGAATGAATTGCATGAATCATGAAGCAAACCACATACCCAGTTCCGCCCGTACTGAAATAAGTTGGAGCTGCCTTGGTGGTGTGGCACACCTTCCATTTGGGCACGTTTGTCCTTGGCCTCTTTGTGGGTGGCCAGCCATTCTTCTGAGCACCACGCATTGACCAACACCTCCCAACAATCCATCCGATCCGCACACCATCTCGGAGGGGCCTAAGTTAGCAAATAGAAACTTGAGCGCTAAGGCTATGAATTACTAAATGATGGAAGTAAGTACAAGGCCTTAAGAATTACCTTCATGTACTTCTCCTTACTCAAGAACTTATCGCGGCACTCCTGCTTGGGCTTCTTGATACCACGCCCGGCGTAGTAGTCTCGAACAGCCTGCACCCGAACCTCATGCCGTAAGTTCTGAAGTAGGTGCTTGCACTCCTTGTGGATAACATGATCCGCCTCCTCCTCGTATCCCTCCTCACACCTGTAGAATGTCTGCAATCAAATGAGACGATATTGATTCGCACAATTAATAACTAGCTAGTTGAAGATTTTTAATTGTGTAAAGGAGCAATTACCCAGAACTTTCTGATCACGACGTCTGCCCTCGTCTTGCACAAGACTCCGTCGATAATCTCACCCTGCGGGGCCGGGGCAGCCAAGTAGTGCTCCCAAGTCAATCCAACCTCTGGAAGCCGACCCTCACTAGGCAACGTGACAAACCCCGGGAAGTTTTGCCGAATCAGAACTCCAAGGACGGAGTTGGGCCGGCGGACACTTTCATGGTGGTCCCAACCCCTGTAGCACCACGCTGGTAGACGTTGCCCCCCTCCTCCCCCTCCTCATCAGTCGGCTCCCCGCCATCATCAGCATGGCCACTCGGCTCCCCGCCATCCTCAGGCTGACCCGACCAGGTACCCCATCCAGACGTGTGCTCCTCCGGGGTCTCGTGGGCCGAAGGCCCATCGACCCGAGGCTCGTGGGCCGAAGACTCGTGGACTGGAGGCTCGTGGACCGGAGTCCGTGCAGCCTCCTCCTCAGACAAGTCCACCCTAGCAGTCACGTGCTCGGGTGAAACAGCTGGGGGCGGTGGCGAGGAAGGCTCCGTAAGAGTCACCCTACCTCCTCTCCCGCGACCACGTGCTCCACCTCCTCTCTTCTTCTTAGCTCGTCCCCTGCTGGGCACCGCGGTCGACGAAGAAGGGCCCGGTGGTGTCGCCATACTGTCCAGCAATGCTCGGCGGAGAGGTGTGTGTGGAATGGAAGACCTCGCACCACGCGCCGACGAAGAAGGGGCCTCGGCGCGCTCCCGACCAGCGCCCACCATATTTCAACACCTGCCATGACAAAGAATAAACGAAATTAGTACAACATAAAAAAAGTACCGACATGAATAATAACATGTATATCACTTAAGTGTATCATCATCAAGTACAACATAAAAAAATTTAATACCTGACACTACTAATAATCTCGATCAGTATCATCAATAAATGCATAATCATCATCATCACTATAATCAATGATGGGCTCATAGGGTTCATTGGCATCAACATGTGCAAGGCCACCTTGACGTAATCGGTCAAGCATTGACAGGTCATCCGCAGCAGTAACCTCTTCTTGTTCCGGCTCTTCTTGTTCCTCCTCTGGGGTGATGTCGGATTCATTGTCGCTGTCTACTTCAATGTTTTGGGGTGAAGTATAGCGGTTCTTGAAACGCTTTTTGGAAAGACGTGTCTCTTGGAAGAATTCTCCTTCATATGTGTCTGGGTTAATGTGAGGTTCATAATCCTCTTCCTTTGGGGGAGAAAGTCTAGCACGTGGCGGCACTTCATAAACGACATCCCAACCTTTCAGATTTGGATTAGTTTGGCAGGCCCACGGTAGATAGAATACTTGGGTCGCCTGTTGAGCCATAATATAGACATCAGGAACATCTAAATGAGTGCTTTGGTTGATTTCAACTAGCCCTATATGTTCATGAGTCCTTCTAGTCTCCTTCGGCTGAAACCAATAACATTTGAAGACTACGACATTTGGTGGGTTTTCACCATAGAACAGAAGTTCATAAATTGCTTCAACTCTCCCATAATACTTGGTACCTCCTTCGCCGATAGCAGATACACAACAATTTGTAGACTTTCGGTCGGCCATAGATAGCTCTTTGCCATAGGTACGAAAGCGATACCCGTTGATGTCGTACTTGTCAAATGAACGGACCTTATAGTCAAAACCATTAGTGACTTGTCTCAATTCGGCGTCCATAGAGTCTGAATTAGCCTACAAGTTTAATATGAAAGGATTGTTGCATTATGCACAAATTAGCAAATGAAATGAAATTGTCTAATAGAAATTACCGTTTGTTTGAACCAAGAGATGAAACCGGGATAGCCACCTCCTTGCTTTGCGAGAAGCTCATACTCTTCGACGGAATCCTTTTGGATCTCCGCTCCATACAAGAATATGGCGACGTATTGACTGTATGACATATCCAGGAATAAGAGTAGTTCAAAGGAAATAGAAGTTGCGAAACAATGTACCGAGAACTTACTCGATGTACGGCCGCACTTCTATCAGGTTGTTGAAGATATACAACGAAATGGTCCGCCATTCTTCGTTATCCAAAGATACTGGATGTGAAACACTAGCTGGTGCGAGATTCCCTTTGAATAGGCTGAGGTTGGATCCACCCTTTTTAGGCTCGTCAGCATTGTACCGAGGCTTCGGAATATGCAAATGACGATTTTTGGCTTCGTAGTGCGCTGTTATGAAGTTTGCCGCCTCCTCTGTGATGAATGCCTTAGCCATCGATGCTTCAATTCTACGTTTATTTTTACATTTTTCTCGAAGCGTCTTCTGCATCCTCTCAGTTGGGTAGCACCAACGATTTTGCACGGGCCCCCCCAATCTTGCCTCGGTCGGGAGATGCAAAATCAAATGCTGCATTGGATTAAAGAAGCCCGGTGGAAAGATCTTCTCTAACTTGCAGATAAACTCCGGCGCCAACTCTTCCATTTCTTCTAGCACGCCAGGCGATAGTTCTTTCGCACAAAGAACACGGAAGAAATAGCTGAGTTCTGCCAGTACTAGCCATTCATCCTCAGGGATGAAGCCACGCAACAACACTGGCATTACCCGCTCAATCCATATGTGCCAATCATGACTCTTGAGACCAAATATCTTTAGTTTATCAAGATTCGCTCCCCTCTTTAGATTCGCCGCATACCCATCGGGGAACATCAACTGCTGTTGCACCCACAAGAGAATTTCCCTCATAGCTAGCCTTCCAAGATTGAACCATGCCTTTGGCTTCGTCCAGTTCTGCTTTCCTTTCGGTTCTTTCATGTTTTGTAACGGCCTATCACATAGCGCCTCCAGATCGACTCTAGCCTTAGTATTATCCTTTGACTTCCCATCTATGCCGAACAATGTACCAAAAAGTGCCTCGGCGTTATTCTTCTCAGTGTGCATCACGTCGATATTGTGTGGGCAAAGGAGGTCTTTGAAGTAAGGCAGATCCCATAAGCATGTTTTGTGAGTCCACGCGTGCTTAGTATTATACCCCTTGAAGTACCCTGGACGTTGTGGATCTGGCTCGAGAGCGTTTAACTGATCTAGGGTCTGTTGGCCTGTCAATGCAGGTGGTGCAGAGTTTTTGACAACTCTACCCCTGATGAAGTTCTTCTTGTCTTTCCTGAACTTATGGCGAGGATCCAGGAACTGTCTATGCATGTCGAAGCAAGAAAACTTGTGACCGGCTTGAAGCCAACGAAACTCAAGAGCTCCCTTGCATGTGGGGCACGGGAACCTTCCATGCACACACCAGCCAACGAATAGCGCATACGCCGGCAAGTCATGCGTTGAGTACATGTACCAGACACGCATTATGAAGTTCCGTTTGCTAAAGGCGTCGTATGTCTTGAACCCACTATCCCAGGCTTCTTGCAATTCGTCCTTAAGCGGCTGCATGTACACATTCATATTTTTGCCCGGATAGTTGGGTCCTGGAATTATCAACGTCAGGAAAATGTTCTTTCTTTGCATAATCTGTCCGGGGGGGAGATTGAGTGGAAAGACAAATACGGGCCAACAACTGTATTGGGCTGCCATCATACCAAACACACTGAACCCATCCGTGCTGATGCCGACTCGAGGATGCCTCGGATCTGCCGCTTTGTCAGCATGTAATTCATCAAACTTTTTCCACGCAACACCATCCGATGTGTGTACCATCATCAGATTCCCATCTGCATCTAGTTCGGTTCTTTTGCCTGTTTTGTGCCATGTCATCTGTCTGGCCGTCTCTTCGACCATGAAAAGACGTTGAAGTCTTGGTACGATTGGCATATGCCGAAGAACACTAACGGGGATTTTGGTCTGTGTCTTCTCACCCATACCGTTGTCTACCACAATATACCTGGAAGACTTGCAAATGGGACAATAGTTCAAGTCCGCATAGTCAAGCCTAAATAAGGCACATCCTTTCTCACAGGCATGTATCTTCTCATAGGGCATCTTCAGTGCACGGAGGATTTTGTCCGACTGGTACAGGTTTGCAGGCATTACATGGCCTTTGGGTAGAAAGCGTCCAAATACTGTCATAATTGCATCATAGCATTCTCTGCCCAAGTTGAACTGAGCCTTCAGAGCCATTACTTGTGAGATGGCATCCAACTGACAAAGCTCAGTGTGCTCGTGGAGCGGACGTTTTGAAGACTCCAACATTTCATTGAAGGCCTTTGCAGATTCCTCCATCTCCTCGTCCGAATCCCGAGCATCATCATAGCCTTGCACCATGTTTTCCATCCCGGTACCATGCTCGTTGGTGCGACGACGATCCACCTCAGCTCGGTCACATTGGGCAGACTCACCATGAAATGTCCACACCGTATAATCGGGCGTAAAACCACTCTTCTGCAGGTGTTTGCCCATTTCAGCCTCTGTCTTCTTTTCCCAATTGCCGCACCGGAAAAAGGGGCACCAGGTTTTCTTTTGGCCATTTGCAAATGCGGCTTGCACAAACCCCTTAGTTTTTGTGAACCATTCAGTGCTCCATTTGTTCTGACCAGTGTGACCGGTATACATCCACGCACGGTCACTCATCTTGACTTTCAGAGCTACTAGGCACACAACAATTATATATGTAATTCACCATGTATATATTCATCAGTTGATCTACTTTGTCAATTTTATTACGTCCATGCAACCTACACTCTAATAGGTAATGATAGGTCCTAATCCCACCCGTGTATATGTAGATTGGGTTCATTTTCCCATGCTATGCTCCGGATCCTACGCAAAATTTCGGAAGCACCTCCCCGCTGTTCTCCTGATACACGTCTCTGCAATAAACAGAGAGGATGTGTACCCGGAGAACAACAGGGGAGGCACTGACGAAATATATGCGTCGGATCCGGAGCAAAGCATATGGGAAAACGAACCCAATCTACACATACTCGGGCTGTCCATGGATAGCGTTGGACAATTCGAAAGAATCAAGGTTATAAATATGCAAATGCATGCATATTTATAACTATGACGCTTTCGAACGGGAGACCCATATTGGTTACGCATACTGATGATTCAAGACACATATATAGCTAGCTATCAAGTTTCATCGGAATAGATCAAATAATTAATGGGGGAGGAGGACTTGTCATTTGTGCTCACCCACGAATGAAGGGGCAGAGCTCGTCAAACGCACGGCGAGGTCGTCGAACACCAAACCTCGCAGTGATGAAACAACTGCACATTTAAAACTACATGATCAACACAATTATATATGATGTTTTTCATGACAAAATTGAAAAATATATGACCCCGTCGGCCTATGGAAGGCCAAAGAACACCTTTTCGGGAGGTGTCGGTGGTCGGGGTGTCCTGTCGGTGTCGGGGTGCCGTGTTGGGGTCGGGGTGCTGTTTCGGGGTCGGGGGGTCGGGGTGTCGTGTCGATGTCGGGGTAGTGCCGTGTCGGTGTCGGGGTGTTGTTTCGGGGTCGGGGTGTGGTGTCGGGGTCAGGGTGCCGGGTCAGGCTCGGGGTCGGGGTGTCGGGTCAGGCTCGGGGGGTCGGGGTGTCGGGGTCGGGGTGTCGGGGTCGGGGTCTCGGGGTCGGGGTCGGGGTCTCGGGGTCGGGGTGTCGTGTCGGGGTGCCGGGTCGGGGTCTGGGTACCGTGTCGGGTCGGGTTTTTTTTTCCTTTTCTTCTTCTTCCTTTTCTTCCTTTTTTTCCTTCTTCTTCTTCTTCTTCTTCTTCTTCCTCCTTTCCTTTTTCCTCTTCTTCTTCTCCTCCTCTCCTCTTTTTTCTTCTTCTTCTTCTTCCTCTTCTTATTTTTTCTTCTCCTCCTCTTCTTCTTCTTCTCCTCTCCTCTTTTTCTCTTCTTCTTCTTTCCTAAAACTAAACTAAACCTAAACCTAAAACTAAAAAAACAGAAAAAGGAAAAAACTAAATCTAAACCTAAAACTAAACTAAAACTAAACCTATAAACCTAAAACTAATCCTAAAACTAAAACTAAATCTAAACTAAACATAAACCTAAAACTAAAAAAATAGAAAAAAGGAAAAAAGGAAGCAGAGACTCACCTGGGTGGAGGAGGGGGGCGGTGCGGCCTGGGGCGGCGGAGGAGGGGGGCGGCCGGGGCGGCGGGGCGCGGAGGTGCCGGGGCGTGGCGGTGCCCAGACGGCAGGGCGGCGGGGGCGACGGGGGCGACGGGGTGGGGGGCGCCGGGGCGGCGGCGGGGTGGTGGGGCGACGGGGCGGGGGGCGCTGGGGCGGCGGCGGGGTGGTGCGACGGGGCGGTGGCGAGAGTATGGGAGAGAAAGAGAGAGAGGGGGGGTGTGGGGCGCGGCCGTTACGTGGGGCCCTCCCTCTTTGCCGTCCGCCACCCTTTGCCGTCCGCCTTCTTGCTCTTTGCCATCCGCTAGCGGACGGCAAAGAGGGGGGCCGTTAGGTTTTTTTTGCAGCTCGTCAGTGGGGCCCCTCCCTCTTTGCCGTCCGCTAGCCGACGGCAAAGAATCTTTGCCGTCCGCTAGCAGACGGCAAAGAACTGGCTGATGGAAAATTTGGTCTTTGCCATCAGCCAGTTCTTTGCCGTCTGCTTTTTGGAAGCTGATGGCAAAGAGCTTCTTTGCTGTCTGATAGCGGACGGCAAAGAACTGGCAGATGGCAAAGTAGCTGATTCCAGTAGTGGCTACTAATCCATATCCTTTGTTCTTATTCAGTGCTTCCACGACGATCAACCTGTCCGAATCAATACCTGATTACATCCATAACCATGGGCGAATAATATTCCTAGCCGCAATGCTTCAGCTTCGGCCGATACCACATCCACTACATGGAGCAACCCTGCCATTCCTGCTGCAATAAATCCCCCATTGTGATCTCTGATCACCATACCACAGGAGCCCATATTGTTTTCTTCTGAAAATGAAGCATCAGCATTGAGCACTTGGAACTCTGAAAGTGGCTTCTTCCATCTGTTTAGGCAGGACGCTGGGTTTGGCTTGCTTGCTGCTCGCACAAAATTAAATGACATCGCTTGTATAGCCATTGCAATGCGGCCCGTAGTCTGGACTTGTTCTCCTTTGACAATTTCTCTCCTTTGCCACCATAAATACCAGCAAGTTGATGCTACTATCTCTAGAATTTCAATTGAGTCCATATAACTTCGCTGGAATTTGATGTCGCACAACAGTGACTCCATCACTTTGGCACCTGAAAGATCAACCAACGGTGCCTCTCGTTTGATTTCATATAGTCCCAAATCATCCCATACCTGCTTTGCCCTGTTACACTAGAATAACGCATGGCTAGCATCTTCAACAACTTGCTAGCACAAAGGGCATTGGCTGCTGAGAGGCACATGACGCTTTGCAATTGTACAGTGAAAAGGAATAGTGTTATGTAAACATCTCCAGATAAAAAATTTCACCTTCTGTGGCATTTTCAAGTTGCAAACTTTTCTCCACACAGGGTGATTCTGTGTGCTAGACTGCCCATCCGTGCTTGCAATCTTGTCCCCGAAGTTATCGTCCCATTTTCTATAATATGCTGACCGAACACTGAATACTCCATTCTTGGTATAATGCCAATCAACACTGTCCTCCATTACATCTTGTGTCAGTGGGATTTGCATGGTACGATCCACATCAATTTGCTAGAAGTTGTCCCGTATCAATTGCTCATCCCACTCACCTGTTGCAGGGTCAATAAGTTCATTGACATAGGATAAAACTCGAATACCATGGGGTGTTATTATTTTCCTGGAGGGACTGTTTGGGATCCAACAATCGTCCCAAACATTAATTTTCAGATCATCTCCAACTCTCCATATGCACCCCTTCTTGAAATTATGTATCCCTGCATATATGCTTGGCCAAACAAAGGAGGACCCCTTCTTTTGTGTGGCATTAAGAATATCTCCTGTTCAGTAGTATTTTGCTCATAGCACTCGAGCACACGAATAATCAAAATTCTCAATTAACCTCCAACACTGTTTTGCAAGCGAAGCTAAATTAAAAGCATGGATAACTCGGAACCCCATTCCACCCTTCTCTTTCGGTACACACATTTTCCACCATGCAAACCTATGCATCTTGCGTTGATCTTCCTCATCACCCCACCAGTATTGTGACATTGCATCAATGATCCCCTTGCAAATTTTCTTTGAGAATTTGAATACACTTATCGCATATATTGGGAAGGTTTGGGCCACCGCTTTTATCAAAACCTCTTTTCCACCAAAAGATAGAGTTCTTTCCTTCCAACCATTCACCATTTTCCGGATTATTTCAATTAGGTGCAAAAAGCAATCCATGCGGTCTACTCCAATCATAGAAGGTAACCCCAGATATTTGTCAGATAAAGACTCGGTCATAATGTCCAGGATTTCACATACAACTGCTCTCACCTCAACCTGGGTATTTGCGCTAAAAAATAGAGGATTTGCTACACTCACCATTTGTCCCGACGCCGCACAATAATCATCCAATACACTCTTCCCGAACTCTTTTAGTAAACTACGACAAACATTCAGAATTGGTGCTGCTACTAATCCATATCCTTCGTTCTTATTCAGTGCTTCCACGACGATCAAGCTGCCCGAATGTATCAATACCTGATTACACCCATAACCGCGGGCAAAAAATATTCCTAGCCGCAATGCTTCAGCTTCGACAGATACCACCTCCGCTACATGGAGCAACTGTGTCGTTGTTGCTACAATAAATCCCCCGTTATGATCTCTGATCACCATACCACAGGAGCCCATATTGTTTTCTTCTGAAAATGAAGCATCAACATTGAGCACTTGGAACTCTGAAAGTGGCTTCTTCCATCTGTTTAGGCAGGGTGCTGGGTTTGGCTTGCTTGCTGCTTGCACAAAATTTAATGACATCGCTTGTATAGCCATTGCAATGCGGCCCGTAGTCTGGACTTGTTCTCCTTTGACAATTTCTCTCCTTTGCCACCATAATTACCAGCAAGTTGATGCGACTATCTCTGGAATTTCAATTGAGTCCATATAACTTTGCTGGAATTTCACGTCGCACAACAGCGACTCCATCACTTTGGCACCTGAACGATCAACCAACTATGGATCTCGTATGATTTAAATAGTCCTAAATCAGCCCATACCTGCTTTTCCCTGTTACACTAAAATAGCGCATGGCTAGCATCTTCAACACCTTGCTGGCACAAAGGGCATTGGCCGCTGAGAGGCACATGACGCTTTGCAACTGTACAACGAAAAGGAATAGTGTTATGTAAATATCTCCAGATAAAAAATTTCACCTTCCATGGCATTTTCAAGTTCCAAACCTTTCTCCACACAGGGTGATTCTATGCGCTAGACTGCCCATCCATGCTTGCAATCTTGTCCCTGAACTGATCGTCCCATTTTCTATAATATGCTGACCGAACACTGAATACTCCATTCATGGTATAATGCCAAGCAACACTGTCCTCCATTACATCTTGTGTCAGTAGGATTTGCATGCTACGATCCTCAACAATTTGCCAGAAGTTGTCCCGTATCAATTGCTCATCCCACTCACCTGTTGCAGGGTCATTAAGTTCATTGACATCGGATAAAACTCGATTACCATGGGGTGTTATTATTTTCCAGGACGAACTGTTTGGGATCCGACAATCGTCCCAAACATGAATTTTCAGACCATCTCCAACTCTCCATATGCACCCCTTCTTGAAAGTTTGTATCCCTGCATATATTCTTTGCCAAACAAAGGAGGATCCCTTCTTTTGTGTGGCATTAAGAATATCTCCTGTTGAGTAGTATTTTTCTCGTAGCACTCAAGCACACAAAGAATCAAAATTCTCAATTAACCTCCAACACTGTTTTGCAATCAAAGCTAAATTAAAAGAATGGATATCTCTGAACCCCATTCCACCCTTCTCTTTCGGTACACACATTTTCCACCATGCAAACCTGTGCATCTTGCGTTGATCTTCCTCATCACCCCACCAGTATTGCGACATTGCATCGGTGATCCCCATGCAAATTTTCTTTGGGAATTTAAATACCCTTATCGCATATGTTGGTATCGCTTGGGCCACCACTTTTATCAACACCTCTTTTCCGCCAAAAGATAGAGTTCTTTCCTTCCAACCATTCATCATTTTCCGGATTATTTCAATTAGGTGCAAAAAGCAATCCATGCGGTCTACTCCAATCATAGAAGGGAACCCCAGATATTTGTCAGATAAAGACTCGGTCATAATGTCCAGGATTTCACATTGTAACGCCCCGAGACCGATGTGCCAGGTGTCGTCCAGTTATTCGCTGTTGTTGCCTTGTCATTGCTTGCGTGTCATGCATTGCATATCATGTCATCATGTGCTTTTCATTTGCATACATGTTCGTCTCATGCATCCAAGCATTTTCTTCGTTGTATGTTTTGCATTCCGGCGCTTCGTTCTCCTCCGGTGGTCATTTCTACCTTCTTCTCATGTGTGGGGGTTAAACATTTCCGGATTGGACCGAGATTTGTCAAGCGGCCTTGTTTTACTACCGGTAGACCTCCTGTCAAGTTTCGTACCATTTGGACTTCGTTTGATGCTCCAACGGTTAACCGAGGGACCAAAAAGGCCTCGTGTGTGTTGCAGCCCAACACCCTTCCAATTTGGCCCAAAACCCACCTAAACCTATTCTATCATCTAGAGCGTTCGATCACGATCGCATGGCCTAAAATCGCACCTCATTTGGACTCTCCTAGCTCCCTCTACCTCTATAAATAGACCCCTTCATTTTCGTTTTCGGATCTTTCCCCGAAACCGTAGATCTCACCTCTCTTCGCGCCGCCGGACATGTCCGCCCGCCGGCGGACGCGTCCATCCCACCGCCACGTCGCCCCGGCCAACCGGGAGGCGACACGTCACCGCCTCCGTCGCCTCAGCCAACGAGAGCCCGCCACCTCAGCTCCCGCGCCGCCTCCTCTCTCTCCTCGCCACCACGCCGGCCCGCGGAGCCCAGGCGGGGCCCGCCCGGCCCGGATCGCCAACGCGCCGCCGCCCGAGGCCCAAGGCCGCGTCGCTCGCGCCGCCTTCGTCCTGCCGTGCACCTGCGCCCGGCGCCCGCCGCCCCGCCCGCCACCGACGCCGGCACCGGCCACCATCGCGGCTGCCACCGGCGTCCACCGCCCCATCCACCGGCGCCGGCCACCGTCCTCGCCCGCGCCGCCCGAGGCACTCCGCCGAGCACCGAGCCTCCCCGACCAAGCTCCGGCGAGCTCCTCTTCCTCCGGCGACATTTTCCGGTGAACCTCGTTCCGCGTGCCCAAAAACCCTAGATCTGTTTTCGGGAGGTGATATTTTCTTCCAAGTCCCTGAAATTCCCAGATTCATATGCCTATGTTCATCATGCCGTAACTTTGCATCCGTAGCTCCGATTCATGCATATAGCATACCAAAATGTTCGTCTCAGAGAGTACATCATTTCATCTCATTGCATCATTTTCATTTGAGTTCATCTTGATGCCTGAAATGCTGTTGGAAGAGTGCTACTTGAGATAATTGTCAGATCTGCTGCTCCATATAGCTATTTGTCATTTTTGCCATGATTAATGTGTGCATGATATGCCCCTGAGCTCTACATATGTTTTGTTAAGGGTTTTGTCATCTTTCCAGAGGTGCAACCCATGTATTTTTGTGATGTGCGTGGTGACTTGCACAAGCTTGCAAAGTGAGGCACTTGGTAATGCTGATTTCAGGGACTTAGCATTTCCACTAAGTCCTTGACCTGTTTATCTCATATGGCCATATGTTCATGTTGTTTCCTAGTGATCCGTGCCTCTTTTGAGGATGATCAGTAAGGATGTTTTGTTAATCTTGTAGTGCTCTATCCATCCATGTCTTTGTTTGCAATTATGGAGCACCCTAGCTTGAGTCAATTGAGCTCTACTTTTGCTACTTCGTGAATCTGGGCAGATTGTCTACTTGTTAGCGATTTTGCCGAGGATGTTGTAGTTGATCCGTGCATGCTATGTTATTGTTCTTGCCATGTATAGCTTGTATTTTGTGTATTCTTGATGGGTGTATGCTTAGCATTTCATGAATTGCTCCGTAGTGAGTGCATAGAGCTCGTAAACATGACTACTTGATATCTGTTTTCAGCATGCTCCAGTTTTCACGAAGTCTGTGATCTGATTATGTTTTTGCCGTGTTCACATGCTTGCAATTGTATTTTCTGATCCCTTTTGCCTCAAGGTCACTAAGGGACTTTTGTTAAGCTCTTTGAGTAGTTCCATGCCATGCTTTACTTTGCCATGTTCAGGGCTTGTAGCATATAGTTTTCATGCTCCGAAGAGTGCTATCTGATCTGAAATTCCAGACAAGTGTTAATTTCACTAAGTCTGAGATCTGTTTACCATATGCATTTTTGCCATGCTTGTTTGAACCTGTTAATGGATGAATTAGCCATAGCTCAGTGTTCTTCTTTTGTTAAGCTTCTTGAGTGGATCCCTGCCATGTATTTTGATGCCATGTTTGAGTGCTGTAGCATGTTCATCTTGTTGCATTTAGATGGCTACTTGCTGTAAATCGCAGACCGTGGTCATATTTGAATTGCTTGCCATTTCCAAACCGTAGCTCCGATTTCGGTGTTCTTTATATCGTTTTCAAGCGATTTCATCTCACCTTTCCAGTGGCACACTTGGTTTTTCCATGTTGAGGACATATCCTATCATTCCTTGTCCAATCGGGCATATGCATCACATACCGCATCTCGCATAGCATACCATGTTCATGTGTTGGTTGTTTACTATGTTGTGTGCTTCTTTCCGGTGTTTGCTCCTTCGGGTTGGATCCGGTAATGTCGTGTTTGTGAGGACCCGTTCGGCTACGTCCGTTTGTCTTCTTCATGGACTCATTCTTCTTCCTTGCGGGATTTCAGGCAAGATGATCATACCCTCGAAATCACTACTATCTTTGCTTTGCTAGATGCTCGCTCTTTTGCTATGCCAATGCTACGATGCCTACCACTTGCTTTAAAGCCTCCCAAATTGCCATGCCAAACCTCTAACCCACCATGTCCTAGAAAACCGTTGATTGGCTATGTTACCGCTTTGCTCAGCCCCTCTTATAGCGTTGCTAGTTGCAGGTGAAGATTGGAGACCGTTCCTTGTTGGAACATTATTTACTTGTTGGGATATCATTATATTGCCATGTTATCTTAATGCATCTATATACTTGGTAAAGGGTGGAAGGCTCGGCCTTATGCCTGGTGTTTTGTTCCACTCTTGCCGCCCTAGTTTCCGTCATATCGGTGTTATGTTCCTGGATTTTGCGTTCCTTACGCAGTTGGGTAATAATGGGAACCCCTTGATAGTTCGCCTTGATTAAAGCTTTTCCAGCAATGCCCAACATTGGTTTTACCATTCTCCACCTAGCCCTTTTCTTTTCCCTTGGGGGTCGCGCGCCCAAGGGTCATCATTATTTTACCCCCCCCTCCCAGGCCAGTGCTCCTCTGAGTGTTGGTCCAACCGAGCGATGTCCGGGGCTACCAGGGGCAACTCTGGGCTGGCCTACCCGACGTCTTGCTCATCCGGTGTGCCCTGAGAACGAGATATGTGCAGCTCCTATCGGGATTTGTCGGCACATTCGGGCGGTGTTGCTGGTCTTGTTTTAACCTGTCGAAGTGTCTTGAAGAACCGAGGTACCGAGTCTGATCGGAATGTCTCGGGAGGAGGTCTATTCCTTCGTTGACCGTGAGAGCTTGTCATGGGCTATGTTGGGACTCCCCTGCAGGGATTTGAACTTTCGAAAGCCGTGCCCGCGGTTATGGGCAGATGGGAATTTGTTAATGTCCGGTTGTAGATAACTTGAACCTTAACTTAATTAAAATGAGTCAATTGCGTGTGTAACCGTGATGGTCTCTTTCCGGCGGAGTCCGGGAAGTGAACACGGTGTTGGAGTTATGCTTGACGTAGGTTGTTTTAGGATCACTTCTTGATCATACTTTTATCGACCGTGCTTTGCTTTCTCTTCTCGCTCTCATTTGCATATGTTAGCCACCATATATGCTAGTCGCTTGCTTCAGCTCCACCTCATACCTTTACCTTACCCATAAGCTTAAATAGTCTTGATCGCGAGGGTTCGAGATTGCTGAGTCTCCGTGACTCACAGATACTTCCAAAACCAGTTTGCAGGTGCCGATGAGTCCGTGCAGATGACGCAACCCAGGTTAGGAGGAGCTCGATGAAGATCTTGTCCTTTGTGTTGTTTCGTTCTAGTTGATCAGTAGTGGAGCCCAGTTGGGGTCGATCGGGGACCTTTGTCGCATTTGGGGTTCTTCTTTTATTTTGGTTCCGTAGTCGGACCTTGATTGTATCTGGATGATGTAATGCTTTATTCATGTATTGTGTGAAGTGGCGATTGTAAGCCAACTATGTATCTTTTTCCATGATGTATTACATGGGGTGTGTGAAGATTACCTCTCTTGCGACATTGCTTTCAATGCGGTTATGCCTCTAAGTCGTGCTTCGACACGTGGGAGATATAGCCGCATCGAGGGCGTTACACACATACAACTGCTCTCACCTCAACCTGGGTATTTGGGCTAAAAATAGAGGATTTAGCTACACTCACCATTTGTCCCAACGCCGCACAATAATCATCTAATACATTCTTCAACAACAAGGCATTTGAAGAATCGGCCCTCACCAAAATCAAAGAGTCATCTGCAAATAATAGGTGAGAGATTTTTGGGAAATCTCTACAGACCTGTACACCCAGCAATCTTCCCTGGCTCTCCTCGTGCGCAATTAAAGATGAAAGACCTTCCGCGCACAGTAGGAAGAGATACGCGGACAGAGGATCTCCCTGCCTCAAACCCGTTGTAGGTCTGAATAGTTGTGTCTCATGTGAATTAAATCTCACTGTATATTCAACCGAAGTAACACATGACATAATAAGTTGGATCCATCTCTCTGCAAACCCAAGTTTGGCCAGGATAGCCTCTAGAAAAACCCACTCAACACAATCATATGCCTTGTGCATATATCAATTTCACTTCAAAAGTACCATGTTTCCCTTGATTCCTTTTCTTCATTGTATGCAGGCATTCATATGCTACTATGACATTATCTGTAATTATCCTCCTGGGCACAAAAGCACTCTGAGTTTCACTGATTATCTCAGGTAGGAAGACCTTTAGTCTAGCCACCAAAAGTTTAGAGATAACTTTATATACGACATTGCAAAGGCTAATAGGCCTATATTATGATATTTCCTCTGCTTTGTCTACCTTAGGAACTAGCACAATTGTTGTTGTGTTCCACCCTTCTGGGATGACCCCACTGTTTACTGCATGAAGGACTTCCCTTACCAAATCATCACCCACAAGTGGCCAGAACTTTTTGTAAAATATCGCATGTAGCCCATATGGGCCAGGAGCTTTAATGTCACCAATACTAAACAAGGCCTTTTTTACCTCCTCAGCATTATACGGGGCAAGCAAAGACTCATTCATATAATCTGTAACTCTGGTCCGAACCTTGTTTAAAACTTCCACGTTTGGGGCAGCAACTTCTGAGGTGAATAAAGTTTTGAAGTAATCAGCTATTAGTGCACCCATACATTTGACACCCTCCTTCCAAATGCCATCCTCACCGAGCAGCTTACCAATCCAATTTTGTCTTCTTCTTGCGGTCGCAAAATTGTTAAAGAAACTTGTGATTCGATCGCCATTCCTCAACCAATTTGCTCGACTACGTTGCACCAATAAATTTCCTCCTTTTCAAGTGTTTCTTCTATCAGAATACTATAGAGAAGGACACTACGAAGATTATTTTTTATTTCTTTTGTTACGCTCACGGTTACCTACCATGCAGGTATCTACCGTTACAAGTTTCTTGGAGATTCGTGCTTTAGATTCTAAGCACTACTATTTCGATTTGTTGGAAATTGGAAAATACGTAGGACATATATATATCTAACCGGTTAGTCCATCCTGCGTATTATTTTGTTTGTTTGAACCACATGTCTGTTCATGCACATGCTCGGATGTCCAAAATCCTCATAGTGAACATTCCTTTCTTTCGTTTTTTCCAACCGGGCTGGGATTTTCCCCTTTCCATTATAACCATAACGGAAAAACACAGTTCAACAAAGATAGGGGTACATGAGCCGAGAAAGGGATCATTCCGTTCTTTTTTTCAACATAAGATGTGAATTTGAGTTTGTTGATCCAGTTCTTTGTGGACTTAGATTGATCAACCATCGTTGTGTATATAGGTGACTAATTGATAGCGTACTCCAATGTTGGCACTAGGACCACGCGGGTTGATGCCGTATGTGGACTAAGCTAAGTTATCATCTTGTTTTGATCAGGCACGGGAATCCCAAAACTACTACAGAGATTTTTTTCTATTTACTATTTAGATGTAAATTTGGATGATCTTGTCATGGTTTGATCGGGTTTTCTTGTACTTCGGTTTGTTCTGTTCGTCATTGTGTATATGATTAATGAGCTTCATAATCAGTTTTGCACCTTGTTTGATATAAGGGGATAGTTTAGAGCCTAGAGTAGCTCGTACTGGTCTTATTTTCCCCTGTTGAATTGGGGGAAGATTATGAGTCTGAAGTAGGATGTACACCATGTTGTTTGCAACTTAGTCATCGTAGGACACTGTCATTTGTTTTGTCCTCATACTGGCCTTTTCACTCACACATGCACTATGAGTTCATGTTTCCCTTTTCTTCTTCTCATTATTTGGATATAAGGGTACAAATGGGCAGGAACAATGACACATTAGGCAGTGATGAAGATGGTAATCATTCTCTAAAAAAGATTGGTCATGTGAAAGAGAAACATCTAAGGCGAAAGGGTCGACTTTCTGGAACGGGATTCAGGCTGTCAAGCCGACCTTTGCGTTAGGTGCTAAGTTTAGCGTAAACGATGGCAAATCCACTAGATTCTGGTTAGACCATTGGCTCGGGTCGTAGCCGTTGTGGCGCAACCACTCAACAATCTATCAACTAGCTACTAATATAGATATTCTCGTAGCCGATGCGCTTAGAACCTCTCCGCCAACTATTTCCTTCAAAAGACCTCTCCTCAATCCTGAATGGGCATGTTGGGATGGGCTATGTAATTCTATAGTTGGTGTGGTGCTGCGACCTGAGGCTGATTCGGTTTCTTGGTCTCTCACGAGCTCCGGGAAGTTCTTGGTCAAGTCTCTATACGCTAAGTTAACTGAGGGACCGACTCTGACATAGCTAGAGGGCTATGGAAAGCGTCTACCCCCCTAAAAATAAAAGTTTTCCTTTGGCAAATGTTTCGGGATCGCCTCCCATCTTCTAACATCGCTAAACGGAATGGGCCGTCCGATGGTACTTGCTCGATGTGTGGTGCGCATGAAGATGCAAACCACATATTCTTCAAGTGCCACTGATGTCTACTACACAACCTTCTTCTTCTAGACATTGTTGGGCCTCCAAGTGCAGAGGTTTGTAGGACAGTAGCAAATTTTCCTCAAGTGGATGACCTAAGGTTTATCAATCCGTAGGAGGCATAGGATGAAGATGGTCTCTCTCAAGCAACCCTACAACCAAATAACAAAGAGTCTCTTGTGTCCCCAACACACCCAATACAATGGTAAACTGTATAGGTGCACTAGTTCGGCGAAGAGATGGTGATACAAGTGGTATATGGATAGTAGATATGAGTATTTGTAATCTGAAAATATAAAAAACAGCAAGGTAGCAAGTGGTAAAAGTGAGCGTAAACGGTATTGCAATGCTAGGAAACAAGGCCTAGGGTTCATACTTTCACTAGTGCAAGTCCTGTCAACAATAATAACATAATTGGATCATATAACTATCCCTCAACATGCAACAAAGAGTCACTCAAAAGTCACTAATAGCGGAGAACAAACGAAGAGATTATTGTAGGGTACGAAACCACCTCAAAGTTATCCTTTCTGATCGATCTATTCAAGAGTCTGTAGTAAAATAACATGAAGCTATTATTTCCATTCAATCTTTCATAGAGTTCATACTAGAATAACACCTTAAGAAACAAATCAACCAAAAACCTAATGTCACCTAGATACTCCAATTTCACCTCAAGTATCCGTGGGTATGATTATACGATATGCATCACACAATCTCATATTCATCTATTCAACCAACACAAAGAACTTCAAAGACTGCCCCAAAGTTTCTACCATAGAGTCAAGACGAAAACGTGTGCCAACACCTATGCATAAGTTCACGAGGTCACGGAACTCGCAAGTTGATCACCAAAATATACATCAAGTGGATCACGTGATATCCCATTGTCACCACAGATAAGCACATGCAAGACATACATCAAGTGTTCTCAAATCCTTAAAGACTCAATCCGATAAGATAACTTCAAAGGGAAAACTCAATTCATCACAAAAGAGTAGAGGGGGAGAAACATGATAAGATCCAACTATAATAGCAAAGCTCGCGATACATCAAGATCGTTCCGAATCAAGAACACGAGAGAGAGAGATCAAACACATAGCTACTGGTATATACCCTCAGCCCCAAGGGAGAGCTACTCCTTCCTCGTCATGGAGAGCGCCGAGATGATGAAGAGAGCCACCGGAGAGGGATTCCCCCCTCCGGCAGGGTGTCGGAACGGGTCTAGATTGATTTTCGGTGGCTACGGAGGCTTCTGGCGGCGGAACTCCCGATCAAGGTTTCTTTCTGGAAGTTTTGGGTTATATAAGAGGTGTTGGAGTCGGGAAGTTTTGGGTTATATAAGAGGTGTTGGGTCTCTAGGATGTCCACGAGGTAGGGAGGCACGCCCAGGGGGGTGGGCGCGCCCCCCACCCTCGTGGGCAGCCAGGGACTCTTCTGTCCCAACTCTTTTACTCCATGTCCTTCATGTGGTCCAAAAATAAGTTCTGTGAAGTTTCAGGTCAATTGGACTCCGTTTGATTTCCCTTTTCTGCGATACTCAAAAACAAGGAAAAAACAGAAACTAGCATTGGGCTCTAGGTTAATAGCTTAATCCCAAAAATCATATAAAATAGCATATAAAACATCCATGGTTGATAATATAATAGCATGGAACAATCAAATATTATAGATATGTTGGAGACGTATCAACCACCTTGCTCGTTTTTCCTGGAGTGCGGTTAGGGACACATTTGATCAGAACTGGAACCCGCACTCGGCTAGTGAGCTCCGTGATATTCTCTTGGTCCATAGGGGTGGGTTCAGACGTGTCTTATGGCAATGTGTAGGGGTGCTCCTCTGGGCTCTTTGGACTACAAGAAACAGAATCACTATCGAGCACAAATTTCCTTCTCACCCTGTGATACGTCTCCAACGTATCTATATTTTTTTATTGCTCCATGCTATATTATCTACTGTTTTGGACCATATTGGGCTTTATTTTCAACTTTTATATTATTTTTGGGACTAACCCATTAACCAGAGGCCCAACCCAGAATTGCTGTTTTTTGTCTATTTCAGTGTTTCGGAGAAACAGGATATCAAACGGAATGAAACCTTCGGGAACGTGATTTTATCATCAGATAAGACCCAGGAGACTTGGACCCTCCGTCAAGAAAGCCACGATGTGGTCACGAGGGTGGAGGGCGCGCCCCCTGCCTCGTGGGCCCCTCGAAGCTCCACCGACGTACTCCTTCCTCCTATATATACCTACGTACCCCCAAACAATTGTGGACGGAGCCAAAAACCTAATTCCACCGCCGCAACTTTCTATATCCACGAGATCCCATCTTGGGGCCTGTTCTGGAGCTCCACCGGAAGGGGAATCGATCACGGAGGGCTTCTACATCATCATCCAAGCCCCTCCGATGAAGCGTGAGTAATTTACTTCAGACCTACGGGTCCATAGTTAGTAGCTAGATGGCTTCTTCTCTCTTTTTCGATCTCAATACAATGTTCTCCACCTCTCTCGTGGAGATCTATTCGATGTAATCTTCTTTTTGCGGTGTGTTTGTTGAGATCGATGAATTGTGGGTTTATGATCAAGTGTATCTATGAATAATATTTGAATCTTCTCTAAAGTCTTTTATGTATGATTGGTTATCTTTGCAAGTCTCTTCGAATTATCAGTTTGGTTTGGCCTACTAGATTGGTTTTTCTTGCCATGGGAGAAGTGCTTAGCTTTGGGTTCAATCTTGCGGTGTCCTTTCCCACTGACAGAAGGGGCAGCAAGGCACGTATTGTATTGTTGCCATCGAGGATAACAAGATGGGGTTTTTTATCATATTGCATGAAACTATCCCTATACATCATGTCATCTTGCTTAAGGCGTTACTCTGTTTTTAACTTAATACTCTAGATGCATGCTGGATAGCGGTCGGTGAGTGGAGTAATAGTAGTAGATGCAGGCAGGAGTCGGTATACTTGTCTCGGACGTGATGCCTATATACATGATTATACCTAGATATTCTCATAACTATGCTCAATTCTGTCAATTACTCAACAGTAATTTGTTCACCCACCATAGAATACTTATGCTCTTAAGAGAAGCCACTAGTGAAACCTATGGCCCCGGGTCTCTTTTTCATCATATCAATCTCCATCACTTTATTATTGCTTTGCTTTTACTTTGCCTTTTACTTTTCACTTTGCATCTCTATACCAAAAATACCAAAAATATTATTTATCATCTCTATCAGATCTCACTTTCGTAAGTGACCGTGAAGTTATTGACAACCCCTAAGCGCGTTGGTTGCGTTGAGCTATAGTTTTTGTGTAGGTACGAGGGACTCACGCGTAGCCTCCTACTGGATTGATACCTTGGTTCTCAAAAACTGAGGGAAATACTTACAGTACTTTGCTGCATCATCCTCTCCTCTTCGGGGAAATCCAACGCAGTGCTCAAGAGGTAGCACCCTGCTGACATTATTTTCAAATGCCACTTGTTCCTCCAGACTTGGATGTCGTTGGGGAAACGGCGGGATGCTGAGCGGATGAAGGAGGCCATGGAGCGGATTCGCTTGATCCAGATTGCTTCTCGCCACTAAGTTGATGGGGATCTACTTCGTTTTGGTCGGCTGCTTGTGTGTTGTCGTCTATTTCCATCTTATTCAGGCTAAGGCTGGTTGCATGTATCTCACTTGGGCTTTGGCCGTAGACTTCCTTTTGTTTAGTTTGTATCAACTGTTGGATGCTGCCTGTTGGTGGGCTTCATTAATTTAAAGCCGGACGCTTCTTGCGTCTTCGTTCTCAACAAAGAAGAAAAAGAGAAACATCAGTTCGACTGCAACATAGAGGTCCGATCTTATAATCCTTGTAATCCCTTGTATTCTTTCCTCATAGACTATTTTCACCCCATTTAGTGTGCATCTGAATACGATAACAAGATTGCTTTCTTAAATGACCTAAAAATGATTGTATGCCATCAAATTTTGTTTTCATTCTTCTTTTACTAGCTCATTTTTCTATTAAATTTTGTGCACTAAGTTTATGTTGCACATCAAGTTCTTTTCACTCAGGTCCAAAGGAGCATCAAAAGGAAACGTGTTCATCACAACACACAAAATGCTAAGGGGAAGGTGTAATGCTCTTCTTATGCTTATTTTATTTTTCTTTCTTCCATTCGATAACTCAAGCATTTCGATATTGTACTTTTGTTTCTTTGTCACGCTATTTTCTGTACCTTCACCACTTGTTTTTTATTTTGTATATTCCTCCTTATTTTTCATGTACGCAGAAGGTTATATGTGACTGTTTGCAAACACCCCATAAAATAGAGAAGCTATAATGCTAGCTAGTCTTCTGATATTATCAATGGCTTTCATGGTATGCACAAAGATTATGTTAGGGAATTGGTTTTGGTTTTGTTCTTGACCTAGATGGATGTACAACCCCTAGGTACGTATTTTGTGCAATATTTAGCAGATCTCATGGATGTCAAAACAGAACACTCTTTTGATGATGTTCACTAGTAAGTCCCGAGAGTCTGTTGTTCAAGCCTCGAGAGCATATATACGCGCTTCTAGATATATCTAAGGATGTGTTGTGGTCGTACTAAAAATCAGATTAACATGTCACTTTCGATAAGCTGGTTTCTTTATGGGGAGTATAATCTAAGGATGTGAGTAGTCAGTTTAAATAGTGTCTATTAACATCATTTCTTTATGGGGAATATGGTGACAATTAATGTCTAGTACGAAATATATTGGTGATGATATGATATTTCGGCGCTTAATTTTGGTGAAAGTCTGAAACTGTCAACGTGACCATCAAGTAAATGTTGAATTGGAGTGTAAAATATGGCAATAAGATAGAGTTATTTTCTATTATTTCATTAGTTGAAATCATAAATTCAATTCAAAGTAGTTTCGTGTCACACAACCAGCTGGTACTAATAGACCACTTTAAAACGTGCCTTAAACTTACCTATGCAGAGGTTAGCTAAACAAAGTAATATTGGCTCCTTGGCAGATGTTAGCTATATTTGCAAAACTCATCTATGGCTTTGAGTTGCGAGTTAGCACCTTGGAGTCTCGGGAGTTGCAAGCACAAATAGCCCATGATACCAGTTGATTAATACAGTGCACTCTCTCATATAACAAATTATCTCATCAATCATTGGCCCTGAAATTTCCCCACTAGTTAGCCCCTTCTGAAGATAGCTAGGAATTCCTAGCTCTACGCCTTGGAGTTATCATTGATGTCTCTAACACATTTACACTAGGAGCTATGGCTCATCTGAAGTTGGTTTTGAACTTTATGTGCCTGAACATTTAAATTTTGTGCATTTTAAAATTTGATGATGGATTAGACTTTTTCTTCACTGATAAGAGACGCTTTGCAAGATTTTGATTATTTGATGATGTAGGTGCTTTCAAAAGGTCAATGTAAACTCGCAAGTGTTGTTAGCAACTCGAAACTGTACCTCCAATTTCTGGAGATAGTTTCCCTGAAATTGTGTACAAGTTTGCTCATGCAAGTGTTGTTAGCAACTCAAAACTGTACCTCCAATTTCTAAACTACATCCAGATGCTTCCTTTGAGCATGAAGAAGATTGGAATGAAAGCTCTTTTACTTGATCTGGTCATCGTCGTCGAGTCGATTGATGAATCTTGATGTACAATTTTTTTCTATGATATATAGAATTAGCTCCTTGTATTTTCTTACGACGCGTATGGTTGCTCGCATTACCCTCAGCCAGGCCTGCTTTGGAAGAAATTGGGCCGTTTGGTTCATTGGGTCACATCCAAAAGGTGGCCCGCGTGAATCTTAGCACCTCTAGGCCTGGCTTTGGGAACGGCCGAATCGGCCGTTTTTTTAGAGCCATGCCTGAGCACTGCAACTCAAGGCATGTGGGCGTGGGTGGTCGCACGCGTTGAGGCGGCCTCGAGGCATCGCATTGTTTCCCAAAGCCGTGACATAAAATATCCTCACCTTCCTTCCCTCACTACTCTCTCTACCGTCTTCCTCACTCACATCGGCGACGGCGAGCACCCGATTGACCAGCGCATCGGCAATGGCGGTAACGCCTTATCCTATCTCTTGATGTACTACAATTGATTCAGGGTAGATTTGATTTACAGACATGATTCGCGATAGAAAACATCAGGGGTTGTGGATTGGTTTGGGACAAACACGGTCGATGAACCCTAGAATCCATCGGTTCTGCACTGACGGATTCTAGGGTTCATATGCTCCTTGTTTTAGTACAAGGGGTTGGGAAATTGGGTAAAACTACCTTACAAGCACCTATCCTAGTCTCGGCGACCTTGGAGGCGCTTTGAGCAGCGCACCGGGGGGGGGGGGGGGGAGGGGGCTAGCCTCGATGAGGAGGTTACCAAACAATTGTGTTGCATGTAACCAAATTAACAATCGGGCTTGTGTTTCCCCCAAATGAAGTCTGCAAGAAAATAGTCCGCCTTGTGTTTCATCACATGCGAACTAGAAGGGCTGTAGGCAACTAATCAACATGCAGTTGTCCGTTTTTACCCTACATAGCTCAACTGGGCTGACCTAGGACAAGTATGCAAAGGGGCAAAAAATGGTGCGAGCAACCAAACGCGTCACTATGATACCATATACTTAATGTCTTGCTTTTTTAATGAGCAGAGCTTCATACGAGGCATTGGTAATTGCATTGCAGACATGTAGGAACGAAGTATGACTACGAGAGGGATGGGGTGAATAGAAGTTTTAAATTTTCTTTTGAAAACTTCAAAACTCTCAGAACCCAGCAGCAGAGCGAATGAAAACAGAGTACAATGAGAAAATACAAACTAACGAATGAGAACTAGAAGCATGTAGTGAAAGGAATCACATGATTGAAACATATCATACATCACAGAGCGAATGTAAATAAGTCAAGTAGAGGTGACCAGTGGTGTTCGATGGCGACAAGGTATTTGATAGACCAGTTCGCCATTCTACAAAAGGACTACGTCTGCTTGGAGGGGTTGTGATTTAACATAGAAGATAAACTCTCTTTGCCCTATTCTCCTCAACAATTGGTTCGCCAACCAATACCAATCACCTGTGGTAGATACTTGAAGTGATCTCCGAACATTTACAGACTTCTTCTTCATGAACCACGATCACTCTTGATCTCGAAATTGACACCTAACTGTACGGAGAGTTCCTAGCTCTCAAGAGTAATAAGTGGAGCATACTAGCTTATATTCGAGAGATACTAAAACACTATCTAATTTTTTCGGCTCTGGTTTTTTTTTTCTTGGTGGATTTCAAATCACTCGAGAAAGAGGGTTGTCGGTGTCAAAACCAGAGGATCTCAGGTAGGGGGTCCCGAACTATGCATCTAGGCGGATGGTAACAGGAGGCAGGGGACACAAAGTTTTACCCAAGTTCGGGCCCTCTTGATGGAGGTAAAACCCTACGTCCTGCTTGATTAATATTGATGATATGGGTAGTACAAGAGTAGATCTACCACAAGATCAGAGAGGCTAAACCCTAGAAGCTAGCCTATGGTATGATTGTATGTTATTGTTGTGTCCTACGGACTAAAACCCTCCGGTTTATATAGACACCGGAGAGGGCTAGGGTTACACAAGGTCGGTTACAAAGGAGGAGATATACATATCCATATTGCCTAGCTTGCCTTCCACGCCAAGTAGATTTCCATCCAGACACGAGACTAAGTATTCAATCTTGTATCTTCATAGTCCAACAGTCCGGCCAAAGGTTATAGTCCGGCTGTCCGGAGACCCCCTAATCCAGGACTCCCTCAGTAGCCCCTGAACCAGGCTTCAATGACGATGAGTCCGATGCGCAATATTGTCTTTGGCATTGCAAGGCGGGTTCCTCCTCCGTATACATCACAGAAGAATTTGAATACAAGGATAGTGTCCGACCCTGCAAAATAAGTTCCACATACCATCGTAGAGAAAATAATATTTCCGCAAATCTAATTTGCTGACTTGTTTTGGCAACACGACATTATGTCATGGCCCGGTGATTATTCGAACCGTTTCCTTTAACTAGCCCCGCACATAACGCGAGGCCGTTTTTTGACAC
Organism: Triticum urartu; assembly: GCF_056163025.1. Classification (NCBI taxonomy): domain Eukaryota; kingdom Viridiplantae; phylum Streptophyta; class Magnoliopsida; order Poales; family Poaceae; genus Triticum; species Triticum urartu. The sequence goes on along the minus strand of NC_141879.1, from coordinate 641,359,805 downwards.
ATCTTGTCAAAGCAGAGATCATGTCCCCTTATCACGGGATTCTCATCAATACGGGCGTGGGTAACCCAACCGCGCCATCGATTACGACGCTTGGGGGATAAGCGAGTTTTACCAGGCTAGTGGGGACGCATAGTTTCATCCGCCCATATAAAGGGATAAGGATTCACCTTTTCATCCATGCCTTCTTCCTCCTTTGCTCATCCATTTTCGCACACTCGAGCTCTAGCACCCAAGTCCGCACTTCCCACCTCAACCTTCTCCAACCATGTCCGGAGCGGGAGGCAGGTGGATGGTCTCCTCCGTCACAGAGGGAAACATCAAGAAGCTGAGGAGAGCCGGATACCTGCCCGACGACATCGCGCACCGGCTCCCAGATGAGGGACAGCTCACCCCCACCCCCAGGTCCCATGAGAGGGTAGTGTTCCTCACCCATTTCCTCCGCGGACTGGGATTCCCTCTCCACCCATTCGTCCGGGGGCTCATGTTCTACTACGGCCTGGACTTCCACGATCTGGACCCCATCCTCAACATCTCGGCGTTTATCGTCGTGTGCGAGGCCTTCCTCCGCATCAAGCCCCACTTCGGCTTATGGCTGAAGACCTTCAATGTCAAGCCAAAGGTAGTGGGCGGCCGCCAGGCGGAATGCGGAGGCGCCATGGTGGGCAAGATGCCCAACGTTACATGGCTCGAGGGCTCCTTTGTGGAGACCATAAAGGGGTGGCAATCGGGGTGGTTCTACATCACCGAGCCGCGTGACCCTGCATGGGCAGCAGCCCCCGAGTTCCGATCTGGCATCCCCACGCGGCTCACCTCCTGGAAAGAGAAGGGCCTGTCCTAGGGTAGTTCGGGAGAGCTGACTTGACTCCAAACATGTATTCAGAACATGGTGAACAAGAAGCTCAAACTCGTCAACGTAGTCCAGGTCATGCTCATCCGTCGGATCCTCCCGTGTCAACAACGGGCCTTCAATTTGTGGGAGTTCGACCCAGCCCAGCACCAAACTCTGAACAGGCTCTTCGAGACACCACACGAGGATGCCTGGAAGGTGCTATTCAAGGGCGCTGAGGTTCCTCCTCCTACTACCGAGGATCGCGGATTCTGCGCGAAGCGCCAAGCCAGCACGGTAAGGTGTTTTACCTCTCTTACAGGATTCTTGTTTTTCATAGTTTGACTCTATGCGGGATCTAAGCTCCCGTTCCTTTGACAGGACTGGCAGGAAACGGCCAGACAGATCGACTGTCCGGCTCCCTTGCCCGAAGGCCCAGCGAACGCTCTCCTGACGGAGATGCTGACTCCGGCTCCTTACAAGGTGCCAGAGAAGACCAAGAAGGCCAAGGGAACCCGAAAGAGTTCTCGACGCCAAGTGTTATTGGACTCATCGTCCGATGACTCTGCGGCACACTCCTCCCCTGAAGATGAGGAGGAAGAAGAAGATTCTCCCCCTTCAGTTGGGGGAGACAAGAAAAGGAAGGCTGCCCCAACTGGGGGGGGGGGCGAAGGGCCCAAGAAGGGAAGGACTCTCCTTCCGGACAGCTCCACCGCTGCCGCCGAAGGCGAAGACGAGTGGTTGCGCAGGGCCAAGCCCCTGGGGAGGTCGTAAGTATTGGGATACTAGAGTAACTCATAGCATTCCTTTGTCGCACTGCTTCCCCTAACACCGAATATGATTATGCAGGCCGCCACGAGCCCGTATTGATGTATCGTCGGACGGCTCCCTGGGCTCGTCGTATATGGATAGCGATCAACTTCCAACCGCCACCTCCCCTTGCCCTGCGGACGACACCGAGGTGTTGTCTCAAGAGGCACCGGGTCGAGGGGAGACAGTCCCGGAGGTGCCTCAAGGCGACCTTCCGGACTCCGGGAGCCGAGGGGACAAGGCCCCTGAGGGCCCCGAGTTCGGCCCTCAGCCGAACACCGTGGTGGAACCTCCAGCGGTTCCGGACCCGGGAAGGCGGCCTCCTTCTAAGAGGGGCAAGACGCCTGTGCGGTGACCTCTGCCCATCCAGAGGCGCCGGACAATCTGCTGGAAGCACTTCGCAATGCTTCCATCGACGAGGAGCACCGTGCTATTATGAGTGCGGTGGTCCAGAAGGTTCAGTCCGCCTAGAGAGGATTGACTGAAGCCTGTGCCAGCCTTCTAACAGGCTTTGATGTAAGTGTTAAAATATAGGAAAAATATTACCGCATAGACAGTAGCCCCTGATGCTCTGTTCGGTGTTCACAAAGGAAAGCCGAACAAAGGATCAAACAATATCGCAGGAGTCTAATTTAAGTATGTCAATATGCGTATGCAGGCTTCGCTGCTGGCCTCAGCCGCACTGACTGCGGAGGTCGCCACACTGAAGCAGGACCTCGAGGGGTCCAAGAAAGAGCTCGACCTTGCCAAGAGGCAGCTCAAGGAGAACAAGGGTAAGTAATACCCTGTCTATAGATATGTATATATAAAAGAAGACGCGATTGCAAAATGACAGGATCATCGTATATTTGCCAGGGGCCACGACCGAGGTGGCAACCCTGAAGCAAGCGCTATCCAAGGCCGAAGACAAAGCGGCCAAGGAGCGCACCGGGCGGGAAAGGCAAGAGGCTCGGGTGGGCGAGGTGCAGCAAGAGCTCCAGGCTCTCGTGACGAAGCACGAGGCGTTGGAGCTTCACTCGAAGATGCGAGAGTCTGAGCTTGCCGCGGCCCTCGAGAGCGCAAAGAGTGCCAAGGCCGAAGCCCAAAAGGCCCTCCAGGAGATTTACGCGATGAAGAAAATAGCGGCGGGTAAGGCATTCTATATGCAAAGCAAGCATGTGAAAGTAAATTACCTATTACTTACCCGAATCCGGAGCTCTCCAGGAGCATTCGTAGATATGCCCCGTAGTGTGTCGGATGCCGCACAGTTTTACCAGGCCGAGGAGGGAAGCTCAACGGAGAAGCTGTTTTGGTCTCAGTATACTGGGACCGAACACCCGGTGCCTATGAGCGACCAGCTGAAGCAGCTGGTCCAGATACACAAGGCGGCCGAACAGGCCATGAAGAGCCTTATAGTCCGGTTGTGGCCCGGCGACGCCCTTTCGAACAGCTACTTCGGCCTGGTGAGTGATACGTGTCCAACGTATCTATAATTTTTGATTGCTCCATGCTATATTATCTACTGTTTTGGGCAATATTGGGCTTTATTATCCACTTTTATATTATTTTTGGGACTAACCTATTAACCGGAGGCCCAGCCCAGATTTGCTGTTTTATGCCTATTTTAGTGTTTTGAAGAAAAGGAATATCATACGGAGTCGAAACGGAACGAAATCAACTGGAGAAGATATTTTTGGAAGGAAACACACCTGATAGACTTGGACCCCACGTCAAGGAAGGAATGAGGTGCTCACGAGGGTGGGGGCACGCCCCCCTAGGGCGTGCCCCCTTGCCTCGTGGGGCCCCCGTGGCTCCTCCGACGACTTCCTGCACCCATATATATCGTCGTACCCAAAAACTCCTAGAACAAACAATAGATCGGGAGTTCCGCCGCCAGAAGCCTCCGTAGACACCGAAAACCAATCTAGACCCATTCCGGCACCCTGCCGGAGGGGGCAATCCTTCTCCAGCGGCCATCTTCATCGTCCCGGTGCTCTCCATGACGAGGAGGGAGTAGTTCTCCCTCGGGGCTAAGGGTATGTACCAGTAGCTATGTGTTTGATCTCTCTCTCTCTCTCTCTCTCGTGTTCTTGAGATGATACGATCTTGATATATCGCGAGCTTTGCTATTATAGTTGGATCTTATGTTTCTCCTCCCCCTCTTCTCTCTTGTAATGAATTGAGTTTCCCCTTTGGAGTTATCTTATCGGATTAAGTCTTTAAAGATTTGAGAACACTTGATGTATGTCTTGCCGTGGATATCTGTGGTGACAATGGGATACCACGTGCCACTTGATGTATGTTTTGGTGACCAACTTGTGGGTTCCACCCATGAACCTATGCATAGGGGTTGGCACACGTTTTCGTCGTGATTCTCCGGTAGAAACTTTGGGGCACTCTTTGAGGTTCTATGTGTTGGTTGAATAGATGAATGGAGATTGTGTGACGCATATCGTATAATCATACCCACGGATACTTGAGGTGACATTGGAGTATGTAGGTGACATTAGGGTTTTGGTTGATTTGTGTCTTAAGGTGTTATTCTAGTACGAACTCTAGGGCTGTTTGTGACACTTATAGGAATAGCCCAACGGATTGATTGGAAAGAATAACTTGGATGTGGTTTCGTACACTACCATAATCTCTTCGTTCGTTCTCCGCTATTAGTGACTTTGGAGTGACTCTTTGTTGCATGTTGAGGGATAGTTTTCTGATCCAATTATGATATTATTGTTGAGGGAACTTACACTAGTGAAAGTATGAACCCTAGGCCTTGTTTCAACGCATTGCAATACCGTTTACGCTCACTTTTATCACTTGCTACCTTGCTGTTTTTATATTTTCATATTACAAAAACTATTGTCTACTATCCATATACCACATGTATCACCATCTCTTCGCCGAACTAGTGCACCTATACAATTTACCATTGTATTGGGTGTGTTGGGGACATAAGAGACTCTTTGTTATTTGGTTGCAGGGTTGCTTGAGAGAGACCATCTTCATCCTACGCCTCCTACGGATTGATAAACCTTAGGTCATCCACTTGAGGGAAATTTGCTACTGTCCTACAAACCTCTTCACTTGGAGGCCCAACAACATCTACAAGAAGAAGGTTGTGTAGTAGACATCAAGCTCTTTTCTGGCGCCGTTGCCGGGGAGGTTAGCGCTTGAAGGTATATCTTTAGATCTTGCAATCGAGTCCTTTAGTTTCTTGTTTTATCACTAGTTTAATTTATAAAAGAAAACTACAAAAAAATGGAATTGAGTTTGTCTCATATGCTTCACCTTTTTAATATTTTTCGTAAGTATGATAGAAAGGAAAATTGTGCTCAAGTGCTAGAAGAAGAAATCTATAAAATGTTTGGCACTAAATATTTGAATGATGAGCATGAGTGCAATGTTTTTAGTATGAATTCCTTGAATATCCATGATGCTAATGATATGCAAAGCCGCAAGCTTGGGGAAGCTATGTTTGATGAAGATGATATTTTTTGTCCCCAAGTTTTGATGAGCAAATTTATTATGATGGAAACATGCCTACTATCTATGATGATTATTGTGATGACACATATACTTTAAAGAATAATGATAACCATGTAACTTGTCATCTTGATCTTAATTTTCAATCACATGATAGTTATTTTGTTGAGTTTGCTCCCACTATTATCCATGAGAATAATTTTGCTTATGTGGAGAGTAATAAAAATTATATGCTTGTAGATCATGAAAAGAATGCTTTAGGCGCTGGTTATATTGTTGAATTCATTCATGATTCTATCTAAAATTATTATGAGGGAGGAACATATGCTTGTAGGAATTGCAATAATATCAAGTTTCCTCTCTACGTGCTTAAAATTTTGAAGTTATCCTTGTTTTACCCTACTATGCAAGTTGATTCTTGTTCCCACAAGTTGTTTGCTCACAAAATCCCTATGCATAGGAAGCATGTTAGACTTAAATGTGCTAGTCATATTATTCATGATGCTCTCTTTATGTTACAATTCTTATGTTTTACGTGAGCATCATTGAAATCATCATGCCTAGCTAGGGGCATTAAACGATAGCGCTTGTTGGGAGGCAACCCAATTTTATTTTAGTTCCTTGACTTTTGTTCCTGTTTAGTAATAAATAATTCATCTAGCCTCTGTTTATATGTGGTTTTATGCTTTTAATTAGTGTTTGTGCCAAGTAGAACCTTTGGGAATACTTGGGGGGAGTCTTGTTGATCATGCTGTCAAAAACAGAAACTTTAGCGCTCACGAGAATTGCTGCCATTTTTATTTGGTGAGTGATATTGAGTTAATTCTTTTTTAAGATTATTAATAGATAAATTACTCAGGTCCAGCAATTTATTTGAGAATTTTATGAGTTCCAGAAGTATACGTTTGATGCGGATTACTACAGACTGTTCTGTTTTTGACAGATTCTGTTTTCTATGTGTTGTTTGCTTATTTTGATGAATCTATGAGTAGTATCGGAGGGTATGAACCATAGAGAAGTTGGAATACTGTAGGTTTAACACCAATATAAATAAATAATGAGTTCATTACAGTACCTTGAAGTGGTGTTTTATTTTCTTATACTAACGGAGCCTACGAGTTTTCTGTTAAGTTTTGTGTTGTGAAGTTTTCAAGTTTTGGGTAAGGATTCGATGGACTATGGAATAAGGAGTGGCAAGAGCCTAAGCTTGGGGATGCCCAAGGCACCCCAAGGTAATATTCAATGATAGCCATGAGCCTAAGCTTGGGGATGCCCCGGAAGGCATCCCCTCTTTCGTCTTCATTCATCGGTAACTTTACTTGGAGCTATATTTTTATTCGCCACATGATATGTGTTTTGCTTGGAGCGTCATTTTACTTTATTTAGTTTTGCTTTCTGTTTGAATAAAATACCAAGATCTGAAATTATTAAATGTTAGAGAGTCTTCATGTAGTTTCATAATTATTCGACTACTCATTGATCTTCACTTATATCTTTTGGAGTAGTTTGTTATTTGCTCTAGTGCTTCACTTATATCTTTTTTGAGCACAGTGGTAGTTTTCTTTTGAAGAAATAGATGAACTCTCATGATTCACTTAGATTATTTTGAGAGTCTTAAATAGTATGGTAATTTTCTTAAAATCCGAATATGCTAGGTATTCAAGAATAATAAAACTTTCTTATGAGTGTGTTGAATACTATGAGAAGTTTGATGCTTGATAATTGTTTTGAGATATGAGGATGGTGATATTAGAGTCATGCTACTTGAGTGGTTATGCATTTGAGAAATACTTGTGTTGAAGTTTGTGATTCCCGTAGCATGCACGTATGGTGAACCGTTATGTGATGAAGTCGGAGCATGATTTATTTATTGATTGTCTTCCTTATGAGTGGCAGTCGGGGACGAGCGATGGTCTTTTCCTACCAATCTATCCCCCTAGGAGCATGCGCGTAGTACTTTGTTTCGATAACTAATAGATTTTTGCAATAAGTATGTGAGTTCTTTATGACTAATGTTGAGTCCATGGATTATACGCACTCTCACCTTCCACCATTGCTAGCTTCTCTAGTACCGCGCAACTTTCACCGGTACCATAAACCCACCATATACCTTCCTCAAAACAGCCACCATACCTACCTATTATGGCATTTCCATAGCCATTCCGAGATATATTGCCATGCAACTTTCCACCATTCCATTCATCATGACACATTCATCATTGTCATATTTCTTAGCATGATCATGTAGTTGACAGAGTATTTGTGGCAAAGCCACTGTTCATAATTCTTTCATACTTGTCACTCTTGATTCATTGCATATCCCGGTACACCGCCGGAGGCATTAATATAGAGTCATACTTTGTTATAGTATCGAGTTGTATCATTGAGTTGTAAATAAATAGAAGTGTGATGATCATCATTCAATAGAGCATTGTCCCCCAAAAAGGGGAAAGGCCAAAAAAGGGAAATGCCAAACAAAAAAAGAGAAAATAAAAAGGGGCAATGCTACTATCATTTTCCCACACTTGTGCTTCAAAGTAGCACCATGTTCTTCATATAGAGAGTCTCATATGTTGTCACTTTCATATACTAGTGGGAATCTTTCATTATAGAACTTGGTTTGTATATTCCAATGATGGGCTTCCTCAAAATGCCCTAGGTCTTCGTGAGCAAGCAAGTTGGATGCACACCCACTAGTTTCTTTTGTTGAGCTTTCATACACTTATAGCTCTAGTGCATCCGTTGCATGGCAATCCCTACTCACTTACATTGATATCTATTGATGGGCATCTCCATAGCCCGTTGATACACCTAGTTGATGTGAGACTATCTTCTCCCTTTTTGTCTTCTCCACAACCACCATTCTATTCCACCTATAGTGCTATATCCATGGCTCACGCTCATGTATTGCGTGAAGATTGAAAAAGTTTGAAAACATTAAAAGTATGAAACAATTGCTTGGCTTGTCATCGGGGTTGTGCATGATTTAAATATTTTGTGTGGTGAAGATGGAGCATAGCCAGACTATATGATTTTGTAGGGATAGCTCTCTTTGGCCATGTTATTTTGAGAAGACATAATTGCTTAGTTAGTATGCTTGAAGTATTATTACTTTTATGTCAATATGAACTTTTGTCTTGAATCTTTCGGATCTGAATATTCATATCACAAGTAAGAATAATTACATTGAAATTATGCCAACTAGCATTCCATATCAAAAATTATCTTTTTATCATTTACCTACTCGAGGACAAGCAGGAATTAAGCTTGGGGATGCTTGATACGTCTCCAACGTATCTATAATTTTTGATTGCTCCATGCTATATTATCTACTATTTTGGGCAATATTGGGCTTTATTATCCACTTTTATATTATTTTTGGGACTGACCTATTAACCGGAGGCCCAGCCCAGATTTGATGTTTTATGCCTATTTCAGTGTTTTGAAGAAAAGGAATATCAGACGGAGTCGAAACGGAACGAAATCAACCGGAGAAGTTATTTTTGGAAGGAAACACACCTGATGGACTTGGACCCCACGACAAGGAAGGAACGAGGTGCTCACGAGGGTGGGGGCGCGCCCCCTGCCTCGTGGGGCCCCGTGGCTCCTCCGACGTACTTCCTGCACCCATATATATCGTCGAACCCAAAAACTTCCAGAAGGAACAATAGATCGGGAGTTCCGCCGCCAGAAGCCTCTGTAGCCACCGAAAACCAATCTAGACCCGTTCCTGCACCCTGCCGGAGGGGGCAATCCTTCTCCGGCAGCCATCTTCATCATCCCGGTGCTCTCCATGACGAGGAGGGAGTAGTTCTCCCTCGGGGCTGAGGGTATGTACCAGTAGCTATGTGTTTGATCTCTCTCTCTCTCTCGTGTTCTTGAGATGATACGATCTTGATGTATCGCGAGCTTTGCTATTATAGTTGGATCTTATGTTTCTCCTCCCCCTCTTCTCCCTTGTAATGAATTGAGTTTCCCCTTTGGAGTTATCTTATCGGATTGAGTCTTTAAAGATTTGAGAACACTTGATGTATGTCTTGCCGTGGATATCTGTGGTGACAATGGGATACCACGTGCCACTTGATGTATGTTTTGGTGACCAACTTGCGGGTTCCGCCCATGAACCTATGCATAGGGGTTGGCACACGTTTTCGTCATGATTCTCCGGTAGAAACTTTGGGGCACTCTTTGAGTTTCTATGTGTTCGTTGAATAGATGAATTGAGATTGTGTGACACATATTGTATAATCATACCCACGGATACTTGAGGTGACATTGGAGTATCTAGGTGACATTAGGGTTTTGGTTGATTTGTGTCTTAAGGTGTTATTCTAGTGCGAACTCTAGGGCTGTTTGTGACACTTATAGGAATAGCCCAAAGGATTGATTGGAAAGAATAACTTTGAGGTGGTTTCGTACCCTACCATAATCTCTTCGTTCGTTATCCGCTATTAGTGACTTTGGAGTGACTCTTTGTTGCATGTCGAGGGATAGTTTTATGGTCCAATTATGATATTATTGTTGAGGGAACTTACACTATTGAAGGTATGAACCCTAGGCCTTGTTTCGACGCATTGCAATACCGTTTACGCTCACTTTTATCACTTGCTACCTTGCTGTTTTTATATTTTCAGATTACAAAAACTATTATCTACTATCCATATACCACCTGTATCACCATCTCTTCGCCGAACTAGTGCACCTATATAATTTACCATTGTATTGGGTGTGTTGGGGACACAAGAGACTGTTTGTTATTTGGTTGCAGGGTTGCTTGAGAGAGACCATCTTCATCCTACGCCTCCTACGGATTGATAAACCTTAGGTCATCCACTTGAGGGTAATTTGCTACTGTCCTACAAACCTCTGCACTTGGAGGCCCAACAACGTCTACAAGAAGAAGGTTGTGTAGTAGACATCAGTGAGTCGGCTTGTGGATGCCTGCCCATGGCTGGAAGTCGTCAAGCGGTCCGTCTGCATTGAAGGTGCACGTCGGGCTTTCACCCGTGTGAAGGTGCAATGGGCCAATCTAGACGTCGTGAAGCTGATCAAGGAAGGACCGCCGCAGGGCAAGGAGCACCGCACCCCCGAAATTTATTATAAGGGTGTCCTGAAGGGTGCCCGTCTTGTAGCGGACGAATGTTCAAAGGATGTAATATTTGAGTAAAACTTGATCGTGTGATCTTGTATGATGAAAACTTGTTTCATATGCGCTATGCAATGCTTGTTTGAATTTAAAATATTACCTTCTGTTTGGCTGTTTATCCAATCTGAGAGATGTCTAGTCCTCGGCTTCTGCCCCCATGCCGCGAGTGCTGGGGTGTTCGGGATAAACCTGAGCATTCTTGTTCCCATGTTTGGGTCCTTCGAGGGAGGTGCTCAGCACAGCGAACAAGGCAACCTGACTAATAGTGCTTTATCACTCTCACTTAGCCATAGAATTCTATAATTTTAAATTTCGGCGAAGCCCCTGGTATTCGGAAGGCCGAATTCGGGGCGCGATACACGCCTTTAAGCCGGACAGGACCGGCCCATCGCTCTAAGCGGCATAAGTCTTTAGGAACTCGAAACCTCGCCGAACTGCGACCAGTCTCTCGCCTTATCATGACAGTCAGTTTTAGCTTTCTCTATTGAGGTGCTTAGCCCAGTAGAACTGGGGCACAATCGCAGTAGTTCTCCTAGCGCTACCTTAGCCGATAGAGCGGAACGTAAGGTACCAAAACATAGGAGCCGGGCAAACCCAACATTTGACCAAAGACATGATTCGGAGCTGATGCATATAATGCTATAAGCTCGGGGTGCCACACTTGTAAAAGTGTTCGGACTTCTCACACCGCATTGTGGGGTACTTAAGCCCCTGGTGTATTGGCCATACCAAAGTGTACGGTTGCAAGGCGTCATTAAGGAACACATATATAAAAAAGAAGAATGCAATAATAGTCTTAATGCTATGCATTGTTTATTCAAATAGATGCGTTAAAGCAGAATGATACAGATAGTGCGATAAGCAAAAAGTTGGACTATGTCCCTTCCAAGGGCAAGCTGAGGAATAGTATGAAAGAAAATATTTCACTCGTTATCGTAATCCACCTGGTAGTTCCGTGGGGTGACGTAGCTTTTTGCCTCCTTGGTTGCTGCATCATGCGTTCGACAATCATGCTGTCGGACAGGGTTTCCAGAGATTAAAGTCCTGAAAGAGAAAAATAACAGAGCAGGAATCCCCTAGTGCGGTTTAGGCCGCCTCTTGGGGCGTGCCGTAGTTGTGCCCCCTCCCCACCTGTGCCCATGGTATTTTTAATGTGTAATTATGTACGCGTGGCACGGATTTCGCCGCTTGGCTAGGACTAGGGTAGGGGCCGCATTGCTACACGAGCTCAGATCGTGCCAGGCGGTCTAGTTGCCGATTACTCCGAGCGCGCTTGAAGGTGTCTGGGTCTTCAAACACCGAACTAGTGGATTGCCTAGAGAGGCTGCTTTGCACTTCTGCTGCGAGGGCCGCAGTGTGCTCTGTGTTTCCATTGACTGTAATGACCCCCCGGGGTCCTGGCATCTTGAGCTTGAGGTATGCATAATGCGGTACCGCATTGAATCTCGCAAATGCGGTTCGCCCGAGCCGTGCATGATAGCCACTGCGGAACGGGAATATATCAAAGATTAAATCTTCGCTTTGGAAGTTATCCGGGGATCCAAAGACCACTTCCAGTGTAATTGAGCCTGTGCAATGGGCCTCTACACCTGGAATGACGCCTTTAAAGGTCGTTTTGTGGGTTTGATCCTTGAGGGGTCTATACCCATTTTGCGCACTATGTCCTAGTAAAGCAGGTTCAGGCTGCTGCCGCCATCCATAAGGACTCGAGTGAGGTGAAATCCATCAATGATTGGGTCTAAGACCAGTGCGGTGAATCCACCGTGACGGGTACTAGTGGGGTGGTCCCTGCGATCGAAGGTGATTGGGCAGGAGGACCATGGGTTGAACTTTGGGGCGACTGGCTCCAACGCATATACGTCCCTGAGCGCACGCTTCCACTCTCTCTTGGGGATGTGAGTTGTGTATATCATGTTCACCGTCCGCACTTGTGGGGGGAACCTCTTCTGTCCTCCGGTGTTCGGCTGCCGGGGCTCCTCTTCGTCATCGCTGTCTGACCCTTTATCTTTATCTTCGGCAATTAACTTGCCGGCCTGCTTGAACACCCAGCATTCCCTGTTGGTGTGGTTGGCTGGCTTGTTGGGGGTACCGTGTATTTGACACGAGCGATCGAGTATGCGGTCCAAACTTGTGACGCCCCCGATTCAATCGTACACTAATCATACACGCAAACGTGTACGATCAAGATCAGGGACTCACGGGAAGATATCACAACACAACTCTACAAAAAGTTAAGTCATACAAGCATCATATTACAAGCCAGGGGCCCCGAAGGCTCGAATCCAAGAGCTGGATCATAGACGAGTCAGCGGAAGCAACAATATCTGAGTACAGACATAAGTTAAACAAGTTTGCCTTAAGAAGGCTAGCACAAACTAGGATACAGATCGAAAGAGGCGCATACCTCCTGCCTGGGATCCTCCTAAACTACTCCTGGTCATCGTCAGCGGGCTGCACGTAGTAGTAGGCACCTCCCGAGTAGTAGTAGTCGTCGTCGACGGTGGCGTCTGGCTCCTGGACTCCAACGTCTGGTCGCACCAATCGGATATAGGAAAGGGGAAAAGGGGGAGAAAAGCAACCGTGAGTACTCATCCAAAGTACTCGCAAGCAAGGAACTACACTACATATGTATGCATTGGTATCAAATGGAAAAGGGGTATCATATGTGGACTGAACTGCAAAATGCTGGAATAAGAGGGGGATAGCTAGTCCTGTCGAAGACTACGCTTCTGGTAACCTCCATCTTGCAGCAGGAGAAAAGAGTAGATGGTAAGTTCACCAAGTAGCATCGTGTAGCATAATCCTAACCGATGATCCTCCCCTTGTCGCCCTGTGAGAGAGCGATCACCGGTTGTATCTGGAACTTGGAAGGGTGTGTTTTATTAAGTATCCGGTTCTAGTTGTCATAAGGTCAAGGTACAACTCCAAGTCATCCTGTTACCGAAGATCAGGGCTATTCGAATAGATTAACTTCCCTGCAGGGGTGCACCACATAACCCAACACGCTCGATCCCATTTGTCGGACACACTTTCCTGGGTCATGCCCGGCCTCGGAAGATCAACATGTCGCAGCCCTACCTAGGCACAACAGAGAGGTCAGCACGCCGGTCTAAATCCTATGGCGCAGGGGTCTGGGCCAATCGCCCATTGCACACCTGCACGTTGCGAGGGCGGCCGGAAGCAAACCTAGCCTAGCAGGCGTTCCAGTCCAATCCGGCGCGCGCCGCTCAGTCGCTGACGTCACGAAGGCTTTAGCAGATACCACGACGTCGAGTGCCCATAACTGTCCCCGCGTAGATGGTTAATGCGTATAGGCCAGTGGCCAGATTCAGATCAAATACCAAGATCTCGTTAAACATGTTATTTTGAAGTAACCGCGAACGCCGACCAGGGCCAGGCCCACCTCTCTCCTAGGTGGTCTCAACCTGCCCTGTTGCTTCGCCACAAAGATCCACACAGAGGGCCGTCGGGAAAGTATGTCCTTCCATCCCCCAATTCGTGAATCAACCGCGGGTACTCCTCTAGCCAACCCGACTTTAGTCATCACATGTATCATGTATAAAGTATATAGTATATACCCGTGATCACCTCCCGAGTGATCACGGCCCGATAGTATAGCATGGTAGACGGACAAGAATGTATGGCCACTGATGATAAACTAGCATCCTATACTAAGCATTAGGATTGCAGGTAAAGGTAACAACAGTAGTAGCAAGGACAGGCTATGCATCAGGATAGGATTAACGGAAAGCAGTAACATGCTACACTACTCTAATGCAAGCAGTATAGAGGAGAGTAGGCGATATCTGGTGATCAAGGGGGGCTTGCCTGGTTGCTCTGGCAAGAGAGAGGGGTCGTCAACACCATAGTCAAACTGGGGGTTGCCGACAGTCTCGGGGTCTACCGGAAAGAAGAAATGGAGGGGGAACACAATAAATAATATAGCAATCAAAGTAACACAAAGCATAACATGCCAATACACAGTGCTAGGGGTGACCTAATGCAGTAGTAGGCGATACCGGTGAAGGGGGGAAACATCCGGGAATGTATTCCCGGTGCTTCGCATTTTCAGACAGATGAATCGGAGGGGGAAAGTTGCGAGTTCGATAGGTTAGGGATGTGTTGCAGACAAACGGGCGACCTATTCGGATTCGTCTCGTCGTTCTGAGCAACTTTCATGTACAAAGTTTTTTCATCCGAGCTACGGATTAAAAGATATGATTTTCTAAAGATTTTATTAATTTCTGGAATTATTTTAAATTCGAAAATAATTGCTAATTTGCTAGGCGCACCCAGCACAGTGTACACAAAAGTGTACCCAGTGACTGGCAGGTGGGCCAGGGGGACCCAGTTGACCAGTCAACGTTTGACTGGTCAACAGTGGTGGGACCCCCCTGTCATTGACTATTTTAGTTAATTAGGGTTTAGGTTAATTAGTTAGGCTTAATTAGTTGTTTTAGCTTAATTAATCAAAATTAATTAAGTTAATGAATTCTTTAATTAATTAAATTTTTTCATTTTCATTTTTACTTTTATTTTCCTTTTTTAATTCGTTCTAGGGCGGGCCCCCTTGTCATTGGCCCATAGAGGTCCAGCGGGCAAAAGGGCAGCGGGCGGAGCCCCGTTAGCGCGCGGGCGCTGGCGGGCGCCACGCCCGAATGGGCAAAATCGGGGCGGACCACCCAGGCGGCGCTGCAGGGCAGTGGCCGGCCGGCGGGGAGCAGCAGGGCGCCACCAGCGGCGCGCGGGCCGGCAGAGGCCGCCCCAGCAGCGGCGAGCAAAGGGGGCGGCGCAGCGGCGCAAGTGCACCCGCAAGGAACAGAAGGGGGCGCAGGCGGCTAGCGGTGCTCGGGCGGACGCAGCCGTGGGTGGAGAAGAGGGCGGCCGGCGGGCGAGGCCACCGTGGGTGGCGGCGCGAGCAGAACCGGGATGCGGCGCTGGGCGTGTGCAGCCGCGTGCATGAGCGGGGTGGCGCGGCCGGGCCGGCGACGCAAAGGTAGGCGGGG
The DNA here is from genome assembly GCF_056163025.1 of Triticum urartu. Lineage (NCBI taxonomy): Eukaryota > Viridiplantae > Streptophyta > Magnoliopsida > Poales > Poaceae > Triticum > Triticum urartu. The sequence continues at coordinate 641,344,555 of NC_141879.1, read as the reverse complement.
GCGCGACAAGCGAGGCCCTGGCGAGGTCAGGCGGGAGGGCGGGCGACGCGGGCATGGTCGGGCGGAGGCCGGCGCAGGGCGCGGTAGCAGTGGGCACAACGTGGGAGGCAAGGCAAGGCTTGGCCGACGCAGGCGCACGGCCAAGCGACGCGCGGGCGATGGCCACGACAGGGCGTGGGAGTAGAGGCGGAGGGGCTTGCAGCTACGCTAGTAGCAGTAGCCGCGTGGGGGCATGGTGGCGCGGCAAGAGCAGTGGCGGACGGCCGCGGTGCACGGGCGGGTGCGGTCCAGGGCAGAGTGGGTGGTGGTGAGCGCACGTGCGGGCGCAAGGAAGAGAGGAGGGGCGCTCATGAGGGGAAGGTAGGGCACGGGGCAGCGGGGCATGGGGAGGTTGACGGGGATGATGCGCGCAACTCCGGCGACGGAGCTCGGCGGCGGGGCGCAGTTGGGGAGGAGGCGACGGCGGCAGGGTGTCGAACGTCGTGGTCGGGGGCGGATCCCCGATCCAGATCGAGGGGGAGTGGGAGGAGTGAGGGGGGATCGTGGGGAAGTGGGTGGCTCGCTAGGGTTCGGTGGGGAGTGGGGGGGTTAAGGGAGTGAGGTGGCCAGATGGGCCAGTGGCCTGGCTGGCTCGGCCGTTTGGCCCAGCTAGCCGGGGGGTTTCCCTGATTTATTCTGTTTGTTTGTTTTTCTTTTCTTAATTTTCTTTCATTCTGTTTTATCTCTGTTTCCTATTGTTTTAGTTTTTGTAAAATACATACTAGGCATCTAATCTAGTATTTCAATTTAGTCCAGTGTCACAAAAAGTCTAGTCCCTAAATAATTTAGTTTGATATTTTACTAATTAGTAAAGGCATTGAAATAATTAGGTTTGCTACTATTTAAATCATTTTAGTGTAGTTAAGGATTTCATAAAAGTTTGGTTTCACCACCACAATCACCTATGCATTTTCTGGCACGACACGGACATTTTAGTTTCATTGTTTGAAAACCTTTGTTGTTTGCCTGATTTTTAATTTGGATTCGAATTGGTTTCAATCTAACGCGAGATCAGCAACGGTAATTGAGGTGACGCGGCGTCATTAGCAGAGGTTCACTGTAGCTTAAGTATCCGGGCGTCACAATTCTCCTCCACTACAAGAAATCTCGTCCCGAGATTTAAGAGGGGTCTAAGGGGGAAAGGTTTGGTTACGAAATTCTAACGAATCTTCTCGGTCTTGGTTGCTCCTCTCAAAGTGGTCGATCCATTATATTGATGCTACATTTTTCTGCTTCAGGTCATCAAGATGAAGTCGGCATCCTTTCTTTGGGGGTTCCATCGTACTTACGAAAGAATAAGGGGGTTATTCCGGGAGAACGAACCTCTACAAGGTTGACTATCTGGTTGATAACATCCGGGAAGGTGGCAGAAAGTAACTCTCGAATTGAAACTTAAGAAAATATCGAGAGCAAAGTAATGAGGTTTCATGGGAAGTTTCGAGCGAGCAGGCAACCGTTCGATGCCTGAAACAGGGCGTGCAAGGGGCTCAAAGCAATCGGGAATAAGTATTGCGTCCGGTAACAGATTTGATGATCCCTCGGAAGGTGGCTCGTGAATTGCATACGAGGCCACATGCGAGGAACAACCTTGGGAACATGGGGTGCAGGAGAGTCAGGTTTCGATCCTGTGGAACTATGGGTTATGGGCCCACCATGTGGTTCAAAAGTAGGAAGGACGCCGACATATTGCACGGTCATGGTAGCAAGGCATGGCAGAGGATAGCCCGTCAGTTATGTTGGCAACAACGTTGGTACCAAGGGCGAGGGACGAAGAGAACCATTTTCCTGCTCGTTGAACGAGGCGGACCAATAGGCAAAGTTCTCGTCCATCGGGGGTTACCAGGATGTCGTTAGCAATAGTAACAGGGTCACACTGACAGAGTTGTAAATCGAGGTGTTTACCTAAGAAGGAGAATATTACTGCTTAGATCATATAGATCACAAGAAACGTTAACCCAACAAATGGAAAGAAAAATATGATTATCAGATTAAACAGAACAATGGAAAGGAAAATGTGTTTAAACACATATTTCAAAGGTATATCCTTCGGAAGGACGAGCAGAGCATGATATCCATGACATGATATAATGTAGTAAATTCTTTAGGTAGGGGAGAGAATTTTCATGACATTACCCATACAGCGGTGTTTGGATAATCGAGCAGGAAACATTTAGCATTGGGCTTCAAACGTTTTTGTTGAAAATCGGAGTACCATAGACATGCTTCGAGATAGCATTGACATGGTCATCAAGCAAAGATTACACTTCGGATACACGAAGGATCATTCAGGAACAACTTGTAGAATAAGCCTTACAATTTCCTCATGGAAGAATGGATAATCTTGCTAAAAGGAAGAACTATAACAATAGGCCCTCCAGCCAGGTGTGCTAGGCATGACATCACCTTACCGGGTCATATAAAGACAAACGTTATAATTCTTGGAAAATGAGTCCCAACCATCATATCTGACCGGGATCCATATCTGATTGGTGTCAGGATACCTCAGACTCAGGATGCCTGAGAAGAAAAGGTGCAACACGATTTGACGAGATGACATTGTGAGATTCTCAGAAATGATCTATGGAAGTGAGCTCTGAAACAAGAGTTCTTCAGTAAACCAAGGAGAGGATGAGGAGGTCGCTGATAGGCTCAGTAACAAACCATCGAGATTTCCAAAGGATTGATTTCCACAATTATGTGAACAAGGAAATATCATTTGTCGGATCAAATGATATAATGATGTATGCTCGAGGGAAACATACACAACTGAACAATGATAGAAGGGTACACCCAGGAATCTGGACTAGGTAGCACGATCAATGTTCGAATGATGATTCAATAAGCAATAGACTTAGAATGAAACTATAGACCAATAACTTCAAAGCAATAGGGTTGCTAGAAGTTTAGAATTTACACATCACAGACCATTTGTCGGTATTCCGGTTAGAAACAACACGGAGACCAAGAAATGAACGCAAAAGGCGAGAGATATTACTATATCAAGAATTCTCAAGAGGTGGTAAAATTACCACGACATTCTTGACATAAAAGGTGGTAATATTCCAAGGTAAAGAAGAACAAATGCTAGATAGCAAGGATCTCAAGGTATAACACAAAACATGAATAATTTTGTGTTGAACGGAAGGCAATAAAGTGGTCGGTGATAACACAAACCATTGAGGGGCGAGGATGGTTCTCATCAAGAATTCGATATATAACTTGGAAGAGCTCAGGATGTTGATGATGACCACGACACATTTGTCGAGAGATTTCATGAAGATGTAATCGGTTGGCGATGACATCAAGTCAAATGATGATGCGGCGAAAGTCAAATAATACTTGAAGAAGAACTCGTAAGAAGTTATGCAGTTCCATGATAATCTCGAGATACCAGAGGGGGTAATACTCGATGACAGATCAAAGTAGAGGTTGGACTAGGGTATTGCTCTACAGAAGACAAGCGCTTAAACTTGCACTCTAAATGGTATTTAAAGGAGAACATGGTCGGAACCACGATTGCAAAAGGCCAGATCCCAGATATAAGATGAACTTATACCAAAGGAATAATTTAATTTAAGAGAAGATTTAACGATAAGATCTACATCGTGTCCATGGGCATGAACACAAAGTTCAAGGTCGACTCCCACTTCCCTAATGCATAACCTTTCATTCACTTCTCACTTTTGAAGAAGTGGTAGTGTTGAAATTTCATCTGGCAAAATACCAGAAGTGTATGACTCGTGAAAACTTTCGAGTTCACACAGTTTAGAGAAGGCATATGTTCAACCCATAGGGGCTTCTTAGAAACATATACCACAAGTTTCAAGAGTAAATATCACAAGCTCGAAAGTAGAGCAAGGTTGAGAAAGTAGATGATACAATTTACCAAAGGCATTATGTATCCGAGGGAAGGATCACAAGGTTATTGAATATGAAGGAAACTGCCGGATAAAATCCATTAAAGGATCTGCCGGTCCATAACAGAGCTGACGTGAGCATCGGCACACAACCAGAGGAACTAACAATGCAAAGGCATTGGATTATGGAAACAACTGACTAATCCAGAGCTCAAATGCAAAGGAATTATGATTTTCAAATCAAGGGATCAGAAGCAATGTTCTAATTAGGGATGGATAAGTTGAATAGCCTTAGGGGTACAATCGACGGCAAACAGATTGGTCGAGAACAAGCTCATGTTCCAAAAATGACGTCTGAGCCAGAAAGATAATTTAAAAGGATCAACTGATGATTGCGTGTATTCGCACTCATGTTGAATCAATATGATCAAAATGGCGGTGTCTAAGGATACCAACGAATATTGCCAGACATATGGAAAGCATCCATAATGCAAGCAGACAAGTATTTCGGGGTATCTTGTAATAACAAGAACAACTGGGGATGAATGCAAGAATAACAACTGCAAGTGGTCATCCATAAGGGTTGACGATGGAAGGGGAATTGCAATCGCGCTGAACACAAGTTCTCGGGTTAATAGCTGAGAGTATCTTCAGGGTCTTCACGTGCAGCAGACGATCATCAGTAATAAGGGGCTCTCCAGGTGAAAGTGATAACGAGATCCTAATGTTAGATTTAGCAAATTCATTTAACCCGAATAGAAGAGAGATCAGAGTCCCTGAGTATAGACAAGGAGTAAAAGATCCTAATACCACCCAATGGCAACGTGGGCCCGTAAGACACACAACCATGTTAGTAAAAGTTTTTCAATGATTAGACTCGACTTCGGACAAGGAGTTGGAAAGGGGATTCCTATAGGCAGTCGGCTCTGATACCAACTTGTGATGCCCCCGATTCAATCGTACACTAATCATACACGCAAACGTGTACGATCAAGATCAGGGACTCATGGGAAGATATCACAACACAACTCTACAAAAAAATAAGTCATACAAGCATCATATTACAAGCCAGGGGCCTCGAAGGCTCGAATCCAAGAGCTCGATCATAGACGAGTCAGCGGAAGCAACAATATCTGAGTACAGACATAAGTTAAACAAGTTTGCCTTAAGAAGGCTAGCACAAACTGGGATACAGATCGAAAGAGGCGCATGCCTCCTGCCTGGGATCCTCCTAAACTACTCCTGGTCATCGTCAGCGGGCTGCATGTAGTAGTAGGTACCTCCCGAGTAGTAGAAGTCGTCGTCGACGGTGGCGTCTGGCTCCTGGACTCCAACGTCTGGTCGCACCAATCGGATATAGGAAAGGGGAAAAGGGGGAGAAAAGCAACCGTGAGTACTCATCCAAAGTACTCGCAAGCAAGGAACTACACTACATATGTATGCATTGGTATCAAATGGAAAAGGGGTATCATATGTGGACTGAACTACAGAATACCGGAATAAGAGGGGGATAGCTAGTCCTGTCGAAGACTACGCTTCTGGTAAGCTCCATCTTGCAGCAGGAGAAAAGAGAAGATGGTAAGTTCACCAAGTAGCATCGTGTAGCATAATCCTAACCGATGATCCTCCCCTCGTCACCCTGTGAGAGAGCGATCAACGGTTGTATCTGGAACTTGCAAGGGTGTGTTTTATTAAGTATCCAGTTCTAGTTGTCATAAGGTCAAGGTACAACTCCAAGTCGTCCTGTTACCGAAGATCACGTCTATTCGAATAGATTAACTTCCCTACAGGGGTGCACCACATAACCCAACACGCTCGATCCCATTTGGCCGGACACACTTTCCTGGGTCATGCCCAGCCTCGGAAGATCAGCACGTCGCAGCCCTACCTAGGCACAGCAGAGAGGTCAGCACGCCGGTCTAAATCCTATGGCGCAGGGGTCTGGGCCCATCGCCCATTGCACACCTGCACGTTGCGAGGGCGGCCGGAAGCAGACCTAGCCTAGCAGGCGTTCCAGTCCAATCCGGCGCGCGCCGCTCAGTCGCTGACGTCACGAAGGCTTTGGCTGATACCACGACGTCGAGGGCCCATAACTGTCCCCGCATAGATGGTTAGTGCGTATAGGCCAGTGGCCAGACTCAGATCAAATACTAGGATCTCGTTAAATGTGTTATTTTGAAGTAACCGCGAACGCCGACCAGGGCCAGGCCCACCTCTCTCCTAGGTGGTCTCAACCTGCCCTGTCGCTTTGCCACAAAGAACCACATACAGGGCCGTCGGGAATGTATGTCCTTCCAGCCCCCAATTCGTGAATCAACCGCGGGTACTCCTCGAGCCAACCCGACTTTATTCATCACATGTATCATGTATAAAGTATATAGTATATACCCGTGATCACCTCCCGAGTGATCACAGCCCGATAGTATAGCATGGCAGACGGACAAGAATGTATGGCCACTGATGATAAGCTAGCATCCTATACTAAGCATTAGGATTGCAGGTAAAGGTAACAACAGTAGTTGCAAGGACAGGCTATGCATCAGGATAGGATTAACGGAAAGCAGTAACATGCTACACTACTCTAATGCAAGCAGTATAGAGGAGAGTAGGCGATATCTGGTGATCAAGGGGGGGCTTGCCTGGTTGCTCTGGCAAGAGAGAGGGGTCGTCAACACCGTAGTCGAACTTGGGGTTGTCGGCAGTCTCGGGGTCTACCGGAAAGAAGTAACGGAGGGGGAACACAATAAATAATAGAGCAATCAAAGTAACACAAAGCATAACATGGCAATACGCAGTGCTAGGGGTGACCTAACACAGTGGTAGGCGATACCGGTGAATGGGGGAAACATCCGGGAAAGTATTCCCGGTGCTTCGCGTTTTCGAACAAATGAATTGGACGGGGAAAGTTGCGAGTTCGATAGGTTAGGGATGTGTAGTAGACGAACGGATGACTTATTCGGATTCATATCGTCGTTCTGAGCAACTTTCATGTAAAAGTTTTTTCATCCGAGCTACGGATTAAAAGATATGATTTTCTAAAGATTTTATTAATTTCTGGAATTATTTTTAATTCAAAAATAATTGCTAATTTGCTAGGCGCACCTAGCACGGTGTACACAAAAGTGTACCCAATGACTGACAGGTGGGCTAGAGGGACCCAGTTGACCAGTCAACGTTTGACTGGTCAAGAGGGGTGGGACCCCCTTGTCATTGACTGTTTTAGTTAATTAGGGTTTAGGTTAATTAGTTAGGCTTAATTAGTTGTTTTAGTTTAATTAATCAAAATTAATTAAGTTAATTAATTCTATAATTAATTAACTAATTAATTAATTATTTTAATTTTCTTTTTTATTTTAATTTTCCTTTTTTTTAATTCGTTCTGGGGCGGGCCCCCTTGTCATTGGCCCATAGAGGTCTAGCGGGCAAAAGGGCAGCGGGCGGAGCCCCGTTAGCGCGCGGGCGCTGGTGGGCGCCACGCCCGAATGGGAAAAATCGGGGCGGACCACCCAGGCGGCGCTGCAGGGCAGTGGCCGGCCGGCGGGGAGCAGCAGGGCGCCACCAGCGGCGCGGGCCGGCAGAGGCCGCCCCAGCAGCGGCGAGCAAAGGGGGCGGCGCAGCGGCCCAAGTGCACCCGCAGGCAACAAAAGGGGGCGCGGGCGGCTAGCGGTGCTCGGGCGGGCGCGGCCGCGGGAGGAGAAGAGGGCGGCCGGCGGGCGAGGCCACCGTGGGTGGCGGCGCGAGCAGAACCGGGATGCGGCGCCGGGCGCGTGCAGCCGCATGCATGAGCAGGGAGGCGCGGCCGGGCCGGCGAGGCAAAGGCAGGCGGGGGTGCGACGAGCGAGGCCATGGAGAGATCAGGCGGGAGAGCGGGCGACGCGGGCATGGTCGGGCGGAGGGCGGTGCAGGGCGCGGTAGCAGTGGGCACGACTGGGGAGGCAAGGTAGGGCTTGGCCGACGCGGGCGCGCGGCCAGGCGCTGCGCGGGCGATGGCCCCGACAGGGCGTGGAGTAGAGGCGGAGGGGCTTGCAGCTGCGCTAGTAGCAGTAGCCGCGTGGGGGCGCGGCAAGAGCAGCGGCGGACGGCCGTGGTGCACGCGCGTGTGCGGTCCAGGGCAGAGTGGGAGGTGGTGAGCGCACGTGTGGGCCTGAGGAAGAGAGGAGGGGCGCTCACGAGGGGAAGGTAGGGCACGGGGCAGCGGGACATGGGGAGGTTGACGGGGACGATGTGCGCAGCTCCGGCGATGGAGCTCGGCGGCAGGGCGCAGTTGGGGAGGAGGCTACGGCAGCAGGGTGTCGAACGGCGTGGTCGGGGGCGGATCCCCGATCCAGATCGAGGGGGAGTGGGAGGACTGAGGAGGGATCGTGGGGAAGTGGGTGGCTCGCTAGGGTTCGATGGGGAATGGGGGGTTAAGGAAGTGAGGGGGCCGGATGGGCCAGTGGCCTGGCAGGCTGGGCCATTGGGCCAGTTGGCCGGGGGGTGGGTTTCCCCGATTTATTTTTTTTGTTTTTTTCTTTTCTTAATTTTCCTTTATTTTGTTTATCTCTGTTTCCTATTGTTTTAGTTTTTGTAAAATATATACTAGGCATCTAATCTAGTATTGCAATTTAGTCCACTGTAGCAAAAAGTCTAGTCCCTAAATAATTTAGTTTGATATTTTACTAATTAATAAAGGCATTGAAATAATTTGGTTTGCTACTATTTAAATCATTTTAGTGCAGTTAAGCATTTCATAAAAGTTTGGTTTCACCACCACAATCACCTATGCATTTTCTGGCACGACACGAACATTTTAGTTTCATTGTTTGAAAACTTTTGTTGTTTGCCTGATTTTTAATTTGGATTCGAATCGGTTTCAATCTAACGCGAGATCAGCAACGGTAAGTGAGGTGACGTGGCATCATTAGCAGAGGTTCACTGTAGCTTAAGTATCCGGGCGTCACAAAACTAGACGGGCCCGGAGTGCTTCTTTTAAATGGCTTTTTCCGTTGACCGGGTTTAGAGCCTTTGAATCCGACATTGACTGCCGTATCCTCAGTATTATCGCTATTAATGCGGCGCTTATGTTTGTTCCGACGTGACCTGCTATTGCCGTCCTTGGTATCCGAAGTACCATGGTTTTTTGATATGTTGTTACTGCGAGCCAGCCAGCTGTCTTCTCCAGCACAAAAGCGGGTCATGAGTGTCGTGAGGGCTGCCATAGATTTCCGCTTTTCCTGTCCAAGGTGCCGGGCAAGCCACTCTTCACGGATGTTATGCTTGAAGGCTGCTAGGGCCTCTGCATCTGGACAGTCGACGATTTGATTTTTCTTTGTTAGGAACCGTGTCCAGAATTGCCTGGCCGATTCTTCTGGTTGTTGAATTATGTGGCTCAAGTCATCGGCGTCTGTTGGTCGCACATAAGTGCCCTGAAAGTTGTCGAGGAATGCGGCTTCCAGATCTTCCCAACAGCTAATGGACTCTGCTGGCAAGCTGTTAAGCCAATGCCGCGCTGATCCTTTGAGCTTTAGTGGGAGGTATTTGATGGCGTGTAAGTCATCGCCGCGGGCCATGTGGATGTGGAGGAGGAAATCCTCGATCCATACCGCAGGATCTGTTGTGCCGTCGTATGATTCAATATTTACGGGTTCGAAACCCTTTGGGATTTGATGATCCATTACTTCGTCGGTGAAGCATAGGGAGTGTGCGGCGCCTCTGTATTGGGCTATATTGCGACACAGCTCGAATGGGTCTTGCCCGCTGTGTTCAGCCCGGCCGGATTGACTTTTACTGTATCCGGCGTGACGTTTATCGTCTTGCGTAGTGGCGCGCCCATGTGATCCGTAGATTGATCTTGTATGTTTTGCTTTGTCCTCCAATACGTCTCGCAGGTCTGGTGTATTTCCCCATGTCTTTTTGTTTGAATGGCGTCGGGGTGCAGGCTGAGTTTTTGGCTGGAATGCCTCTCTATCGCGGCCACGAGGTGGCCGATTAGCCGCGTCATACGCTTCTTCGTCCAGTCGGGGTAGCAACCTGCATTTTGGGTAACTCTTGGAGGGGCGCTCGAGTTTATATTCCTCGGCCGCGAGGACTTCAGTCCATCTATCAGCTAGCAGATCTTGATCAGCTTGAAGCTGCTGCTGCTTTTTCTTAAGGCTATTTGCCGTGGCTATAAGCCGGCGCTTGAAGCGCTCCTGGTCGACGGGATCCTCTGGAACGATGAATTCATTATCGTCGAGGCTTGCCTCGTCTTCGGAGGGGGGCATGTAATTATCATCCTCCGCCTCTCCATCTGCCGCTCTCTCTGGAGGGCTGGCTCCTCCATCCTCCTGCTCTAAATCTTGCTGGAGGGAATTGTTGCAATCTTCGGCACTATCCGGAGTGTTATTATCTCCTGTGCCGGTATCAAAACTTTTGCTTTGGCGGGACTTAGAGCGGCGCCGCTGACGTCGGCGCTTGGGTTGCTTCTTGGAGGGGTCATCCTCCGCTGTCTCGTCGCCATTACCTTCTTTGGGTGTATCCACCATTTATATATCGTATGATGAGGTGGCTGTCCAGTGCCCTGTGGGCAGTGGTTCATCTTCGTCTCCCGCATCTTCGTCCATACCGTCGATGTCTTCGGAGTCAAAGTCGAGCATGTCGGTTAAGTCATCGACAGTGGCTACTAAGTGGGTGGTGGGCGGGCCGTGAATTTCTTCGTCGTCCGCATCCCAATCCTGTCGGACATAGTTCGGCCAGGATCCTCCAGACAAGGAGAGAGACCTTAACGAGTTCAGTATGTCGCCAAAGGGCAAGTGCTGAAAGATATCCGTGGAGGTAAACTCCATGATCGGCGCCCAATCGGATTCGATAGGAAGGGGCGCAGGCGGTTCGGAGTCCGTGGCCGGAGAGAGATCCGGCAGTTTGTCAACACGGCTCTCGTGCAGAGTAAGGTCGATGTTCGGCTCGATCGCCGATGAGGGTAAGGCCTCCGTGGCGGGGTCCATCCACCCGTCCATGGACAGCGCAATTGGCTCCGAATTAAGGGTCGGAGCGGCTGCCGGTGCGATCTCCTGAACATTGTTGGATGGTAGAGCTAAATCATACTCATCATGACCGCATGACGCACAAGGCAGAGGCTCGAATCCGTCGAAGATCAAGTCTCCGTGGATATCGGCTGTGTAGTTCAAGCTTCCAAACCTGACCTGATGGCCAGGGGCGTAGCTTTCAATCTGCTCCAGATGGCCAAGCGAATTGGCCCGCAGTGCAAAGCCGCCGAATACAAAAATCTGTCCGGGGAGAAAAGTATCGCACTGGGCTGCATCGCTAACGATGATAGAAGGAGCCATCAAGCCTAACAGCGACGACACAGAGGAACTCTCAATGAAAGCATCAATGTCGGTGTCAAAACCGGCGGATCTCGGGTAGGGGGTCCCGAACTGTGCGTCTAGGTGGATGGTAACAGGAGGCAGGGGACACGAAGTTTTACCCAGGTTCGGGCCCTCTTGATGGAGGTAAAACCCTACGTCCTGCTTGATTAATATTGATGATATGGGTAGTACAAGAGTAGATCTACCACGAGACCAGAGAGGCTAAACCCTAGAAGCTAGCCTATGGTATGATTGTATGTTATTGTTGTGTCCTACGGACTAAAACCCTCCGGTTTATATAGACACTGGAGTGGGCTAGGGTTACACAAGGTCGGTTACAAAGGAGGAGATATACATATCCGTATTGCCTAGCTTGCCTTCCACGCCAAGTAGAGTTCCATCCGGACACGAGACGAAGTCTTCAATCTTGTATCTTCATAGTCCAACAGTCCGGCCAAAGGTTATAGTCCGGCTGTCCCGAGACCCCCTAATCCAGGACTCCCTCAAGGGTTGCTCACACAAACTTCTCGGGCTTGAGGTTGTGTACTGCCCATCGAAATACACACAGTTCACTATGTTGACCGAGCGAATACTGCACGAATCTCGGATCATGATCGTGCGATGTGAGAGTACCCAATAGAAACCGGCACCCTCATCCTCGACGACATGGGCGACAGCGTCAACGTCGGCGGTGCTGCTCCCGCTGCATCGTATGTGAACCTATCTTTCCTGTTCGAGATTGTGATAGAATTCATGTTTTTAGTATGTGCCATACATGTGATATGTTCATCTACTATGCTAGTTCGCATGATTAGTTTAATCTATGCTATTGCCGTCATGATTTATCTTCTGTTTATTTGGATTAAATCTCGTAGTAATTTGCTCATATTTCCAACAAAAACCACTCTCGTCTGGACTCAGGCAAAGCATTGGTTCGCTTCCTGTTTGCAGAAAAATAGATGTGCAGAGTGGTCCGCGGATAAATATAGATCCGTGTTGGATGACTTGCATCGTTCCGATAAATTGGTCTAGACGAGCGGTCTAAGGGTTCGCGTTGGAGCCCTTACACTTTTTACAGTGAAAATTAGCATATCTGAAACCTCACAGCCACATTCACCAAACATAAAACAAAAGAACGCAGGGATTGCACAATAGAATATACGATTTTCTCTTCAATTAGACCCAATGATTCGTGACGGTTGTATCTTCAAATCAAATACAAGTGACGCGTAGTTCAGCCGTCAATGTATTCCCGATTACATTATCAATCCGAGGAATGCTAACATAGAGACAGACAAAAGGATGCCTAAGAATGCCATAGTTATAGCTACAACCTGTCGAAGCTCCTTGGCGTTGCCGCCGGCACTGCTCGCCCTGGCCATGTCACTGTCAACCTCGCCGTCAGTTTCCTCCTCCTCCTTCTCCTCGTCCTCGTCGTCACTACCAGTCTCCTCCTCTTCCACGTCGTCGTCGTCATCCTCCTCCATGTCAATGTTGGCCCAGACTGGACGTCGAGTACTTTCCGACGACAGCACATTTGTAGTCGTTGAACCGACCAAGTTACTTCTACGGACGGACGAACGCTGACTACGTAGACGTAGTACTAACCAAGCAGGCACACAAGCAGGTGCATTGATCCTTACGTGAGCTAGATAGATCAACTTGAGTGATTACGGCTAGAAGTTCTCGTGCGTACTACAAGTGCACGTCCAGGTGAAAGATCGATCAGGAATTAGCTAGTTGAGGCTAGCTTGTACCGCGGTGCATCTCGGCGTAAAGTAACTCTATCGAGTTCGTCAGTAAGCTTCGCTTTGTCGTCGTTCGTCGTCGGTCGCATCCCCGTCGCCGGAAGTACTCGACGTCGGGACTGGGCCAACAATTGGTATCAGAGCAAGGTTGATCTTCTAGTAATGGAGGATCATGGCGGACGACGAGAAGACCAAGCAGCTGGCGGAGTACTCCGGTGCGGCTAAAGTAATTGCTGCTCCGGCGAGTTCGTCGTATCCATGGTTTGATCGCGAGAACTTCGGGGTCTGGAAGGCCCTCATGGAGTGTGTCCTCCGCGCCAATGAGCTATGGGACGCGGTGGATACCGGAGGCGACGCGTTCAAGAAGGAGGGAGCCGAGCACCGGAAGGATCGGCAGGCGGCGTCGGCGATTTATTCGGTGATGCAGATGGATGTCCTCCAGCACCTGATCGCCAAAGCAACGACGAAGGAGGTGTTGGATACGCTGAAACTCATGTTCGAGGGACACACCCGCGTCAAGCAAGACAATCTCCAAACTCTCCTAAGGAACTACGAGACTTTGGTCATGGGCGACGATGAATCCGTCGGTGCGTTCGCTTCACGGGTTGCTACTCTCGTCAATCGGATTCGCGCGCTTGGAGAAAACCTCACAGAGGCCTCGGTTGTCCGACGGTTTTTGCGCGCGGCCCCTCCCCGGTACCTGCAAATTGTCACAGCGATCGAGCAGGGCGTCGATCTCGCGACTCTCTCCATCGACGATCTTGTCGGACGGTATAAGGCTCATGATGAGCGGATGCGGTACAGTCTTGGGGATGGGAAGAACGACGAGCTTGCGATGCTCACAAAGGCGCAGTGGATCGCCCTAGAAAAGCAAAGCAGATCCACGAGTAACAAGAAGAAGAAGGGGAAGCAGCGTTCAGTGAGAAAGAACTTCACCGACTCGGACGACGACTCAGAGGATGAGGCTGCACCACCACCGAGGAGAAAGTTTGACATCAGGAAAGTGAGATGTTATAACTGTGGCCTCCTCGGCCACTTCAAGGCTGACTGCGAGAAAGCACCGAAGCAGAAGGCGCTCATTTCCCAGCAAGGAGATGATGGTGATATGATGTTGATGAGTGAACTCGTGGACGAGGAGGATCCAATTCTTCGAGTGTCGGCTAAAGAAACTGCTGCGCTTGTGGAAGAAAAAGTTCGCTATCATGATCATGGTCCGGAAACTCATGTCAATGCTACAGATGCGGGGAGTGATTCCGAAACTTACGACAATACTACAGGCATAAGTGCTATCTTTGCTGGAGCGAAAGAAGCGATAGTTGTGTGTGCTCGACCATGGAAAAGCAGTATCTGTGTTGCTCAACTGGAGAAGAGGTCCGTAGGTGACCGGAAGAGGGACACAAAAGTTTTGACTCCAGACAAAGTCGTGGCGTAAGAAGACCATGACACCAGCCAGACAGGTGAGATTCCGCCAGGAGGCAATGACGCGCGACGAGATGTGTTACTCGGACCAGGAGAGCGTTGAGCGTACATAACGCTAGAAACGGCAAGGAGCAACTTGCGTCCATGGTATCAGGTAGCCTGGTGAGCACGGGCATCGCGTCGGATGCCATGACACGAGGCGCGGCAGCAAAGCCCGCTACATTCCACACGTCAGGAAGGAGCGTTGCCCTCTCAGCGAGCGCGCTTGGCAGCCTAGTTGCTGGAGCTGAAGACGGCGACACAGCCACAACCCAAGGTAGAGGCAGCACGTACAAGGAATGTACAATAGCTCTACAAGGAAACTCACCACCACGTGAAAGCCTATTAGATGGGCTAGAAGGAGCAGGTGGCTCGCATGCAGGTGAGCTGGAAAGGACCCCGGCTGCACCAACAAAATCATCAGCAGTGCAAGAAGTTAATTTTGCACCTGCGTCACCTGCGTTGGTACAGGAGAAAAGGACACACTCATCTACAACTGATCATCTATGGCCGGTGCTACACCCATATCCGAAGACAACTCTTCGAATGCTTGACCCGGTAAAAGTGAAAGGGAGTGGACGACGGTGTCTAGCAAGCGCCGAGGAACTGGCGGAATTTGTGGACGCAAAGAAGAGTTGGGGTCGATCCATGATAATAATTCATGGGAGCTTGTGGATCTTCCCAACAATGAAAAGGCTATGGAGCTCAAGTGGGAATTTAAGGTCAAGAGAGATGTCGAAGTGTGCATGAAGCACAAAGCGAGGCTTGTGGCCAAAGGGTATGTGCAAGAGGAAAGTATGGACTTCAAAGAAGTGTTCGTTCCCATTGCAAAGATGGAGTTGGTGAGATTACTCATCGCTCTCGCGGCTCAGAAATTATGGAAAGTACACCAGATGGATGTAAACTCTGTGTTTTTGAACGGCGAGATAGAAAGAGATGTGTATGTGAATCAACCATCGAATTTCATCAAAGAGGGAGAAGAGCACAAGGTACTGAAGTCACACAAAATCTTGTATGGGTTATGGCAAGGACCTTGGAAGTGGAACATCAAACTTGATCATACATTGATTTCTCTTGGATTTGAGAAAGCCCCACTAGAGCATCCAATGTACAAGAGAGGTGAAGGAAGTGATCGTCTACTAGTTGGCATCTATGTTGACGACCTATTAATTACCGGAGCAGATGAAGACCTGATTGCAAAGTTCAAGCTACAGATGAAAGAGCTTTTCAAGATGGATGATCTCGGTCTTTTAAGCTACTACCCCGGGATAGAGGTACATCAAAAGATGGAGGGGATCACACTATGTCAAGAGGCATACACAAAAAAGGTACTTGAAAGCCGTGCCATGAAAGATTGCAATTCAGTTGACGCTCCAACGAAACCTCGTCTTGAGCTGAACAAGAATAGTAAAGCACCCACAGTTAATGCAATAGAGTATATTGCAGCTGCCACTGCGGCGTGTGAAGGTGTGTGGCTAGGGCGGCTACACGGTAATCTCATGGATCGAGATCTGGAACAAGTGGTGCTTAATGTTGATAGCAAGTCTGAAAGTTTTTTATACGAAGATCCAGTGCGGCATGATAGAAGCAAGCACACTGATACGGTGTATCACTACATAAAGGACTGCGTGGAAGAAGCTAAGATGAAGGTCAACTACGTTTACACCGATGATCAGATGGCAGACATCCTAACCAAGGTTTTGGATCGAGAGAAGCTCTTGGAGATGCAAAGAAGGATCGGCGTAGGAGCTGTGACGTAACGACTTTGTGTTTAGGGGGTGACTGTTGGAAGTAAACCCGACATACCCTCCCAGCTGGCGGTGTTTGGGTTGTGTACGAGCATGTATTCAATTTGTATTTGAGTCAGAGTTAATCTAGAAGTAGTATTACTCTAGATAGCTTAGCTTTCGTACTATATATATGTACGTACCCCTGAGCTTGTAATACCACCGTGAGTTGAAGCAATAAAGAAAACAATGGGAGCGACACGCTCCCGTGCCAATCCACATCGATTCTTATGTGCCATGCTGTGTACGTGAGCTAGCCAGATCAACTTGAGTGATTACTGCTAGAAGTGCTCGTGTGTACTACAAGTGCACGTCCAGGTGAAAGATCGATCAGGAATTAGCTAGTTGAGGCTAGCTTGTACTGCGGTGCATCTCGGCGTAAAGTAACTCTGTCAAGTTCGTCAGTAAGCTTCGCTTTGTCGTCCTTTGTCGTCGGTCGTATCCTCACCGGAAGTACTCGTCGTTAGGACTAGGCCAACAGTGAAGAGGTCGCGGAGTAACAAGAAAACCCTCGAACATGACGATAACCGCGTCAGCGTCTGCGTCATCATCGGTGTCGGCGTCGATGTCTCCGCCGGTGTCAGCATCGGCGTACGTGTCTGCTTCGGCGTCGGAATCGCCTCCATGCGGCACCACGTGGAAGCAACACTCCTTGTCCATCTCCAGCCGCACCGGGGTCTGTAGCTCCACGCGGGGATTCTCCGCCGACAGCAACGCGCTAAGGAGGTTCCGCGTGTCGATATGGACGCACGCGTCCACCGCGCCCTGGCCGACATCGCTCTCGGAGTCGAGCAGGTAGGCGCCGGTGATATAGACGGGCTCGTCCGGCTTCGGGGTTACCCTGTACCCAGAACCGCTCCTGAGGGGCAGACCCCAGGGGAGGAACCGGCGCGACATCTCATCGTCCACGGCCATGGCCCTGCAGATGGTCGATCAAAATACCACCTGCAAATACGCGGTTGTTCTGATGGGGTGGCAGCTGGTACGCACGTATCTCCTGTGCTCCTCGCTTGCTGTGTGCGGTTGATCTGATGGCTGAAGCGCTTGCTGTGTGCATCGACGCCGTGCTTCCTCCGGTGCTTATATTGATCGGGGACTTACCGAGTCCGACTTGGTAAGTTGGTATGGATTGGCGTATACAGATAAGACGAGAGAGCGAGCGATTCCGATTCGTATGCGGGAGGACCTACCGTGCCTAAGTATCTACCGTTGCAAGTTTCTTGGAGATTCGTGCTTCAGATTCTTTTTTTTCAACTATACTATTTATATTTGTTGGAAAATACGGAAACGGAAAATAGCATATATGTGAGTAAATTGCACAAAACCATCACTTTAAAGGCTAGGTTTGCCAAAAACATACAATACATTTTTTTTGCAAAAAACACTGTCTTCAGTAATCTTTTCGCAAAAACCACCGATCAGTGGATTTGGCTCTGTTAAGCACGCTTATGACAGTTGGGGCCCCTTTTTGCCTACGTGACGTAAAATTTCATGCTAGGTCAATTTTAATCTAATTTTACAAACTAGTCCATACATTTTACACAGATGCCCCTAAAGCAAAAAGAAAAAAATGCAATCAGATCCTCGCCACGGGTTGGAGCGGTCAACGCAGCCTGCGTTGGGCACCTCCTCGCGCAGGAGGCCAAATCGCGGTAGCGGCGACATCCCTCGCCGGATCCCGCAGCCGGCGCTGGGCGCATCCTCGCACTGGAGGCCAATCGGGGCGGCGGCGTGGCATACCTCGCCGGATCCAGCAACCGTCGATGGGCGTCTCTTCGCGGAGGTAAAATCGTCTCTTCGCGGTGGGGCGGCCTCCCTCGCCGGATCGGGATGTGGCGGCGCTGGGGGCAGAACGAGGCGACAGAGCAGCGCGACATCTTTCGCCGGAGGTGCGACGCCTGGAGCGCGTGCGCGCATCGCCGTCTGCAGCTCCTGTCGAGGGGCGCGGGGAGCGTCGGGGCCTGCTCGAGGTCGGCCCTTACCCGCCTGGACAGTGCATGGCGGCGGTGGCGTGGTTGAGTAGAGGCGGGCGCAGCTGGCAAAGGCTGGAGCACGGCGGGGCAGGAAGGTGAGCACGGTGGCGGCTGGCGGATGGTGGTGACCGGCACCATCGAGGCGGTTGACTGTGTGGCAGGACCTGGCAAGGGCCTGGGAAGCACATAAGAAAAAACTTGCGGGTGTTTTAGCTTTTTTACCCGTCTAACACTGTCTGGGGTAAAATGTTATGCCATGTCAGTGAAAAATGGGACCTATCTGTCATAATCTTACTTAACAGCGCAAGATCCGCCGATCAGTGATTTTTGCAAAAAGATTACCGTAGACGTGGTGTTTTCTGCAAAAAAATGTATTGCAGTGTTTTTCACAAACCTAACCTTCAAAGTGGTGGTTTAGTGCAATTTACTCCAAATATATCCATCTGACCGGTTAGTCTCATCCCATCCATTATTTCTTTTGTTTGAACCGCATGTTTGATGAGGCACATGCTCGTAAGTCCAAAATCCTCATAGTGATGATTTCGTTCTTTTTTTTTCAACCAGGATTTGCTACTTTCCTAGATATGGTGCGATCTATGATGTCTCTTACTGATTTACAGCTATCGTTTTGGGGTTATGCTTTAGAGACGGCTGTATTCACATTAAATAGAGCACCATCTAAATCCGTTGAGATGACGCCTTATGAACTTTGGTTTAGCAAGAAACCAAAATTGTCATTTCTTAAAGTTTGGGGCTGCGATGCTTATGTGAAAAAACTTCAACCTGATAAGCTCAAATCCAAATCGGAGAAATGTGTCTTCATAGGATACCCAAATGAGACTGTTGGGTACACCTTCTATCACAGATCTGAAGGCAAGACATTCATTGCTAAAAATGGATC
This sequence comes from Triticum urartu, assembly GCF_056163025.1. Lineage (NCBI taxonomy): Eukaryota > Viridiplantae > Streptophyta > Magnoliopsida > Poales > Poaceae > Triticum > Triticum urartu. The sequence continues at coordinate 641,325,467 of NC_141879.1, read as the reverse complement.
CTTTCTAGAGAAGGAGTTTCTCTTGAAAGAAGTGAGTGGGAGGAAAGTAGAACTTGATGAGGTAATTGTATCTGCTCCCTTATTGGAAAGTAGTTCATCACAGAAATTTGTTCATGTGACTGCTACACTAGTTAGTGAGGAAGCTAATGATAATGATCATGTAACTTCAGATCAAGTTACTACCGAACCTCGTAGGTCAAGCAGATTAAGATCCGCACCAGAGTGGTACGGTAATCCTGTTCTGGAGGTCATGTTACTTGACCATGACGAACCTATGAACTATGAGGAAGCGATGATGAGCCTCGATTCCGTAAAATGGCTTGAGGCCATGAAATCTGAGATGGGATCCATGTATGAGAACAAAGTGTGGACTTTGGTTGACTTGCCCGATTATCGGCAAGCCATCGAGAATAAATGGATCTTCAAGAAGAAGACTGACGCAGACGGTAATGTTACTGTCTATAAAGCTCGACTTGTTGCGAAAGGTTTTCGACAAGTTCAAGGAGTTGACTACGATGAGACTTTCTCACACGTAGCGATGCTTAAATCTGTCCGAATCATGTTAGCAATTGCTGCATTTTATGATTATGAAATTTGGGAAATGGATGTAAAGACTTCATTCCTGAATGGATTTCTGGAAGAGGAGTTGTATAAGATGCAACCTGAAGGTATATCAATCCAAAGGATGCTAATAAAGTGTGTAAGCTCCAACAATCCATCTATGGACTGGTGCAAGCATCTCGGAGTTGGAATAAACATTTTGATAGTGTGATCAAAGCATATGGTTTTATACAGACTTTTGGAGAAGCCTGTATTTGACAAAAGAGTGAGTGGGAGCTCTGTAGCATTTCTAATATTATATGTGGATGACATATTGTTGATTAGAAATGATATAGAATTTTTGGATAGCATAAAAGGATATTTGAATAAGAGTTTTTCAATGAAAGACCTCGGTGAACCTGCTTATATATTGGGCATCAAGATCTATAGAGATAGATCAAGACGCTTAATTGGACTTTCACAAAGCACATACATTGATAATGTTTTGAAGAAGTTCAAAATGGATCAAGCAAATAAAGGGTTCTTGCCTGTGTTACAAGGTGTGAAGTTGAGTCAGACTCAATGCCCGGCCACTGCAGAAGATAGAGAGAAAATGAAAGGTGTTCCCGATGCTTCAGCCATAGGCTCTATCATGTATGCAATGTTGTGTACCAGACCTGATGTGTGCCTTGCTATTAGTTTAGCAGGGAGGTACCAAAGTAATCCAGGAGTGGAACACTGGACAATGGTCAAGAACATCCTGAAATACCTGAAAAGGACTAAGGATATGTTTCTCGTTTATGGAGGTGACAAAGAGCTCGTCGTAAATGGTTACGTCGATGCAAAGAACTCCTGTCGAGGGGCGCGGGGAGCGTCGGGGCCTGCTCGAGGTCGGCCCTTACGCGCCTGGACGGTGCATGGCGGCGGTGGCGCGGTTGAGCAGAGGCGGGCGCAACTGGCAAAGGCTGGAGCACGGCGGGGCAGGAAGGTGAGCACGGTGGCGGCTGGCGGATGGTGGTGACCGGCGCCATCGAGGCGGTTGACTGTGTGGCAGGACATGGCAAGGGCCTGGGCAGCACATAAGAAAAAACTTGCGGGTGTTTTAGCTTTTTTACCCATCTAACACTGTCTTGGGTAAAATGTTATGCCACGTCAGTGAAAAATGGGACCTATCTGTCATAATCTTACTTAACAGCGCAAGATCCACCGATCAGTGATTTTTGCAAAAAGATTACCGTAGACGTGGTGTTTTCTGCAAAAAAAATGTATTGTAGTGTTTTTCACAAACCTAGCCTTCAAAGCGGTGGTTTTGTGCAATTTACTCCAAATATATCCATCTGACCGGTTAGTCTCATCCCACCCATTATTTCTTTTGTTTGAACCGCATGTTTGATGAGGCACATGCTCGTATGTCCAAAATCCTCATAGTGATGATTTCGTTCTTTTTTTTCAACCAGGATTTGCCACTTTCCTAGATATGGTGCGATCTATGATGTCTCTTACTGATTTACAGCTATCGTTTTGGGGTTATGCTTTACAGACGGCAGCATTCACATTAAATAGGGCACCATCTAGATCCGTTGAGATGACGCCTTATGAACTTTGGTTTAGCAAGAAACCAAAATTGTCATTTCTTGAAGTTTGGGGCTGCGATGCTTATGTGAAAAAACTTCAACCTGATAAGCTCAAACCCAAATCGGAGAAATGTGTCTTCATAGGATACCCAAATGAGACTGTTAGGTACACCTTCTATCACAGATCTGAAGGAAAGACATTCATTGCTAAGAATGGATGCTTTCTAGAGAAGGAGTTTCTCTTGAAAGAAGTGAGTGGGAGGAAAGTAGAACTTGATGAGGTAACTATATCTACTCCCTTATTGGAAAGTAGTTCATCACAGAAATTTGTTCCTGTGACTCCTACACTAGTTAGTGAGGAAGCTAATGATGATGATCATGTAACTTCAGATCAAGTTACTACCGAACCTCGTAGGTCAACCAGAGTAAGATCCGCACCAGAGTGGTACGGTAATCCTGTTCTGGAGGTCATGTTACTTGACCATGACGAACCTATGAACTATGAGGAAGCGATGATGAGCCTAGATTCCGCAAAATGGCTTGAGGCCATGAAATCTGAGATGGGATCCATGTATGAGAACAAAGTGTGGACCTTGGTTGACTTGCCCGATTATCGGCAAGCCATCGAGAATAAATGGATCTTCAAGAAGAAGACTGACGCAGACGGTAATGTTACTGTCTATAAAGCTCGACTTGTTGCGAAAGGTTTTCGACAAGTTCAAGGAGTTGACTACGATGAGACTTTCTCACCCGTAGCGATGCTTAAGTCTGTCTGAATCATGTTAGCAATTGCTGCATTTTATGATTATGAAATTTGGGTAATGGATGTAAAGACTTCATTCCTGAATGGATTTCTGGAAGAGGAGTTGTATAAGATGCAACCTAAAGGTATATCAATCCAAAGGATGCTAATAAAGTGTGTAAGCTCCAGCAATCCATCTATGGACTGGTGCAAGCATCTCGGAGTTGGAATAAAATTTTGATAGTGTGATCAAAGCATATGGTTTTATATAGACTTTTGGAGAAGCCTGTATTTTACAAAAGAGTGAGTGGGAGCTCTGTAGCATTTCTAATTGTTGGGGAACGTAGCATAAATTCAAAATTTTCCTACGTGTCACCAAGATCAATCTATGGAGAGACTAGCAACGAGGGGAAGGAGAGTGCATCTACATACCCTTGTAGATCGCTATGCGGAAGCGTTCAAGAGAACGGGGTTGATGGAGTCGTACTCGTCGTGATTCAAATCACCGATGACCATGTGCCGAACGGACGGCACCTCCGCGTTCAACACACGTACAGCCCGGTGACGTCTCCCAAGCCTTGATCCAGCAAGGAGAGAGGGAGAGGTTGAGGAAGACTCCATCCAGCAGCATCACAACGGCGTGGTGGTGATGGAGGAGCGTGGCAATCCTGCAGGGCTTCGCCAAGCACCACAGAAGAGGAGGGAGAGAGAGATGCAGGGCTGCACCAACGAGAGATCGAATCACGTGTCTTATGGGCAGCCCTAGGCCTCATATATATAGGGAAGGGGAGGGGCTGTGCCCCTTCTAGGGTTCCCACCCCTAGGGGGGCGGCAGCCCTAGATGGGGATCAAGGGTGGCGGCCAAGAGGGGGAGATGAGAGGGAGGCACACCAATATGGGCCCTAAGGCCCATATCCCCTAGGGTTTGCCCCCTTTCCACCTCTTAGGCGCATGGGCCTTAGTGGGGCTGGTGCCCTTGGCCCATGTAGGCCAAGGAACACTCCCTACAGCCCATGTGCCCCCCCGGGGCAGGTGGCCCCACTTGGTGGACCCCCGGGACCCTCCCAGTGGTCCCGGTACATTACCGATAAACCCCAAAACTCTTCCGGTAACCAAAACAGGACTTCCCATATATAAATCTTTACCTCCGGACCATTCCAGAACTCCTCGTGACGTCCGGGATCTCATCCGGGACTCTGAACAACATTCGGTAACCATATAAAAACTTCCTTTATAACCCTAGCGTCATCGAACCTTAAGTGTGTAGACCCTACGGGTTCGGGAGACATGCAGACATGACCGAGACGTTCTCCGGTCAATAACCAACAGCGGGATCTGGATACCCATATTGGCTCCCACATGTTCCACGATGATCTCATCGGATGAACCACGATGTTAAGGACTTAATCAATCCCGTATACAATTCCCTTTGTCTATCGGTACGATACTTGCCCGAGATTTGATCGTCGGTATCCCGATACCTTGTTCAATCTCGTTACCGGCAAGTCTCTTTAGTCGTTCCGTAACACATCATCCCGTGATCAACTCCTTGATCACATTGTGCACATTATGATGATGTCCTACCGAGTGGGCCCAGAGATACCTCTCCGTCACACGGAGTGACAAATCCCAGTCTCGATTCATGCCAACCCAACAGACACTTTTGGAGATACCCGTAGTGTACCTTTATAGCCACCCAGTTACGTTGTGACGTTTGATACACCCAAAGCACTCCTACGGTATCCGGGAGTTGCACAATCTCATGGTCTAAGGAAATGATACTTGACATTAGAAAAGCTTTAGCATACGAACTACACGATCTAGTGCTATGCTTAGGATTGGGTCTTGTCCATCACATCATTCTCCTAATGATGTGATCCCGTTATCAACGACATCCAATGTCCATGGTTAGGAAACCATAACCATCTATTGATCAACGAGCTAGTCAACTAGAGGCTCACTAGGGACATGGTGTTGTCTATGTATCCACACATGTATCTGAGTTTCCTATCAATACAATTATAGCATGGATAATAAACGATTATCATGAACAAGGAAATATAATAATAATCAATTTATTATTGCCTCTAGGGCATATTTCCAACACTAATATTATATGTGGATGACATATTGTTGATTAGAAATGATATAGAATTTGTGGATAGCATAAAAGGATATTTGAATAAGAGTTTTTCAATGAAAGACCTCGGTGAACCTGCTTATATATTGGGCATCAAGATCTATAGAGATAGATCAAGACGCTTAATTGGACTTTCACAAAGCACATACATTGATAATGTTTTGAAGAAGCTCAAAATGGATCAAGCAAATAAAGGGTTCTTGCCTGTGTTACAAGGTGTGAAGTTGAGTCAGACTCAATGCCCGACCACTTCAGAAGATAGAGAGAAAATGAAAGGTGTTCCCGATGCTTCAGCCATAGGCTCTATCATGTATGCAATGTTGTGTACCAGACCTGATGTGTGCCTTGCTATTAGTTTAGCAGGGAGGTACCAAAGTAACCCAGGAGTGGATCACTGGACAACGGTCAAGAACATCCTGAAATACCTGAAAAGGACTAAGCATATGTTTCTCGTTTATGGAGGTGACAAAGAGCTCGTCGTAAATGGTTACGTTGATGCAAAGAGCTCCAGTCGAGGGGAGCGGGGAGCGTTGGGGCCTGCTCGAGGTCGGCCCTTACCCGCCTGGACGGTGCATGGCGGCGGCGGCGCGTTGAGCAGAGGCGGGCGCAGCTGGCAAAGGCTGGAGCACGGCGGGGCAGGAAGGTGAGCACGGTGGCGACTGATCCATCTTGAACAACTTCAAGATCATGTCAAGGTATGTGCTCATTTGGAAGTACCATTAAGCGTTTTGATCTATCCTTATAGATCTTGATGCTCAATGCTCAAGTAGCTTAATCCAGGTTTTCCATTGAAAACACTTTCCAAATAACCCTATATGCTTTCCAGAAATTCTACGTCATTTCCGATCAACAATATGTTAAAACATATACTCATCAGAAATTCTATAGTGCTCCCACTCACTTCTTTGGAAATACAAGTTTCTCATAAACTTTGTATACACCCAAAATCTTTGATCATCTCATCAAAGCGTACATTCCAACTCCGAGATGCTTACTCCAGTCCTTAGAAGGATTGCTGGAGCTCTGCATCCTTATTAGCATCTTTTCAGGATTGACAAAACCTTTCGGTTGTATCACATACAACCTTTCCTCAAGAAAATCATCGAGGAAACAATGTTTTGACATCCTATCTGCAAGATTTCATAAATAATGCAGTGACTGCTAATATAATTCCAACAGACTCTTAGCATCGCTACGAGTGAGAAAATCTCACCGTAGTCAACTCCTTGAACTTGTCAGAAAACATCTTAACGACAAGTCGAGCTTTCTTAATGGTGACATTTACCATTGTTGTCCGTCTTCCTTTTAAAATCCATCTACACTCAACAGCCTTATGACCATCAAGTAGTTCTTCCAAAGTCTACACTTTATTTTCATACATGGATCCTCTCTCGGATTAAATGGCCTCAAGCCATTTATCGGAATCTAGGCCCACCATCGCTTCTCCATAGCTCGTAGGTTCATTGTTGTCTAGCAACATGACTTCCAAGACAGGATTATGTACCACTCTGAAGTAGTATGCATCCTTGTCATCCTACGAGGTTTGGCAGTGACTTGATCTAAAGTTTCATGATCACTATCATAAGCTTCCACTTCAATTGATGTAGGTGCCACAGGAACAACTCTTTGTGCCCTGCTATACACTAGTTGAAGTGACGGTTCAATAACCTCATCAAGTCTCCACCATCCTCCCACTCAATTCTTTCGAGAGAAACTTTTCCTCGAGAAAGGACCCGATTCTAGAAACAATCCTTTATTGCTTTCGGATCTGAGACAGGAGGTATACCCAACTGTTTTGGGTTGTCCTATGAAGATGCATTTATCCGCCTTGGGTTCGAGCTTATCGGCCTGAAACTTTTCCACATAAGCGTCGCAGCCCCAAACTTGTAAGAAATGACAGCTTAGGTTTCTCTAAACCATAGTTCATACGGTGTCATCTCATCGGAATTACGTGGTGCCCTATTTAAAGTGAATGTGGTTGTCTCTAATGCTTAACCCATAAACTATTGTGGTAATTCGATAAGAGACATCATGGTATGCATCATATCCAATAGGGTGCAGTTATGATGTTTGAACACACCATCACACTATGGTGTTCCAGGATGTATTTAGTTTGTGAAACGATTTCCACAATGTCTTAATTTTGTGCCAAACTCGTAATTCAGATATTCATCTCTATGATCATATCATAGATCTTTTATCCTCTTGTCACGACGATCTTTCAACTTCACACTGAAATTACTTGAACCTTTCAATAATTCAGACTCGTGATTCATCAAGTAAATGTACTCAACATCTACTCAAATCATCTGTGAAGAAAGAACATAACGATATCCACTACATGCCTCAGCACTCATTGGACTGCACACATCAAAATGTATTACTTCCAACAATTTGCTTTCTAGTTCCATTTTACTGAAACCGAGGCTTTCAGTCATCTTGCCCATGTGGTATGATTTGCATGCCTCAAGTGATTCAAAATCAAGTGAGTCCAAACGGTCCATTTGCATGGAGTTTCTTCATGCATACACACCAATAGACATGGTTCGCATGTCTCAAACTTTTCAAAAATGAGTGAGTCCAAAGATCCATCAACATGGAGCTTCTTCATGCGTTTTATACCGATATGACTTACGTGGCTGTGCCACAAGTAGGTGGTACTATCATTACTATCTTTTTGGCATGAACATGTGTATTACTACGATCGAGATTCAATTAACCATTCGTTTTAGGTGTAAGACCATTGAAGGTATTATTCAAATAAATAGAGTAACCATTATTCTCCTTAAATGAATAACCGTATTGCGATAGACATAATCCAATCATGTCTATGCTCAACGCAAACACCAATCTCGATGGTAGAGGGAGCGTGCGATACTTGATCATATCAACATTGGAAACACTTCCAACACATATCGTCAGCTCACCTTTAGCTAGTCTCCGTTTATTCCGTAGCTTTTATTTCGAGTTACTAACACTTAGCAACCGAACCGGTATCTAATACCCTGGTGCTACCAGGAGTACTAGTAAAGTACACATCAACACAATGTATATCCAATATACTTCTATCGACTTTGCCAGCCTTCTCATCTACCAAGTATCTAGGGTAATTCTGCTCCAGTGGCTGTTCCCCTTATTATAGAAGCACTTAGTCTCGGGTTTGGGTTCAACTTTGAGTTTCTTCACTAGAGCAGCAGCTGATTTGCCGTTTCATGAAGTATCCCTTTGTTCCCTTGCCCTTCTTGAAACTAGTGGTTTCACGAACCATCAACAATTGATGCTCCTTCTTGATCTCTACTTTCGCGGTGTCAAACATCGCGAATATCTCAAGGATCATCATATATGTCCCTGATATATCATAGTTCATTACGAAGCTTTAGCAGCTTGGTGGTAATGACTTCGGAGAACCATCACTATTTCATCTGGAAGATCAACTCCCACTCGATTCAAGCGATTGTTGTACTTAGACAATCTGAGCACAAGCTCAACAATTGAGCTTTTCTCCCTTAGTTTGCAGGCTAAGAAAATCGTCAGAGGTCTTATACCTCTTGACGTGGGCACGAGCCTGAAATCCCAATTTCAGCCCTCGAAACATCTCATATGTTTCGCGACGTTTCAAAACCGTCTTCGGTGCCTCAACTCTAAACCGTTTAACTGAACTATTACGTAGTTATCAAAACATGTATGTCAGATGTTCGCAACATCCACAGACGACGTTCAAGGTTCAGCATACTGAGCGGTGCATTAAAGACATAAGCCTTCTAAGAAGCAATGAGGACAATCCTCAGTTTACGGACCTAGTCCGCATAATTGCTACTATCAACTTTCAACTAATTTATCTCTAGGAACATATCTAAACAGTAGAACTATAGCATGAGCTACGACATAATTTGCAAAATCCTTTTGACTATGTTCAGGATAATTAAGTTCATCTTATGAACTCCCACTCAAATAGACATCCCTCTAGTGATCTAAGTGATTACATGATCCGAGTCAACTAGGCCGTGTCCGATCATCACGTGAGACGAACTAGTCAACATCGGTGAACATCTTTATGTTGATCGTATCTACCATACGACTCATGCTCGACCTTTCGGTCTTCTGTGTTTCGAGGCCATGTCTGTACATGCTAGGCTCGTCAAGTCAACCTAAGTGTTTGCATGTGTTCCGAGGCCATGTCTGTACATGCTAGGCTCGTCAACACCCGTTGTATGTGAACGTAAGGATCCATCACACCCGATCATCACGGCGTGCTTAGAAACGACGAACTGTAGCAACGGTGCACAGTTAGGGGAGAACACTTCTTGAAATTTTAATGAGGGATCATCTTATTTACTACCGTCGTTCTAAGTAAACAAGATGCATAAACATAATAAACATCACATGCAATTATATAGTAGTGACATGATATGGCCAATATCATATAGCTCCATTGATCTCCATCTTCGGGGCTCCATGATCATCATCGTCACCGGCATGACACCATGATCTCCATCATCATGATCTCCATCATCGTGTCTTCATGAAGTTGTCTCGCCAACTATTACATCTACTACTATGGCTACCGGTTAGCAATAAAGTAAAGTAATTACATGGCGTTGTTTAATGACACGCAGGTCATACAATAAATAAAGACAACTCCTATGGCTCCTGCCGGTTGTCATACTCATCGACATGCAAGTCGTGAATCCTATTACAAGAACATGATCAATCTCATACATCACATATCATTCATCACATTCTTCTTGGCCATATCACATCACATAGCATACCCTGCAAAAACAAGTTAGACGTCCTCTAATTGTTGTTTGCATGTTTTACGTGGCTGCTATGGGTTTCTAGCAAGAACGTTTCTTACCTACGCAAAACCACAACGTGATATGTCAATTGCTATTTACCCTTCATAAGGACCCTTTTCATCGAATCCGTTCCGACTAAAGTGGGAGAGACTGGCACCCGCTAGCCACCTTATGCACCAAGTGCATGTCAGTCGGTGGAACCTATCTCACGTAAGAGTACGTGTAAGGTCGGTCCGGGCCGCTTCATCCCACAATACCGTCGAAACAAGATTGGACTAGTAACGGTAAGCATATTGAACAAAATCAATGCCCACAACTACTTTGTGTTCTACTCGTGCAAAGAATCTACGCAATAGACCTAGCTCATGATGCCACTGTTGGGGAACGTAGCATAAATTCAAAATTTTCCTACGTGTCACCAAGATCAATCTATGGAGAGACTAGCAACGAGGGGAAGGAGAGTGCATCTACATACCCTTGTAGATCGCTATGCGGAAGCGTTCAAGAGAACGGGGTTGATGGAGTCATACTCGTCGTGATTCAAATCACCGATGACCAAGTGCCGAACGGACGGCACCTCCGCGTTCAACACACGTACAGCCTGGTGACGTCTCCCAAGCCTTGATCCAGCAAGGAGAGAGGGAGAGGTTGAGGAAGACTCCATCCAGCAGCATCACAACGGCGTGGTGGTGATGGAGGAGCATGGCAATCCTGCAGGGCTTCGCCAAGCACCACAGAAGAGGAGGGAGAGAGAGATGCAGGGCTGCACCAACGAGAGATCGAATCACGTGTCTTATGGGCAGCCCTAGGCCTCATATATATAGGGAAGGGGAGGGGCTGCGCCCCTTCTAGGGTTCCCATCCCTAGGGGGGCGGCAGCCCTAGATGGGGATCAAGGGTGGTGGCCAAGAGGGGGAGAGGAGAGGGAGGCGCACCAATATGGGCCCTAAGGCCCATATCCCCTAGGGTTTGCCCCCTTTCCACCTCTTAGGCGCATGGGCCTTAGTGGGGCTGGTGCCCTTGGCCCATGTAGGCCAAGGAACACTCCCTACAGCCCATGTGCCCCCCCCGGGGCAGGTGGCCCCACTTGGTGGACCCCCGGGACCCTCCCGGTGGTCCCAGTACATTACCGATAAACCCCGAAACTCTTCCGGTAACCAAAACAGGACTTCCCATATATAAATCTTTACCTCCGGACCATTCCCGAACTCCTCGTGACGTCCGGGATCTCATCCGGGAGTCCGAACAACATGCGGTAACCATATACAAACTTCCTTTATAACCCTAGCGTCATCGAACCTTAAGTGTGTAGACCCTACGGGTTCGGGAGACATGCAGACATGACCGAGACGTTCTCCGGTCAATAACCAACAGCGGGATCTGGATACCCATATTGGCTCCCACATGTTCCACGATGATCTCATCGGATGAACCACGATGTCAAGGACTTAATCAATCCTGTATACAATTCCCTTTGTCTATCGGTACGATACTTGCCCGAGATTCGATCGTCGGTATCCCGATACCTTGTTCAATCTCGTTACCGGCAAGTCTCTTTACTCGTTCCGTAACACATCATACCGTGATCAACTCCTTGATCACATTGTGCACATTATGATGATGTCCTACCGAGTGGGCTCAGAGATACCTCTCCGTCACACGGAGTGACAAATCCCAGTCTCGATTCATGCCAACCCAACAGACACTTTCGGAGATACCCGTAGTGTACCTTTATAGCCACCCAGTTACATTGTGACGTTTGATACACCCAAAGCACTCCTACGGTATCCGGGAGTTGCACAATCTCATGGTCTAAGGAAATGATACTTGACATTAGAAAAGCTTTAGCATACGAACTACACGATCTAGTGCTATGCTTAGGATTGGGTCTTGTCCATCACATCATTCTCCTAATGATGTGACCCCGTTATCAAGGACATCCAATGTCCATGGTTAGGAAACCATAACCATCTATTGATCAACGAGCTAGTCAACTAGAGGCTCACTAGGGACATGGTGTTGTCTATGTATCCACACATGTATCTGAGTTTCCTATCAATACAATTATAGCATGGATAATAAACGATTATCATGAACAAGGAAATATAATAATAATCAATTTATTATTGCCTCTAGGGCATATTTCCAACACTAATATTATATGTGGATGACATATTGTTGATTAGAAATGATATAGAATTTGTGGATAGCATAAAAGGATATTTGAATAAGAGTTTTTCAATGAAAGACCTCGGTGAACCTGCTTATATATTGGGCATCAAGATCTATAGAGATTGATCAAGACGCTTAATTGGACTTTCACAAAGCACATACATTGATAATGTTTTGAAGAAGATCAAAATGGATCAAGCAAATAAAGGGTTCTTGCCTGTGTTACAAGGTGTGAAGTTGAGTCAGACTCAATGCCCGACCACTGCAGAAGATAGAGAGAAAATGAAAGGTGTTCCCGATGCTTCAGCCATAGGCTCTATCATGTATGCAATGTTGTGTACCAGACCTGATGTGTGCCTTGCTATTAGTTTAGCAGGGAGGTACCAAAGTAACCCAGGAGTGGATCACTGGACAACGGTCAAGAACATCCTGAAATACCTGAAAAGGACTAAGCATATGTTTCTCGTTTATGGAGGTGACAAAGAGCTCGTCGTAAATGGTTACGTTGATGCAAAGAGCTCCTGTCGAGGGGAGCGGGGAGCGTCGGGGCCTGCTCGAGGTCGGCCCTTACCCGCCTGGACGGTCCATGGCGGCGGCGCGGTTGAGCAGAGGCGGGCGCAGCTGGCAAAGGCTGGAGCACGGCAGGGCAGGAAGGTGAGCACGGTGGCGGCTGGCGGATGGTGGTGACCGGAGCCATCGAGGCGGTTGACTGTGTGGCAGGACATGGCAAGGGCCTGGGCAGCACATAAGAAAAAACTTGCGGGTGTTTTAGCTTTTTTCCCCATCTAACACTGTCTTGGGTAAAATGTTATGCCACGTCAGCGAAAAATGGGACCTATCTGTCATAATCTTACTTAACAGCGCAAGATCCACCGATCAGTGATTTTTGCAAAAAGAAGACGTTGTGTTTTCTGCAAAAAAATGTATTGTAGTGTTTTTCACAAACCTAGCCTTTAAAGCGGTGGTTTTGTGCAATTTACTCCAAATATATCCATCTGACCGGTTAGTCTCATCCCACCCATTATTTCTTTTGTTTGAACCGCATGTTTGATGAGGCACATGCTCGTATGTCCAAAATCCTTATAGTGATGATTTCGTTCTTTTTTTTCAACCAGGATTTGCCACTTTCCTAGATATGGTGCGATATATGATGTCTCTTACTGATTTACAGCTATCGTTTTGGGGTTATGCTTTAGAGACGGCTGCATTCACATTAAATAGTGCACCATCTAAATCCGTTGAGATGACGCCCTATGAACTTTGGTTTAGCAAGAAACCAAAATTGTCATTTCTTAAAGTTTGGGGCTGCGATGCTGATGTGAAAAAACTTCAACCTGATAAGCTCAAACCCAAATCGGAGAAATGTGTCTTCATAGGATACCCAAATGAAACTGTTGGGTACACCTTCTATCACAGATCTGAAGGCAAGACATTCATTGCTAAGAATGGATCCTTTCTAGAGAAGGAGTTTCTCTTGAAAGAAGTGAGTGGGAGGAAAGTAGAACTTGATGAGGTAACTGTATCTGCTCCCTTATTGGAAAGTAGTTCATCACAGAAATTTGTTCCTATGACTCCTACACTAGTTAGTGAGGAAGCTAATGATGATGATCATGTAACTTCAGATCAAGTTACTACCGAACCTCGTAGGTCAACCAGAGTAAGATCCGCACCAGAGTGGTACGGTAATCCTGTTCTGGAGGTCATGTTACTTGACCATGATGAACCTATGAACTATGAGAAAGCGATGATGAGCCTAGATTCCCCAAAATGGCTTGAGGCCATGAAATCTGAGATGGGATCCATGTATGAGAACAAAGTGTGGACTTTGGTTGACTTGCCCGATTATCGGCAAGCCATCGAGAATAAATGGATCTTCAAGAAGAAGACTGACGCAGACGGTAATGTTACTGTCTATAAAGCTCGACTTGTTGCGAAAGGTTTTCGATAAGGTCAAGGAGTTGACTACGATGAGACTTTCTCACCCGTAGCGATGCTTAAGTCTGTCCGAATCATGTTAGCAATTGCTGCATTTTATGATTATGAAATTTGGGAAATGGATGTAAAGACTTCATTCCTGAATGGATTTCTGGAAGAGGAGTTGTATAAGATGCAACCTGAAGGTATATCAATCCGAAGGATGCTAATAAAGTGTGTAAGCTCCAGCTATCCATCTATGGACTGGTGCAAGCATCTCGGAGTTGGAATAAGCATTTTGATAATGTGATCAAAGCATATGGTTTTATACAGAATTTTGGAGAAGCCTGTATTTTACAAAACAGTGAGTGGGAGCCCTATAGCATTTTTAATATTATATGTGGATGACATATTGTTGATTAGAAATGATATAGAATTTCTGGATAGCATAAAAGGATATTTGAATAAGAGTTTTTCAATGAAAGACCTCGGTGAACCTGCTTATATATTGGGCATCAAGATCTATAGAGATAGATCAACACGCTTAATTGGACTTTCACAAAGCACATACATTGATAATGTTTTGAAGAAGCTCAAAATGGATCAAGCAAATAAAAGGTTCTTGCCTGTGTTACAAGGTGTGAAGTTGAGTCAGACTCAATGCCCGACCACTTCAGAAGATAGAGAGAAAATGAAAGGTGTTCCCGATGCTTCAGCCATAGGCTCTATCATGTATGCAATGTTGTGTACCAGACCTGATGTGTGCCTTGCTATTAGTTTAGCAGGGAGGTACCAAAGTAATCCAGGAGTGGATCACTGGACAACGGTCAAGAACATCCTGAAATACCTGAAAAGGACTAAGGATATGTTTCTCGTTTATGGAGGTGACAAAGAGCTCATCGTAAATGGTTACGTCGATGCAAAGAGCTCCTGTCGAGGGGCGCGGGGAGTATCGGGGCCTGCTCGAGGTCGGCCCTTACCCGCCTGGACGGTGCATGGCGGCGGTGGCGCGGTTGAGCAGAGGCGGGCGCAGCTGGCAAAGGCTGGAGCACGGCGGGGCAGGAAGGTGAGCACGGTGGCGGCTGGCGGATGGTGGTGACCGGCGCCATCGAGGCGGTTGACTGTGTGGCAGGACATGGCAAGGGCCTGGGCAGCACATAAGAAAAAACTTGCGGGTGTTTTAGCTTTTTTACCATCTAACACTGTCTTGGGTAAAATGTTATGCCACGTCAGCGAAAAATGGGACCTATATGTCATAATCTTACTTAACAGCGCAAGATCCACCGATCAGTGATTTTTGCAAAAAGATTACCGTAGACGTGGTGTTTTCTGCAAAAAAATGTATTGTAGTGTTTTTCACAAACCTAGCCTTCAAAGCGGTGGTTTTGTGCACTTTACTCCAAATATATCCATCTGACTGGTTAGTCTCATCCCACCCATTATTTCTTTTTTTTGAACCGCATGTTTGATGAGGCACATGCTCGTATGTCCAAAATCCATATAGTGATGATTTCATTCTTTTTTTAACCAGGATTTGCCACTTTCCATTCTATTCATAATGGAGATACACATTTTTTTTGAAGTGCATGGAAATACACAGTTCAACAGAGATATGGATACATGAAGTGAGAAAGGGATCATTTTGTTCTTTTTGTTCTTTGTAAGATGTGAATTTGAGTGTGTCGATCCAGTTCTTTGTGTACTTAGATTGTTCTGCCGTTGTTGTGTATGTAGGCAACTGATTGACAGCATACTCTGAGTTTGGCACCATGGATCACACGGCTTGGATGTCATATGGGGACTAAGCTAGCTGATCATTCTGTTTTGATCAGGCACAGGAATCCCAAAACTTACTACAGAGATCTTTTTTTTCTATTTTCTACTCCTTTTATTTCTAAATATTTGTCTTTTTAGAGATTTCAAATGGACTACCACATATCGATGTACATAGACATACTTTAGTGTTGATTCACTCATTTTGCTTCAGATGTAATTACTTGTTGGAATCTTTAGAAAGACAAATATTTAGGAATGGAGGGAGTATTAAGATGTAAATTTGGATGATCTTGTCACTGTTTGATCGGGTTTTCTTGTACTTCATTTTGTTCTATTCGTCATTGTGTATATGATGATGAACTTCATATTCTGTTTTGCACCTTGTTTGATATAGAGGACAGTTTAGAGCCTAGAGTAGCTCATACTGGTCTTATTTTTCATGTTGAATTGGGGGAAGATTATGAGTCTGAAGTAGCATGTACACTATGTTGTTTGAAACTTAGTCATCGTAGCACCGTCAATTGTTTTGTCATCATACTGGCCTTTTCACTCACACATGCACTACTAGTTCATGTTTCTCCTTTTCTTTTTCTCTTCATTTGGACACAAGGGTACAAATGGGCAGGAACAATGACACATCAGTGATGAAGATTTTCGATAAAGGGCACTTTATTACTTAAAAGCTTTAAGCATTAACACCCGGCCTCTGTATAATTAAGACGCATACAGCCAAACATAGTACTCCCACGAAAACGAAAACAAAAGAGGCGAAATGGAAGAAACATGTAGAGTCTGTATAACAGCTAAACCGGAGGGGGCCCAATCCTAAGATCATGCTGCCACCCATGTTGGGTAAAAGTATCCCTCGCCGTAGCCTCCAATCATGGACGCACCTCTATAAACAGGTCACAATTCTCCATGAGTTATAGAGAGGACCATAAACGAAGAGTCCCGGTACATATGTAGATAAGCTACATAAGAGAAGTACTTTTATCATGAAAAACTTGTCATTTCTACATAGTCAAAGCAACCAGATAACGGCAAGCGCTCCTACCCTGAGAAGAGTTCTAAACATGTGATCTATCCCATGTAACCAGTTGCCAAATATATTAGCAACACTACAAGGAGGATACAAGCCAGAAGCTATTTGGATGACTGACATTATAGAACGAGCCAATTTGCATTGGAAGAACAAATGTTCTATTATCTCATCATCCTGACAAAATACACATTGCGTACTTCCGTGCCAATTTCTCTTAATAAGGTTATCTTTAGTAAGAATGACTCCGCGATGAAGATATCATGCAAAGATTTTATTCTTAAGAGGTATCTTTGAAGGAAATATGCCCTAGAGGCAATAATAAAGTTGTTATTTATATTTCCATATATCATGATAAATGTTTATTATTCATGCTAGAATTGTATTAAACGAAAACTTAGTACATGTGTGAATACATAGAAAATAGAGTGCCACTAGTTTGCCTCTACTTGACTAGCTCGTTGAATCAATGATGGTTATGTTTCCTAACCATAGACATGAATTGTCATTTGATTAACAGGATCACATCATTAGAGAATGATGTGATTGACTTGACCCATCCGTTAGCTTAGCACGATGATCGTTTAGTTTGTTGTTATTGCTTTCTCCATAACTATACATGTTCCTATGACTATGAGATCATGCAACTCCCAAATATCGGAGGAAAACTTTGTGTGCTACCAAACGTCACAACATAACTGGGTGATTATAAAGGTGCTCTACAGGTGTCTCCGATGGTGTTTGTTGAGTTAGCATGGACCGAGATTAGGATTTGTCACTCCGATTGTCGGAGAGACATATCTGGGCCATCTCGGTAATGTACATCACAATAAGCTTTCCAAGCAATGTAGCTAATGAGTTAATTACGGGATGTAGAATTACCTAACGAGTAAAGAGACTTGTCGGTACGAGATTGAACTAGGTATAGAGATACAGATGATCAAATCTCGGGCAAGTAACATACCGATGACAAAGGGAACAACGTATACCCTTGTGCGGTTTTACCGATAAAGATCTTCGTAGAATATGTAGGAGCCAATATGAGCATCTAGGTTCCGCTATTGGTTATTGACCGGAGACATGTCTCGGTCATGTCTACATAGTTCTCGAACACGTAGGGTCCGCACGCTTAACGTTCGGTGATGATCGGTATTATGAGTTTATGTGTTTTGATGTACCGAAGGTAGTTAGGAGTCCCGGATGTGATCACGGACATGACGAGGAGTCTCGAAATGGTCGAGACATAAAGATTGATATATTGGACGGCTACATTCAGACACCGGAAGGGTTTCGGGTGATCTCGGAGAAAACCAGAGTGCCGGAGGGGTTACCGGGATACCGCGGGGACTAATGGGCCTTAATGGGCCCTAGTGGAGAGATAGGGGCCGGCCAGGGCAGGCCGCGCGCCCCCTCCCCTTGAGTCCGAATAGGACAAGGAAGGGGGGCGCCCCCCTTGCCTTTCCCCTCTCCCACTCCTTCCTTCCCCCTCCTAGTGGGACTAGGAAAGGGGAGTCCTACTCCCACTAGGAGGAGGACTCCTCCTCTTGGCACGCCCTCCTAGGGCCGGCCGGCCTCCCCCTTGCTCCTTTATATACGGGGGCAGGGGGCACCCCATGACACACAAGTTGATCATTGATCTTTTAGCCATGTGCGGTGCCCCCCTCCACCATAATTCACCTCAGTCATATCGTAGAGGTGCTTAGGCAAAGCCCTGTGTCGGTAGCTTCATCAACACCGTCATCACACCGTCGTGCTGACGGAACTCTCCCTCGAAGCTCTACTAGATCGTGAGTTCGTGGGACGTCACCGAGCTGAACGTGTGTAGATCGTGGAGGTGTCATACGTTTGGTACTAGGATCGGTCGATCGTGAAGACGTACGACTACATCAACCTCATTGTCATAACACTTCCGCTTACGGTCTACGAGGGTACGTGGACGACACTCTCCCCTCTCGTTGATATGCATCACCATGATCTTGCGTGTGCGTAGGACTTTTTTTGAAATTACTGCGTTCCCCAATAGTGGCATCCGAGCTAGGTTTATGCATAGATGTCATATGCACGAGTAGAACACAAAGGAGTTGTGGGCGTGGTTATATACATATTGCTTGCCGTCACTAGTTGATTCTTGATTCAGCGACATTGTTGGATGAAGCGGCCCAGACCGACATTACGCATACGCTTATGCGAGACTAGTTGTACCGACGTGCTTCGCACACAGGTGGCTAGTGGGTGTCTGTTTCTACATCTTTAGTTGAATCGGATTCAATGAACAAGGTTCTTTCTGAAGATCAAAAAGCAATCACTATACCGCGTTGTGGTTTTTTGATGCATAGGTAAGAACGGTTCTTGCTCAGCCCGTAGCAGCCACGTAAAACTTGCAACAACAAAGTACATGACGTCTAACTTATTTTTGCAGGGCATGTTGTGATGTGATATGCTCAAGACATGATGCTAAATTTTATTGTATGAGATTATCATGTTTTGTAACACAGTTATCGGCAACTGGCAGGAGCCATATGGTTGTCGCTTTATTGTATGAAATGCAATCGCCATGTAATTGCTTTACTTTATCACTAAGTGGTAGCGATAGTCATGGAGGCATTAGTTGGCATGACGAAGACGATGCTTCGATGGAGATCAAAGGCACAAGATGATGATGGCCATATCATATCACTTATATTGATTGCAGGTGATGTTTATATTTTATGCATCGTATTTTGCTTAGATCGACGTTAGCATTATCAGATGGTCTCTCACTAAATTTCAAGATGTAAGTGTTCTCCCTGAGTATGCATCGTTGCGAAAGTTCGTCGTGCCGAGACACCACGTGATGATCGGGTGTGATAAGCTCTACATTCACATACAACGAGTGCAAGCCAGTTTTGCACACGCAGAATACTCGGGTTAAACTTGACGAGCCTAGCATATGCAGACATGGCCTCGGAACACTTGAGACCGAAAGGTCGAGCGTGAATCATATGGTAGATATGATCTACATAGTGATGTTCACCATTGAAAACTACTCCATCTCACGTGATGATCGGACATGGTTTAGTTGATATGGATCAACATGATCACTTAGATGATTAGAGGGATGTCTATCTAAGTGGGAGTTCTTAAGTAATTTGATTAATTGAACTTTAATTTATCATGAACTTAGTACCTGATAGTATTTTGCGTGTCTATGTTGTTGTAGATAGATGGCCCATGTTGTTGTTCCGTTGAATTTTAATGCGTTCCTTGAGAAAGCAAATATGAAAGACGATGGTAGCAATTACACGGACTGGGTCCGTAACTTGAGGATTATCCTCATTGCTGCACAGAAGAATTACATCCTCGAAGCACCGCTATGTGCCAAACCCAGTGCAGGAGCAACGCTAGATGTTATGAATGTCTGGCAAAGCAAAGCTGATGACTACTCGATAGTTCAGTATGCCATGCTTTACGGCTTAGAACCGGGACTTCAACAACGTTTTGAACGTCATGGAGCATATGAGATGTTCCAGGAGTTGAAGTTAATATTTCAAGCAAATGCCTGGATTGAGAGATATGAAGTCTCCAATAAGTTCTACAGCTGCAAGATGGAGGAGAATAGTTCTGTCAGTGAACATATACTCAGAATGTCTGGGTACCACAACAACTTGACTCAACTGGGAGTTAATCTTCCTGATGATAGTGTCATTGACAGAGTTCTTCAATCACTGCCACCAAGCTACAAGAGCTTCGTGATGAACTATAATATGCAAGGGATGGATAAGATGATTCCCGAGCTCTTCGCAATGCTAAAGGTTGCGAAGGTATAAATCAAGAAGGAACATCAAGTGTTGATGGTCAACAAGACCACCAATTTCAAGAAAAAGGGTAAAGGGAAGAAGGGGAACTTCAAGAAGAACAGCAAGCCAGTTGCTGCTCAAGTGAAGAAACCCAAGTCTGGACGTAAGCCTGACACTGAGTGTTCCTACCTCAAAGGGACTAGTCACTGGAAGCGGAACTGCCCCAAGTATTTGACGGATAAGAAGGATGGCAAGGTGAACAAAGGTATATGTGATATACATGTTATTGATGTGTACCTTACTAATGCTCGCAGTAGCACCTGGGTATTTGATACTGGTTTTGTTGCTAATATCTGCAACTCGAAACAGGGACTATGGATTAAGCGAAGATTGGCTAAGGACGAGGTGAAAATGCGCGTGGGAAATGGTTCCAAAGTCGATGTGATCGCGGTCGGCATGCTACCTCTACATCTACCTTCGGGATTAGTATTAGACCTGAATAATTGTTATTTGGTGCCAGCGTTGAGCGTGAACATTATATCTGGATCGTGTTTGATGCGAGACGGTCATTCATTTAAATATGAGAATGATGATTGTTCTATTTATATGAGTAATATCTTTTATGGTCATGCACACTTGAAGAGTGGTCTATTGTTGATGAATCTCGGTAGTAGTGATACACATATTCATAATATTGAAGCCAAAAGATGCAGAGTTGATAATAATAGTGCAACTTATTTGTGGCACTGCCTTTTAGGTCATATTGGTGTAAAGCGCATGAAGAAACTCCATTCTGATGGACTTTTGGAATCACTTGATTATGAATCACTTGGTACTTGCGAACCATGCCTCATGGGCAAGATGCCTAAAATGCCGTTCTCCGGAACAATGGAGTGAGCAACAGATTTGTTGGAAATCATACATACTGATGTGTGTGGTCCGAGGAATATAGAGGCTCGCGGCGGGTATCATTATTTTCTCACCTTCACGGATGATTTGAGCAGATATGGGTATATCTACTTGATGAAATATAAGTCTGAAACATTTGAAAAGTATAAAGAATTTCAGAGTGAAGTGGAAAATCATCGTAACAAGAAAATAAAGTTTCTACGATCTGATCGTGGAGGAGAATATTTGAGTTACGAGTTTGGTCTTCATTTGAAGCAATGCGGAATAGTTTCGCACCTGGAACACCATAGTGTAATGGTGTGTCCGAGCGTCGTAATCGTACTTTACTAGATATGGTGCGATCTATGATGTCTCTTACTGATTTACAGCTATCGTTTTGGGGTTATGCTTTAGAGACGGTTGCATTCACATTGAATAGGGCACCATCTAAATCCATTGAGATGACGCCTTATGAACTTTGGTTTAGCAAGAAACCAAAGTTGTCGTTTCTTAAAGTTTGGGGCTGTGATGCTTATGTGAAAAAACTTCAACCTGATAAGCTCAAACCCAAATCGGAGAAATGTGTCTTCATAGGATACCTAAATGAGACTGTTGGGTACACCTTCTATCACAGATCTGAAGGCAAGACATTCATTTCTAAGAGTGGATCCTTTCTAGAGAAGGAGTTTCTCTCGAAAGAAGTGAGTGGGAGGAAAGTAGAACTTGATGAGGTAACTGTATCTGCTCCCTTATTGGAAAGTAGTTCATCATAGAAATTTGTTCCTATGACTCCTACACTAGTTAGTGAGGAAGCTAATGATGATGATCATGTAACTTCAGATCAAGTTACTACTGAACCTCGTAGGTCAATCAGAGTAAGATCCGCACCAGAGTGGTACGGTAATCCTGTTCTGGAGGTCATGTTACTTGACCATGACGAACCTATGAACTATGAGGAAATGATGATGAGCCCAGATTCCGCAAAATGGCTTGAGGCCATAAAATCTGCGATGGGATCCATGTATGAGAACAAAGTGTGGACTTTGGTTGACTTGCCCGATGATCGGCAAGCCATCGAGAATAAATGGATCTTCAAGAAGAAGACTGACGCAGACGGTAATGTTACAGTCTATAAAGCTCGACTTGTTGCGAAAGGTTTTCGACAAGTTCAAGGAGTTGACTACGATAAGACTTTCTCACCCGTAGCGATGCTTAAGTCTGTCCGAATCATGTTAGCAATTGCTGCATTTTATGATTATGAAATTTGGGAAATGGACGTAAAGACTTCATTCCTGAATGGATTTCTGGAAGAGGAGTTGTATAAGATGCAACCTGAAGGTATATCAATCCAAAGGATGCTAATAAAGTGTGTAAGCTCCAGCGATCCATCTATGGACTGGTGCAAGCATCTCGGAGTTGGAATAAACATTTTGATAGTGTGATCAAAGCATATGGTTTTATACAGACTTTTGGAGAAGCCTGTATTTTACAAAACAGTGAGTGGGAGCCCTATAGCATTTTTAATATTATATGTGGATGACATATTGTTGATTAGAAATGATATAGAATTTCTGGATAGCATAAAAGGATATTTGAATAAGTGTTTTTCAATGAAAGACCTTGGTGAACCTTCTTATATATTGGGCATCAAGATCTATAGAGATAGATCAAGACGCTTAATTGGACTTTCACAAAGCACATATATTTATAATGTTTTGAAGAAGTTCAAAATGGATCAAGCAAAGAAAGGGTTCTTGCATGTGTTACAAGGTGTGAAGTTGAGTCAGACTCAATGCCCGACCACTGCAGAAGATAGAGAGAAAATGAAAGGTGTTCCCGATGCTTCAGCCATAGGCTCTATCATGTATGCAATGTTGTGTACCAGACCTGATGTGTGCCTTGCTATTAGTTTAGCAGGGAGTTACCAAAGTAATCCAGGAGTGGATCACTGGACAGCGGTCAAGAACATCCTGAAATACCTGAAAAGGACTAAGCATATGTTTCTCGTTTATGGAGGTGACAAAGAGCTCGTCGTAAATGGTTACGTCGATGCAAGCTTTGACACTGATCCAGATGACTCTAAGTCACAAACCGGATACGTGTTTATATTGAACGATGGAGTTGTCAGTTGGTGCAGTTCTAAGCAAAGCGTTGTGGCGGGATCTGTTGGGTTTCGTAGTAATTTCAAAAAATTTCCTACGCACACGCAAGATCATGTGATGCATAGCAACGAGACGGGAGAGTGTTGTCTACGTACCCAACGCAGACCGACTGCGGAAGCGCTGACACGACGTAGAGGAAGTAGTCGTACGTCTTCACGATCCAACCGATCAAGCACCGAAACTACGGCACCTCCGAGTTCGAGCACACGTTCAGCTCGATGACGATCTCCGGACTCCGATCCAGCAAAGTGTCGGGGAAGAGTTCCGTCAGCACGACGGCGTGGTGACGATCTTGATGTACTACAGCAGCAGGGCTTCGCCTAAACTCCGCTACAGTATTACCGAGGTATATGGTGGCAGGGGGCACCGCACACGGCTAAGGAATAGATCACGTGGATCAACTTGTGTGTTCTAGGGTGCCTCTACCTCAGTATATAAAGGAGCCAAGGGGGAAGGGGGGCGCCGGCCAGGGAGAGAGGCGCAGGAGGAGTCCTACTCCTTCCGGGAGTAGGACTCCCCCCCCCCCCCCAATCCTATTCCAACTAGGATTCCCAACGGGGGAAAGAGAGAGAGGGGGGCCGGCCACCTTCTCCTAGTCCTAATAGGACTAGGGGAGGGGGAAGTGGCGCAGCCACCTTGGGCTGCCCCTTTCTCCTTTCCACTAAGGCCCATGAAGGCCCATATGGCTCCCGGGGGGTTCCGGTAACCTCCCGGTAACCCGGTAAAATCCCGATTTCACCCGGAACACTTCCGATGTCCAAACATAGGCTTCCAATATATCAATATTTACGTCTCGACCATTTCGAGACTCCTCGTCATGTCCGTGATCACATCCGGGACTCCGAACAACCTTCGGTACATCAAAATGCATAAACTCATAATGAAACTGTCATCGTAACCTTAAGCGTGCGGACCCTACGGGTTCGAGAACAATGTAGACATGACCGAGACACGTCTCCGGTCAATAACCAATAGCGGGACCTGGATTCCCATATTGGCTCCTACATATTCTACGAAGATCTTTATCGGTCAGACCGCATAACAACATACGTTGTTCCCTTTGTCATCGGTATGTTACTTGCCCGAGATTCGATCGTCGGTATCCAATACCTAGTTCAATCTCGTTACCGGCAAGTCTCTTTACTCGTTCCGTAACACATCATCTCACAACTAACATATTAGTTGAAATGCTTGCAAGGCTTATGTGATGTGTATTACCGAGAGGGCCCAGAGATACCTCTCCGACAATCGGAGTGACAAATCCTAATCTCGAAATACGCCAACCCAACATCTACCTTGGAGACACCTGTAATGCTCCTTTATAATCACCCAGTTACGTTGTGACGTTTGGTAGCACCCAAAGTGTTCCTCCGGCAAACGGGAGTTGCATAATCTCATAGTCATAGGAACATGTATAAGTCATGAAGAAAGCAATAGCAATATACTAAACGATCGGGTGCTAAGCTAATGGAATGGGTCATGTCAATCAGATCATTCAACTAATGATGTGACCTCATTAATCAAATAACAACTCATTGTTCATGGTTAGGAAACATAACCATCTTTGATTAACGAGCTAGTCAAGTAGAGGCATACTAGTGACACTTTGTTTGTCTATGTATTCACACATGTATTATGTTTCCGGTTAATACAATTCTAGCATGAATAATAAACATTTATCATGATTATAAGGAAATAAATAATAACTTTATTATTGCCTCTAGGGCATATTTCCTTCAGTCTCCCACTTGCACTAGAGTCAATAATCTAGATTACACTGTAATGATTCTAACACCCATGGAGCTTTGGTGCTGATCATGTTTTGCTCGTGGAAGAGGCTTAGTCAACGGGTCTGCAACATTCAGATCCGTATGTATCTTGCAAATCTCTATGTCTCCCACCTGGACTAGATCCCGGATGGAGTTGAAGTGTCTCTTGATGTGTTTGGTCCTTTTGTGAAATCTGGATTCCTTTGCCAAGGCAATTGCACCAGTATTGTCACAAAAGATTTTCATTGGACCCGATGCATTAGGTATGACACCTAGATCGGATATGAACTCCTTCATCCAGACTCCTTCGTTCGCTACTTCTGAAGCAGCTATGTACTCTGCTTCACATGTAGATCCCGCTACGACGCTTTGTTTAGAACTGCACCAACTGACAGCTCCACCGTTTAATGTAAGCACGTATCCGATTTGCGATTTCGAATCGTCCGGATCAGTGTCAAAGCTTGCATCAACGTAACCTTTTACGGTGAGCTCTTTGTCACCTCCATATACGAGAAACATATCCTTAGTCCTTTTTCAGGTATTTCAGGATGTTCTTGACCGCTGTCCAGTGATCCACTCCTGGATTACTTTGGTACCTCCCTGCTAAACTTATAGCAAGGCACACATCAGGTCTGGTACACAGCATTGCATACATGATAGATCCTATGGCTGATGCATAGGGAACATCTTTCATATTCTCTCTACCTTCTGCAGTGGTCGGGCATTGAGTCTTACTCAACTTCACACCTTGTAACACAGGCAAGAACCCTTTCTTTGCTTGATCCATTTTGAACTTCTTCAAAATTTTGTCAAGGTATGTGCTTTGTGAAAGTCCAATTAAGCGTCTTGATCTATCTCTATAGATCTTAATGCCTAATATGTAAGCAGCTTCACCGAGGTCTTTCATTGAAAAACATTTATTCAAGTATCCCTTTATGCTATCCAGAAATTCTATATCATTTCCAATCAGCAATATGTCATCCACATATAATATCAGAAATGCTACAGAGCTCCCACTCACTTTCTTGTAAATACAGGCTTCTCCAAAAGTCTGTATAAAACCAAATGCTTTGATCACACTATCAAAACGTTTATTCCAACTCCGAGAGGCTTGCACTAGTCCATAAATGGATCGCTGGAGTTTGCACACTTTGTTAGCTCCCTTTGGATCGACAAAACCTTCCGGTTGCATCATATACAACTCTTCTTCCAGAAATCCATTCAGGAATGCAGTTTTGACATCCATCTGCCAAATTTCATAATCATAAAATGCGGCAATCGCTAACATGATTCGGACGGACTTAAGCATCGCTACGGGTGGGAAGGTCTCATCGTAGTCAATCCCTTGAACTTGCCGAAAACCTTTTGCGACAAGTCGAGCTTTGTAGACAGTAACATTACCATCAGTGTCAGTCTTCTTCTTAAAAATCCATTTATTTTCAATTGCTTGCCGATCATCGGGCAAGTCAACCAAAGTCCATACTTTGTTCTCATACATGGATCCCATCTCAGATTTCATGGCTTCAAGCCACTTTGCAGAATCTGGGCTCACCATCGCTTCTTCATAGTTCGTAGGTTCATCATGATCTAGTAGCATGACTTGCAGAACAGGATTACCGTACCACTCTGGTGCGGATCTTACTCTGGTTGATCTACGAGGTTCAGTAGTATCTTGATCTGAAGTTTCATGATCATTATCATTGGCTTCCTCACTAACTGGTGTAGGTGTCACTGAAACAGTTTTCTGTGATGTACTACTTTCCAGTAAGGGAGCAGGTACAGTTACCTCATCAAGTTCTACTTTCCTCCCACTCACTTCTTTCGAGAGAAACTCCTTCTCTAGAGAGGATCCATTCTTGGCAACGAATGTTTTGCCTTCGGATCTGTGATAGAAGGTGTACCCAACAGTTTCCTTTGGGTATCCTATGAAGACACATTTCTCCGATTTGGGTTCGAGCTTATCAAGTTGAAGCTTTTTCACATAAGCATCGCAGCCCCAAACTTTAAGAAACGACAACTTTCGTTTCTTGTCAAACCATAGTTCATAAGGCATCGTCTCAACGGATTTTGATGGTGCCCTATTTAACGTGAATGCGGCCGTCTCTAGAGCATAACCCCAAAACGATAGCGGTAAATCAGTAAGAGACATCATAGATCGCACCATATCCAGTAAAGTACGATTACGACGTTCGGACACACCATTACGCTGTGGTGTTCCGGGTGGTGTGAGTTGCGAAACTATTCCACAGTTTTTCAAAGTACACCAAACTCTAACTCAAATATTCTCCTCCACGATCAGATCGTAGAAACTTTATTTTCTTGTTACGATAATTTTCAACTTCACTCTGAAATTCTTTGAACTTTTCAAATGTTTCAAACTTATGTTTCATTAAGTAGATATACCCATATCTGCTTAAATCATCTGTGAAGGTGAGAAAATAACGATATCTGCCACGAGCCTCAATATTCATCGGACCACATACATCGGTATGTATGATTTCCAACAAATCTGTTGCTCTCTCCATAGTACCGAAGAACGGTGTTTTAGTCATCTTGCCCATGAGGCACGGTTCGCAAGTACCAAGTGATTCATAATCAAGTGGTTCCAAAAGTCCATCAGTATGGAGTTTCTTCATGCGCTTTATACCGATATGACCTAAACGAGAGTGCCACAAATAAGTTGCACTTTCATTATCAACTCTGCATCTTTTGGCTTCAACATTATGAATATGTGTATTACTACTATCAAGATTCAATAAGAATAGACCACTCTTCAAGGGTGCATGACCATAAAAGATATTACTCATATAAATAGAACAACCATTATTCTCTGATTTAAATGAATAACCGTCTCGCATTAAACAAGATCCAGATATAATGTTCATGCTCAACGCTGGCACCAAATAACAATTATTTAGGTCTAATATTAATCCCGAAGGTAGATGTAGAGGTAGCGTGCCGACCGCGATCACATCAACTTTGGAACCGTTTCCCACGCGCATCGTCACCTCGTCCTTTGCCAGTGCCCGCTTATTCCGTAGTCCCTGTTTCGAGTTGCAAATATTAGCAACAGAACCAATATCAAATACCCAGGTGCTACTGCGAGCTCTAGTAAGGTACACATCAATAACATGTATATCACATATACCTTTGTTCACCTTGCCATCCTTCTTATCCGCCAAATACTTGGGGCAGTTCCGCTTCCAGTGACCAGTCTGCTTGCAGTAGAAGCACTCAGTTTCAGGCTTAGGTCCAGACTTGGGTTTCTTCTCCTGAGCAGCAACTTGCTTGCTGTTCTTCTTGAAGTTCCCCTTCTTCTTCCCTTTGCCCTTTTTCTTGAAACTAGTGGTTTTGTTAACCATCAACACTTGATGCTCCTTTTTGATTTCTACCTCCGCAGCTTTCAGCATTGCGAAGAGCTCGGGAATAGTCTTGTTCATCCCTTGCATATTATAGTTCATCACAAAGCTCTTGTAGCTTGGTGGCAGTGATTGGAGAATTCTGTCAATGACGCAATCATCCGGAAGATTAACTCCCAATTGAATCAAGTGATTATTATACCCAGACATTTTGAGTATATGCTCACTGACAGAACTGTTCTCCTCCATCTTGCAGCTATAGAACTTATTGGAGACTTCATATCTCTCAATTTGGGCATTTGCTTGAAATATTAACTTCAACTCCTGGAACATCTCATATGCTCCATGACGTTCAAAACGTCGTTGAAGTCCCGATTCTAAGCCGTAAAGCATGGCACACTGAACTATCGAGTAGTCATCAGCTTTGCTCTGCCAGACGTTCATAACATCTGGTGTTGCTCCAGCAGCAGGCCTGGCACCCAGCGGTGCTTCCAGGACGTAATTCTTCTGTGCAGCAATGAGGATAATCCTCAAGTTATGGACCCAGTCCGTGTAATTGCTACCATCATCTTTCAACTTTGCTTTCTCAAGGAACGCATTAAAATTCAACGGAACAACAGCACGAGCCATCTATCTACAATCAACATAAACAAGCAATATACTATTAGGTACTAAGTTCATGATAAATTTAAGTTCAATTAATCATATTACTTAAGAACTCCCACTTAGATAGACATCCCTCTAATCTTCTAAGTGATTACGTGATCCAAATCAACTAAACCATAACCGATCATCACGTGAGATGGAGTAGTTTTCAATGGTGAACATCGTTTATGTTGATCATATCTACTATATGATTCACGCTCGACCTTTCGGTCTCCGTGTTCCGAGGCCATATCTGCATATGCTAGGCTCGTCAAGTTTAACCTGAGTATTCTGCGTGTGCAAAACTGGCTTGCACCCGTTGTAGATGGACGTAGAGCTTATCACACCCGATCATCACGTGGTGTCTGGGCACGACGAACTTTGGCAACGGTGCATACTCAGGGAGAACACTTCTTGATAATTTAGTGAGAGATCATCTTATAATGCTACCGTCAATCAAAGCAAGATAAGATGCATAAAAAGATAAACATCACATGCAATCAATATAAGTGATATGATATGGCCATCATCATCTTGTGCTTGTGATCTCCATCTCCGAAGCACCGTCATGATCACCATCGTCACCGGCGCGACACCTTGATCTCCATCGTAGCATCGTTGTCGTCTCGCCAATCTTATGCTTCCACGACTATCACTACCGTTTAGTAATAAAGTAAAGCATTACATCGCGATTGCATTGCATACAATAAAGCGACAACCATATGGCTCCTGCCAGTTGCCGATAACTCGGTTACAAAACATGATCATCTCATACAATAGAATTCAGCATCAGGCCTTGACCATATCACATCACAACATGCCCTGCAAAAACAAGTTAGACGTCCTCTACTTTGTTGTTGCATTTTTTACGTGGCTGCTACGGGCTTAAGTAAGAACCAATCTCACCTACGCATCAAAACCACAATGATAGTTTGTCAAATAGACTCTGTTTTAACCTTCGCAAGGACCGGGCGTCGCCATACTTGGTTCAACTAAAGTTGGAGAGACAGTCTCCCGCAAGCCATCTATGTGCAAAGCACGTCGAGGGAACCGGTCTCGCGTAAGCGTACGCGTAAGGTTGGTCTGGGTCGTCTCGTCCAACAATACCGCCGAACCAAAGTATGACATGCTGGTAGGCAGTATGACTTGTATCGTCCACAAGTCACTTGTGTTCTACTCGTGCATATAGCATCAACATAAATAACCTAGGCTCTGATACCACTGTTGGGTTTCGTAGTAATTTCAAAAAATTTCCTACGCACACGCAAGATCATGTGATGCATAGCAACGAGAGGGGAGAGTGTTGTCTATGTACCCAACGCAGACCGACTGCGGAAGCGCTGACACGACGTAGAGGAAGTAGTCGTACGTCTTCACGATCCAACCGATCAAGCACCGAAACTACGGCACCTCCGAGTTCGAGCACACGTTCAGCTCGATGACGATCCCCGGACTCCGATCCAGCAAAGTGTCGGGGAAGAGTTCCGTCAGCACGACGGCGTGGTGACGATCTTGATGTACTACAGCAGCAGGGCTTCGCCTAAACTCCGCTACAGTATTATCGAGGTATATGGTGGCAGGGGGCACCGCACACGGCTAAGGAATAGATCACGTGGATCAACTTGTGTGTTCTAGGGTGCCTCTACCTCAGTATATAAAGGAGCCAAGGGGGAAGGGGGGCGCCGGCCAGGGAGAGAGGCGCAGGAGGAGTCCTACTCCTTCCGGGAGTAGGACTCCCCCCCAATCCTATTCCAACTAGGATTCCCAACGGGGGAAAGAGAGAGAGGGGGGCCGGCCACCTTCTCCTAGTCCTAATAGGACTAGGGGAGGGGGGAAGTGGCGCAGCCACCTTGGGCTGCCCCTTTCTCCTTTCCACTAAGGCCCATGAAGGCCCATATGGCTCCCGGGGGGTTCCGGTAACCCGGTAAAATCCCGATTTCACCGGAACACTTCCGATGTCCAAACATAGGCTTCCAATATATCAATCTTTACGTCTCCACCATTTCGAGACTCCTCGTCATGTCCGTGATCACATCCGGGACTCCGAACAACCTTCGGTACATCAAAATGCATAAACTCATAATGAAACTGTCATCGTAACCTTAAGCGTGCGGACCCTACGGGTTCGAGAACAATGTAGACATGACCGAGACACGTTCCGGTCAATAACCAATAGCAGGACCTGGATGCCCATATTGGCTCCTACATATTCTATGAAGATCTTTATCGGTCAGACCGCATAACATCATACGTTGTTCCCTTTGTCATCGGTATGTTACTTGCCCGAGATTCGATCGTCGGTATCCAATACCTAGTTCAATCTCGTTACCGGCAAGTCTCTTTACTCGTTCCGTAACACATCATCTCACAACTAACATATTAGTTGAAATGCTTGCAAGGCTTATGTGATGTGTATTACCGAGAGGGCCCAGAGATACCTCTCCGACAATCGGAGTGACAAATCCTAATCTCGAAATACGCCAACCCAACATCTACCTTTGGAGACACCTGTAATGCTCCTTTATAATCACCCAGTTACGTTGTGACATTTGGTAGCACCCAAAGTGTTCCTCGGGCAAACGGGAGTTGCATAATCTCATAGTCATAAGAACATGTATAAGTCATGAAGAAAGCAATAGCAATATACTAAACGATCGGGTGCTAAGCTAATGGAATGGGTCATGTCAATCAGATCATTCAACTAATGATGTGACCTCGTTAATCAAATAACAACTCATTGTTCATGGTTAGGAAACATAACCATCTTTGATTAACGAGCTAGTCAAGTAGAGGCATACTAGTGACACTTTGTTTGTCTATGTATTCACACATGTATTATGTTTCCGGTTAATACAATTCTAGCATGAATAATAAACATTTATCATGATTATAAGGAAATAAATAATAACTTTATTATTGCCTCTAGGGCATATTTCCTTCAGGATCTACATGCGAAGTGGAGTACATAGCTGCTTCAGAAGCAACAAATGAAGGAGTTTGGAAATCTTTTGTGAGAATACTTTTGTGACAATACTGGTGCAATTGCCTTGGAAAAGGAATCCAGATTTCACAAGAGAACCAAGCACATCAAGAGACGCTTCAATTCCATCCGCGATCAAGTCAAGGAGTGAGACATAGAGATTTGCAAGATACATACGGATCTGAATGTTGTAGACTTGTTGACTAAGCATGATCAGCACTAGGACTCCATGTGTGTTAGAATCATTACTGTGTAATCTAGGTAATTGGCTCTACTGCAAGTGGGAGACTAAAGGAAATATGCCCTAAAGGCAATAATAAAGTTGTTATTTATATTTCCTTATATCATGATAAATGTTTATTATTCATGCTAGAACTGTATTAACCGGAAACTTAGTACATGTGTGAATACATAGACAAACAGAGTGTCACTAGTTTGCCTCTACTTGACCAGCTCGTTGAATCAATGATGGTTATGTTTCCTAACCATAGACATGAGTTGTCATTTGATTAACGGGATCACATCATTAGAGAATGATGTGATTGACTTGACCCATCCGTTAGCTTAGCACGATGATTGTTTAGTTTGTTGCTATTGCTTTCTCCATAACTATACATGTTCCTATGACTATGAGATTTTTGCAACTCCCAAATACCGGAGGAACACTTTGTGTGCTACCAAACGTCACAACGTAAATGGGTGATTATAAAGGTGCTCAACAGGTGTCTCCGATGGTGTTCGTTGAGTTGGCATGGATCGAGATTAGGATTTGTCACTCTGATTGTCGGAGAGGTATCTCTGGGCCCTCTCGGTAATGTACATCACAATAAGCCTTGCAAGCAATGTAGTTGATGAGTTAGTTACGGGATGTAGCATTATACAACGAGTAAAGAGACTTGTCGGTACGAGATTGAACTAGGTATAGAGATACAGATGATCAAATCTTGGGCAAGTAACATACCGATGACAAAGGGAACAATGTATACCGAGATTAGGATTTGTCACTCCGATTGTTGAAGAGACATCTCTGGGCCCTCTCGGTAATGTACATCACAATAAGCTTTGCAAGCAATGTAGCTAATGAGTTAATTACGGGATGTAGCATTACCGAACGAGTAAAGAGACTTGCCGGTGTGAGATTGAACTAGGTATTGAAATACCGACGATCAAATCTCGGGCAAGTAACATACCTATGACAAAGGGAACAACGTATACCGTTATGCGGTTTGACCAATAAAGATCCTCGTAGAATATGTAGGAGCCAATATGAGCACCCAGGTTCCGCTATTGGTTATTGAACAGAGACATGTCTCAGTCATGTCTACATAGTTCTCGAACCCGAAGGGTCCGCACACTTAACTCTCGATGACGTTCGGTATTATGAGTATATGTGTTTTGATGTACCAAAGGTAGTTCGGAGTCCCTGATGTGATCACGGACATGACGAGGAGTCTCGAAATGGTCGAGACATAAAGATTGATATATTGGACGGCTACATTCAGACACCGGAACGGTTTTGGGTGATCTCGGAGAAAACGGGAGTGCCGGAGGGGTTACCGGAACCCCCCGGGGACTAATGGGCCTTAATGGGCCCTAGTGGAGAGAGAGAGGAGTCGGCAGGGCAGGCCGCGCGCCCCCTCCCCTTGAGTCCGAATAGGACAAGGAAGGGGGTCTACTAGGAGGAGGACTCCTCCTCTTGGTGCGCCCTCCTAGGGCCGTTCGGCCTCCCCCCTTGCTCCTTTATATATGGGGGTAGGGGGGCACCCCATGACACACAAGTTGATCGTTGATCTTTTAGCCATGTGCGGTGCCCCCCTCCACCATAATCCACCTCGGTCATATCGTAGCGGTGCTTAGGCGAAGCCTTGCGTCAGTAGCTTCATCAACACCGTCATCAGGCCGTCGTGCTGACGGAACTCTCCGTTGAAGCTCTACTGGATCGTGAGTTCGTGGGACGTCACCGAGCTGAACGTGTGCAGATCGCGGAGGTGCCGTACGTTCGGTACTAGGATCGGTCGATTGTGAAGACGTACGACTACATCAACCGCGTTGTCATAACGCTTTCACTTACGGTCTACGAGGGTATGTGGATGACACTCTCCCCTCTCGTTTCTACGCATCACCATGATCATGCATGTGCGTAGGATTTTTTTTTGAAATTACTATGTTCCCCAATAATCTTTATGTTCCAGATCTTCTTGTTATTATCAATTGGCACATCAGACTAGAGTAAAACTCTATACATGGACTCAACTGAGAATTTCCATTCTCATGTAGGTTCCAACGAAATACATCGGACCCATGTGACAAATGCACTATGGACAACCGCTGGAGCAGTATGTTTCACGATTGGAGTATGGTTCCAATTAAATCTCTTCTGAATGTCACATTTGGCGGAAATGATTCCAAAACCGTGGCGATGGTATCACCCTTGTGACGCACAATGTTGTATAGAGTCGGGTATTATTCCTGGAGTGTAGCATTATCTAGCCACTTATCCTCCCAGAATCTAATTTTCGAGTCGTCCATAATCGAGAACGATCCATAGCAGAAGAAATATTTCTTCATAGCCATTAGACCCTACCAAAAGTGAGAATCTCCAGGCTTCCAGTATATTTGGGATACCGCATTGGAACCCACATATTTTCTCCTTATGAGGGTTTGCCATACACCATCTTCCGTTAGTACCTAAACAATCATTTGTCGAGGAGGGCCCTATTCTTAACCTCATGGTCATGAATGCCCAACCTGCCTTGGTCTTTGAGATGGCAAACCACATGAAGATAGTAATCATTCTCTAAAAACCATGTGTCATGTGCAAGAGAGGCATCAGTTCGATGGCAACACGGAGGTATCATTCAATATATCAACATTTTTTAGGTCTGGTCTTATAATCCTTGTAATCCCTAGTATCCTTTCCTCATAGACTATTTTCACCTCATGTAGTGTGAAACTGAATATGATAACAAGATCGCTTTCTTAAATGACCTAAAAATGATTGTACGTCATCAAATGTTGTTTTCATTCTTCTTTTTCTAGCTCATTTTCTGTGAAATGTTATGCATTGAGTTTATGTTACACATCATGTTCTTCTCACCCAGGTCCAAAGGAGCATCAGAAGGAAACTTGTTCATCACAATGCACAAAATGCTCGGGGAAGGTGTAATGCTCTTCGTATGCTTATTTTGTTTTTCTTTCTTCCATTCGATAACTCAAGCATTTCGATATTGTACTTTTGTTTCTTTGTCACGCTATTTTCTGTACCTTCTCCACTTGTTTTTTATTTTGTATATTCCTCCTTATTTTTCATGTACACAGAAGGTTATATGTGACCGTTTGAAACACCCCATCAAATAGAGCAGCTATAATGCTAGCTAGTCTTCTGATATTATCAATGGCTTTGATGGTCTGCACAAAGATTATGTTAGGGAATTGGTTTTGGTTTTGTTTTTGACCTAGATGGATGTACAACCACTAGTAGAAAACAGGGCATTAGTCCCAGTTCAGAGGGCCATTAGTCCCGGTTCTGCAACCGGGACAAAACGATCGGGACAAATGCCCATTACTTTTAGTCACGGTTGGCTTACGAATTAGGACTAAAGGTGAAGTTTTTTCTTAAGTGTTCAGTACCAAGGGTGTAGGTGTCTGGTTGTTTGTCATTTTTAGCTTTAAGTTACGCATATGATCACCAATGCTTTTTTGCTTAAGTCATTTTAGATTGAGCTACTATGTCACATCAGCAGGCTCTACCAGGTTTTGTGCCAATAACAGGCAACTATAGTGCTACAAGCAGACAAGTTCATCAACATGAAGAAATTTTGATCTACTAAGTTTTTTTGCTATCTTTGTGTTGCAGCATCAACAATGTCCGAGACAGCGAACCAGTCTGTGGTTAGATGGTTAGGTGGATAGTGGTATCCTCAACCCACCAGGGTCCAAATCCCGGTGCTCGCATTTATCCTAGATTTATTTCAAAATTCCCGGCGACCCGCAGTGGGAGGAGACATTTTCGTCGACTACGACGCGCCTATGGTGACTTCATAAAATCTCAAGATGATATGCTGCTACAATCTCTCGGAGGTGCTCATAGAGGTAGGATGTGCATGTGTGCATTCATAGAGGTGAGTGTATGCGCATGTATATGAGCGTTTATGTCTGTACTGTGTTAAAAAAACAATGTCTAAGTGATACGTCTCCAACGTATCTATAATTTTTGATTGCTCCATGCTATATTATCTACTGTTTTGGACTATATTGGGCTTTATTTTCCACTTTTATATTATTTTTGGGACTAACCTATTAACCGGAGGCCCAGCCCAGAATCGCTGTTTTTTGCCTATTTCAGTGTTTCGAAGAAACGGAATATCAAACGGAGTCCAAACGGAATAAA
Source organism: Triticum urartu (assembly GCF_056163025.1). Lineage (NCBI taxonomy): Eukaryota > Viridiplantae > Streptophyta > Magnoliopsida > Poales > Poaceae > Triticum > Triticum urartu. The sequence goes on along the minus strand of NC_141879.1, from coordinate 641,288,803 downwards.
CCTTTCTGGAACGTGATTTTCTTCCCGAATATGACCCAGGAGACTTGGAGTGCACGTCGGGGGATCTGCGAGGAGGTCACGAGGCAGGGGGCGCGCCCTCCACCCTCGTGTGCCCCTCGTGGCCCCCCTGACGTTCTTCTTCCGCCTATATATCTCCATATACCCTAAAAACATCCGAGAGCACAATAGATCGGGAGTTCCGCCGCCAGAAGCCTTCGTAGCCACCAAAACCCAATCTAGACCCGTTCCGGCACCCTGCCGGATGGGGCAATCCTTCTCCGGTGGCCATCTTCATCATCCCGGTGCTCTCCATGACGAGGAGGGAGTAGTTCTCCCTCGGGGCTGAGGGTATGTACCAATAGCTATGTGTTTGATCTCTCTCTATCTCTCGTGTTCTTGAGGTGATACAATCTTGATGTATCGCGAGCTTTGCTATTATATTTGGATCCTATGATGTTTCTTCCCCCTCTACTCTCTTTTAATGAATTGAGTTTCCCCTTTGAAGTAATCTTATCGGATTGAGTCTTTAAAGATTTGAGAACACTTGATGTATGTCTTGCCATGCGTATCTGTGGTGACAATGGGATACCACATGATTCACTTGATGTATGTTTTGGTGATCAACTTGCGGGTTCCTCCCATGAACCTATGCATAGGGGTTGGCACACGTTTTCGTCGTGATTCTCTGGTAGAAACTTTGGGGCACTCTTTGACTTTCTATGTGTTGGTTGAATAGATGAATCTGAGATTGTGTGATGCATATCGTATAATCATACCCACGGATACTTGAGGTGACATTGGAGTATCTAGGTGACATTAGGGTTTTGGTTGATTTGTGTCTTAAGGTGTTATTCTAGTACGAACTCTAGGGTTGTTTGTGACACTTGTAGGAATAGCCCAACAGATTGATTGGAAAGAATAACTTTGAGGTGGTTTCGTACCCTACCATAATCTCTTCGTTTGTTCTCCACTATTAGTGACTTTGGAGTGACTCTTTGTTGCATGTTGAGGTATAGTTATGTGATCCAATTATGCTATTATTGTTGAGAGGACTTGCATTAGTGAAAGTATGAACCCTAGGCCTTGTTTCAACGCATTGCAATACCGTTTATGCTCACTTTTATCATTAGTTACCTTGCTGTTTTTATATTTTCAGATTACAAAAACTATTATCTACTATCCATATTGCACTTGTATCACCATCTCTTCGCCGAACTAGTGCACCTATACAATTTACCATTGTATTGGGTGTGTTGGGGACACAATAGACTCTTTGTTATTTGGTTGCAGGGTGGCTTGAGAGAGACCATCTTCATCCTATGCCTCCTACGGATTGATAAACCTTAGGTCATCCACTTGAGGGAAATTTTCTACTGTCCTACAAACCTCTGCACTTGGAGGCCCAACAACGTCTACAAGAAGAAGGTTGTGTAGTAGACATCAAGCTCTTTTCTGGCGCCTTTGCTGGGGAGGTTAGTGCTTGAAGGTATATCTTTAGATATTGCAATCGAGTCTTTTAGTTTCTTGTTTTATCACTAGTTTAGTTTATAAAAGAAAGCTATAAAAATGGAATTGAGTTTGTCTCATACGCTTCACCTTTTTAATATCTTTCGTGAGTATGATGGAAAGGATAATTGTGCTCAAGTGCTAGAAGAAGAAATCTATAAAATGCTTGGCACTAAATCTTTGAATGATGAGCGGGATTGCAATGTTGTTAGTACGAATTCCTTGAATATCCATGATGCTAAAGATATGCAAAGCCACAAGCTTGGGGAAGCTATGTTTGATGAAGATGATATTTTTTGTCCCCCAAGTTTTGATGAGCAAATTTATTATGATGAAAGCATGCCTCCTATCTATGATGATTATTGTGATGACACGTATGCTTTAAAGAATAATGATAACAATGAAACTTGTCATCTTGATTTCAATTTTCAATCCCATGATAGTTACTTTGTTGAGTTTGCTCCCACTATTATTCATGAGAAGAATTTTGCTTGTGTGGAGAGTAGTAAAATTTCTATTCTTATAGATCATGAAAAGAATGCTTTAGGTGCTGGTTATATTGTTGAATTCATTCATGAAGCTACTGAAAATTATTACGAGGAAGGAATATATGATTGTAGGAATTGCAATAATATCAAGTTTCCTCTCTATGTGCTTACAATCTTGAAGTTATGCTTGTTTTACCTTCCTATGCTAGTTGATTATTGTTCCCATAAGTTGTTTGCTCACAAAATCCCTATGCATAGGAAGTGGGTTAGACTTAAATGTGCTAGTCATATTCTTCAAGATGCTCTTTTTATGTTACAATTCTTATCTTTTATGTGAGCATCATTGAAATCATCGTGCCTAGCTAGGGGCGTTAAACGATAGCGCTTGTTGGGAGGCAACCCAATTTTATATTTGTTCCGTGCTTTTTTCTCCTGTTTAGTAATTAATAATTCATCTAGACTCTGTTTAGATGTGGTTTTATGCTTTTAATTAGTGTTTGTGCCAAGTAGAACCTTTGGGAAGACTTGGGAGAAGTCTTGTTGATCATGCTGTAAAAAACAGAAACTTTAGCGCTCACGAGAATTGCTGCCATTTTTATTTGGAGAGTGATATTTAGTTAATTCTTTTTTAATATGATTAATAGATAAATTCCTCAGGTCCAGCAATTTATTTGAGAATTTTATGAGTTCCAGAAGTATACATTTGATCCAGATTACTACAGACTGTTCTGTTTTTTCATGTGTTGTTTACTTATTTTGATGAATCTATGGCTAGTAAAATAGTTTATAAACCATAGAGAAGTTGGAATACAGTAGGTTTAACACCAATATAAATAAAGAATGAGTTCATTACAGTACCTTGAAGTGGTGATTTATTTTCTTATACTAACGGAGCTTGCGAGTTTTCTGTTAAGTTTTGTGTTGTGAAGTTTTCAAGTTTTGGGTAAGGATTCGATGGACTATGGAATAAGGAGTGGAAAGAGCCTAAGCTTGGGGATTCCCAAGGCACCCCAAGGTAATATTCAAGGATAGCCAATAGCCTAAGCTTGGGGATGCCCCGGAAGGCATCCCCTCTTTCGTCTTCGTTCATCGGTAACTTTACTTGGAGCTACATTTTTATTCGCCACATGATATGTGTTTTGCTTGGAGCGTCAATTTATTTTGTTAGGATTTTCTTTATGTTATTTAGAAAAATGTTTTGCATCTTTTATTTCAATAAAAGTGGCATTGATAGCCTTTACTATGCCTATGTTACAAGTATACATGTTGCTGTTTGAAAACAGAAAGTTTACCGCTGTTGCAATAATTCCCTAGAAAAGTCAGAATGTGATAAAATGTTGAAACCTTTTGAATATTAAGCTATGATAAATTTACTACACTGGGAATTTTCTTTCATAATTTTTGGAGTTAGGGAAGTATGGATCTTGCTGCACTCTTTACAGACTATTCTGTTTAGGCAGATTGTTGTTATGTTTGCATTGTTTGCATATGTTTGCTTCTTTAACGATTCTATTTGAGGATAGGACTATTAAATATGCAGAGACATTTAGTATGCAATGTTGAATAATAATTTTAGTGATTTTCTACAATAGAGTATGATAAGGTTTTGGCAATGGTTTATACTAACTTATCTCACGAGTCCTTGTTGAGTTTTGTGTGGATGAAGCTTTTGAGATTTAGGGAGACCGTGATATGGGAGGAATTAAGGAGACACAAAAGCTCAAGCTTGGGGATGCCCAAGGAATCCCAAGATAATATTTCAAGAAGTCTCAAGCATCTAAGCTTGGGGATGCCCCAGTTGGCATCCCACCTTTCTTCTTCAACAACTATCGGTTAGTATCGGTTGATCCTAAGTTTTTGCTTCTTCACATGATGTTTGATATTCTTAGAATGTCATTTTCTTTTGCTTTTCTTGATGTTTGAATAAAATACCAAGATATGAAATTATTAAATGTTAGAGAGTCTTCACATAGTTTCATAATTATTCGACTACTCATTGATCTTCACTTATATCTTTCGGAGTAGTTTGTCATTTGCTCTAGTGCTTCACTTATATCTTTTAGAGCATGGTGGTAGTTTTATTTTGAAGAAATAGATGAACTCTCATGCTTCACTTAGATTATTTTGAGTCTTAAATAGCATGTTAATTTGCTTAAAATCCTAATATGCTAGGTATTCAAGAATAATAAAATTCTCTTATGAGTGTGTTGAATACTAAGAGAAGTTTGATACTTGATGATTGTTTTGAGATATGAGGATGGTAATATTAGGGTCATGCTAGTTGAGTAGTTGTGAATTTGAGAAATACTTGTGTTGAAGTTCGTGATTCCCGTAGCATGCACGTATGGTGAAACGTTATGTGATGAAGTCGGAGCATAATTTTTTTATTGATCGCCTTCCTTATGAGTGGTGGTCGGGGACGAGCGATGGTCTTTTCCTTCCAATCTATCCCCCTAGGAGCATGCGCGTAGTACTTTGTTTCGATAACTAATAGATTTTTTCAATAAGTATGTGAGTTCTTTATGACTAATGTTGAGTCCATGGATTATACGCACTCTCACCCTTCCACCTTTGCTAGCCTCTCTAGTACCGCGCACCTTTCGCCGGTATCATACACCCACCATATACCTTCCTCAAAACAGCCACCATACCTACCTATTATGGCATTTCCATAGCCATTCCGAGATATATATCCATGCAACTTTCCACCGTTTCGTTTATTATGACACGCTTCATCATTGTCATATTGCTTAGCATGATCATGTAGTTGACATTGTATTTGTAGCAAAGAAAGCGTTCATAATTCTTTCATACATGTCACTCATGCATCATTGCACATCCCGGTACACCACCGAAGGCATTCATATAGAGTCATACGTTGTTCTAAGTATCGAGTTGTAAGTAAATAAAAGTGTGATGATCATCATTATTAGAGCATTGTCCCAGTGAGGAATGGATGATGGAGACTATGATTCCCCCATAATTCGGGATGAGACTCCGGACGAAAATAAATAAAAGAGGCCAAAGAAGCCCAAATTAAAAAAAAGGAGAAAAGAGGCCATAAAAAGAAAAAAAAGAGAAAAGGCCCAAAAAAATGAGAGAAAAAGAGAGAAGGGGCAATGCTACTATCCTTTTACCACACTTGTGCTTCAAAGTAGCACCATGATCTTCATGCTAGAGAGTCTCCTATGTTGTCACTTTCATATACTAGTGGGAATTTTACATTATAGAACTTGGCTTGTATATTCCAATGATGGGCTTCCTCAAAATTGCCCTAGGTCTTCGTGAGCAAGCAAGTTGGATGCACACCCACTTCGTTCTTTTGTTGAGCTTTCATACACTTATAGCTCTAGTGCATCCGTTGCATGGCAATCCCTACTCACTCACATTGATATCTATTGATGGGCATCTCCATAGCCCGTTGATACGCCTAGTTGATGTGAGACTATCTGCTCCCTTTTTGTCTTCTCCACAACCACCATTCTATTCCACCTATAGTGCTATGTCCATGGCTCACGCTCATATATTGCGTGAAGATTGAAAAAGTTTGAGAACATCAAAAGTATGAAACAATTGCTTGGCTTGTCATCGGGGTTGTGCATGATTTAAATATTTTGTGTGGTGAAGATGGAGCATAGCCAGACTATATGATTTTGTAGGGATAGCTTTATTTGGCCATGTTATTTTGAGAAGACATGATTGCTTAGTTAGTATGCTTGAAGTATTACTATTTCTATGTCAATATGAACTTTTGTCTTGAATCTTATGGATCTGAATATTCATACCACAATTAAGAAGAATTACATTGAAATTATGCCAAGTAGCACTCCGCATCAAAAAATCTGTTTTTATCATTTACCTACTCGAGGACGAGCAGGAATTAAGCTTGGGGTTGCCTGATACGTCTCCAACGTATCTATAATTTTTGATTGCTCCATGCTATATTATCTACTATTTTGGACTATATTGGGCTTTATTTTCCACTTTTATATTATTTTTGGGACTAACCTATTAACCGGAGGCCCAGCCCAGAATTGCTGTTTTTTTTTGCCTATTTCAGTGTTTCGAAGAAACGGAATATCAAACGGAGTCCAAATGGAATAAACCTTTCTGGAACGTGATTTTCTTCCCGAATATGACCCAGGAGACTTGGAGTGCATGTCGGGGGGTCTGCGAGGAGGTCACGAGGCATGGGGCGCGCCCACCCCCCTGGGAACTTACACTAGTGAAGGTATTAACCCTAGGCCTTGTTTCAATGCATTGCAATACCGTTTACGCTCAGTTTTATCACTTGCTACCTTGCTGTTTTTATATTTTCAGATTACAAAAACTATTATCTACTATCCATATACCACCTATATCACCATCTCTTCGCCGAACTAGTGCACCTATACAATTTACCATTGTATTGCGTGTGTTGGGGACACAAGAGACTCTTTGTTATTTGGTTGCAGGGTTGCTTGAGAGAGACCATCTTCACCCTACGCCTCCTACGAATTGATAAACCTTAGGTCATCGACTTGAGGGAAATTTTCTACTATCGTACAAACCTCTGCACTTGGAGGCCCAACAACGTCTACAAGAAGATGGTTGTGTAGTAGACATCACTAAGATAAGCAAAAAAATGACGGACAGGACGCACAAGCAGCCCAAGAGGGTGAAGATGAAACAGAGGTAACAACTCTTTTTACGGGTGATACGTCTCCAATGTATCTATAATTTTTGATTGCTCCATGCTATATTATCTACTGTTTTGGACATTATTGGGCTTTATTATCCACTTTTGTTGTCACAGCCCTAGATTTTGCTTGTAGCTAATTACCTGAGTGAACATCATGCGTCATGTCTAAATTCTGAAAGTTGAATTGAGGTTAGTTGAAATCCTCATAAATCACTTCAAAAATAATCAACATTAAAATCTTTTCAAAGAAGTCCAAGAAAATGTTCTTCTTAGTCTCTGAAAATATTGGCAAGAGGTAAAACTTAAAACAATATTTTTGGAATCTCAGAGATATTTATTTTGGGCCTTTGAATTAAATCAATAACTATTTGCATTGGATATATATTTATTAATTAATTAATATATGTCCAATATTTCTGATCTTTGGTGAAGGGCTTTGGAATAGTCCAACTAGTCCCTACAAGAATTATCAGAAGCAACAAAAATGATTTAGTGTCTAAAAACTAAATCCAAAAAAATTACAGAAAATGCAAAACAGAAAGAATTAGAAGAGAGAGAGAGAGAGAGAGAGAGAGAGAGAAGAGCTCACCTAGCCCACCTGGCGGCCCAACTGTGTAGCCCAGCCCATCTGGCCCTCCCGCCAGTCATCTTCCTCCTCTGCCAGTAGGCAGAGGCAGGACAAAGCGCACATGCGCCCGAGCGCGCCACGCCTCCACCTACTTGCCTGCCTTCCCGCCAGCGCAACACCGTGAGCCCTCTCCGCGGTGCCGTCCGGATCGAACCCTCCCTCTCTTTCATTCTCTCTCTCTCTTCCTCGCCTCTGTACCGCCACGGCCGAATGCTGATGTCACCGCCGCTCGTAGTTGCCATAGCCACAGCCTCCCTATCGCCTCTCCGACATATCCAAGAGCTCCGCCGCCTCGTCTACGTCCTCCTCACTGATCGATGCGACCGAAAGGGCACCGAAGCGCCGTACCCGACCTTTCTTCCCCGTCCACGGCCGCCGGATGCCGCCGTCCAATTTGCCGTCTCCGTCGCCTCCCCGGGCCCACTGAGCTGCTCTACGACCTCACTGTGATCCTCTGCACCGAACCCCTCTCTCCCCGCGCTCTTATGCTCTCTCTAGATCGTGGTTCCACCGGAGCCGAGAGCCCGCCGCCGCCGTTCTTGTTGCCGCCATAACCAGAGCTAGCAAAGCTCGTGCCCGAGCACGACTACATTCTCAGCAGCTCCGCAGCAAGCTAACTCCGCCACCAGCTCGTCCTCCCATGCACCATAGCGTTGCGCCGCTCGAACCCGAGCTCCGGTAGCCGCTGCGGGCTCCACTCCGGCGAGCTCCGGTGTCCCCGTGACCCAGCACATGCACCGTTCGACGCGCGGGAGCAAGGGCTTTCCAACGCACCCAGGCACGCTTCGAATGAGGCCCTGTAGCGTTTTCCCGAGCCGCGCCGCCGTATTGGCCCTCGCCGGTGGCTAAACGCTGGTGGGTTTGACCTTTTTGACAGGGGGTTTGACCACCTCCGGTCACTGACGTGTGGGCCCAAGCCTCTAACTAAATTAGGTTAAGTGTTGATCCAGTGCTAATTAACCCTGTTAATTAGACTAGACACTGACAAGCGGGTCCCACCGGTCAGCTTGACCTAGGCCGCCCCTGTTGACTTGTTGACGTCACACTAACGTCATGTTGACGCAGTTAATAATTTTCTAGATTTAAAATAATTTAGAAAATTCCAGAAAATAGCCAAAACTTCTAAAATTCATAGAAAATTATCTATAACTCCAAATAAGATAAATTATATATGAAAAATGATCAGAAAAATCCATACTATCCATCTGTACTGGTTTCATGCATGTTTAAACAAGTTAACTTACTGTTTAGTTCAAACATGATACTGCACTATTTGAATTCATAGTTTGAATTTGAATTTGAACCTTGAGTTCAAATCAACCCAAATCCTTCTATTACTAGCTGCATTAGCTCAAATCACAGCATATTGCCATGTCATGATCATGCATCATATTGTGCATTGCATTGATCGTGTTTCTTCTCTGTTTGTCGGTGTTGTTCCCCCTCGGTAGACACTATTCCGACGTTGTGATCGATGACACCGATGAAGAACTATACTATCTTTAGAAGTGCCAGGCAAGCAAAACCCCCTTGTTCATTCCGATACAATCCCACTCTCTCGCTCCTGCTCTCTTTTACTGCATTAGGACAACAGCGATTCAACTATTACATGCTGCGGTAGTTGAACCCCTTTCCTCTGCATGAACTGTCATTGCCACAGTAAATAGATGAAACCCACTAGCATGAGTAGGAGTTGTTTGAGCCCTGATGTGCCTACTCATTCGTGCTTGTTTTTCATGCAAGCTATTCCATAGAGTTGTGTCAGGTCTGATTCATCGGGGATGAATCGGACGTGTGTGAACATGTCCTACTGTGTGTGAGCTAAGTGTGTGAACATGAGTTGGTAAAGGTAGTGGTGAGAAGCCATGTAGGAGTACATGGTGGGTTGTCTCATTGAAACCATCCTCGGGAACTGAGTTCTGTGTCTGTTATCCATGAACAGCTACTACCACTCATTGGGATCCTTAATTGACCCTTTCGGCTTCTTAATCACCCTAGTACTCTGTCCAGGAGTTGCAACTAGTTTCTGGTGTTTGTAGATTATGTGTTGGCGGCCGTGCCTAGCGCTGACCCTAGGGGTGGGCTATGACGCGGTAGATACACCGTGGCACGGTGTACCGGGCGCCTGTTTGGTGTCTCGAGAACCCTGTTCACATCGTTCGGGCCGTATGTGGAAACCTCGCCGGACTCCCTGCGGATGGAACCTGGATAGGCGATAAACCTGGACTAGAGACTTGAGTGTTTAGGTAGGCCGTGGCCGACACCCTCGCTAGGCTTCCGCTTGAAGGTTGCCGAGATACATCACGTGTATATGGTGATAACTGGTGGGAGCGTGTGTGAACAAGTACACCCCTGCAGGGTTATCATTATCTATTCGAATAGCCAGATTCCTCGGATATGGAAACTTGGACCCCTTGCATAATTCATAGACAAGTGAAAGTGGATACTCTAAAACTCGCAAGATAAGCGTGAGTGCTATGGATGGCCTTCTCGTAGGGAGACGGGAGCGGATCCATAGTGGTGTATTGATATGGTGAATATGTGGACTCGTGTGCGCCACCTCAAAAGAGTTCCATGTAGTCGTAGTTCAGGTTAGCCACCAAGTCAAAGCTGTCTTGCTGCAGTTAAACTCCACCACCCTCTTTGTTCATACTGATGCATATGTAGATAGTTCTGATGTAAGTCTTGCTGAGTACATTTGTACTCACGTTTGCTTAATTTATGTTTTGCAGAGAGACGTCAGTCTCACTAGTAGTTCCGTGTGGGCTTCGACGTTTAGCTTGATACCTCAGCTACGATCTTGTGCCCTCGGCAGGATCTGGTAGATAGTCAGGCTTCTTAACCTTTTTCATTTGTAGATGTCTGCACTCAGACATGTTAAGCTTCCGCATGTGCTTGATTTGTATGTTATGATTGTTGGGTCATGATACCTATGTTTGTAATATCTCGCTGCTCGGAGCCTAATGTATAAATACTTGAGTTGTAGAGTTATGTTGTGATGCCATGTTGTATTTACACATATCGAGCATATTGTGTGTATGATTGAAATGCTTGGTATGTGTGGAATCCGACAATCTAGTTGTTTATCCTTGGCAGCCTCTCTTATGGGGAAATGTAGTCTAGTGCTTCCATGGGCCATAGTAGTCCGCTACAGCCCGGTTCACCGGAGTCCTATTAGCCCAGCACTACTGCTCAGGACACTTGACTGGCCGGCATGTGTTTCACTTCGTTCCTATGTCTGTCCCTTCGGGGAAATGTCACACGGTGACATCTGGAGTCCTGCCTAGCCTGCTACAGCCCGGGTTCCCGGAGTCCTGTTAGCCCAGTGCTATAGCCCGGATTCACACGCTGCTGACCGACATGCTCGATGTGATTCATGTATGCCTGTCCCCATAGGTTAGTGCCGCTCTGGGTTCACGACTAGCCATGTCGGCCCGAGTTCTCTGTCATATGGATGCTAGCGACACTATCATATACGTGAGCCAAAAGGCGCAAACGGTCCCGGGCCATGGTAAGGCGACACCCGTGGGAATACCGTGCGTGAGGCTGCAAAGTGATATGAGGTGTTACCGGCTAGATCGATGTGACTTGGAATCGGGGTCCTGACAGTGTTGGTATCAGAGCCTGACTGCTTGTAGGATTACCAAGCCAAACTGGTCGAAGTCGAGTCTAGAATTGCTTTAGTTATGTAAGGGAATTGATTGTGGAAGGGAACGTAAGGCTCTTTTACTCCTTTATCCTATGCCCTTCTGATCTGAGTCAACCTCTTCTTTTCTACGGGGATTAAGAATTAGGCCTTCTCATCTATCTATCAGGATGACGTGTTACTAACCCATAGACTTATAGAATTGATAGTTTCAAGCCTCAGTTCCGATCCTACTACTTCCGTATGTTGACAGTTGATCTCGGAACCTTGATATTGTGTTGTTGAGTGGTTATGCCACAATTTTGCAGGATGTCTCAAATCTTTTGAGCATTTACAGCCGTTATGATGTCCGTTCCATCCCAGGTCTCTAACTAGTGTGATGCATTTGCAAATCCCTTCTTTCCGTTTCCGATGTCCTTTTGGGCCAGATTAAGCACACTAACGGTCTGTTGAGGTACTCTACTACCTCGACATATATGTTGGAGCTATTATTATGACCCTAGGTGTCTTAGAGGATCATCTAGTAATCTAGCCATGATTAGTGTTCCCCGTGTGATGATTCTGGCCACCATTCTCGAAAGCATCCCATGATGCCATTTAGTAGTAGGTATTCTATTTCTGGGTTCTTGAACCCGAGGTTCACCCTACTTACCTCATGTTGATAGTGTTGCTAGTTCCTTTAGGATATTAGTAACCTTTGCATTAGTCCTCGACGTCCGTGGTATTTCCTTCTTCCAAATACTATGAACCACTTATGGCAGAAGTTTGTTGGATCAAAAGATCACAATAAGAGTGCTCTCGATGAGTTCTCCGTTCTACATTGTGACTCTGCCAGTTCTACCTTTCTGCATGGGTTATCCGGAAGAATTATGTTGAACTCGTTCGACATGCTAACCTATGCATCAACAACTCATAAAGTGATATGTTCCTTTGAGTTGTCCCTTTTCAGTTGTATTCCGACCTTCGTCTATCAATTGATAGTCAAGAGTATGTGTGCATTCGTTCATCGATGCCTAATTATTCTTGTGGTCTGTCAAGCCATTCTATTTTGGAATGACTAGGAGAAACAAACTCCAGTACCTCATCCATATCTAGGATTGGGTCAAAGTAGTTGTATCCCGCAGATCAAAATGCCAATCCATCTTTTGTTCTGTTCTACCTTGGAGTGTTTCCCTCTTTATGTCAAGAATATCATAGGAATTGCACCATCTCTTATGAACTCCTGATGGAGTGATACTTCTCACCATCATCATTCATTCCTCGGTCATCGTGTTGTCGTAACCGGAATGCCGACAAGTGAATCGTGATGTGTGAAATCAATACTCCGAGCAACTCGTTGCTTGGTAGTAAATGGACAATATTCTCATTCTTAGCGTGGTGGTTACTAAATCATCATTCTAAGATTGATCGTGCAACCTAGTCCTTATTCCTGGTGCACTTTTCGATCGATGAGTCAGGATTTTGCCAAACCCTCGCTCTTTTGATCATGTCATCCTGCCTTGAAAGGCAAGATTGTTCTTGCGCTTAATAACATATCGGTGGTTCGTAATATTCCGAATATCTTTTCGGAGGTATTACCAGGTTGTCACCTGACCGCTATGTTGAGCACGTTATCAAATGGGTTTTCTTATAAACCACCCCTTCTCCAAGAATCTATGTTGGATATCCCTGAGCTAGTTTGTTGAGCTAGACAACAACTTGGAGAGTTGGAAGATGGAAGCTTGTCCCGCTTAGTTCATCTCCAAAGGGATATCCTTGTGTTTGTGTGTTTGTTGAAGAAAGATGATATCTCCATTGATTGGTCCTCGTGATCAGTTGTTGGATCCATTGCCTTGTCAAAACTTTGACTTGAGTATGGGCTATCCTCAAGTCAAATCAGAACGAACGATGTTCGTAATGTTGTCTTACTCGTGGTTGATCCCTCGAGCATACACCATTACATCTTTTGGTCTGACCAATGCTATCACCGTGTTCACATAATGGTGGAAGTCCAGTGATATGGAAATTTCGATGAGTTGCTGTTGAGCCCATCAGCAACATCTTGTCTCCTCCATGATTCATGTTGAACATTCAGCTAGTGTTGGAAACTTGTGTAAGCATTTTCTTCATGCCCCGTTCATGAAGTATATGTTTGGATGGAAGTAGTGACTTCCTCTAAGTTCACATGCAATCGATGCAAGTTGCCGCCATGAATTCGAGGGAGCTTGTTTTTGCTCCCTTTGGAATCATCCCAAGTCAGTCATGCATTCGTGCGAAGTATTCTATGGTTTGGCAGATTAATTACCTCCACTCCATTCGTATTCCTAGCACACCAAGCCACTGGTTGATTTGTTCAAAGATAATAAGTTCTGGGTGCTAGTCCTGAAGGTACTAGATGGATTTGTACATGATTTCGTTATCCTCGATGTTGGTTCCCAACTAGAACTCGGTAGTGTTATATTATAAGACTACCATGTGGTCATGCTTGTCTAGGACAGTGTGTTCACAGGTGTGTAGCAGAACCAGCTCATGTTTTGGAGCTTGCTATCATAGTTCTTCTCCCGAGAGTCTCGCAACGTTATCTCGTCGATTTGTGTTGCAACTTTTCTTTTCAGACATGTGAGTCTAAAGTATCACTAGTAGAAAAAGGGTCAAACGTGAAGCACATTAGTGCCGGTTTGTATTTGAGCCGGCACTAATGTATACATTAGTGCCGGTTCCAACGGCTAGCCGGGCCGCTTTCATTAGTACCGGTTCGTGGCGAACCTTTAGCACCGGTTCGTGCCACGAACCGATACTAATGAGAGTGGTGGCAGGATGTTGTCAGACTGGGGCCCCTCCAGCCCCTTTAGTACCGGTTCTTGGCACGAACCGGTACTAAAGGTCGTCCTACATAAACCCTTCGTCCACCCGAGCTCGCTCTGTTCTTCCCCTTTCCCCTCTCCTCTCTCTGTTCTTCCCCTCTTCCTCTTGAGCTCATCACACATTTTGCCCAAAATTTGTCAAGATTTGAAGGCCCCCATCCATTCAAATGATCACAAAGGTTAGCAACTTGGTCCTTGTATCTCTCATTGCTAGACTAGCTCTTGCAATGCTTTATATAGTGATTAATTTGTGAGTTTAGTAATTTGGGAGGATATATATATATATGTGCTAGTATTTTATTTATATGCAATTTGAGGTCAAAAATAACACTTAGTTTGCATATGTAGGTGTGGTTTACTTAGTACCTTCTAAATCTCCGTCGTAACCACCGTCGATTGACCGCACCGTCCCGTCGCCGGCACCACCTTGTGGTGAGCCTCTTGTTCATGAAATTTTATATAAAAATTGATGTTTGTGTGATTTGGATATATAGTTACTCGTATAATTATCTTACCCGTACGTTGTTTGTTATACATATAGTGCCATGGTTTTGATATCCGTCCCCGTCGACCCTCGTCCTTGTTATGATTCAGATGTGGTATATATATTCTCTTTTAAAACTAGTTGCATTTCGTGTTTATGACAACTTATGCCCATCAAGTTGACATAGAAATTTTTTCTAGGAGGTATGTGAACCGGAAATTTCAACCGACCCTATTGTCGAGAGGTTAAATTTAGTTGAAAGAGAAAATGAGTACTTGAAAGAAAAATTGAAAAGAATTGAGGGGGAGAAGATGGAATTGCAGTTGCATGTTGCCGATGTCGTCGATGATCACAAGATCAAGATGGAGAAAATGCGCTTGAAGATTAGAAAGATTAGAAAATATGCCATCGATAGTGAGGCTTGGTATCATTATGCTATTGGATCCATTGTTACCTTAGTTGCGATCTTGATCGCATTTGTTGTTGCATTTAAATGCTTTAGCTAGAGAGTTATTTGTTTGTTGCATTTAAGTGTTGTATGAACTTTATGTATGAACTTGTATTAATTTGGTCTATTCGGTGTTTTGTAATGAAGATGAGCCGGCAATGGATGTACGATGACCGATGCTCTCCCCAGTTCATTGAGGGCGTGCATACTTTTCTGCTTGCGGCTGACGCAAACAAGCGGGCAGATGGTTTTATGCCTTGTCCATGTGCTGGCTGTAAGAATGGTCACAATTACTCTACGTCAAGAACCATTCACGTCCACCTGTTTAAGTCCGGTTTCATGCCCCACTATAATGTTTGGACCAAGCACGGAGAAAGAGGGGTCATGATGGAAGACAATGAAGACGAAGAGGACGACGACAGGTATCCTGGCCATGGGTTCCCTGAATACGATGATACAACAATGGGGGAAGAAGCTGAGCCGGTAATGCGGGAAGAAGCTGAAGAAGAGGCATCAGATGAGCCCGTTGATGATCTAGGTCGGGCCATTGCCGATGCAAAGAGAAACTGCGCAAGTGATTTGGAGAAGAAGAAGTTTCAGCGCATGTTAGAGGATCACAAAAAATTGTTGTACCCGAATTGCGTAGGTGACAAGAAAAAGCTGGGCACCACACTGGGATTGCTGCAATGGAAGGCAGAGAATGGTGTATCTGACAAGGGATTTGGAAAGTTGCTGGTAATGATAAAGGATATGCTTCCAAAGGACAACGAATTGCCCGAGAGTACGTACGAAGCAAAGAAGGTTGTCTGCCCTCTAGGGTTAGAGGTGCAGAAGATACATGCATGCCCTAATGATTGCCTCTTCTACCGCGGTGAGTACGAGGATTTGAACGCTTGCCCGGTATGTAGTGCATTGCGCTATAAGATCAGCCGCGATGACCCTGGTGATGTCGAGGGCGAGCGCCCCAGGAAGAAGATTCCTGCCAAGGTGATGTGGTATGCTCCTATAATACCACGGTTGAAATGTTGGTTCCAAAACAAAGAGCATGCCAAGGCGATGCGATGGCACAGAGAAGACCGTAAGAAAGACGGAAAGTTGAGAGTACCCGCTGACGGGTCGCAGTGGAGAAAAATCGAAAGAAAGTACGGGAAGGAGTTTGCAGATGACGCAAGGAGCGTATGGTTTGGTCTAAGCGCAGATAGCATTAATCCTTTTGGGGAGCAGAGCAGAAACCATAGCACCTGGCCTGTGACTCTATGTTTGTATAACCTTCCTCCTTGGTTGTGCATGAAGCGGAAGTTCATTATGATGCCAGTGCTCATCCAAGGCCCTAAGCAACCCGGCAACGACATTGATGTGTACCTAAGGCCATTAGTTGAAGAACTCTTACAACTATGGAATGGAACAGGTGTATGTGCGTGGGATGAGCACATGGGGGAAGAATTTGACCTAAAGGCTTTGCTGTTCGTGACCATCAATGATTGGCCTGCTCTCAGTAACCTTTCAGGACAGACAAACAAGGGATACCGCGCATGCACGCACTGTTTGGACGATACCGACAGTATATATTTGGCTAATTGTAAGAGGAATGTGTACCTGGGACATCGTCGATTTCTTCCGAGCAGGCATCCCGTAAGAAAGAAAGGCAAGCATTTCAAAGGTGAGGCAGATCACCGGACGAAGCCTCGCCACCGTACTGGTGTTGATGTACATGATATGGTTAAGGATTTGAAGGTGGTGTTTGGAAAGGGTCTGGTGGACAACCTGTTCCGAATGACGTTGACGGACGCGCACCCATGTGGAAGAAGAAATCTATATTTTGGGACCTGCCCTATTGGAAAGACCTAGAGGTCTGCTCCGCAATCGACGTGATGCACGTGACGAAGAATCTTTGTGTGACCCTGCTTGGCTTCTTGGGCGTGTATGGGAAGACAAAAGATACACCTGAGGCACGAGAGGACCAGCAACATATGCACGGAAAAGACGGCATACATCAGGGTCATGCAAGCTACGCTCTTACCAAAGAAGAGAAGGAAATCTTCTTTGAATGCCTGCTCAATATTAAGGTACCGTCTGGCTTCTCGTCGAATATAAAGGGAATAATAAACATGGCAGAGAAAAAGTTCCAGAACCTAAAGTCTCATGACTGCCACATGATTATGACGCAACTGCTTCCGGTTGCATTGAGGGGGCTTCTACCGGAAAACGTTCGATTAGCCATTGTGAAGCTATGTGCATTTCTCAATGCAATCTCTCAAAAGGTAATCGATCCAGAAATCATACCAAGGTTAGAGAATGATTTGGTGCAATGTCTTGTCAGTTTCAAGTTGGTGTTCCCACCATCCTTCTTCAACATCATGACGCACGTCCTAGTTCACCTATGCGAAGAGATTAACGTTTTGGGTCCTGTATTTCTACACAATATGTTCCCCTTTGAGAGGTTCATGGGAGTCTTAAAGAAATATGTTCATAACCGTGCTAGGCCAGAAGGAAGCATCTCCAAGGGCCGTCAAAATGAGGAGGTCATTGAGTTTTGTATTGACTTTATTCCTGACCTTAAGCCGATTGGTGTTCCTGAATCGCGGCATAAGGGCAGACTAGATGGAAAAGGCACGCTAGGAGGGGAACAAATAATATTTATGGACAGACATTCTCTCACTGAACCACACTACACAGTTCTACAGAATTCCGCCTTGGTGGCTCCGTATATGGATGAACACAAGAATTTGCTACGCTCCAAACACCCGGAGCGGTCTGATGACTGGATTACACGTGAACAAACCAGGAGTTTCGCCACCTGGTTGCAGACACATACCATGCACGACACCTCTATTGAAGATGACCTGTACTTGCTGTCCCAGTTACCATCTTCGAATATAATGACTTTCAAAGGGTACGAGATAAATGGTAATACATTTTACACGATCGCCCAAGATAAGAAGAGCACCAACCAAAACAGTGGTGCCCGCTTTGATGCAGAAACCAAGATGGGAAAGGAAACATATTATGGTTATATACAGGACATATGGGAACTTGACTATCGACGTGGTTTGAAGGTCCCTTTGTTTCGGTGCAAATGGGTCAATATGACACGAGGCGGGGTAACGGAAGACCCACAGTACGGAATGACAACAGTGGATCTCAACAATCTTGCGTATGCAGACGAACCATTCGTCCTAGCCAATGATGTGGCACAGGTTTTCTATGTGAAGGACATGTCTACCAAGCCAAGAAAAAGAAAAGATAAGGAAGCGAATGCATCGTACGATGAGCCAAAGTAGCACATAGTTCTTTCTGGGAAGAGAAACATCGTGGGAGTGGATGACAAGACAGACAAGTCAGAAGATTATGAAAAGTTTGATGAAATTGCTCCATTCACAGTGAATATTGACCCGAGCATCCCGTTAAATGATGAAGATTTTCCATGGTTACGGCGCAAAGGGACACACGCGAAGAAAAAGTTTCACACCCAAAGATCTGGGATGTGATCGGCTTCACTATCATCACTTTCTTCTGTGTTTCACACCCAGAAGGGAATCTCTGTGATAGTTAGGGTAGTTAATTATGTGTTTTGGCATTTGAAACGCGAAGAAATTTTATGTGCAAACAAATTCTTTCATGCCTTTACTGATTTTTAAAGTTAAGTTATTCACAAACTAGTGATTCACACTAATTTCAAATAATTCAAAATTTAAACTATTCAAATTTGAAAACTACGGGCACTAACAGAAAGTTTGTAATTTTTTGTACCTAAAGCAGAAATATTCACAAAGAAACTCTAAATACACAAAAAACAACGCAAAAATAAATAAAGCAAAAAAAATTAAAAAAAAGCCCGCCTACTAGGCCAGAGCGGCCTGCATACGACTAGAAACCCAACCTGTTGTTGGGCCAGGATGCAGGCCCGCAAAGGCCTAGTAGGCCAACAAGGCAGCACAGAACATGTAGGCCCAGTAGGCCTGCTTTGGAGAGGAGCTCGAGAGAGCTACCGCACGGGGGTTTATAAACCAGTGCGGTCGCCCCTCGGCTAGCGAGTTGGGAGTAAACTTGCGCACCGCACCTGCGCCAGCGCACCCCCATTAGTACCGGTTCGTGGCACCAACCAGTAATAAAGGGGGGCCTTTAGTACCGGTTGGAGCCACCAACCGGTACTAAAGGGGGTGCGGTTCCCGCCACTTGGCCTGGCCAAAACAGGCCTTTAGTACCGGTTGGTGGCTCCAACCGGTACTAAAGGTGCCTTCTATATATACAACACTTACGAAAATTTCATTCTCCCTCCGTTTCTTCCTCTGTTTCCCCATTGAAGCACCGCCCGCGCGCCCCGATCGATCGACGCCGTCGCCGTCGCCACCCCCGTCCCCGTCGCCGCCCCCGTCCCCGTCACCGCCCTCGTCTCCGTCGCCGCCCCGGGCCCGTCCCCGTCGCGCCGTCCCCGCGTCGCCGCCCCCGGCCGTCGCCTCGCCGTCGCCGTCGCCCCGCTGTGAGCTCTCCCCCTCTAACCCCTCTCCCTCGCCCCCAGCGGCCACCATGGGTGTCGCCCCTCCCCGAGCCCATACACACACACACACAAGCATGATGAACACACACACACACACACACGTACATATGTATGAATTAATGCATGTATATATTAGTATATACGTATTTTGTATGTTTAATTAGTTTAGATTTTTTAGATTATTATTTTTTCACTAGTATATATGTATGAATGCATGTTAGATGGATATAATTAGTGTTTAATTAGTATGGAAATTGTTTATATAATGTTGTTTTTTAGTTTTTTAATGGATGTATAAAAGTTGTGTTTTCTGTTTTTAGTGTTAGATGCTTAATTAGTAAGAAATAGCATATAGAATTTTGACATATGCAATGATAGCATAATTAGTGTTATATAGAAATGTTAGAAATTTTAGTTATCAAAATCCAATCATTAAAAAAATGTAACTTTTTGCGGGCATATAGCTAGTATTTGTTCTCAACGATGCCCGGCCCGCATCCTCGCCGTCGACCCGTTCGCGACGACGTCCGACTGACCCATGTCCGGGACTGGGCTCCGCCGGGCTGGCACTGGGAGGTGCTGCCTGGAGGGGCGCACCGCTTGATGAGGAACCCGGCCCCGGGTCCCGTCGTCGACCCTGATCTCGTTTGGTGGCATTCGCGTGGGCCAGTTTCGGTGCGGAGGGAGCCGGCCCCGCCGGAGGTGGTACGTCGCCGTGTCAGGGAGGAGGACGAGCACGTCCATCGCTACATGGTTGCGTTAGAGGGCGGAAGGTTCTCCAATACATGGCAGTTTCTTCAGGGATCTCACTTCAGCCATGATCCTGTGAGGGTTCCTTCTCTTTGGGTGTCCACCGCCCGCGCCGCAGGAACCGCGAGTGTCCTAGATTCTTCTGTAGTATTCGATCTTTAATTAGCTACCGAGCCAGTGATGTACTATTCAATATTATATATTATTCGAGACGATGTATTCGAGATTATATCTATTATTCGAGATGATGTATTCGAGATTATATCTATTATTCGAGATGATGTATTCGAGATTATATCTATTATTCGAGACGATGTAATTTGAATACTAAATTGTTTTATATTTCTTTTGGCATAGTTAAATAAAAGCTATGGCGGACAATATCGACAGAGAGGGAGAACAGACCATGTTCGATATAATACGCGGGCCAGATGATGATCAGAATGAAGAAGATTATGACGGCTCCGAATTTCTAAACAACACCGGAGAGGGTGATATGATATTCGATCGCGACGACCGAATTGATGAAGTCATGAACTACGATTATGACAATGACGAAGAACATGTTGGTCCTGAAACAACAAAGACCGGCGAGGTATATATATTTATATAAGCAGGCATCTGGTGATCATCACATGTTTTAAATG
Source organism: Triticum urartu (assembly GCF_056163025.1). Taxonomy (NCBI): domain Eukaryota; kingdom Viridiplantae; phylum Streptophyta; class Magnoliopsida; order Poales; family Poaceae; genus Triticum; species Triticum urartu. The sequence continues at coordinate 641,268,184 of NC_141879.1, read as the reverse complement.
AGTTGAAGATATATTAACGAATCGATCTTTCTTCTTTCAGCCATCCGGATCGAGCAAATCTTCAGGCAACAGGACGAAATGAGGCCCGAACAAAAAGTTGAAGGAGGGCGTAAAGTATAATATCGAGGCAATCAAACATAATGGCGAACCATTAGCGCCTAAGAAGATTGCGGACAAGTTCGTTCGTCAGTGCGGAGTTCTTGTGAAGGACCAACTCCCGATCTCCCTTCAAGAATGGAGAGAGCCAGCAAAGCTACGTCCAGATCTTACTTTTGTCGACGACAGACAAAAAAGTCTGCTTTGGGATACTCTCATGGAACATTTCACCCTACCAGATCATTTCACAGAAGCAGATGTGCAGAAAGTCAAGGACGCTGCTCTTAGGAAGATGGCAGTTGCATTCAAGAACCAAAAGAATCGTGAATGGGACAAGTACGTCAAGGGAGGAAGGAAGACTCCAGTATTCGAGGGAACACTAGAGAATCAAAGTGCTCATTGGGACGATTTCGTGAAATTCAAGGATTTAGAATTAGCTAAGGAACGGTCGAGAATAAACAAGAAGAATGCCGAAAAAAGCATAAGTTCCATAAGCTGGGGCCAGGTGGCTACGCGGTGGCAATGCCTAAGTGGGATAAGTCTGAGAAAGAGATGGAGGATGTAGGTGTCACTCTGGTTACTAAGAGCTGGCCCCCCAGGTGCAGGACTTGGTTCTATGCGCATGGGGGGGAGTTGGACCCGAAGACAGGCAAAGTTTCGATGAAGGCATGTCTGAACGGAGCCGACGATAATATACTTGTTGCAATAGAAGAGGCTCGAATGGGGGTGTTCCAGCCCAACAGAGAGAACGACGAGCTTACGCGTGCCCTGGGAAATCCTGAACACCCGGGAAGAACACGAGGCAAGGGCGCTATTCCGTGGTATGAGGGGTTTTCGGACTGGAACGCCGACTACAGAACCCGTGCGAGAAGGAAGATTGCGGAGGAGAAGCAGAGGAAGATGGAGGAGGAGAAGAGGAAGCTGGAATATGAACGCCTTCAAGGCCTAGAATCAGCGCACGCGGACTTGGTAGTCAAATTCCAGCGGCAGCAGGAGCAGATCGACTCACTTAGCCAGCAAAGGGGGTCTCAGCAGCTGCAGCAGCTAGCGGATGATCCAGCATTGGATACCACCACCCCATCCATGCCGAGAAGCAGCATGGGTTCCGCCCCGTTTGACGCAATGCTGGATAGATACCCCGTGGATGACATCGCGGAGAACACTAACTGCGAGCTACACTTCAAAATTAAGAACATATCCTTGAAGGTGGCGGACGGCGTTGCTTATACAAATTCCCCTGATGCAACCTTCCATTGCAACCCGATTCTAGCAGGCTATGCTCGTGTCGTGGTTGATGAGGTGGTGGACCAATATTCGGGGCTAGAGCTTGACATTCCTGGAGTTGACGAGGAGCTCACACTCGGAGATGCCAAACATCGTATCATCCTATGGAGAAAGGATTGCATCATCTTTCGAAGGCCACAGACACCACGTCACCCGACTCCTCGTCGAAGTCCGCCACCGAGTCAGCAGACTCCCGCCCCTCCAAGTCCACCAACGTGTGAGGCCACTCCTCCTCCTCCAAGTCCGGCAAAGTGTCAGGCCACTCCTCCTCCATGTCCGACACAGCGTCAGACGTCCACTCCTCCTCCAAGTCCGGCACAACCTCAGGACACTCCTCCTCCAAGTCCGGCACAGCTTCAGGCCACTCCTCCTCGTCCAACTCAGCCCCGTCAGCCGTCTCCGCCGCCTCGGCAATCGCAGAAGAGACACCCCGCAGCTATGGTGCGTAGCGGTACGAGTCGAGGTCATAGTACAGGAAGTACAGGCGGAGGCAAGCGATATAAATATGGTCCAAACCTCCCTACTCCTCTTCCTGAGAGGGCTTACGACAGGACCGAGGAGCAAACCAATGCCATAGTGCGGGCAGAAGTCGACTCCCATTTTGGACCGAAACCGCCACCGCCGCCAAGGGAGAAAGTGCCTGTGGAAGTAGTTGACCACTTCATTCGTATGGCTCAACCACAAGCTCCTAAGCCTGTTGACACAGACTATGAGCGCCACATCAGGAAGTTACATCGACAACGTCTACAGAAGGAGGCAAGCTCGAGCTCGAGCAAACAACAAGCAGCTGTCAAAAAATGCGTGAAAACCCTTGCCCAGCTAGGAGAACAGGCGGCGCAATCGACCCCCCCCCCCCCCCGCTTGTTGTGCCGCCAACAACACGTGATAGTATGCGCGCCCAATATTATTGTGGGCAAATAGTTTACGTTCCCGAGGTGGGCGATGTGGTAATAACCCAGGAGCATATAATGCAGGCTGAAACTCTCAACATCACTGTTGGATAACTCCTCGAGATCAAGGACATGCCTGTGCTTATAGAGGAGGAAATAAAACGGAAATATGCCCTGGGCCAACCTTTGGTCAAGCCAGAAGAGGTCAAGAAGCTCCCAACGAGAATGTATGAATTGCATCAATGGTACATGGACATTACCAAGAGATCCGATCGAGAGTCCCTCATGGTGCAAGTCAAGAAGGATCATTACTACCATCAGAAACCTGTGACCGTTGAGTATTCTGAACTGTTTCAGTTATACAATCAAGACGCACTCGACAAATCTATCGTCAGTTGCTATTGTCTGTAAGTGATTTCTTTCTGTAATTTAAGTCTCAAGCTAGCTGTAGTGATCCTTTTGATCAACCATTACCTGTAATTATCCTCACTATATTCTTTTATGTGGTATTATGCAGGATGAAGATGTATGAAATGAGAAAAGGTGGACGCTATGGCATTGGGTTCATTGACCCAAACACCGTTAATGAATACACATGGAAAATAAACAAGCATCATGAAAAGCAGGTAGCGGACAGCATGCTAGAGTTCTTGAAGCGCCTCAAATACAATGAAGATATACTACTTCCTTACAACTTCCAGTGAGTCACACTTTCTTGTACTACAAATTCTCTGTTTTTGCCTACTAGCTAGCTACATGTTTTTGCTTACATATGCCCGCTTAATTAAGACATGCAAACGTGTGTGCATGCAGATTTCACTGGATCTTGTGTATCATTAAAGTTGACGCCGGAACATTTGAAATACTGGACTCACTACTCAAACAAAATAGTGACTATAACATCTTGTTTGGGATAGTCAACAGGTAATTTCAATCATTATTAACTATATATCTCGGCCTATTTAGTTCGTCATTTCATGATATGAACTATTTAATAACCCCTTTATTCATTTTCTTTGTCGGCGGGCAGGGCTTGGGCAAGGTTCATCAGCGTCACGGAAGGCGAATGGAAACGACAGCTGAAATGGTTTTGACCCAAGGTAAGTAATTAAGTAGTACTAGCTAGCTAGCTAGCTGCCATCTCTTTAATTATCATGCTTGATTAATTATTATCTGATCAAATTAAATTCCATTCTCATAATAAAGGCCCTGAAGCAGGCGCAGGGGACTGATCTGTGTGCATTCTGCGTTTGCAAGAACATTCGCATGATGGCGTCCGAAAGGAGCAGATCTTAAAGACAGGAATGGGTACGCTTGTCAGAACACTATTCACAATTTTTACACCATTATCGATATCTAGTCACACAACTAATACACATGCATATTGATCTCCTTCTTAACAGTTCACAGAGGTGCGGGACAAGCTCCTAGAAACGGAGCGCGTAGAAGCACTTCAAGAGGAAATAGCAGGATTTTTTCTCGACCAGGTCATAAATCCGAAGGGAGAATACTATTACCCGCTACCGCCCCCATCGACCAGGTCATGAACCACTTCCAATTGTCATCATGCTCCGAAGGCACCAATTAGGCTAATGCCACTGGCTCCGAAGGCAACATGCATATGTAGGAGAAATTGTATATAGCTATACATGTGTGTATGTGTGAATTAATATGGTGGTTTGTGAGACATTGATGATATATATATATGATTGGTTCTACTAGAAATTCTATTTATATATATATATATGCATAACGTGTACAATGTGTAGTATCGTAAAATACCAGCAAACGAAAAAGAATTAAAATGGAAAACACAAAATTAAATGAAAAAGAAATCATAAAACCAAAAAAAACCCCAAACATTTTAGTACCGGTTGGTGTTACCAACCGGTACTAAAGGGCTCCCGGCCCCCGGAGCTGGCTTGTGCCACGTGGTTGCCCTTTAGCACCGATTCGTGCTGAACCGGTACTAAAGGGGGGGGGGCTTTAGTGCCCACACTTTAGTGCCGGTTATGGAACCGGCACTAAAGGGCCTTACGAACCGGTGCTATTGCCCGGTTCTGCACTAGTGTATCCTGCTTCTAACCAGATCTGAATCTCAGGCAGATATGATGGTTGGAACATTCTCAACATTCGCATTTTGTTCCTAGCTTGCACCCCATCGTGTCAATTTTCCATGGGATGTCCTTCTCAGCACTTGCTGTCCAGGACCATCTTCAAAAGTGGTCCTGTCATGGGTCCCATCCATTTCCGATGATAGGCAAATATCATCCGTTGCGTTGACTTCAACAAGGTAGTCCACATCATCCATTCTAGTCCGAGTATGACACTTCTTCGAACTCTTCCAGACGATCGTTTGCAAATTGCCTTAAGTTGGTATGGAGAGTTCCAATGATCTATGGATCAAAAGTAATTCTTTTTGCCACTTAAGGGAATAGTTCAACGAGTCATTTTTTCCAAGGTGCCCCGTTACGGAATCATGCCAATTATTTCCTCGCCACCTTGACAACCTCCACCATCTTTCTAAGCGTGGAATTGTTGCCCACCAAATCAAACCCCGTCGTTTGTTCTTCCATCCCCCTCGATGTGTTCTGTGTCTCAACTCAAGATGTTCCAACATCTCATTCCGTGAGTGGATCTTGTATAGCTCGATCTTTGAGAAGATCAATCCTAGTATAGTTTCTTTCTGTCGTCATCGTGTGGATGAAGATCTCAAAAACGAGGATGTCAAGATCGACATGATGCAATGAATCAACATCTTCGAGAAGGGCAATCGGATCATGAAGATTCTTTATTGGTGTTCCCTCTGTCTTCTTACCTCACGTCTTGAATCTCGGGACGAGATTCTTGTTTAGTGGGGGTGAGTTGTCACAGCCATAGATTTTGCTTGTAGCTAATTACCTGAGTGAGCATCATGCATCATGTCTAAATTCTGAAAGTTGAATTGAGGTTAGTTGAAACCCTCATAAATCACTTCAAAAATAATCAACATTAAAATCTTTTCAAAGAAGTCCAAGAAAATGTTCCTCTTAGTCTCTAAAAATATTGGCAAGAGGTAAAACTTAAAACAATATTTTTGGAATCTCAGAGATATTTATTTTGGGCCTTTGAATTAAATCAATAACTATTTGCATTGGATATATATTTATTAATTAATTAATATATGTCCAATATTTCTGATCTTTGGTGAAGGGCTTTGGAATAATCCAACTAGTCCCTACAAGAATTATCAGAAGCAACAAAAATGATTTAGTGTCTAAAAACTAAATCAAAACAAATTACAGAAAATGCAAAATAGAAAGAATTAGAAGAGAGAGAGAGAGAGAGAGAGAGAGAAGAGCTCACCTAGCCCACCTAGCGGCCCAACTGTGCAGCCCAGCCCACCTGGCCCTCCCGCCAGTCATCTTCCTCCTCTGCCACTAGGCAGAGGCAGGACAAAGCGCGCACGCGCCCGAGCGTGCCACGCCTCCACCTGCTTGCCTGCCTCCCCGCCAGCGCAACACCGCGAGCCCTCTCCGCGGTGCCGTCCGGATCGAACCCTCCCTCTCTTTCGTTCTCTCTCTCTCTCTTCCTCGCCTCTGCACCACCACGACCGAACGCTGATGTCGGCGCAGCTCGTAGTTATCGTAGCCACAGCCTCCCTATCGCCTCCCAGACGTATCCAAGAGCTCCGCCGCCTCGTCTACGTCCTCCTCACCGATCCATGCGACCGGAAGGGCACCGAAGCGCCGTCCCCGACCTTTCTTCCCCGTCCACGGCCGCCGGATGCCGCCGTCCAATTCACCGTCTCCGCCGCCTCCCCGGGCCCACTGAGCTGCTCTACGACCTCGCTGTGAGCCTCTGCACCGAACCCCTCTCTCCCCGCGCTCTTTTGCTCTCTCTAGATCGTGGTTCCACCGGAGCCGAGAGCCGGCCGCCGCCGTTCTTATCACCGCCGTAACCAGAGCTAGCAAAGCTCGTGCCCGAGCACGACTACCTGCTCAGCAGCTCCGCAGCAAGCTAACTCCGCCATCAGCTCGTCCTCCCGTGCACTATAGCGCTGCGCCGCTCGAACCCGAGATCCGGTAGCCGCCACGGGCTCCACTCCGGCGAGCTCCGGTCTCCCTGCGACCCAGCACATGCACCGTTCGACGCGTAGGAGCAAGGGCTTTCCAACACACCTAGGCATGCTTCGAATGAGGCCCTGTAGCGTTTTCCCGAGCCGCGCTGCCGTATCGGCCCTCGCCGGCGGCTAAACGCCAGTGGGTTTGACCTTTTTGACAGGGGGTTTGACCACCTCCGATCACTAACGTGTGGGCCCAAGCCTCTAACTAAATTAGGTTTAGTGTTAACCTAGTGCTAATTAACCCTGTTAATTAGACTAGACACTCACACGCGGGTCCCACTGGTCAGCTTGACCTGGGCCACCCCTGTTGACTTGTTGACGTCACACCGATGTCATGCTGACGCAGTTAATCATTTTCTGGATTTAAAATAATTCAGAAAATTTCAGAAAATAGCCAAAACTTCTAAAATTCATAGAAAATTATCTATAACTCCAAATAAGATAAATTATATATGAAAAATGATCAGAAAAATCCAATCTATCCATCTGTACTGGTTTCATGCATGTTTAAACAAGTTAACTTGCTATTTAGTTCAAACATGATAATGCACTATTTGAATTCATAGTTCGAATTTGAATTTGAACCTTGAGTTCAAATCAACCCAAATCCTTCTGTTACTAGCTGCATTAGCTCAAATCACAGCATATTGCCATGTCATGACCATGCATCATATTGTGCATTGCATTGATCGTGTTTCTTCTCTGTTTGCCGGTGTTGTTCCCCCTCGGTAGACGTTGTTCCAACGTTGTGATCGATGACACCGATGAAGAACTATACTATCTTCAGAAGTGCCAGGCAAGCAAAACCCCCTTGTTCATTCCGATACAATCCCACTGTCTCGCTCCTGCTCTCTTTTACTGCATTAGGACAACAACGATTCAACTGTTACATGCTGCGGTAGTTGAACCCCTTTCCTCTGCATGACCTGTCATTGCCACAGTAAATAGATGAAACCCACTAGCATGAGTAGGAGTTGTTTGAGCCCTGATGTGCCTACTCATTCATGCTTGTTTTTCATGCCTGCTATTGCATAGAGTTGTGTCAGGTCTGATTCATCGGGGATGAATCCGAGGTGTGTGAACATGTCCTACTGTGTGTGAGCTAAGTGTGTGAACACGATTTGGTAAAGGTAGTGGTGAGAGGCCATGTAGGAGTACATGGTGGGTTGTCTCATTGAAACCGTCCTCAGGAACTGAGTTCTGTGTCTGTGATCCATGAACAGCTACTACCACTCATTGGGATCCTTAATTGACCCTTTCGGCTTCTTAATCACCCTAGTACTCTGTCCAGGAGTTGCAACTAGTTTCTGGTGTTTGTAGGTTATGTGTTGGCGGCCGTGCGTAGCGCTGACCCTAGGGGTGGGCTATGATGCGGTAGATACACCGTGGCACGGTGTATCGGGCGCCCGTTTGGTGTCTCGGGAACCCTGTTCACATCGTTCGGGGCCGTATGTGGAATCCTCGGCCGGACTCCCTGCGGATGGAACCTGGATAGGCGATAAACCTGGACTAGAGACTTGAGTGTTTAGGTAGGCCATGGCCGACACGCTCGCCAGGCTTCCGCTTGAAGGTTGCCGAGATACATGACGTGTATATGGTAATAAGTGGTGGGAGCGTGTGTGAAGAAGTACACCCCTGCAGGGTTATCATTATCTATTCGAATAGCCGGATTCCTCGTATATGGAAACTTGGACCCCTTGCATAATTCATAGACAAGTGAAAGTGGATACTCTAAAACTCGCAAGATAAGCGTGAGTGCTATGGATGGCCTTCTCGTAGGGAGACGGGAGCGGATCCATAGTGGTGTATTGATATGGTGAATATGTGGACTCGTGTGCGCCACCTCAAAAGAGTTGCTTGCAGTTGTAGTTTAGGTTAGCCACTGAGTCAAAGCTGGCTTGCTGCAGTTAAACTCCACCACCCCCTTTGTTGATACTGATGTAAGTCTTGATGAGTACATTTGTACTCACGTTTGCTTAATTTATGTTTTACAGAGAGACGTCAGTCTCACTAGTAGTTCCGTGTGGGCTTCGACGTTTAGCTTGATACCTCAGCTATGATCTTGTGCCCTCGGCAGGATCTGGTAGATAGTCAGGCTTCTTAGTCTTTTTAATTTGTAGATGTCTGTACTCAGACATGTTAAGCTTCCGCATGTGCTTGATTTGTATTCTATGATTGTTGGGTCATGATACCTATGTTTGTAATATCTCGCTCCTCGGAGCCTAATGTATGAATACTTGAGTTGTAGAGTTATGTTGTGATGCCATGTTGTATTTACACATATCGAGCATATTGTGTGTATGATTGAAATGCTTGGTATGTGTGGGATCCGACAATCTAGTTGTTTATCCTTGGCAGCCTCTCTTATGGGGAAATGTAGTCTAGTGCTTCCATGAGCCATAGTAGTCCGCTACAGCTCGGTTCACCGGAGTCCTGTTAGCCCAGCACTACTGCTCAGGACACTTGACTGGCCGGCATGCGTTTCACTTCATTCTGTGTTTGTCCCTTCGGGGAAATGTCACGCGGTGACATCCGGAGTCCTGCCTAGCTTGCTATAGCCCGGGATCCCGGAGTCCTGTTAGCCCAGTGCTACAGCCCGGATTCACACGCTGCTGACCGACATGCTCGATGTGATTCATGTATGCCTGTCCCCATAGGTTAGTGTCGCTCTGGGTTCACGACTAGCCATGTCGGCCCGGGTTCTCAGTCATATGGATGCTAGTGACACTATCATATACGTGAGCCAAAAGGCGCAAACGGTCCCGGGCCATGGTAAGGCGACACCCGTGGGAATACCGTGCGTGAGGCCGCAAAGTGATATGAGGTTTTACCGGCTAGATCGATGTGACTTGGAATCAGGGTCCTGACATTTATATTATTTTTGGGCTAACCTATTAACCGGAGTCCTAGCCCAGAATTGATGTTTTTTTGCCTGTTTTAGGGTTTCGAAGAAAAGGAATATCAAATGGAGTCCAAACGGAATGAAACCTTCGGGGATGTGATTTTCTCAACGAACAAGACTCAGGAGACTTGGACCCTATGTCAAGACATAAAAGAGGAGGCCACGAGGTAGGGGGCGCGCCTACCCCCCCCCCCCCAGGCGCGCCCTCCACCCTCGTGGGCCCCTTGTTGATCCACCGACGCACTACTTCCTCCTATATATACCTACGTACCCCCAACGATCAGATACCGAGCCAAAACCCTAATTCCACCGCCGTAACTTTCTATATCCACGAGATCCCATCTTGGGGCCTGTTCCGGAGCTCCGCCGGAGGGGGCATCGATCACGGAGAGCTTCTACATCAACACCATAGCCCCTCCGATGAAGTGTGTGAGTAGTTTACCTCAGACCTACTGGTCCATAGTTAGTAGCTAGATGGCTTCTTCTCTCTTTTTGGATCTCAATACAATGTTCTCCCCCTCTCTTGTGGAGAACTATTCGATGTAATCTTCTTTTTGCGGTGTGTTTGTTGAGACCGATGAATTGTGGGTTTATGATCAAGTCTATCATTGAACAATATTTGAATCTTCTCTGAATTCTTTTATGTATGATTGGTTATCTTTGCAAGTCTATTGGAATTATCAGTTTGGTTTGGCCTACTAGATTGATCTTTCTTGCTATGGGAGAAGTGCTTAGCTTTGGGTTCAATCTTGCGGTGTCCTTTCCCAGTGACAGTAGGGGCAGCAAGGCACGTATTGTATTGTTGCCATCGAGGATAACAAGATGGGGTTTTCATCGTATTGCATGAGTTTATCCCTCTACATCATGTCATCTTGCTTAAGGCGTTACTCTGTTTTCATTAACTTAATACTCTAGATGCATGCTGGATAGCAGTCGATGAGTGGAGTAATAGTAGTAGATGCAGGCAGGAGTCGGTCTACTTGTCTCGGACGTGATGCCTATATACATGATCATACCTAGATATTCTCATAACTATGCTAAATTCTGTCAATTGCTCAACAGTAATTTGTTCACCCACCGTAGAATACCTATGCTCTCGAGAGAAGCCACTAGTGAAACCTGGCCCCCGGGTCTATCTTCATCATATTAATCTCTCAATACTTAGTTATTTCCTTTGCTTTTACTTTGCTTTTATTTTACTTTGCATCTTTATCACAAAATACCAAAAATATTATCTTATCATATCTATCAGATCTCACTCTCGTAAGTGGCCGTGTAGGGATTGACAACCCCTTATCGCGTTGGTTGCGTGGATTTATTTGTTTTGTGCAGGTACAAGGGACTGGCGCGTAGCCTCCTACTGGATTGATACCTTGGTTCTCAAAAACTGAGGGAAATACTTACGCTACTTTGTTGCATCATCCCTTCCTCTTCAGGGAAAACCAACGCAGTGCTCAAGAGGTAGCAATGGGCTGAGATTAAAGAGGGAGGGGCAGGGGTGGCCGGATTTTTTTCTATGGTTTTTTTTTCTAGTGTTTTTTCAAAATGATAAGGGGGTGGCAGGGGTGGTGTTTTCATGTTCAGGATATGTGATTCTTTTTTACTAAACAAACAAGCATCATTTTTTCTAGATCAGGTTGGGCAGGCCGGGACGTGGTGGTTCTGCGTGAGAGCCAGAGACGAAGGCGATCGGAGGCTGAGGCGAGGGACGAATTACGTATGAGATTTGTTGAAAAAAATTATATGTTCGCAAGTAGCGCGGGCTTGATTGGAAGAGATCAATTTTCAGGCGAGGTCTGGTTGCATGCATCGCATTAGAGATTCAAGACGCGTGGGGCAAGAAGCCTAGGAGTAGGTGCATGAAGAGTTGCTAGATTGAGGCATTGGAAGTTTCTTCTGTTAAAGGAAAATAGCACAGTACCCAAGTATGTTTGACAAGGAAGAAGCTACCTGGTGTCCAAATAATTTTTGTTGGAGATGCAGCATGATGCCGAGTCTATCAAGATGGAGCCTGTGTGCGAGACGATGGCGACGTACGCATAAGGCTTGAATAGCCTGGAATGCGTCATACAAGGATCATCCATATACATGGTATTAAGCAATGCACAAAGATGTGCGGGATGGACATGACGCAGGGTGAAGCATGCTTGCAGTTGGATAATTTCGGCTGAATCGGACTGGATAGTCTAATGGATCGACATGAATGCTGGTCAAAGCAAAAGACGGCAATAACGACATAGGAGGGTGATGCAGATGGTGACTCACTTCTGGGGCGTGGAAACACGTGGTGCAGGCCTGATGGCTTATACGGCTTCGACGGGACTATGGCACAGGGTTGATTCAAGTTAGTGTACACATGAGAGCTTGAAATCGATGGGGCACAATGTAGCATGGCCAGCTATATGGATTCTTGTTGAACGTGGAGCTGGAGTCTAGTGTAAGACTTCACTCTGTGCAGATGAAGATGCTATGGTGTAAGACTTGGAAGAGTCAAATCCTATTTCAGCAGGATAACGAGAGATACATAGATTGAATTGGGCCCAGTGGTTTGATGGTGACGTGATACTCGGCATCAGTCGGTGATGACTTGTGATTCTTTGCAGTAGGGGTTGAGTGGTGTGGGTTCGCGGCCCTGGAGACTCGACAAGGACTGCAGAGTCTCGACGCGGTGATAGCGACGAGGTGTGCGGTAAGCATGGGACACAGTGATAAGCCAAGGCACTGATGGTCAGACATGTGGTCAGACAAAGCATGCAGACGGTGCTGAAGCAATGTTGGCGAGAACCAGATTCAAGTTGGTGACTGGGTCTACTGGTATTGATTGATGGACGGGAGTTGACCATGTAGAATCTGATAAAGTGGCGGAAAGTCTGAAGTTGTCAAAAGCTGAGAGGGTATATGGCTATATATTATGTGGTGTTTCAGTGCACATGGCAAAGTGCGGATGAAAAATGCAGAATGAGGCAGAGTACTATAGTTGTGGGACATGACAAAGACTGTCCGAAAAAAATGCGAGACAACCGCGAATTTGATTCATGGTGACACATGATGATGGTGATTTTTTTTCAAGTGTTAGACATCAGTCAAGAAAGAGCTTGGCCGTTGAGTTCGGCTAAATCTTATACGTGGTGATCAATATGTGAGTTGTTTACTTTCACGCAGACAGTGACCGGTGTGTGATAATGTTGAACGAATACTTTGAAAGTTGGGAGCACAACATAGAGTAAAGAGGATCTTAATTTTGCTCGAGGGTTGACTACGAAAAAGACAGGAAGGAAGGATCTACGGTTGCACGTGAAGTCAAGTTTAGTCCGGGAGTAGTAGCAATGCTCATGGTATAATCTTAAGTCCAATGTACATGGAGTTTTAACACATAGATGAATTCAAGGTGGTGCAGAATATTTGTCAAGGTGGAGTTTGTTAGGGTTGTATCAAATATTTTTACAAGGTAGGTTACAGTTGGACTCTGAGTCGTACGATGTGTAGATAGGAGTCGGAGTCGTGTCCTAATATGGCATATCCTAGGCCTCTTATGTATGTGAGGTAGATACACAATGCAACCTATGCCAACATAATAGCACAGACACGCAGATGGAGCAGGTGGTGTGTGCCGGTGCCTAGGTGGATAGTGTGCGGTCTTGTAGCGGTATCAGGGGGTGGAGCGCCCGTAATCACGTCCCGGCCCCGAGGATGTAGCCATGATGGTGAATCTCATTAACAAATTTTGATGCCGTATCTCATATGATTGCTTGGTCTATAAATATTTTTTTGCGGGTCTATAATTGATCAACTGTGCGCCTCGGACTAATTCTAACATATGCAGACGATTTGAGGGATGCCCTTATAGACTTTTTAAGGTGAAAATGAGGAGTAGGGCATTTTAGAGACCGAGCTTTATGGAGCCTTTTATTTTAAAAAATTCAAAATTCATAAATTTTGGTTTCAAAACATTCTGAAAAAAAAATACACAAGTATGCAAGAATGTAATGTGTATGTGTAAAAGGTCTCAGAATGAAATACCTTCAATTGCAAGCTGCACAAAAAAAACAAAATCACCGACTTTAAAGATGAATAGTACATATGATAAAAAGCCCCATATTTGTATTTTTTGTGTAGCTCGCGTTTTAATGTATTTCGACCTGAAAATTTGCACACATGTACGTTATGTATCTAGGTATACATGTATTTATTTTCAGAATGTTTAGAAGCTGAAAAGTTTGAATTTTAAAGTTTTCAAATAAAGACCTCCATGAAACTCGGTCTTCGTTTGGCATTTTCGGAAAATGAGCATATATGAAACCTCACAGCCACATTCACCGACCAGAAAAGAAAAGGATGCAGGAATTACACAATACCAGAACATACGTTTTCCTCTTCGATTAAACCAACACAATGATTGGGCACGGTTATACCTTCAAATCAAATAAAAGTGACGACGCAGTTCACCCATCGATGGATTCCCTATTACACTATCAATCCGAGGAATGCTAACGTAGAGACAGACAAAAGGATGCCTAGGAATGCCATAGTTATAGCTACAACCTGTCGAAGCTCCTTGGCGTTGCCGCCGGCACTGCTCGCCCTGGCCACGTCTCGGTCAACCTCAGCGTCAGTCTCCCCCTCCTCCTTCTCCCCGTACTCGCCGTTGTCGCTGCCAGTCTCGTCCTCCTCCTCCTCCGCGTCGTCCTCATCCTCCTTCTCCTCGTACCCGTCGCCGTCGCTGCCAGTCTCCTCCTCCTCCTCCGCGTCGTCATCCTCCTCCTCCGCCGTGTCAAGAGGTTGCGGGGTAACAAGGAAACCCTCGAACATGACGATAACCGCGTCGGCGTCTGCGTCATCATCGGTGTCGGCGTCGACGTCTGTGCCGGTCTCAGCATCGGCGTCCGTGTCTGCTTCGGCGTCGGAATCGCCTCCATGCGGCACCACGTGGAAGCAACACTCCTTGTCCATCTCCAGCCGCACCGGGGTCTGTAGCTCCACGCGGGGGTTCTCCGGCGACAGCAACGCGCTAAGGAGGTTCCGCGTGTCGATATGGACGCAGGCGTCCACGGCGCCCTGGCCGACTGCGCTCTCGGAGTCGAGCAGGTATGCACCGGTGACATAGACGGGCTCGTCCGGCCTCGGGGTTACCCTGTACCCAGAACCGCTCCTGAGGGGCAGGCCCCAGGGGAGGAACCGGCGCGACATCTCATCGTCCACGGCCATGGCCCTGCAGACGCTGGATCAAAATACCACCTGCAAATACGCGGTTGATCTGATGGCTGAAGCGCTTGCTGTGTGCATCGACGCCGTGCTTCCTCCGCTGCTTATATTGACCGGGGAGTTGCCGAGTCCGGCTTGGTAAGTTGGTATGGATTGGCGTATACAGATAAGACGATAGAGCGAGCGATTCCGATTCGTATACGGGAGGACCTACCCTGCCTAGGTATCTACCGTTGCAAGTTTCTTGGAGATTCGTGCTTTAGATTCTGTTTTTTCAACTACTATTTATATTTGTTGGAAAATACGGGAAACGGAAAATAGCAAATATATCCATCTGACCGGTTAGTCTGATCCCACACATTATTTCTTTTGTTTGAACCGAATGTTTGGTAAGCCACATGCTCGTATGTCCAAAATCCGGATAGTGATCATTTCGTTCTTTCTTTTCTTCCAACCAGGATTTGCCCTTTCCATTATAGTCATAACGGAAATACACATTTCAACATAGATATATGGATGGGTAATGTTTACACCCGGCGCATCGGCCGAGTCATTCCGCCGGACTCGCGTGGGCCACGCGATCCAACTGAATTGAAATGACCAGAGAGACGTGGTGGTTTCTTCGTCCACCTCACAGGAAAAAAACAAAGAAAAAGAAAGGACGCCCACGCAGCCCGCGCTCGTCGACCTCCTGCACGGCCGCGCCAGACGCGCTCGTCGGCCTCCTGCACCGCATGCGCTCACCGCGCTCGTCGGCCTCCTGCGCGGCCGCGCCGCACGCGCTCACCGCGCTCGCCGGCCTCCTGCGTGGCCACGCCACACGCGCTCGTCCGCCACCAGTGTCCCCAACCTCGATTTCTGTTGGTCGCGCCAGCGTGCCGCTTTGATCCGAGGTTGTTCTCGTCGTAGATCTGGCCACAGCTCTTGCAGAACGGAGGCACCCCGTCTCCGGCATCGTTTTGTTCTCGTCGTCGTCACAGCCCGTAGCCATGTCCGTTGTAGCACCGGGTTGTAGCAAACCACACCGCCGATTTAGTCGGTTGTAGCATAACTCGACACTGGTTGTAGCTGGCTGGAGAAGTGGTTGTAGCAAAAACATGCTGTCGATTTGCAAACATGACGTCGGTTGTAGAAAATCGAGGAGCCGATTGTACCAAACCACGGCACTGGTTGTAGCAAAACAAGAAGTCAGTTGCAGCAGAGCGGCGACAGATTGTACCAAAAAATAGGATGCCAGATTCTGCGTTGTAGCAAAACATGATGCTCGTTGTAGCAAAACGCGGCGTCGATTGCAGGAAAAATTGAAGCTGGTTGTAGCATGGCGGCGCTGGTTGTAGCAAAGAAGAGAACGGCACCAATTTTTGCATTGTAGCAAAACACGATGGCGGTTGTAGCAAAGTGCGACGCAGTGGTAGCAACACGCGACACTGGTTGTAGCAAGGGGTGCGTTGCTGCTGAGACCAATGTCACCGTTGTCGTTGTAGCATTTCAGAGAAAAGCTGCAACCGACAACGAGAAAGCTTCAACTAGCTTCCAAAAAGCTTCAGGGAGAGAACGTGGTGTTGGAACCGCTGTGAGGAATGCTACAACCATAGCTTGAAGATGCTAGAACCAAAGACTCAAGGTGTTGCGACTAGACGATCAGTGACGGGAGACGGTGGTATTTTTGCTGGAATCATGGATTTCTTTTGCTGGAACCTTCCCCAATTTTTGCTACCACGGTCTATTTGGTTGGTTTGCTAGAACTAGCGCTCTTTTTTTGCTACCATCTACTTTTTGTTTTGCTGGAACTAACATCCTTAATTGCTACCATCGTGTTGATTTTTGCTGGAACCAGCATCAGTTTTTGCTACAAGTAGCCAGCCGAATGCTACAACCGGTAGCTGTTTTTGCTACCATCGTCTTGATTTTTGCTGGAATCAGCATCAGTTTTTTTGCTACAAGTAGTCAGCCGAATGCTACAACTGGTAGCTGTTTTCGCTACCATCGGCGACGGCCATGGTGTGGCGGCAGCGGCGGCGCCATTTTTTAGCTGGAACTGGCAAAATCAGTGTTACAACCCTCGAAAGCGGCCGTTTTTGCTGCAACCGCGACAGCGGCAGCTACCACCGGCGATGGCCATGGCCATTTTTTGCTGCAACCGATGACCAGAGCAGCTATCTCCAGCGACGGCAGCGGGCCGCATTTTTTTGCTGCAACCGGCGACTGCAGCAGCTACCACCGGCGACCGGCACGAGGAGAGCTGTGCAGATTTATCTGAGTGCGGCGAGGAGGGAAGACCAGCAGCGGCGCGAGCTGTGGATCTGGATAGGAACTGGCGTCATGAGATAGACGAAGCGATCCGTGCGGGAGGGAAGCAGGGACCCGCGAGATCGTGCACGTACGATTGGCGCGATCGAAGGGTTGAGAGCCGACCGGCCGAAAGTTTCGGCCGGCGGACCGGCGCCCATCACTGCCCTATATGGATACATGAAGAGAGAAAGGGATTATTTTATTTTTTTGTTCCGTGTCAGATGTGAATTTGAGTTTGTCGATCCGGTTCTTTGTGGACTTAGATTGTTCAACTATCATTGTGTATGTAGGCGACTGATTGATAGTTACTCTGATGTTGGCACCCGGACCACGCAGCTTGGATGTCATATGGGGACTAAGCTAATTGATCATTTTGTTTTGATCAGGCATGGGAATCCCAAAACTACTGCAAAGTTTTTTTTTCTATTTACTATTTAGATGTAAATTTGGACGATCTTGTCATGGTTTGATCGGGTTTTCTTGTACTTCACTTTGTTTCATTCGTCATTGTGTATATTATTGATGAACTTCATATTCTGATTTGCACCGTGTATGATATAGGGGATAGTTTAGAGCCTAGAGTAGCTCCTACTGGTCTTATTTTTCTCTGTTGAATTGGGGGAAGATTATGAGTCGGAAGTAGCATGTACACCGTGTTTAAAACTTAGTCATCGTAGCACACTGTCATTTGTTTTGTCCTCATACTGGCCTTTTCACTCACACATGCACTACGAGTTCATTTTTCCCTTTTTTCTTCTCATTATTTGGATACAAGGGTACAAATGGGCAGGAACAATGACACATTAGGCAGTGATGAAGATGGTAATCATTCTCTAAAAATGATTGGTCATGTGAAAGAGAAACATCAGTTCGACAACTACAAGGAGGTATCATTCAATATATCAACATTTTTTTGTCTGATCTTATAATCCTTGTAATCCCTTGTATTCTTTCCTCATAGACTATTTTCACCCCATGTAGTGTGCATCAGAATACGTTAACAAGATCGCTTTCTTAAATGACCTAAAAATGATTGTATGTCATCAAATGTTATTCTCATTCTTCTTTTTCTAGCTCATTTTTCTGTGAATTTTTGTGCACTGAGTTTATGTTACACATCATGTTCTTCTCACTCGGGTCCAAAGGAACATCAAAAGGAAACGTGTTCATCACAACGCACAAAATGCTCCGGGGAAGGTGTAATGCTCTTCGTATGCTTATTCTGTTTTTTCTTCCATTTGATAACTCAAGCATTTCGATATTGTACTTTTGTTTCTTTGTCACACTATTTTGTGTACCTTCTCCATTTTTTCCCTATATTCATCCTTATTTTTCATGTATGCACAAGGCTTCATGTGACCTTAGAGATGGAAGGCAAGTAGTTAACAGAAACACCCCATCACAAAGAGCAGATATAATGCTAGCTACTTTTATGATATTATCAATGGCTTTGATGGTCTGCACAAAGATTATGTTAGGGAACTGGTTTTGGTTTTGTTCTTGACCTGGATGGATGTACAACCCCTAGTTGCATCTTTCGTGCAATGTTTAGCAGATCATGTGCATAATATCAAAACATAACACTTCTCTATTGTTTCTTGGGAAGCTATACCAACAAGTCCTAACAGTGTGTTTTTAAACCCCGAGAGCATGCACGCTTCAAGATATATCTAAGCATGTGTTATGGTCGTACTAAACATCTACTCCCTCTGTCCCAAAATATAAGAACGTTTTTAACACTACATTAGTGTCAAAAACGTTCTTATATTATGGGACGGAGGGAGTAGTTAACATGTCACTAATCATTGGTCATTTTCGAGAAGCTGGTTTCTTTACGGGGAATATAATCTAAGGATGTGAGTAGTCAGTTTAATCTAAGGATGTGAGTAGTCCATTTAAATATGTCTGATAAGATCGTTTCTTTATGGGAAATATGGTCAAAATGAATGTCTAGTACAAGATATATAGATGATGATATGATATTTCGACACTTAATTTTGGTTAAAGTCTGAAACTGTCAACGTGACCATCAAGTAAACATTGAATTAGAGTGTAAAATATGGTAATAAGATGGAGTTGTTTCCTGTTATTTGATTAGTTGAAATCACAAATTCAATTCAAAATTATTTTCTTGTCACACAACCAGCTGGTACTAACAGATGAGATGACCTTTGTCCCATCAAGTTATCACTTTAAAAGGTGCCTTTAACTTACCTATGCAGAGGTTAGCAATATTGGCTCCTTGGTAGATGTTAATTAGCTATATTTGCAAAGCTCCTCGATGGCTGTGGGTTGCGAGTTAGCACCTTGGAGTCTCGGGAGTTGCGGGCACAAATAGCCCATGATATCAATTGAATAATACAGTCCACTCTCTCATATAACGAATTATCTCATCAAGTATTGGCCCTGAAATTTCCTCACTAGTTAGCCCCTTCGGAAGATAGCTTAGCTAGGAATCCCTAGCTCTACAACTTGGAATTATCATTGATGTCTCCAACACATTTACACTAGGAGCCATGGCTCATCTGGAGTTGGTTTCGAACTTTATGTGCCCAAACTTTAAAAAAATGTATTTTAAAACTTGATGATGGATTAGACTTTTTCTTAATGATAAGAGGCACTTTGCGAGATTTTGATTATTTGATGATGTAGGTGCTTTCAAAAGATCAATGTAAATTTTTTGGACATACTTTCCTTGAAATTGTGTACAAGTTTGCTCATGCAAGTGTTGTTAGCAGCTCGAAACTGTACCTCCAATTTCTAAACTACGCCCAAATGCTCTCATTGAGCATGAAGAAGATTGGAATGAAAGCTCTTTTACTTGATCTGGTGATTGTCGTCGAGTCGATTGATGAATTTTGATGTACAATGTTTTTCTATGATATATGGAATTAGCTTCTTGTATTTTCTTATGACGCGTATGGTTACTCACATTACCCTTAGTAGGGCCTGTTTGGGAAGAAATTGGGCCGTTTGGTTGGTTGGGTCACATCCAAAAGGTGCCCCGCGTGAACCTTAGCACCTCTGGGCCTGGCTCTGGGAACGGCCGAATCGGCCGTTTTTTCAGAGCCAGGCCTGAGCACTTCAACCCGAGGCACGTGGGCATGGGTGGTTGCACGCATGGAGGCGGCCTCGAGGCGTGGCATTGTTTCCCAAGCTGCGACATAAATACCCTCACCTTCCTTAGAGCAACTCTAGCAGACCCCGAAAAAATACGACCCGCAAAACGCGTTTGCGGGTTAACGAAAATCGCTTTTTTCAAAAAGGGGGAATTCCCCGGCCTCTGCATCAGAAAGATGCATACAGCCATCTTATTAACCAAAAAAGCAGTGCCAACATGGTTCCAAGGTCTCCAAAAGTAACAAAAAGCAAAGAAAGCTCACACAGAGCCAAAAAGGGCTAGAAACATCCACTAGCCAAGAGAAGACACCACAACCGGCTGGCTAAAACTAGGTAGGTAAACTACATGCCTATCCTATTACATGACCGCCATCCAAACCGGTTGAAGATATCCCGAGTTACCATCTCCCATCGGAAAGACCCCGTAACGAAAATCGCTTTTGCGGGTCAAAAACATACGCGTCCGAGCAGAACCCGTATCTAAACCTGCATAATTTGAAAAACTTCTTTCGCGGGAGAAATTGCGCAAGCACAGTTCATCACACATACTACATTGTTCATCGCATACTACATAGTTCATCAAACTACAAGCATAGTTATACTACATACTATGTTAAACTAGTACTAGGGGGTAACGGCGGCGAGGTCGTGGCAACCGGACGACGCCGTGGAGGAGCCGGACGCTCACTCGTCCTCGCTGGAGCTGCAGAGATCGAAGAACTTCTCCGCCTGCTCCGCGTGGATGCGGCGCCACTCCTCGGCCTTCTCCGTGGCAGCGAGGTTGGCGGCGACCGCCTGCCGCCACTCGAGGGCTTCGAGCTCCTCGGCGTGGCGCCGACGCTCCTCCTCCTCGCGCACGCTCCGCTCAGCGATGGCGGCAGCAACTGCGTCGAACTCTGCGACGAAGTCCTCGGGCCCGACGACTCCGCAGCGGCCGAGCGGAGCGGGGTCCTCGGGCTCCTCCTTCACCGGCACGAAGGGGAACGGCGCCGGCGGCTGCGGCTCCTCCTCCTCGTCCGACCACTCCCTCTTCACGGGGAGGAAGCGCGCGACGGAGGAGGAGGAGGATCCGGCGTACGAAGACCGCGCGGAGGAGAACGACGCGCGCCGGCGGTCGTACTCCACTGTCTCGCGGCAGTCGAAGCGCGCCGGCGGCGAAAGCCCGCGGTTCGTCCACCTCCGCGCGTCGCGCTTCCTCGCGCCGTCGGACCGGACGCGCCGTTCGCGAGAAATTGGCGGCTGGAGGCGGGGCGGAGGGTCGCCGGCGGTGAGAAATTGGGAGAGGAGAAAGGGGAATTGGGTGGCTCGTGGCGGCTGGGGGATAGGGTTTGGACCCACAAAAGGGTCGCGGAACCGCACTTATAGTGCTCGGGGCTTGCGGTTTGCGTGCTGCGGCAAAAGATTTTGTGGGCCGGGCGAGTATGCGGGCTCTGTTCTGGCCGCAAAATTGGCCCGAGTCCACATACTCGCCGGAATTTTTTCGGGCCGAGCGTTATGCGGGGTCTGCTAGAGATGCTCTTACCTCACTACTCTCTCTACCCTCTTCCTAACTCACATCGGCAGCGGTGAGCACCCGATTGACCAACGTGTCGACAATGGTGGTAAGGCCTTATCCTATCTCTTGATGTACAACATTCGATTCGCGGCATATTTGATTTACAGACATAAATCGCGGTAGAAAACATCGGGGGTTGCGGATTGGTGTGGGACAAATACAGTCGACGAACCCAAGAATCCATCGATTCTGCACCAATGGATTCTAGCGTTCATATGTTCCTTATTTTAGTACAAGAGGGTTGGGGGTTGGAGTAAAACTACCTTACACGCACCTATCCTAGTATCGGCGACCTTGGAGGTGCTTTGAGCAGCGCACAGGGTGTGTGTGTGTGTGTGGGGGGGGGGGGGGGGGGGGGGGCTAGCCTCGACGAGGAGGTTAACAAACAATTGTGTTGCATGTAACCAAATTAACAACCGAACTTGTGTTTCTCCCAAATCAAGTCCGCAACCAAACAGTCCACCTTCTGTTTCATCACATGCGGACTAGAGAGGATGCAGGCAACTAATCAACATGCAGTTGTTTGTTTTTACCCTGAATAGCTCAACCAGGCTGACCTGGGACAAGTATGCAAAGGGGCCAAAAATGGTGCGAGAAACCAAACACGTCATCACCGTACCATACTTAATGTCTTGCTTTTTTAATGAGCAGAGTTTCATATGAGGCATTGGTAATTGCATTGCAGATGTGTAGGAACAAAGTATGTCTACCAGAGGGGTGGGGTGAATGGGTGTTTTAAAATTTATTTTGGAAACTTCTGTTAGAGGAAATCCCAGAACACACACACACACGCGCGAGGTGGATTCAGACTCTTCTCTGAAGAACACGGACGAACTGAACAAAAGTTCAGAGAGGAGACAGTATGTTTGGCGACGCGCACTTACAGCGTCTTTTCTGTTTCGCTTTTATTCATATAAGCAACAGTACATCCGAAAACCATGCCCACGATGCACTTCATCCGCGCCATCCCACGGTGGCAATCGTGGCCAGGTCCTCGCACGTTTACAGGAAACAAACTAACTGAAAAATTATCCTATGACCAGGACCAAGCCGCAACGTGAACTCAGAGCACGTTTCAGACTTTATTACATAAGTTTAAACTGAAACTAAAAAGACATCTTCAGGTCTGTCAGGTTTAACATAACATTTCACCCTTTTAAACATGACGTCCTGAACTCACCTCAAGCACTCCTATTTTCTCTTTCAACACCTGAAACTGAAACCTTGGGAGGGCTTTAGTCAGGATGTCTGCATGTTGCTCTCCAGTACTGACGTGCTCCACCTCAATCTTTCCTTCCTCAACACATTGTCTGACGAAGTGGTAGCGCACATCAATGTGTTTGCTTCTTTCATGGAACACATGATTTTTACACAGTGCAATAGCCGATTGATGATCCACTTTGATCTTGACCTTGGCTTGCTCATAGCCTAGCAATTCTTCAACTAATCTTGCTAGCCACACTCCCTGACAAGCAGCAGAAGCAGCAGCCACATATTCTGCCTCACATGATGACTGAGCAACAATCTTCTGTTTCTGAGTCGTCCAAGACACTAGGCAATTGCCATAGTAGTACAGCACCCCCGTAGTGCTTTTCCGATCATCAATGTCGCCTGCGTGGTCACTGTCAGAGTAACCCAACAGTTGTGGTTTTCCTTCAGTCTTCTTGTAGCTGCAGCCCAAACTGAGTGTGCCTTTCACATATCTTAATATGTGTTTTACTGTTGTCATATGATCCTTGGTTGGCCTTTCCATGAATCTGCTGACATATCCAACTGCAAAGCTGAGATCTGGTCTTGTGTGCAACAAATACCTAAAACTCCCAACTATGCTTCGATATTCAGTTGGATCAACTTCCTCAGCCTGACTTGTTCTTGACAGTTTCAGTCTTGGCTCCATAGGTGTGTGACTTGCATTACAGTTTGTCATCCCCATCTTTTCAAGTATCCGTGAAGCATAGCCAGTTTGACAGAGAGTAATGCCCTTCTCTGATTTCTTTACCTCTATGCCCAAATAATAGCTCAGTAGACCCAAATCTGTCATGCTGAACCTGAATTTCATCTGCCTTTTGAAATCCTCAATGGCTTGCTCACTTCCTCCTGTGATGACTAGATCATCCACATACACACCCACAATCAGTGCAGAACCACCTGCTTCCTTCCTGTACAGACCAGACTCTGAAGGACACTTTTCAAAGCCTAGTTCAGAGAGTGTTGTATCCAGCTTGGAGTTCCATGCCCTTGGCGCTTGTTTGAGCCCATACAACGCCTTGCGCAAGCGATACACCTTACTGTCCTTCCCTTCTATCTCATGGCCTGGCGGCTGGGTCACATATACCTCTTCAACCAGATCACCATTTAGGAAGGCCGACTTGACATCCATTTGGTGTATTTTCCATCCAAACTGAGCTGCAAGTGCAATTAGTAGGCTGACAGATTCTAGACGAGCTACAGGTGCAAAGACTTCCTCATAATCAATCCCTTGTCGCTGAGCATACCCCTTTGCGACAAGTGATGAGGACATCAATACCATTGTTACATCCATAGCCCCTACTGTTACATATACTGGACCAATTACTAGAGCTCGCGCACGTCAATTAAATTACCAGGTACTTTCGTTTCTTGGTAATGATTCTAATGTTCATGAGATTATGATGCTGCCTAAATTGGATACATTTGTTTTGCTTTCAAATGAAGGGCCTAGCTTGGAGAAGGATGAACATTGGAGTAAGAACACGCATGGAGTTGATGGCATGCGCAAGGGGATCAAGAACGGAGTTACAAGTGATGATTTCAGGACTTTGAAGCCGCCATAAGGAGTGCATGAAGCCATGGACGAAATATACAAGATGCGACTTCATAATATTCGTCCATAGGCTATTCTAGGTGCTGCGTCACCTTATTAATGGGCCAGGCCCATGTAATTTCGAAATACTTAAGTATAGGCTATTTTTAGAGTCCGTATGTGTGGGGAAACAAGAGTTAGGGTTGGTTTCGGACCCCACCCTCAAGGGCCACGAAATTCCCCTCTCTTCCTCCATATATACAGCCCTTAGGGCGTCGTTTAGACTTTGGGTTTTGTTTAGATTAAAAGTTCGCCATAGCTGCAACTTTTCGTACTTCGTTTGTGTCCAACGACCAGACCAAGACGTCACAGAACCCCAAATTTATCAATAAAGCTTTCATCTTATATTCGCAATATCCAGATTGCAATCTCAGTTTCTTGCTTGTTCTTCGTTTGCTCGCAGGAAACAGGCCCTCGTGGTCAGGTTGATCGTGCTCCGGCGTGGTCAATAACCCCTCGGAAGTTGGTTTAGCGATTGCTAAGGCGCGACGTCTCGCACGTTCGTAGTCGGATCGTCAAGGTCGACTCCCACAGAAAACGATAGCCACCATCTCATCGAAACATCGGGACACCTTTGCCTCTATCAAGTGGTATCAGATTTCCAGGTTGCTCGGTGAGATTTTTACAGTTTTTCGTAGATTAGATCGAGTCTGTTCTTCATACCTACAGTCCACGAAAAAGCCACAAAAAAATTAGGGTTAGTTCATCATATCCGAACCAATCTGAGCCTTTGCATAATCTTTTTAGGGTTTTTGCTTTGTTGAATTTGCGGTTGCATCGTCGTGTCAAGTTGCTGGTCTTAGAGTCTAGTCTTTTAGAGTTTCGAGTTCTGGTCATAAGTTGTCACGCCGCCGCCGCACCATCATCATCGCCCATCTACCACTTTTGCTTCTCCGCCACCGCTCTGAATCCATATCCATATACCACCACCAATCCGTATCCATATACCACCACCAATCTGTTCCATATACCACCACCAATCTGTAACCATATATCCACCACCAATCCGAGTTCTTCTCATATTAGGTTTGTTCTTGAGATCAATCTCAATTCCGATTCATGTTTCCTTGCCTGCGTAGGTCTCGAAAAAAAAAGAGTCTGGAGACCCCCGGGCAGTTTTTAGGCCAAAATTTTCACGGGCAAAAATATTTTTTCCCTATCCTATTTTTAGGTTTTTCTGAGTCTTTTGAGCCACGTGCCATCATAGTGATTTTTTGTCGCACTTTTTCGTCGTCGCTGCCCTGATTTCCGAAAAAAAAGTGAAATTTTTTTTTTCGTGTCCATCCTATCAGTTTGACGAGGGAAGAGTTTTGAGACACTCACCATTATAGTAATTTTTCACAAAAAAAAGAGGAGCGCAAAAAAAAGCGAAAAAAAAAGTTCCGGAGTGTGCTTTTCCCTTATTTACGTGCAGCGCCGTGATTTTGTTAGTGTTCTAGGCTCGCGTCTCTAGCACGGTCTAGCCTAGGACCAGCACAGTACCGTCGTTGAGCGTTTATTCAACTTTGCATCTCTGAATTGATTATTGCTGACCCTTTTTGCTACCATACTATAAGCCTTCCCAGCTCCACATACCTCTACGTCGTGCGTTTGACTCTCCCTGGCAATCGCTCTATCCAAGCCTTTGAGAGTTTTGACTACAACGGTTGCCGATCACCGCCTGCTGCTGGGTAAGAACTGGTAAGAATTTGAGATTTGCTTGACGGATTTGTGACACCCGCCACCACCACCTCTTGTTAGTATTCTGTAGGATCATATTCTTGTGTGTTTTCTATTGTTGCTAACCATGGCAGGATCACAAGCCGACGAGACTGACTGGGAGAACATGATGAATCAGGAGTTGCATGATAAATTTCAGCAAATGATGAATGGACAGGTGCAGGATGTGCTAAACAGATTTGAAGAGTCCATGGAGAAGATAGATGACATGGAGAATACGTTCGAAACAAAGCTCGATAATAGGTTTAATGAATTGCTCGCGCGTCTTTCACCACCACCACCGGCTGCACCTAACGCACCTCTACAACAACAACAACGACGACTACCTACACATCGTGAAACAGCCCTCCGCCGAGCGAGCCGTCTCCCTCTTGCACCTGGCCAAACTGTTGGTGCTGCTCTTGCTACTTCTGTGGCTCCTGCTGCTGATGCGGAGGAGGATGATTTTGCTGGCGATTACGAGGATGAGGTTGATCAAAATCAGAACTACGTGCCACCACCAGCACAGCAACCATCAGGTCGTCCACATGCAAATAATGGCAATGGTAGGGCTCACCCTCAGGTACGAGATCATGACCATCTCCCTAAACTAAAATTGAATATTCCATCATTTGAGGGTAGATATGTTCCTGATATATATCTTACTTGGGAGTTAGAAACTGAACAACGATTTACATGTTTACAATATCCCGAGGAGAGACGTGTTCCTGCTGCTGTTTGTGCATTCACTAGTTTTGCATGTGTTTGGTGGTCTGAGCATTGTAGATTACATCCCATTCCTGCTACTTGGGCTGCTTTGAAAACTGCTATGCGTACTCGTTGGGTTCCACCATATTATCAACGTGAATTACTTCAAAAATTGCAGCGCTTAAGACAGGGAAAAAATTCTGTAGAAGAATATTATCAGGAATTACAAACTGGCATGATTAGATGTGGTATTGTTGAGGAGAATGAAGCTATGCTTGCACGTTTTATGGGTGGATTAAATAGAGAGATTCAGACGATTCTAGAGTATAAGGAGTATACTAATATCACTCGTTTATTCCATCTTGCTTGTAAAGCTGAACGTGAAGTGCAGGATCGACAGGCATTGGCGCGGACTAACTTTTCTGCAGGTCGACCTTCTTCATGGACACCACGTGCATCATCTACTTCCACACGTTCTGCTACACCGGCGCCTCCGTCGGCTGCCACCTCCAACCGTGATACAATAAAGCAGGCACAATCACCACTATCTGCCAAGAGCACACCTTCTGGGCCTGCAAAGAGCTCTTCTTCATCCATGGCATCAACAGGGCAAACACATGATATTATCTGTCGACGTTGCAAGGGTGGAGGTCATTATGCGAGACAATGCCCATCTAAGCGTGTGATGATTATTACTGAGGATGGTGGGTATGAGTCCGCTAGTGACTATGATGAGGAGACTTTGGCTCTTATTACACGTGACGAACATGGTGGAGACGATTCTGATCATGAGACGCAATACATGGCTCCTGAAGATGCTGACAGGTATGACTGTTTAGTTGCTCAACGTGTTTTGAGTGTGCAGGTTACACAAGCTGAGCAAAATCAGAGGCATAATTTGTTCCATACAAAAGGAGTTGTGAAGGAACGTTCTGTTCGCGTGATCATAGATGGAGGGAGTTGCAACAACTTGGCTAGCATCGAGATGGTGGAGAAGCTATCTCTCACCACAAGACCACATCCACATCCTTACTACATCCAATGGTTCAACAACAGCGGCAAGGTTAAGGTAACACGTACTGTTCGTGTGCATTTTAGTATCTCTACATATGCTGATTATGTTGATTGTGATGTGGTACCTATGCAAGCATGTTCCTTATTACTTGGTAGACCATGGCAATTTGATAAAAATTCTATTCACCATGGTAGAAACAATCAGTATACTCTTGTTCATAAGGATAAAAATATTACTTTGCTTCCTATGACTCCTGATTCCATTTTGAAAGATGATATTAATAGAGCTAATAAAGCAAAACAGGAGAAAACTAAGAGTGAAAATCAGATTGTGGCAAAAGAATTTGAGCAACAAATGCAGCCTAATAATAATAAACAATCTAGTGTTGCTTCTGACAAAATAGGAGGTTCTCTATCATGAAGATCATGGTGCTACTTTGAAGCACAAGTGTTGAGAAAGGATAGTAGCATTGCCCCTTGTCTCTTTTTCTCTCATTTGTTTATTTGAGCTTTTTTTCTCTTTTTTATGGCCTCTTTTTTCGTCCAGAATCTCATCCTGACTTGTGGGGGAATCATAGTCTCCATCATCATTTCGTCACATGGGACAATGCTCAAATAATGAAGATCATCACACTTTTATTTACTTACAACTCAAGAATTACAACTCGATACTTAGACAAAAATATGACTCTATATGAATGCCTCCGACGGTGTATCGGCATGTGCAATGAATCAAGAGTGACATGTATGAAAGAATTATGAATGGTGGCTTTGCCACAAATACGATGTCAACTATATGATCATGCAAAGCAATATGACAATGATGAAGCGTGTCATAAATAACAGAACGGTGGAAAGTTGCATGGCAATATATCTCGGAATGGCTATGGAAATTACATAATAGGTAGGTATGGTGGCTGTTTTGAGGAAGGTATATGGTGGGTTTATGGTACCGGCGAAAGTTCTGCGGTACTAGAGAGGCTAGCAATGGTGGAATGGTGAGAGTGCGCATAATCCATGGACTCAACATTAGTCATAAAGAACTCACACACTTATTGCAAAAATCTATTAGTTATCGAAACAAAGTACTAGAGCATGCTCCTAGGGGGATAGATTGGTAGGAAAAGACCATCACTCGTCTCTGACTGCCAATCATAAGGAAGACAATCAAATCATGCTCCGACTTCATCACATAACGGTTCACCATACATGCATGCTATGGGAATCACAAACTTTAACACAAGTATCTCTCAAATTCACAACTACTCAACTAGCATGACTCTAATATTACCATCTTCATATCTCAAAACAATCATCAAGTATCAAACTTCTCATCAAGATATAAGTGAAGCACTAGAGAAAAATTATCTAGCTCAAAAGATATAAGTGAAGCACATAGAGTATTCTAATAAATTCCGATTCATGTGTGTCTCTCCAAAAGGGTGTGTACAGCAAGTATGATTGTGTTAAAGTAAAAAGCAAAGACTCAAATCATACAAGACGCTCCAAGCAAAACACATATCATGTGGTGAATAAAAATATAGCCTCAAGTAAAGTTACCGATAGACGAAGACGAAAGAGGGGATGCCTTTGGGGGCATCCCCAAGCTTAGGCTTTTGGTTGTCCTTGAATTTTACCTTGGGGTGCGTTGGGCATCCCCAAGCTTAGGCTCTTTCCACTCCTTATTCCAAAATCCATCAAATCTTTACCCAAAAACTTGAAAACTTCACAACACAAAACTCAACAAAAAATCTCATGAGCTCCGTTAGTATAAGAAAACAAACCACCACTTTAAGGTACTGTAATTAACTCATTATTTATTTATATTGGTGTTAAACCTACTTTATTCCAACTTCTCTATGTTTCATACCCCCTGATACTAGCCATAGATTCATCAAAATAAGCAAACAACACACGAAAAACAGAATCTGTCAAAAACGGAACAACCTGTAGCAATCTGTAGGTTTCGAATACTTCTGTAACTCCAAAAATCATGAGAAATTAGGACATCCTAAATAATTTGTATATTTATCTACTGCAATTGTAATTGGTATTTTATCTCTCTCTGGTAAAAATGAAAATTATTCTCGTGAGCACATACTTCCTGTTTTTTACAGCGAGATCAAACAACAATCATCCAAGAAGATCCTGAAGGCTTTACTTGGCACAAACACTAATTAAAACACAAAAACACAATCATAACAGAGGATAGATAATTTATTTATTACTAAACAGTAACAGAAAGCAAGGAACAAAAATAAAATTGGGTTGCCTCCCAACAAGCGCTATCGTTTAACACCCCTAGCTAGGCATAAAAATAAGGATAGATCTATGTATTGCCATGATAGTGATAAGGTAAATCGCGAAAACTCATCTCATACTCCCTACGTGCAGCAGAAAGTTTTCTTTGTGGCAAGCAACAGTAATCAAAAGGGCTAAATTTAATGGGACAAAAGTCCCCAAGATCAAGCTCGGGAGGTATTGGTTCCTCCTTTGGCCCCTCATATTGCACAACCAATTCATCATTATAAGCATTCTTTTGGCAAAAAGTCATGAGCTTTTGTTCAAGGGGAAAACCTATCCCATTGTTCTGGATAGAAAAATTATTGTTAATTTCATAAATCCTGTCAACTAGAACATCGGTGCGAACCTTTTTTCTAAGGTTTTCATTAAAAGCAACATGATCTAGAGATCGTAAGCGCATTATGTCTTCTTGATAAAAAAGGATTGCTTCTATGGGAGGACGGTCGGCATCCACCCTATAATGCGCAAAAAATTCATTGGCTTCTTTTATTATAAATCTGAACTCGTGAGCTAAAAAGATGGTAGCTGCTTGCTTAATAGAAGAATGCTCAATATTAGAAAATTCTAGAAAAATCCTTTGAATGCAAGGGTGCATATGAATAAATTGTCTTTCAAGTTCAACTATGAGCAAAGATATAGCATCCGCAAAACTACTAGTTCTATGAAGAATGGACCCTCCCATAGTGGGCAAAGCACCGGCACATGTAAAGAAATCTTTAATAATTCCTTTTCCAATAACATTACCACTACCGATCCGAAACTTTTTAGTGTGTAAAATAGTAGGTTCTTCATGAGGATTATCAAAAGAATCAAAGTTCCCCCCATTGTTACTCTTATCTTTATCAATGATAATCTTCCCAGTTTCAGACATGATGGAAACAAACCGCACTAAGAACGGATACACAAGAGGCAAGCGAGAGAAGGCGAACAGAAAAGAGGCGAATAAAACGACAAGGGTGAAGTGGGGGAGAGGAAAACGAAAGGCAAATGGAAAATAATGTAATGCGAGGGATAAGAGTTTGTGAAGGGTACTTGGTATGTCTTGACTTGAGTGTAGATCTCCCCGGCAACGGCGCCAGAAATCCTTCTTGCTACCTCTTGAGCATGCGTTGGATTCCCTTGAAGAGGAAAGGGTGATGCAGCAAAGTAGCGTAAGTATTTCCCTCAGTTTTTGAGAACCAAGGTATCAATCCAGTAGGGGACTAAACGCAAGTCGCCTAGTACCTGCACAAAAAAATAAGAACCTTGCAACCAACGTGATAAAGGGGTTGTCAATCCCTTCACGGCCACTTGCAAAAGTGAGATCTGATAAAGATAATAAGATAAATATTTTTGCTATCTTTGTTGTATAGATTGGAAAATAAAGATTGCAAAATAAATAGTAAACTTATATGATGTAAAGTAGACCCGGGGGCCATAGATTTCACTAGTGGCTTCTCTCAAGATAGCATATATTACGGTGGGTGAACAAATTACTGCCGAGCAATTGATAGAAAAGCGCATAGTTATGAGAATATCTAGGCATGATCATAAACAGAGGCATCACGTCCGTATCAAGTAGACCGAAACGATTCTGCATCTACTACTATTACTCCACACATCGACCGCTATCCAGCATGCATCTAGAGTATTAAGTTCATAAGAACAGAGTAACGCATTATGCAAGATGACATGATGTAGAGGGATAAACTCAAGCAATATGATATAAACCCCATCTTTTTATCCTCGATGGCAACAATACAATACATGCCTTGCTGCCCCTACTGTCACTGGGAAAGGACACCGCAAGATTGAACCCAAAGCTAAGCACTTCTCCCATTGCAAGAAAGATCAATCTAGTAGGCCAAACCAAACTAATAATTCGAAGAGACTTGCAAAGATATCAAATCATGCATATAAGAATTCAGAGAAGAATCAAATATTGTTCATAGATAATCTTAATCATAAACACACAATTCATCGGATCTCAGCAAACACACCGCAAAAAGAATTACATCGAATAGATCTCCAAGAACATCAAGGAGAACTTTGTATTGAGAACCAAAGAGAGAGAAGAAGCCATCTAGCTAATAACTATGGACCTGAAGGTCTGCAGTAAACTGCTCACACATCATCGGAGAGGCTATGGTGTTGATGTAGAAGTCCTCCGTGCTCGAATCCCCCTTCAGCAGTGATAACCCACAAGTATAGGGGATGAATTGTAGCCTCTTTCGATAAGTAAGAGTGTTGAACCCAACGAGGAGCTAAAGGTAGAACAAATATTCCCTCAAGTTCTATCGACCACCGATACAACTCTACGCACGCTTAACGTTCGCTTTACCTAGAACAAGTATGAAACTAGAAGTACTTTGTAGGTGTTGTTGGATAGGTTTGCAGGATAATAAAGGGCGCGTAAATAAAAAGTAGGGGTTGTTTAGATGAAGACACAACTAAGTTAGTTCTAGTAGAGAGCTTGTTGTCACACAAGAAAGTTATTTGTCCCTAGGCAATCGATAACTAGACCGGTAATCATTATTGCAATTTTATTTGTGGGAGAGGCATAAGCTAACATACTTTCTCTTCTTGGATCATATGCACTTATAATTGGAACTCTAGGAAGCATCCGCAACTACTAAAGATCATTAAGGTAAAACCCAACCATAGCATTATAAGGCATCAAGTCCTCTTTATTCCCATACGCAAACAACCTACTTACTCAGGTATGTGTCTCTATCACTCACGCCACCCACCATAAGCAAATCATGAACATATTGCAAACCCTACAGCGGGGATCCCTCACGCTTGCGTGACACGGAGAGCACCATAGGACAGCACCAATAATAAAACATGCAACTCAAACCAATCACGATCATCAATTAACACATAGGACAAAACAGATCTACTCAAACATCATAGGATAGCCATACATCATTGGGAAATAATATATAGCGTTGAGCACCATGTTTAAGTAGAGATTACAATGGGTAAAAGAGGGGTTACACCGCTGCATAGAGGGGGAGAGTTGGTGATGATGGAGGTGAAGTTGTTGGTGTAGATTGTTGTGATGATGATGCGCCTAGCGGCGTTCCGACGCCACCAGGAGAGAGGGGGAGAGAGCCCCCCTTCTTCTTCTTCTTCCTTGACCTTCCCCCTAGATGGGAGAATGGTTTCCCCTATGTTCCATGGCCTCCATGGCATGGGAGGGGCGAGAGCCCCTTCGAGATTGGATCCGTCTCTCTGTCTCTCTCTGTTTCTGCGTTCCAGATTCTGCCCTTTCACTGTTTCTTATATTTCCGGAGATCCGTAACTCCGATTAGGCTGAATTTTGGACACGATTTTTATCCGGATATTAGCTTTCTTGCAGCGAAAGAAGGGCACCAACCACCTTACGGGGTGTCCACGAGGGTCAGGGGTGCGCCCCTGCCTCGTGGGCCCCTCGAGCATCGTCTCGCGTTGATTTCACTTCCCAAAATTCACATATATTCCAAAAAAAATATCCGTCAGTTTTTATCCCATTTGGACTCCGTTTGATATGGATTTACTACGAAACAAAAAACATGCAACAAACAGGAACTGGCACTTGGCACTGGATCAATATGTTAGTCCCAAAAATAGTATAAAAAGTTGCCAAAAGTATATGAAAGTTGTAGAATATTGGCATGGAACAATCAAAAATTATAGATACGACGGAGACGTATCAGGCAGATCGCCGGAAAAGGTCCCCAAATGGGATCTCACAGCTACAGAAGGTTGCACCAGTGGAAACGTGGTTCCGCAGCTCTCCTGGATGTTTTCAGGGTATAAGAGTATATATAGGCGAAGGAAGTAGGTGGGTGGAGCTACGAGGGGCCCATGAGGGTGGGGGCGTGCCTGGCCCCCCGGGCGCACCGGCCTACCTCGTGGCTTCCTTGACCTCCACTCCAAGTCTACTGGATTGCGTTTGTTCCAAAAAAGATGCTCGAGAAGGTTTCATTCCGTTTGGATTATGTTTGATTTTCCTTTTCTGCGAAACACTGAAATAGGCAAAAAACAGCAACTAGCACTGGGCCTCCGGTTAATAGGTCAGTCCCAAAAATAATATAAAAGTGCATATTAAAGCCCACTAAACATCCAAAACAGATATTATAATAGCATGGAACAATCAAAAATTATAGATACGTTGGAGAGGTATCAATCTCCTAGATAGATCTTGCGTGATCGTAGGAATTTTTTTGAAATACTGCGTTCTCCAACAGTGGCATCCGAGCCTGGTCTATGCGTAGATGTTATATGCATGAGTAGAACACAAAGGAGTTGTGGGCGTGGGTATATACATATTGCTTGTCGTCACTAGTTGTTTCTTGATACGGCGGTATTGTTGGATGAAGCGACCCGGACCGACATTACATGACCGCGTTCATGAGACTGGTTCTACCCACGTGCTTTGCACACATGTGGCTGGCGGGTGTCTGTTTCTCCAACTTTAGTTGAATCGGATTCAATGAACAGGGTTCTTTCTGAAGATCAAAAAGCAATCACTTTACCACATTGTGGTTTTGATGCGTAGGTAAGAACGGTTCTTGCTAGAAGCCCGTAGCAGCCACGTAAAACTTGCAACAACAAAGTAGAGGATGTCTAACTTGTTTTTGCAGGGCATGTTATGATGTGAATATGGTCAAGATGTGATTATATATATTGTTGTATGAGATGATCATGTTTTGTAACACAGTTATCGGCAACTAGTAGGAGCCATGTGGTTGTCGCTTTATTGTATGAAATGCAATCGCCATGTAATTGCTTTACTTTATTACTAAGCGGTAGCGATAGTCGTCGAAGCAATAGTTGGTGAGACGACAACGATGCTACGATGGAGATCAAGGTGTCAAGCCGGTGATGATGGTGATCATGACAATGCTATGGAGATGGAGATCAAAGGCGCAAGATGATGACGGCCATATCATATCACTTATATTGATTGCATGTGATGTTTATCCTTTATGCATCTTATTTTGCTTAGTATGGCGGTAGCATTATAAGATGATATCTCACTAAATTTCAAGGTATAAGTGTTCTCCCTAAGTATGCACCGTTGCTACAGTTCGTCGTGCCGAGACACCAAATGATGATCGGATGTGATAAGCTCTACGTTCACATACAACAGGTGCAAGCCAGTTTTGCACAAGCAGAATACTCGGGTTAAACTTGACGAGCCTAGCATATGCAGATATGGCCTCGGAACACTGAGACCGAAAGGTCGAGCGTGAATCATATAGTAGATATAATCAACATAGTGATGTTCACCATTGAAAACTACTCCATCTCACGTGATGACCGGACATGGTTTAGTTGATATGGATCACGTGATCACTTAGATGATTAGAGGGATGTCTCCCTAAGTGAGAGTTCTTAAGTAATATGATTAATTAAACTTTAATTTATCATGAACTTAGTACCTGATTGTATTTGGCATGTCTATGTTGTTGTAGATAAATGGCCCGTGCTATTGTTCCGTTGAATTTTAATGCGTTCCTAGAGAAAGCTAAGTTGAAAGATGATGGTAGCAATTACACGGACTAGGTCCATAACTTGGCAATTATCATCATTGTTGCACAGAAGAATTACATCCTGGAAGCACCGCTAGGTGCCAAACCCGTTGCAGGAGAAACTCTAGATGTTATGAACACATGGCAGAGCAAAGCTGATGACTACTCGATAGTTCAGTGTGCCATGCTTTACGGCTTAGAACCGGGACTTCAACGATGTTTTGAACGTCATGGGGCATATGAGATGTTCCAGGAGTTGAAGTTAATATTTCAAGCAAATGCCCAGATTGAGAGATATGAAGTCTCCAATAAGTTCTACAGCTGCAAAATGGAGGAGAATAGTTCTGTCGGTGAGCACATACTCAGAATGTCTGGGTACCACAATCACTTGACTCAGCTGGGAGTTAATCTTCCGGTTGATAGTCTCATTGACAGAGTTCTTCAATTACTGCCACCAAGCTACAAAAGCTTCGTGATGAACTATAATATGCAAGGGATGGATAAGACAATTCCTGAGCTCTTCGCAATGCTAAAGGCTATAGAGGTAGAAATCAAGAAGGGGCATCAAGTGTTGATGGTCAACAAGACCACCAGTTTCAAGAAGAAGGGCAAAGGGAAGAAGGGGAACTTCAAGAAGAACAGCAAGCAAGTTGTTGCTCAAGTGAAGTGAAGGAAATATGCCCTAGAGGCAATAATAAATTTGTTATTTATATTTTCTTATATCATGATAAATTTTTATTATTCATGCTAGAATTTTATTAACCGGAAACTTAGTACATGTGTGAATACATAGACAAACAGAATGTCACTAGTATGCCTCTACTTGACTAGCTCGTTGAATCAATGATTGTTATGTTTCCTAACCATAGACATGAGTTGTCATTTGATTAACGGGTGCTACCTCTTGAGCATGCGTTAGTTTTCCCTTGAAGAGGAAAGGGTGATGCAACAAAGTAGCGTAAGTATTTCCCTTAGTTTTTTAGAACCAAGGTATCAATCCAGTAGGAGGTAACACGCAAGTCCCTAGTACCTGCACAAACAAACAAGAACCTCGCAACCAACGCAATAAAGGGGTTGCCAATCCCTTCACAGTCACTTACGAAAGTGAGATCTAATAGAGATAATAAGATCAATATTTTTGGTATTTTTATTGTATAGATTGGGAAATAAAGATTGCAAAATAAACAACGATTGAAATAGCAAGTAGATAGGAAAATAATATGATGGAAGATAGACCCGGGGGCCATAGGTTTCACTAGTTGCTTCTCTCAAGATAGCAAATTCTATGGTGGGTGAACAAATTACTGTCGAGCAATTGATAGAAAAGCGCATAGTTATGAGAATATCTAGGCATGATCATGTATATAGGCATCATGTCCAGGACAAGTAGACCGAAACGATTCTGCATCTACTACTATTACTCCACACATCGACCGCTATCCAGCATGCATCTAGAGTATTAAGTTCATAAGAACAGAGTAATGCATTAGGCAAGATGACATGATGTAGAGGGATAAACTCAAGCAACATGATATAAACCCCATCTTTTTATCCTCGATGGCAACAATACAATGCGTGCCTTGTTGCCGCTGCTATCACTGGGAAAGGACAACGCAAGATTGAACCCAAAGCTAAGCACTTCTCCCATTGCAAGAAAGATCAATCTAGTAGGCGAAACCGAACTAATAATTCGAAGAGACTTGCAAAGATATTAAATCATGCATAAAATAATTCAGACAAGAATCAAATATTGTTCATAGATAATCTTGATCATAAACCCACAATTCATCGGATCTCGACAAACACACCGCAAAAATAATTACATCGAATAGATCTCCAAGAGAATCGAGGAGAACTTTGTATTGAGATCCAAAGAGAGAGAAGAAGCCATCTAGCTAATAACTATGGACCTGAAGGTCTATGGTAAACTACTCACACATCATCGGAGAGGCGATGATCTTGGCGCGCCGGAAAAGGCCCCAAGATGGGATCTCACGGTACAGAAGGTTTCGTCGGTGGAAATAGGTTTCGTGGTGCTCTCGGATGTTTTCAGGGTATATGAGTATATATAGGCGAAAGAAGTAGGTCAGCGAAGCCATGAGGTGCCCACGAGGGTGGGGGCGCACCCTCCTGCCTCGTGGCCGCCTCGTTGCTTCCTTGACGTCCACTCCAAGTCTCCAGGATTGCGTTTGTTCCAAAAATAACTCTCCCGAAGGTTTCATTCCGTTTGGATTCCGTTTGATATTCCTTTTCTGCGAAACACTGAAATAGGCAAAAAAACGCAATTTGCATTCGCCTTTTGGTTAGTAGGTTAGTCCCAAAATAATATAAAAGGTATATTAAATCCCATAAAACATCCAAAACAGATAATATAATAGCTTGGAACAATCAAAAATTATAGATATGTTGGAGACGTATCAAGCATCCCCAAGCTTAATTCCCGCTCGTCCTCGAGTAGGTAAATGATAAAAACATAATTTTTGACGTGGAATGCTACCTCGCATAATTCTCAATGTAATTTTCTTTATAGTGGCATGAATGTTCGGATCCAAAAGATTCAAGACAAAAGTTTAATATTGACATAAAATAATAATACTTCAAGCATACTAACAAAGCAATCATGTCTTCTCAAAATAACATGGCCAAAGAAAGTTATCCCTACAAAATCATATAGTCTGGCTATGCTCTATCTTCATCACACAAAGTATTTAATCATGCACAACACCGATGACAAGCCAAGCATTTGTTTCATACATTTGACGTTCTCAAACTTTTTCAATCTTCATGCAATACATGAGCGTGAGCCATGGATATAGCACTATAAGTGGAATAGAATGGTGGTTGTGGAGAAGACAAAAGGGAGAAGATAGTCTCATATCTAGGAGTATCAACGGGATATGGATATGCCCATCAATTGATATCAATGTGAGTGAGTAGGGATTGCCATGCAACGGATACACTAGAGCTATAAGTGTATGAAAGCTCAACAAAAGAAACTAAGTGGGCGTGCATCCAACTCGCTTGCTCACGAAGACCTAGGGCATTTTGAGGAAGCCCATCATTGGAATATACAAGCCAAGTTCTATAATGTAAAATTCCCACTAGTATATCAAAGTGACAACATAGGAGACTCTCTATCATGAAGATCATGGTGCTACTTTGAAGCATGCTACCTCTTGAGCACTGCATTGG
This sequence comes from Triticum urartu, assembly GCF_056163025.1. Taxonomy (NCBI): domain Eukaryota; kingdom Viridiplantae; phylum Streptophyta; class Magnoliopsida; order Poales; family Poaceae; genus Triticum; species Triticum urartu. Next base: position 641,229,479 of record NC_141879.1, on the reverse strand, counting down.
ATTTCCCCGAAGAGGAGAGGATGATGCAGCAAAGTAGCGTAAGTATTTCCCTCAGTTTTTGAGAACCAAGGTATCAATCCAGTAGGAGGCTACGCGCGAGTCCCATGTACCTACACAAAAACAATAGCTCACCGCAACCAACGCGCTTAGGGGTTGTTAATCCCTTCACGGTCACTTACGAAAGTGAGATCTGATAGAGATGATAAATAATATTTTTGGTATTTTTGATATAGAGATGCAAAGTAAAAAGTAAAAGCAAAGTAAAAAGCAAAGCAATAATAAAGTGATGGAGATTGATATGATGAGAAAGAGACCCGGGGGCCATAGGTTTCACTAGTGGCTTCTCTCAAGAGCATAAGTCTTCTACGGTGGGTGAACAAATTACTGTTGATCAATTGACAGAATTGAGCATAGTTATGAGAATATCTAGGTATGATCATGTATATAGGCATCACGTCCGAGACAAGTAGACCGACTCCTGCCTGCATATACTACTATTACTCCACTCATCGACCGCTATCCAACATGCATCTAGAGTATTAAGTTAAAAACAGAGTAACGCCTTAAGCAAGATGACATGATGTAGAGGGATAGTTTCATGCAATATGATAAAAACCCCATCTTGTTATCCTCGATGGCAACAATACAATACGTGCCTTGCTGCCCCTTCTGTCACTGGGAAAGGACACCGCAAGATCGAACCCAAAGCTAAGCACTTCTCCCATGGCAAGAACAACCAATCTAGTAGGCCAAACCAAACTGATAATTCGAAGAAACTTGAAAAGATAACCAATCATACATAAAAGAATTCAGAGAAGATTCAAATATTATTCATAGATAGACTGGATCATAAAACCACAATTCATCGGTCTCAACAAACACACCGCAAAAGAAGATTCCATCGAATAGATCTCCACGAGAGAGGGGGAGAACATTGTATTGAGATCCAAAAAGAGAGAAGAAGCCATCTAGCTAGTAACTATGGACCCGTAGGTATGAAGCAAACTACTCACACTTCATCGGAGGGGCTTGGATGATGATGTAGAAGCCCTCTGTGATCGATGCCCCCTCCGGCGGAGCTCCGGAACAGGCCCCAAGATGGCATCTCGTGGATACAGAAAGTTGCGGCGGTGGAATTAGGTTTTTGGCTCTGTTTTTGATCGTTTGGGGGTACGTGGATATATATAGGAGGAAAAAGTACGTCGGTGGAGCAACAGGGGGCCCACGAGGGTGGAGGGCGCGCCTGGGGGGGGGGGGGGGGGGGCAGGTGCGCCCCCCTACCTCGTGGCCTCCTGTTAATTGGCTTGACGTAGGGTCCAAGTCTCCTGAGTTGTATTCGGTGAGAAAATCACGTTCCCGAAGGTTTCATTCCGTTTGGACTCCGTTTGATACTCCTTTTCTTCGAAACCCTAAAATAGGCAAAAAACAACAATTCTGGGCTGGGCCTCCGGTTAATAGGTTAGTCCCAAAAATAATATAAAAGTGGATAATAAAGCCCAATAATGTCCAAAACAGTAGATAATATAGCATGGAGCAATCAAAAATTATAGATACATTGGAGACGTATCAAGCATCCCGAAGCTTTTTTCCTGCTCGTCCTCGAGTAGGTAAATGATAAAAACAGAAATTTTGATGCGGAGTGCTACTTGGCATAATTTCAATGTAATTCTTCTTAATTGTGGTTGAATATTCAGATTCAAAAGATTCAAGACAAAAGTTCATGTTGAGATAAAAATAATAATACTTCAAGCATACTAACAAAGCAATTATGTCTTCTCAAAATAACATGGCCAAAGAAAGCTATCCCTACAAAATCATATGGTCTGGCTATGCTCTATCTTCACCACACAAAGTATTTAAATCATGCACAACCCCGATGACAAGTCAAGCAATTGTTTCATACTTTTGACATTTTCAAAACTTTTTCGATCTTCACGCAATACATGAGCGTGAGCCATGGATATAGCACTATATGTGGAATAGAATGGTGGTTGTGGAGAAGACAAAAGGAGGGGAAGATAGTCTCACATCAACTAGGCGTATCAACGAGCTATGGAGATGCCCATCAATAGATATCAATGTGAGTGAGTAGGGATTGTCATGCAACGGATGCACTAGAGCTATAAGTATATGAAAGCTCAACAAAAGAAACTAAGTGGGTGTGCATCCAACTTGCTTGCTCACGAAGACCTAGGGCATTTTGAGGAAGCCCATCATTGGAATATACAAGCCAAGTTCTATAATGAAAATTTCCACTAGTATATGAAAGTGACAGAATGAGAGACTCTTTATCATGAAGATCATGGTGCTACTTTGAAGCACAAGTGTGGTAAAAGGGTAGTAACATTGTCCCTTATATCTTTTTCTCTCATTTTTTTGGGCCTTCTCTTTTTTATGGCCTCTTTTTTTTCATCCGGGGTCTCATCCCGACTTGTGGGGGAATCATAGTCTCCATCATCCTTTCCTCACTTGGGACAATGCTCTAAAAATGATGATCATCACACTTTTTATTTTTCTTACAACTCAACAATTACAACTCAATACTTAGAACAAAATATGACTCTGTATGAATGCCTCCGGCAGTGTACCGGGATATGCAATGAATCAAGAGTGACATGTATGAAAGAATTATGAACGCTGGCTTTGCCACAAATACGATGTCAACTACATGATCATGCTAGCAATATGACATTGATGGAGCGTGTCATAATGAACGGAACGGTGGAAAGTTGCATGGAAATATATCTTGGAATGGCTATGGAAATGCCATGATTGGTAGGTATTGTGGCTGTTTTGAGGAAGGTATTTGGTGGGTGTATGATACCGGCGAAAAGTGCGTGGTATTAGAGAGGCTAGCAATGGTGGAAGGAAGGAAAGTGCGTATGATCCATGGACTCAACATTAGTCATAAAGAACTCATATACTTATTGCAAAAATCTAGAAGTTATCAAAGCAAAGTATTACGCGCATGCTCCTCGGGGGATAGATTGGTAGGAAAAGACCATCGCTCATCCCCGACCGCAACTCATAAGGAAGACAATCAATAAATAAATCATGCTCCGACTTCATCACATAACGGTTCACCATACGTGCATGCTATGGGAATCACAAACATTAACACAAGCATTTCTCAAATTCACAACTACTCAACTAGCATGACTCTAATATCACCATCCTCATATCTCAAAACAATTATCAAGCATTAATTTTTTTTTTCTTAGTATTCAACTCACTCAAAAGAAAGTTTTACAAATCTTGAATACCAGGCATATTATTATTAAGAAAATTACCATTCTATTAAGAATCTCAAAATAATCTAAGTGAAGCATGAGATATCAATAGTTTCTATAAAAAAAAATCCACCACCGTGCTCTAAAAGATATAAGTGAAGCACTAGAGCAAAATTATATAACTCAAAAGATATAAGTGAAGCACATAGAGTATTCTATCAAATTCCAAATTATGTATGGCTCTCTCAAAAGGTGTGTACAGCAAGGATGATTGTGGTAGACTAACAAGCAAAGACTCAAATCCTAAAAGATGCTCCAAGCAAAACACATATCATGTGGTGAATAAAAATATAGCTCCAAGTAAAGTTACCGATAGAAGTAGACGAAAGAGGGGATGCCTTCCGGGGCATCCCCAAGCTTTGGCTTTTAGGTGTCCTTAGATTATCTTGGGGGTGACATGGGCATCCCCAAGCTTAGGACCTTGCCACTCCTTGTTCCATAATCCATCAAATCTTTACCCAAAACTTGAAAACTTCACAACACAAAACTTAAAGTAGAAAATCTCGTGAGCTCCGTTAGCGAAAGAAAACAAAAGACCACTTCAAGGTACTGTAATGAACTCATTGTTTATTTATATGGGTGTTATACCTAATGTATTACAACTTCTCTATGGTTTATTAACTATTTTATTAGCCATAGATTCATCAAAATAAGGAAACAACACACGAAAAACAGAATCTGTCAAAAACAGAACAGTCTGTAGTAATCTGTAGCTAGCGCAAGATCTGGAACCCCAAAAATTGTAAAATAAATTGATGGACGTGAGGAATTTATCTATTAATCATCTTCAAAAAGAATTAACTAAATATCACTCTCCAAATAAAAATGACAGCAGTTCTCGTGAGCGCTAAAGTTTCTGTTTTTTACAGCAAGTTCAACAAGACTTTCCCCAAGTCTTCCCAACGGTTCTACTTGGCACAAACACTAATTAAACACAAAAAAACAAACAAAACAGAGGCTAAATAATTTATTTATTACTAAACAGGAGCAAAAAGCAAGGAATAAAAATAAAATTGGGTTGCCACCCAACAAGCGCTATCGTTTAACGCCCCTAGCTAGGCATAACAAGCAAGAATAGATCTAAGTATTGCCATCTTTGGTAGGCAATCCATAAGTGGCTCTCATGATAGATTCATATGGTAATTTTATTTTCTTTCTAGGGAAGTGTTCCATGCCCTTTTTTAATGGAAATTGCAATCTAATATTCCCTTCCTTCATATCAATAATTGCACCAACCGTTCTAAGGAAAGGTCTACCGAGAATAATAGGGCAAGAAGGATTACAATCTATATCAAGAACGATAAAATATACGGGCACATAATTCCTATTTGCAAAAATAAGAACATTATTAATTCTTCCCATAGGTTTCTTAATAGTGGAATCTGCAAGATGCAAGTTTAGAGAGCAATCATCAAAATTATGGAAATCTAGCAAATCACACAAAGTTTTGGGAATAGTAGAGACACTAGCACCCAAATCACACAAAGCATAAAACTCATAATCTTTAATTTTAATTTTAATAGTAGGTTCCCACTAATCATAAAGTTTTCTAGGGATAGAAACTTCCAATTCAAGTTTTTCTTCATAAGATTGCATCAAGGCATCAACGATATGTTTAGTAAATGCTTTATTTTGACTATAAGCGTGAGTAGAATTTAGCACGGATTGCAACAAGGAAATACAATCAATCAAAGAGCAATTTTCATATTTAAATTCCTTGAAATCCATAATGGTGGGTTTAGCAATATCTAAGGTTTTAATTTCTTCAATCCCACTTTTATCAAATTTAGCATCAAGATCAACAAATTCCAAATTCTTAGAACGCCTTCTAGGTAGAGGTGGATCATATTCAGTCCCATCATTATCAAGATTCATATTGCAAAACAAAGATTTAATAGGGGACACATCAATAACTTTTAGATCTTCATAATTATTTTCATAGGAACTAGAAGAACACGCTTTTATAAAGGCATCTTTCTTAGCACGCATCCTAGCGGTTCTTTCTTTGCACTCATTGTTGGGGAACGTAGCAGAATTTTAAAATTTTCTACGCATCACCAAGATCAATCTATGGAGTCATCTAGCAAGGAGTGAAAGGGGAGTGCATCTACATAACCTTGTAGATCGCGAGCGGAAGCGTTCAAGAGAACGGGGTTGACGGAGTCGTACTCGTCGTGATCCAAATCACCGATGACCAAGTGCCTAACGGACGGCACCTCCGTGTTCAACACACGTACGGTTGGGAAGATGTCTCCTCCTTCTTGATCCAGCAAAGGGAAGCGGAGGTTGAAGGAGATCCAGCAGAACGACGGCGTGGTGGTGGAAGCAGCGGTGATCTCGGCAGGGCTTCGCCAAGCTCCAACGAGGGGAGAGGGAGGCGCCAAGGGCTTTGGTGCGGCTTCCCTCCCTCCCCCACTATATATAGGACCCCTAGGGGGCGCCGGCCCTAGGATATCCAATCTCCAAGGGGGGGCGCCGGCCAAGGGGGGGCTTGCCCCCCAAGCCAAGTGGGGCGCCCCCCACCCCTAGGGTTTCCAACCCTAGGCGCAGGGGAGGCCCATGGGGGGCGCACTAGCCCACCAGGGGCTGGTTCCCCTCCCGCTTCAGCCCATGGGGCCCTCCGGGTTAGGTGGCCCCACCCGGTGGACCCCCGGGACCCTTCCGGTGGTCCCGGTACAATACCGATTACCCCCGAAACTTTCCCAATGGCCGAAACTGGACTTCCTATATATAAATATTCACCTCCGGACCATTCCGGAACTCCTCGTGACGTCTGGGATCTCATCCGGGACTCCGAACAACTTCCTGGTTACCGCATACTAATATCTCTACAACCCTAGCGTCACCGAACCTTAAGTGTGTAGACCCTACGGGTTCGGGAGACATGGAGACATCACCGAGACGACTCTTCGGTCAATAACCAAGAGCGGGATCTGGATACCCATGTTGGCTCCCATATGTTCCACGATGATCTCATCGGATGAACCACGATGTCAAGGATTCAATCAATCCCGTATTCAATTCCCTTTGTCAATCGGTACGTTACTTGCCCGAGATTCGATCGTCGATATCCCAATACCTTGTTCAATCTCGTTACCAGCAAGTCACTTTACTCGTACCGTAATGCATGATCTCGTGACCAAACACTTGGTCACATTGAGCTCATTATGATGATGCATTATGGAGTGACAAATCCCAGTCTCGATCCGTGTCAACCCAATAGATACTTTTGGGGATACCTGTAGTATACCTTTATAGTCACCCAGTTACGTTGTGACGTTTGGTACACCCAAAGCACTCCTACGACATCCAGGAGTTACACGATCTCATGGTCTAAGGAAATGATACATGACATTGGAAAAGCTCTAGCAAACGAACTACACGATCTTGTGCTATGCTTAGGATTGGGTCTTGTCCATCACATCATTCTCCTAATGATGTGATCCCGTTATCAATGACATCCAATGTCCATAGTCAGGAAACCATGACTATCTATTGATCAACGAGCTAGTTAAATAGAGGCTCACTAGGGACATGTTGTGGTCTATGTATTCACACATGTATTACGATTTCCGGATAACACAATTATAGCATGAACAATAGACAATTACCATGAACAAGGAAATATAATAATAACCATTTTATTATTGCCTCTAGGGCATATTTCCAACAGTCTCCCACTTGCACTAGAGTCAATAATCTAGTTACATTGTGATGAATCAAACACCCATAGAGTTCTGGTGTTGATCATGTTTTGCTCGCGGAAGAGGTTTAGTCAACGGATCTGTAACATTCAGATCCGTATGTACTTTGCAAATATCTATGTCTCCATCTTGAACATTTTCACGAATGGAGTTGAAGCGACGCTTGATGTGCCTGGTCTTCTTGTGAAACCTGGGCTCCTTGGCAAGGGAAATAGCTCCAGTGTTGTCACAGAAGAGAGTGATCGGCCCCGACGCATTGGGTATGACTCCTAGGTCGGTGATGAACTCCTTCATCCAGATTGCTTCATGCGCTGCCTCCGAGGCTGCCATGTACTCCGCTTCACATGTAGATCCCGCCACGACGCTTTTCTTGCAACTGCACCATCTTACTGCCCCACCATTCAAAATATACACGTATCCGGTTTGTGACTTAGAGTCATCCAGATCTGTGTCGAAGCTAGCGTCGACGTAACCCTTTACGACGAGCTCCTCATCACCTCCATATACGAGAAACATATCCTTAGTCCTTTTCAGGTACTTCACGATGTTCTTGACCGTTGTACAGTGTTCCATGCCGGGATTACTTTGGTACCTTCCTACCAAACTCACGGCAAGGTTTACATCAGGTCTGGTACACAGCATGGCATACATGATAGACCCTATGGCTGAAGCATAGGGGACGACACTCATCTTTTCTCTATCTTCTGCCGTGGTCGGACATTGAGCTAAGCTCAATTTCACACCTTGCAACACAGGCAAGAACCCCTTCTTGGACTGATCCATATTGAACTTCTTCAATATCTTATCAAGGTATGTGCTTTGTGAAAGACCTATGAGGCATCTCGATCTATCTCTATAGATCTTGATGCCTAATATGTAAGCAGCTTCTCCAAGGTCCTTCATTGAAAAACACTTATTCAAGTAGGCCTTAATACTGTCCAAAAGTTCTATATCATTTCCCATCAAAAGTATGTCATCCACATATAATATGAGAAATGCTACAGAGCTCCCACTCACTTTCTTGTAAACGCAGGCTTCTCCATAAGTCTGCATAAACCCAACCGATTTGATCATTTCATCAAAGCAAATGTTCCAACTCCGAGAGGCCTGCACCAGCCCATAGATGGAGTGCTGGAGCTTGCATACCTTGTAAGCATTCTTAGGGTCGACAAAACCTTCCGGCTGCATCATATACAATTCTTCCTTAAGAAAGTCGTTAAGGAATGCCGTTTGGACGTCCATTTGCCATATCTCATAATCATAGTATGCGGCAATTGCTAACATGATTCGGACGGACTTCAGCTTCGCTACGGGTGAGAAGGTCTCATCGTAGTCAACCCCTTGAACTTGTTGATAACCCTTAGCGACAAGGTGAGCCTTATAGATGGTAACATTACCATCCGTGTCCGTCTTCTTCTTAAAGATCCATTTATCCTCTATCACTCGCCGATCATCGGGCAAGTCTGTCAAAGTCCATACTTTGTTTTCATACATGGATCCTATCTCGGATTGCATGGCTTCAAGCCATTTGTTGGAATCTGGGCCCGCCATTGCTTCTTCATAGTTCGAAGGTTCACCGTTGTCTAACAACATGATTTCCAGGACAGGGTTGCCATACCATTCTGGTGTGGAACGTGTCCTTGTGGACCTTCGAAGTTCAGTAGCAACTTGGTCCGAAGTACCTTGATCATCATCATTAACTTCCTCTCTAGTCGGTGCAGGCACCACAGGAACATCTTCCTGAGCTGCGCTACTTTCCGGTTCAAGAGGCAGTACTTCATCGAGTTCTACTTTCCTCCCACTTACTTCTCTCGAGAGAAACTCTTTCTCCAGAAAGGACCCATTCTTGGCAACAAAGATCTTGCCTTCGGATCTGAGGTAGAAGGTATACCCAATGGTTTCCTTAGGGTATCCTATGAAGACGCATTTTTCCGACTTGGGTTCGAGCTTTTCAGGTTGAAGTTTCTTGACATAAGCATTGCATCCCCAAACTTTTAGAAACGACAACTTAGGTTTCTTCCCAAACCATAATTCATACGGTGTCGTCTCAACGGATTTAGACGGTGCCCTATTTAAAGTGAATGTAGCTGTCTCTAGAGCGTATCCCCAAAATGATAGCGGTAAATCAGTGAGTGACATCATAGATCGCACCATATCCAATAGAGTGCGATTACGACGTTCGGACACACCGTTACGGTGAGGCGTTCCAGGCGGCGTGAGTTGTGAAACGATTCCACATTTCCTTAAGTGCGTACCAAATTCGTGACTTAAATATTCTCCCCCACAATCTGATCGCAAGAATTTTATCTTTCGGTCACGTTGATTCTCTACCTCATTCTGAAATTCCTTGAACTTTTCAAAGGTCTCAGACTTGTGTTTCATCAAATAGACATACCCATGTCTACTTAAGTCATCAGTGAGAGTGAGAACATAACGATAGCCACCGCGAGCCTCAACGCTCATTGGACCGCAAACATCAGTATGTATAATTTCCAATAAGTTGGTTGCTCGCTCCATTGTTCCGGAGAATGGAGTCTTGGTCATTTTACCCATGAGGCATGTTTCGCACGTGTCAAATGATTCGAAATCAAGAGACTCCAAAAGTCCATCTGTATGGAGCTTCTTCATGCGTTTGACACCGATGTGACCATGGCGGCAGTGCCACAGATATGTGGGACTATCATTATCAATCTTACATCTTTTGGTATTCACACTATGAATATGTGTAACATCACATTCGAGATTCATTAAGAATAAACCATTGACCAGCGGAGCATGACCATAAAACATATCTCTCATATAAATAGAGCAACCATTATTCTCGGATTTAAATGAGTAGCCATCTCGTATTAAACGAGATCTGAATACAATGTTCATGCTCAAAGCTGGCACTAAATAACAATTATTGAGGTTTAAAACTAATCCCGTAAGTAAATGTAGAGGTAGCGTGCCGACGGCGATCACATCGACCTTGGAACCATTCCCGACGCGCATCGTCACCTCGTCCTTTGCCAGTCTCCGCTTATTCCGCAGCTCCTGTTTTGAGTTACAAATATGAGCAACCGCACCGGTATCAAATACCCAGGAGCTACTACGAGTACTGGTAAGGTACACATCAATTACATGTATATCACATATACCTTTAGTGTTGCCGGCATTCTTGTCCGCTAAGTATTTGGAGCAGTTCCGCTTCCAGTGTCCCTTTCCCTTGCAATAAAAGCACTCAGTCTCAGGTTTGGGTCCATTCTTTGACTTCTTCCCGGCAACTGGTTTACCGGGCGCGGCAACTCCCTTGCTGTCCTTCTTGAAGTTCTTCTTACCCTTGCCTTTCTTGAAACTAGTGGTTTTATTGACCATCAACACTTGATGTTCCTTTTTGATTTCCACCTCTGCTGATTTCAGCATTGAAAATACTTCAGGAATAGTTTCACCATCCCCTGCATATTGTAGTTTATCACAAAGCTCTTGTAGCTAGGTGGGAGCGACTGAAGGATTCTGTCAATGACCGCCTCGTCCGGGAGGTTAATGTCCAGCTGGGACAAGCGGTTGTGCAACCCAGACATTTTGAGTATGTGCTCACTGACAGAACTATTTTCCTCCATCTTACAACTGTAGAACTTGTCGGAGACTTCATATCTCTCGACCCGGGCATGAGCTTGGAAAACCATTTTCAGCTCTTCGAACATCTCATATGCTCCTTGTTGCTCAAAACACTTTTGGAGCCCCGGTTCTAGGCTGTAAAGCATGCCGCACTGAACGAGGGAGTAATCATCAGCACGTGACTGCCAAGCATTCATAACGTCTTGGTTCTCTGGGATGGGTGCTTGACCTAGCGGTGCTTCTAGGACATATGCTTTCTTGGCAGCTATGAGCATGATCCACAGGTTCCGGACCCAGTCCGTATAGTTGCTGCCATCATCTTTCAACTTGGTTTTCTCTAGGAACGCGTTGAAGTTGAGGTTGACATGAGCGTTGGCCATTTGATCTACAAGACATTTTGCAAAGGTTTTTAGACTAAGTTCATGATAATTAAGTTCATCTAATCAAATTATTTAATGAACTCCCACTCAGATTAGACATCCCTCTAGTCATCTAAGTGATACATGATCCGACTCAACTAGACCGTGTCCGATCATCACGTGAGACGGACTAGTCATCATCGGTGAACATCTCCATGTTGATTGTATCTTCCATACGACTCATGTTCGACCTTTCGGTCTCTTGTGTTCCGATGCCATGTCTGTACATGCTAGGCTCGTCAAGTCAACCTAAGTGTTTTGCACGTGTAAATCTGGCTTACCCGTTGTATGTGAACGATAGAATCTATCACACCCGATCATCACGTGGTGCTTCGAGACAACGAACTTTCGCAACAACGCACAGTTAGGGGGAACACTTTCTTGAAATTATTGTGAGGGATCATCTTATTTACTACTGTCGTTCTAAGCAAATAAGAAGCAAAAACATGATAAATGTCACATGCAATCAAATAGTGACATGATATGGCCAATATCATTTTGCTCCTTTTGATCTCCATCTTCGGGGCGCCATGATCATCGTCATCACCGGCATGACACCATGATCTCCATAATCATGATCTCCATCATCATGTCTTCATGAAGTTGCCTCGTCAACTATTACTTCTACTACTATGGCTAACGGTTAGCAATAAAGTAAAGTAATTACATGACGTTTATCTTGACACGCAGGTCATAAATAAATTAAGACAACTCCTATGGCTCCTGCCAGTTGTCATACTCATCGACATGCAAGTCGTGATTCCTATTACAAGAACATGATCAATCTCATACATCACATATATCATTCATCACATCCTTTTGGCCATATCACATCACATGGCACATGCTGCAAAAACAAGTTAGACGTCCTCTAATTGTTGTTGCAAGTTTTTACGTGGCTGCTATAGGTTTCTAGCAAGAACGTTTCTTACATACGCCAAAACCATAACGTGATATGCCAATTTCTATTTACCCTTCATAAGGACCCTTTTCATCGAATCCGATCCGACTAAAGTGGGAGAGACAGACACCCGCTAGCCACCTTATGCAACTAGTGCATGTCAGTCGGTGGAACCAGTCTCACGTAAGCGTACGTGTAAGGTCGGTCCAGGCCGCTTCATCCCACGATGCCGCCGGATCAAGATAAGACTAGTAACGGCAAGTAAATTGACAAAATCAACGCCCACAACAACTTGTGTTCTACTCGTGCATAGAAACTACGCGTAGACCTAGCTCTGATGCCACTGTTGGGGAACGTAGCAGAATTTTAAAATTTTCTACGCATCACCAAGATCAATCTATGGAGTCATCTAGCAACAAGGGAAAGGGGAGTGCATCTACATACCCTTGTAGATCGCGAGCGGAAGCGTTCAAGAGAACGTGGTTGACGGAGTCGTACTCGTCGTGATCCAAATCACCGTTGACCAAGTGCCGAACGGACGGCACCTCCGCGTTCAACACACGTACGGTTGGGAAGACGTCTCCTCCTTCTTGATCCAGCAAGGGGAAGGAGAGGTTGAAGGAGATCCAGCGGCATGACGGCGTGGTGGTGGAAGTAGCGGTGATATCGGCAGGGCTTCGCCTAGCTCCAACGAGAGAGAGAGAGAGAGAGAGGTGTTACAAGGGGAGAGGGAGGCGCCAAGGGCTTTGGTGCGGCTGCCCACCCTCCCCCCACTATATATAGGACCCCTAGGGGGGCGCCGGCCCTAGGAGATCCAATCTCCAAGGGGGGCGGCGGACAAGGGGGGGCTTGCCCCCCAAGCCAAGTGGGGCGCCCCCCACCCCTAGGGTTTCCAACCCTAGGCGCAGGGGGAGGCCCATGGGGGGCGCACCAGCCCACCAGGGGCTGGTTCCCCTACCACTTCAGCCCATGGGGACCTCCGGGATAGGTGGCTCCACCCGGTGGACTCCCGGGACCCTTCCGGTGGTCCCGGTACAATACCGATTACCCCCGAAACTTTCCCGATGGCCGAAACTAGACTTCCTATATATAAATATTCACCTCCGGACCATTCCAGAACTCCTCGTGACATCCGAGATCTCATCCGGGACTCCGAACAACTTTCGGGTTACCGCATACTAATATCTCTACAACCCTAGCGTCACCGAACCTTAAGTGTGTAGACCCTACGGGTTTGGGAGACATGCAGACATGACCGAGACGACTCTTCGGTCAATAACCAATAGCGGGATCTGGATACCCATGTTGGCTCCCACATGTTCCACGATGATCTCATCGGATGAACCACGATGTCAAGGATTCAATCAATCCCGTATTCAATTCCCTTTGTCAATCGATACGTTACTTGCCCAAGATTCGATCGTCGGTATCCCAATACCTCGTTCAATCTCGTTACCGGCCAGTCACTTTACTCGTACCGTAATGCATGATCTTGTGACCAAACACTTGGTCGCATTGAGCTCATTATGATGATGCATTACCAAGTGGGCCCAGAGATACCTCTCCGTCATACGGAGTGACAAATCCCAGTCTCGATCCGTGTCAACCCAACAGATACTTTCGGGGATACCTGTAGTATACCTTTATAGTCACTCAGTTACGTTGTGACATTTGGTACACCCAAAGCACTCCTACGGCATCCGGGAGTTACATGATCTCATGGTCTAAGGAAATGATACTTGACATTGGAAAAGCTCTAGCAAACGAACTACACGATCTTGTGCTATGCTTAGGATTGGGTCTTGTCCATCACATCATTCTCCTAATGATGTGATCCCGTTATCAATGACATCCAATGTCCATAGTCAAGAAACCATGACTATCTATTCATCAACGAGCTAGTTAACTAGAGGCTCACTAGGGACATGTTGTGGTCTATGTATTCACACATGTATTACGATTTCCGGATAACACAATTATAGCATGAACAATAGACAATTACCATGAACAAGGAAATATAATAATAACCATTTTATTATTGCCTCTAGGGCATATTTCCAACACTCATCATTGGAAATTCTCATGGCTTTGAGAGACTCATTGATATCATGCTTAGGTGGAATAGATCTAAGTTTCAAAGAATCAACATCAAGAGCAATTCTATCAACGTTCCTAGCCAAATCATCAATCTTAAGCAATTTTTCTTCAATCATAGCATTAAAATTCTTTTGTGAAGAAATAAATTCTTTAATATTAGATTCAAAATCAGAGGGCATCTTATTATAATTTCCATAAGAATTTTTGTAGGAATTACCGTAATTATTAGAGGGATTTCTAGGATAAGGCCTAGGATTGAAATTTCCTCTATACGTGTTGTTACCAAAATTGTTCCTACCAACAAAGTTCACATCCATAGATTCATTATTATTCTCAATCAAAGTAGACAAGGGCACATCATTAGGATCAGAAGAAACACTCTTATTAGCAAATAATTTCATAAGTTCATCCATCTTTCCACTCAAAACATTAATTTCTTCTATCGCATGCACCTTTTTAGTAGATCTTTCAGTATGCCATTGAGAATAATTAACCATAATATTATCTAGGAGTTTAGTAGCTTCTCCTAAAGTTATTTCCATAAAAGTTCCTCCCGCGGCCGAATCTAAAAGATTTCTATAAGCAAAATTCAATCCAGCATAAAAATTGTGTATAATCATCCACAAATTTAAACCATGAGTAGGGCGATTACGTATCATTAGTTTCATTCTCTCCCAAGCTTGTGCAACATGTTCATGATCAAGTTGCTTAAAATTCATAATATCGTTTCTAAGAGAGATGATCTTAGCGGGAGGAAAATACTTAGAGATAAAAGCATCTTTGCACTTGTTCCATGAATCAATACTATTTTTAGGCAAAGACGAAAACCAAGCTTTAGCATGATCTCTAAACGAAAAAGGAAATAGCTTCAATTAAACAATATCATTATTGACATCTTTCTTATTTTGCATGTCACACAAATCAACGAAGCTATTAAGATGGGTAGCGGCATCTTCACTAGGAAGGCCAGAGAACGGATTTTTTCATGACAAGGTTCAGCAAAGCAGTATTAATTTCACAAGATTCAACATCGGTAAGAGGAGCAATCGGAGTGCTAAGGAAATCATTGTTGTTGGTATTGGTGAAGTCACACAATTTAGTATTATCTTGAGCCATCGCGACAAACAAGCAATCCAACACACGAGCAAACAAAAGGCAAACGGGCAAAAAGAGGCAAATAGAGAAAGAGATGGAGGATAGAGAGAGAGGGCAAATAAAACGGCAAGGGTGAAGTGGGGGAGAGGAAAACGAGAGGCAAATGGCAAATAATGTAATGTGGGAGATAGGGATTGTGATGGGTACTTGGTATGTTGACTTTTGCATAGACTCCCCGGCAACGGCGCCAGAAATTGCTCGTTGTCGGGAGTCAAATCTTGACTTGCGCGAACCTCCCCGGCAACGGCGCCAGAAATTCTTCTTGCTACCTCTTGAGCACTGCGTTGGATTTCCCCGAAGAGGAGAGGATGATGCAGCAAAGTAGCGTAAGTATTTCCCTCGGTTTTTGAGAACCAAGGTATCAATCCAGTAGGAGGCTATGCGTGAGTCCCTTGTACCTACACAAAAACAATAGCTCAACGTAACCAACGCGCTTAGGGGTTGTCAATCCCTTCACAGTCACTTATGAAAGTGAGATCTGATAGAGATGATAAATAATGTTTTTGGTATTTTTGATATAGAGATGCAAAGTAAAAAGTAAAAGCAAAGTAAAAAAGCAAAGCAATAATAAAGTGATGGAGATTGATATGATGAGAAAGAGACCCGAGGGCCATAGGTTTCACTAGTGGCTTCTCTCAAGAGCATAAGTATTCTACGGTGGGTGAACAAATTACTGTTGAGCAATTGACAAAATTGAGAATAGTTATGAGAATATCTAGGTATGATCATGTATATAGGCATCACGTCCGAGACAAGTAGACCGACTCCTGCCTGCATCTACTACTATTACTCCACTCATCGACCGCTATCCAGCATGCATCTAGAGTATTAAGTTAAAAACAGAGTAACACCTTAAGCAAGATGACATGATATAGAGGGATAGTTTCATGCATTATGATAAAAAACCCATCTTGTTATCCTCGATGGCAACAATACAATATGTGCCTTGCTGCCCCTTCAGGAAAGGACACCGCAAGATCGAACCCAAAGCTAAGCACTTCTCCCATGGCAAGAACAACCAATCTAGTAGGCCAAACCAAACTGATAATTCAAAGAGACTTGCAAAGATAACCGATCATACAAAAAAGAATTCGGAGAGGATTAAAATATTATTCATAGATAGACTGGATCATAAAACCACAATTCATCGGTCTCAACAAACACACCGCAAAAATAAGATTACATCGAATAGATCTCCACGAGAGAGGGGGAGAACATTGTATTGAGATCCAAAAAGAGAGAAGAAGCCATCTAGCTACTACTATGGACCTGTAGGTCTGAAGTAAACTACTCACACTTCATTGGAGGGGCTTGGATGATGATGTAGAAGCCCTCCGTGATCGATGCCCCCCTCCAGCGGAGCTCCGGAACAGGCCCCAAGATGGGATCTCATGGATACAGAAAGTTGCGGTGGTGGAATTAGGTTTTTGGCTCCGTTTCTGATCGTTTGGGGGTACGTGGATATATATATATAGGAGGAAGAAGTACGTCGGTGGAGCAACAGGGGGCCCACGAGGGTGGAGGGCGCGCCTAGGGGGGCAGGCGCGCCCCCCTACCTTGTGGCCTCCTGTTAATTGGCTTGACGTAGGGTCCAAGTCTCCTGAGTTGTATTCGGTGATAAAATCACGTTCCCGGAGGTTTCATTCCATTTGGACTCCGTTTTATATTCCTTTTCTTCGAAACCCTAAAACAGGCAAAAAACAGCAATTCTGGGCTGGGCCTCCGGTTAATAGGTTAGTCCCAAAAATAATATAGAAGTGGATAATAAAGCCCAATAATGTCCAAAACAGTAGATAATATAGCATGGAGCAATCAAAAATTATAGATACGTTGGAGACGTATCAAAGCACAAGTGTGGTAAAAGGGTAGTAACATTGTCCCTTCTCTCTTTTTCTCTCATTTTTTCCTTTTTTTATTTCGGCCTTTTCTCTTTTTTATGACCTCTTTTTTTACTTTTTTTTATTTGTCATCCGGAGTCTCATCCCGACTTGTGGGGGAATCATAGTCTCCACCATCCTTTCCTCACTTGGGACAATGCTCTAATAATGATGATCATCACACTTTTATTTACTTACAAATCAAAAATTACAACTCGATACTAGAAAAAAATATGACTCTATGTGAATGCCTCCGGCAGTGTACCGGGATCTGCAATGAATCAAGAGTGACATGTATGAAAGAATTATAAAGGTGGCTTTGCAACAAATACAATGTCGACTACATGATCATGCAAAGCAATATGACAATGATGAAACATGTCATAACAAAGGGAACGGTGGTATGTTGCATGGCAATATATCTCGGAATGGCTATGTAAATGCCATAATAGGTAGGTATGGTGGTTGTTTTGAGGAAGGTATATGGTGGGTGTATGGTACCGGTGAAAGTTGCGCGGTACTAGAGATGCTAGCAATGGTGGAAGGGTGAGAGTGCGTATAATCCATGGACTCAAAATTAGTCATAAAGAACTCACATACTTATTCCAAAAATTTATTAGTTTTCGAAGCAAAGTACTACGCTTATACGTCCATTTTGCATCATGTTTTTTATCGATATTTATTGCATTATGGTCTGTTATTACACATTATGTCACAATACTTATGCCTATTCTCTCTTATTTTACAAGGTTTACATAAAGAGGGAGAATGGCGGCAGCTGGGATTCTGGGCTGGAAAAGGAGCAAATATTAGAGACCTATTCTGCACAGCTCCAAAAGTCCTAAAACTTCACGGAAGTCATTTTCAAAATATATAAAAAATACTGAGCGCAAGAAGTACCAGAGGGGGGCCACACCCTAGCCATGAGGGTGGGGGCGGGGCCCCTGCCTCGTGGGCCCCCTGGTGGCCCTCCGATGCCCATCTTCTGCTATATGGAGTCTTTCATTGAGAAAAAATCATAAGCAAGCTTTCGGGACGAGACTCTGCCTTCACGAGGCGGAACCTTGGCGGAGCTGTTCTGCCGGGGAAACTTCCCTCCGGAAGGGGGAAATCATCGCCATCGTCATCACCAACGATCCTCTCATCGGGAGGGGGTCAATCTCCATCAACATCTTCACCAGCACCATCTCCTCTCAAACCCTAGTTCATCTCTTGTATCCAATTCTTGTCTCCAAGTCTGGGATTGGTACCTGTGGGTTGCTAGTAGTGTTAATTACTCCTTGTAGTTGATGCTAGTTGGTTTATTTGGTGGAAGATCATATGTTCATATCATATATGCATATTAATACCCCTCTGATTATGAACATGAATATGCATATTAATACCCCTCTGATTATGCTAGTTGGTTTATTTGGTTTATTGCTAGTAGTGTGAGTAGTTACGTTTGTTCCTGAGGACATGGGAGAAGTCTTGCTATTAGTTGTCATGTGAATTTGGTATTCATTTGATATTTTGATGAGATGTATGTTGTCTCTCCTCTAGTGGTGTTATGTGAACATCGACTACATGACACTTCACCATTATTTGGGCCTAGAGGAAGGCACTGGGAAGTAATAAGTAGATGATGGGTTGCTAGAGTGACAGAAGCTTAAACCCTAGTTTATGCGTTGCTTCGTAAGGGGCTGATTTGGATCCACATGTTTCATGATATGGTTAGGTTTACCTTAGTACTTTTGTTGTAGTTGCGGATGCTTGCAATAGAGGTTAATCATAAGTAGAATGCTTGTCCAAGTAAGGACAGCACCCAAGCACCGGTCCACCCACATATCAGATTATCAAAGTACCGAACGCGAATCATATGATCGTGATGAAACCTAGCTTGACGATAATTCCCATGTGTCCTCGGGAGCGCTTTTCTCTATATAAGAATTTGTCCAGGCTTGTCCTTTACTACAAAAAGGATTGGGCCACCTTGCTGCACTTTATTTACTTTTTTTACTTGTTACTCGTTACAAATTATCTTATCACAAAACTACCTGTTACCTATAATTTCAGTGCTTGCAGAGAATACCTTGCTGAAAACTGCTTATCATTTCCTTCTGCTCCTCGTTGGGTTCGACACTCTTACTTATCGAAAGGACTACGATAGATCCCCTATACTTGTGGGTCATCAAGACTCTTTTCTAGCGCCGTTTCCGGGGAGTGAAGCGCCTTTGGTAGGTGGAATTTGGTAAGGAAAAATTTATATAGTGTGCTTAAATTTACTGTCACTTGTTACTATGGAAAGTAATCATCTGAGGGGCTTGTTCGGGGTATCTTCACCCCGACCAGTAGAGCATAGAGTTGCTCCTCAACCTACTGAACTACTGAAAATGAAAATGTCTACTTTGAATTTCCTTCAGGTATGATAGAAAAACTACTAGCTAATCCTTTTGCAGGAGATGGAACATTACATCCTAATGAGCACCTAATATATGTGGATGAAGTTTGTGGATTATTTAAGCTTGCAGGTATGCCCGATGATGTTATCAAGAAGAAGGTCTTCGTGTTATCTTTGGAGGGAGACACATTGACATGGTATAGGCTATGTGATCATATGGGATCATGGAACTACAAATGATTGAAATTGGAATTTCATCAGAAGTTTTATCATATGCATCTTATTCACCGTGATCGTAATTATATATATATAATTTTTGGCCTCGCGAAGGAGAAAGCATTGCTCAAGCTTGGTGGAGGCTTAAGTCAATGTTATATTCATGCCCCAATTATGAGCTTCCAAGAGAAATGATTATTCAAAAAATTTATGGTCGGCTTTCTGATAACAACCGTACCATGCTTGATACTTCTTGTGCTGGCTCTTTTATGATGAAGACTATTGAATTCAAATGGGATTTATTGGAAAGAATTAAATGCAACTCTGAATATTGGGATCTCGATGAAGGTAAGGAGTCAGGTATGACACCTAAGTTTCATTGTGTTAAATCTTTTATGGATACCGATGTTTTTCGTAAATTTAGCACTAAATATAGACTTGACTCTAAGATAGTAGCTTCTTTCTGTGAATCTTTTGCTACTCATATTGATCTCCCTAAAGAGAAGTGGTTTAAATATCATCCTCCCATAGAAGTAAAAGTAGCTGCACCTATTAAAGTTGAAGAAAAGACTATCAATTATAATGATCCTATTATTCCTACTACTTATGCTGAGAAACCACCTTTTCCTGTTAGGATAAAAGATCATGCTAAAGCTTCAACTGTAGTTCGTAAAAGAAATATTAGAACCTATACACCTCCGGAGCAAGTTAAAGTTGAACCTAATATTGCTATTGTTAAGGATCTCTTGGCTGATAATATTGATGGGCATGTTATTTATTTCTGTGATGAAACTTCTAGAATTGCTAAACCTTGTGCTAAAGATAAACATAGACCTGTGGTAGGCATGCCTGTTATTTCTGTTAAAATAGGAGATCATTGTTATCATGGCTTGTGTGATATGGGTGCTAGTGCTAGTGCAATACCTATTGACTTGTACAACGAGATTATGCATGATATTGCTCCTGCTGAGTTAGAAGATATTGATGTCACAATTAAACTTGCCAATAGAGATACTATTTCACCAATTGGGATTGTTATAGATGTTGAAGTCTTGTGTGGGAAAACTAAATATCCTGCTGATTTTCTTGTTCTTGGTTCCCCACAAGATAGCTTTTGTCCCATTATATTTGGTAGACCCTTCTTAAACACTGTTAGTGCTAGGATAGACTGCAAAAAGGATGTTAGTACTATTGGTTTAGGTGATATGTCTCATGAGTTCAACTTTTTCTAAATTTCGTAGACAACACCCTGAAGAAGAATTGCCTAGTAAAGATGAAATTATTGGTCTTGCTTCTATTGCGGTACCTCCTAGTGATCCTTTAGAACAATATTTGCTAGACCATGAAAATGATATGTATATGAATGAAAGAAGGGAAATAGATGAAGCATTCTTTAAACAGGGACCTATTCTGGAACACAACTTGCCTGTTGAAATCTTAGGGGATCCCCCTCCACCCAAGGGTGATCCCATGTTTGAGCTTAAACCATTGCCTGATACTCTTAAATGTGCTTATCTTGATGAAAATAAGATATATCATGTTATTATTAGTGCTAACCTTTCAGAGAAGGAGGAAGAAAAATTATTGAAAACTCTGAAGAAGCACCGTGCTGCTATTGGATATACTCTTGATGGTCTTAAGGGCATTAGTCCCACTCTATGTCAACACAAAATAAATTTGGAAAAAGATGCCAAACCAGTTATTGATCACCAACGTCGACTGAATCATAAGATGAAAGAAGTGGTAAGAAAAGAAATACTAAAGCTCCTTGAGTCAGGTATAATTTATCCCGTTGCTGATAGTCAGTGGGAAGTCATGTCCATTGTGTTCCTAAGAAGGGAGGTATTACTGCCATTCCTAATGATAAAGATGAATTGATTCCACAAAGAATTATTACAGGTTATAGGATGGTAATTGATTTCCGCAAATTAAATAAGGCTACTAAAAAGATCATTACCCCTTACCTTTTATTGATCAAATGTTAGAAAGATTATCCAAACATACACATTTTTGCTTTCTAGATGGTTATTCTCGCTTCTCTCAAATACCTGTATCAGCTGATGATCAATCTAAGACCACTTTTACTTGTCCTTTCGATACTTTTGCTTATAGACGTATACCTTTTGGTTTATGTAATGCACCTGCTACCTTTCAAAGATGCATGATGGCTATATTTTCTGATTTTTGTGAAAAGATATGTGAGGTATTCATGGATGAGTTCTCCGTTTATGGATCCTCTTTTGATGATTGCTTAAGCAACCTTGATCGAGTTTTGCAGAGATGTGAAGAAACTAACCTTGTCTTGAATTGGGAGAAATGCCACTTTATGGTTAATGAAGGTATTGTCCTGGGGCACAAAATTTCTGAAAGAGGCATTGAAGTTCATAAAGCTAAAGTTGATGCTATTGAAAAGATGTCGTGTCCCAAGGACATCAAAGGTATAAGAAGTTTCCTTGGTCATGCCGGTTTTTATAGGAGGTTCATTAAGGACTTCTCAAAAATTTCTCGGCCCCTGACTAATTTATTACAAAAAGATATACCATTCGTCTTTGATGATGATTGTGTAGAAGCCTTTGAAATACTTAAGAAAGCATTAATCTGTGCACCTATTGTTCAGCCACTTGATTGGAATTTACCTTTTGAAATTATGTGTGATGCTAGTGATTATGTTGTAGGTTCTGTTCTAGGGCAAAGAATTGATAAGAAATTAAATGGTATTCAATATGCTAGTAAAACTCTAGACAATGCTCAGAGAAATTATGCCACTACTGAAAAAGAATTTTTAGCAGTTGTATTTGCTTGTGATAAGTTCAGACCTTATATTGTTGATTCTAAAGTAACTATTCACACGGATCATGCTGCTATTAAATATCTTATGGAAAAGAAAGATGCTAAACCTAGACTTATTAGATGGGTTCTCCTCCTACAAGAATTTGATCTGCATATTATTGATAGAAAGGGAGCTGAGAACCCCGTTGCAGACAACTTGTCTAGGTTAGAAAATGTTCTTGATGACCCACTACCTATTGATGATAGCTTTCCTGATGAACAATTAAATGTCATAAATGCTTCTCACACTGCTCCATGGTATGCTGATTATGCTAATTACATTGTTGCTAAGTTTATACCACCTAGTTTCACATACCAGCAAAATAAAAAGTTTTTCTATGATTTAAGACATTACTTCTGGGATGATCCACATCTTTATAAAGAGGAGTAGATGGTGTTATTAGACATCGTGTACCTGAGCATGAACAGGAACAGATCCTACGCAAGTGTCAATCTGAGGCTTATGGGGGACACCATGCTGGAGATAGAACTGCACATAAGGTATTGCAATCCGGTTTTTATTGGCCTACTCTCTTCAAGGATGCCCGTAAGTTTGTCTTATCTTGTGATGAATGTCAAAGAATTGGTAATATTAGTAGACGTCAAGAAATGCCTATGAATTATTCGCTTGTTATTGAAACATTTGATGTTTGGGGCTTTGATTATATGGGACCTTTTCCTACCTCTAATGGATATACACATATTTTAGTTGCTGTTGATTATGTTACTAAGTGGGTAGAAGCTATTCCAACTAGTAGTGCTAATCATAACGCCTCTATTAAGATGCTTAAAGAAGTTATTTTTCCAAGGTTTGGAGTCCCTAGATATTTAATGACTGATGGTGGTTCACATTTTATTCATGGTGCTTTTCGTAAAATGCTTGTTAAGTATGATGTTAATCATAGAATTGCATCTCCTTATCACCCACAGTCTAGTGGTCAAGTAGAATTGAGTAATAGAGAACTCAAATTAATTTTGCAAAAGACTGTTAATAGATCTAGAAAGAATTGGTCCAAGAAACTTGATGATGCATTATGGGCCTATAGAACTGCATATAAAAATCCTATGGGTATGTCTCCGTATAAAATGGTTTATGGAAAAGCATGTCACTTACCTCTCGAACTAGAACATAAGGCTTATTGGGCTATTAAAGAGCTCAATTATGATTTCAAACTTGCCGGTGAGAAAAGGTTATTTGACATTATCTCACTTGATGAATGGAGAACCCAAGCCTATGAGAATGCCAAATTGTTTAAAGAAAAGGTTAAAAGATGGCATGACAAAAGGATACAAAAGCATGAGTTTAATGTAGGTGATTATGTATTGCTATACAACTCTCGTTTAAGATTTTTTTGCAGGAAAGCTTCTCTCTAAATGGGAAGGTCCTTACGTTATCGAGGATGTCTATCATTCCGGTGCCATAAAAATCAACAACTTCGAAGGCACAAACCCGAAGGTGGTGAACGGTCAAAGAATCAAACATTATATCTCAGGTAATCCTATAAATGTTGAAACCAATGTTATTGAAACCGTAACCCCGGAGGAATACATAAGGGACACTTTCCGGAACATTTCAGACTCCAAAAAGGAATAGGTATGTGGTACAGTAAGTAAACCAACTCCAAAATAGTTCTAATGGCAATTTTTCTCCGTTTTGGAATATTTAGAAAAATAGAAAAATAAGAAGTAGACCGGGAAGGACACGAGGGCTCCACGAGGGTGGAGGGCATGCCCTACCCCCCTGGGCGCGCCCCCTGCCTCGTGGGAACCTCGTGTGCTCTCCGGACTCCGTTTTCTTGCACAATACTTATTTTGGTCGGTAAAAATTCATTATATAATCTCCCGAAGGTTTTGACTCCCGTATCACGCAAAGATCTCCTGTTCTTGTTTCAGGCTGTTTTCTGCCAGGGTTGTCAAAGCCAAGCATCATGTCGTCTCCCTCCTCCTCCAACAATGAGGTCAACGATGCTTGGCTAATGAAGATAGAGCTGAAGAGAGAAGAACCCATGGAGATCAACAAGGATAAAGGGATCAAGAAGACCACATAGGACCAAGTTCCGACAACAAAAGACATCCTTCAACTTGATCACAATCTTCTTACCCCAACTGAGATCGAAGCTTTCAATATGATTGAGTTAGCTCATATACAAAATAAGTATCTCACATGTGAAAATATTTTGTTGAGGGAGCATATCATCGCACTCAAAGGCATTATCCGCAAGTTAGAAGACCTCCTACGCTCGATGTGCGACTATCCATCATCACCACCATCTTCTTCACCAACAAAAGAGATATGATCACATGGGTATGGGCACTCCCCTTGGCAACTGCTAAGCTTGAGGGAGTGCCCCGGTATCGTATCACCATCACTTCTATCTTTACCGTTTTTCTTAGTTTGATCCTTTTGGTAATATCTTGATCTAGTAGCATAAAGTTTTAGTATGATCTAGTTGTGAGCTTTGCTTTATGATCCTTCTATGTAATCGAGTCCGTGAGCTATATATATAATAAAGATTAGTGTTGAGTCAAGGGCTTGATTATTTTGCCATGATCTTGAGTGAATAAAATAAAAGAGAAAGAATAAAAAGAAACAAAGAGATCGTATAGATCTTATGGAGAGTAATGAGCTCACATAGAAAGAGTATGATGAATAAAAGTTGTTGAGAGTTGACAAACATAGTTTTTGTCATCCTTGCAATTAATAGGAATTAATAAAGAAAGAGAGGTCTTCGCATATAAATACACTATCCTGGACATCTTTTATGATTGTGAGCACTCATTAAAATATGACATGCTAAAGAGTTGACGTTGGACAAGGAAGACAATGTAATGGGTTATATTTTCTTACATCTAAGATAAATTATATTGTCATGGATCATCCAACATGATTGAGCTTGCCTTTCCCCCTTATGCTAGCCAAATTCTTTACACCAAGTAGAGATACTACTTGTGTTTCCAAACACCCTTAAACCAGTTTTGCCATGACGGTCCACCATACCTACCTATGGATTGAGTAAGATCCCTCAAGTAAGTTGTCATCGGTGCAAGCAATAAAAATTGCCCTCTAAATATGTATGACTTATTAGTGTGGGAGAAAATAAGCTTCATACGATCGTGTGATACGGAAGAAATAAAAGCAACGGACTGCATAATAAAGGTCCATATCACAAGTGGCAATATAAAGTGACGTTCTTTCGCATTAAGATTTTGTGCATCCAACCATGAAAGCGCATGAAAACCTCTGCTTCCCTTACGGAGGGCCTATCTTTTACTTTTATCTCCTACCTTACATAAGAGTCATGGTGATTTTCACCCTTCCTTTTTACATTTTATCTTTTGGCAAGCACAACATGTTGGAAAGATTCTGGTATATATGGCTAATTGGATGTGAGTTTTCATGCACTATTATTGTTGACATTACCCTTGAGGTAAAACGTTGGGAGGCAAAACTATAAGCCCCTATCTTTCTCTTTGTCTGATTAAAACTCCATACCCATAAGTATTGCGTGAGTGTTAGCAATTGTGGAAGACTATATGATAGTTGAGTATGTGGACTTGCTGAAAAGCTCTTATATTGACTCTTTCCTATGTTATGATAAATTGCAATTGCTCCAATGACTGAGATTATAGTTTGTTAGTTTTCAATGAAGTTTATGATTCATACTTGAAATTGTGATTGAATTATTACTCTAGCATAAGAGATCATATGACAATAATTATATAAGTTGTTGTTTTAAGAATGATCATGATGCCCTCATGTCCGTATTTTATTTTTATTGACACCTCTATCTCTAAACATGTGGACATATTTTTCGATTTTGGCTTTCGCTTGAGGACAAGTGAGGTCTAAGCTTGGGGGAGTTGATACGTCCATTTTGCATCATGTTTTATATCGATATTTATTGCATTATGGGTTGTTATTACACATTATGTCACAATACTTATGCCTATTCTCTCTTGTTTTACAAGGTTTACATAAAGAGGGAGAATGCCGGCAGCTGGAATTCTGGGTTGCAAAAGGAGCAAATATTAGAGACCTATTCTGCACAGCTCCAAAAGTCCTGAAACTTCACAGAAGTCATTTTCAGAATATATATATAAAAAACATTGAGCGCAAGAAGTTCCAGAGGGCGCCACACCCTGGCCACGAGGGTGGGGGCGCACCCTACCCCCTGGGCGTGCCCCCTGCCTCGTGGGCCCCCTGGTGGCCCTCCGATGCCCATCTTCTGCTATATGGAGTCTTTCATTGAGAAAAAAAATCATAAGCAAGCTTTCGGGACGAGACTCTGCCTTCACGAGGCGGAACCTTGGCAGAAGCAATCTAGGGCTCTCGCGGAGCTGTTCTGCCAGGGAAACTTCCCTCCGGGAGGGGGAAATCATCGCCATCGTCATCACCAATGATCCTCTCATCGGGAGGGGGTCAATCTCCATCAACATCTTCACCAGCACCATCACCTCTCAAACCTTAGTTCATCTCTTTTATCCAATTCTTGTCTCCAAGTCTGGGATTGGTACCTGTGGGTTGCTAGTAGTGTTAATTACTCCTTGTAGTTGATGCTAGTTGGTTTATTTGGTGGAAGATCATATGTTCATATCCTATATGCATATTAATACCCCTTTGATTATGAACATGAATATGCTTTGTGAGAAGTTACGTTTGTTCCTGAGGACATGGGAGAAGTCTTGCTATTAGTAGTCATGTGAATTTGGTATTAGTTCGATATTTTCATGAGATGTATGTTGTCTCTCCTCTAGTGGTGTTATGTGAACGTCGACTACATGACACTTCACCATTATTTGGGCCTAGAGGAACGCATTGGGAAGTAATAAGTAGATGGTGGGTTGCTAGTGTGACAGAAGCTTAAACCCTAGTTTATGCGTTGCTTTGTAAGGGGCTGATTTGGATCCACATGTTTCATGCTATGGTTAGGTTTACCTTAATACTTTTGTTGTAGTTGCGGATGCTTGCAATAGAGGTTAATCATAAGTGGGATGCTTGTCCAAGTAAGGACAGCACCCAAGCACCGTTCCACCCACATATCAAATTATCAAAGTACCGAACGCGAATCATATGATCGTGATGAAACCTAGCTTGACGATAATTCCCATGTGTCCTCGGGAGCGCTTTTCTCTCTATAAGAATTTGTCCAGGCTTGTCCTTCGCTACAAAAAGGATTGGGCCACCTTGCTGCACTTTATTTACTTTTGTTACTTGTTACTCGTTACAAATTATCTTATCACAAAACTACCTGCTATCTATAATTTCAGTGCTTGCAGAGAATACCTTGTTGAAAACTGCTTATCATTTCCTTCTGCTCCTCGTTGGGTTCGACACTCTTAATTATCGAAAGGACTATGATAGATCCCCTATACTTGTGGGTCATCATACACGCATGCTCCTAGGGGGATAGATTGGTAGGAAAAGATCATCGCTCGTCCCCGACCGCCACTCATAAGGAGGACAATCAATAAATAAATCATGCTCCGACTTCATCACATAACGGTTAACGATGCGTGCATGCTATGGGAATCACAAACTTTAACACAAATATCTCTCAAATTCACAACTACTCAACTAGCATGACTCTAATATTACCATCTTCATATCTCAAACCAATCATAAAGAATCAAACTTCTCATAGTATTCAATGCACTTTTTATGAAAGTTTTTATTATACCCATCTTGGATGCCTATCATGTTAGGACTAATTTTATAGCCAAAGAAAATTACCATTCTGTTCTAAAAGACTCTCAAAATAATATAAGT
Source organism: Triticum urartu (assembly GCF_056163025.1). Lineage (NCBI taxonomy): Eukaryota > Viridiplantae > Streptophyta > Magnoliopsida > Poales > Poaceae > Triticum > Triticum urartu. The sequence goes on along the minus strand of NC_141879.1, from coordinate 641,201,244 downwards.
GAAGCATGAGAGATCAATAATTTCTATAAAAGAAAACCACCACCGTGCTCTTAAAAAGGTATAAGTGAAGCACTAGAGCAAAATTATCTAGCTCAAAAGATATAAGTGAAGCACATAGAGTATTCTAATAAATTCTTATTCATGCGTGTCTCTCCAAAAGGTGTGTACATCAAGGATGACTCAAATCATACAAGACACTCCAAGCAAAACACATATCATGTGGTGAATAAAAATATAGCATCAAGTAAAGTTACCGATGGATGAAGACGAAAGAGGGGATGCCTTTCGGGGCATCCTCAAGCTTAGGCTTTTGCTTGTCCTTAAATTTTACCTTGGGGTGCCTTGGGCATCTCCAAGCTTAGGCTCTTTCCACTCCTTATTCCAAAATCCATCAAATCTTTACCCAAAACTTGAAAACTTCACAACACAAAACTCAATAGAAAAGCTCATGAGCTCCGTTAGTATAAGAAAACAAACCACCACTTCAAGGTACTATAATGAACTCATTCTTTATTTATATTGGTGTTAAACCTACTGTATTCCAACTTCTCTATGGTTCATACCCCTTGATACTAGCTATAGATTCATCAAAATAACCAAACAACACACGAAAAACAGAATCTGTCAAAAACAGAACAATCTTTAGTAATCTGTAGGTTTCGAATACTTCTATAACCCCCAAAAGTTCTGAAATTAATTAGTGGACGTGAGGAATTTCTCTATTAATCATCTGCAAAAAGAATCAACCTAATCGCACTCTCCAGTAAAAAGTGGCAGCAAATCTCGTGAACACTAAATTTTCTGTTTTTTACAGCAAGATCACAAAGGCTTCCCCCAAGTCTTCCCAAAGGTTCTACTTGGCACAAACACTAATTAAAAGCATAAAACCACATATAAACAGAAGCTAGATGAATTATTTATTACTAAACAGGAACCAAAACAAGAAACAAAAATAAAATTGGGTTGCCTCCCAACAAGCGCTATCGTTTAACGCCCCTAGCTAGGCGTAAAAACAAGAATAGATCTAGGTATTGTCATCTTTGGTATGCAATCCATAAGTGGCTCTCATAATAGATTCATAAGGTAATTTAATTTTCTTCCTAGGAAAAGTGTTCCATGCCTTTCCTTAATGGAAATTGGAATCTAATATTTCCTTCTTTCATATCAATAATTGCATCAATCGTTCTAAGAAAAGGTCTACCAAGAATAATAGGACATGTAGGATTGCAATCTATATCAAGAACTATGAAATCTACAGGCACATAATTCCTATTTGCAACAATAAGAACATCATTAATCCTTCCCATAGGTTTCTTAATAGTGGAATCCACAAGATGCAAATTTAAAGAACAATCATCAAATTCACGGAAACCTAACACATCACACAAAGTTTTTGGAATCGTGGAAACACTAGCACCCAAATCACATAAAGCATATCATTCATGATCTTTAATTTTAATAGTAGGTTCCCACTCATCATAAAGTTTTCTACGGATAGAAACTTCTAATTCAAGCTTTTCTTCATAAGATTGCATTAAAGCATCAACGATATGTTTGGTAAAAGCTTTATTTTGATCATAAGCACGAGGAGAATTTAGCACGGATTGCAACAAGGAAATACAATCTATCAAAGAGCAATTATCATAATTAAATTCCTTGAAATCCAAAATAGTGGGTTTATTGCTATGTAAAGTCTTGACCTCTTCAATCTCACTTTTACCATTTTTTGCATCAAGATCTAAAAACTCCAAATCATTGGGACGCCTTTTAGCTAAAGTTGACTCATCTCCAGTCCCATCATTATCAAGATTCATATTGCAAAACAAAGATTTAATAGGAGACACATCGATCACTTTTAGATCTTCATCATTATTATCCTCTAGCTCTTCCGGTTTGGCGGCCATCTTATCAACTAAGGTGGTTTGCTTATTCGAAATTTGGACTATTAAGTTTTCTAGATGAGCGAACTAAGATTCCAAACCATAAAATTCTTTAGACATATCATCGAGCTCTTTATTCATGTACCCCATAAATTTTTTTTGTTCTTTAAGCTCATTTCTGAAGAAATTATTATGCTCAAACTACAAGGACATAAAACTTCAAACGTTGTTTTGAATTTCTTCCAACCTTCTATGGTGAGGATCAACGCTTTTTGGTAGAGCCATCGCGGCAAACAATCCAACACACAAGCACACAAGAAGCAAGCGAAAAGAGACGAACGGAAAAGAGGGCGAATAAAACGGCAAGGGTGAAGTGGTGGAGAGGAAAAGGAGAGGCAAATGGCAAATAATGTAATGCGAGGGATAAGAGTTTGTGATGGGTACTTGGTATGTCTTGACTTGTGCGTAGATCTCCCCGGCAACAATGCCAGAAATGGCTTGTTGACGAGAGATCTAATCTTGACTTGACTTGGGGCAACCTCCCCGGCAACGGCACGAGAAATCCTTCTTGCTACCTCTTGAGCATGCGTTGGTTTTCCCTTGAAGAGGAAAGGGTGATGCAGCAAAGTAGCATAAGTATTTCCCTCAGTTTTTGAGAACCAAGGTATCAATCCAGTAGGAGGTAACACGGAAGTCCCTAGTACCTGCACAAACAAACAAGAACCTCGCAACCTACGCGATAAAGGGGTTGTCAATCCCTTTACGGTCACTAGCGAAAGTGAGATCTGATAGAGATAATACGATAAATATTTTTGGTATTTTTATTGTATAGATTGCAAAATAAACAAAGATAGAAATAGCAAGTAGATAGGAAAATAATATGATGGAAGATAGACCCGGGGGCCATAGGTTTCAGTAGTGGCTTCTCTCAAGATAGCAAATTCTACGGTGGGTGAACAAATTACTGTCGAGCAATTGATAGAAAAGCGCATAGTTATGAGAATATCTAGGCATGATCATGTATATAGGCATCACATCCGCGACAAGTAGACCGAAACGATTCTGCATCTACTACTATTACTCCACACATCGACCTCTATCCAACATGCATCGAGAGTATTAAGTTCATAAGAACAGAGTAACGCATTAGGCAAGATGACATGATGTAGAGGGATAAACTCGAGCAATATGATATAAACCCCATCTTTTTATCCTTTATGGCAACAATACAATATGTGCCTTGCTGCCCCTGCTGTCACTGGGAAAGGACACCGCAAGATTGAACCCAAAGCTAAGCACTTCTCCCATTGCAAGAAAGATCAATCTAGTAGGCCAAACCAAAATGATAATTCAAAGAGACTTGCAAAGATATTAAATCATGCATAAAAGAATTCAGAGAAGAATCAAATATTGTTAATAGATAATCTTGATCATAAACCTACAATTCATCGGATCTCGACAAACACACCACAAAAAGAATTACATCGAATAGATCTCCAAGAGAATCAAGGAGAACTTTGTATTGAGATCCAAAGAGAGAGAAGAAGCCATCTAGCTAATAACTATGGACCCGAAGGTGTGTGGTAAACTATTCACACATCATCGGAGAGGCTATGGTGTTGATGTAGAAGCCCTCTGTAATCGATTCCCCCTCCGTCGGAGCGCCGGAAAAGGCCCCAAGATTGGATCTCACGGGTACAGAAGGTTGCGGTGGTGGAAATAGGGTTTCATGGTGCTCTGGGATGTTTTCGGGGTATATGAGTATATGTAGGCGAAAGAAGTAGGTCAGCGGAGCCACAAGGGGCCCACGAGGGTGGGGGCGTGCCTACCACCCTGGACGCGCCCTCCTGCCTCGTGGTCGTCTCGTTACTTCCTTGACGTCCACTCCAAGTCTCCTGGACTACGTTTGTTCAAAAATAACTCTCCCAAAGGTTTCATTCTGTTTGGATTCCCTTTGATATTCCTTTTCTACGAAACAATGAAATAGGAAAAAAAACAGCAATTTGCACTGGGCCTTTGGTTAGTAGGTTAGTCCCAAAAATAATATAAAAAGGTATATTAAAGCCCATTAAACATTCAAAATAGATAATATAATAGCATGGAACAATCAAAAATTATAGATACGGAGACGTATCAACGGGATCACATCATTAGAGAATGATGTGATTGACTTGACCCATCCGTTAGCTTAGCACGATGATCGTTTAATTTGTCGCTATTGCTTTCTCCATAACTTATACATGCTCCTATGACTATGAGATCATGCAACTCCCGAATACCAGAGGAACACTTAGTGTGCTATCAAACGTCACAACATAACTAGGTGACTATAAAGATTCTCTACAGGTGTCTCCGATGGTGTTTGTTGAGTTGGCATAGATCGAGATTAGGATTTTTCACTCCGTGTATCGGAGAGGTATCTCTGGGCCCTCTCGGTAATGCACATCACTATAAGCCTTGCAAGAAATGTGACTAATGAGTTAGTTGCAGGATGATGCATTACGGAACGAGTAAAGAGACTTGTCGGTAACGAGATTGAACTAGGTATTGAGATACCGACGATCGATTCTCGGACAAGTAACATACCGATGACAAAGGGAACAACGTATATCGTTATGCGGTTTGACCGATAAATATCTTCGTAGAATATGTGGGAGCCAATATGAGCATCCAGGTTCCGCTATTGGTTATTGACCAGACACGTGTCTCGGTCATGTCTACATAGTTCTCGAACCCGTAGGGTCCGCACGCTTAACGTTCGGTGATGATCGGTATTATGATTTTATGTGTTTTGATGTACCGAAGATTCGGAGTCCCTGATGTGATCACGGACATGACGAGGAGTCTCGAAATGGTCGAGACATAAAGACTGATATATTGGATGACTATATTAGGACACCGGATGAGTTCTGGGGGTCACCGGATAATTGTAGGAGTGCCGGGGGGTTATCGAAACCGCCGGGGGAACTAATGGGCCACATGGGCCTTAAGTGGAGAAAGGGAGGGCCGGCCAAGGTAGGGCCGCGCGCCCCCTCCCCTCTAGTCCGAATTGGACTAGGGAAGCGGGGGCGGCGGCCCTCTTTCCTTCTCTTCTCTCCCTCTCCTTCCTTCCCCCTTCCTCCTCCTAGTAGGACTAGGAAAGGGGAGTCCTACTCCTACTAGGAGGAGGATGCTACGTCTTGAGCTTGCGTTGGTTTTCCCCGAAGAGGAAGGGATGATTCAGCAGAGTAGCGTAAGTATTTCCCTCAGTTTTTGAGAACCAAGGTATCAATCCAGTAGGAGGCCACGCTCAAGTCCCTCGTACCTGCACAAAATGATAGCTACTCGCAACCAACGTGATTAGGGGTTGTCAATCCCTTCACGGTCACTTACGAGAGTGAGATCTGATAGATATAATATTTTTGGTATAAAGATACAAAGTAAAAAGTAAAATCAAAGTAAGATTAAAGTGATGGAGATTGATATGATGAGAATAGACCCGGGGGCCATAGGTTTCACTAGTGGCTTCTCTCAAGAGAATAAGTATTCTACGGTGGGTAAACAAATTACTATTGAGCAATTGACAGAATTGAGCATAGTTATGAGAATATCTAGGCATGATCATGTATATAGGCATCACGTCCGTGACAAGTAGATCGAAACGATTCTACATCTACTACTATTACTCCACTCATCGACCGCTATCCAGCATGCATCTAGAGTATTAAGTTAAAGACAGAGTAACGCCTTAAGCAAGATGACATGATGTAGAGAGATAAATTCATGCAATATGAAATAAACCCCATCTTGTTATCCTCGATGGCAACGATACAATACGTGCCTTGCTGCCCCTTCTGTCACTGGGTAAGAACACCGCAAGATCAAACCCAAAGCTAAGCACTTCTCCATGGCAAGAACTACCAATCTAGTTGGCCAAACCAAACGGATAAGTCAAAGAGACTTGCAATGATAACCAATCATACATAAAAGAATTCAGAGAAGATTCAAATATTATTCATAGATAGACTTGATCATAAACCCACAATTCATCGGTCTCAACAAACACACCGCAAAAACAAGATTACATCGAATAGATCTCCACAAGAGAGGGGGAGAACTTTGTATTGAGATTCAAAGAGAGAGAAGAAGCCATCTAGCTACTAACTATGGATCCGAAGGTCTGAGTAAACTACTCACACTTCATCGGAGAGGCTATGATGATGTAGAAGCCCTCCGTGATGACGACCCTCTTCTAGCGGAGCTCCAGAACAGGCCCCAAGATTGGATCTCGTGGATACATAAAGTTGCGGCGGTGGAATTAGGTTTTTGGCTCCTGTTCTGATCGTTTGGGGGTACGTGTGTATATATAGGAGGAAGAAGTACGCCGGAGGAGCAATGAGGGGCCCACGAGGCAGGGGGCGCGCCCTAGAGGGGGCGCCCCCACCCTCGTGACCGCCTATTTTATTCCTTGGAGCAGGGTCCAAGTCTCCTGATCACGTTCGGTGAGAAAATCACGTTCCCGAAGATTTTATTCCGTTTGGACTCCGTTTGATATTCCGTTTATCCGAAACACTGAAATAGGCAAAAAAACATCAATTCTGGGCTGGGCCTCCGGTTAATAGGTTAGTCCCAAAAATAATATAAAGTGGAAAATAAAGCCCAATATAGTCCAAAATAGTAGATAATATAACATGGAGCAATCAAAAAATATAGATACGTTGGAGACGTATCAGAGGACTCCTCCCCTCCTTGGCGCACCTCCAAGGGCCGGCCGTCCTCCCCCTTGCTCCTATATATACGGGGGCAGGGGGAACCCTAGGACACACAAGTTGATCATTGATCCCTTAGCCATGTGCGGTGCCCCCCTCCACCATAATCCACCTCAGTCATATCATCATAGTGTTTAGGAGAAGCCCTGCGACGGTAGCTTCATCATCACCGTCATCACGTCGTCGTGCTGACGAAGCTCTCCCTCGACACTCAGCTGGATCGACAGTTCGTGGGACGTCACCGAGCCGAACGTGTGCAGATCGCGGAGGTGCCGTACTTTCGGTACGGGGATCGGTCGGATCGGGAAGACGTACGACTAGATCAACCACGTTGTCATAACGCTTCTGCTTACGGTCTACGAGGGTACGTAGACAACACACTTCCCCTCTCGTTGCTATGCATCACCATGATAGATCTTGCGTGTGCGTAGGAATTTTTTTGAAATTATTGCGTCCCCAACAGTGGCATCAGAGTCAGGTTTATGCATAGATGTTATATGCACGAGTAGAACACAAAGGAGTTGTGGGCGTGGGTATATACATATTGCTTGCCGTCACTAGTTGATTCTTGATTCAGCGGTATTGTTGGATGAAGCTGCCCAGACCGACATTACGCGCACGCTTACGCGAGACTGGTTCTACCGACGTGCTTCGCACACAGGTGGTTGGTGGGTGTCAGTTTCTCCAACTTTAGTTGAATCGGATTCAATGAACAGGGTTCTTTCTGAAGATCAAAAAGCAATCACTATATCGTGTTGTGGCTTTTGATGCGTAGGTAAGAACGGTTCTTCCTCAACCTATAGCAGCCACGTAAAACTTGCAGCAACAAAGTAGAGGACATCTAACTTATTTTTGCAGGGCATGTTGTGATGTGATATGGTCAAGACATGATGCTAAATTTTATTGTATGAGATGATCATGTTTTGTAACACAGTTATCGGCAACTGGCGGGAGCCATATGGTTGTCGCTTTATTGTATGAAATGCAATCGCCATATAATTGATTTACTTTATCACTAAGCGGTAGCGATAGTCGTAGAAGGAATAGTTGGCGAGCCGACAACGATGCTTCGATGAAGATCAAGGTGTCAAGCCGGTGACGATGGTGATCATGACGGTGCTTTGGAGATGGAGATCAAAGGCACAAGATAATGATGGCCATCTCATATCACTTATATTGATTGCATGTGATGTTTATCATTTATGCATCTTATTTTGCTTAGTTCGGTGGTAGCATTATAAGATGATCTCTCACTAAGTTTTAAGGTACAAGTGTTCTCCCTGAGTATGCATCGTTGCTACAGTTCGTTGTGCCGAGACACTACAACAAAATTGACATACCGTGACAAAAATCCTCATGACGATGGTGGACAACGTCATCAAAATGCTTAATGTGTGATGTTGTGGTAGGTGACATCATCGATTACTACAGATTGGTGACGATAAACGTCACTGGAATGTCTCAGCCTGTGAGCACACCCGGCTGCCAATTTCTGTGACGGTCTGGTATTTTGCATGACAAACTTGATAGTCATTGAATACTACGAATGTGTGATGATCAATTTTTTGTCATTTAACGTCTAGCAATGGGACCCACCATAGCTAGTTTTTCTGACAGGTCCCACCATAGCGTTCATGGGCTAATGAGAGGTAGGTTTTGACAGTGGGCCATAATCTTTCCAAAGGCTATTGAGCATTGTAATTATTTTGTACTATCAAATATAAGTAGGTAGTGGCCATGGAAATACTTATAATTATTTGCTTTTATAAATGGAAAACATTGTGTTGTTCTTTCTTCGATGGTTATATTGTTCTTTCAAATATAAATAGGCAGCGGCTCAGAAAATAACTTTAATCGGGCGTTCATGGCCTGATTTTTTATCTCAAAAATAAAAATGTAAATAAGAGAAAGAACTGCTAATGGGAAAAATAATTTTTAATTAACACAATTTTTTTCTTATATATAGAATAAATAGGTAGTGGCTATGCGAAAAACTTCAATTGGGTGCTCGGGCGCTAATGTTGTTTCGTTGTATCTCAAAAGTTAAAATGGAAGTAGTAGAGTGGATGGGAAATCTTATTTTTTATTCTTATCAATAAACAAGTAGTTGTTGGGCGAAAAACATGAATGTGAATGTGGGTGCCCGTGAGGTGATGTTGTTTCGTTTGTATCTAAAAAATTAATAAAACCAAGTCGATGCAAAAATTATTGCTACAGAGTTCAAACCGGGTACCACCATGATCTGCACCAACATCGCTGCCATTAGGAAAGAGTTCAGACGCATATAAATTATTATAGAGGTTCTTAATTATCTTCTTGGACTATACGCCTAGGCATGTATGACTATGTAGATTAGTTCTTTCTTCTCGGGGCATATGTGACTCGATATGATCGTCTTCTTGGTTCTAGGCAGGATTATGATTAGACGAAGCACGACACGGATCAGTTTCGACCGTTGCCAATTCCAAATACTACTTCCGTCACGGTTTAGAAGGTGTGCTTGGAAATTCTTTAGGATCTAGGTAGTTATCTATTGCTTGTGAGATGTGCTAAAAAATAGCATTCACACTACCCATGCATATAGAAATAGTATATCGGAGTACTAATTAGCTACTAGAAATAAATGCAATGCGCCCTAAACCTTGTCTATTGTGGAAACACACACAAATTTAATCGTGCCTTCTAAACTGTGACGGAGGGAGTAAGTGTCTCCACTCCCGTGTACCAATCTTAATTGAATCCATCTGACCACCATATCGTACGAAGCCCGCATCGCACCGTCTACCACTTTTGACATATTTATTTACAACTCCAAAAAAACTGCATGAAAAAACACACCATAATGTATTTGAAAGATTTGCCTTTTTAATAATCATTTGATACTTATTTCGAATTAAATGAATTACATAATATTATGTGGAAATTAAGGGCCTGTTCGTATCCACTCCACTCCAGCAAATCGTTAGCTCCACTCCCAACTCCTAGGTTGCTGGCTCCCCACTACAAATCAGGAGCAGACAACTTGTTCGGCAACTAACTCCAGCTCCTAGGTTACTGGCTCCCCACAATACATGAGCTTGTTTTCACACTGCTCGATACGTGACTGTGTTCACTTGTTGTGGCAAGGATTCAACATAGTTCACAAAATTGCACAAATATGCTGTAAATTCTGAATTAATCATCTCGTTAAAAAAAAAACTATTTTCCCTCCACCCACGTACTCTCCCTCCACTTCTCTAAATCCTTTTCCGCATCCACCCTGTGTCCCCACCCGTCGAAGACCCATCCAAAATTACTCTTCTATTTCGCCCGCAAAGGGGCACCACTAAAAGCCACCGCCCACCCTGACATTTTTTCGCCAGATTCAATCTGTTCTCCTATCCCACGATTGCAGTGATCAGGGCCGGGAGATTGGGGATCGCCGGCTGGGTGTCCCGCCGGTTCGAGCTCGGATCCACAGCATCAACCAGCCCCGCGAGCACTCCTCTCTATTCTCCCCCTGATTTGCAGCGACGGGCGACGGCGGATTGAAGGAGGCCGCCCCACCAGCGGAGCTCGGATCCACCGCATCAACCCGCGCGCGAGCCTTTCCCCACCGATTACAGCGACCGACGATGGCTCTTAGTAATTTTCTCATCCCGCCTTCCTCATCCCTCAAGCCCTTAATGTTCAGTGATTAGGGTTCATGCATGCCACTAATCATCTCGCCCTTCTCGTTAATTAGGATCACCAGGATACAACGAAGGGATTTGCGGGAGAAAAGCACCGAGGCGAGGTTGACGAAAGAGAGAAGGTGAGATACAGAGTTGTATTGGAGAGGAATTCAGAGTTTCCAGTTTTACAAGTCATACCCACACACGGTAGCAGCTGGCCCCTTTAACTGAACTCAGGCACCACACGGCCATAGTGCTTGTGGTTAAAACCTGAAACCTTAAATTGATTTCTACTGTCTGCTTGTGGTTAGCTAAAACTTGAAAGTTATTCCACTGCCTGCTTGTGGTTCTGCTGCCCCATAAATAGTCCCTAACTAGTGCTGTCAAAACTGAATAAACACTGAGACTGCACTTGATTTTGACACCTTACGGAGATGTATAGCCCTGTGCTAGTGTACTTTTATCTCCACTACTAAATACGGAGTAAAAGAGAAGTACACTTAATATTTGCCTTGCCGCTCCTAACTGATTGCTACCCATGATGTTAAGGGTATGAAGCTGACAAGCATTTTCGTACGCCCAGAACTTGATAAAAGCAGATACATGGTAAACTCAAGCTGCTCCTACTTTACAAACGTACAACACCATCCATTGAGCCTTAATTTTCAAAGAGTATAGTGAACTTTCTGGTTTTCGGAACTATGCCAACAGCAACAGTAATAGTATTTTTTGTTGTTTTTTTTGTTTTGAACATTCTGGACATGTAAAATGGCTTTCACTTAAACAGTTAGTTATATACAATATTAGTGCATCCTGTGTTTGCATCCTGACTTATCTACTTTATTATATTCATTTAAGCTCCAGGAAAGTACATTTGCACATGTAAAATTGTTGCTTCTTTTGAGGTCCATTTCCAAACAAGTTTAAGCAGAATTTGTTTATCTAGTGTTACCATAGGCTAGTGTTCTTTTGGTAATTCATTCAGTTCACTCACTATTCATCTTTAACAGCTTCAGTTGCTAAAATAATGCCAACACTTCCGGAGAGTGAGAGGGAAACAAGGGCATATCTTGCGGAAAGGAAAAGCAAGAGTGAGGCATATTTGAAGGTAAGGGATGCAAGGATTGCAGAATGCAAGGATGCGGAGCAGCAACCTCTTAGAGACATACAAAGCATAGCTTGTAGACTTGTATACCCTACTGCCTCTAATGCGCAACCGACAAAAATGCAGGAGGTGTCGGTGATCGCAGTGTCTCAGAGTATGAACCAAATGTTGAAGAGGAGGCCCATTTTGCAGAAGAAGCTTTGAGAGATGAAGACGAAGCCGCTCTTGCCATGTCCAAAGAAATGGTAATATATTGTGTGGACTTGCTTCTTAAATAATGTGTACATCAATGTGGACTCACCGGCTTTAATTCTATCTTGCTCGTATCATGTGTATGTCACTCTGCACCACATCACCTTCCTTTCTAGCATGGGTTATGCATCAAGATCCGGGTGATCTGGGACCTCTACTTCATCAGCATAGATCTGAGAAGAAAGAATTGAACAGAAGGATAGAGATGCGAGAGATGCAAGTGACAGGTACATGTCTTGTTTCTCTTTGTGTTCTGGTTTTTTCTTTTTGCCTGCTTTTGTGCATGTGCGCAGTGCACCCATGATAGTGAGAAAATGAGAATACAAATCTACATGAACAAGACATTCGCCTTCAGTTCTTGTAATGAAAGTTGCACTAAGGAATGCTTTGTTGTTTATGTATTGTTTCATCCAAATCCAATCATCCAAAGTAACATAAAAAAATATATGCTTGTAATGAGAAATACACGTTTTGCTGCATGGTTTTTTGCTGCTGCACCACAAAGGCATGAGAATAACATTGTAATGCATGGTTTCTAATCCTGAAATCTAGTATGATTTGTTCATTGTTTTATGTTCTTGCTTTTAGCAGAATGATATCGGCTGGTAGAGTTTGCTCTAGAAAAATTGTTATCCTAGCATAGTTTCTTCTTGCCTGGGTTGTTGACTTGATATATTATTTGTGTTGCTTGGTGCTTTTTAAAAAGATAAATGAAATCTAGTTCTTGGTTTTGCATGTTTTTTTAACCATTATAAGCTATTCTTGGGTTTACTCTTTCATTTACCCATCTGTATGCTTGCCTTGACATTTAATAATGTACCGCTTTATTTTAGATTATTAATTTGATAGATTGTAAGCCTCGTAGTGGTACTCTTGTACCTTGTTATCTTGTCTGTTTTCATCTCATCAAAGGTACAACGTTGTTGTGTTTGTTCAATTTATAGGCATTGAGAGGAGTTAGCCGCGAGGCTTGAAGCACAAGTGACAAGACACCACGTGATGATTGGGTATGATAAGCTCTACGTTCACATACAACGGGTGCAAGCCAGTTTCACACACGCAGAATACTTGAGTTAAACTTGACGAGCCTAACATATGCAGATATGGCCTCAGAACACTGAGACCGAAAGGTTGAGCGTGAATCATATAGTAGATATGATCAATATAGTGATGTTCACCATTGAAAACTATTTCATCTCATGTGATGATCGGACATCGTGTAGTTGATATGAATCACGTGATCACTTAGATGATTAGAGTGATGTCTATCTAAGTGGGAGTTCTTAAATAATTTGATTAATTGAATTTTAATTTATCATGAACTTATTACCTGATAATATTTTTCATGTCTATGTTGTTGTAGATAGATGGCCCGTTCTGTTGTTTCGTTGAATTTTAGTATGTTCCTACAGAAAGCTAAGTTGAAAGATAATGGTAGCAACTATACGGAATGGGTCCGTAACTTGAGGATTATCCTCGTTACTACACAGAAGAATTGTGTCCTCTAAGCATCGCTAGCTGACAAACCCGCTGCAGGAGCAACGTCAGATGTTGTAAACACCTGGCAGGGCAAAACTGATGACTACTCGATAGTTTAGTGTGCCACGCTTTAGGACTTAGAACCGGGACTTCAATGACGTTTAGAACGTCATGGAGCATATGAGATGTTTCAGGAGTTGAAGTTAATATTTCAAGCAAATGCCCAAATTGAGAGATATGAAGTCTTCAATAAGTTTTACAGCTACAAAATGGAGGAGAATAGTTATGTCAGTGAACATTTACTCAGAATGTCTGGGTATCTGTTGGTGTCAAAACCGGCGGATCTCGGGTAGGGGGTCTCGAATTGTGCGCGACACAATGTTTACCCAGGTTCGGACCCTCTCTATGGAGGTAATACTCTACTTTCTGCTTGATGATCTTGACGGATATGCGTATTACAAAAATTGATCTACCACGAGATTGTAATGGCTAAACTCTAGAAGTCTAGCCTGTATAACTATGGTAATGAGTCTCTCCCCTCTTTGGACTAAGTCCTCAGGTTTATATAGACACAGGGGGTCTAGGGTTACACAAGGTCACTTACCAAGAAAGGAATCTACATGTTCGATCGACAAGCTTGCCCTCCACACCAAGAAAAATCCCATCCGAACACGGGTACAGTTTTCAGTCTTCGTATCTTCACAGTCCATCAGTCCGGCCCATGGCTAACAGGCCGGACGCCCGAGGACCCCTTTGTAACGCCCTCGATGCGGCTATATCTCCCATGTGTCGAAGCACGACTTAGAGGCATAACCGCATTGAAAGCAATGTCGTAAGTGAGGTAATCTTCACACAACCCATGTAATACATACGGGAAAAAGATACATAGTTGGCTTACAATCGCCACTTCACACAATACATGATTAAAGCATTACATCATCCAGATACAATCAAGGCCTGACTATGGAACCAAAATAAAAGAAGACTACCCCAAATGCTACATAGATCCCTGATCGTCCCAACTGGGCTCCACTACTGATCAAAAGAAAAATGAAACATCACAATGAACAAGGTCTTCATCGAGCTCCTCCTTGAGCTTGGTTGCGTCACCTGCACGGTAACATCGGCACCTGAAACTGGTTTAGGAAGTAATCTGTGAGTCACGAGGACTCAGCAATCTCACACCCTCGCGATCAAGACTATTTAAGCTTATAGGAAGAGTAAAAGTATGAGGTGAAGCTGCAGCAAGAGACTAGCATATTTGGTGGCTAACATACGCAAATGAGAGCGAGAAGAGAAGGCAAAAGCATGATCGATGAACTATGATCAATAAGTGATCCTAGAACAACCTACGTCAAACATTACTCCAATACCGTATTCACTTCCCGGACCCTGCCGAGAAGAGACCATCATGGCTACACACGCGGTTGATGTATTTTAATTAAGATAAACTTCATGTTTTCTACAACCGGACATTAACAAATTCCCATATGCCCATAACCGCGGGCACGGCTTCCGAAAGTTCAATCCCTGCAGGGGTGTCCCAACTTAGCCCATCACAAGCTCTCATGGTCAACGAAGAATATTCCTTCTCTCAAGACAATCCGACAGACTCGGCATCCCGGTTACAAGACATCCTCGACAATGGTAAAACAAGTCCAGCAAAGCCACCCGAATGTGCCGACAAATCCCGATAGGAGCTGCACATATCTCGTTCTCAGGGCACACCGGATTGTCCAAACTTCCGATAGGCCAGCCCAGAGTTGCCCCTGGTGGCCACCGGCGGCTGACAAGGTGGACCAACACTCAGAGGAGCACTGGCCCGTGGGGGTTAAAATAATGATGACCCTCGGAAGCGCGACTCTCAAGGGAAAAGTAGGTGGTGGTGAGGCAAATGGTAAAACCAAGGTTGGGCCTTGCTGGAGGAGTTTTATTCAAATTGAACTGTCAAGGGGTTCCCATTATAACCCAACCGTGTAAGGAACGCAAAATCCGGGAACATAACACCGATATGACGGAAACTAGGGCAGCAAGAGTGGAACAAAACACCAGGCATAAGGCCGAGCCTTCCACCCTTTACCAACTATATAGGTGCATTAATTAAATAAGAGATATTGTGATATCCCAACAAGAATATCCATGTTCCAATAAGGAACAAACTCCAATCTTCACCTGCAACTAACAACGCTATAAGAGGGGCTGAGCAAAGCGGTGACATAGCCAAACAACGGTTTGCTAGGACAAGGTGGGTTAGAGGCTTGGCTTAACAATACGGGAGGCAGGATAAGCAAGTGGTAGGTATCGCATCATAGGCATAGCAAAAGAGCGAGCAACTAGCAAGCAAAGATAGAAGTGATTTCGAGGGTATGGTCATCTTGCCTGAGATCCCGCAAGGAAGAAGAACGAGTCCATGAAGAAGACAAACGGACGTAGTCGAACGGGTCCTCACAAATGCGACGTTATCGGAACCAACCCGAAGAAGCAACACCGGAAAGAAGCACACAACATAGTAAACAACCAACACATGAACATGGCATGATATGCGGGATGCAACATGTGATACATATGCATGATTTGGAAAGGAATGATTGAACATGTCCTCAACTTAGAAAACCAAGCGTGCCACTAGAAAGATGAGTTGATTTCGGTCGAAATCGATATAAAGATCACCGGAATCGGATGCACGGGTTGTAAATGACAAGCAAAACAAATATGACACCGGGCTGCGATTAACAGCACGAGACCATCCAAATGCATCAAGAACAACATGCTACAGCACTCCAACATAGCAACAAAATATATGGCAGGGATCCACTCAAGATGCTTGACAAAAGATGAACACTGAGCTATGGCTAATTCAATCGATAGCAGGATCAAACAAGCATGACAAAAGTGCAAATGATAACAGGTTTCAGACTTAGTGAAATTAACAGCAAGTCAGGATTTTAACATCAGGAAGCAATGTTTACAGCAATGAAACAACATGTTACAGGAACATATCATGGCAAAGCAAGGCATGGCATGAAGCTACTCAAGGCATACAACAAAAGTCCCTTAGTGACCATTTGCCAAAAGGGATCAGAAAATACAATTGCAAGCAAAGACATGGATGGATAGAGCACAATATTATCTACAAAACATCCTTACTGATCATGCTCAAAAGAGGCATGGATCACTAGGAAACAACATGAACATATGGCATAAAAATAATGACAGGGCAAGGACATAGTGAAATTCTAAGTCCCTGAAATCAGCATCATTGAGTAAGCTACTTTACATGCTTGTGCTAGTCACCACAAAGATCACAAAAATACATGGCATACACCCCTGTAAAGATGGCATGGCATTTTACAAAACACATGTAGAGCACAAGATCATAGCATGCACACATTAATCATGGCAAAAATGACAAAAGTGCATTTGCTGAAACAGATCTGAAACTATCATCACATAGCCCTCTTTCAACAGCATTTCAGGCATCAAGATGAGCTCAAATAAAAATGATGCAATGAGATGAAATGATGTACTCTTCGAGACGAACATTTTGATATGCTACACACACAAATCGAAGCCATGATGAGGAAGTTATGTCATGTCAAAATATGCAAAAATCTAGGGGTTCGGGGGGGGGGGGGGAAGTCAACCGAGATATGAACTGGATCTGGATCTGGCTGGGGCACGCGTTTCAATGATGGGCGGACTTCTCTCGCCGGAGTTTGAGGAGGACCTTCGGCCGTGCAGAGGTGGTCCGGCGAAGGGGAAGACGCGGGACGGGGCGGAGGAGGTCGCCGGCGCCGGAGCTCGCGGCGGTTCCGGCGGGCGGCGGGCGGAGCGCGCCGGTGCAGGGCGCGGGGCGGGTCGGCGAGGGCTCAGGCGTGCGGGAGGCGGCAGCGGTCGGCGGCCGCGGCGGAGAGGCGGCGCCACGCGGGCTCTCTCCACGGGTGGCGGCGGCGAACGGTTGGGCCCCGTGGGCCCGATCTGGGCCGCGCGGGCCGGCGACGGGGCTGGAGGAGAGAGAGGGCGGCAGTGGCTGACGTGGCGCAGCCGGATTCGTCGGCGGCGGCGGCTGAACATGTCCAGGCGCGGTGGAGGTTTCGTCCGGGCGCGAGGTAGAGGAAGGCTAGGGTTTGTACCGCGAATTTTTCGGGGGAGGCCACATATTTATAGGTGGAGGAAGCTAGGAGAGTCCCAATGAGGTGCGGTTTTCGGCCACGCGATCGTGATCGAACGAACTAGATGAAGGAAGGGGTTTAGGCGGGTTTTGGGCCACTTTGGAGGGGTGTTGGGCTGCAACACACACGAGGCCTTTTCGGTCCCTCGGTTAACCGTTGGAGTATCAAAAAAAGTCCAAGTGGCACGAAACTTGACAGGCGGTCTACCGGTAGTAAACCAAGGCCGCTTGACAAGTCTCGGTCCAATCCAAAAACGTTTAACATCCACACACAAGAAGAGGTAGAAAGGGACACCGGGTGACATAGGAGCGCCGGATTGAGAAACGGACAACGGGGAAAATGTTCGGATGCATGAGACGAACATGTATGCAAATGAAATGCACATGATGACATGATATGAAATGCAACACGCAAGCAAATGACATGGCAACGACAGCGAATAACTGGAAGACACCTGGCACATCGGTGTCGGGGCGTCACAACACTCCACTACGAGAGGATCTCG
Source organism: Triticum urartu (assembly GCF_056163025.1). Taxonomy (NCBI): domain Eukaryota; kingdom Viridiplantae; phylum Streptophyta; class Magnoliopsida; order Poales; family Poaceae; genus Triticum; species Triticum urartu. The sequence continues at coordinate 641,183,450 of NC_141879.1, read as the reverse complement.
ATCCGAGATCCTAGGGATGGCACTGAAGGGGAAAGGAAGAGGAAGAGGTGAGGTGAAACTATGTTGCTTCTTTGACAAACGAGTGAAACCAAAGAACCTTGCGAGGTTGAACAAATTCGAGAAAAGAATACAACGAAGCTGAACAAAGTCGAAAACACTCCGTTAGAAAAGAGGGACAAAGAACATTGCGAAAAACCTTGAGGTTGAAGGGCAAGATATATATTGAAACCACTCCGGTTAAGAAGGGATAAGCAAGGAAAAGAATATGAACTTGGCAAAACAAGAAGATGGGTTGAAAAGAGCAACATCACAATGCCTCCGAAACGAAAGAATAGAAGATAGATAATTGAAATAGGAGAATTAAAAAGAAAATGCCAACTTCTGTCACCAAAAGAGTTTGAAAAGGCATCCTTAAGAGAAGGGTCGAACGGAGTTGTTGGAAAACCAACAATGAAAAGATAAGCTTTAAGTAGGCTTATGGAAAGCATCTCTAAATCAAGAGGTGAAATTCTGCCACTAACGGAAACAATAGATTGGATTGGTATGAAAGAAGACGAGGAACTTGTTCACCGGAAGGATAAAAGAAGAACTTGGGTACTTTATAAGCACCATAGATAACAACAATCCTTAGGGAAGGCTTTAGGTGAAATATAACCCAAGATAACTCCAACGAAGAGGTTGATGGATTTAAAATATCTCATTTTTAACAACGTGTGAATCACGAAGCATGAACTCAAATTATCAAGAATGACATAATACCACCTTCAATGATACGGAAAAAAATTGCACTCCGGATTGCAAAATGAAGAAAGCTTGAGCTTATCTGAAAAGAATCTCGATGAACACTTCGAGAAGGAATTAATTCCTTGATGAACCAACATGTAGAGCTTCCATTAAAAACTCTGGTAAAAAAAAGAACGATCAAACAAAATGAAGGATGAAAAGAATAAGGTTGAAGCCTTGCAATGATTTTAGATGGATCTTCGTGATGATATAATTGAGAGATCTTGGAACTCCGGGTAAGAAAAGATAAAGTATCTCAAACCGAGAATTTGATATGATGAACCACTCCGGAAAGCAGGAATTAGAATGCTTGGATGAAACAAGAATAAGACTTATGTTATGCGTATCCTTCACCAATTTAAATTGATAACAAAAAACAGATTTGGCATACTACTTATTCTCGTAGAAAGGACTAAGAGAGAGATATAGCACAAACTTGAGAAGGTCTTCAACGAACCACCGGTATGATTGGAACGACGAATGAATTGATCAGATAACAGCGGAAGAGAATCCTGGAAGAACCACCGTAAGAATTGGAAATGAATGAAATGAAGATACAATTCACTGGGAAAAATTTGAAAATGAAAGAAGATACTTGATAGAATTTAGATACATGAGTACGACTAGATCACGAGCTGATTAGAGAATACTTGAATGATGCACCGGTAAGATTTTGAGAATGAGGGCTGAGAGCTGAGAATAAATAAATCTTCTGAAATGATGTGCTTCAGAGTAAAGAAATGGAAACAACTCATGAAATGCTCCGGATAGGTGAAAAGAATACTCACAATCAAAACGATTATGAGAGGATGGCGGTAAGCTAGCATCATGAATCTTCGAGAGAATGGATAAGATTGAAGAGAAACTCTTCTTCGATCTTCCAATCTGAGAATGACGAGGAGAAACACCACCATGAATTATTGAGGCACTCCGGAATGAAGAATGGAATGGTTGATCCAACGATAAAAAGAAATTGAGAGATCTTGAAGAAACACATCTGACTGATAAAAATTCATTCGTACATCAAACTTTGAAAAGAATTTGAGAATAACTCCGGAAAGAATTAGAAGAGTCAGGTAAGATCCTGGGAAAAGACCTGTGGGTTAGGGACCACTCAAAAGAAATACATTTGGAATGATTTTGAAGAGAGATCGCGCCGGTTGAATTAAAAGGCATGAGATAACAACCTTGAGATAGGTTTGAACGGAACTTGAATGGAAAGACGAGCCTTCTAAGATATCTTCAGCACCCCGAAACAAATGAATAGCGAGAAGTGAATTATAATGTGGTGCAACGGCATAAGAAAACATTTGAAAACGAGGAAAGGATAAAATCAACACCGAAAGCTTGAATTGAATCCGCCGGAGAAGAAAAGAATGAAGAATATTGAACTTGTAGCTTCCTTAGCATCTTCATGAGAATCACCGAAAAAGAACATTGACGGAAAGGAATGGAGAGACTTCCCATCAATAAAAGGATATGTGATTAAGAAATCTGGGTCCTTGAAGAAAAAAGGGTGGGAGGGAGGGACAACAAAGACAACTTGGAATGGATGAAACGAACACCATTGAGAAAACTGAGATTGAATCTTGTGGATGTTGAAAATGAACGGATCCATTTGAAAAGATACACACTGGTTGGAAAAGAATTGGCATGACCATCTTGATGATCGAAAAGGATTAGTATCCACATAGAAGTATGAGAACACCATTTATGAAAGGTATGAAATCAACATTTGACTTCGAAGCAACTCGAATACCACAACTGGAAACAAAACAAGGATTGGCTTGTAGAATAAGCCGGAACAAACATATGATAGAGATTTCGTCCGAAGTTTTCGTGGTGGGGCCTACATGGGCTCGATCGTATAGCACCATCATGTACAACGCGGTGCACATGACATACAAAGCGTCCCCGAGTCAGCATAGCCAAGGACTCTTTAAGACGCAACGAGACCACTGTAAAAACCAAACCGTGGATAGACGGACCACTAGACGTCGAACCGTAATTTTATATCATATATCTGTCGGAAAGATATCCTAAGATCTACTTGAATTCCCACTTATAAACTCCCGAAACTTTCCGGTTATGCAATCAGGTGTTGGGGATACAGGGGAAGCATAATATCTCACCCAAAACTAGCAAATCCTACATCCAACTGTATCCATCCTTCAACACATAACCAAGAAACCTTCGGAATTCATTTACCTCAACCTTCGAAAACATCCGTTATACGAGTTATGGCAATACACCCGAACTCCCACCCCAGTACTGGGTGACGTCGAGGTTATCTCACCAACAACTGCATAAAAGAGATTTTCGATGTCGGCGAAACTCAGGTATTCCAAAACTGCAACGATAAAATTGTGACGACAACACCTCGGAGCTCAACTCCCCGGGACACTGCCACAACCCCTAAATGTTAGGAGGCACCAAGAACAATGTTCTCGTCACAAAACCATCAGAACAATTCCAAGATACCCGCGTGATCCTAAATTTTTTTAGTGAAATTTGAGAAGAGAAGAGTCAAAACTCTACGCCAGGATGCCTCACCAGAGCGATGAAGGGACTGAAGAGTAAAAGGAATCCTACTCTCCGATATATATAATCCTAAATGACTCAAAACATTTTTTTTTCTAGACTCAACAATGCTAGCGATTTGATCAAGCAGGGGACTCCTAAGGTCGGGGAAGGCTCTGATTACCAACTTGTAACGCCCTCGATGCGGTTATATCTCCCACGTGTTGAAGCACGACTTAGAGGCATAACCGCATTGAAAGCAATGTCGCAAGTGAGGTAATCTTCACACAACCCATGTAATACATACGGGAAAAAGATACATAGTTGGCTTACAATCGCCACTTCACACAATACATGATTAAAGCATTACATCATCCAGATACAATCAAGGCCCGACTACGGAACCAAAATAAAAGAAGACTACCCCAAATGCTACACAGATCCCCGATCGTCCCAACTGGGCTCCACTACTGATCAAAAAGAAAACGAAACACCACAACGAACAAGGTCTTCATCGAGCTCCCCCTTGAGCTCGGTTGTGTCACCTGCACGGTAATACCGGCACCTGCAAACTGGTTTAGGAAGTAATCTGTGAGTCACGGGGACTCAGCAATCTCACACCCTCACGATCAAGACTATTTAAGCTTATAGGAAGGGTAAAATTATGAGGTGGAGCTGCAGCAAGCGACTAGCATATTTGGTGGCCAACATACGCAAATGAGAGCGAGAAGAGAAGGAAAAAGCACGATCGATGAACTATGATCAATAAGTGATCCTAGAACAACCTACGTCAAACATTACTTCAATACCGTGTTCACTTCCCAGACCCCACCAAGAAGAGACCATCATGGCTACACACGCGGTTGATGTATTTTAATTAAGATAAACTTCAGGTTTTCTACAACCGGACATTAACAAATTCCCATCTTCCCATAACCACGGGCACGGCTTTCGAAAGTTCAATCCCTGCAGGGGTGTCCCAACTTAGCCCATCACAAACTCTCATGGTCAACGAAGGATATTCCTTCTCCCAAGACAATTCGACAGACTCGGCATCCCGGTTACAAGACATCCTCGACAATGATAAAACAAGTCCAGCAAAGCCACCCGAATGTGCTGACAAATCCCGATAGGAGCTGCACATATCTCGTTCTCAGGGCACATCGGATTGTCCAAACTTCCGGTAGGCCATCCCAGAGTTACCCCTGGTGGCCACCGGCGGCTGACAAGGTGGACCAACACTCAGAGGAGCACTGGCCCCAGGGGGGAGGGGGTTAAAATAATGATAACCCTCGGGAGCACGACTCCCAAGGGAAAAGTAGGTGGTGGTGAGGCAAATGGTAAAACCAAGGTTGGGCCTTGCTGGAGGAGTTTTATTCAAAGCGAACTGTCAAGGGGTTCCATTATAACCCAACCGTGTAAGGAACGCAAAATCCGGGAACATAACACTGATATGATGGAAACTAGGGCAGCAAGAGTGGAACAAAACACCAGGCATAAGGCCGAGCCTTCCATCCTTTACCAACTATATAGGTGCATTAATTAAATAAGAGATATTGTGATATCCCAACAAGAATATCCATGTTCTAACATGGAACAAACTCCAATCTTCAACTGCAACTAACAATGCTATAAGAGGGGCTGAGCAAAGCGGTGACATAGCCAAACAACGGTTTGCTAGGACAAGGTGGGTTAGAGGCTTGACGTAACAATACGGGAGGCAGGATAAGCAAGTGGTAGGTATCGCATCATAGGCATAGCAAAAGAGCGAGCAACTAGCAAGCAAAGATAGAAGTGATTTCGAGGGTATGGTCATCTTGCCTGAGATCCCGCAAGGAAGAAGAACGAGTCCATGAAGAAGACAAACGGACGTAGTCGAACGGGTCCTCACAAATGCGACGTTATTGGAACCAACCCAAAGAAGCAACACCGGAAAGAAGCACACAACATAGTAAACAACCAACACATGAACATGGCATGATATGCGGGATGCAACATGTGATGCATATGCATGATTTGAAAAGGAATGATTGAACCTGGCCTCAACTTGGAAAACCAAGCGTGCCACTAGAAAGATGAGTTGATTTCGGTCGAAATCGATATAAAGATCACCGGAATCGGATGCACGGTTTGTAAATGACAAGCAAAACAAATATGGCACCGGGCTGCGATTAACAGCACGAGACCATCTAAATGCATCAAGAACAATATGCTACGGCACTCCAACATAGCAACAAAATACATGGCAGGGATCCACTCAAGATGCTTGACAAAAGATGAACACTGAGCTACGGCTAATTCAATCGATAGCAGGATCAAACAAACATGGCAAAAGTGCAAATGATAACAGATTTCAGACTTAGTGAAAGTAACGGTAAGTCAGGATTTTAACATCAGGAAGCAATGTTTACAGCAATGAAACAACATGTTACAGGAACATATCATGGCAAAGCAAGGCATGGCATGAAGCTACTCCAAGCATACAACAAAAGTCCTTTAGTGACGATTTGGCAAAAGGGGTCAGAAAATACAATTGCAAGCAAAGACATGAATGGATAGAGCACAACATCATCTACAAAACATCCTTACTGATCATGCTCAAAAGAGGCATGGATCATTAGGAAACAACATGAACATATGGCATAAAAATAATGACAGGGCAAGGACTTAGTGAAATTCTAAGTCCCTGAAATCAGCATCATTGAGTAAGCTACTTTGCATGCTTGTGCTAGTCACCACAAAGATCACAAAAATACATGGCATACACCCCTGTAAAGATGGCATGAAATTCTACAAAACACATGTAGAGCTCAAGATCATAGCATGCACACATTAATCATGGCAAAATGACGAAAGTGCATTTGCTGAAACAGATCTGAAACTATCATCACATAGCCCTCTTCCAACAACATTTCGGGCATCAAGATGAGCTCAAATGAAAATGATGCAATGAGATGAAATGATGTACTCTTCGAGACGACCATTTTGATATGCTACACGCACGAATCGGAGCCACGATGAGGAAGTTATGTTATGTCAAAGTATGCAAAAATCTAGGGGTTCGGGGGGGGGGGGGAGTCAACTGAGATATGAACTGGATCTGGATCTGGCCGGGGCACGTGTTTCGATGATGGCCGGACTTCTCTCGCCAGAGTTTGAGGAGGAGCTTCGGCCGTGCAGAGGTGGTCCGACGAAGGGGAAGACGCGGGACGGGGCGGAGGAGGTCGCCGTCGCCGGAGCTCGCGGCGGCTCCGGCGGGCGGCGGGCGGAGCGCGCCGGTGCAGGGCACGGGGGGGGGGAGCTCAGCGAGGGCTCGGGTGTGCGGGAGGCGGCGGCCACGGCGGAGAGGCGGCGCGACGCGGGCTCTCACCACGGGTGGCGGCGGCGAACGGTTGGGCCGCGCGGGCCCGATCCGGGCCGCGCGGGCTGGCGGCGGGGCTGGAGGAAAGAGAGGGCGGCGGTGGCTGACGTGGCGCAGCCGGATTTGTCGGTGGCGGCGGCTGGACATGTCCGAGCGCGGTGGAGATTTCGTCTGGGCGCGAGGTAGAGGAAGGCTAGGGTTTGTACCGCGAATTTTTCGGGGGAGGCCACATATTTATAGGTGGAGGGAGCTAGGAGAGTCCAAATTAGGTGCGGTTTTCGGCCACGCGATCATGATCGAACGACCTAGATGAAGGAAGGGGTTTAGGTGGGTTTTGGGCCACTTTAGAGGGGTGTTGGGCTGCAACACACACGAGGCCTTTTCGGTGCCTCGGTTAACCGTGGGAGTATCAAACGAAGTCCAAATGGCACGAAACTTGGCAGGCAGTCTACCGGTAGGAAACCAAGGCCGCATGACAAGTCTCGGTCCAATCCGAAAAGGTTTAACACCCACACACGAAAAGAGGTAGAAAGGGACACCGGGTGACATAGGAGCACCGGATTGAGAAACGGACAACGGGGAAAATGCTCAGATGAATGAGACAGACATGTATGCAAATGAAATGCACATGATGACATGATATAAAATGCAACACGCAAGCAAATGACATGGCAACGACAGCGAATAACTGGAAGACACCTGGCACATCGGTCTCGGGGCGTCACACCCTTAGTTCAGGACTCCCTCAGTAGCCCCTGAACCTGGCTTCAATGACAAGGTATCCGGTGCGTAGATCTGTCTTCGGCATTGCGAGGTGGGTTCCTCCTTCCGAACTCCAAGATAGTCTTCGGACGAAACAAACATGTCCGGGTCTGCAACACACAGCCGTAGAGAGTATAGTATTTCACGAATTTAATCTGCTGACAACTTTAGTAATGTGACGTCATGCTTTCCCGGTCATTATTTCGAACCGTTTCCCGTCCCACTGCTCCATGTTTCGGGGCGTGGTTTTTATTGGCACGTCTTGTCGAAGCAAAGATCGTGTCCCCTTATTTCGGGATTTTCATCAATACGAGCATGAGTAACCGGACCGTCTTGCGGGAAAGATTCCTTAGGAATAGGCAGGTTCTTAGGCTTAGGAGGAGGCGTTCAATACCCGCTGCCTTTATAAAGGAACCAAGGGCCGTCTTTTTTATGCCAAACTTCTCCTCGGCCTTCCCAACCTCGAGTTCTAGCACCCAAGGTTCGACTTCATTGCTTCAAGCCTCCCCATCATGTCCGGACCCAGGCCTCAAGGCCGATGGATAGCTTCCTCCATTACATAGGAGGATATTGCAAAGATTCGGGCGGCCAGATACTTGACCGCCGAGATACATGCTACCTCTTGAGCACTGTGTTGGTTTTCCCTTGAAGAGGAAAGGGTGATGCAGTAGAGCAGTGTAAGTATTTCCCTCAATTCTTGAGAACCAAGGTATCAATCCAGTAGGAGGCCACGCACGAGTCCCTCGCACCTACACAAACAAATAAACTCCGCGCAACCAACGCGGTAAAGGGGTTGTCAATCCCTTCACAGTCACCTACGAGGGTGAGATCTGATAGATATGATAAGATTATATTTTTGGTATTTTTATGATAAAGAGAAATAAAGATGCAAGTAAAATAAATGGCACAGGAAATAACTAAGTATTGGAAGATTAATATGATGGAAAATAGACCCCGGGGCCATAGGTTTCACTAGAGGCTTCTCTCGAGAGCATAAGTATTACGGTGGGTGAACAAATTACTGTTGAGCAATTGACAGAATTGAGCATAGTTATGAGAGTATCTAGGTATGATCATGTATACAGACACACGTCCGAGACAAGTAGACTGACTCCTGCCTGCATCTACTACTATTACTCCACACATCGACCGCTATCCAGCATGCATCTAGAGTATTAACTTCAAGAGAACAGAGTAACGCTTTAAGCAAGATGACATGATGTAGAGGGATAAACTAATGCAATATGATATAAACCTCATCTTGTTATCCTCGATGGCAACAATACAATACGTGCCTTGCTGCCCTTACTGTCACCGGGAAAGGACACCACAATATTGAACCCAAAGCTAAGCACTTCTCCCATTGCAAGAAAGATCAATCTAGTAGGCCAAACCAAACTGATAATTCGAAGAGACTTGCAAAGATAACCAATCATATATAAAAGAATTCAGAGAAGATTTAAATATTGTTCATAGATAAACTTGATCATAAACCCACGATTCATCGGTCTCAACAAACACACCGCAAAAGAAGATTACATCGAATAGATCTCCACAAGAGAGGGGGAGAACTCTGTATTGACATCCAAAAAGAGAGAAGAAGCCATCTAGCTAATAACTATGGACCCGTAGGTCTGAACTAAACTACTCACACTTCATCGGAGGAGCTATGGTGTTGATGTAGAAGCCCTCCGTGATCGATGCCCCCTCCGGCGGAGCTCTGGAAAAGGCCCCAAGATGGGATCTCGTGGATACAGAAAGTTACGGCGGTGGAATTAGGATTTTGGCTCCGTATCTGGTAGTTTGGGGGTACGTAAGTATATATAGGAGGAATGAGTACGTCGGTGGAGCAACATGGGCCCTACGAGGGTGGAGGGCGCGCCTGGGGGTAGACGCGCCCCCTACTTCGTGCCTTCCTCGTTGATTGCTTGACGTAGGGTCCAAGTTCTCTGGATCATGTTCGTTCCAAAAATCACGTTCCCGAAGGTTTCATTCCATTTGGACTCCGTTTGATATTCTTTTTCTGTGAAACCCTAAAATAGGCAAAAAACAGCAATTTCGGGCTGGGCCTCCGGTTAATAGGTTAGTCCCAAAAATAATATAGAAGTGTATAATAAAGCCCAATAATGTCCAAAACAGGATATAATATAGTATGGAACAATCAAAAATTATAGATACGTTGGAGACGTATGAAGCATCCCCAAGCTTAATTCCTGCTCGTCCTCTAGTAGGTAAATGATAAAAACAGAATTTTTGATGTGGAATGCTACTTGGCATAATTTCAATGCAATTCTCTTAATTGTGGTATGAATATTCAGATCCGAAAGATTTAAGACAAAAGTTTAATATTGACATAGAAATAATAATACTTCAAGCATACTAACTAAGCAATTATGTCTCTTCAAAATAACGTGGCCAAAGGAAGTTATCCCTACAAAATCATATAGTCTGGCTATGCTCCATCTTCACCACACAAAGTATTCAAATCATGCACAACCCCGATGACAAGCCAAGCAATTGTTTCATACTTTTAGTGTTCTCAAACTTTTTCAATCTTCACGCAATACATGAGCGTGAACCATGGACATAGCACTATAGGTGGAATAGAATGGTGGTTGTGGAGAAGACAAAAAGGAAGAAGATAGTCTCACATCAACTAGGCGTATCAACGGGCTATGGAGATGCCCATCAATAGATATCAATGTGAGTGAGTAGGGATTGCCATGCAATGGATTGACTAGAGCTGTAAGTATATGAAAGCTCAACAAAAGAAACTAAATGGGTGTGCATCCAACTTGCTTGCTCATGAAGACTTAGGGCATTTGAGGAAGCCCATCGTTGGAATATACAAGCCAAGTTCTATAATGAAAAATTCCCACTAGTATATGAAAGTGATAGCATAGGAGATTCTTTATCGTGAAGATTATGGTGCTACTTTGAAGCACAAGCGTGGAAAAAAGGATAGTAGTATTGCCCCTTTTTATTTATTTATTCTTTTTTTGGGCCTTCTTTTTTTGGCCTTTCTCTCTTTTTTGCTTTTTTTGGGACAATACTCTACGAATGATTATCGTCACACTTCTATTTATTTACAACGCAATGATTACAACTCGATACTAGAACGAAGCATGACTCTATATAAATGCCTCCGGCAGTGTATCGGGATAGTTATGATGCATGAGTGACTTATATGAAAGAATTATGAACGGTGGCTTTGCCACAACTAAAATGTCAACTACATGATCATGCGAAGCAATATGACAATGATGGAGCGTGTCATAGTAAATGGAACGGTGGAAAGTTGCATGGCAATATATCTTGGAATGGCTATGGAAATGCCATGATAGGTAGGTATGGTGGCTGTTTTGAGGAAGGTATATGGTTGGTGTATGATACCGGCGAAAGATGCGCGGTATTAGAGAGGCTACCAATGGTGGAAGGATGAGAGTGCGTATAATCCATGGACTCAACATTATTCATAAAGAATTCACATACTTATTGCAAAAATATATTAGTTATCGAAGCAAAGTACTACGTGCTTGCTCCTAGGGGGATAGATTGGTAGGAAAAGACCATCGCTTGTCCCCGACCGTCACTCATAAGGAGGACAATCAATAAATACATCATGCTCCGACTTCTTAACATAATAGTTCACCATGCGTGCAAGCTACGGGAATCACAAACTTCAACACAAGCATTTCTCAAATTCACAACTACTCAACTAGCACGACTCTAATATCAGCATCTCCATATCTCAAAACAATTATCAAGTTTAAAACTTCTCATAGTATTCAACACACTCATAAGAAAATTTTATTATTAATCTTGAATGCCTAACATAATTAAAGCAAATTACCATGATGTTTTGTAGGACTCTCAAAATAATCTAAGTGAAGCATGAGAGAACAAAAGTTTCTATAAAACAAATCCACCATCGTGCTCTAAAAAATATAACTGAAGCACTAGAGCGAAAACTATATAACTCAAAAGATATAAATGAAGCACATAGAGCATTCTAAAAATTTCCGAATCATGAGTGTCTTTCTCAAAAAGGTGTGTGCAGCAATGATGATTGTGGAAAACTAACAAATAAAGACTGTCAGGGGTTGGGTGCGACATATGCCAAAGGATGGCTTATCATGATGGGGGCGAGTAGAACGTTGCCGGTGCCTGGAAACGGGATAAGGCGAACACATGCACACCGGCGAATCTTACCCAGCTTCAGGGCTCTCCGGGGAGATAATACCCCTACTGCTGCTCTACGGGGTCTCCGCATGATCACTATGGCAAAGTGTTTACACGGTTGCTCCTTGAGCTGTTTCCTGGAGGTAGGAGAAGGCAAGGCTAGCTCTCTCAATCCTATATGATCTGGTCTAGTGCAAATGGATTCCAACCCTTTGCATGGATGCCCTGGGGGGGTTTATATAGGCCTACCCCCTAGGGGTACAATGGTAATCCGGCTGGGCGCGGGCCCAGCCATCAGTCTCTCTGGCCGCCGTCTTATCCGCCGACTCCTGGGGCCCGCCGACTGGTGGGCCTCGCCGACTAGCTTGGTGTGGAGCCGACAGGCCGCGTCAGCCGCGGGCGGGTCTTGCCGGCTGCAAATTACTGTAGCCGTGCATCTAATGACGCAGGCTCGGTCATGAAATCGTGGCGACAGCCCCGCCATCTAGCGGGCGATCACTGTGGCTACTACTTGTCGTGTCTGATTAATGGCGCGTGGGGCCCGTAGGAGGGGCAGGTCTACTTCTGGTGGCCGACTCCCATCCGGGCCGACTGGTGGTGCTTTCGCCGTCTTTCGTACGCCCGCCGACTGGTGGGACCCAGGGCTCCGCCCCTGGGGCTGATGTCAGGGCCGGCATGGCAACAGTGTCGTGCCGCGCGGAGATCTCCGCGGGTACAACGTATTGTAGCCACGCCTGCCCTTGGAAAAGGGGCGGGAGTGGACCTTACTGTGGCCACTCCCCGTCCCGTCCCTCTTTATGAGGGCATGGGGGTTGTCGGCGTCGCGGGCCGACTCCCCAAGGCCGGCTTCTCTGGAAGTCGCCAGTCAGGAGTCGGCTCATCCTGAAGTCGTCCCTAGGACTCGGTCGCGAGTGGGCAGCCGGCCGCCTCGCCGCCGACTTTCAGAAGGCGGCTCTTCGTCCTGGGGTCTCGAGGGGCGCAGTCTGCCTCAATGTCTTGAAAGGTTCTGGGCCTGGGTTAGCCTACCCGTGGCCCATTACTCCGACAGTAGTCCCCGAAGCTGGTGAGGCTCCGAGGGTGACATGTCGTGGGGCCTCAACAGTTTCTTCTCTCCGGCGGTCGGATCTGGGCTTCGCTAGCCGTCTTCTGTCAAGCCGACTAGTTGGAGTCGGACTTGCTCGAGGCCGACTTGCCCCTAAAAAAGTTTGAACGTTGCGGCGGAGTTCAGGCGGCGTGCCTGATAAGCTTCCGGGTTGCCGCCCGCGGTTGACCCGTCGCGAGGCGCCACGTGGTGGAGCTAGTCTGATCGCCCACGCGCGCGACAGGACAGGCCTATAGGCGGGGCCCGCCACTACCGCGCCTCGGCATGCGAACGGATCCGTTGCGGCCGCGCGGACGGTTGGGGTTCCCGCGCGGTTATTGCGCGTGGTAACTTCGTGTGGTAAATCGTGGGGGTCGTGGGGTCCCGGGCGCAGTTAATCCCACGTCCGCCCCCTCGACTTCTCAGCCCACGAGCCTACAAGTAGGCGGGGGGAGGGGGGCGGCGAAGCACGCGCGCCCATTCTCCCCACTTCCTTTCGCTCCTTCTTGCTTCTTCTTCTTCTTCCCGCTGTTGCTCCGAACCACGCTGTGCCCACAGCGATGAGCTCCTCCTCCGCCGCCGCGCCTCCTGCTGTTCGCTCCGGAGTGTGGGATGGCTCCGAGGTTGACGACAACGACATCGAGATCCTCCGCCAGACACGGCGGCTGCCTGGCAGGGACTTAGTGCGGGTCCGCCTCGCGCCAGAGGGAGAGATATCGTCGGCGCCGGAGGAGGACGAGCGGGTCATATTCCGCTCCCACCTCATGCGCGGCCTGGGACTGCCGGCGAGCGGCTTCTTCCGCTCCTTCTTGGAGTTCCACGGGCTCCAGCCGCACCACCTTACTCCGAACACGATGGTGCTGTTGGCTGCCTTCGCCACCCTGTGCGAAGGCTTCCTCGGCGTTCTCCCCACCATCGAGCTCTGGGGGGAGTTCTTCCAATCCAAGCTCGGCACACACGTCGCCGGCGTGCCGGCCCAGTGCGGTGCATTCATCGCGATGCGGAGATCAGTGGCCGACAATCCGCTTTCCACCATCGCACTGATTAAGTCGGTGAAGATGTGGCAGCGATCATATTTTTATGTGAAGAACGTCGCCCCAGAAGGCGACTGGGTCAACCTGCCGGCTTACGAAGCCGGCGCGCCGGCTGGAAGGCTCCCCAGCTGGTCACACCGAGCCATGACGCTGTCTCTCGCTGGTGCCGCCGCCGTCGCGCGACTCCGAGTGCTGACGCAGTCAGAGGGCCTGACCGGGGCCGACTTGCTGGCCGCCTTCGTGGCGCGCCGAGTCCTCCCACTCCAAGGCCGACCTCACCTGATCTGCCAGATGAGCGGTCATCGGGACCCGAGTCGGATGTGCTCCAAGGACATGCCTCACGCGGAGGTGGCGAACACGGTGAACTACATCGTGAACTACGGTCTCTCGGTGGACTGGCGGTTCGGCAAGGAGCCGTACTCGCGCGCCAACCCCCCGCCTATTGTAAGTCGTCTTCCTTTTTCTTCTGTTTCTCTTGTTGCCGAGTCTTGACTTGTCAAGTCCGACCGTTTTTGGTTTTGAATCAGAACCCTCTCGTCCCTCCTTCGGCCGGCACCGCGGGGCCGGCTCGACAGTTTGTCCCCGATCGGGCAGAGAGCGACGTCAATGATCCCGACTTGGGGGCGGCAGCCATGGAAGCCGACGCCGAGGGAGGAGGAGGAGAAGCAGGCGGCTCCAGGCCTTCGGCCACCTTCGCCGACTGGCCTGACGACGAGGCCAAGGGAGAAGTCGCCCCGCGTCGCCAGCCAAAAGCCGGCCAGCCAAGCGCGAGTTCCTCCGCCGGCTTGGACACTCAAGGCGGTGCGAAGAAGCTCCGGGCCGGGCCGAGCACGCAAGGTGGCCGGTCGAAGAAGTTCAAGGGAGGGGCCGCCGCGACCAAGCGGGAAGAGGCGGCCGCGAAAGCCAACCGCTTCCGGAAGGAAGTGAAGAAGCCGCCGCTGGTCTCTGCGTAAGCGCCTCCATCCCTTATCTTTATTTTCTCTTTGTTGATCTTGTCTGAGTTTTTCATATGCTTTCCTCGCCTTAGGGCTCCCCTCACTCTTGAGAGGGTTGTCGCCGCCTCCGTTATGGGGTCGGTGGAGACGTCTGCCATCACTCGGCGGATTGACCCCGCCGCCGACCTTCGGGAGGCGACGGAGCGGAATGCGCGGGAGAAGCGCGAGGAGGACGAGGCCGCCCGCCGGGAGAAAGCGGAGGCCGAGAAGGCGGAGGCCTCTGTCCTGAAGAAGCTGGAGGCGGCCGAGGCCGCCGCTGTGGCAAAGCAGCCGGCCAAGGAAGTCGCGCCCCGGCGGTCGGCGGTGTTCGTCACCCCTCTGAACTCCGCGCCCCCCTGGAGTTCACGGGGCAGTCAGGGGAAGCCGGAGGCGAGTTCCCGATCGTGGAGAGGGGCGGCGGCGACGCCCCCATGCCGGACACGGTCGCGCCGCCACAACCGCCCCTGCCGCCGTCTAGAAGCGAGCAAGGCAAACAGCCGGCGGATCCACCCTTGCCGCCGACTGAAGACGAGGCCGTGGCAAGGCTACTCCTTCAAGTCGGCTCGCCAACGCGACGCCGTCTTGAGAAGGCGACTTTGGCGCCACGTCCCTTGGAGACCGGCACCGCCAGCTCGATGATTCCAGACACCAAGGCGACGAGTGTCGCGCCCATTGGGTGGGTGCGAGGAGGCGGCACGGGCCCGCTGAACCAGGCGCTTCTGGATGTCCAGACGAAGCTGCGAGCCGAGAGCGATGCCATCCAAAACTGCACCAAGGCGCACCTGGCGTCGCGGGCAGCCATCCAGGTATGCTTTCTCCTTTGTCCCTGTTTTCTTGTTTCTCTCTGTGGGGGCGCGCCAGCGCACCCACTAGGTGTTGTCCCCGAGTTCTGGGCCGGCTGCCTAGCAAGCGGCCCGGAACTCCAATTAGTAAGTTCCAGGTACTAACCTTTGTTCTGAAATACTTGTTGCAGGACTATCACAACCTCCGTGTCACCGCCTTCAACCGCAACGTTGAAGAGCTGGGCAAGCGGACTGCCGACTTGTTGGAGAGCCGGAGTGAGTCCTTTTTCTTCTTTGCGGGGGCGCGCTGGCGCACCCGCGGGCTGTAGTCCCCGAGATTCGGGCCGACTGTTGAGCAGTCGGGCCGGATCTCCCTGGCGACCTTCTTCGTTGATGACTTAACGCCTACTTTCTTCTTTCTCTTCAGAGGCCAACGCCGCTCTTCAACAGCAGCTGAGCGAAGCCAACTCTGCGTTGCGCACCAAGGGGGAGGAGTGCAGCAAGCTCGCCACAGAGCGTGATCTGCTGGCCTCACAATTGGCAGAGCAGAAGGAGCTGCTTACGAAGACGCAGAAGGAGGCGGAAGAGGCGGAAGCCACCCTCCTGGCCGAGTTCGCGAGCGAGTGCTCCTCCTGGACTGACAAGGAGGCAATGCTTGTCTCCGGCTTCCACGAGATCGAGGACCTCGTCGACGGTGAGCCTCTTTGCTTTCCTTCTTCGAGCCGCCGACTATATGTCGAGCCGACTCCTGGTTTTTTTTGACTTGTCCGTCATTCTTTCTTTCTTGGCAGACTTCTTCCCCGGCCACTCGCAGGCCGCCATTCAAGCTATCAAGGCCGACCGCGAGGAGCGGAGGGCGGGTGGCGCGGAGATCGCCGCTGATGCCCCTCGGACTCTTGACGAGCATATTCTGAGCATTGGGGCTCGCCTGCGGCCGGTCCACCAGATGCTGCGCCGGCTTCAACGTGTCGGCGCCCAAGCGATCGCCGCCCTGTGGCCAGACGTGCAGGCTCCGCGCACCCCAGTCGGACTGCCGACTGGCTGGAGGTCGCGGCTGGCCGTCTTGAGGCCTGGAAGGGTTCCTCGGCCCGGGCCGGAGCGTGCCGAGCCTTGGAATTCTTCAAGGCGTGGTATCCGGGGCTAGACCTAGACCGGGTGGCCACTCTCCGGTCAGGGGCCCAGCCGGAGCTGGCAGCCGCGGAAGACGCCCTTGTCAAGCGTGCGGCGGTGATCGCCGAGTACACCGATACCAGCGTCTTTGTCCCCGAGCGGGCTGAAGACGGCGAGGAGGTGCTGCCGGAGTGGTTTGGGCTGAACCCCGACTACGGCAGGACTCGGCAGAGGTGATCGGCTCCAGCGTCGAGGAGGAAGACGAGGCGGAGGACGGAAGCGAGACGGAGGCACCGGAAGAGGGAGCGGACGGCCAGCCTCAGCTCGACCGTGCCTCCAGCAACGAGCCGTGCCCTCCCGAGCCGACTGCTGCCGGAGGTGATCAAGCCGAGACCGCCCAGCCGGCCGCCCCAACATCCAACACCGCCATCTCCTCCGATCCTCCAAACCCGTCTGCCGCCCCCCTAGGCTGCCATCTTGTCTTTGTTTTATCTGTTCTAATAGTTTTTGAAGAACTTGTTAATTCACACAATTCCACCCGCGGGGTGTATTTTGAAATTCTGCTCAAAGATTCGGCCAAGGGCCTTTGTTATGTAAATATTCATCTGACTTCTATCTTTCTTGCTCATTGTTCTTTTGGCTTTTTCCTTTGCCGTCTTCCCTCAGTTGCCGTCTTTGTCAGTCAGACAGCCGCTCCGCGGACTGATGCTGGATCAAATTCTTGGTCACTTTGGGAAGGCAAGTACTTAGCCGTTTTTAGAGTTGTTTTAACAAGTCGGATAGAAGGCGGCAAGCCGGCTATTCCAGAGTCGGTTTGCGAAAAAAGGCTGGAAGCCGGCCTTAAGCTATGTTTGTGCTTTGAGTCCTTAGCCATTTTTCATGTGGGCGCCCATTCTTCCTTACTCCTGCCCACCAGACAGTCGCTCTGTGAGCTGCGGCTTCTGGCAGGAGATGGTTTAGACGCCACACACTAGTTATCCGGCTGCAGGAAGCATTTCATAGCGCAGGTCGGCAAGTCCCCGGGCCGACTAGTCGAACCCGGTGCCAAGCGGCATAACAAAGAGTAATATACTCGAAGGCATATTTCTTATCACATAGATAAAAGAGGGCAGTCCCCGAGTGTCGTGGGTCTAACTCTGACAGTGATGTAGGGGGGTAAGTATGGAGAGGCTAGATCTCAGCTATTGGGAAGTTGTAAACACACCAAGATGTACGAGTTCAGGCCCTTCGCGGAGGAAGTAACAGCCCTACGTCTCGGTGCCCGGAGGCGGTCGATTGGATTACTGGCGTGTGAATAACTGGGGTGCGAACCCTTCATACTTAGGAGGGGGGTGGCTTATATAGAGTTCGCCGGCCCCCTCCTGCCCTCAGTAATGCAGGGTTTAAGGTACATTTAAGGTTGGGCGTTACTGGTAACGCCCCTAATAAAGTGCTATGATGACCATAAAAACTACTTAACAGCTGACCGTTTGCCTGCGGAGTGACTGTAGGTCTCCTGGCGGTCGAGTGGTTGGCTTCATGGTCGAGTGATAGCTTTCTGGTCGAGTGTCTTGAGTCCGTCGAGTGGGATATTTTTAAGTCGATTGAAAGGTGACTTCTCCTAGGGGTGTCCTAGGGTAGGACTCTTTGGTCAGGTCCGTGCCCTTACCCCAGGTACATGTCTTCATCATTAGCCCCCGAATGGATCGAGGTTAGAGTGGGCAAAGAGTTGGAGATCTTTCCGACTGGTTCTTTGGGCTACGTGAGCGCCTCGTTTTGGGTCAATCGTCACGGATGACGTTGCCAACCTTTTTCAGTCGCCTTGATCCATTCCAGGCCTTTCGTCGAGTGAATTTCTTTGTTTGTGACATACCGAGCGCCGGCGCGATCGGGGTCTTCTGTTTTGACAAGTTGTTTTTGTGGCCCACGGATGTCGCGGGATTCGGATTTTGGGAAGCGCGCGGGACGGGAGCGGCCGCAGTAATCGGAAGCGATAAAGCGGAAGCTCCTCGATCCCCGCGTCGCCTTTTTCGTCACGTACTGCGCGCGCGTCTGCTGCGGGATTTGACTGGATAGCCTGGGCCTACCAGTCAGCCACTCGGAAGCGGTCCCTTATAAATCGCCGGCTCAGGGTTTCCAAGTAGTGTGCTCTCTTCTCCTCCTTTCTTCCGCCTCTCCCCCTTCGCAAGTCCTTCTGCCACCTTCGTTCCCGCCCCAGCGCAGCAGGCCTGTGCGAGACTTCGCCGGCGACGATGACGAAGAGCAAGACCTCCGCTCTGGAGCGCGCGAAGAAGGCGGCGGCGGCGGGGAAAGGGAAGAGGTCAGCTGGGGGCGGATCTTCCTCTAGGACCACTCTGCCCAAAGGTTGGATCTAGGGCGACTGGATGCCGTCGGTGCTCCGGCAAGAGGATCTTGACGACATGGTCGAGGGGGGAGTCATTCCCCACCAAGCTGCGCGTCTCCCGGGGGGAGAGATCGAACCTCAACCCTGCAACAGTGAGTGCGTGTTCCTAGCCACCCACATCGACCGAGGGTTTTCTCTACCGCCCCATCCTTTTTTCCGGAGCTTCTTGAACTTCTTCGGAGCGCAGCTCGACCACTTCACTCCCAACTCCATTGTCTACCTTGCCGCTTTCATTTCCATGTGTGAGGCTTTCTTGGGTTGCCGCCCCCATTGGGGACTTTTCAAACACATCTTTACTTGCCGTTCTCAATCGGTCAAGAAGGCCAAGTCGAGTGACGAGAGGACGCAGGTGATCCAGTTGTGTGGGGGCTTGGCGATCCAGGCGAGGGGGAAGAGCTGTTTTCCATCCATTACTTTCCCGGAGTCGGTCCGTGGTTGGCAGTCGACCTGGTTCTACTGTCAGGACCAGGCGACCCCAGGACAGTCGACTGGTCTTCCTCCTTTCTCCCTCGACCGAGCTGAAAAACCCGCTTCTCTGAAAGTGACGCCGGAGGAAAGGGCCCAAGTCAAAGTGCTGGCCGGTCGAGTGGTCAAGCTTGTCCGTAAGGGTGTGACCGGGATGGACCTACTGGAGGTCTTCCTCCAGAGGCGCATCCAACTGCTCCAGGCCCGTGACCACCCGATGTGGTTGTATTCTGGTCTTGATGACACCACTCAGATCCACCCGGAGGAGGTCACCGACGAGATACTGGAGGGGTGGCTGTCGAGCATCACGGGGAACAAAGACAACCCCCGAGGAGCCAGGAGGGTAACTCCACTCGACAACTCGTATGAAGTGGACCAGGTATGTCTTGTTCTTTGCATTCCGACTGAAAATGCTCCCGATTGAAATCTTGTTTTCTGCATTGGTCTTCTTTGAGTTGGTCGATTGACTTTCGTCTTGTCTATTGCTTTCCAGGCGACCACCGAGATGTACTCGACGCCCAACGGGGCTCAGGGGCCAACTGAGGAAGGGGAGGCGAGCGGAGGTGAGAGCGGGGACGACCAAGGCGAGTGGGAGTCCGACGGTGAAGGAGAGGGAGACGACAATGTCGACTCCAGCGAAGAGGAGGAGGAGGAGGAGGTCGAACCCCCTTGCCAAAAGGGGCGGTCCAAGCACACACACGACCCAGCGCGGGAACGTGGCAAGGCGACTGCTTCTGTTGGGCAGTCGTCGAAACGCCCTCGGACCTCTTCCCCTACGCTGACTGGGAAGGTCCCCAAGCTCCCACGCACGACGCTGTCCAAGCCGCCCAAGGCTCTACCCAAGATGAAGATAGCTGTCCCTACCATTTCTGGGTAATAATAAAACTTGTTTTCCTTCGTCGACCATGGACAGATCCTTGGTCGATTCATTGAGCCAACCGACTGACTTTCGAGTTTTGCAGTGCTGCTACTTCTGAGGTCTCCGCCAAGGGTGACGGCCAAGAGATGGAGGATGCTTCTACCTCCAACCCTGGTACGATTATGGACGTTCTGTATTGAGTCGACTGATCATTTACTGCAACTCTGGTCGATTGAACTTTTCCTTTGTAGCCCCTCCTCATGTTATCGACCTCCCGTATGATGACGACAACGGTCCGTTGAGAGTGAGGAGGCACAAGAGGGCGTCGGCTGACAAGACCTCCCAATCCGCTCCGGCGTCCGAGGCCATGGCTCGGGATGGTGGTGACACCGCTCGGGCTTCTGTGACCTTCGCCGTTCCCCTGGCGAGTGCGCGGCCCTCGTCGTCGACTGCGGATCCGTCTTCACTTTTTGCCGCATACCCCGTCCCTGAGGACCAAGCGGCTACTGCAAAGGAGGCTATACGCCAGGCGGGGATCATGATGGAGCAAGTGAAGATGGCTCGGGAGGCCAGCCAAGCGGCCTATGACGCGAGTTCGGCTCTTCAGAGCAACGTCCAGGTCAGTCGACTCAACACTTGGTCTGTTATGATATGCTGTTTGAAGAGTCTCTTTTCCGAAGGTCTTTTGTATCTATACACCCACTGGGTGTGTCTGCCAATCCTTGGACGAGTGGGGGCACGCTAAGTGCACCCACTGGGTGTAGTCCCCGAGACTACGGTGGACTGCTGGCAGTCGACTGTAGTCTTTTTATTGTGTTGCTGTAGCTGTATTTCTTCACTCGGTTTGGTTGGGCCAGGTCGAGTGGAACTGTATCCGGTCGACTGCAGGCAGTCGACTTTTTCTCTCTTTCTCTCTTTTTTTTAAACTAGTGGGGGCACGCTGAGTGCACCCACTGGGTGTAGTCCCCGAGACTACTGTCGAATGTTTTTGATTCGGCTGTGGTCTTAGAAACGTCATCATTGTCTCTGAGTTACTCGGAAGCAACTTATCTTGGACGTCTATCGACTTATTTTTATTTTTGTAGAAATCTTGCGAACTTGTAGCTCGCTATACTAAGTTGGAGAATCAGCAGATCCAGCTCAACCTTAACTTGCAGCTTGCTCAGGAGAATTTGAAGAAGGCGCAAGAAGAGGCAAAAGGTATGGCTGGTGAGGTTCTCCATTCTTAACAGGTGGCTTTTCTTTCCTGTCCATTCTTGATGTTGGTTCCACTCGACGCGCCGCAGATAAACTGGAGGAAGCTCTGAAGAAGAAGGATCAAGACCTTGCAGAGGCGCTGAAGGAGGCCTCGAGCAAAACGAAGCTCGCAGAAGAGAAGCTGGCTTCGGTTGGGACTCTTGAAGAGGAGAACTCCAGACTGAAAGCTGCTCTTGAGACAGCTAATCGAGATGCCAGTCGATTGAAGAAGGAGAAGATGGCTCTGCACGACAAGGCGGGCGAGCTGGCGGGGAAGGCAAAAGATCTGGAGGCTTATCTCGGAGGGCTCGCCAAGAAGCTGTTCGTCATGCTCGAAGGTAATTATTCCAATCTGACTCTCTTGTAATTGCCGAGCCCGCGTACGGCCACTGTCTTATTCTTGAATCGTGTTTGCAGAATTCTGCTAGAACTTCGAAGAGGAAACCGGTCGAGTGGAGCCAAGCTTGGATCCCGCCAATTCTCTCGTGAAGGACGAGGCTGCCATGAACGTGCTCCGACTTGAGTCTCGTGTTACCAGCGTCGTTGATTATCTGGCTCGGCTGAAAGTTGCAATGTCGCGGATCGACACATCACTCTGGCCTGGGACGACGCTTCAGAACGACCTCGAGTCTCTGATGGCTTGACTTAACGAAGTCCCAGGTTGAGTGGCGGAATGGAAGAAATCTTCTGCTAGATGTGGTGCTGATGTCGCTCTGTCTCTGGTCCGCGTCCATTGCAAGGAGGCGCGAGAAGAAAAGCTGGCGGCCATCCAAGTTGCAAATACCAGGAAGCACAGCTTTCAAGACTTCATGGAGACTTTCATCGCCGCTGCCACCCGTATCGCCGACGGGATCGACTTGGATGAGTTCGTCGCCCCTTCCAGTCCTCCTCCTGAGGAGTGAAAAACTTCAAATTTACCTCGGAATGCCGAGTGGATTTGTAACCGTTAAACTCTGCCTTAAATTTGCCTCGGGATGCCGAGTGGACTTGTAACAGTTAAACTTTGCCGAGCCGAGGGCTCGAGTACTTAGAGGTCTGGGACCTTTTAGGCTTTATCCGAAATTGATTTCTCGTTGGGCATCTTCATGGTTTGATTCGTCGAGTGGAACTTGATCTTCACTTGGAATGACCTTGTATTTGCGGCGCAATTCCGAAGGGGGAGTTAGTAGTCGACTCGCGGATTGGGTCGAGTCTTGTACTTAGGCGAGCACTGGGCTGTAGCTAAGCCTCCGAGTGAGAGGTTTACTCTCCACTCGGTAGGATTTTTAAACACTTGGGTGAGCACTGGGCTGCAGCTAAGCCCCCGAGTGGGAGGTTTGCTCTCCACTCGGTAGGATTTTTTCGACACTTAGGCGAGCACTGGGCTGCAGCTAAGCCCCCGAGTGGGAGGTTTGCTCTCCACTCGGTAGGATTTTTTCAAACTTAGGCGAGTGCCGGACTGCAGCTAAGTCTCTAAGTGAGAGAGCTTAGGCGAGTGCTGGACTGCAGCTAAGCCCCCGAGTGGGAGGATCGCTCTCCACTCGGTAGGATTTTTTCAAACTTAGGCGAGTGCCGGACCGCAGCTAAGTCTCTAAGTGAGAGAACTTAAGCGAGTGCTGGACTGCAGCTAAGCCCCCGAGTGGGAGGATCGCTCTCCACTCGGTAGGGTTTTTAAACACTTAGGCGAGCACTGGGCTGCAGCTAAGCCCCCGAGTGGGAGGTTTGCTCTCCACTCGGTAGGATTTTTTCAATACTTAGGCGAGCACTGGACTGCAGCTAAGCCCCCGAGTGGGAGGTTTGCTCTCCACTCGGTAGGATTTTTTCAAACTTAGGCGAGTGCCGGACTGCAGCTAAGTCTCTAGGTGAGAGAACTTAGGCGAGTGCTGGACTGCAGCTAAGCCCCCGAGTGGGAGGATCGCTCTCCACTCGGTAGGATTTTTTTTCAAACTTAGGCGAGTGCCGGACCGCAACTAAGTCTCTAAGTGAGAGAACTTAGGCGAGTGCTGGACTGCAGCTAAGCCCCCGAGTGGGAGGATCGCTCTCCACTCGGTAGGATTTTTTCAAAATTAGGCGAGTGCCGGACTGCAGCTAAGTCTCTAAGTGAGAGAACTTAGGCGAGTGCTGGACTGCAGCTAAGCCCCCGAGTGGGAGGATCGCTCTCCACTCGGTAGGGTTTTTAAACACTTAGGCGAGCACTGGGCTGCAGCTAAGCCCCCGAGTGGGAGGTTTGCTCTCCACTCGGTAGGATTTTTTCAAACTTAGGCGAAACGGATTCGCAGCTAAGTCACCCACTGGGGGATTTCGTATGTAAACAAAAGTGACAACAATTAATGGAACACTCTTGCCTTTGATAAAAATGAACTGCAGGAATTTTTCTTATGACATCTCGTCCAAGGGAGAGCTCAAGTGTAAAAGGGGCGGAGTAGTTCCGCATTCCAAGCTCGTGGCTCGTCGATCTGGCGATCAACATTGTAGAGGTGATACGCTCCATTGTGGAGGACTCTGGTGATGATGAAGGGGCCTTCCCAAGTAGGAGCAAGCTTGTGTGGCTTCTGTTGATCCACTCGGAGGACCAAATCTCCTTCTTGGAAGGCTCGACTCTTCACATTCCGGGCGTGGAATCGACGCAAGTCTTGCTGATAAATGGTCGATCTGACCATGGCCATCTCCCTCTCTTCTTCTAGGAGGTCGACTGCGTCTTGCCGGGCCTGTTCTGCTTCATCTTCGGTGTAAAGCTCGACTCAGGGCGCGTTGTGAAGAAGATCACTTGGCAGAACCGCTTCGGCTCCATAAACCAGAAAGAATGGAGTTCTTCCAGTCGACCGGTTAGGGGTGGTCCTCAATCCCCACAGAACTGACGGAAGCTCGTCGACCCAAGCACCTGCCGTGTGCTTGAGATCACGCATCAGTCGAGGCTTTAGTCCTTTGAGAATCAGACCATTTGCTCTTTCAGCTTGTCCATTCGACTGGGGATGGGCGACCGATGCGTAGTCGACTCGAGTGCCTTGAGAGACGCAAAAAGCTCTGAACTTGTCCGAATCGAAGTTTGACCCATTGTCAGTGATGATGCTATGCGGGACTCCATATCTGAATGTTAGCCCTCTGACGAAACTGATAGCAGTGCAAGCATCAAGATTCTTGATAGGCTTAGCTTCAATCCATTTGGTAAACTTGTCGACTGCCACAAGCACATGAGTGAAACCACTTCTGCCTGTTCTCAGTGGACCAACCATGTCTAGTTCCCAAACAGCAAAGGGCCAGACGAGTGGAATGGTCTTCAGGGCTGATGCAGGCTTGTGTGACATGTTGGAGTAGAACTGGCACCCTCCACACTTGTCGACTATCTCTTTTGCCATCTCATTTGCTCTAGGCCAGTAAAATCCCGCTCGGTATGCTTTAGCCACAATGGTCCGAGAGGACGCATGGTGGCCACAGGTCCCCGAGTGGATATCATCAAGGATTATCCGACCTTCTTCTGGTGTTATGCACTTCTGACCGATTCCAGTCGCGCTTTCTCTATACAACTGCCCCTTTATGACTGTGAAGGCCTTGGATCGGCGGACGATCTGTCGAGCCTCTTCCTCGTCCTCTGGGAGCTCTTTCCTTAGGATATACGCGATGTACGGTATCGTCCAGTCGGGAGTGATTTCCAAGACTTCCATGATTAGGTCGACCACAGCAGGAACTTCGACTTCAGTCGGATCTGTGGCACTTTTCGGTTGTGGGGCTTCTTCTGTGAAAGGATCCTCCTGGACTGACGGCGAGCGGATGTGCTCCAAAAACACATTGCTGGGAATGGCTTCTCTCTTGGAGCCTATCTTTGCCAGATCATCAGCTGCTTGATTTTTCAGTCGGGGGATGTGATGAAGCTCTAACCCCTCGAATTTCTTTTCTAGCTCTCTCACTGCATTGCAATAACCAGTCATAGCTGGACTTCTGACGTCCCACTCCTTCATCACTTGATTAATCACCAAATCTGAGTCACCATAGACCATGAGGCGACGGACGCCGAGTGAAATGGCCATGCGCAACCCATACAAAAGTGCTTCATACTCTGCTTCATTATTGGAGGAATCGAAGTGAATCTGGAGAACATATCTGAGCTTATCTCCTCGAGGGGAGACTAGAACTACCCCAGCACCGGAACCATTCAGCATCTTAGATCCATCGAAAAACATGGTCCAGTGCTCCGAGTGAACTTGAGTTGGAAGTTGCTGTTCAATCCACTCGGCGATGAAATCTGCGATTGCTTGGGACTTGATAGCCTTCTTTGCTTCAAACTTGATATCTAAGGGAAGGAGTTCAATCGCCCACTTGGCCACTCGACCAGTTGCATCTCTGTTGTGCAGAATCTCTGACAGTGGGGCGTCGCTGACGACTGTAAT
Organism: Triticum urartu; assembly: GCF_056163025.1. Taxonomy (NCBI): domain Eukaryota; kingdom Viridiplantae; phylum Streptophyta; class Magnoliopsida; order Poales; family Poaceae; genus Triticum; species Triticum urartu. The sequence continues at coordinate 641,157,554 of NC_141879.1, read as the reverse complement.
GGAGTGGTCAGAGAAGTAATGTGCAACCTTCTTCGTGGTCATGTAAATCCCATATACAAGCTTCTGGTAGTGAGGGTATCTTTATTTTGAAGGGGTCAAAACTTCAGACAGATAATAGACTGGGCGCTGAACTCTGAAGGCCTTTCCTTCTTCTTCCCGCTCGACCGTAAGTACTGTACTGACAACTTGTCCTGTGGCTGCAATGTAAAGCAGCAGAGGCTCTTTGCTGATTGGGGCAGCAAGCACCGGCTGGGTGGTGAGCAGAGCTTTGAGCTCTGCAAATGCTGCGTCAGCTTCTGGAGTCCACTCGAACTTGTCAGACTTCTTCATCAGTCGGTAAAGAGGCAACGCCTTTTCACCGAGACGAGAAATGAATCGACTTAGAGCGACCAAGCAGCCTGTAAGCTTTTGGAATCAATGCACATGCGAAGTGACTTGTCCTTCTTGGGGACCATGACGACATTGGCGAGCCACTCGGAGTGGTAAATCACTCGGATGAACTCTGCTGCTAAGAGCCGAGCCACCTCCTCGCCAATGGGTTTCTTCTTCTGGACGGCGGACCGTCGAAGATGTTCTTTCACAGGCTTGAACTTCGGGTCGACTCGTAGACGGTGCTCAGCCAGCCCCCTGGGAACTCCAGGCATGTCAGAAGGCTTCCATGCGAAGACGTCCCAGTTCTCACGGAGGAACTGGATGAGCGCTTCTTCCTATTTGGAGTCGAGCGTCGTCGAGATGTGAGTCGGAGCAGCGTCGGGGTCGGTCGGGTGAATGTGAGCTGTCTTTGTTTCACCGGACGACTGAAAAGCTGACTCTGAAGCAGGCTTCTTGGCCCGTAGCAATTCACTCGGATCGGCAGCCTTTTGGTACTCTTGCAGCTCGACCACTGCCATCTGAGCATCTGCAATCTTTGAGCCTTTCTGAAAGCACTCTTCTGCCTTTTTCCGATTGCCTGTAACAGTGATTACCCCTTTAGGGCCAGGCATCTTCAGTTTGAGGTGCACGTAACATGGTCGAGCCATGAAGCGTGCGTAAGCTGGCATGCCCAAAATGGCATGATAAGCACTTTGGAAGTCCACAACCTCGAATGTCAACTTTTCCTTGCGGTAATTCTTTGAATCACCGAAAACCACATCAAGAGCAATCTGGCCGAGTGATTCGGCTTTCTTGCCAGGAATGACTCCGTGGAAGCTCATGTTATTGGTACTCAGTCTGGACATCGGAATGCCCATTCCTTTCAAAGTTTCGGCGTACAGTATGTTCAGGCCACTGCCACCATCCATCAAGACTTTGATCAGTCGAGTGCCTTCGACAATTGGATCGACCACCAACGCTTGCCTCCCAGGGGTGGCAATGTGCGTAGGGTGATCAGACTGGTCGAACGTGATGGCAGTCTGAGACCACTTCAGATAACTGGGTGTTGCCGGAGCAACCATAGTCACCTCACGGTTGATGACTTTCAGTCGACTTTTGCTTTCGACATCAGCAAAAATCATCAGGGTGGAATTGATTTGGGGGTATCCGTCGTCGCTATCTTCCTTGTCCTCGACTCTGTCTGACTCTTTTCCTTATCCTTGGACTGTTTGCCTTGGAACTGCTGGATTAGGAGACGGCACTGTCGAGTGGTATGCTTTGGGTAAATAAAATTACCCTCTTCATCTTTCTTGGTGTGGATGTGACACGGCAGGTCCAAAACATCGTTTCCATCCTGATCCTTGACTTTCTTGGGCTTCCAGGTGCCCTTGGTTTTCCCTTGAAGTTTCCCTGGGCTACGGCCAGGGCCTCCCCAGGAGCGCCTGGCTCGGCCTTCCGCTTTTGTTTCCGACTGGAATTTCCTCCGGTTTCTTGGGCGACTGCCTTGTGCTTGCCACTCCGGAGTCGGTCCTCGTCTTCACCATTAGCGTACTTGGTGGCAATCTCCATCATCCGATTCAGAGACATCTCTCCAGTTCGACCGAACTTCAGATTCAACTCTCTGTATTTAACGCCTTCCTTGAAGGCACAGACTGCTTGATGGTCTGGCACATTCTCAACCGAGTGATGCAGTGTGATCCACCTCTGGATGTATTCCCTCATGATTTCATTCGGCTTCTGCACGCAAGACCGCAACTCTGTAAGGCCTGCAGGTCGCTTGCATGTTCCTTCAAAAGTTGTGATAAACACTCGGGAGAGATCCTCCCAAGTGTAAATGCTGCTGGGTGCCAACTGATTTAGCCACGCTCTGGCTGAGCCCTCTAACATGAGAGGTAAATGCTTCATGGCCACCTCATCATTGCCACCGCCAATCTGTACAGCCACTCGGTAATCTTCGAGCCAAGTGTCAGGCTTAGATTCACCAGTGAACTTGCTAATTCCAGTCGCCAGCCTGAAATTGGGAGGAATCACTGCGGCTCTGATGGCTCGACTGAAACACTCTGGACCTGAAGCATGTACTCTGCTGCTGGCGGGCGCATCTCTGTTCTGGCCTTCCCGATGAGCCCTGTTCCTGTCAACCAAGCCTTGAACGAGGACAGATCTCGCGTCAAAGCCTGGGTCCCTGGGGTCGACGGGAACCCTCTGCCCAACGCTATGAGGGCGCCTGTCATCTCGAGGTCGAGGCGCATATGACCCGCTCCTCGGGGGAGGGGTTGGCACTCGACGTCGATCATCACGATCGGATCGGTGATCATACTGCTCGTTCCTTCTGTATTGATCATGCCGGTCGCCACGTCCCTCACGCCTCGGGGGCGACCGCGGGCTGTGAGTCGACTGGACCGTATCGGTTGCAACGGATCGACTGTGGATCCTATTCCGCGACTGAGAAACAACGGAATTCTGGTTTCCCGCCGCCCGGAGCAACGCTCTGATCTGTAACAAGCCCCTGCCAGCCTCCGATTCGGAGGGCTGAATTGATTCCGCTATACGGGCCGTGGCGGCCAAATTCTGAACTGGGGTTCGATATACCTGCGTCGGCGGGAAGAGCTAGCGTCGACTAGACTCGGGAGCCCGCTGACGCGGTCGCTCATCGAGTGCTCGCTGGAGATTCTCCAGTCGAGTGCGCTCGGCCAAATTAGCCAAACGCGCGTCCTCCAAGGCCCGGGCCTCGGGGGACTCTCCGACGATAGGGGTGCGGAGGGCGTCCGTGTTCCGGCGGCGAAGCTCCTCTCGCTGTGATGACGTGAGAGGTTCGGGGAGATACTCATCGTGGGGATGCGACGGGCCGCCCCCACCCGCGCCTCCATCAGCGCGAGGGAAACCGGGAGGACTGTGCGTTCCATCGACCGCCAGGATCTCAGCCGCTGGGTCGCTGCTGTCGCACTCGGATGCGGTCTCCGCGGAGCCAGTCGAACAGGCCGCAGAGGGATTCGTCGGGCTCGATTGCCGCGACTTGCGGGGTGGCCGACTGGCGAGCCACGGCATGCCTCAACCACCTCTGAAGTCTTGACCGACCGGAGCGCTTGCGCCGGTGGGAGACAGAGCGGGGAGACGATACGGGGGCCGACCGGTACTGGGTCGACGGCTGCCGCAGGAGGACGCCACGAACGAATGCGCGGAAATGCGTCGCACCGCGGACGGGGAGCGCGTCGACGTCGAGTGGCGCCTCTTGAAGCCAGGCGGAGTCGTCGGCGATGAACGTGAGCGCGCCGAGACGGATCTCGCGGCCCTCCGCCAAAACTCCGCACGAAACCATGATCAAAGGGATCGGAAAAATCGCAACTTCTCCAATCAGGCGCTAAGATTCCTGCCCCACGGTGGGCGCCAACTGTCGTGGTTCTAACTCTGACAGTGATGTAGGGGGGTAAGTATGGAGAGGCTAGATCTCAGCTATTGGGAAGTTGTAAACACACCAAGATGTAGGAGTTCAGGCCCTTCGCGGAGGAAGTAACAGCCCTACGTCTCGGTGCCCGGAGGCGGTCGATTGGATTACTGGCGTGTGAATAACTGGGGTGCGAACCTTTCATACTGAGGAGGGGGGGTGGCTTATATAGAGTTCGCCGGCCCCCTCCTTCCCTCAGTAATGCAGGGTTTAAGGTACATTTAAGGTTGGGCGTTACTGGTAACGCCCCTAATAAAGTGTTATGATGACCATAAAAACTACTTAACAGCTGACCGTTTGCCTGCGGAGTGACTGTAGGTCTCCTGGCGGTCGAGTGGTTGGCTTCATGGTCGAGTGATAGCTTTCTGGTCAAGTGTCTTGAGTCCGTCGAGTGGGATACCTTTAAGTAGATTGAAAGGTGACTTCTCCTAGGGGTGTCCTAGGGTAGGACTCTTTGGTCAGGTCCGTGCCCCTACCCCAGGTACATGTCTTCATCACCGAGCTCTTCTCAGGGGGGGGCGAAGTCTTGGTATTTTAATACAAAAAGGTAGCATGATACATACTACGTTTAACTGTAAAATTTTCGGAGGAGATTTTCGGAGGAGATTTGCAATCCAAGCTCAACACACACGTCGCCGGTGTGCCGGCCCGGTGTGGTGCATTCATCACGATGCGGAGATCAGTGGCCGACAATCCGTTTCCCACCATCGCACTGATTAAGTCGGTGAAGATGTGGCAGCGGTCATATTTTTATGTGAAGAACGTCGCCCTAGAAGGCGACTGGGTCAACCTGCCGGCTGGAAGGCTCCCCCAGCTGGTCACACCGAGCCAGGATGCTATCTCCCGCTGGTGCCACCGCCGTCGCGCGACTCCGAGTGCTGACGCAGTCGGAGGGCCTGACCGGGGCCGACTTGCTGGCCGCCTTCGTGGCACGCCGAGTCCTCCCACTCCAAGGCCGACCTCACCTAATCTGCCAGATGAGCGGTCATCGGGACTCGAGTCGGATGTGCTCCAAGGACATGCCTCACGTGGAGGTGGCGAACACGGTGAAATACATCGCGAACTGCGGTCTCTCGGTGGACTGGCGGTTCGGCAAGGAGCCGTACTCGCGCGCCAACCCCCCGCCTATTATAAGTCATCTTCCTTTTTCTTCTGTTTCTCTTGTTGCCGAGTCCGACTTGTCAAGTCCGACCGTTTTTGGTTTTGAATCAGAACCCTCTCATCCCTCCTTCGGCCGGCACCGCAGGGCTGGCACATCAGTTTGTCCCCGATCGGGCGGAGAGCGACGTCGACGATCATGACTTGGGGGCGGCAGCCATGGAAGCCGACGCCGAGGGAGGAGGAGGAGAAGCAGGCGGCTCCAGGCCTTCGGCCACTTTTGCTGACTGGCCTGACGACGAGGCCGAGGGAGAAGTCGCCCCGCGTCGCCAGCCAAAAGCCGGCCAGCCAAGCGCGAGTTCCTCCACCGGCTTGGGCGCTCAAGGCAGTGCGAAGAAGCGCCGGGCCAGGCCGAGTACGCTTGGTGGCCAGTCGAAGAAGTTCAAGGGAGCCGTCGCCGCGACCAAGCGGGAAGAGGCGGCCGCGAAAGCCAACCGCTTCCGCAAGGAAGTGAAGAAGCCGCCACTGGTCTGTGCGTAAGCGCCTCCACCCCTTATCTTTATTTTCTCTTTGTTGATCTTGTCTGAGTTTTTCATATGCTTTCCTCTCCTCAGGGCTCCCCTCACTCTTGAGAGGGTTGCCGCCGCCTCCGTTATGGGGTCGGTGGAGACGTCTGCCACCACTCGGCGGATTGACCCCGCCGCCGACCTTCGGGAGGCGACGGAGCGGAACGCGCGGGAGAAGCGCGAGGAGGACGAGGCCGCCCGCCGGGAGAAAGCGGAGGCCGAGAAGGCGGAGGCCTCCGCCCTGAAGAAGCTGGAGGCGGCCGAGGCCGCCGCTGCGGCAAAGCAGCCGGCCAAGGAAGTCGCGCCCCGGCGGTCGACGGTGTTCGTCACCCCTCTGAACTCCGCGCCGCCCCCCCCCGGAGTTCATGGGGCAGTCAGGGGAAGCCGGCAGCGAGTTCCTAATCATGGAGAGGGGCGGCGGCGACGCCCCCATGCCGGACATGGTCGCGCCGCCACAGCCGCCCCCGCCGCCGTCTAGAAGCGCGCAAGGCAAACAGCCGGCGGATCCGCCCTTGCCGCCGACTGAAGACGAGACTGTGGCAAGGCTACTCCTTCAAGTCGGCTCGCCAATGCGCCGCCGTCTTGAGAAGGCGACTTCGGCGCCACGCCCCTTGGAGACCGGAACCGCCAGCTCGACGATTCAGACGCCGAGGCGACGAGTGCCGCGCCCATTGGGTGGGTGCGAGGAGGCGGCACGGGCCCGCTGAACCAGGCGCTTCTGGATGTCCAGACGAAGCTGCGAGCCGAGAGCGACGCCATCCAAAACTGCACCAAGGCGCACCTGGCGTCGCGGGCAGCCATGCGGGTACGCTTTCTCCTTTGTCCCTGTTTTCTTGTTTCTCTCTGTGGGGGTGCGCCAGCGCACCCACTGGGTGTAGTCCCCGAGTTCTGGGCCGGCTGCTGAGTAGGCGGCCCGAAACTCCAATTAGTAAGTTCCAGGTACTAACCTTTGTTCTGAAATACTTGTTGCAGGACTATCACAACCTCCGTGTCACCGCCTTCAACCGCAACATTGAAGAGCTGGGCAAGCGGACTGCCGACTTGTCAGAGAGCCGGAGTGAGTCATTTTTCTTCTTTGCGGGGGCGCGCTGGCGCACTCGCGGGCTGTAGTCCCCGAGATTCGGGCCGGATCTCCCCGGCGACCTTCTCCGTTGATGACTTAATGCCTTCTTTCTTCTTTCTCTTCAGAGGCCAACGCCGCTCTTCAACAACAGCTGAGCGAAGCCAACTCCGCGTTGCGCGCCAAGGGGGAGGAGTGCAGCAAGCTCGCCGCAGAGCGTTATCTGCTGGCCTCACAATTGGCAGAGCAGAAGGAGATGCTTACGAAGATGCGGAAGGAGGCGGAAGCCGCCCTCCTGGCCGAGTTCGCAAGCGAGCGCTCCTCCTGGACCGACAAGGAGGCAATGCTTGTCTCCGGCTTCCACGAGATCGAGGACCTCGTCGACAGTGAGCCTCTTTGCTTTCCTTCTTCGAGCCGCCGACTATATGTCGAGCCGACTCCTGGTTTTTTTTGACTTGTCCTTCATTCTTTTCGTCTTGGCAGACTTCTTCCCCGGTCACTCGCAGGCCGCCATTCAAGCTATCGAGGCCGACCGCGAGGAGCGGAGGGCGGGTGGCGCGGAGATCGCCGCTGATGCCCCTCGGACTCTTGACAAGCATATTCTGAGCATTGGGGCTCGCCTGCGGCCGGCCCACCAGATGTTGCGCCGGCTTCAACGTGTCGGCGCCCAAGCGATCACCACCCTGTGGCCAGACGTGCAGGCTCCGCGCACCCCCGGTCGGACTGCCGACTGGCTGGAGGTCACGGCTGGCCGTCTTGAGGCCTGGAAGGGTTCCTTGACCCGGGCCGGAGCGCGCCGAGCCTTGGAATTCGTCAAGGCGTGGTATCCGAGGCTGGACGTAGACCGGCTGGCCACACTCCGGTCAGGGGCCCAGCCGGAGCTGGCAGCCGCGGAAGACGCCCTTGTCAAGCGTGCGGCGGCGATCACCGAGTACACCGACACCAGCGTCTTTGTCCCCGAGCGGGCTGAAGACGGCGAGGAGGTGCCGCCGGAGTGGTTTGGGCTGAACCCCGACTACGACGAGGACTCGGTAGAGGTGATCGGCTCCAGCGTCGAGGAGGAAGACGAGGCGGAGGACGGAAGCGAGATGGAGGCACCGGAAGATGGAGTGGACGGCCAACCTCAGCTCGACCGTGCCTCCAGCAACGAGCCGTGCCCGCCCGAGCCGACTGCTGCCGGAGGTGATCAAGCCGAGACCGCCCAGCCGGCCGCCCCAACATCCAGCACCTCCATCTCCTCCGATCCTCCAAACCCGTCTGCTGCTCCCCTAGGCTGCCATCTTGTCTTTGTTTTATCTGTTCTAATAGTTTTTGAAGAACTTGTTAATTCAGACAATTCCACCCGCGGGGTGTATTTTGAAATTCTGCTCGAAGATTCGGCCAAGGGCCTTTGTTATGTAAATATTCATCCGACTTCTATCTTTCTTGCTCATTGTTCTTTTGGCTTTTTCCTTTGCCGTCTTCCCTCAGTTGCCGTCTTTGTCAGTCAGACAGCCGCTCCGCGGACTGATGCTGGATCAAATTCTTGGTCACTTTGGGAAGGCAAGTACTTAGCTGTTTTTAGAGTTGTTTTAACAAGTCGGATAGAAGGCGGCAAGCCGGCTATTCAAGAGTCGGTTTGCGAAAAAAGGCTGGAAGCCGGCCTTAGGCTATGTTTGTGCTTTGAGTCCTTCGCCATTTTTCATGTGGGCGCCCATTCTTCCTTACTCCTGCCCACCAGACAGTCGCTCAGCGAGCTGCGGCTTCTGGCAGGAGATGGTTTAGACGCCACACACTACTTGTCCGGCTGGAGGAAGCATTTCATAGCGCAGGTCGGCAAGTCCCCGGGCCGACTAGTCAAACCTGGTGCCAAGCGGCATAACAAAGAGTAATATACTCGAAGGCATATTTCTTATCACATAGATAAAAGAGGGCTGTCTCCGAGCTCTTCTCGGGGGGCCGAAGTCTTGGTACTTTTAATACAAAAAGGTAGCGTGATACATACTGCGTTTAATTGTAAAATTTTCGGAGGAGATTTGCATTCCATGGCCGCTCTGTCTCTTTGGCGGAGTCGTCCCTCTTGCGTGCTCGGGGCTTCTGAGCGTCGATCAGGTAGTAGGAGTCGTTGCCCAGCACTTTGCTGATGATGAAGGGGCCTTCCCAAGGTGCCGACAGCTTGTGCTGGCCGGCTGTTCGCTGGATTAATCGGAGCACGAGGTCACCTTCCTGGAAAGATCTCGGCCTGACCTTCCTGTTGTAGTATCTGCGCAGGCTCTGCTGGTAGATGCTGGACCGGCTGGGTGCCAACAACCGGCCCTCTTCCAGCAGGTCGACGCCGTCTTGTCGTGCTTCTTCTGCTTCTTCCTCGGTGTACATGGTGATTCGCGGGGAATCGAACTCCATGTCCGTTGGGATGACGGCTTCAGCACCGTAGACGAGGAAGAAAGGCGTGAAGTCGGTTGACTTGTTTGGAGTCATGCGTAGACTCCAGAGGACGGCTGGCAACTCGTCGAGCCAGCAGCCAGCCGAGCGCTCCAGAGGCTCGATCAGTCGGGGCTTGATGCCGGACAGGATGAGGCCGTTTGCTGGCTCCACCTGGCCGTTTGACTGTGGATGGGCGACGGATCCTAGGTCCAGTCGGATGCCTTGTGTCGCATAGAAACGGGCCAAGGCGCCTTTGGCAAAATTCTTGCCGTTGTCGGTGATGATGCTGTGTGGTATGCCGTACCAAATTGTGATGTCGGAGATGAAAGTCATGGCAGTTGGACCGTTCAGTTTCTTGATTGGCTTCGCTTCTATCCACTTGGTGAACTTGTCCATCGCGACAAGTAAGTGAGTTAAGCCACCTCGTGCCGTCTTGAAAGGTCCCACCATGTCTAGACCACAAATTGCAAAAGCCCAGGCAATGGGGATGGTCTTGAGTGCAGAAGCCGGCTGATGCGGCTTGGAGCGGAACTTCTGGCACCCTTTGCATTTTTGGACCAATTCATTGGCCTCTTCTAAGGCCGTTGGCCAAAAGAAACCGTGTCGGAAAGCTTTGGCGACGAGTGCTCTTGAAGCCGCATGGTGGCCGCACTCGCCTTGATGGATGTCTTTGAGAATTGCTTGGCCTTGCTCTGGCTCTACGCAGCGCTGGTAGACACCAGTGACGCTGCGCCTGACCAGCTCTTTGTTGACTATGGTGTAGGCTGCCGCTCGGCGTTGTACTTGCCAAGCTAAGGTCTCATCAGTCGGCAGCTCTTTGCTCACCAGAAATTTGAGGATGGGCTGGGCCCGTGAGGGTGCTGCTATTTCTTCGACTACCAGAACTGCGACTTGGACGAGGGCGGCTGGGTTGGGAGGCGGCGGGCTGGAGTCAGCAACCGCTTGCTGGATTAATGAAGTCCCCGGGCCGACTGGCGCAGCTCTTGGGCCGAGTTCTGGAGTCTTCGGGCCGACCGCCGCAGTCCCCGGGCCGGGTTCTGCAGTCCCTGGGCCAGCCTCGACTGTGGCGGCTTTGGAGCCATCTGCCAAAATCCCCGTACCGTCTGCCGGGGCTCGGGAGTTGGATCCGACTTCTTCGGGAGGAGCCGGCACAAAAATGGAGTCTGATTCTGGTGAAGTCTTGACAGACGGCTTGAGGAGGCGTTGAAGGGCGATGCCGGATGGTATTGCTTGGCGGGTAGAGCCGATTCGTGCCAAGGCGTCTGCTTGGTCGTTGTCGTTTCTTGGCACATGGAGGAACTCGCACCCCTCGAAATATCCACTGAGTTGCTGCACGAGAAAACGGTAACTTTCCATGTTTGCATCTTTGGCGTCCCAGTCGCCAGACGACTGCTGGACCACTAAGTCCGAGTCGCCATAACACAGGATCTGGCGAATGCCAAGTTCTTTGGCAAGCCGGAGCCCGTGAATGAGCGCCTCGTACTCGGCGACGTTGTTGGAGGCGGCAAAATGGATTTGCAGTGCGTATTTGAGCTTGTTGCCTTTAGGAGAAGTGAGGACAACGCCGGCTCCCAAGCCGGTGCACATCTTGGAGCCGTCGAAATGCATCCGCAAATGGGTGGAGTCGGGCGCTGGAGGTAGGTAATGGGTCTCGGCCCAGTCGACGAGAAAGTCGGCCAGTGCTTGTGACTTGATGGCGGTGCGGGGCTGGTAGTGGATGGTGTAGGGAGCCAGCTCTATGGCCCATTTGGCTACTCGGCCAGAAGCATCTCGGCTTCCAATGATCTCGGCAAGTGGGGCCATGCAGACCACAATGATTGGATGCTCTTGAAAGTAAGGCTTCAATTTCTTGGCGGTAAAGTGCACGCCGTAGCACATCTTCCGGTAGTGGGGGTAGTTCTGCTTGGAGGCCGACAGTACTTCGCTCAGGTAATATACCGGTCTCTGGACAGGTAGTGCCTTGCCTTCCTCCTTGCGTTCCACTACAATGACTGTTTTGACTACCCGGCTGGTGGCGGCGATGTACAGGAGCATAGGTTCCTTAGGAGTCGGAGCCGCCAGAACGGGTGGAGTAGTCAGCATCTTCTTCAACTAGAGAAAAGCTTCGTCCGCCTTGTGGTTCCACTCGAAAAAAGTGGTCTTCTTCATGAGCTGGTATAAGGGGAGAGCTTTCTCGCCCAGCCGACTGATGAATCAGCTGATGGACACCAAGCAGCCGGTGAACTTTTGCACGTCCAGCAGTTGGCTGGGTACCTCCATCCTCTCAATGGCCTTAATCTTTAGAGGGTTGCACTCTATGCCGCGTTCAGAGACCAGGAAGCCAAGGAGTTGGCCGGCTGGTACTCCGAAGACGCACTTCTCAGGGTTGAGCTTGATCTGGAATCGGCGTAGGTTCTCAAAGGTCTCCTTGAGGTCTTCCAGCAGTGTTCCACGCTTTTCTGTCTTCACCACCACATCGTCCACGTAGACGTGGGCGTTTCTGCCGAGTTTCTTGAGGAGGCACTTCTGCATGCAACGCTGAAAGGTGGCGCCGGCATTCCTCAAGCCGAACATCATGGTGAGGTAGCAGAAGGCTCCAAATGGCATGATGAAGGCGGTCTTCAGTCTGTCAGCCGGGTTCAGCTTGATCTGGTGATATCCTGAATATGCATCCAAAAAGCTCAACAGCTCGCATCCGGCTGTGGAGTCTATCACCTAATCAATTCTTGGTAGAGCAAACAGGTCCTTGGGGCAGGCCTTGTTGAGGCTTGTGTAGTCAATACACATTCGCCACTGCTTGTTCTTCTTCAGTACCAGGACCGGGTTGGCTAGCCACTCTGGGAAGAATACTTCCATAATGAAGCCGGCTACTAGGAGTCGGGCTATCTCTTCTCCGACAACTCTTCTCTTTTCTTCAGACAGGCGGCGCAAGGGCTGCCTGACCGGCTTTGCATTAGATCGGACATGTAACTTGTGCTCGGCGAATTCCGTGGTACACCTGGCATGTCTTTGGGGGACCATGTGAAGATGTCCTGATTCTCACAGAGGAAATCGACGAGCTCGTCTTCCTATTTGCTGTCGAGGTTTGCGCCTACGACAGCGTACCTCTCTGGGTGCTCTGGATCCAAGGGTATCTTCTTTGTCTCCTTGGCCGGCTTGAAAGAACCCTCAGCCTCTGACTCCTTTGGGTTACGCGACACCTCTAGCTGCTTGCCGGCCATCGCCACAACCCGGTCAAGGAACCGCTTCTTTGCCGCGATCACCAGGGACTCGGCCAGCCGACTACTCTCAGCCGCACAGGCAGACGACTTCCGGTAGTCGCCGGCTACAGTCAGAATCCCCCTGGAACTAGGCATCTTCATTTTGAGGTAGGCGTAGTGGGGGACCGCCATGAACTTGGCCAGGGCGGGTCGGCCAAGTAATGCATGGTATGGGCTCTCGAGGTCCACCACCTCAAACCAAACTGACTCTCGGCAGAAGTGATCTTTGTCTCCAAAGAGGACGTCCATCAGGATCTTGCCGATTGGTGAGCAAGAAAGACCAGTAACAATGCCGTGGAACACAGTCCGGCTGTTCTGAAGCTGTCTTTGCTTGATTCCTAACTTCTCCATGGTGTCCTTGTACAGGATGTTGATGCTGCTGCCTCCGTCTATCAGAACTCGCGAGAAACCAGCAACTCGTCTATCCGTGGCAAAGGTGGCATCCAAGACCAAGGCATAAGAGCCCGGACTCGGCATCACCTCTAGGTGATCAGCCCTGCTCCAGTTGATAGGCTTCTCGGACCAGTGCATGAACTCTGGCGCCTCTGATGCTACTGCATTCACCTCTTGTCACTGGAGCCGCCTGCTGCGTCGATCATCAGCCACGCTGGTAAATATCACGTAGGCTCCGTGCTCTTCGGGGTACTCGTCTTGTACTGCGCCGACTGGCCTGACAGCCGGCTGCTGGGGCGGAGGCGGAGGCTGCTGCCCAGCAGGCACGGGAGGTAGGAGGCCGTCTCCTTTGGCGATCCTGGTGAGCCAGTGACACTTCCGGGTGGTGTGATTCGACGGCTTCACGCCGCTATGGAACTTGCAAGGACCATCTAGAGTCTGCTCGTATGAGAAAGCCAGCAACCAGTTGGGCTTGCCGCCTTTCTGTCGCTTGGGTGGGGGCTGCCCATCCAGCTGCTGGTCTTCAACTGTCGCGACCTGCCGGCTGCTAGAAGCCGGCTACGGGGCCTTGCGCTTGTGGTCGTTCTGCTGTTGCCGCCGACTGGCGTCTCCTGCCGGAGTTCTTGGAGCCTGAGGGGCCACTTTGCCAGTTGCGCTAACTTGAATCTCCGCCTTCATGGAGGAGTCGGCCGTGGCATACTTGTCTGCTATGATCAGCAGCTCGTCGAGGGTTTCTGACTCATCGTAGAGGAGCTTGTGCTTGAGGAGGGTGCCTTCTCTGCACCCGGCGGTGAAGTACTCGATAGCCTGCACCTCGTGCACGCCCTCGCAGGAGTTTCGAAGCTCGGCCCAACGCGTGAGGTAGTCGCGAGTCGACTCGCTGGGGCCTTGCATGCACAAGGAAAGATGACGAGGCTTGGGAGGACGCTTGTACGTGCTTGTGAAGTTGCGGACGAATGCTTCGGTGAAGTCGACCCAGCTGTTGATGCTGCGGGGCTTCAGGCTGTTCAGCCATGTCCGGGCCGTGCCCTAGAGCATGAGCGGAACGTATTTTACGGCGACACGCTTGTTGCCGTTCGCTATGTTGACAGCCGTGGAGTAGTCAACCAGCCAGTCCTCCGGCTTCATGGAGCCGGTGTACTTGGGCGTGTCTCTTGGGAGCGTGAACCCTTTGGGAAAGGGCTCGTCTCGAATGCGGGGCCCGAAACAAGGCAGACCCAACTCGTCTTCTTTTTCCAGCGCCAGGGATCGGTGAAGTCAGTCGATCCGGTGGCGGGCGTCGTTTTCTCCGACTCCCTCTCGGCGGACAAGGCGGTCGCCGAGAGTCGGATGGTCAACAGGCGGCAGGGAGACTCGCCTTTCCTTGCGAGGAGGAGGAGGCGGACAGTCGTCCCGTCGTTCCACTGCTTTCGGGCGGCCATCTTGGTCGCGCTCTATGGTAATGTGAGTCCGACTGTGGCTGACAGCCGGATCCTTGTCTTTCCTTCCTCGGGCGCCGCCAGTCAGCGTCCGAGACGTCGCGCCTTGATCTCGGCGAAGGTCGTCGTTTTGCCGCTGCGGCGCCTCCGTGCGGCAGCCGGCCTCGTTCTGCGCGGCAGCCGTGTCGAGGAGCCGCTGGACTCGCTCCATCATCAGGCGGCACTCTTCGCCCTCGAAGTTGTCCAGCTTGTCCGCCGTCGCCTGGGCGGCTCAAATGTCCTCCGCAGGCGTGGCGTACACAGGGCGACTTGCCCCGAACAGGTTGGCGATGGCCATGCCGCGCTGCTGGACCGCGCCAAGGCGGCTGGGCCCAGCTGGGGCCGGCGAGCCACCCACAGCGTGATCCATCTCACGCTGGTAGGCTTCTGACAAGCGTCTCATGCTAGCCAGCTTCTTCGCGCCTTCGACGAGCTGAAGGCGGCGCGCCTCCAACATCTCCGCGTCAGCGTCTTCCGGAATAGGCGCAGTCAGGTCTTGTAGTGCCGCGCCAAGTGGGTCATGCGCTCCTCCGCCGGGAGGCTTGTCATGACCGATGACGAGCACCTCGGTGACGGTGCTTCCGTCGCTCTCCATGCGAGGGATAGGATCATCGTAGACCACCATGTTGGTGGGGAACGCGTCGAGCGACGCGGTGTCGGAGTCGACCTGCATCGGGTCGGTGGAGCCTACAGACTCCAAGTTACGGCAGGCTCGCCGGCAACGTGGAGTTGGTCGAGGAGGCCCGCGAGGAGGCTCTCGGGGCCGCCTGTGCCTGCGTTGGATGCAGGTTCGTCGAAGAGGCAAACCTCGCCGACAAGATCGGCGAGGCAGCTGGCTGCACAGGCGATCTCAATGCCGTGCAGCGCATCAGCGCAAACTCCGTCTGGCATGCCGGGCTGGCTGCGCTCGCCAGGGAGAAAAAGGGTTCCCGTCCAGAGCAGGTCTCCGGTCGACGGTGCACCAGGCCCCACGGTGGGCGCCAAATGTCGAGGGTTGGGTGCGACATATGCCAAAGGATGGCTTATCATGGTGGTGGCGAGTAGAACATCGCCGGTGCCTGGAAACGGGATAAGGCGAAGACATGCACGCCGGCGAATCTTACCCAGCTTCAGGGCTCTCCGGGGAGATAATACCCCTACTGCTGCTCTACGGGGTCTCCGCATGATCACTATTGCAAAGTGTTTACACGGTTGCTCCTTGAGTTGTTTCCTGGAGGTAGGAGAAGGCAAGGTTAGCTCTCTCCTTCCTATATGATCTGGTCTAGTGCTAATGGACTCCAACCCTTCGCATGGATGCCCTGGGGGGTTTATATAGGCCTACCCCCAGGGGTACAATGGTAATCCTGCTGGGCGCGGGCCCAGCCGTCAGTCTCTCTGGCCGCCGTCTTATCCGCCGACTCCTGGGGCCCGCCAACTGCTGGGCCCCGCCGACTGGCTTGGTGTGGAGCCGACAGGCCGCGTCCACCGCGGGCGGGTCTTGTCGGCTGTAGATTACTATAGCCGTGCCTCTAATGACGCAAGCTCGGTCATGAAATCATGGCGACAGCCCCGCTGTCTGGCGGGCGATCATTGTGGCCACTACTTGTCGTGTCTGATTAATGGCGCGTGGGGCCCATAGGAGGGGCCGGCCGACTTCTGGTGGCCGACTCCCATCCGGGCCGACTGGTGGTGCTTTCACCGTCTTTCATACGCCCGCCGACTGATGGGACCCATCATCCCTGGGTCGTACCAGTAGGCCGTCGTGGGCACAGGGCTCCGCCCCCTGGGGCTGATGTCAGGGCCGGCATGGCAACAGTGTCGCACCGCGCGGAGATCTCCGCGGGTACGGCGTACTGTAGCCACGCCTGCCCTTGGAAAAGGGGCGGGAGTGGACCTTACTGTGGCCACTCCACGTCCCGTCCCTCTTTATGAGGGCATGGGGGTTGTCGGAGTCGCGGGCCGACTCCCCAAGGCCGGCTTCTCTGGAAGTCGCCAGTCAGGAGTCGGCTCATCCTGAAGTCGTCCCTAGGACTCGGCCGCGAGTGGGCAGCCGGCCGCCTCGCCGCCGACTTTCAGAAGGCGGCTCTTCGTCCTGGGGTCTCGAGGGGCGCAGTCTGCCTCAATGTCTTAAAAGGTTTTGGGCCTGGGTTAGCCTACCCGTGGCCCATTACTCCGACAAAGACTCAAATAATACAAGACGCTCCAAGCAAAACATATATCATGTGGTAAATAAAAATATAGCTCCAAGTAAAGTTACCGATAGAAGTAGACGAAAGAGTGGATGCCTTCCGGGGCATCCCCAAGATTTGGCTTTTAGGTGTCCTTAGATTATCTTGGGGGTGCCATGGGCATCCCAAGCTTAGGCTCTTTCCACTCCTTGTTCCATAATCCATCAAATCTTTACCCAAAACTTGAAAACTTCACAACACAAAACTTAAAGTAGAAAATCTCGTGAGCTCCGTTAGCGAAAGAAAACAAAACACCAATTGAAGGTACTGTAATGAACTCATTCTCTATTTATATTGGTGTTAAACTTACTGTATTCCAACTTCTCTATGGATTATAAACTATTTTACTAGCCATAGATTCATCAAAATAAGCAAACAACACACTAAAAACAGAATCTGTCAAAAACAGAATAGCCTGTAGTAATCTGTAGCTAAAGCAAGATCTGGAACCCCAAAAATTCTAAAATAAATTTCTGGACATGAGTAATTTATCTCTTAATCATCTTTAAAAAGAATTAACTAAATAGCACTTTCCAAATAAAAATGGCAGCAATTCTCGTGAGCGCTAAAGTTTCTGTTTTTTACAGCAAGATTAAAAAGACTTTCCCCAAGTCTTCCCAACGGTTCTACTTGGCACAAACATTAATTAAACACAAAATACACAACCAAAACATAGGCTAGATAAATTATTATGGATTTTTATCAGTTTTGCCATCGATTGTACTACACTACTCAGTTTTTCCACTAAAAAGTTTCACTTCTCAAAAATGCCACTGTTTCGTTAGACGCGTGCCCAAAAAAGCCATTCTTCATCGTTACAGCCATCTAAAAGGACGTTGACCGAAGGTAGATGACGAAAATACCCCTATCCCATTTGTCAACTATTCTCTCTTTGTTTGAGTTGTGGGCCCGCCTGTAAGGCAAGCATGAAAAGAGAAGACAAAAATTGGAGCCAGGGAGTTTCGATCCCACGACCATGACCTGGATAGGCGCTCGTGCTAACCAGCTGAGCTAAGGGAAAGTTTTGAAATAGGAGGAAATATATGTGTCATATCCTTTAGGTAAATAATATTCAAACTGAACAGTATATAATATTGTTTCTTATTGCTCACTACTCCATTTCTCCAGCTAGCTAATTCATGCATCACACACTAATTGAAAGCAACAACAAATATGATAGCAGGAGCACATGATTTTCTAAATTTCTCTGAAAATTTCAGCATGGTGCCTGCCCATTTTTCTGAAAACAACACAAACGCGGCAAGATTTACAAACTTCACATGTGCAGCCTTTTTTTACTTCTAGTATCTGTAATTCCATATCCATCCTGACCATCCGAACACGTGTACCAAATGGCACGCGAGTATCAACAAGGCACCAATCAGCTACTACAAATTCTACATAAGAAATTCCATCTCTACAAGCTACTATGATCCATAGACGCACCACACTAAGAATTAGCATACTCACCCTGCCGGAATTTCAGAGGCTACAACATGCTGGGGCGTCCGGTGGCTGGCGCTCCTCTCTGATTCAGGACTGTTGTCCGTCGCCATTGCCATGGAACAAATCACTTTAAGGCATCACACGAGGTGGCGGAGCTGGACTCGGGAGGAGCTGCGGAGTCAGGCGAAAGAAGCGTCGGAGCTGCCTGCCTCGAGTGGCGGTGATGGGCGGGAGGCAGCGCCAAAGCCGCGACGGGGGCGGCGCTGGGCATGAAGCGCGGTAGCTGCGGCAAGTGGAGGCGCGCCGTAGTTGGGTGGGCAGCCTGGCGACCGGCGGTTGCAGTTGAGGATCGGCAGGTGGCGGCTAGGGATTGTGGTTCCGGCTAGGGAAACCAATGAAAAAAATAGCACGCTACATCGAAATAGCGCAGACCTTAAAATACGTTATTAGTGTGCTATATCGCCCTATAGCGTGCTATTAGCGAGACATTGTACATTAATATATTTAGCGAGGCAATTTTCAATACGCTATAGTTATAGCACGCTATTTTTTCAGTGAGGGAAACTGATACAAGCAGGTTAGGTATTGGATAAGGTTGAGTACAAGTACATTTGTTCCTCAAACAAATGCTTTGATTGGATGTGGTGGTTAGCTTGCCCGCTGAACACACTCACGTCTCTGGTTCGATCCACCTTGTCGCTCTTTTTCCTCGTAATTTCTTTTCTTACTCTTGATAAGTTGGTCCCACACCATGGAGAGAGATCTTGCAAATGAGACCAGGGGCATTATAGTCATATAACGTGGTCAACGTCCATTGACATGACGGTAACGGTGAAAAAATGGCATTTTTGAGCACGTGCCTAACGGAACAGTGGCATTTCTGAGCAGTGAAAAAATTTAGTGGCAGACCTGAGTAGTGTAGTACAACCGATGGCAAAAATGATAAAAACCCAATTACTTATTACTAAACAGGAGCAAAAAGCAAGGAATACAAATAAAATTGGGTTGCCTCCCAACAAGCGCTATCGTTTAACGCCCCTAGCTAGGCATGAAAGCAAAGATAGATCTAGGTATTGCCATCTTTGGAAGGCAATCCATAAGTGGCTCTCATAATAGATTCATAAGGTAATTTAATTTTCTTTCTAGGGAAGTTTTCCATGCCTTTCCTTAACAGAAATTGGAATCTAATATTCCCTTCCTTCATATCAATAATTGCATCAATTGTTCTAAGGAAAGGTCTACCAAGACTAATAGGGCATGAAGGATTGCAATCTATGTCAAGAACAATAAAATCCACGGGCACATAATTCCTATTTGCAATAATAAGAACATCATTAATTCTTCCCATAGGTTTATTAATAGTGGAATCCGCAAGGTGCAAGTTTAAAGAGCAATCATCAAAATCACGGAAACCTAGCAAATCATACAAAGTCTTTGGAATCGTGGAAACACTAGCACCAAAATCACACAAAGCGTAGCATTCATGATATTTAATCTTAATTTTAATAATAGTTTCCCACTCATCATAAAGTTTTCTAGGGATAGAAACTTCCAACTCAAGTTTTTCTTCATAAGATTGCAATCAAAGCATCAACAATATGTTTGGTAAAGGCTTTATTTTGACTATAAGCATGAGGAGAATTTAGCACGGATTTCAACAAGGAAATACAATCTATCAAAGAGCAATTATCATAATAAAATTCCTTGAAATCCAAAATAGTGGGTTCATTAATATTTAAAGTTTTGACTTCTTCAATCCCACTTTTAACAATTTTAGCATCAAGATCTAAAGACTCCGAACTTTTGGAACGCCTTCTAGGTAAAGGTGGATCGTATTCAGTCCCATCATTATCAAGATTCATTTTACAAAACAAAGATTTAATAGGGGACACATCAATAACTTCTAGATCTTCATCTTTATCTTCCAAAATAAATCCGGTTTAGCGGCCATCTTATTAACTAAGGTGGCTTGCTTATCCGAAACCTAAGCTATTAACTTCTCAAGATGAGCAATCTCAGATTTCAAACTATCAAATTCTTTAGACATATCATCGAGCTCTTTATTCATATAACCCATAAAGCTTTTTTGTTCTTTAAGCTCATTTCTAAAGAAATTATTATGCTCAAATTGTAAGACCATAAAACTCCTGACGTTGCTTTAGATCTCTTCTAACCTTTTAAGGTGGAGATCACCAAATCTAGATAGAGCCATTGTGACAAGCAAGCAATCCGACACACATGCAAACAAGAAACGGGCAAAATAGAGGCGAATAGAGAAAGAGAGGGAGGATGGAGAGAGAGAGAGGGCGAATAAAACGGCAAGCGTGAAGTGGGGGAGAGGAAAACGAGAGGCAAATGAAAAATAATGTAATGCGGGAGATAATAATTTGTGATGGGTACTTGGTATGTTGACTTTTGCGTAGACTCCCCAGCAACGGCGCCAGAAATCCTTCTTGCTACCTCTTGAGCACTGTGTTGGTTTTCCCTTGAAGAGGAAAGGGTGATGCAGTAGAGCAGCATAAGTATTTCCCTCAGTTTTTGAGAACCAAGGTACCAATCCAGTAGGAGGCCACGCATGAGTCCCTCGCACCTACACAAACAAATAAACTCCTCGCAACCAACGCGATAAAGGGGTTGTCAATCCCTTCATGGTCACCTATGAGGGTGAGATCTGATAGATATGATAAGATTATATTTTTGGTATTTTTATGATAAAGAGAAATAAAGATGCAAGTAAAATAAATGGCAAAGGAAATAACTAAGTATTGGAAGATTAATATGATGGAAAATAGACCTGGGGGCCATAGGTTTCACTAGAGGCTTCTCTCGAGAGCATAAGTATTACGGTGGGTGAACAAATTACTGTTGAGCAATTGGCAGAATTGAGCATAGTTATGAGAATATCTAGGTATGATCATGTATATAGGCATCACGTCCGAGACAAGTAGACCGACTCCTGCCTGCATCTACTACTATTACTCCACATATCGACCGCTATCCAGCATGCATCTAGTGTATTAAGTTCAAGAGAACAGAGTAACGCTTTAAGCAAGATGACATGATGTAGAGGGATAAACTCATGCAATATGATATAAACCCCATATTGTTATCCTCGATGGCAACAATACAATACGTGCCTTGCTGCCCCTACTGTCACTGGGAAAGGACACCGCAAGATTGAACTCAAAGCTAAGCACTTCTCCCATTGCAAGAAAGATCAATCTAGTAGGCCAAACCAAACTGATAATTCTAAGAGACTTGCAAAGATAACCAATCATACATAAAAGAATTCAGAGAAGATTCAACTATTGTTCATAGATAAACTTGATCATAAACCCACAATTCATCGGTCTCAACAAACACACCGCAAAAAGAAGATTACATCGAATAGATCTCCACAAGAGAGGGGGAGAACTTTGTATTGAGATCCAAAAAGAGAGAAGAAGCCATCTAGCTAATAACTATGGACCCGTAGGTCTGAAGTAAACTACTCACACTTCACCGGAGGGGCTATGGTGTTGATGTCGAAGCCCTTCGTGATCGATGCCCCCTCCAGCGGAGCTCCGAAAAAGGCCCCAAGATGGGATCTCGTGGATACAGAAAGTTACGGCAGTGGAATTAGGGTTTTGGCTACGTATCTGGTAGTTTGGGGGTACGTAGGTATATATAGGAGGAAGGAGTACATCGGTGGAGCAACATGGGCCCCACGAGGGTGGAGGGCGCGCCTGGGGGGTAGGGGCGCCCTCCTACCTTGTGCCTTCCTGGTTGATTGCTTGACATAGGGTCCAAGTCCTCTGGATCATGTTTGTTCCAAAAATCATGTTCCCGAAGGTTTCATTACGTTTGGACTCCGCTTGATATTATTTTTCTGCGAAACACTGAAATAGGCAAAAAAACAACAATTCTGGGCTGGGCCTCCGGTTAATAGGTTAGTCCCAAAAATAATATAAAAGTGTATAATAAAGCCCAATAATGTCCAAAACAGGATATAATATAGCATGGAACAATAAAAAATTACAGATACATTGGAGACGTATCAATACACCACAGGCTTCCTGCTCAAGGACATGTTATTCCGACCCCAGATCTGGCGAGAGGGTCGTATTCATCTCCCACTTCCTCCGAGGACTAGGGCTCGCTCTTCACCCCTTCGTCCGGGGGCTAATGTTTTATTACGGACTAGATTTTCAATATCTAGCTCCGTACTCCTTCCTCCACGTCTCGGCGTTTATCATCACATGCGAGGCCTTCCTCCGAATCCCCCCACACTTCGGCTTATGGATCAAGACCTTTAGTGCGAAGCCGAAGGTAATTGACGGGGAACAGGCAGAGTGCGGTGGTGTTGTAGTGAGCAAACTTACCAACACTCCCTGGCCAAAAGGGTCTTTCACCGAAACCTCCAACCAATGGCAGCGAGAGTGGTTTTATGTCACGGAACTCCGTAGTACCAAGTGGGCAGCTATACCCGTGTTCCGTTCCGGCCCTCCGCCACAGCTTGCATCATGGATTAACAAGGGGCTGGACCGGGGATCAGTTGATGCAGTGCAGACTCTACAGAGCGGCATCCGAACCCTCCTTGAGAGAGACATCGATCTTGTCAACGTGATTCAACCGATGCTAGTTCACCGAATCCTTCCATGCCAGCGCATGTCTCGCCATATGTGGGAGCTTAATCCAGAAGGATCACGAACCCTCCAACACTTCTTCGGCACTACGAACGAAGGGATGTGGAAGTTGTTTTTCGGGAAGCGAAAACATTGGCTGGACACTACTGAGGACGCTAGCCTTAACTGCAACCGTCTGGATACCCCGGTAAGCACTTGTCTCCCGAACACTTTGTAATTATGCATACCGTAATATGGTACTGAGCAAGCTATCTTCTTCCAGGGCTGGATAAAGAAGGCAGAACTAATTATGTGTTCGGCCCCTCTTCCCGAAGGCCCAGCGAATCCTGTTCTAACAAGGATGTTGGCCCTGGCACCACACCAGATGCCTGTGAAGGAGGCGAGGCGGAGAGTGGGAGAACCAAAGATGGCCCTATTCCAAGGGTACATTAGACATTGTGTCCGAAGGAATCAAAATTCCCTCATCCGAAGACAAAAGTGAAGGGGAGCACTATCTCATCCCCTCATGGGAAGAAAAGGGCCGCCTCCGAAGATTTGGAGAAACAAGCTCCTAAGCGAGGCAAGACGCCTTTGTCGGGTGGCTCGGGCTTGGAGGACGTCGAAGCACAGTTTCATGACGAGGACAAGCCTCAGGCCAAATCATAAGTGAAAAAGGATGTTTTCAACATATCCCGTTCTTTTCTTGTAATGCCTGGAATATATCTTTTTTGCAGCTCGGCACACAGTGTTCTACAACAATCCTCTTCTTCGGGGGACCTTCTCCCCGAGATGATGGAAAGCAATATGCCTCCGCCGGTTTCTCCGCCCAATAGGGCGGACGACTTCGAGGTGTCGTCACGAAGGGTTGATGTCTACTACACAACCTTCTTCTTGTAGACATTGTTGGGCCTCGAAGTGCAGAGGTTTGTAGGACAGTAACAAATTCCACTCAAGTGGATGACCTAAGGTTTATCAATCCGTATGAGGCGTAGGATGAAGATGGTCTCTCTCAAGCAACCCTGCAACCAAAGAACAAAGAGTCTCTTGTGTCCCCAACACACCCAATACAATGGTAAATTGTATATGTGCACTAGTTCGGCGAAGAGATGGTGATACAAGTGGTATATGGATAGTAGATATGAGTATTTGTAATCTGAAAATATAAAAACAGCAAGGTAACTCATGATAAAAGTGAGCGTAAACGGTATTGCAATGCGTTGAAACAAGGCCTAGGGTTCATACTTTCACTAGTGCAAGTTCCCTCAACAATAATGACATAATTGGATCATATAACTATCCCTCAACATGCAACAAAGAGTCACTCCAAAGTCACTAATAGCGGAGAACGAACGAAGAGATTATGGTAGGGTATGAAACCACCTCAAAGTTATTCTTTCCAATCAATCCATTGGGCTATTCCTATAGGTGTCACAAACAGCCCTAGAGTTTGTACTAGAATAACACCTTAAGACACAAATCAACCAAAACCCTAATGTCACCTAGATACTCCAATGTCACCTCAAGTATCCATGGGTATGATTATATGATATGCATCACACAATCTCAGATTCATCTATTCAACCAACACATAGAACCTCAAAGAGTGCCCCAAAGTTTCTACCGGAGAATCACGACGAAAACGTGTGTCAACCCCTATGCGTAGGTTCATGGGCGGAACCCGCAAGTTGATCACCAAAACATACATCAAGTTAATCACATGGTATACCATTGTCACCACAGATACGCACGAAGAGACATACATCAAGTGTTCTCAAATCCTTAAAGACTCAATCCGATAAGATAACTTCAAAGGGAAAACTCAATCCATTACAAGAGAGTAGAGGGGGGAAGAAACATCATAGATCCAACTTTAATAGCAAAGCTCGCGATACATCAAGATCGTGCCAAATCAAGAACACGAGAGAGAGAGAGAGAGACAGAGAGAGAGATCAAACACATAGCTACTGGTACATACCCTCAGCCCCGAGGGAGAACTAGTCCCTCCTCGTCATGGAGAGCACCGGGATGATGAAGATGGCCACCAGAGAAGGATTGCCCCTCCGGCAGGGTGCCGGAACGGGTCTAGATTGGCTTTCGGTGGCTACGGAGGCTTCTGGCAGAGGAACTCCCGATCTATTGTGTTCTTCGATCGTTTTAGGGTATATGGAGATATATAGGCGGAAGAAGTACGTTAGGGGAGCTACGAGGGGCCCACAAGGGTGGAGGGCGCGCCCAGGGGGGTAGGCGCGCCCCCTGCCTCATGGCTTCCTCGTTGCTTCCCTTACGTGGACTCCAAGTCTCTCATGTTGCTTTCCTTCCAAAAATAAGTTCCGTGAAGTTTCAGGTGAATTGGACTCCGTTTGATTTTCCTTTTCTTCGAAACCCTAAATAGGCAAAAAATAGAAACTGGCATTGGGCTCTGGGTTAATAGGTTAGTCCAAAAAATAATATAAAAGTGTTTAATAAAGCCCATAAACATCCAAAACAGATAATATAATAGCATGGAACAATAAAAAAATTATAGATACGTTGGAGACGTATCAGCATCCCCAAGCTTAATTCCTGCTCGTCCTCGAGTAGGTAAATGATAAAAACAAAATTTTTGATGTGGAATGCTCCTTGGCATAATTTCAATGTAATTCTTCTTAATTGTGACATGAATATTCAGATCCGAAAGATTCAAGACAAAAGTTCAATATTGACATAAAAATAATAATACTTCAAGCATACTAACCAAGTAATCATGTCTTCTTCAAAATAACATGGCCAAAGAAAGTTATCCCTACAAAATCTTATAGTCTGGCTATGCTCCATCTTCACCACACAAAGAATTTAAATCATGCACAACCCCGATGACAAGCCAAGCAATTGTTTCATACTCTTGATGTTCTCAAACTTTTTCAATCTTCACACAATACATGAGCGTGAGCCATGGACATAGCACTATAGGTGGAATAGAATGGTGGTTGTGGAGAAGATAAAAAGAAGAACATAGTCTCACATCAACTAGGCATATCAATGGGCTATGGAGATGCCCATCAATAGATATCAATGTGAGTGAGTAGGGATTGCCATGCAACGGATGCACTAGAGTTATAAGTGTATGAAAGCTCAAAAAGAAATTAAGTGAGTGTGCATCCAACTCGCTTGCTCACGAAGACCTAGGGCATTTTGAGGAAGCCCATCATTGGAATATACAAGCCAAGTTCTATAATGAAAGATTCCCACTAGTATATGAAAGTGACAACATAGGAGACTCTCTATCATGAAGATCATGGTGCTACTTTGAAGCACAAGTGTGGTAAAAGGATATTAGCATTGCCCCTTCTCTCTTTTTCTCTCATTTTTCTTTTATTTTTTATTTTCTTATTTGGGCCTTCTTTTTTACGGCCTCCTTTTTTTGGGCTTCTTTGGCCTCTTTTTTTTCGTTCGGAGTCTCATCCCGACTTGTGGGGGAATCATAGTCTCCATCATCCTTTCCTCACTTGGACAATGTTCTAATAATGATGATCATCACACTTATTTATTTACAACTCAATGATTACAACTCGATACTAGAACAAGATATGACTCTATATGAATGCCTCCGGCGGTGTATCGGGATTGCGATGAATCAAAGTGTGACATGTATGAAAAATTATGAATGGTGGCTTTGCCAAAAATACGATGTCAACTACATGATCATGCAAAGCAATATGACAATGATGAATGTGTCATGATAAACGGAATGGTGGAAAGTTGCATGGCAATATATCTCGGAATGGCTATGGAAATGCCATAATAGGTAGGTATGGTGGATGTTTTGAGGAAGATATAAGGAGGTTTATGTGTGAAAGAGCGTATCATATCATGGGGTTTGGATGCACTGGAGAAGTTTGCACCAACTCTTAATGTGAGAAAGGGCAATGCATGGTACCGAAGAGGCTAGCAATGATGGAAGGGTGAGAGTGCATATAATCCATGGACTCAACATTAGTCATAAAGAACTCACATACTTATTGCAAAAATCTACAAGTCATCAAAAACCTCGGCACTACGCGCATGCTCCTAGGGGGATAGATTGATAGGAAAAGACCATCACTCGTCCCCGACCGCCACTCATAAGGAAGACAATCAAATAACACCTCATGTTTCAAATTTGTTACATAAAGTTTACCATACGTGCATGCTACGGGACTTGCAAACTTCAACACAAGCACTTCTCAAATTCACAACTACTCAACTAGCACGACTTTGATATTATTACGTCCATATCTCAAAACAATCATCAAGTATCAAACTTCTCTTAGTATTCAATGCACTCTATATGAAAGTTTTTATTATATCCCTCTTGGATGCGCATCATATTAGGAATAAATTCATAATGAAAGCAAACTACCATGTTGTTCTAAAGACTCTCAAAATAATATAAGTGAAGCAAGAGAGTTCATCTATTTCTTCAAAATAAAACCACCACCGTGCTCTAAAATATATAAGTGAAGCACTAGAGCAAATTACAAACTACTCCGAAAGATATAAGTGAAGATCAATGAGTAGTCGAATAATTAGGCAACTATGTGAAGACTCTCTAACATTTAAGAATTTCAGATCTTGGTATTTTATTCAAACAACAAGAAAAGCAAAATAAAATGATATTCTAAGGATAGCAAACATCATGTGAAGAAGCAAAAACTTAGGATCAACCGAAACTAACCGATAGTTGTTGAGGAAGAAAGGTGGGATGCCAGGCGGGGCATCCCCAAGCTTAGAAGCTTGAGACTTCTTGAAATATCATCTTGGGATTCCTTGGGCATCCCCAAGCTTGAGCTTTTGTGTCTCCTTAATTCCTCTCGTATCACGGTCTCCCTAAATCTCAAAAGCTTCATCCACACAAAACTCAACAAGGACTCGTGAGATAAGTTAGTATAAACCATTGCCAAAACCTTATCATACTCTACTGTAGAAAATCACTAAAATTAATATTCAACATTGCATACTAAATGCCTCTGCATATTTAATAGTCCTATCCTCAAATAGAATCATTAAAGAAGCAAACATATGCAAACAATGCAAACATAACAGCAATCTGCCAAAACAGGACAATCTGTAAAGAGTGCAGCAAGATCCATACTTCCCTAACTCCAAAAATTATGAAAGAAAATTCTAACTGTAGTAAATTTAACAGAGCTTAGTATGCAAAAGGTTTCAACATTTTATCACATTCTGACTTTTCTAGGGAATTGTTGCAACAGCGGTAAACTTTCTGTTTTCAAACATCAACATGTGGACTTGTAAAATAGGCATAGTAAAGGCTATCAATGCCACTTCTATTGAAATAAAAGATGCAAAACATTTTTCTAAATAACAGCAAGCAAATCCTAACAAAATAAATTGACGCTCCAAGCAAA
Source organism: Triticum urartu (assembly GCF_056163025.1). Lineage (NCBI taxonomy): Eukaryota > Viridiplantae > Streptophyta > Magnoliopsida > Poales > Poaceae > Triticum > Triticum urartu. The sequence continues at coordinate 641,129,901 of NC_141879.1, read as the reverse complement.
ACACATATCATGTGGTGAATAAAAATATAGCTCCAAGTAAAGTTACCGATGGAAGTAGACGAAAGAGGGGATGCCTTCCGGGGCATCCCCAAGTTTAGGCTTTTGGTTGTCCTTGAATATTTCCTTGGGGTTCCTTGGGAATCACCAAGCTTAGGCTCTTGCCACTCCTTATTCCATAATCCATCGAATCTTTACCCAAAACTTGAAAACTTCACAACACAAAAGTTAACAGAAAACTTGTAAGCTCCGTTAGTATAAGAAAGCAAATCACCATCATAAGGTACTATAATGAACTTGTTCTAAATTCATATTGGTGTAATATCTACTGTATTCCAACTTCTCTATGGTTCATACCCTCCGATACTACTCATAGATTCATCAAAATAAGCAAACAACACGATGAAAACAGAATCTGTCAAAAACAGAACAGTCTGTAGTAATCTGGATCAAACGTATACTTATGGAACTCATAAAATTCTCAAATAAATTTCTGGACCTAGGAATTTATCTATTAATCGTCTGCAAAAAGAATTAACTAAATATCACTTTCCAAATAAAAATGGCAGCAATTCTCGTGAGCGCTAAAGTTTCTGTTTTTTACAGCATGATCAACAAGACTTTCCCCAAGTCTTCCCAAAGGTTCTACTTGGCACAAACACTAATTAAAAGCATAAAAACACATCTAAACAGAGGCTAGATAAATTATTTATTACTAATCAGGACCAAAAATCAAGGAACAAAAATAAAGTTGGGTTGCCTCCCAACAAGCGCTATCGTTTAACGCCCCTAGCTAGGCATGATGATTTCAATGATGCTCACATAAAAGATAAGAATTGTAATATAAAGAGAGCATCATGAAGAATATGACTAGAACATTTAAGTCTAACCCATTTCCTATGCATAGGGGTTTTATGAGCAAACAACTTGTGGGAACAATAATCAACTTGCATAGGAAGGTAAAACAAGCATAACTTCAAAACTTTAAGCACATAGAGAGGAAACTTGATATTATTGCAATTCCTACAAGCATATATTCCTCCCTCATAATAATTTTCAGTAGCATCATGAATGAATTCAACAATATAACCAGCACATAAAGCATTCTTTTCATGATCTTCAAGCATAGAAATTTTATTACTCTCCACACAAGCAAAATTCTTCTCATGAATAATAGTGGGAGCAAACTCAATAAAGTAACTATCATGGGATTGAAAATTGAAATCAAGATGAAAAGTTTCATCATTATTCTTTAAAGCATATGTGTCATCGCAATAATCATCATAGATAGGAGGCATGCTTTCATCATAATAAATTTGCTCATCAAAACTTGGGGGACAAAAAATATCATCTTCATCAAACATAGCTTCCCCAAGCTTGTGGCTTTGCATATCATTAGCATCATAGATATTCAAGGGATTCATACTAACAACATTGCAATCATGCTTATCATTCAAATATTTAGTGCCAAACATTCTAATGCATTCTTCTTCTAGCACTTGAGCACAATTATCGGAATCCTTATTCTCACGAAAGACATTAAAAAGATGAAGCATATGAGGTAACCTTAATTCCATTTTTTAATTTTCTTTTATAAACTAAACTAGTGATAAAACAAGAAACTAAAAGACTCGATTGCAAGATCTAAAGATATACCTTCAAGCACTCACCTCCCCGGCAACGGCGCAGAAAAGAGCTTGATGTCTACTACACAATCTTCTTGTAGACGTTGTTGGGCCTCCAAGTGCAGAGGTTTGTAGGACAGTAGAAAATTTCCCTCAAGTGGATGACCTAAGGTTTATTAATCCGTAGGAGGCGTAGGACGAATATGGTCTCTCTCAAGGAACCCTGCAACAAAATAACAAAGAGTCTCCTGTGTCCCCAACACACCCAATACAATGGTAAATTGTATAGGTGCACTAGTTCGGCAAAGAGATGGTGATACAAGTGGTATATGGATAGTAGATATGAGTATTTGTAATCTGAAAATATAAAAACAGCAAGGTAACTAATGATAAAAGTGAGCGTAAATGGTATTGCAATGCGTTGAAACAAGGCCTAGGGTTCATAATTTCACTAGTGCAAGTTCCCTCAACAATAATAACATAATTGGATCATATAACTATCCCGCAACATGCAACAAAGAGTCACTCCAAAGTCCCTAATAGCAGAGAACGAACAAAGAGATTATGGTAGGGTGCGAAACCACCTCAAAGTTATTCTTTCCAATCAATCCGTTGGCCTATTCCTATAGGTGTCACAAACATCCCTAGAGTTCGTACTAGAATAACACCTTAAGACACAAATCAACCAAAACCCTAATGTCACCTAGATACTCCAATGTCACCTCAAGTATCCGTGGGTATGATTATATGATATGCATCACACAATCTCAGATTCATCTATTCAACCAACACATAGAACCTCAAAGAGTGCCCCAAAGTTTCTACCGGAGAATCACGACGAAAACGTGTGCCAACCCCTATGCATAGGTTCATGGGCGGAACCGCAAGTTAATCACCAAAACATACATCACGTGAATCACGTGGTATCCCATTGTCACCACAGATACGCACGGCAAGACATACATCAAGTGTTCTCAAATCCTTAAACACTCAATCCGATAAGATAACTTCAAAGGGAAAACTCAATCCATTACGAGAGAGTAGATGGGGGAAGAAACTTCATAGGATCCAACTATAGTAGCAAAGCTCGCGATACATCAAGATCGTGCCAAATCAAGAACATGAGAGAGAGAGAGATCAAACACATAGCTACTGGTACATACCCTCAGCCCCGAGGGAGAACTACTCCCTCCTCGTCATGGAGAGCACCGGGATGATGAAGATGGCCACCGGAGAAGGATTGCCCCCTCCGGCAGGGTGCCGGAATGGGTCTAGATTGGCTTTCGGTGGCTACAGAGGCTTCTGGCGGCGGAACTCCCGATCTATTATGTTCTTCGATCGTTTTAGGGTATATGGAGATATATAGGCGAAAGAAGTACGTCAGGGGAGCCATGAGGGGCCCACGAGGGTGGAGAGCGCACCCCCTGCCTCGTGGCTTCCTCGTTGCTTCCCTTACATGGACTCCAAGTCTCCCGGGTTGCTTTCCTTCCAAAAATAAGTTCCGTGAAGTTTCAGGTCAATTGGACTCCGTTTGATTTTCCTTTTCTTTGAAACCCTAAAATAGGCAAAAAAACAGAAACTGGCACTGGGCCCTGGGTTAATAGGTTAGTCCCAAAAATAATATAAAAGTGTTTAATAAAGCCCATAAACATCCAAAACAGATAATATAATAGCATGGAACAATAAAAAATTATAGATACGTTGGAGACGTATCAAGGGTCTCCCCCGACCAACAGGTGGTGCAAGGGATGATGAAGACATTACCCGAAGGTGATACTTCGGTGGCCCAGGGTCCGGGGACCAATAATTAAGGCCCCGAACAATCCGGTATACAGCCAGATACGAATAAATGGATCCCTTCAAAGGGCGGCCGTACTCCTACGGCAGCCTTCGAAGACCCAGAGGCACCGGATATCTTGACGAACATGCTGGGGCAGGCGTCCGTCTCAGAGGAACATCGTACGTTGATGGGCATGGTGGTTAAAAAGGTCCTGTCCGCGAAGATCGGATTGAATGGGGCCTTTGCGAGCCTACTAAGAGGCTTCAAGGTTTGTACTATAATATGTGCAATTGTGTTTTATTTGCGAAATACACATGTGTATAGATAGTAGCCCCTGAGACTCTGATAGGCTTCCCGAGGGAGGTGATCGGAGGATCAAAAGATATGCCCAAGAAATAATATGATTAATTGGAACACATGTTGTGACCTCGCCGGAAACTGCCCGGACTGTAGAGGTTGCGGATTTACAACACAAGATTGTTGAGGCGGATAATGATATCGCGCTTATCAACAGGCATCTTGACGAGTCGCAAGGTATGTATTCGCAGCAATCCTTACATATATATATGTTTGTAATATAAGCGTGACGCTGAAAGTTGCATACTGGAATATGCATGGCTGCAGATGGTGTCGCCGCTGTTGAGATTCTTCGGGTGGAGCTCGCCCAGGCCAAGGAGCAGGCCCGGTTTAGTAATGCGGCTGCCAAAAAGGCATCGGCCGAGTTGAAGGCTGAACAAGTTGCTCGGCACCAAGACGAGGAGAAAATATCCACGATGGCGCTCGAACTGAAAAATTCTACTAGCAACTGTGAATTCCTAGAGAAGGAGAATAAAGCCAAAACGGCTGAGCTTGACAAGGCCATGCGAGAGACGAAAGAAGCGCGGTCCGAATCTAGAGTGGCCCGTGAGGAGATCCGGCAAGCTGGGGAGATTGCGGCTGGTAAGACCTTTTTGCTACAGATTAAGTTCGGCGATCCGAACTGTGCTCAGCTTAACCAAATGTGGAGTTCTCCAGACGAGTTTTTAGACTTGCCGAAGAGTTCTTCCGATGCGGCGCAGTTTTACCAAGCGCAAGAGGGGTATGCAACGGAGAAGCTTTTTTGGTCACAATTTGGCGCATCGAAGTGCCCTCTGTTGCTGAATGAACAGATGTCCCAATGGGCCGAGCTTTATAGGATATCCGGTGCTGCCATGAAGAACGTCCTAATCCGGCTATGGCCGACTGAGCCTATTCCGAATAGCTACTTCAGCTTGGTGCAGCGAATTGTTGATGCGGCGCTGCGTATCGATGCTGTTAAGCGGTCGACGTGCATTGAGGGTGCACGGATGGCCTTTGCCCGTGTCAATACATACTGGGGGAAGATCAAGCCATCGATGTTGCGGCGAAGAGTCCACCCAAGGGCAAGGGCCCTCACGCACCAGAGCATTATTTTGAGGATGTCTTAGAGGCTGCCCACTTGATAGAGGGTCAATGCTCGAAAGACATAATATTCGAGTGAGGTGTACGGGAATTGTAAAAGACAATTTTATATTTAATCTATTTTTATGTTTTGCTTGAAAGCTTTCCTCCTGTGCGGCCGTTTTTATGTAATCTGAAAGTTTTCCAGTCATCGGCTTCAGCCCCCTCGTAGGAAGTACGGGGGTGTTCGGAAAAGCATTTGATCACTCTTGACCCAATGTCTTGGTCCATGAAGGAGGTGACAATGCGGCTAACCAGGCAATCAGACTATAGGGCGTTAACACTTTCACTTAGCCATAGGAGTTTTATGGTGGGTCTACGATATAGCCCCTGGTATGTATACATCTTATTCCAACATGGTGCGTTACATATATGATCTGAAAAAAGGTCCTTCGTGTGATACGGAGGGAATCACGACAGATTCAGATAAGTCATCGAGTGGTTGACCAGCTCGTGCAACATCATGATAGTCGGTTTTCGGCTTTCTCTACTGAGGGGCTTGACCAGATGAACTGGAAGCACAATCGCAGTAGTGCTCCCTTTAATACCCTAGCCGATACAGCGGAACGTAGGGTAGCAAACACAGGAGTCGGGGAACCCAACCATTGACCCAAGACATGATTCGGAGCTGATGCATATAAGGCCAAACTCGCGACGCCGAAGTACGCTGTAAAAGCTGTTCGGACTTTGTTGGCAACTCATTTGTTCCCGTACCGAGCCCCTGGCAGGTCATGCCGAGGTATATCTATGAAACAACCATAGGAGTCATATTCATTTGTGAAAAGACACAAATGTGTAAGTGCATCTAGTGCCACCCCTAGTTGGTTTTGGAGTATTGACGACAAACCTAGTTGAGGGACTAATGTGTTTGTGAGAATTGCAGGATAACACAGGTAGAAGTCCCTCATTGATTCGGTTTTCCTACCAGAGATGACCCCTAAAAATGTATGAAGACATTGAAGTCAAGGGTGGTATGTGAATATATTCACATTGAAGACTATGACAAGAGAAGACATCGCATGAAGACTATGGAGCTCGAAGACTTAGATCTTTCGTAGTTCTTTTTCTTCTTTGTTGAGTCATAGGAACCACCGTACTGTTAAGTGGGGTCCAAGAGAACCAGTCAGAATGACTGAAGTGATGCTTAACCAAAATCCTATGTCTTCGAGTGAAGACTATGAGAGCGAATATTGTCCAGAGTTGGACAAGTCAGCTTTGCTTGTAGCCCAAGTAAAGTTGTCGTGTGTGTTTAAAATCTGACCGTTGGAACACGTGTCAGTTCCTTAGTGACCCAGGGTCATTTCGGACAAATCAGGTCAGGTTGCCTAGTGGCTATAAATAGCCCACCCCCTACAACCATAAACGGTTGGCTGCTCAGAGTTAAAGTACGGCTGTTGTCGTTTGAGAGCAACCCACCTTGAAGCCTTTGAGAGAGAATTCCTTGCGAGGATAAAGTCCTAACCACCCAGAGCCAAAGAGTGTTAGGCATCACTTAAGTCGTCCTGTCTGTGTGATCTGAAGACTTATTACACTTGAGGACTGTGAATCCTCCAGCCGGTTAGGCGTCGTGTTCTGAGCATCCAAGAGTCGTTGTGGATCGTCGGTGAACGAAGTCTGTGAAGGTTTGGGAGTCTACCTTGAAGACTTACCAGAGTGATTGGGCGAGGTCTGTGTGACCTTAGCTCAAGGGGAATACGGTGAGGACTAAGGGTTCTGAGCTGCGTGTTCAGGACTGGGTGTCCGGGACTGTGTGTCCTCAGGTTTAAATACCTAGCCGCCCTAACCAGACGTACAGTTGTCACAGCAATTGGAACTGGTCCAACAAATTATTGTCTTCAACGAGTCACTGGTTTCATCCTTCCCTTCCCTTTACTTACTGCTGGTCCTTGTGAAGTCATTGCGTGATTGCATTATCTTTTGGCTTCACTGAGTGACTGCTTGTTCTGACTGGCTTCACAATATCTTCCTACCTGATCCCTACTTCCTAGCTGCTATTAGTCATCGTGCTTTTGCTTCGTTGATTACCTGACTAAGGTTTGCCTAATGTAGTCTACCTTCCGCTACGTGGTAATAGGTTTACTTCTATCGTTTGTCTTCAAAACTTCCCTGTTTAGAAGACTTTCATAAAAATCGCCTATTCACCATCCCTCTAGTCGATCACTAGCACTTTCAATTGGTATCAGAGCAAGGTACTCCCTTGTTTTGTGTGATTCGGTTTAACCACCTGGAGTTTTAGCTATGTCGACTGCAGGGATAATTAAAGTCTCCGCTGCATGCCCCGTCTTTGATGGAAGTGATTATCCCTACTGCAAGAATAAGATGCGCATGCATCTTGAAGCCATTGATGTCGACCTATGGTATGTCGTCAAGAACGGCGTTGCCAAGGCTGGAGAAGGTGTCACTACTGCTGATGTTAAGAAGTTCGTTCAACTGGACTCTACTGCCAAGAATATCATCTGTGGTCATCTGACCAAAGGACAGTATGGCCGTGTGAGTGCGTTGGAGACTTCCAAGCTAGTCTGGGACTGGCTCTCCAAGGTCAACGAAGGCGTCTCCACCCATAGAGATCAGAGAATCAGTGTCCTTCGCAACCTCTTCAACCGCTTCAAGAGAAATGACAATGAGAATGTCCAGCTCACGTTTGATCGACTCACTGACATCACAAATGAGCTTCAAGCCCTCGGCGCCACTGAGATCACCAAGCATGAAGTCGTCAAGACACTCCTGAGATCACTTGACAGTTCGTTTGACACCCTAGCCCCGATGATTCAAGAACGCCCTGATTTCAAGACACTCGATCCGTCTGACATACTTGAGAGGCTCAACACACACGAGTTTCAGCTTTCTGAGAAAAGAGACATCTACGGTCCCAGCTATGGGCGAACTCGTGCCTTGAAGGCAAAAGCTGTCTCCTCATCCGAAGAAGAATCTGACAGCAGTTTTGATGATCCTGAACACATTGGAAAGGAGCTTGCTATGCTTGTGAAGAAGTTCCAAAAATTCACCAAGAAGAAAGGGTTCAGAAAGTCTTCACGATCAAGCTCAAGGAATGATGAAGCTTCTGCTCATGACTACAAGAAGAAAACATGTCACAAGTGCAAGAAGCCTGGCCACTACATCTCTGAATGTCCACAGTGGGACAATGAGAACAACAAGAAGAAGAAGAGCAAGGAGTATGACTCTGATGACAAGAAGAAGAAGAAATACTCAAAGTCTTCTTCCAAGTCTTCCTCAAAGTCTTCATCACACAAGAAGAGCTCATCTGGCAAGGCACGTGCGTTTGTTGGCAAGGAAATGGATTCTGAGGAGGAGTCTGCTTCTGAGGAGGCGGAGGTGGAGTCTGAGGAGGAGTCTGATTCTGGCGTTGCGAGTCTGGCTACAGCATACGTTGCCAAGTCCATCTTCAACACTGAAGACAATGACTTCATCACCGACACCGATGCAAATGACAAGGACTACTCCGCTCCTTCCTACTGCTTCATGGCACGTGGTGCCAAGGTAAACGCACGCACTACTCACTATCAAACATCCAGTGACGATGAATCTGATTGTGATTCCAAACCTAGCTACAAAACACTTGCTAAAATTGCAACTGAACAACAGAAAGCTATGGAACACATTCAAAAACTGTTAGACAAAAGCGATGATCTGTTAGACGCTAAAATGACTCGAACTCAGTCCTTAATTGAAGATATAAAAAATCTTCACATTAAGTATGAGGAACTTGAAAGTCGTCATGAAACGCTCTCAACAACTCATGAAAGGCTGTCCTATGATTATCTTCAAAGGAACCAAGACCTTGAGAAATTGAGAGCGGCTCATGAAGATCTTCAAAAGGAAAACGAGTCACTTCGCGCCAAACAAATCAGTTCAACTCAGGAAGGATTTGAACCACCATGTCTTAAATGCATTGAGCGTGATAACGCTACTTCTGTTGCTGAATGTTCTACTACTGCTACTGTTGCAATATCTTCACCTGTTGATGTGGTAACTGACCCCTCTGCTGAGGATACCACTGCCATTGTTGATGAGAATGCTAGGTTGAAGACACTGCTTGAAACAGGGATGTACAAAAGTCTCAAAGGGCATCAGACACTATGTGATGTCCTCAAAAGGCAAATCCTGAACCGAAACCCTAGGAAAGAGGGTGTTGGGTTCGAAAGGAAAATGAAACCTGAGTAGTACCCCAAAACCACATGGGTTGCTGCAAAGGAACCTTCAGTGGATGCATCCACCCTATCTGGCTTCACTTGTGCTAATCCCATTGTTATTGATGAATCCTTTGATGCAAACTACAAACTGTTTAAGAATCAGAATGGTGAAGTGTTTGCCACGTATATTGGTACTAAATGCAGGAATGGACCGCCTATGAAGAAGATCTGGGTGCCGAAAAGGTGTTTGGAGAATCTTCCTGTGAATGTCATCATGACACCACAGGTGAAGAAGACAAACCCCAGACCACAGGCTTCATATGGTCCAAAGGCTTCATACATACAGAGGACTCACCGGAGTCGCACTAACGCAAATGTTTTGCAGGGAAGCCATACTCAGGCCTACGAATATGAGCGCGGTTCATCAAACCGCCATGTTCATAAGACCAAGAACTATTCTGCTTATTCTTATGAGTACTATTGTCCACTTGCAAGACTTTTTGCTAGGGCTCCAAAGCCAAAATTCTCAGATGCTGCACTTAGACTCATTGCTTCAAAGCCACCCTTGAAGATGTGGGTGGCTAAGAAAGCTTAACTCTCTTTTGCAGGGAAAGGTCTCCAGCAGAAAACCAAAATCGTCTGACGCTATTGCTGGGGACCTTAAACATCTTGTAGGGCGCAAGATCAAATGCCCAAATGGTCTTATTATGTACTTTGTTCCTGAATCGCTTGCTACTCGCCCTATCAGTCCAAATCTCGATCTAAGCTTTCTTAACCCACTGGTTCGTCAAATGTTTTTGCTTCACAATTCTCTTCGTGAAGCCTATCCCCCTAACTGCACTGTAGGGTACGACACCAGCAGCTTCAGAATGGATTATTGATAGTGGGTGTACCAATCACATGACTGGCAAGAGAAGCCTTCTTATGGACTCAACCTTACGTCCATCCGACAAAAGTCACATCACATTTGCTGACACTGGTAAAAGTAAGGTATTGGGTCTAGGTAGAGTTGCAATCTCAAAGGATCAACACATGGATAAAGTCATGCTTGTTGAATCCCTTGGCTTCAACTTAATGTCTGTCTCAATGCTTTGTGATTTAAACATGATTGTGATGTTTGGGAAATATTGTTGCCTTGTTCTAATGGAATCTGACAAGTCTCTAGTGTTTGAAGGGTATCAGAAAGATGATTTGTACGTGGTAGATTTCTCAGCAGGACCACAGCTTGCCGTATGTCTTCTAGCAAAAGCTTCAGAATGTTGGCTCTGGCATCGAAGGCTAGGGCATGCTGGCATGAGGAACCTGCACATGCTTGCAAAGAAGAAGCATGTCATAGGCATCGAGGGCGTCAAGTTCAAGAAAGATCACTTTTATGCGGTGCCTGTGAAGCAGGAAAGATGATGAGGGCCAAGCATCCCTCGAAGACAATCATGACAACGACTCGACCCTTCGAACTGCTCCACATGGATCTTTTCGGTCCCACTCATTACTCAACTCTTACTACTACTGCTTGTCTCTATGGCTTTGTCATTGTTGATGATTATTCTAGATATACTTGGGTGCATATAATCCTCTACAAGACTGAAGTGCAGGATGTCTTCAGACGCTTCGCCAATCGAGCAATGAACAACTACGGCGCCAAGATAAAGCACATCAGAAGTGACAATGGCACTGAATTCAAGAACACTGGCCTTGATACATATCTTGATACTTTGGGCATCACACATGAATTCTCAGCTCCGTACACGCCACAGCAGAATGGCGTCGTCGAGCGCAAGAACAGAACACTTATTGAGATGGCCCAAACGATGCTTGATGAATACAAGACTCCAAGAAATTCTGGCCTGAAGCCATTGATACTGCATGCCATACAATCAACCGTGTTTATCTTCACAAGCTTATGAACAAGACATCTTATGAGCTCCTTACTGGCAAGAAGCCAAATGTCAGTTACTTCAGAGTATTTGACGCCAGGTGCTGGATCAAGGATCCACATCACACTTCAAAATTTGCACCAAAAGCACATGAGGGTTTTATGCTTGGATATGGAAAGGACTCGCACTCCTACGGAGTCTCCAATCTCTTTCATTATAAAGTGGTTGAAATAGTGGATGTGCGGTTCGATGAGACTAACGTCTCACAAAGAGAGCACCTGCCAAATGTGCTAGATGAAGTTCCATCTAGTGAATCAATCAAACTTATGGGAACGGGAGAAATCATACCTTCTGAAGCTCAACCTGAAGAGGAACTTATCATCTCCGCACCTGATCAACCTGAAGACAATGCTCAGCCAGAAGACAATCTCTCTAACAATGACAATGATCAGCAAGAGCAAAATCTTCGCCCTGTACATCCTCGTGTTGCCAATGAAGTGCAGATTGAGAGAATAATTGATAGCATCAATGCACCCGGTCCACTCACTCGTTCAAGGGCAACACAGTTAGCAAATTTCTGTGGGCACTTCGCATTCGTCTCAATAACAGAACCCAAGAAAGTTGAAGAAGCCTTCATGGAACCTGAATGGATTCAAGCTATGCAAGAAGAGCTTCAATAGTTTGAGCTGAATAATGTATGGGAACTGGTTAAGCGTCCTGATCCTCGGAAGCACAATATAATAGGCACCAAATGGATATATCGCAACAAGCAAGATGAGCATGGTCAAGTTGTCAGAAACAAAGCTCGTCTCGTTGCTCAAGGATATACTCAAGTTGAAGGGATTGACTTCGATGAAACATTTGCTCCTGTGGCTCGACTTGAAGCCATACGCATACTGCTGGCCTATGCAAATCATCATAACATACTTCTATATCAAATGGATGTGAAGAGCGCCTTTCTCAATGGCAAGATTGAAGAAGAAGTGTATGTTGCACAACCGCCTTACTTTGAAGATCCAAAACATCCTGACATGGTATACAAGCTCAACAAGGCACTGTATGGCCTCAAACAAGCCCCTCGGGCTTGGTATGACACACTCAAATACTTCCTGAAGAGCAAAGGCTTCACACCTGGTTCCTTCGACCCCACTCTCTTCACGAAGACATATGATGGTGAACTGTTTGTGTGCCAAATATATGTGGATGACATTATCTTCGGCTGCACCAATCAAAAATACAGTGAAGAGTTTGGATATATGATGCAAGAGCAATATCAGATGTCCATGATGGGAGAGCTGAAGTTCTTCCTTGGTCTTCAAATACGACAGCAACGCAATGCCATCTTTATATCTCAAGAGAAGTATCTCAAAGATTGCCTGAAGAAGTTCGGTATGCAAGACTGCAAAGGCTTCACGACGCCAATGCCAGCCAAACATCATCTGGGTCCCGACGACAATGGTAAAGAGTTCGATCAAAAGGTATACCGCTCCATGATTGGTTCTTTACTTTATCTATGTGCATCTAGGCCAGATATTATGCTTAGTGTTTGCATGTGTGCTCGATTCCAAGCAGCACCAAAGGAATCGCATCACTTAGCTGTGAAGCGAATTCTTCGATATTTGGCTTACACCCCAACTCTAGGATTATGGTATCCAAAGGGCTCAGAGTTTGATCTGGTTGGATTCTCGGATGCTGATTATGCTGGTGACAAGGTGGATCACAAGTCTACAACAGGCACATGTCATTTTCTGGGACGATCACTTGTATGTTGGTCTTCAAAGAAGTAGAACTGTGTATCTCTCTCCACTGCTGAATCTGAATACATTGCTGCTGGATCTTGCTGCGCTCAGCTTCTGTGGATGAAGCAAACACTCAAAGACTATGGCATTCATCTGAAGCAAGTACCACTCTACTGCGACAACGAAAGCGCCATCAAGATTGCCAACAACCCAGTTCAGCACTCGAAGACAAAGCACATTGAGATCCGTCATCACTTTCTCAGAGATCATGTTGTGAAGGAAGATATTGATATCATACATGTCAACACTGTAGAGCAATTGGCAGATATCTTCAGCAAGCCCTTGGATGAGAAGAGATTTTGCAAGTTAGGTGTGAGCTAAATATCTTGGAATCCTCAAATGTCCTGTGATCAGGCACACATCCTAACACTTATGCGTATTGATGACTTAGATGTGCAACACACGAAGTAAAGTATATCTTTAATCAATGAAGACATACATTCTAAGTGTGAATACATTAATGAGGAATTTGACTTCGGAGCGCCACGATAATTGTGCGTCGTGTCCGGGTCTAATACTTCCTATACGGTGGGTAACGCCACCACCAAATGTTCTGTTTGAAGTATTTCACTCATGGCGTTACATTTGCTATGTCTTCACATTTGGTTTGACTTCAATCTCAACATATCTTCATGATTATCTTCAGTATGTTGATCATATATATATATATATATATATATACTAGTGTTCTGTCCTCTACATCATTCACTTATAACTATGTATTCTTGTTGAATCTTTTGAACTAAGTGAATGTGATCGGACCCTAACCTCTCCATGCTTTCTATCTCAAACTCTATCTCTCCAAATCATATGCATTCTATTGAAACTGTCGAATGTCTTATCTGCATCCTTGTTAGGGAAGATACAGAGACAAACATTAAGTCCGTTTTCAATGCTAATTCCTTCACCTGAAACCTGGAGAAGTGGGAACGACCACCCGACAATCCAAGCATGCGTGGGAACGTGGAACAACCTCTGATATGCTGCATGATGGCCATGTGTTCCTCAGATGTGAATCGCCAGGGGCACCTATGTAATAACACTGAGCCGTCCCTGTCCCTATAAATACACGCCTCACCTCAGTCATTATCCTTTCTTCCACTTTCGCACGAACCCTAGCGCCACCGCTAGCCCTCGACGACGCCGGCGACGAAGCGCTTAGCTGCCGCAACCTCTCCGACGCCGTCTTCACGCCGACCGCGGACTTCGTCTTCTCCGCCGTCGCCGTAGGTGTCCTCTGTCGCCAAGTTAGGGCATGGACGATCGAACTGCTCGGCCTCCTCTTCCACTCTGTCTAGCAGTTTCTTGTGTGGTAAATAAAACTCCCTTTTTACGGCCCCTTTGATCCTATAGATTCGTCACTTTCTACCACAAGCAGTTTCTGTTCACACAAGTTGGATCCACTTCATACTGCATCTCATATTATGCCTAGTATGTTCACTTATGCTTCACAAAGTAGTTAGATTCCTCACTTGTACTGATCTGTGAATTCGTACAAATCTAGAACCAACTCATTATCTATGAGTGAATGTCTTCGCACGTTGAGGTCAATGTCTTCTAAACTAATTTATCTTCAAAATCTTCTGAGAATGCATATGACCTCTTCCCCTTCCCTCGCAACTTAATGCTGTCACAGGTACATGTCCGTGGGAGAATCCCTTGGTTCTCATAGTCTGCATTCATTTGCAGAATTCTTACAGCATCACATAAATTCTCCCGAAGCCAGTTCCTGTTTGTCCAGCAAGCGAAAGCCCTTGAAGCCTTTGAACGTATTGAAGCCATTCAGTTTAAAGTTCATGACTGCAGAGAAATCAGCAAGGAAGGGTGGCAGAAAGCGTCGAGGTGAGACATCAAGAGATCTGCCCGATGACCTCTCAGAACTGTACAAGACAGATCCAGAAGAGGATTACAATCAGCGCAAGACACGATTCCAATGGATTCGACGATATTGGGCAGAACAGTGGTTCAAGTACAGATTTGTGACAAAGGAATATGCTGAAAAGAATGCCATCAAGCGACCATGGGGAGACATCCTATACAAAAATCTTCAACCCAGGTCCAGACATGAAGCCATTGAACAAGGCTTATATCCCTGCATGGTCGGTGGACCACAGCCTGCGGATGCTGACCCATCGTCACTGCTATGGTGTCGTGACGACAATTTGTTCAAGTGCAACTTTCAGTTTGCCCAGAATTCGGCGAAGCAGAACAAGAAGTCTTTGGGATTAGACTTCAACCCTGGTCCCTCTGCTCCCCGTGCCGATGGGACCTGAGAATCTTGGAGGTTTCATCACTCATATCGTGGTTCAAGGGACAATCATGGATGAGCCTGCAGATGACGTCGAATCAGATGAAGCGCCTGCAGCGCCGAAGCCAAAGAAATTGAAGCAGCCTAAAGCTTCAAAGCCTGCCTCGGCACCAAAAATCTCACGGGCGAAGCCACTGGCTACTGCACCTCCTGAAGATAGTGTGCAGTCTGAAGATCTGTCACGCATCTCGAAGCCCCAGAAAGTCAAGATGCCTCTGCCACACACCAGCCAAGAACTGACTGCTGCTGCTATTCTGCACAATGATGCCATTGATCTGTCCAGTGATGAAGATCTTGCAGATGACGCTCTTGAGCAACTGATCAAGAGCAAAGAAGAAGCAGAAATCTTCAACAATTTGCCTCTCTTTGACGTGGCAATCATCCACGGCTTCATCGATGAGTGGTTTGACACACCCAACCTCAGCTTTGAAGATCTGCAACTTCCAATTGGCCTCAGTGTTGCCTTCCATGGCGCCATTGCTTCAGAGTTAGCTATAGCCCAGCGCATCGTTGAACTGAAGCAGAAGATTGACTTTGAGAAAGCTCAGTTCAAGAAGCATATGGCCAAGCTCAGTGTGCAAGAGGTCAAGAACTTCAAGATCATGTTGCACGAGCTCAAAGAAGCCTTTCTCAAGAAGCGTGAAGAAGCTCAAGGTTCTCGTGAGCGCATGAAGAGCCTAGCTGACAAGTGTGTGCAAGCCTACAATGAGGCTGAGAAGCGCAAGGCCCTTGGGCGTCTTGGCATCGACCCCAGGATGGCTGCAAAGCAGAAGAAGAAGCCCGCTATGGCCGAACCCGACGCACCAAGGCAGGAAGCACATCCCATTGTCTTCCCAACCAGCATGACTGGCTCGAAGCCAAAAGCTAGGTCTACCGCTTCAGAACTGAAGAAGACGAGGACTGCTGAGGCTGAAGCCAGAAAGAGGAAACATCCTGAAGCCTCTGCTGCTCCCTCCAAGTAGAAGCGGAAGACCAAGAAGGAACGGGCTGCTCCCACAGAGCCCTTAATTGTTGAACCTATCTCCATGGTTCGCCCTGCCACCGAACATCAAGAGCGCCAACTGACTGTCCATGAGCCTGCTTTCACAGAGGCTCATGAAGCTGAAGACATTCCAGCAGCTGATCCCACCGCTGCTGAAGACATTGGTCATCATGACCATGTTGAAGATGATGCAGTTCTTCCTCAGATCGAGCACCAACAGGTATCATCGCCTGTGCTTACGCACAGCGAACTCATCAGTATTGGTCGTCCTCTGACGCTAATTGCTCAGGATGCATCATGGGCTGATCACCCACAACAACAAGTCACACCACCCCGGCAAGAAGAAGAAGATGACCAAGGCCTCCAGTCTCCGAATCTGAAGCTAAAGCTGCTGAAGACATTCCGGCTGCATCAGCCGATGACACCCAAGAAGAAGAACATGTCCCCACTCCCCCAACTACTGACGAAGCTGTTCTCGAGGAGAACGTGTCTGTGCCCGACCCTCCAGCTCATCAAGTGGAGGTAGAAAATCTTGACGCTGTCACCACCAACACCAATGAAGCCACTGACGCTGTCATGGCTAAAGCAAATGTGGAGCCTACACCAACCCAAGAACCAGAAGTCAGCGAAGCCAATGATGCTACTGCTTCTGTTCCTGCGCCTGTTGCTGGTCCTCAGTTTGACTATCATATTGAGCATAGGCCTCAGGTACAGAAGCCAATGCCAAGGTTGCCCAGGTTTCCAGGTCCTGCATCAGCACCTGGATCCTTCAATGTCAACAGCTTCAAAGCAGACAACACCTTCTTCAATAGCTCCAAGAACCCCTACTCAAGGGAACGAATATCTTCTGATCGGTTCTGGAGCTATCCGCAGCGAAGCTATTACTCCTGCATTCTGTACAATCAAGGTTGCATATTCCCACATATGCGTATTGACACCGAAGCAATAGCTGGTCTGCCCTGCTTGGAAGAAGCTCTGGACTGCTTCAAAGAGGTTGGATTGTTGCCTTTCGTCACCGACCAAGAGCACTAGAACGAAGAGTTGCTGCTCCAATTTTATGCCACACTTCACATACGTGGTTACAACAGAGATCCGAAGACTTGGGTCCTTGAGTGGATGACAGGAAATGTTCATCACGAAGCCAAAGCCTTTGATATCATTGAGCTCACTGGTCTGCCCACTCCTGGAGATCTCTATGAACCTGGATGTCAACTTCACAGTGAAGCTATGGAGAGCATCTTTCAGAAGCCTGAACCGAACATGAGTCAGATGCTCAGTATGATGAAGCCTTTGCCACAAGACACTGCATATCCTAAGGAGTTCCTTGTTGAAGACCTGGAGTATCTGGCAAGGACCATCTATCACATTTTAAGGCGAACTCTCTGGCCCTTCCAAGGACATTCCCCATATGCAAAGCTGGAAGGTGCAATGAAGACTTTGGTCTTCTATATTCTTCACAGCAAATGCTTCAACGCACAAGACTTCTTCATCCGCCAACTTGCTGCTTCAGGATCTGACCTTTTTGGCTTGAAGTTCTACGCTCCATGGATAATGCGGCTGATCAAACTCCACTCAGCTATGTCATATCAGCCCTCTGCTCGCAATCATCAGATCTTTATGCCTGACGTGGATGTGTCCGTTGAAGCCCTCTATCCAGAGCCTCCCAAGGAGCCTCTTAGTCTTCAGAATGCGGAGCATCAAAGATTCTCTCAAAACATTGAAGGAGTTGAAGCAGTCACTCGTGTTTATCCTCTGGCTGGCACTACATGCGCACCTCATCGTGCCCTCACTGAAGCCACTGAAAGCACTATTGCCCAATGGCCCAAGAAGCGATCTCGTGTTCTCAATGACCGAGAGCTTCTGGTTGCTCTTCATCAGAAACAGGATAGGCATCATGACTGGCTGGAGCGCCAAATGCACAGCCTCTTGGTGGATGTCAACCGCATTCGCAACCTTGCCACCAAGAATGCCTTTGTTGCCCATGAAACTTGTCGGCGTACATGGAAAGGGCTGACGCTTATGTGCTCTGAGGATGATCTTCAAGAGGATGGCTTCTCTAAACGTTTCAAGTTTGACTCCACACCTCCCCGAAGGGCTGTGCTGCGACGAACTCCCTCACTTGAAGACTCTGAGTTCTCTTCCTCTGCGGCAACTGTGAATGCCAGAGTGATCGAGGACGAAGACGATGCTACTTCACCGCCACCTCCTTCAGCACGCGTCGACACTGCCCCAAGCTCGTCTGCACCGCCTAACAACACCGACGACCTTGCTACTTCACCTACTCCTCATGGGAACGAGTAGATGCTCTATGTCTTCAAACCTTTTTGGTCCTTACTGACAAAAGGGGGAGAAGCATATGAGTTTGATAGTCTTCAAGCGGGTCCATATGGGCGGTTACTTTATGTTTTGCCTAGTGTTTACAACTCTCGTTTTGATACATATGGTTCTTTGAGTTGTAACACTTAAACTCGATGGTCCTCTGCTACACATTTGCTACTTTGTGATGCGATGATAAATTCCGCATGTGCGACGATAAATTCCGCACTTAGATCATTTTGCAGACGTCCATTTTCCATTATGCATGTCATTATCTTCACATACTTTTCATGCATGATGAGTTGTCATCATAAGTTGAAGAGGATCTCCACAAGTACAACCTGCCATGTGCATTTGCATTCGAAAAGCAAATTACTTATATGCACATCTTCAGGGGGAGCCCTTACAACTTATGAAGACAATTCCTTATCCTTTACAATCTCACATATTATATTCCCCGTTGAAAACTTCAACTAGTTTGTCATCAATCACCAAAAATGGGGAGATTGTAAGTGCATCTAGTGCCACCCCTAGTTGGTTTTGGAGTATTGACGACAAACCTAGTTGAGGGACTAATGTGTTTGTGAGAATTGCAGGATAACACAGGTAGGAGTCCCTCATTGATTCGGTTTTCCTACCAGAGATGACCCCTAAAAATGTATGAAGACATTGAAGTCAAGGGTGGTATGTGAAGATATTCACATTGAAGACTATGACAAGAGAAGACATTGCATGAAGACTATGGAGCTCGAAGACTTAGATCTTTCGTAGTTCTTTTTCTTCTTTGTTGAGTCATAGGAACCACCATACTGTTAAGTGGGGTCCAAGAGAACCAGTCAGAATGACTGAAGTGATGCTTAACCAAAATCCCATGTCTTCGAGTGAAGACTATGAGAGCGAATCTTGTTCAGAGTTGGACAAGTCAGCTTTGCTTGTAGCCCAAGTAAAGTTGCCGTGTGTGTTTAAAATCTGACCATTGGAACACGTGTCAGTTCCTTAGTGACCCAGGGTCATTTCGGACAAATCAGGTCGGGTTGCCTAGTGGCTATAAATAGCCCACCCCCTACAACCATGAACGGTTGGCTGCTCAGAGTTAAAGTAGGGCTGTTGTCGTTTGAGAGCAACCCACCTCGAAGCCTTTGAGAGAGAATTCCTTGCGAGGATAAAGTCCTAACCACCCAGAGCCAAAGAGTGTTAGGCATCACTTAAGTCGTCATGTCTGTGTGATCTGAAGACTTATTACACTTGTGGACTGTGAATCCTCCAGCCGGTTAGGCGTCGCGTTCTGAGCATCCAAGAGTCATTGTGGATCGCCGATGAACGAAGTCTGTGAAGGTTTGGGAGTCTACCTTGAAGACTTACCAAAGTGATTGGGCGAGGTCTGTGTGACCTTAGCTCAAGGGGAATACGGTGAGGACTAAGGGTTCTGAGCTGCGTGTTCAGGACTGAGTGTCCGGGACTGTGTGTCCTCCGGTTTAAATACCTAGCCGCCCTAACCAGACGTACAGTTGTCACAGCAACTGGAACTGGTCCAACAAATTATTGTCTTCAATGAGTCACTGGTTTCATCCTTCCCTACCCTTTACTTACTGTTGGTCCTTGTGAAGTCATTGAGTGATTGCATTATCTTTTGTCTTCACTGAGTGACTGCTTGTTCTGATTGGCTTCACAATATCTTCCTACCTGATCCCAACTGCCTAGCTGCTATTAGTCATCGTGCTTTCACTTCGTTGATTACCTGACTAAGTTTGCCTAGTGTAGTCTACCTTCCGCTGCGTGGTAATAGGTTTACTTCTATCGTTTGTCTTCAAAACTTCCTTGTTTAGAAGACTTTCATAAAAATCGCCTATTCACCCCCCCCCTCTAGTCGATCACTAGCACTTTCAAAATGATTAATTCAGATAATGTTTACTGGGATCTGAGCGGTATGCCAATGATTACTTTATATATAAAAAGACCTCAACCCCGGTTATTTGACACGCCCGAGGTCGAAGGCGGAGGAAAAGGGCATATTACAGGCTCGAAATAAAGAGTGCAGTCTACAAAAAGTTTATTTTGGACCTCCTGTCGCACGTCTGTGCCGCCTGTCCTCGGCGAGGGGAATCCTTGACAGAAGTAGCCCCTTAGGTGAGTGTACGGATCCAAACTCCGATGGAGTCAGTTTAGATGTCTGTCATTTGCGTCACCTGTTTTTAAGAGATAATAAAGAAAGAAAAAGGAAAGTAGAAAAAATGTTACGGGAATGCATGCAGGCTTGTCCACATTGTGCTTCTGCCAATGCCCATGGTATCTTAAGTGCGTGGTGATGTATGCGTGGTACAAATTTTGCAGGTATATGAGGTGGGCGGCGGAAGCCGAACTGCTATTTCCTCTCCGGGATTGATCTATCCTCAGGGGGAAATTGCTTCTAACCCCCGCTATTTGGTTGGTGAACCTCTCTGTCGTCCCTATCGCCTAGCGGCCTCCTCCCCTTGTGTTCGGCATTGATCTAGCCGGCCTGCTTGAAGACCCAATAGCTTATGTTGCTATGATTAGGTGGTTTATCGGGGTGTCCGTGAATCTGGCAGGGTCGGTCCAATATCCTATCTAGGTCGGATGGTCTGTCTCGGTTCGCCTTGAATGGCTTTTTTCGTTGACTGGGTTTGGGATTGCTGAATCCGCCATTGACCGTGGTGTCGCTTGATCTTTCATTATCATTGCGACTGTTGTGTTTGCTTCGTCATGGCTTGTCATTGCCGTCTCGCATTTCAGAAGTGCCCGAGTCACTGGTGATATTGCTTCTACAAGCGAGCCGGCTGTCTTCTCCCGTGCAAAAGAGAGTCATCAGAGCGGTAAGGGCTGTCTTGGATTTAGGTCCTTCTTGACCGAGGTGGCGTGCAAGCCATTCATCCCGGACGCTGTGTTTGAAGGCTGCAAGGGCTTCCGCGTCCGGACAGTCGATGATTTGGTTCTTTTTAACTAAGAACCTAGTCTAGAGCTTCCTGGCTGACTCTCCGGGTTGCTGGACAATGTGACTTAAGTCATCAGTGTCCGGTGGCCGGACATATGTTCCTTGGAAGTTGTCGCGAAAGGCGTCTTCCAAATCTTCCCAGTTGCCAATAGAATTTTCCGGCAGACTATTTAACCAGTATCGAGCTGGTCCTTTGAGTTTTAGTGGTAGGTATTTGATGGCATGAAGGTCATCTCCGCGGGCCATGTGGATATGGAGGAGGAAGTCCTCAATCCATACCGCGTGATCCGTTGTTCCATCGTATGATTCGATATTCATGGGTTTGAACCTATCTGGGAATTCATGCTCCATTACTTCATCTGTGAAGCAAAGAGGGTGCGCGGCGCCTCTATGTTGGACCACACTGCGACGTACCTCTGATGGAGTCCATTTGCGATTTTCGGCCCGGGCGTGGCTAGGTTTGTCACGTCCGCATAGGTAGCCGTCGTCGCGTGTCGGGGCACGTCCTCGCGATTCGTAGATCGATCTTGCGTGTCCTGCTCTATTGTCCAAGTCATGTCGAAAGTCGTATGTACAACTCCGAGTTGTTTTATTCTTGCCTTTACGGTGAGGTGGGGCGGTCTGGTGTTCGGCTTGGGTTGCCGCTTTGTCTGGACCAAGTTGTGGTTGACCTATCACATTGTGCGATGATGGTACGGGCTCCAGCGCCTCGTCATCAAACTAAGGTAGCAATCTACGCTTCGGGTAGCTTTTGGCTGGGCCACTAAGGCCGTATTCTTCAGCGGCCAGGACTTCGGTCCATCTATGATTGAGCAGATCTTGGTCCGCTTGAAGCTGCAGCTGCCTCTTTTTCAGGCTCCTTGCAGTGGCTATTAGCCGGAGTTTGAAGCGCTCCTGCTCGAGAGGTTCCTCATGCACGATGAAATCCTCGTTTCCAAGGCTCTCCTCTTCCTCAGAGAGCGAAAGATAATTATTGTCCTCTGAGTCTCCGTGTATGGCCTGTTCATCAGGGCTAACTTGCCCATTTTCCCGTTCCCCCTGTTCGGAGGTTACCTTGACGGGGTCTTCATTATTTTCGGCATCGTCCAGAGTATTATTTTTTCCGGTGCCTATACTGCAGTCTTTGGAACAGCGTGACTTAGAGCGGCATCGAGGAAGCTGGCGCTTGGGCTGTCTCTCAGGAGGTTCATCCTCAATTGGATCCTCTTTGTCATCGTTGTTAGTTTTTTCAGGCGTGTCCACCATGTATACGTCGTAGAAAGAGTGGCCGTCCGTCGTCCAGTGAATGGAGGGTTTTGGCCTTGCTCCTTGTCGGCATCGTCGTCCGTACTGGCGATGTCTTCGGAGCCATGGTCAAACATGTCGGTTAAATCCTTGACGGTGGCTATGAAGTGGTTGGCGGGTGGGAAGCAAAATTCCCCATCATCAGCCTCTAGTTCGAACCGTACATAGTTCGGCTGTGAGTCCCCCGCCAAGGACAAGTTCTTTAATGAGTTCAGCACATCGCCAGATGTCTGCGGCGCTGAACTCGAAGATTGATAAGCGATGAAGTTCGGTATCCACGGACTCACATGGTTCGGAACTTATACTCAGAGAAGAGTCCGGAGTTCCGGTGACATGAGCATTGCGTGAGGTTAAGTCCATGTGCGGCTCCAACGCCGGGGAATCTGTGGCCTCCGTGGTGGGGTTGAGCCTCCAATCCTTGGATGCCACAGCGTGCTCTGGATCTAAGGCCAGAGTGGTCACAGGAGCTATCTCCTGGATGTGGTCTAACGACAGATTTAGGTCATGTTTGTCAAGGTGAGCAGGAGCGGTCGCCCGGTCTTGAATCCGGCGAAGATCAAATCTCCACGGATGTCCGCAACATAATTCAAGCTCCCAAATCTGACCTGATGGCCAGGGGCGTAGCTATCGATCTGCTCCAGGTGGCCAATCGAGTTGGTGCGCAGCACGAAGCCACCGAACACGAAGATCTGTCCGGGGAGGAAGGTTTCTCCTTGGACAGCGTCACTATCGACGATTTAAGGGGCCATCAAACCTTTCATCGACGGCACAGTGGAACTCTCAATGAAAGCACCAATGTCGGTGTCAAAACCGGCGGATCTCGGGTAGGACGTCCCGAACTGTGCGCCTAAGGTCGATGGTAACAGGAGATAGGGGACACGATGTTTACCCAGGTTCAGGCCCTCTCTATGGAGGTAATACCCTACTTCCTTCTTGATTGATCTTGATGCATATGAGTATTACAAGAGTTGATCTACCACGAGATCGTAATGGCTAAACCCTAGAAGTCTAACCTGTATAACTATGGTAATGAGTCTCTCCCCTCTCCGGACTAAGCCCTCTGGTTTATATAGACACCGGGGGGATCTAGGGTTACACAAGGTCGGTTACAAAGAAAGGAATCTAAATGTTCGGTCGCCAAGCTTGCCCTCCACGCCAAGGAGAATCCCATCCGGACACGGGTACAGTCTTCGGTCTTCGTATCTTCACAGCCCATCAGTCTGGCCCATGGCTAACAGGCCGGACGCCTGAGAACCCCTTAGTCCAAGACTCCCTCAGTACCACAACCACTTGAATCAGCTAGGAGTTAATCTTCCTGATGATAGTGTCATTGACAGAGTTCTTCAATCACTGCCACCAAGCTACAAGAACTTCGTGATGAACTATAATATGCAAGGGATGGATAAGACGATTCCTGAGCTCTTCGCAATGCTAAAGGCTGCGGAGGTAGAAATCAAGAAGGAGCATCAAGTGTTGATGGTCAACAAGAACACCAGTTTCAAGAAAAGTGGTAAAGGGAAGAAGGGGAACTTCAAGAAGAACAGCAAGCCAGTTGCTGCTCAAGTGCAGAAACCCAAGTCTTGACCTAAGCCTGAGACTGAGTGCTTCTACTGCAAAGGGACTCGTCACTGGAAGCAGAACTGCCCCAAGTATTTGGCGGAGAAGAAGGATGGCAAAGTGAAAGGTATATTTGATATACATGTTAATGATGTGCACCTTAGTAATACTCGCAGTAGTGCCTGGGTATTTGATACTGGTTTAGTTGCTAACATTTGCAACTCGGAACAGGGGCTATGGATTAAGCGAAGATTGGCTAAGGACGAGGTGACGATGTGCGTGGGAAATGGTTCCAAAGTCGATGTGATCGCCGTCGGCACGCTACCTCTACATCTACCTTCGGGATTAGTTTTAGAGCTAAATAATTGTGGTTTGGTGCCAGCGTTGAGCATGAACATTATATCTGGATCTTGTTTGATGCTAGATGGTTATTCATTTAAATCAGAGAATAATGGTTGTTCTATTTATATGAGTAATATCTTTTATGGTCATGCACCCTTGATGAGTGGTCTATTTTTACTAAATCTTGATAGTAGTGATACACATGTTCATAGTATTGAACCCAAAAGATGCAGAGTTGATAATGATAGTGCAACTTATTTGTGGCATTGCCGTTTGGGTCATATTGGTGTAAAGCACATGAAGAAACTCCATTCTGATGGACCTCGGTAATCACTTGATTATGAATCACTTGGTACTTGCGAACTGATGTCTACTACACAACCTTATTCTTGTAGACGTTGTTGGGCCTCCAAGTGCAGAGGTTTGTAGGACAGTAGCAAATTTCCCTCAAGTGGATGACCTAAGGTTTATCAATCCGTAGGAGGCGTAGGATGAAGATGGTCTCTCTCAAGCAATCCTGCAACCAAATAACAAAGAGTCTCTTGTGTCCCCAACACACCCAACACAATGGTAAATTGTATATGTGCACTAGTTCGGCGAAGAGATGGTGATACAAGTGGTATATGGATAGTAGATATGAGTATTTGTAATCTGAAAATATAAAAACAGCAAGGTAACTAATGATAAAAGTGAGCGTAAACGGTATTGCAATGCGTTGAAACAAGGCCTAGGGTTCATACTTTCACTAGTGCAAGTTCCCTCAACAATAATAACATAATTGGATCATATAACTATCCCTCAATATGCAACAAACAGTCACTCCAAAGTCACTAATAGCGGAGAACGAATGAAGAGATTATGGTAGGGTATGAAACCACCTCAAAGTTATTCTTTCCAATCAATCCGTTGGGCTATTCCTATAGGTGTCACAAATAGCCCTAGAGTTCATACTCGAATAACACCTTAAGACACAAATCAACCAAAACCCTAATGTCACCAAGATACTCCAATGTCACCTCAAGTATCCGTGGGTATGATTATACGATATGCATCACACAATTTCAGATTCATCTATTCAACCAACACATAGAACCTTGATACGTCTCCAACGTATCTATAATTTTTGATTGTTCCATGCTATATTATCTACTGTTTTGGACATTGTTAGGCTTTATTATCCACTTTTATATTATTTTTGGGACTAACCTATTAACCGAAGGCCCAGCCCAGAATTGCTGTTTTTTTTTGCCTATTTTAGGGTTTTGATGAAAAGGAATATCAAACGGAGTCCAAACGGAATGAAACCTTCGGGAACATAATTTTCTCAACGAATAAGACCAGAGAGACTTGGACCCTACGTCAAGAAAAGAAACAGGAGGCCACGAGGTAGGGGGGCGCGCCTGCCTACCCTAGGCGCACCCTCCACCTCGTGGGCCCCCTGTTGCTCCACCGACGTACTCCTGCCTCCTATATATACCTACGTACCCCCAAACAATCAGATACGGAGCAAAAACCCTAATTCCACCGCCGTAACTTTCTGTATCCACGAGATCCCATCTTGGGGCCTGTTCCGGAGCTCCGCCGGAGGGGGCATCGATCACGGAGGGCTTCTACATCAACACCATAGCCTCTCTGATGAAGTGTGAGTAGTTTACCTCAGACCTACGGGTCCATAGTTAGTAGCTAGATGGCTTCTTCTCTCTGTTTGGATCTCAATACAATGTTCTCCCCCTCTCTTGTGGAGATCTATTCGATGTAGTCTTCTTTTTGTGGTGTGTTTGCTGAGCCCAATGAATTGTGGGTTTATGATCAATTCTATCTATGAATAATATTTGACTCTTCTCTGAATTCTTTTATGTATGATTGGTTATCTTTGCAAGTCTCTTCGAATTATCAGTTTGGTTTGGCCTACTAGATTGATCCTTCTTGCAATGGGAGAAGTGCTTAGCTTTGGGTTCAATCTTGCGGTGTCCTTTCCCGGTGACAGTAAGGGCAGCAAGGCACGTATTGTATTGTTGCCATCGAGGATAACAAGATGGGTTTTTCTTCATATTGCATGCGTCTATCCCTCTACATCATGTCATCTTTCTTAAGGCGTTACTCTGTTTTTAACTTAATACTCTAGATGCATGCTGGATAGCGGTCGATGAGTGGAGTAATAGTAGTAGATGTAGGCAGGAGTCGGTCTACTTGTCTCGGACGTGATGCCTATATACATGATCATACCTAGATATTCTCATAACTATGCTCAATTTTGTCAATTGCTCAACAGTAATTTGTTCACCCACCGTAGAATACTTATGCTCTTGAGAGAAGCCACTAGTGAAACCTATGGCCCCCGGGTCTATCTTTATCATATTGATCTCCTACTACTTAGTTATTTGCTTTGCTATTTACTTTGACTTTATTTTACTTTGCATCTTTTATCATAAAAATACCAAAAATATTATCTTATCATATCTATGAGATCTCACTCTCATAAGTGTCCCTATAGGGATTGACAACCCCTATTTGCGTTGGTTGCGAGGATTTATTTGTTTTGTGCAGGTGCGAGGGACTCGCGTGTAGCCTCCTACTCGATTGATACCTTGGTTCTCAAAAACTGAGGGAAATACTTATGCTACTTTGCTGCATCATCCCTTCCTCTTCGGGGAAAACCAACGCAGTGCTCAAGAGGTAGCAAGAAGGATTTCTGGCGCCGTTGCCAGGGAGGTCTACACAAAAGTCAACATACCAAGTACCCATCACATACCCTTATCTCCCGCATTACATTATTTTCCATTTGCCTCTCGTTTTCCTCTCCCCCACTTCACCCTTGCCATTTTATTTGCCCTCTCTCTCTATCCTCCCTCTCTATTTGCCTCTTTTTGTTTGCTTGCTTTTTGTTTGCTTGTGTGTTAGTTTGCTTGCTTGTCACGATGGCTCAAGATAATACTAAATTGTGTGACTTCACCAATACCAACAACAATGATTTTATTAGCACTCCGATTGCTCCTCTTACCGATGCTGAATCTTGTGAAATTAATACTGCTTTGCTGAATCTTGTCATGAAAGATCTGTTTTCCGGCCTTCCTAGTGAAGATGCCGCTACCCACCTAAATAGCTTTATTGATTTGTGTGACATGCAAAATAAGAAAGATGTGGATAATGATATTGTTAAATTGAAGCTATTTCCTTTTTCGCTTAGAGATCGTGCTAAAGCTTGGTTTTCGTCTTTGCCTAAAAATAGTATTGATTCATGGAACAAGTGCAAAGATGCTTTTATCTCTAAGTATATTCCTCCCGCTAAGATCATCTCTCTTAGAAACGATATTATGAATTTTAAGCAACTTGATCATGAACATGTTGCACAAGCTTGGGAGAGAATGAAATTAATGATACGTAATTGCCACACTCATGGTTTAAATTTGTGGATGATTATACAAAAAATTTATGCCGGATTGAATTTTGCTTCTAGAAATCTTTTAGATTCGGCGGCGGGAGGCACTTTTATGGAAGTCACTTAGGAGAAGCTACTAAACTCCTAGATAATATTATGGTTAATTATTCTCAATGGCATACTGAAAGATCTACTAATAAAAAGGTGCATGCGATAGAAGAAATTAATGTTTTGAGTGGAAAGATGGATGAACTTATGAAATTATTTGCTAATAAGAGAGTTTCTTATGATCTTAATGATATGCCATTGTCTACTTTGATTGAGAATAATAATGAATCTATGGATGTGAATTTTGTTGGTAGGAACAATTTTGGTAACAATGCGTATAGAGGAAATTTCAATCCTACGCCTGTCAGGACCCCGATTCCAAGTCACATCGATCTAGCCGGTAACACATCATATCACATTGCGGCCTCACGCACGGTATCCCCATGGGTGTCGCCTTACCATGGCCCGGGACCGTTTACGCCTTTTGGCTCACGTATATGATAGTGTCGCTAGCATCCATATGACAGAGAACCCGGGCCGACATGGCTAGTCGTGAACCCAAAGCGGCGCAGACCTATGGAGACAGGCATACATGAATCACATCGAGCATGTCGGTCATCAGCGAGTGAATCCGGGCTGTAGCACTGGGCTAACAGGACTCCGGGGAACCCGGGCTGTAGCAGGCTAGGCAGGACTCCGGATGTCACCGCATGACATTTCCCCGAAGGGACAGACATAGGAACGAAGTGAAACACATGCCGGCCAGTCAAGTGTCCTAAGCAGTAGTGCTGGGCTAGCAGGACTCCGGTGAACCGGGCTGTAGCGGACTACTATGGCTCGAGGAACACTATACTACATTTCCCCATAAGAAAGGCTGCCAAGGATAAACAACTAGATTGTCGGATCCCACTCATACCAAGCATTTCAATCATACACACAATATGCCCGATATGAGTACATACAACACGGCATCACAACAAAACTCTACGACTCAAGTACTTTATTTAAAGGCTCCAGAGAGCCATACATAACATGTTCATAAAGGTAGGGGTCACATGACCCGACACTCAAGTCATACAAGCATACAAGCACATGCGGAAGCAAATAGTCTGAGTACAGACACTAGAAAGCAAGAAGGCTTCTCGAAGCCTCTCTATCTACATAGGGCCCTCCATGGCCAGGATCACCACCTGGGTGGCTAGTCACTCGTCGACATCAAGGTCTACATAAAACCCATTGGAGGGGGCGGTATTGTCGTCTGAAAGCAGTAATTAAGCAAACATGAGTACAAAGGTACTCAGCAAGTCTTACATCAGATCCTACTATACATGCTCATTCTCAAGAAGGTGGTGGGGTTATTGCAGCAAGCTAGCTTTGACTCTTGGCTAAGCTATCCTACGGAACTTCTCTAGTAAAAATAGTTTTCGCACACGAGTCCACTACTCACCAACACAATACTCCACCGGGGATCCTCCCTCGTCATCCTACGAGAGGGCTATCCTCGGTACTCACACTTATCTTGAGTCTTTTAGTAGTATCCATTAACTTGTCTATGAACTGTATAGGCAAGCAAGTAGTCCTTTACCACGGACGCGGCTATTCGAATAGTTTTATACCCTGCAGGGGTGTACTTGTTCATACACGCTTTCACCACTTACCGCCGTTTACACGACATGTACTCGGCAACCTTCAAGCGGAATCCCAACGAGGGTGTCGGCCACGGCCTACCTAAGCACTCAAGCCTCTAGTCCATGTTTATCGCCTATCCAGGTTCCATCCGCAGGGAGTCCGGCCAAGGTTTCCACATACGGCCCCGAACGATGTGAACAGGGTTCCCGAGACACCAAACGGGTGACTCGGTACACCGTGCCACGGTGTATCTACCGCAACATAGCCCACCGCTAGGGTTAGCGCTACACACAGCCGCCAACACATAACCTACAAACACCAGAAACTATTTGCAACTCCTGGACAGAGTACTAGGGTGATTAAGAAGCCGAGAGGGTCCATTGGTTTCGGGCCCAATGTATGGTAGTAACTACATCTTAAATCACACATACAGCTCTCAGTTCTTATGGACGGCCTCAATGAAACAACCCACCATGTACTCCTACATGGCCTCTCATCGATACCTTTACCAAATCAAGTTCAACACATCCCTCACATTACCGATATAATCATTTCACTCTAGCCCATCACCCAGATGGACCAGACCTGACACAACTCTAAGCATAGCAGGCATAGCAAGGTAGGAAACACATACAGATCTCAATCAACTCCTACACATGCTAGTGGGTTTCATCTAGTTATTGTGGCAATGACAGGTCATGCAGAGGATAAGGGTTCAACTACCGTAGCACACAGTAGTTTGAATCGCGTTGTCTTAATGCAGTAAACAAGAGCAGAAGCGAGAACATGGGTTTGTATCGGAATGATCAATGGGTTGCTTGCCTGATGTAGTGGTAGTAGGGTACTGCCCTTCAGACGGATACTCGGGGTTATCCTCGGAGGCAGAACCTACCACGAAAGGCACACCGAACATAATCAACACATGACAATATGCAACAATATGATGCATGCTATGACATGGCAAGATGAAAGTGTCTTGGACTAATGCAAGCTAAAACAGAAAGGGATGAACTCATTTGAATCAAAGATTCAAATGTTAGCTCATTTAACATAGCCTTATTAGTGCATTATCTTATTCTGCTTAAAAATCAAGGTTAACTTGTTTTGTCATGCATGAAACCATTACAGATGGACAAATAGAATTTTTCTGATCATTTTTCATATATAACTTGTTTGATTTGGAGCTATGGTTGATTTTCTATGATTTTTAGAAGTTTTGGCTATTTTCTGGAATTTCCTATATCAGAATAATTCCAGTAATTGAATTAATGCGTCAGCATGACATAGGTGTGACGTCAGCAGGTCAACTGGGTCGGCCAGGTCAAACCTGACTGGTGGGCCCTGTTTGTCAGTGTCTCAGCTAATTAACAGAATTATGTTAGTGCTAATTAACTGTTAGTGGGACCTGGGCCCACATGTCAGTGACTAAACTAATTAAAATTAGTTAAAACTAATCCTAAACTAATTAGCAGGCCGGCCCCACCTGTCATAGACTCAGGGGGGAAGTCAACCTGGGCCCACATAGGGTCAAACAGAGTCAAACTCGCCGGCGTTTAGCCGCCGGCGAGGCCAGACCTGGCGGAGGGCTCGGGTTTTGCACTCCGGCGACCAAAAGGACGGCGGAGACCATCTACATGTTGTGGGGAGTGAGCCGCGTCGAGTGGTGGTAGTAGTCGGAGTTGGGGTGGCCAGAAACGACGGCGGCGAGCATGTCCGCGGCAGCCGGAGTTCGGGCGAGGTTGAACTAGTCGCTAGCAGGCACGGCGAGGGGCATGCGGGGGTGCTACAGGCTCCTGCGAGTGCGTGGAAGACGAAGGCGTGCTCGGTTGCGACCCAACGTGGCTGTGGCCACGACGGCAACGTGCGGTGGCGGCGGCGAGCTTTGGCTTCGATGGCCGTGGTGGTTAGAGGACGCGGACGAGCGCGGGGAGAGGGGGAAACGGTGGCGGAGCTCACAACGTTTGCAGGGGAGCGAACGGCGAAATCATAAATTGAGGAGTACTCCTTCCAAATATCACTCCCCCGTCCCTAGGTTGTGACAAGTGGTGTGTTGCATGTGCGCCACTTGTTGCAACCTGGCAGTTTTCCATTTTTTCGTAGATCTGTTTATTCAAAACGTTTTATCTCTTAAATCGTGTGTCCAAATTTCGAGCGGTTTTCACCGTTGAATTCCTCGTGTTGAGATCTTTAAAACTAGATCCCCTGTTGATAGGTTTTGACAAAAAAACTGGATGAAAAAACAAAATGGGAGCACGTTTTTTCCCATTCCAAAAGCTGTTTCCGAGTTGCATGGTCATGCCTCTTGCGGAAGCAAAACTGTGCCTCTCACATAAGCAAAACCGTACTTCTTATGAAAGAAAAAGAAAAGAAAACATGTTTCGTTTTCGTTTTCGAGAGGCACAGCCGTGCCTCTCGCAAAAACAAAGCCATGCCTGTCATGGAAGAAAAAAAAGAAAAAACTTGTTTTTCCCATTTTCGAGAGGCGTGTTCGTGCCTCGCGAAAGAAAAACCATGCCTTCATGAAAAAAAATACAGTTTTTCGTGCAATTTCTTTTCGAAAAAAGCTAAGAAATACCGGTAGATAACCGAAAAGTTGAGCCCTCTCCCCCAAAAAAATCATCTAAAAAGCTAAAAACGCGTGCGTAAAAATATTTTATTTTTGGAGGGAGCACTCAAAGCGTGATAAGTGGCATCGTTGCGGAGGCTCCTAAAAGAGCGCTCCTCAACCAGTTGCTTTTTTTTAAGAAATTTCTCAACCAGTCGCTGTCACTAATCGGCCAGCGGCAAGCCTTAAGGTCCATAGTAGTGTAGCATCGTAGCATGGTAGCAGCCCAATTAGTATGTTGGCCCAGGTAGCAGCCAAATCGCTCTCTTGTTTTTTACCAACAAGCCCGAGGGCTTTTTATTTCTTATCAAAAATCATCACTTTATTTATAAGCCACTGCTTGAGAAATGTAGGGGGTTCATTGACCATGGTAAAAAAATGTAAATAAAACAAAAACGATCTAGCTATCTCATGTGCTGCCACATTTGCTTCCTTAGGGCATAACTCATAGGAAATATAGTCAAAGGCACTTGCATGTAGCATGCAGCCATGGAAAATTGCTGAACTTGCAGTCACAAAAAACCCCCCATGAGATAAGAGTCGACATTACCTGCTCATTGTCGGACTGAAGAATAACCTTGTAATGCCCCATTTGCTGAGCAAATCTTACACCATCTCGAGCAGCAGTAGCTTCAACCATAAGTACATCCGGTGCTCCTTAAATTCTGAAGCATCAAGGGGCCACAAATCCTTCATTAGAGTCTAATCACCACCCCGCCTGAAGGGGTCACATGGGTTTTCTGATTGAAAGAAGCATCCACATTCACCATGCACATCCCTTCATGGGGTTTATGCCATCTCACTCAAGGCCTTTGAGCTTTTTTTTTCTTCCCGCTTCTGATATAATTAAGTTATAAAATACTAGTTGACATCATAGATCGTTTGATTGGCTGGAGCTCCTCTCCATGTGTTGCTTCACTACTCTCCCACCAAATATACCAAGCGGTATTGAGAACTAGCTCTCGTATGCGAACTTCTTGGCATGAGGGCGCTGAATGGTTGTTTTTTAAAAGCTCCTCCGACACAACGGCTCTAGATATGTCGGCACACAAAGACACTTCTACCTCTTCTTTTACTCCTAATTCCTTCCAAATGCACCTTGCTCTAGTACAAGTAAAAAAGGATATGCTTCAAATCTTCATATCCCAGTGGACCCAAAAGGGCATTGACTCGAATGAACGGCGTGTCTACGTGCTAATATACCCACACACGGGATAGATTCTTTCAGTGCTCTCCAACCAAAAACTTACACTTTTGGTGCCACAGTAGATGCCCATAAATTCCTCCAAACCTTCCTATCTCCTGCTCGTCCAGTGTCATGATCACTGGCTTAACTTCTTCTAAACTTACGGTTCCACTCACCATAGTAGGACGATTTTACTAAAAATATGCATGTTTTTCAATTGTGACATGCAACAAAATACTCACAATCATCCACTAGCGGAATTGACAGTATAGATTCAACATTAATTGGCCAAAAATATCCCTAACGAGCTCCTCATCCCATTGACCCAAGACTGGATTGATCAGATCACAAACTTTTTGCACTAAATTCCTACCTTTAGGAGTTAAAACTCGTAGACTAGGATTTACTGGTCGTAACCAGTTATCACTCCAGATATCAATTTGTGTTCCATCCCCAACCCTCCATATAGCCCTTCTGGAAAGCTTCAAGACCTGACATAATATTTTTTTCATGTGAATGATGATCCACTTTTCAGTTTAGCTTTCAAAAGAATCCCATCAGGAAAATATTCCGTCCTTGGGATAGAAGAACATAAGGAATCCGGACTCTCTTAACAACCTCCAGCATTGCTTTGCAAGCATGGCTACATCAAAACAATGTAAGTGACGGAAGCCCATACCTCCACTTAATTTAGGTATGCACAATGACCACCACGCCATCTAGTGGATCCGTTTCTTATCTTGATCATCACCCTACCAATATCCAACTATAGCATCATGTATACCTTTCAAATTTTTCTTTGGTATGTTGAAAGTAGTCATAGCAAATACTGGGACAGCTTGTGCAATCATCAAAAATAACAGAAAAAAATCAGTGCATAAAAACTAACAGAAGCATCGCTCCTCTTCATTTGTCTCCAACGTTGGGGCGCCCCTATGTCTCGCTTATAGTGAGACGAAGGGAACCCTCATGTCAAGGGCAGTGCGAGGTGGGCAGGCCCAGGTGCGCTGGAGGTCACATCCTCATTCTTTCTATTATTTTTTCACTTTTTTCATTTTTGGATTTATTTGTTATTTAACTTTTGTTTACACTTCCAAAAACTATAAACATATGCTCCCTTCGTAAAGAAATATAAGAGCACTTAGATCATTAAAGTAGTGATCTAAACGCCCTTATATTTCTTTACAGAGCTGATATATTATAAAAATATATTTTACATCATGTTTTGAAAATGTTAACCATGCATTTGAAAAATGTTAAATATGTATAGAAAAATGTTGACCATGTATACCAAAAATGTATACAAAAAATATACAAAGCGTGTGAAAAAAATCATTATGTATTTCAAAAACATTAATCAATCATTTATAAAAATGTTAAACAAGTATTTTTAAAAAGGTAATCAAGCGTTTGAAAAATGTTAAATGTTCTTCGAAAAAATGTTAACCATGTATACCAAAAATGTATATAAAATATATACAATGTCTGTGAAAAAAGTTGATCATGAATTTTAAAATGTTAATCAGGTATTTAAAAAATATTGAACAAGTATTTAAAAAATGTTAATGAAGAGTTTGAAAACTGTTAAATGTGTATAGAAAAAATGTTGACCATGTATTCAGAAAATGTTAATCTTGCATTTGGAAAAATGTTGATCAGTCATTTGAAAAATGTTAAATATGTATCGAAAATAATGTTGACCATGTATTAAAAAAAGTTAACCAAGCATTTGAAAAAAAGTTAAACGTGTATAGAAAAAATCTTGAACATGTATTCAATAAATGTCAATATTTTATTTAAAAATATTAAAGAAGCATTTGAAAAATGTTAAAATGTCAGGAAACATGTTGATCATGTATTCAAAAAATATTAAACTTGTATTTGAAAAAAATTAAACATTTTCGAAAAATGTATTAGATCTATACCAAAAATGTACATTTTTTATGAAAAAGGTAAAATCGTGTATTTAAAATGTTAAACATGCATATAATTTTTGTCTGATGAATATGAGAAGTGTTGAATGTGTAATAAAAACTGAGGGAAACGAAAAAAATAAAGTGAAAAAAGAAACAAGAGAAATCAGGAAAACAGAGAAAAGAAAAAACTGAAGAGAAGAAGAAGAAAAACGAAAAAAACAGTGAAAACCGACAAAAAACAAAGAACACAAGAGAAAATGGAGAAACTCATGAAAAAACTGAAAAACTAGGTAAGAAGCGTGAAAAATGAAGAAAAACGATATGAAAATAATGAAAATATAAAACACCCATAAAAACAAATAAAGAAATGAAGAAACCGGTGAAAAAAAAGAAAAAAAAGCCAAAGTAAACAGGAAAAGAACAAAGAAATAAAAAAAAGAAACAAAGACACAAAGAAACTATCGGAGCGAATGAAACATGTGAAGCAACGATCTCAAAGTTGGAACGAACCAGTGAAGTGTTTGCTCGCGAAAAAAAAAAACCCCAGAAAAACAAGCCGGCTCAATCTCGCATGAGAGAGCTATTCCATTCAAGCGAGAGTAGCTTCCATTTCCTGTAAAGCGTGTAGTGCCGTCTTTGCCTCGCTAAGAGTTCTAATATCGTACCCATGTACCCTGTGTGTTGTAATATATTCTGGTCGTGCATGATGTCAATTTGTACCGTGTAACAGAAGATTCAAATCCTTCGGCTGGTATGAAGGGCAGATCCGGTTCTTTGAGCCGAGGTGCCACCGTCTGATGTATTTTTAGCAGTGTTGTAGATCATGTGATGAATTATTTTTTTATGTTTATATTCATGGTGCCTTTATATTTAACCTATAGGTGTATATTTCTTCCGGTTGCTTGTTTATTCTTGGCCAATCTAGATAAGTACTCAGTAGTCGGAGAGATGTGCATTACTCAAGTTCAATCTTGCAAATAAACTAGCGCAGTATCAGAAACTGGAAACACTTGTATTGAATTGTTGCCATTGAGGATAAAGGTTTATTAGATTATTCATTTGGATCTCATAACTAACAATATATCATCTTGCTTACAGTAATTACATGGGTTTACACTTAAAGTTCAGATGGTGCAGAGGGATCTCGATCTAAGGGACATGCTATTTTGCTATAAGATGCAAAGGGTATCTCAGTCTAATATATTTGGACGTACTGCCTATGTAGAATCAACACATCCGTATGTTTAACATGAGCGTGAAAAATTTCATTCTGTGTTTTCTCCACATGATTATATTACTTGCCGCACTTTTATGTATTGGAGAGATGCACTTGGTGAACCTACACTACAAGGATTCCGGTTTATTGCAACAAAATTTATTGCCACAAATCTCTTTCGTTGCAATAAAATGCTATATTACCACAAAATTCTAGTTCGTGGTAATAGGATCTACATATTGCCACAGTTTCGTTTCATCGTGCTAGGTACTCACTTTTTTGCAATAGAAGCCATGTATTGCCACAAGCTGCATTAGCGTTGCAATATGGTAGTGATATTGCGACAGTTGTGTCCCGTTGCGTGAATTGATCATTTTGTTGCAATAAAGACTAGGTATTACAACAAAGTAAATCTTCGTGGCAATATTTAGATATATATTGCAACAATTCTGATATGTGGCGCTAGCCATAGATGCTGTTGCAAAATACACGGCTTCTTATTGCAACAAAACATGTATTGGTTGTAATAGGGCGATTTTTTGCCTCACTTTCGTTGTGTTGCAATAACTATTACATATTGCGACAACTTGTGCATCCATGGTAATACGTACAACATATTGCAACCATCCTCTAGTGTTGTGAAAAAAGGAGCAGGATATTGCAACGATATTCTCTACAGTGCCCCTAATTTTTTTCATTTATTTATTATACTATTTCTCAGGATCCGGTTAAAGGGGCGTACTAGTTCATAGAGGTATTAACACAGTTGGTACCACAAATTGCACCTACGTTGTATTTTAGTCAGATATCTTGCAAAGTGGACATCGGTGGTACCACAACTTGAAGGTACGTGCGCTTGCTCGCGGACGCCCTTCACTTTAGGGTTTCTTGCACCGCCAGGATCTCCTCCACTCGCCCTACTAACCTCCTCCGGTAGCAAGGTCATCCTCGGCACCGGAAAGACAGCAAGCTCACTGCCCTTCTCACCAAGGTGAGTCATGAGCACTGGGCAGCAAATTCTCACTTTCTCTTCCTTCCTAATTTTTCTGTATCTTTCTTGATGTGATTGTATGTATTTATGTGCTGTTAATAAAAATGTATAGCATCCAAAATTCTCTCACCCAAGGTACAACACGCTTCTCTACATAGTTTAGTTGTCTGATTTGTCATGGATTACTTCCTGCACAATGTCGTATTGTTAGACAGGATGGGTCGCGCTATTTGTCACCCTGGGTGAAGAATGCTTATTCCTCACCCCACCGATAGAGCGCACCATCCAGAGCCAGCCCGTCCATGGGCTTCCAGCAACATGATTTTGGATAACCACCACCGTAAGAAAAGCTGCAAGAAAGCTAAAGAAAACTTCCTTCACCCATTCTGACCAGCCAGGCACCAAAGTAAAAAAAGCTGCGAGCCTAAAGTAAGAAAATATTGTGTGCGCCCATTCGAGCCAGCCCACATTTTCCTTTTTTTGGCTAGAAGCCAGCCCACATTTTATAACCCCAAAAGCAAAATTACTCTTGTAACTTTCTTATTACACACTGTAACATAGATATAGGGCTGACGTCTGACATAAGTAACATATTTAAGGCATGATAAATTGCAGCAATCTATAGACATCAACCTTGTGAGACTGCAACGTAAGACTTGCCCCAACATAAGAACTATCAGAATGACCAGATGAGACCAAAATTATGCCACATAAATAAACATGTTTTTGTCAGAAATAATGACGAGAGAAAATGTAATTTCAAAAGAAAGATCAAAGGCTTACAAGTTAGTATACTCCTAAAAACTATATGCTTGCGTGCCAAAATCAGTACAATCTAGGCTTTTTCTGTACCAATATACGCACCGCCTTTCAAAAGACTAAACAATATCTGGATCACGTCAACTTTTCACTATGTGCACACCCGCGTTACCCAAAGGGGACTACAG
The DNA here is from genome assembly GCF_056163025.1 of Triticum urartu. Classification (NCBI taxonomy): domain Eukaryota; kingdom Viridiplantae; phylum Streptophyta; class Magnoliopsida; order Poales; family Poaceae; genus Triticum; species Triticum urartu. The sequence continues at coordinate 641,091,561 of NC_141879.1, read as the reverse complement.
AAGTATGTCTAACAAAACTCGAGTAAGTATCAAGTCAAATACATTGGGAAAAAATAGGATGCTACTCCACTAAACTATACACATATCAGCCAGGATTCAGCCTGCATTTCACCTCATGAGATCAGCTTGTGTATCGCCTCATGTACAGTGCAGAAGAGATTAGTTCCTTATGAATTTCTATATTTGTCAGGCGAACAAAGCCATACATTTCTCATTTCAATGGTGAGTAATTTTCTTTTAGTACCTACAATGGCAGAAAGTATTCCGTAAGTATCCCAAGTATATATAACAAAATGAGTACACGAGGAGAGAAGTGTATAATCAAAGGGAGCACATAACAAATGATAATCATCTTCTTCATGCTGTTTTCCGCATATGGAGTTCATGAGCAGGAATACAAAACGGGCTGATTTTCACTGAACTTGTGTAGAATCACGTATTTTGAAATGGCAATAAGACATGGGCCACTACTTGAAACTGTAATCAATATTCTTCAGACACCACACTGAGTCCTTCAGCAACCATACAGAGTTCAAACAGACAGAATATTACCTATCTATTTCAGGGATTGCCTATTTTCTTCAGCAAACCATACAGAGTTGAAACAGACAGAATATTACCTATCTAGTTCAGGGATTGCCTATTTTCTATCTAGTTCAATCATGCGATTTCCTTAACTGTACTACCGACTCTTGGTAACATAAATATAACAGTAGTGATCCGTGATGAAAAACAGACAATGTCAATGGTTAACCAATTAATAAACCCCTTCACAGTTCAAAGACCACGTTCCCTTAGGACGAAATAGAGAATAGGAAATTTATTCAAAACCAATTCTGCAGTACTAATACGTGATGGAGAACAGCTATTGTCAATGTGTCAACAATTAAATAAATTCACATGTGTTTTTCACCCAGAGAATCCAAGACAGGAGCAACAAGTCAAGCAGCATGCACCAAGGGAGTAATTAGATTAGGATTGAGAAATATTAGTTACTTATCCGGGAAGCTTTCCACCTTTTGATGGCTTTTCCGTTCAAATAAAGATGGCTCTTGCTAGCCACTGTGTTTTCACCCTCACGCTATATCGCAAATCTTCTCATTTTCAGTGGACTTCAACTAGACAAAAGCGATCTTTCATAGGATTATTGCATACAAGTAAATTTTGATGTCCTAAGCAGAGAAATACACAGGTAGGCGGTCACTTATCACAGGTCGAAGTTATTTTTTTTGGAATCAAGAGTATGTTTTGATTCAGTTCACCAGCAGCAAGTATGAGATTATTGGTCAACTATACTTGCAACTAAAGTGGCTCCTAATTTGCAATTCTAACTATTGATCAACTACAACACGTGAGCACATGCACAGCTGTATTTGAGTTCCTTGCAGATTGCAAAAGGAAACATAGACAAGCAAATATAACTGGGCCTTTATTTACATTGATTATTAAAGAACCAATACATGTGCACTATAGAGAAATCAAACTGGAACCTGGTCGCAGCATCAATGGTTTGGGCTCTAAACAAATTTGGCAGACAACAAGTGGAATTGTAATTGCCCAGGTAAAGGCTAAACATGCTGCACCGCTGCTCTTCCTCAGTCATCAATAATGTTGCAATAAGTCGCTCCATCGTCGTATTTTCCCTCCTTTTTTGCAATAATTGTTCATTCACATTTTTTCAGAAACTATTGCCAATGTACTAAGTCTTATTCAGAGATTGTCAATATTGTTGGGCGTGTCCTGCTCTCCCTCTTTTATATTTGGTTGCTTGGTCTCACACTGAAGGTGCTAGATGTAATGTGGACTCAGGGCCAGAACAGAGAAGAACCAGAGCAGCTAGACTCGGGTGTGTGTTCAAGGCAACAAATGCCCTCTTTTCCACTGAACCACCAACACATGCTAGCTCTACTCTTTTGATGTTCACTTACACAAAAAAGACCACACTGTATCCATACCCGTGCATGCACAAGCCCACACTGTACTACACTATTTGGGTACACACTCAGTACAATATCTTCAGCTTCTACAATGGCTTGTCTGACTGGTTATATTTGGTTTCAATAAATTGATAGGAATGCAGCCAAAAGAACGCCGATAACCGTAAGAAACAGAAGACAAAACATAAAATTGGATCAAAAACTTACTCGCAAGTAAGCTTTGAGAAGGTATGAGTCTAACTAAATATGTATGCCTCGCTGCTAAATATGGTTTCATGTTTCAAGCATCTCATTGTTATATTACTTGCAGAGAAACTTGGAACTCACCCACACGAACGACGGAACATGGTCTAACACAGAGTCCTAGAAAGTTTGCGTAAGTACACTGACTTTTGGTTATTCTATAGTTATTCAATGATGTGCATTCGGTGTGTTTCATCATCAGCTGGGATTATTAATGCGTTGGGTCGTGCTATTCTTGTTTCATCTTTTATATAGTGTCAATATTGATGTCGTACCTATAATTGTTATTTTCATTTTTAGAACAAAGCACGTCAAGAGGTTCAAAACAAAGAAACTGAAACTGAAGGTCCACTTTCAAGTGAGTAGAAAAACTATATTTTCCAGACCGCATACAAAGAGACTCTGAAATGCAAGTCATCGCAGCCTTGTGGGTACGGATACATGGCCAAACCTTCAACTGGTTCTCAAAGGTTTCGTATCCAGGTTGAAGAGCAAGGTCGTGCTACAGCAGCCACCCAGCAGCAAAACTCTGAGCTCAGCCAGCAGGTCAACGAATTACAAGATCAACTACAAGCTGAACGTGCAAACACACAAGAGAGGATTAACTTGGATTGTACTGAGAGAGAACAACTTGAGGAGAGGTTAAAAGAAGAGCATGCTGAAAGGGAAAGATTGTTGGAAGAGGAGCGAACATCAAGACCGGAATTTGAAAAAAAACATGATGACAAAGTTTGTAGCATTGAGCCAGCAGATGGGAACCCAACAGGTGATTACAGTCATATGCTTGCGACCTTGTAAGATTTATGTTGCTTACTTGCATTGCTAAAAGTGCACTTATATTTACAGGTGCCTAAGGATTGACAAAGAAAATAGTAACCCAAACTTGCAAAATACACTTTTATAGAGATCTAGTCCTAATAAGAATCCAGTTCAAGGCCAATTATTATTTCTTCAAATGCGCTCATACAAGCTGCAACAAGGAATTCTCGAATGTTTAAAGCAATGGTAAGTCACAACCTTACTTTCTCTTCATGTTCACTTGCATTTTATACGTCATTGGCGTTCATAACTAGCTAGCTGTTTCTTCTCTTTCACCATGTGTTGTTGCTGCATCGAGTCACAACTTAAACAAAAAATGAATATGTGCTAGCTAGGGACATGAACTTAACTGAAACTATACATCGGGTCACAACTTAAATCAGTAGCAGAACCTTTTAGTAGATGTACTTGTGCTTATGCTTTAGACATTTACACTTGTATGATTGTTCTAATCCCTCAGTTACATGCTTACTGACACAATATTAGTCTAGTTAGTCTGGCGATAGTTCCTTTTAACTATGGGGCTGGAATAATTGTATGGTGTATGTTATGTTGGACTCATTAACTAGAACTTTTTTTATTTCTTGATTGCAGGATCCAAAGAACTAGCTGGCCTGGACTCTAGATCACGGACCGTTTAGTCTTTGCAATTAATTAGGATGGCTAAATTATATCTGAGTTTCATTTGATGGATATTTGCTACGGGAATTATGAACTTTATGAATCTACATATTATACGTATGGTTTTGAATATTGTAATTGAATGCATGTATTTTTTTTACAGTTGCAATATGCTACAACCCACTTTCGGTTGCCACATGTTAGCACCACCAAAAAAACTTTTGCGTCATATCTCAGTCGATATGCCTACTATTTTGTTGCACTAGGATGTTGTAACGGATCACTTCATATTGTCTGGAACCACAAATTTTTTCATGACGCCATAACTGTTCGGCGCCACCAAAGTAATTTTTGTTGAAATAGACTATCACCATGGAAATTTTAAATTGTCGCAATAGTTTCTCGCTACAAACATTTCAACTGATGTGATACCTATTTATCACCACCAAAACAAGTATGTTGCAATTTCTTATTACGACGACAGGAATATTTGTTTTTTTTGAGCATCAGTACAGACACAAGCGCTCATAAACACGCGCATACACTCATCCCTATGAACGCACACACGCACACCCTACCCCTATGAGCACCTCCGAGAGACTGAGCCGGCATATCATCTTGAGATTTACGAAGTCACCATAGGCGCCTCGTCATCGACGGGAACGTCTCCTCCCACTGAAAGTGCATCGCCGGAAATCCTGAAATAAATCCAGGAATAATGTTGCCATAAATTAATGCCACAAGTGTAGTGGGTCGTGGCAACATGCCTAATGCGGCGAAACCAAGGATTGTTGCCATAGTTTATTGCCACAATTGTAGTGGGTCGTGGCAACATGCCTAATGCTACGAAAACAAGGATTGTTGCCATAGTTTTTTGCCACAAGTGTAGTGGGTCGTGGCAACATGCCTAATGCCACGAAAATAGGGATTGTTGCCATAGTTTATTGCCACAGTTGACTATTGCCACGGAAGAGTAATGCGCCATGAAACGGGCGTCGTTGGCATAGGTTGTTGTCACAAATGTCTATCACCACGAGATATTAGGCGCCACGATTCGTTGCATGTTGCATTAAAGCTATCTCCACAAATATAATTGTTGCATCAAGTGAGTGTTGCCACGGGAAAACATGTGGCAACTTCCAACATGGATGTTGCAATAGCACACTTTATTGCCACGGTTGCTTTTTCGTGGCAATAACCTATTACCATGTGTCCAGTCGCAACAGCTGCCAACGAATGATGTTTCGTGGCAATAGGTACTTATCGCCACGAAATGACATGTATTGCAACAAACGATTTTGTTGCAATAGACCCGGATCCTTGTAGTGGGAAGGGCTGGAGCGAGCGGGGCGGCGAGGGGGATCTCCGGCGACCGAGGTTGAAGACGAGCTCGGTGCAGCATCTCCGGGCGAGCGAGCGCTCGGGGATGGGACGAGGCGAAGCAGTGGACGACGGCGGAGCTTCTTGGCACGGCGAGGCAACGAATGGACGGCGGTGGCTGCGGTGGAGCTTGTCGGCGGCGACGGCTACGCTCGGCGGGGAAATGGGGAGAGAGCCAGAGAGGGGGAGAGGGCCACGGGGAGAGTGGGGAGAAGAGAGGGAGACGTGGGGGTCGGCGTGGCACTCGTGGACGCATCCAGGGCGTCGGCGAAAGCAGGAGGTGGCCGGCGTGTGGCCGCGGGCGCCGGCCACGCGCTTCTCGTCCTCCTGGCGAGAGGAGGAGGACGACTGGCAAGAGCCAGTGGACTGGGCCGAGCCGGTGGGCTAGTGGGCTGCGCCAGGTAAGTTTCTGTTCTCTCTCTCCTTTTCTATTTTTTATTTATTCTATTATTTCTGTAACTTCAGGGCTTTATTAAATATGCCAGGGCATTTCCATAAATCATAAAATTATTCATGGCTACTGCTTAGGATATATCCAACAACAAACATTTTAGTTTATGATTATTTTAGCATTTAAAATATTTTATAGCATTTAAATGCCCAAATGCAAATACTAAAAGGATTAATCCAATTACCTTAAAATGTCCTAGAAAAATGTGCACCATTTTTGTCAAAGATTTTAGCCCAAAACAAAAAGGGTGGGCTTTTTAGAAGGGCAGGTTCATTGAAAAAGTTTTTAGTAAACCCTAGTTGTTGCAGGGGGGGTGCTGGGGGTTCTGTCATCCCCATTTCAAATTTAAGAGAAATTTAAACATGATGCACACTCTAATGCTTGAACTAGCTAGGGTGTGACAACGCCTTATCCTAGTAATCCCTCTAATAATTATGGTAATTCCTACAATAATTCTTATGGAAATTATAATAAGATTCCCACTGATTTTGAATCTAATATTAAAGAATTTATTACTTCGCAAAAGAATTTTAATGCTATGATTGAAGAAAAATTGCTTAAGATTGATGATTTGGCTAGGAACGTTGATAGAATTGCTCTGATTCTTTGAAACTTAGATCTAGTCCACCTAAGCATGATATCAATGAGTCTCTCAAAGCCATGAGAATTTCCATGGATGAGTGCAAAGAAAGAACCGCTAGGATGCGTGCTAAGAAAGATGCCTTTATAAGAGTGTGTTCTTCTAGTTCCTATGAAAATAAATATGAAGATCTAAAAGTTATTGATGTGTCCCCTATTAAATCTTTGTTTTGCAATATGAATCTTGATAATGATGGGACTGAATATGATCCACCTTTACCTAGAAGGCGTTCCAAGAATTCAGAATTTGTTGATCTTGATGCTAAAATTGATAAAAGTGGGATTGAAGAAATTAAAACCCTAGATGTTGCTAAATCCACTATTATGGATTTAAAGGAATTTAATTATGAAAATTGCTATTTGATTGATTGTATTTTCTTGTTGCAATCCGTGCTAAATTCTCCTCACGCTTATAGTCAAAATAAAGCATTTACTAAACATATCGTTGATGCCTTGATGCAATCTTATGAAGAAAAACTTGAATTGGAAGTTTCTATCCCTAGAAAACTTTATGATGAGTGAGAACCAACTATTAAAATCAAAATTAAAGATCATGAATGCTATGCTTTATGTGATTTGGGTGCTAGTGTTTCCACGATTCCAAAGACTTTGTGTGATTTGTTAGGTTTCCGTGATTTTGAAGTCCTATTATTCTCGGTAGACCTTTCCTTAGAACGATTGGTGCAATTATTGATATGAAGGAAGGAAATATTAGATTCCAATTTCCATTAAGGAAAAGCATGGAACACTTTCCTAGAAATAAAATTATAATTGTCGGAGTAAATGACCATGGGTAGCCTAGCCGGCTCCCCCTGGCCCTTCTGAAAAAATTACGAGCCGATTCGGCCCTCAAGAATCCAAGACACGGGGCCGCCTTCCCCTTGCCGGCTGTCTCCCAGGCCGGCTATCGGAAGGCGGCCCGACTTCAGCCCTCATGAAGAAAGCCGCGGGAGGGCCGGCTCCGAGAAGCCGGCCGCGAGAAGGCCGACTCCACGAAGCCGGCTCCCACAAAGCGGTCAAGATCGTACCCTCGAAGTCTGCATCCACATAACGGCGATGTGACGGGGCGTGGCTACAGTGAAGCCTGCCATCCCCGAATCATGGAGCACGCCTGGCACAGTGTGCCGTACGGGTGGCCATGACCCGTCCGGCGCGGCACTGTTGCCACGTTGACCCTGATGTCATCCACGACGGGCTGCCAGCACGGCCCACGGGCGGTGGGCCCCTTCGGGCAGAGAGACACCCGAAGGCGGCCAGGCCTCCCCCAGTCGGCCCAAGATAGAGCCGGCTCCCCACAGCCGGCTTGCCACCTCCCTCGAAGGAGACGCCCCATTAAGGAGACAAGACGCGGTGAGGCTACAGTGATCACCCACCGGACGGCGGCACTGTAGCCACGCCCACCTCGGCGAAGCCCTCGTCACCAGGATTGAGCCACAGTAACCAGCCGCCGACAAGGCCCTGGACAGTGGGGCCTGCCTGTCGACCAAGGAGCCGATAGCCGACGGGACCCACCAGCCGGCGGGCCCCAGCGGCCGGCGTAGAAGCTAGCGAGTGTAGACACAGACGGCTGGGCCCCATGCCCAGCCGGATTACCATTGTACCCCCGGGGGGTAGGCCTATATAAACCCCCCGGGACACCCATGCAAAGGGTTGATCCCTGCTAGTCTTAGACACCACATAGGGAGGAGAAGAGAGCGAGTCGTGCCCTTCTTCCTCCTCTCGCCGAACAGCTCAAGGAGCATCGTGTAGCTACTTGTTCATTAGACCCCGCAGAGCAGCAGTAGGGGTGTTATCTCCACGGAGAGCCCCGAAGCTGGGTAAGATTCGCCGGCGTGCATGTCTTCGCCTCATCCCGTTTCTAGGCACCGGCGACGTCTTATTGGCTCCCACAATGATAAGCCACCTGTTGGCATATGTCGCACCTACCACCCGACATTTGGCGCCCACCGTGGGGCGGTACTATCCTACCGTGCTGCTGCTAGTTTCGCAGTCCGGGCGGGACCATCTTCATCATCTCCGCCGCGGCGTCGCGCCGTCTCTCCGATAGCGCTCGGGGGCTCGACTTCGACCCGCCCCCAGAGCGGCCGCGCGGGACGGCGCGTCCTCGCCGTCGGCCTCGCCGCCTTCGTCATCACCATCGTTGCGACGTCGGCTGTCCGTCCACGCGCGGGGCCTCGCTTCGTCGGCCGCGTCCGTTCGCGCGCCGCTCGCGTCTGCCCCTCTCCGCGCTGCGCCTTGCTCCGGTCGGAACGCGCTTTCGCTCCTCCAAATATCATCTAGACAAGCTAGCTAGATGCAAGTCAAGACAATGGTCAAACCATTGGCCATACAGTACACATGCACTGGTCAGAAAAACCTATCAGCTGGAGCCGGGCCGACCACCTAGAGGTGATGCCGTCTCCCGGCTCTTATGCGTTGGTTTTGAATGCCACCCTTGCAACGGATAGACGCGCCGCCCGTTTCTCCCGCGTGCTGATAGACGGCGGGAGCAGCATCAACATCCTGTACCGTGACACCCTGGAGAAGCTGAATGTCAAGACGAAGCAACTCATGCCTACTCGGACTGTGTTCCATGGCATCGTACCCGTCCTGTCCTGCGCCCCCATTGGCAAGATCAAGATTGATGTACTTTTTGGGGACAAGGAGCATTTCCGCCGGGAAGCGATCTGGTTTGAAGTGGTGGACCTGGAGAGCCCCTACCATGCATTGCTTGGCCGACCTGCCTTGGCCAGGTTCATGGCAGTTCCCCACTATGCATACCTCAAGATGAAGGTGCCGAGCACCAAGGGCGTCATCACCATAGCCGGCGATTACAAGAAGTCCTCCAAGTGCGCAGCAGCCAGCAGCCGGCTGGCCGAGTCCCTTGTGATTGCCGAAGAAAAGAAGATGTTGGACCGAGTCGTGGCCATGGCCGGCAAACAGTCGGCCTTGTCCCCCGACCCCAAGGAGCATGATGCTCAAGGATCTTTCCAGCCGGCCAAGGAGACGAAGAAGATACCTCTTGACCCCGAGCACCCAGAGAGGTTTGCCGTCATCGGGGCAAACCTAAACATCAAATAGGAAGGCGAGCTCGCCGATTTCCTCCGTGAGAATCGGGACATCTTTGCATGGTCCCCCAAGGACATGCCGGGTGTTCCGAAGGAATTCGCCGAGCACAAACTACACGTCCGAGAAGACACAAAACCAGTCAAACAACCCCTCCGCCGACTGTCGGAGGAGAAGAGACGGATTGTTGGAGAGGAGATAGCCCGGCTTCTGACAGCCGGCTTCATTATGGAAGTTTTCTTTCCAGAGTGGCTCGCCAACCCGGTCCTCGTGCTAAAGAAGAACAACAAGTGGCGCATGTGCATAGACTACACGAGCCTCAACAAGGCCTGCCCCAAAGATCCCTTTGCCCTGCCAAGGATTGACCAAGTGATAGACTCCACGGCCGGATGCGAGCTGTTGAGTTTCTTGGATGCTTACTCAGGATACCACCAGATAAAGTTAGATCCGGCAGACCGCCTGAAGACCGCCTTCATCACGCCATTCTGAGCCTTCTGCTACCTGACTATGACATTCGGCTAGAGAAATGCCGGTGCCACTTTTCAGCGTTGCATGCAGAAGTGCCTCCTCAAGCAGCTCGGCAGAAATGCCCATGTCTACGTAGACGACATTGTGGTGAAGACAGAGAAGCACGGCACCTTACTGGAAGACCTCAAGGAAACATTTGAGAACCTACGCCGGTTCCAAATCAAGCTCAACCCCGAGAAATGCGTGTTCGGAGTGCCAGCCGGCCAGCTCCTAGGCTTCCCGGTCTGCGAACGCGGCATCGAATGCAACCCAGTAAAGATCAAGGCCATTGAGAGAATGGCAATTCCCACCAAACTTCGAGACGTCCAGAAGTTTACCGGATGCTTGGCCTCCCTGAACCGCTTCATCAGTCGGCTCGGATAGAAAGCTCTTCCCCTCTACCGCCTCATGAAGAAGACCAACCACTTCGAGTGGAATGACCAAGCCGACCAAGCTTTTCACGAGCTAAAGAAGATGCTGGCCACGCCGCCTATCCTGGCGGCGCCGACTGAGAAAGAGCCCATGCTCCTCTACATTGCCGCAACCAGCCGGGTGGTCAGCACCGTTATCGTAGTCCAACGCCCAGAAGAGGGCCGAGCCCAGCCGGTCCAGAGGCCGGTGTACTATTTGAGAGAGGTGCTGTCTACCTCGAAGCAGAACTACCCGCGCTACCAGAAGATGTGCTGCGGTGTGTACTTCGCCGCCAAGAAGCTGAAGCCCTACTTCCAAGAGCATCCCATCACGGTTGTATGCACCGCCCCGCTGGCCGAGATCATAGGCAGCCAGGATGCATCCGGCCAGGTGGCGAAATGGGCCATCGAGCTGGCCCCCTACACGATCTTCTACCAGCCTCGCACCGCCATCAAGTCCCAAGCATTGGCCGACTTCCTCGTCGACTGGGCCGAGACCCAGTACCTACCGCCAGCTCCCAACTCCACTCATTGGCGCATGCACTTCGATGGGTCCAAGATGCGCACCGGCTTGGAAGCCGGCGTCATCCTCACCTCTCCCAAAGGCGACAAGCTCAGATACATGCTGCAAATTCACTTTGCCGCCTCCAACAACGTGGCCGAGTGTGAGGCGCTCATACACGGGCTCCGGCTTGCCAAAGAACTCGGCATTCGTCGGATCCTATGTTATGGCGACTCGGACTTGGTGGTCCAGCAATCATCCGGCGACTGGGATGCCAAGGACGCAAATATGGCGAGCTACCGCTTCCTCGTTCAGCAGATCAGTGGGTATTTTGAAGGATGCGAGTTCCTCCACGTACCGCGAGCCGACAACGAGCCAGCTGATGCCCTGGCTCGAATAGGCTCCACTCGGCAAGCAATACCAACCGGTGTCTCTCTACAACGCCTCCTCAAGCCGTCTATCAAGCCGTCTCCAGAGTCCGATTCCATCTTCGTACCGCCTGACCCCGATATAGCCGGGCCCGGCTCGAAGAACCAAGAAGGTGACCCGGGGACTTCGATAGTCGGCCAGGGGACATCAGCAGGCGGCTCGGGGACTTCCGTAGTTACGCCCGACCCGGGGACTGCCACAACCGGCTCGGGGACTGCGGTAGTCGGCCCGGAGACTGCACCAACACAACAGGCGGCGGCCGACTCCAGCATTTCACCACCCAGCCCGCCCGCCCTGGTCGCAGTAGCCGTGTTGGCAATAGAAGAAGTCGCAGCTCCATCATGGGCTCAATCCATCCTCAACTTCCTAATAAACCAAGATCTGCCAGCTGACGAAACAGAGGCAAGACAAGTCCAACGCCGAGCCGAAGCATACACAATCGTCAACAGAGAACTCGTCAAGCGCAGTGTCACTGGAGTCCTACAGCGATGCGTCGAGCAAGAGAAGGGCATTGCAATCCTCAGAGACATCCACCAACGAGAATGCGGCCACCATGCGGCCTCAAGATCACTCCTCGCCAAAGCCTTCCGCCATGGTTTCTTTTGGCCGACTGCTTTGGATGACGCCAAGGGGTTAGTTAAACATTGCAAAGGATGCCAACTCTTCAGCTCCAAGCAACACATGCCGGCTTCAGCACTCAAGACCATTCCCCTCACTTGGCCCTTCGCCGTTTGGGGACTGGACATGGTGGGCCCATTCAAGACGGCGCGCGGCGGCATGACACATCTGCTTGTCGCCATGGACAAATTCACCAAATGGATTGAGGCAAAGCCGATCAAGAAGCTGAATGGGCCGACTGCCGTGACATTCATTCGCAGATATAACAACTCGGTACGGCGTACCACACAGCATCATCACCGACAATGGCACGAATTTCGCCAAGGGAGCCTTGGCACGTTTCTGCGCGATGCAAGGCATCCGGTTGGACTTAGTGTCCGTTGCCCACCCGCAGTCAAACGGCCAGGTCGAGCGAGCCAACGGCCTCATCCTTTCCGGCATCAAGCCCCGACTGGTCGTACCACTGGAGCGTTCAGCCGGCTGTTGGCTCGATGAGCTGCCGGCCGTCCTCTGGAGTCTGCGCACTACACCAATCAAGTCAACCGGCTTCACTCCTTTCTTCCTCGTGTATGGTGCCGAGGCGGTCATCCCAACTGACATCGAGTTCGACTCGCCTCGGGTGACCATGTACATGGAAGCGGAGGCCAAGGAAGCACGGGAAGACGGCGTCGACCTGCTGGAAGAAAGCCGGCTGTTAGCCCTCAGCCGGTCCGCCATCTATCAGTAGGGCCTGCGCCGCTACCACAGCTGGAAAGTCAAGCCAAGATCCTTCCAAGAGGGCGATCTTGTGCTCCGGCTGATCCAGCGAACAGCCGGCCAGCACAAGCTCTCGGCCCCTTGGGAGGGTCCCTTCATCATCAGCAGAGCTTTAGGCAACGACTCCTACTACCTGATCGACGCGCAGAAGCCGAAGGCACGAAAGAGAGATGACTCCAGCAAGGAGTCGGAACGACCATGGAACGCCAACCTCCTCCGAAGGTTTTACAGTTGAAATGCAGTATGTATCACGCTAACTTTTGTACTAAGTACGAGACAATAGGCCCCCCGAGGAGAGCTCGGGGACTGCCATCTTTTAGCTATGAATGAAAAGTATCATGCTTATGACCTTGTCATTACATTCACTTTTTCCGTTCGGCACCGGGTTCGACTAGTCGGCCCGGGGACTGGCCGCCTGGAGTTATATTAGAAGTCCTACCCGCAGTCAGACAAGTAGTGTGCCGGCTCCCAAGCCTTCTCTTGCCAAAAGTCGCAGATCGAAGAACCGGCTGTCCGGCTGGCAAGAGTTAAAGGCAGGAAAGGACGCCCACAGGAAAAACGGCTAGGGACTAACGGACTAATATAACAAAAGCCGGTTTTTCTCCCACCACCGACCGACTACCAGAGTAGCCGGCCGGCCGGCTTCCATTCACCTCGCTTCAATCTAAGAAAGCTCGAGTACTTGCCTTCCCAAAAGGGGAAGGCGGCAAAGGAAACAGCCTAAGGATAAAAAGCATACACGAATGGAAACCAAACATGCACACAATAATATTTACATAAAAGACCTTCAAAAGGCCAGCATTCAACATAGTTCGAATACACCCCAGTGGGTAGAACTGCGCAAGTTTAATAAAATTGTTCAAAAGGCAACAAGCAGGAAAAAACAAGGATGGCAGATTAAGCCAAGGGAGCGACTGGCGAGTCGGGCAGGTCGGTGGAGACGGCAGTGCCGGCTGGAGGAGTGGCCGGCTGGCGAACCTCGGCATGATCACCGCCTCCCGCAGAGGGCGCGCTAGCACGCGCCTCGTTGCCGGAGGCACGATCAGGCTGAGGCTGGCTGGCCGCTTCATCGGTCGGCTCAACGTCTTCGCCTTCCTCTCCTTCGTCGTCTTCACCTTCATCACTAGAGGCGATCTCCTCTGCCGAGTCTTCACCCGCTGCCTGGTCCAGCCCGAACCACTCCTCCGGCTGGGCAACGCCGTCGTCATTAATTTCAAGAGCGAAGACGCTGATGTCAGTACACTCGGCGATCGTCGAAGCACGCTGAGCGATAGCCGGCCGCACCTCCTCCATCTCTTCCTCGGCCTCCAGCCGCCAGGTGCGCAGCTGGTCCAGGTTCAGCCCCGATACCAGGCTCGGACGAACTCCAGCGCCCGCCCAGCTCCAAGCCGGGCTGCCGATGCCTTCCAGGCCTCGAAGCGGCCAACCGCAACCTCCAGCCAGTCAGCAGTCTGACTCGGGGTGCGGGGAATCGTCTCGCTTGGCCAGAGGGCGGCCAACACCTACGCCCCGGCGCGCTGGAGGCGGCGGAGCATACGGTGAGCCGGCTGCAGCCGGGCTTGGACCGCCAAGAGTTGCTCCTCAAGCGTCCGGCTCGCGTCCGGCGTGATTTCAGCCCCCGCCTGTCGGCGCGCCCCGCGATGGGCCTCGATGGATTGGGTGGCGAAGACGGAGTAGCCGGGAAAGTAGTCTGCACAGAGAACAAAAAGCAGCACAAGTCAGAACACAAATCAGGGATCAAGGGGCAAGCAGGGAGTGAAGAAGGCGGCTTACCATCGATCAGATCCTTGATATGACTGAAGCCCTTGCTCAGCGCCTGCTTCGCTTCAGCCGAGCCCGCCGCTTCGGTCTCGAACTCGGCCTTCAGGGCGTCCTCACTGTCCTGCGCCTTCTTCAGGGCCGCCTTGTGTCTGTCCTCCTGGTCGGCCAACTTCTTGGCCAGGCGATCACGCTCCAGGACCAAGGCGTTGTACTCGGCTTCCTTGGTGCGAAGGGCAGCCTGGGCCCCGCTGAGCTGCCCCCTCAAGTCGGCATTGGCTCCTGCAAGCATGAAGACAAAGGAAAAATTAATAAGGAAGAAGTCGTCAAGGAAGATCCGACCCGGCTGCTCAGCAGTCGGCCCGAATCTCGGGGACTACACCCAGTGGGTGCGCTGACGCGCCCCCACAGGAGATGAACGAGACAAAGCACGCACTCCGGCTACTGGTCAGGTCCTCGGTTCTCCGGCCCAGCTCCTGAGCCTGGGAGTTGAAGGCGGCTGCGCGGAGGTTATGATACTCCTGGAAGATTATACAGGAGGCGAGGATAAGTTAAGTTGTCAGGACCTAGTAAGTTCCAAGCCGCCTGCGCACCAGCCGACTCGGAACTCGGGGACTACACCCAGTGGGTGCGCTGACGCGCCCCCACGGAAGAAATCAAAAGAGCAAAATAACCAAGGCCAGAAGACTCACCCAGATGACGGCCCGCGTCACGAGGAACTCTTGGGTGTATCGCTGCAGCGAGGCGGCCTGAGCTTGAAGCCGGTTCCGGACCTCCTGGGCCGCCGCGTTCAGCTCGCCCGTCCCCCCGTTGGGAGTCCACTCGGACGTGCTGGCGCTGGCCGCCTCCAGGGCCTTCGCCCTGGCTAGCGCCCGCTGCTCGGTGCGGTTCCAGCGCGGAGGCGCCACCCCCTGCGCGCCGGCGCAATGCCGGCTGCACCTCGAGGCCGGCCCCTGCCTCCGGCTCGCCCCCGGACGGCTGCTCTGGTGTCGCAACTGATTGGCTGCTTTGGCCCGCTCCAGGCGGCGCCGTCTGCGGCACCCCCTCCACGAAGATCACGTGGTCCTCCCTCCTCTCCATCACCGGCGGGCCTTGGTCGACCTCCTCCGACGGGGGCACGGGAATGTCGGGGGCCACGGCGCGGAGGGGAACGACGAGCAGCGGAGGCTGGTTGTACGAGGCCTCCACCTCCGTCTCCGCGGCTGCCGCCTCCGCCCGGGCCTTGGCCGCCGCGTCGGCCTGCTCCTTCGTCGCCTGGGCGGTTCTTCGCTCCGCCGCCTCCCGCTCCTCCCGCGCCTCCCGTGCGTTCCGCTCCGTAGCCTCCCTAAGGTCGACGCGGGGATCCACGCGACGGGAGCCTGAGGACCCTCCAGTCGGCCCGACTACGGAGCCGCCAGGACCTCGCTCAAGGGAAAGCGGCGCCCTGTCCGGCAAGCAAAGAAAGGTTTAGAAGAGCTTCGGTCGAAAAGGACAACAACAACAAAAAACTATATATAAAATATGCAAGACGTTCGACGACTTATGCCGAGATCGCCTGCGGTTGTTTCACCGCCTTGCGGAAGCGGGCCGCCTTCGCGGGCGCCTCATCCCGCTTGGTCGCCGCCGTGGAAGCCTTGGATTTCTTTGGCCGGCTGCCGAAGAAGGTCGACGCGGCCCGGCACTTCTGCGCGCCGCCACGGGCAGCCGGCGCGGCAGACGAGCCCGTGCCTTGATGATCAAGCGTCGGCTGGCGGTGCGGGGCGACTTTGACCTCGTCATCGTCTGGCCAGTCCTCGAAGTCGGCTCCGAGCCCCGCGCCTCCGGCCTCGTCGCCTTCCCCCATGATGGCGTCTTCCATGGCGGCCGCTCCTAGGTCCGGATCGTCGGCGTCATCCACCGTGTGGTCGGGGAGGAGTTGGCGCTCTACCCCTACGGCCCGGCTGTCGGCGGAAGAAGAGGGTTCTGCTAAAGGCAAACCAATTGATCAAGGGTCGGCTATCATGAGGCCGGCTACAAAAAGGAAGAAAAGAAGAAAAAACTTACGGCAGGCGGAGGGTTGGCGCGGGAATACGGCTCCTTGCCGTATCGCCAATCCTCGGCGAGCTTGCAGTTGGAGATGTAGTTCACCATGTAAGACACCTCTGCATGAGGCATCTCCCTGGTGCTCAGCCAGCATGGGTCGAAGCGGCCGCTCATCTGGCAAATCATCTGAGGCCGGCCTTGGAGCGGAAGTACCCGCCGCTCCACGAAGGCGGCCACCAAGTCGGCTCTGGTCAGGCCCTCCGACTGGATCATCACCCGAAGCCGGGAGACGGATGCGTTCCCGGCCTGGGACAACGACCTGGCCCGGTAGCTCCACGAAGGTTTCCTCCCAGCCGGCGGGCCGGCTATGTAAGCCGGCAGGTTGACGTAGTCGCCTTGCTGGGCGACGTTCTTCATGTAAAAGTAGGACTTCTGCCAAAGCTTCACCGACTGGATCAGCGGGATGGACGGGAACGGATTGTTCTCGCTCGCCCGCCTCATGGCAATGAAGGCTCCGCAGGGGGCGGGCATGCCCGCGACGACGGTGCCGAGCTTGCTTTGGAAGAATTCCCCCTAGAGCTCGAGTGTGGGGAGAACCCCAAGAAAGCCCTCGCACAGGGTGACGAAAGCCGACAGCAGCATCACCGCGTTTGGTGATGCAGCTGGAGGTGGTAGAATTCGAGGAAGGCTCGAAGGAATCCGCTTGCCGGGAGGCCGAAGCCGCGCAGGCAGTGCGAGCGGAAGATCACCCGCTCGCCCTCCTCTGGTGCCGGCGAAATCTCCCTTGCCGGCGCTTGACAAACCCGCACGAAGTTCTCGCCCGGCAGGCGCCGCGTCCAACGGAGGAACTCGACGTGGTCCTCGTGCACGTTGGAGCCATCCCACGAGCTCGACAGCGCCATGGGAGCGATGCGGCGGGGAGCAAGACGAAGCGACGGCGGTGACACGCGTGACCCCGCTACGGCAGGACCAAAGGAACCAAGAGGCCCGACGACGGAACGGCGCGGCAATGGGTTGCTGCGGCGGCGAAGAGAAGAAGAAGGAGGGCGAGAAGGGGCGGAGTGAGGGAGAGCGTGCGAGCCTCTGCCGCTCCCCCTCCTCCTCCTACTTATAGACCCGTGCGGCGGAGCCGAGGAGGCGTGGCATGGGGGAACGTGGGGATCAACTGCGCCCACTCCCCCACGTCCCGCGATAATTGTGCCCTAATGGCATAATAAAACCACCGCGGGAAGGCGAGCGGTCCGCGTGGGCCGCAGAAGATCCGCGCTCGGGCCGAGGCCTAGGAGTGGCGGGCCCGGGCCTGCGGCGGCGTCCCGTCGCGCGCGTGCACTGGCAGGATCTCCTTGCCACGTGGCTCGCGGGATGGCGTGCGGTTAGCTCGCAGGCCAACCCACGTTCCCGCCCACGAGAAACGGAGCTTTCCGAAGACGGCGCGCACAAGCAAAGCCGGCCCCTCGGGATAGGAAGCTGACCTAGCTTCTCGTCCCTTTGTCAGCCTCGAAGCTCGATCAGCTTCAGGGACTACTGTCGGAGTAAATGACCATGGGTAGCCTAGCCGGCTCCCCCTGGCCCTTCTAAAAAAATTACGAGCTGATTCGACCCTCAAGAATCCAAGACACGGGGCCGCCTTCCCCTTGACGGCTGTCTCCCAGGCCGGCTATCGGAAGGCGGCCCGACTTCAGCCCTCATGAAGAAAGCCGCAGGAGGGCCGGCTCCGAGAAGCCGGCCGCGAGAAGGCCGACTCCAAGAAGCCGACTCCCACAAAGCGGTCAAGATCGTACCCTCGAAGTCTGCATCCACATAACGGCGATGTGACGGGGCGTGGCTACAGTATAGCCTGCCACCCCCGAATCCCGGAGCACGCCTGGCACAGTGCACCGTACGGGTGGCCATGACCCGTCCGGCGCGGCACTGTTGCCACGTTGACCCTGATGTCATCCACGACGGGCTGCCAGCGCGGCCCACGGGCGGTGGGCCCCTTCGGGCAGAGAGACACCCGAAGGCGGCCAGGCCTCCCCCAGTCGGCCCAAGATAGAGCCGGCTCCCCACAGCCGGCTTGCCACCTCCCTCGAAGGAGACGCCCCATTAAGGAGACAAGACGCGGTGAGGCTACAGCGATCACCCGCCGGATGGCGGCACTGTAGCCACGCCCACCTCGGCGAAGCCCTCGTCACCAGGATTGAGCCACAGTAACCAGCCGCCGACAAGGCCCTGGACAATGGGGCCTTCCTGTCGACCAAGGAGCCAGCAGCCGGCGGGACCCACCAGCCAGCGGGCCCCAGCGGCCAGCGCAGAAGCCGGCGAGTGTAGACATAGACGGCTGGGCCCCACGCCCAGCTGGATTACCATTGTACCCCTGGGGGGTAGGCCTACATAAACCCCCCGGGACACCCATGCAAAGGGTTGATCCCTGCTAGTCTTAGACACCACATAGGGAGGAGAAGAGAGCGAGCCGTGCCCTTCTTCCTCCTCTCGCTGAACAGCTCAAGGAGCGTCGTGTAGCTACTTGTTCATCTAGTGATCATGCGGAGACCCCGCAGAGCAGCAGTAGGGGTGTTATCTCCACGGAGAGCCCCGAAGCTGGGTAAGTTTTGTCGGCGTGCATGTCTTCGCCTCATCCCGTTTCCAGGCACCGGCGACGTCTTATTGGCTCCCACAATGATAAGCCACCCGTTGGCATATGTCGCACCTACCACCCGACAATAATACCTTATGAATCTATTATGGGAGCCACTTATGGATTGCCTACCAAAGATGGCAATACCTAGATCTACTTTTGCTTATTAGGCCTAGCTAGGGGCGTTAAACGATAGCGCTTGTTGGGAGGCAACCCAATTTTATTTTTATTCCTTGCTTTTTGCTCATGTTTAGTAATAAATAATTTATCTAACCTCTGTTTTGGTTGTGTTTTTTGTGTTTAATTAGTGTTTGTGCCAAGTAGAACCGTTGGGAAGACTTGGGGAAAGTCTTGTTGAACTTGCTGTAAAAAAACAGAAACTTTAGCGCTCACGAGAACTGCTGTAATTTTTAGTTATTTGGAGAGTGCTATTTAGTTATTTGGAGAGTGCTATTTAGTTAATTCATCACATAATATGGAGCTACACATAGTTAATTCTTTCGTCTACTTCTATTGGTAACTTTACTTGGAGCTATATTTTTATTCGCCACATAATATGTGTTTTGCTTGGAGCGTCTTGTATTATTTGAGTCTTCGCTTTTTAGTCTACCACAATCATCCTTTCTGTACACACATTTTGAGAGAGTCATACATGATTTGGAATTTGTTAGAATACTCTATGTGCTTCGCTTATATCTTTTGAGTTATATAGTTTTGCTCTATTACTTCACTTATATCTTTTAGAGCACGGTGGTGGATTTGTTTTATAGAAACTATTGATCTCTCATGCTTCACTTAGATTATTTTGAGAGTCTTAATAGCATGGTAATTTTCTTAAAATCCTAATATGCTAGGTATTCAAAGTTAGTAAAATTTTCTTATGAGTGTTTTGAATACTAAGAAAAGTTTGATGCTTGATGATTGTTTTGAGATATGGAGGTAATAATATCAAAGTCGTGCTAGTTGAGTAGTTGTGAAATTGAGAAATACTTGTGTTGAAGTTTTCAAGTCCCGTAGCATGCACGTATGGTAAACATTATGCAACAAATTTGAAACATGAGGTGTTATTTGATTGTCTTCCTTATGAGTGGCGGTCGGGGACGAGCGATGGTCTTTTCCTACCAATCTATCCCCCTAGGAGCATGTGCGTAGTACCGAGGTTTTTGATGACTTGTAGATTTTTGCAATAAGTATGTGAGTTCCTTATGACTAATGTTGATTCCATGGATTATACGCACTCTCACCCTTCCATCCTTGCTAGCCTCTACGGTACCGTGCATTGCCCTTTCTCACATTGAGAGTTTGCGCAAACTTCGCCGGTGCATCCAAACCCCGTGATATGATACGCTCTTTCACACATAAAACTCCTTATATCTTCCTCAAAATAGCCACCATACCTACCTATTATGGCATTTTCATAGCCATTCCGAGATATATTGCCATGCAACTTTCCATCATTCCGTTCATCATGACACATTCATCATTGTCATATTGCTTAGCATGATCATGTAGTTGACATAGTATTTGTGGCATAGCCACCGTTCATAATTCTATCATACTTGTCACTCTTGGTCCATTGCATATCCCGGTACACCAACGGAGGCATTCATATAGAGTCATCTTTTGTTCTAGTATCGAGTTGTAATCATTGAGTTGTAAATAAATAGAAGTGTGATGATCATCATTTTCTAGAGCATTGTCCCAAGTGAGGAATAAAAAAAGAGAAAGGCCATAAAAAAGGAAAAGGCCCAAAAAAGAGAAAGAAAAATAATAAGAGAAAAAGAGAGAAGGGACAATGTTACTATCCTTTGCCACACTTGTGCTTCAAAGTAGCACCATAATCTTCATGTTAGAGAGTCTCTTGTTTTGTCACTTTCATATACTAGTGGGAATTTTTCATTATAGAACTTGGCTTGTATATTCCAACAATAGGCCTTCTCAAGTGCCCTAGGTCTTCATGAGCAAGCACGTTGGATGCACACCCACTAGTTTCTTTTGTTGAGCTTTCATACATTTATAGCTCTAGTGCATCTGTTGCATGGAAATCCCTACTCCTTGCATTAACATCAATCGGTGGGCATCTCCATAGCCCATTGATTAGCCTCGTTGATGTGAGACTTTCTCTTTTTTTGTCTTCTCCACATAACCCCCCTCATTATATTCTATTCCACCCATAGTGATATGTCCATGGCTCGCGCTCATATATTGCGTAAAAGTTTATAGGTTTGAGATTACTAAAGTATGAAACAATTGCTTGGCTTGTCATCGGGTTGTGCATGATGAGAGCATTCTTGTGTGACGAAAATGAAACATGACTAAACTATATGATTTTGTAGGGATAAACTTTCTTTGGCCATGTTATTTTGAGAAGACATAATTGCTTAGTTAGTATGCTTGAAGTATTATTATTTTTATGTCAATATGAACTTTTGTCTTGAATCTTTCGAATCTGAATATTCATACCACAAATAAGAAGAATTACATTAAAATTATGCCAAGTAGCACTCCGCATCAAAAATTCCGTTTTTATCATTTACCTCCTCGAGGACGAGCGGGAATTAAGCTTGGGGATGCTTGATACGTCTCCAAAGTATCTATAATTTTTGATAGCTCCATGCTATATTATCTACTGTTTTGGACATTATTGGGATTTATTATCTCACTTTTATATTATTTTTGGGACTAACCTATTAACTGGAGGCCCAGCCCAGAATTGTTGTTTTTTTGCCTGTTTTAGGGTTTCGAAGAAAAGGAATATCAAACGGAGTCCAAACGGAATGAAACCTTTGGGAACGTGATTTTCTCAACGAATAAGACCAGAGCGACTTGGACCCTACATCAAGAAAAGAAACAGGAGGCCACGAGGTAGGGGGGCGCGCCTGCCTACCCTAGGCACGCCCTCCACCCTCGTGGGCCCCCTGTTGCTCCATCGATGTACTCCTTCCTCCTATATATACCTACGTACCCCCAAACGATCAGATACGGAGAAAAAACCCTAATTCCACCGCCGTAACTTTCTGTATCCACGAGATCCCATCTTGGGGCCTGTTCCGGAGCTCCGCCGAAGGGGGCATCGATCACGGAGGGCTTCTACATCAACACCATAGCCTCTCCGATGAAGTGTGAGTAGTTTACCTCAGACCTACAGGTCCATAGTTAGTAGCTAGATGGCTTCTTCTCTCTTTTTGGATCTCAATACAATGTTCTCCCCCTCTCTTGTGGAGATCTATTCGATGTAATCTTCTTTTTGTGGTGTGTTTGTTGAGACCGATGAATTGTGGGTTTATGATCAAGTCTATCTATGAATAATATTTGAATCTTCTCTGAATTCTTTTATGTATGATTGCTTATCTTTGCAAGTCTCTTCGAATTATCAGTTTGGTTTGGCCTACTAGATTGATCTTTCTTGCAACGGGAGAAGTGCTTAGCTTTGGGTTCAATCTTGCGGTGTCCTTTCCCGGTGACAGTAAGGGCAGCGAGGCACATATTGTGTTGTTGCCATCGAGGATAACAAGATGGGGTTTTCTTCATATTGCATGAGTCTATCCCTCTACATCATGTCATCTTTCTTAAGGCGTTACTCTGTTTTTAACTTAATACTCTAGATGCATGCTGGATAGAGGTCGATGAGTGGAGTAATAGTAGTAGATGCAAGCAGGAGTCGGTCTACTTGTCTCGGACGTGATGCCTATATACATAATCATACCTAGATATTCTCATAACTATGCTCAATTCTGTCAATTGCTCAACAGTAATTTGTTCACCCACCGTAGAATACTTATGCTCTTGAGAGAAGCCACTAGTGAAACCTATGGCTCCCGGGTCTATCTTTATCATATTGATCTCCTACTACTTAGTTATTTCCTTTGCTGTTTACTTTTCCTTTATTTTACTTTGCATCTTTTATCATAAAAATACCAAAAATATTATCTTATCATATCTATCAGATCTCACTCTCGTAAGTGGCCCTATAGGGATTGACAACCCCTATTTGCGTTGGTTGCGAGGATTTATTTGTTTTGTGCAGGTGCGAGGGACTCGCGCGTAGCCTCCTACTGGATTGATACCTTGGTTCTCAAAAACTGAGGGAAATACTTACGCTACTTTGCTGCATCATCCCTTCCTCTTCGGGGAAAACCAACGTAGTGCTCAAGAGGTAGCAAACCTCAAAGAGTGCCCCAAAGTTTCTATCGGAGAATCACGACGAAAACGTGTGCCAACCCCTATGCATAGGTTCATGGGCGGAACCTGCAAGTTGATCACCAAAACATGCATCAAGTGAATCACGTGGTATCCCATTGTCACCACAGATACGCATGGCAAGACATACATCAAGTGTTCTCAAATCCTTAAAGACTCAATCCGATAAGATAACTTCAAGGGGAAAACTCAATCCATTATAAGAGAGTAGAGGGGGGAAGAAACATCATAGGATCCAACTATAATAGCAAAGCTCGCGATACATCAAGATCGTGCCAAATCAGGAACACGAGAGAGAGAGAGAGAGAGAGAGAGAGAGAGAGATCAAACACATAGCTACTGGTACATACCCTCAGCCCCGAGGGAGAACTACTCCCTCCTCGTCATGGAGAGCACCGGGATGATAAAGATGGCCGCCGGAGAAGGATTCCCCCTCCGGCAGGGTGCCGGAACAGGTCTAGATTGGCTTTCAGTGGCTACGGAGGCTTCTGGCGGCGGAACTCCCGATCAATTGTGCTCCACAATCGTTTTAGGGTATGTGGAGTTATATAGGAGGAAGAAGTGCGTCAGGGGGCCACGAGGGTGGAGGGCGCGCCCAGGGGGGTGGGCGCGCCCCCCTGCCTCGTGGCTTCCTCGTAGATCCCCTAACATGCACTCCAAGTCTTCTGGGCTTCTTCTGATCCAAAAATAAGTTCCGTGAAGTTTCAGGTCAATTGGACTCCGTTTGGTTTTCCTTTTCTGTGGTATTCTAAAACAAGGTAAAAACAAAAATTGGCACTGGGCTCTGGGCTCTGGGTTAATAGGTTAGTCCCAAAAAATGATATAAAAGTGTATGATAAAGCCCATAAACATCCAAAACAATAGATAATATAGCATGGAGCAATCAAAAATTATAGATACGTTGGAGATGTATCACGAACCATGCCTCATGGGCAAGATGACTAAAACTCCGTTCTCCGGAACAATGGACCGAGCAACAAAGTTATTGGAAATCATACATACTGATGTATGTGGTACAATGAACATTGAGGCTCGCGACGGATATCGTTATTTTCTCACCTTCACAGATGATTTGAGCAGATATGGGTATATCTACTTAATGAAACATAAGTCTGAAACATTTGAAAAGTTCAAAGAATTTCAGAGTGAAGTCAAAAATCATCGTAACAAAAAAATAAAGTTTCTACGATCCGATCGTGGAGGAGAATATTTGAGTTACGAGTTTGGTCTTCATTTGAAACAATGCGCAATAGTTTTGCAACTCACGCCACCTGGAACACCACAGTGTAATGGTGTGTCTGAACATCGTAATCGTACTTTACTAGATATGATGTGATCTATGATGGCTCTCACTGATTTACCGCTATCATTTTGGGGTTATGCTTTAGAGATGGCTGCATTCACGTTAAATAGGGAACCATCTAAATCCGTTGAGACGACACCTTATGAACTGTGGTTTGGCAAGAAACCCAAGTTGTCATTTCTTAAAGTTTGGGGTTGTGATGCTTATGTGAAAAATCTTCAACCTGATAAGCTCGAACCCAAATCGGAGAAATGTGTCTTCATAGGATACCCAAAAGAGACTGTTGGGTACACATTCTATCACAGATCCGAAGGCAAGATATTTGTTGCTAAGAATGGATCCTTTCTAGAGAAGGAGTTTCTCTCGAAAGAAGTGATTGGGAGGAAAGTAGAACTTGATGAGGTAATTGTACCTGCTCCCTTATTGGAAAGTAGTTCATCACTGAAATCAGTTACAGTGATTCCTACACCAGTAAGTGAGGAAGCTAATAATGATGATCATGAAACTTTTGATCAAGTTACTAGCGAACCTCGTAGGTCAACCAGAGTAAGATCCGCACCAGAGTGGTACGGTAATCCTGTTCTGGAGGTCCTATTACTTGACCATGACGAACCTACGAACTATGAGGAAGCGATGATGAGCCCAGATTCCGCAAAATGGCTTCAGGCCATGAAATCTAAGATGGGATCCATGTATGAGAACAAAGTGTGGACTTTGGTTGACTTGCCCGATGATCGGCACGACATAGAGAATAAATGGATCTTCAAGAAGAAGACTGACGCTGACAGTAATATTGTTGTCTACAAAGCTCGACTTGTTGTGAAAGGTTTTCGACAAGTTCAAGGAGTTGACTACGATGAGACCTTCTCACCCGTAGCGATGCTTAAGTCCGTCCGAATCATGTTAGCAATTGCCGCATTTTATGATTATGAAATTTGGCAAATGGATGTCAAAATTGCATTCCTTAATGGATATCTTAAAGAAGAGTTGTATATGATGCAACCAGAAGGTTTTGTCGATCCAAAAGGTGCTAAAAAAGTGTGTAAAGTCCAGTGATCCATTTATGGACTGGTGCAAGCATCTCGGAGTTTGAATATACGCTTTGATAGTGTGATCAAAGCACGTGGTTTTATACAGACTTTTGGAGAAGCCTGTATTTACAAGAAAGTGAGTGTGAGCTCTGTAGCATTTCTGATATTATATGTGGATGACATATTGTTGATCGGAAATGATACTGAATTCTGAATATCATAAAAGGATACTTGAATAAGAATTTTTCAATGAAAGACCTCGGTGAAGCTGCTTATATATTGGGCATCAAGATCTATATAGATAGATCAAGACACTTAATTGGACTTTCACAAAGCACATACCTTGATAAAGTTTTGAAGAAGTTCAAAATGGATCAAGCAAAGAATGGGTTCTTGCATGTGTTACAAGGTGTGAAGTTGAGACAGACTCAATGCCCGACCACTACAGAAGATAGAGAGAAAATAAAAGTCATTCCCTATGCTTCAGCCATAGGTTCTATCATGTATGCAATGCTGTGTACCAGGCCTGATGTGTGCCTTGCTATTAGTATAGCAGGGAGGTACCAAAGTAATCCAGGAGTGGATCAATGGACAACGGTCAAGAATATCCTAAAATACCTGAAAAGGACTAAGGATATGTTTCTCGTTTATGGAGGTGACAAAGAGCTCGTTGTAAACGGTTACGTCGATGCAAGTTTTGACACTGATCCGGATGACTCTAAGTCACAAACCGGATACATATTTATATTGAATGGTGGAGCTGTCAGTTGGTGCAGTTCCAAGTAGAGCGTCGTGGCGGGATCTACATGTGAAGCAGAGTACATAGCTGCTTCGGAAGCAGCAAATGAAGGAGTCTGGATGAAGGAGTTCATATCCGATCTAGGTGGCATACCTAGTGCATCGGGTCCAATGAAAATCTTTTGTGGCAATACTGGTGCAATTTCCTTGGCAAAGGAATCCAGATTTCACAAGAGAACCAAGCACATCAAAAGACGCTTCAATTCCATCTGCGATCAAGTCAAGGAGGGAGACATAGAGATTTGCAAGATACATACGGATCTGAATGTTGCAGACCCGTTGACTAAGCCTCTCTCACGAGCAAAACATGATCAGCACCAAGACTCCATGGGTGTTAGAATCATTATAATGTAATCTAGATTATTGACTCTAGTGCAAGTGGTAGACTGAAGGAAATATGCCTAGAGGCAATAATAAAGTTGTTATTTATATTTCCTTATATCATGATAAATGTTTATTTGTTCATGCTAGAATTGTATTAACCGGAAACTTAGTACATGTGTCAATACATAGAAAAACAGAGTGTTACTAGTGTGCCTCTACTTGACTAGCTCGTTAATCAAAGATGGTTAAGTTTCCTAACCATGGACATGAGTTGTCATTTGATAAAGGGGATCACATCATTAGAGAATGATGTGATTGACATGACCCATCTGTTAGCTTAGCACTATGATCGTTTAGTTTATTGCTATTGCTTTCTCCATAACTTATACATGTTCCTATGACTATGAGATTATGTAACTCCCGAATACCGGAGGAACACTTAGTGTGATATGAAACGTCACAACATAACTGGGTGATTATAAAGATGCTCTACAGGTGTCTCGATGGTGTTTGTTGAGTTGGCATAGATAGAGATTAGGATTTGTCACTCCGATTGTCAGAGAGGTATCTCTGGGCCCTCTCGGTAATGCACATCACTATAAGCCTTGCAAGCAATGTAACTAATGAGTTAGTTGCGGGATGATGCATTACGGAATGAGTAAAGAGACTTGCTGGTAACGAGATTGAGGTAGGTATGATGATACCACGATCGAATCTCGCGTAAGTAACATATCGATGACAAAGGGAACAACGTGTGTTGTTATGCGGTTTGACCGCTAAAGATCTTCTAGAATATGTAGGAAGCAATATGATCATATAGGTTCCACTATTGGTTATTGAACGGAGATGAGTCTCTGTCATGTCTACATAGTTCTCGAACCCGTAGGGTCCACACGCTTAACGTTCGATGACGATATGTATTGTGAGTTATATGATTTGATGCACTGAAGATTGTTCGGAGTCCCGGGTGTGATCACAGACATGATGAGGAGTCTCGAAATGGTCGAGACATGAAGATTGATATATTGGAAGGTTATGTTTCGACACCGGAGATGTTTCGGATAGGTTCGGGCATTTTCTGGAGTACCGGGGGGTTACCGGAACCCCCCTGGGGGTTAATGGGCCTTCATGGGCTTTAGTGGAACAAAGAGGAGGCGGCCAAGAGGAGGGCACGCCCCCCAAGCCCAATCCGAATTGGGGAGTGGGGCCGGCCCCCTCTCCTTCTTCCCCTCTTCCTTTTCCTTCCCCCTCCTAGTTGGACTAGGAAAGGGGGGAACCTACTCCTAGTAGGAGTAGGATTCCCCCCTTGGGGCGCGCCCTATGAGGCTGGCCGGCCCCCTCCTCCACTCCTTTATATACGGGGGAGGGGGCACCCCATAGATACACAAGTTGATTTCTTAGCCGTGTGCGGTGCCCTCCCTCCACATATTTCCACCTCAGTTATATTGTCGTAGTGCTTAGGCGAAGCCCTGCGTCCGTAACTTCATCATCACCGTCAGCACGCCGTCGTGCTGATGAAACTCTCCCTCGGCCTCAGCTGGATCTAGAGTTCGAGGGACGTCACCGAGCTGAACGTGTGCAGAGCGCGGAGGTGCCGTGCACTCGGTACTTGATCGGTTGGATCGCGAAGACGTTCGACTACATCAACCGTGTTACTCAACGCTTCCGCTTTCGGCCTATGAGGGTACGTAGACACACTCTCCCCTCTCGTTGCTATGCATCTCCTAGATAGATCTTGCGTGATCGTAGGAATTTTTTTTGAAATACTGCGTTCTCCAACAAAAGATGCTCTATAAGTATCTCCAAAGGTGTTTGTTGAGTTGGCATACATCGAGATTAGGATTTGTCAGTCCGAGTATCGGAGAGGTATTTTTGGGCCCTCTCGGTAATGCACATCATAAGAAGCCTTGTAAGCAAAGTGACTAATGAGTTAGTTGCAGGATGATGTATTATGGAATGAGTAAAGAGACTTGCCGGTAATGAGATTGAACTAGGTATGAAGATATCGACGATCGAATCTCGGGCAAGTAACATACCGATGACAAAGAGAATAATGTATGTTGTCATTATGGTTCGACCGATAAAGATCTTTGTAGAATATGTAGGAGCCAATATGAGCATCTAGGTTCCTCTATTGGTTATTGACTGGAGAGGTGTCTCGGTCATGTCTACATAGTTCTCGAACCCGTAGGGTCCGCACGCTTGAAGTTTGATGACGATTTAATATTATATGAGTTATGTGATTTGGTGACCGAATGTTGTTCGGAGTCCCAGATGAGATCACGGACATGACGAGGAGTCTCAAAATAGTCTAGAGGTAAAGATTGATAAATAGGATGATAGTATTTGGACAGCGGAAGTGTTCCGGATAGTATCGAGTATTTATCGGAGTACCGGGGGGTGGAAGATATGGGCCATATGGGGCCATAAGAGGGGAGCACACCATCCCACAAGGGGTGGCGCGCCCCCCTTAGGCATGTGGCCTAATTGGAGAAGGAGGAGAAGGGGTCCCCCCCCTTCATTCTCTCCTTCCCCCTTCCATTTTCTCTCCGGTAAAAAAGGAAGGGGGGAGGTCCTCAAGTAGGATTCCTCCTACTTGGGGCGCCCCATGGCTGCTCCCCTCCCCCTCCCACCTATATATATGTGGGGTGGGGGCGCCTAAAACACACACCAACTATTGTTAGCTGTGTGCGGTGCCCCCCTCCACAGTTTACACCCCCGGTCATAGTTTTGCGATGCTTAGGCGAAGCCCTGCAAGAATCACTTCACCATCATTGTTACCACGTCGTCGTGCTGACGAAACTCATCTACTTCCTCGACACCTTGCTGGATCAAGAAGGCGAGGGACATCATCGAGCTGAACGTGTGCAGAACTCGGAGGTGTCATACGTTCGGTGCTTGATCGGTCGGAGTTAGAAGAAGTTCGACTACATCAACCGCGTTATCAAACGCTTCCGCTTTCGGTCTACGAGAGTACGTCGACACACTCTCCCCCTCTCTTTGCTATGCATCTCCTAGATAGATCTTGCGTGAGCATAGGAAATTTTTTGAAATTGCATGATACGTTTCCCAACAGCGAGGCAGGCCCTCGATCGGTTGATCAATGCTAGTGTGCGGTAGCAGCCCACGTTGCATGCGCAAGACTTCACATTTATAGAGAACTGGATCAATTGATAATTGTGAGTCTCACTATAACCTCTGGGTATGTGGCGATGGTGCGTGATAGTTGGAGAAGTCATATTCGCGAGTTGTTGCTAATTGCACGGTAGTGTAGGAGGTCCTATGTGAGACTCTCTGGCTTGCTATAGCTAGTAATGTTGCGTACTTGACAGTGGTGTGCGAAGCGATATGCGAGTAGACCCCGCCCCCTCGGTTGCATGGTGCGCGGTAGTTGGAGGCCCTGTTCGTATACGCGTGAGTGTGTAGTTTCTGTGGTTGCATTGTGAGGAATCCCCCGCGCGTTGCTGCGAGGCGCGCGTTAGTTGTCCCATTGCGGTCGTAGTGTATACCCCCAACCCCAAGCCGACTACCTCTCGATGTACAGAACCTCGTTCCAGCCGGCTCGTTCCGCATTGTTGCATACCCCCACCGACCTGCCACCGCTCGTTGCCTCTCCATACAGTGTTCCATTGATGCATACATAATGGGATACCCGCACCCCAGCTAGTCGGTCATTGCATTCCACTGGATATTGCCTTTCGATGTACAGTGCCTACTTTGAGGTGCCGTGACCCGCGGATCCCTCCGGCAACGGAAGCTGCAATGCAACTGCATGCAATGCATGCTTCCGCGCACCGGCGAGAGAGCTGCAATGCAACGTGTGTAGTGCTGCGACCCATAGATCTTATCAGCGGCGGAGCTTCAATACAACGTGCGTGGTGCTGCGAATGACTAAATACAGCGGCGGAAGCTACAGTGTGACACGGTTGCTGGGAGAGGACCAGTTGCTGTGCCGGCTGCTGCAAGGCGATGATGTTGGCGAGGGGATTTGCACGATTAGAGAGACGATAAGAAAGGGCCTGATCACACGGCTTGTAGCGGGACAATCATACGGTTGTCAAGCCGACTGATTTTCCCCCAAAATCAGCCGATTGCCGCCTAGCAGCCGCCATTATGAAGCGCCTTCGTGTGTGACGTGATGCCACATTGCATATGGGCTGTCTGACTGTATGCGATGTACCCTCCACGTTAGCGACGGGCACAAATTCGGTGTGCGATGAGACATTTCAGAGATGTGGTGTTCTCTACTAGCCTTCTTTGTGCTACAGTACTTGTGTGTCACGTAGTGGTGGTTGCAACACGTCCAGTTTAAGAGTTATAAAACGAGCCGCGCATACATATGAAACTCTTTGTTAAATGTGGCACATTGCAGTAGTTAAGCAGAGATACAATACAACCAACCAGACCATTCCAGACATGTACTAATAAGCAGGTGAGAACACTTACAAGACTTCCGAAGGTGGTTCTAGCTAGGTATCTGAAGAATTGATGATACAGCGTACGCTAAGTAGTCTCTAGCACCTGCCTGATCGATGCACTTTGACCAATCTCTACTTCGATCAGGTCGCAAACTACCAGTTATACTATCCTCTCTTGGATCCAACATTACGAATGTACATCAAGAATTTTTCAGCAGGATGGCTGCTGTCGACGCGATGCAGCCCATGCATGCAAGACAGGTATATATGTATCCCGGTACTCCCAGACGGACCCCCCTGGCCAGTTCCGGCAGCTTCGACGAGCATCTACCGGCCGAACCCCATCCCGAAAGGCGGCGCCACCGTCCAGTAGTCAGCCGGCCCCACGTCGGCGCCGAAGTCCGGCGCGCAGCTCACTGGGACGAGGCAGAGCCCCCTGCTCCGCAGGTCCTTCGTCATTGCTTCCTCGCAGATGTCTTCGTCCTTAATTTCTCACAGCAAACTATAAATCAGCATCATGAATCCATATGCATGTACTATTAAGAATCCCTATGAAATCTCTAACAATATGATTGTCCCGCTGCCGACATACTTTTCTCTCTCGAGAGAGAAAAAAGTATGATTTTTGTCCCTCAACTCTCGATGAAGTCTAGTTTTGGTCACCCAACTCCGAAACCGGATAACTTGCACCTTCAACTGCCGAAACCGGACAAGTTTCATTCGGTCTCGGTTTTGACCGGTTTTGGTGCCGACTCACCCCGGTTTTGAAATTCACATAATCTTTTCAAATCCACATAATTTTCTCAAGGCCGCGTAATTGTTTAAAAATAAACATACTTTTTTCAAATCCATGAACTATTTTGAAATTTATGTACTTCTTCAAATCCATGAATTAAAAGAAAATTGTGTACTTTTATCAAATCCGCGTATTTTTTTCATATCTATGAAGTGTTTGAAATACGCTTACTTTTTTCAAATCCACATACTTTTTAAAGTTCGTGTATTTGTTTCAAATCCGTGTTCCTTTTCCAATCCATGAAATTTGTTTGAAATTTACGTACTTGTTTCAAGTTGACATAATTTTTTCAAATCTATGTATGTTTTCAAATTTGCGTATAAGAAATCCAAATCCTCGTACTTTTCAAGTCCGCATCAAATTTTCAAATTAATGAACTCTTTCCAAAAATTGTACGTGAATATGAAAAAGTTCGTCGATTTTTTAAAAATTACATAAATTTGAAAAAAAAACTACATGAACTTTAAAAAGTACGCGGATTTAAAAAAATACATGAACTTGGAAAAAGTACACGGATTTGAAAAAAGTACATGATTTTTTTAAAAGTTCACGCATTTGAAAAAAAGTATCTGAATTTGAAAAAATTAAGCGGACTAAGAAAAGTACGCAAATTTGAGTCAGCACGGTAAAAAACAGGGTGGGACAGCACCAAAACCGGTCAAATTTGTGATCAGGGATGAATCTAGTCCGGTTTCAGTAGTTAAGGGTGCAAGTTCTCCGGTTTTGGAGTTGACAGTTAAGGAACCAAATCTAGACTCCGTCAAGAATTAAGGAACGAAAAGTATAGTTTTCTCATATATATAATGCAAGCATATAAATTAATAAACTATATAAAGCACATCTGCATAATGAAATCTCTAAGCATATCTATGAAATCTCTAAGCAAGCAAATTACTAATCAGCATCACGGATCAATGTATTAAGAATCCATATGAAATCTCTAACCATATCTACATAATGCAAGCATAAATAAACTATGTAGTAAAGCACATGATGGAGTGATGAGAACCTGGTCGGGACGTCCTCTCTTCCTCGTGGCATCGCCATGTAGCAGCTGCTCGTGATTAAGTAACGGATTAATTAATAACAGCGTCAAAAGGCAGTACTGCTACTGCACTGTTAGTGACCAAAAGCAATAGCTAGCTTTGCAGTGAAATGAAATAGTTAA
Organism: Triticum urartu; assembly: GCF_056163025.1. Classification (NCBI taxonomy): domain Eukaryota; kingdom Viridiplantae; phylum Streptophyta; class Magnoliopsida; order Poales; family Poaceae; genus Triticum; species Triticum urartu. The sequence goes on along the minus strand of NC_141879.1, from coordinate 641,058,790 downwards.
AGGTGTAAAGCTAGAGAGACAAGTACTGGCCCCTGCTGCATGATTAACTTTTCCGGATTTGTTTTATAGGAATGCTTTTTACGTACACAGACTAAAGGCTCCCTTTGGGAAGAAAAGGATCATCTTTTCTACGTGCTTTACTTAACTGATCAGCCGAGTGTGGATCCCATAAAAAGAAAGGATAATTACTAATCAGAGGATCAATGAGCAGTTAATTATACCTGGCCAGGCTCTTCTGGAAATATGCTGCTCCTTTCTTTTTGTTGCACCTGTAAAAAAGTGATAATTTTATGAAGGGAATCAGCCACCACTTTTATTCACAAGAATATACTTCCTATGCTTTTGTTAATTCTGCGTATTAGTTTTGACTAAAGTTAAACTTTTTTTAGAACAATATGAACGTTTAAACTAACAAATCTATATGATGTGATAATGTACCAAGTTTATAAAGTTTGACTTCATAAAGTTAATACACGCAATAAACAAAAACGGAGGGAGTACTAATATTGGTTGGTCAGGCATGAAGCTTTGCCAATATACCTTTATGGAAAGAGCTCACAAACTTCAAGATAAGATCCATGCTCTTTTTTTTTCCAAATATCATTCGCACAGGATTTTCTAATAGTACGTGTCGTTCTGCCATTAGCAGATATCTAATCTTTCTCTTTTTTTTGCGGGGAAACCAGATAATATAATCTACTTCCTCCGTCTCATAATGTAAGACGTTTTAACAGTTATCAGATAATCTAATGTACTCCCCCTGTTTCTAAATGTAAGTTTTTAAAAAAAAATCATAAGAACTACATAGGGGATGTATATAGACATGTTTTATAGTGTAGATTCACTCTTTTTGCTCCGTATGTAGTCCATATTGGAATCTTTAAATAAACTTACATTTTGAAACGGAGGGAGAACTAGGCTACTAGCAGTAGAATTGCAGACTCGGTGCACATGTCAGTTCATGGATCACAAGTGTAATACTCCCTTCGTTCCTAAATATAAGTCTTTTTAGAGATTTTAATATGGATGACATATGGATGTATATAGACGTATTTTAGAGTGTAGATCCGCTCATTTTTTCTCCGTATGTAGTCTTTATTGGAATCTCTAAAAGAACTTTATATTTAGGAACGGAGGGAGTAATATATTGAACCCAGTAAATACCATGCAGACGGCTATATACAACGCGCACAGTGTATTGGACGTGCGCAATTAGCTAAAACCAAAGATTTGTTAAGCTACACAAATGATGGCTATGTTACTGTAAAGATGTGAACCATGCATGCATAAATTTGCAGTTGAGACACCAAAAAAAAAAAATGAAGCCTCGCTGCCAAGAACATACATACAACAAGTGTACTGTGCCACTGTACAAGTTGAGAGTCGGACAAAAAATGCACGCCAAATGGTAGTTGACAACGTACGTGCTTTCAACACAGTACCGACCACTTGTCACATGCATTTGTTTTTATGTTTGGTTAAAATCTGGGAGAGATCTAACTCACAAGCTCTATTCCGAAACAAGGAGAACTGAGAGAACCAATATAGTGCCATGAACAAATGCTAGCATAGTACTCCGGTTGTATAAGATCATTTAGATCACTACGGAGAGAGTACTAATCTTATCGTGAACAGAGATATTTTGAGTCATTCAAACTGTCTGTAATGTAAATGCTCTACCACCCCTCAAAACAAATTTATAAATGCTCTACCATGAGATCTTATGGACGCACGTACACATGTATCATTTGCTACGTGGTTCACGGACGTAAAGGAAAGGAAAACCATTCATGACGGTTCAGTCCCAACGAGGCCAGTATCCAGAGATGGCTTTCGCCCTTGTTGACCATGCCAGGCGGCCTTGCTCTCCAGATATGGACAGGGGGAGAAAGATGTGGAAAGATGCGACGCGCGCGTGAAGGCGCGCAGATACGAGACGAGCGTTAATGATCACCTGGAGGCGGGCATGCACCTGCGCTGCCAGATACTACTCCTACTAGCGCGCAGCAGCTAGCGAGCGAGCTAGCCTCGGGAATTGTGCACGCACGCAGCAGCCAGCCAGCAGGCCCCTTGGCCGTGGGGTTGATCAAGCTCGCAATCGCGTTAAATGGAAGAGCAGGAGAGGACTCACGCTGGCCTGGTGCCGCTGCTTGGAGCTGGAGCTGCCGGAGCCCACACCGCCGTCGCCGCCGCCGCCGCCCAGCTGGTACGGCGAGCTCAGGCCCTGCATGCATTCGCACAGGAGATCGATCAATCAGCGGGTCAACCAAGCCCGATCGTAACGTAACCAGTCAATTCACAGCCAGGCTGAGGAACAGACGAACAGTGCGTGCACAGGGAATACATATATACAGTGTGGCACCTTTGTGATGCCCAATCCATGCACACTGTTCATAAAAGAGATTTTGCATCTTCGCGCGCAGCGACCAGACTGCGGCATATGCATGCATGCACGCAGGCCGGACGGTCGCACGCGCGCAGCTTTTACGAGAACACACATTACGTTACCTGCCTCTTTTTGTTTCACTTGGCTGGCTCCTTGTGCAGGAACCATCAGCGATCGATCACTGGTTCACTATACATGTATATGTGCGGCAGGCAAATAGGTGAAACATCTACAGTCCTTGTACCTGTACGCCTTTCTACTTGAAAAACGCACAAAACCACCTTAACTACGGTGTAATTTTTCTCACAATCCATATCTACTCTATAAGTTTCTTGCCGATAAACACCACATATTGATGTAATCAGTTGCAAGTCGCTCTGAGCTACCATGTGCTAAAAGACCGGCCAAGTTAGAAATTTCTAATCAATTTCAAATAATCGTTGGTTTTCTACAGAAAAAAGAAAAATGTAAATCATACGTGTACCAAGTCCATATTTTATATTTAGGAGTTAGCGGATTTATTTAATCAGCTCATTCAATATTTACTTCAAAGTTCAAAATTTTCAATGAAGGCGAAAATTATAAGCGAGCTCCACCTATCAAAAATCATGTCAACCAAGCTGGACAATATATTTGTATATAGTTGTAACAAACATGTATAGTTTGTGCAAATCCGACCCCAATAGTCTGTGGCTTCTACAATTTCCGCACTTTCCCTTTCTCTAAACTGAACGTTGTAGCGGTCAGGGTCGGTTGCGGATTGGGCTAAGTCAAATAATAACGAACTTAAACGCACAGTAGTTCCCTATAGGCAGCTATGAACATCTACTACTGGCTATAGAAAAGTAAAAGTTAGCTCCTGTGTCCATAGCAATGGAGCTGTCTCCGAAAGAGCATGAATAACAGCGGAACAATTGCATGCATGCATGTGTATACGGTGTATGCTTTATATGTGATGTATCATGAATGTACTTCTTGAGTTGAGAGAGAGAGAGAGAGAGAGAGGCACCTCAATTTGACCGTGTAGGAATCTGATGTATCCAATGGCTTCAAGGAGTACAGACGCAGTGTCAGTCTGGCAAAAAAGAGAGGTTAGCCCATGTCAGGATCTCTTTTTTGTATTGTTCTATGGGACAATGGATCTTCTTTCTTTAAGTCCAATCGAGTCCAGCATCGCAGCCAGATAAAAGACACCACCATATGCATATTTTACTTCCATTCGAAGAATATTGTGAAACTACAATTGTAAAATTATTTTTCTATTGGTGGTGTACCCAAGCAAAGTTCGTAAAATTATACAGTACGTGGCAAAAAGATTAATCTTTAATAACAAATAAAACAACCGTCCCAGATTAGTTTCCGGGGATGTGATAAACAACCTACTTATTTTCACCACGAACAATAACTATGCACAACAATGAATTCAAGGTCATACATTTTTAGTTTGATTCCACTTCCATAATCTAGCTACGGTAGAAATATAAGACCACTAATATGTGTGCCATTACTTTGTGGTGTATAGAGTTCCAGATCCATATATACATTTTTAGGTTGATTCTAATGCCACACATCATGGACTAATCATTCCCCACACCTTTAACCTTAGACCAGAGGAGGGAGAAAGAACAAAAAAATATTGGGGATGAGAGAGAAAGAACATTAAACATTATAATTTGTTATATACTATATCTTATCATGTAATATTGTCTGCCGGGGTTTCGACCTCCTTTCCGAACGAAAAAATCACATAATATTGTCCTATCCTTTGTTTTTTTAACCAGTTTCTTCTCTTGGATTGACCATCTATTCATGGACAAGAAACGACATACTAGTACATATACCAGCTTAATTGTATCACATGTTCTAATTATTCTATCGCAAGTGATTTCCGCACACCAATAGATATGGTGCTAATTTTGATGAATTCATTAATAATAGTCACACATCGAGGGCTGCTAGGATGTACTGATATGGTGAAACTTGCAGCCTGAAGCGGACACGTTGTGATAGATACCTTCCCAAATGGGGAGACGAGCTGGTGAAGGGCAGTTATTCTATCCCCTAGCTTCTCCTTTCTCACCTGAGCAAAAGACCAAGCAAAAGATACTAAGAATGCCATCATCCCAAGCCTTGCCTGTCTCAGCTTCTCTCTCACTCCACAATGATTCTATGCCTGTCCTTTTCAGCATACACATGCATCTGCTTCGATGCTTGCTTGCTCTCAACGACTGGACCATGCTCATTGAGAGAGAGAGAGAGAGAGAGAGAGAGAGAGAGAGGACCTTAACAGTAGATTGAGCCGGGGAGGGTTCTTGGGTCCTAGCCTTCTTGAAAGCTGCTCCAGATGCTGTGCTCGTGCACTAGGGAAACACAAAAGAATGGAACAAAGTTACTAATCTTTCATTTAGTCAAGCTTAACTAATTATCGCTCGATTATCGCAAAAGTTCTCATACTATATATAGTGAATCTTGCATTCATGAGTCGGACAACCGGATTAATTCATCATAATTTCACACTTGAGCTGGTAAATGATATTACCTCACGTGGCGAACCGTTGTTTGAGAAGTCCAAGATGTTATTTCCGAGGGAGGTGGGGGAGGTGATGGAGGAAGCTTGCTGCTGCAGGGTGTTGTGGTAGTGCTGAACACCCCTGGACCATGGAGATGGAGAGGACATTGCCAATTGGAACTCATCACCAGCTTGGCTGCTCCCATGCCTAGCGGTGTTGCTGTAGATGTGGCCGGCGGCGCTGCTCCCATCGCCTTCTTCCCCTTCTCCGGTGGTTGTAGCTGGAAACAACGCCTGGCCTTCCAAAGTCTTGTGCCTCTCCTCTTCATTAGCTAATTCACCACTGGTTGGCCTATCAAAAAGACAACAAGTTGATCATAGATTCACACACACAAACACGCGTAGAGAGAGAGAGGGAGGGAGGGATGTAGAGAGAGAGAGAGAGAGAGAGAGAGAGAGATACATGAAGAGATGGTTCCATGGATCTTGGAGCTGCTGAGCATGGTTGCTGTTGCTGCTGTCGTGCCAAGGCGCAGTGCTCGTTGTAGGCAGTGGATAATGATTCGAGAGGAGCAGAGATGAGAACGAATTGATCGGGGAGGAGAAGGTTGAAGTGCTGGTAGAGGGCAAGGAAATCGATGGATTCTTCTGCTCAAAGGGGGGCCTCAAATTATTCATGCTCCGCCATCCATGGCCTTCCCCCATCTCCCCCACTAGTGGTGATGATCCCTGGACGAGCCCCCTATCCATATCTTCCGATATGCTAGCTCTCTCTTCCCCCACAAAGCAACACCAGGCACCCACTGGCCCAAATCTCTCTCTCTCTCTCTCTCTCTCTCTCTCTCTCTCTCTCTCTCTCTCTCTCTCTCTCTCTCTCTCTCTCTGAACAAGCTCCACGATTCACTACTGAGGTCAACCTTTAGAGAGAGGAGGAGAAAGCATGCGAGCCTTTGGAGAAGACAGGGAATCTCATGGCACCAGAAGAGCTACACCTTTTCTTTTTTGAATTGGGAGGAGCTATGCTTGGTGGAGTGGAAGAAACTTGGGAGAAGCCATGTGTTTTATTTTTGCCTTTCCTCACCGCCCACCTTTACTTGTGTTCTCTTTCGGGGCAGGCGGCTTTTTTCTGCCTCGCCTGCTTTCTTCCAATTTCCCACTTTTGCTTGGGTGAAGAAATGGGTCGAGGAAAGTTGAAGTGTTTCATCTAGCAGGCTTTAAGCCTGGTCATACTAAAAGATGCTTTTACAATTATTGTTGGAAAAAAAGGGATTTTTATTGTTGATTAACAGCTGAGTTGTCCGGATGTTTCGGGATGCTATTTCTGTGAAAGAATCGGGCAACTCTAATAAATTGGACCCTTCATCTTGTGTGCGCCCTAAACGTATCTATGTCCTTATAGTTTGTACTCTCACCGTTCAAAAATACTTGTCGTAAAAATATTTCTACAAGTATTTATGGACGAAGTGAGTATATGAGTGAGATTATTGGATGAAAAGATTGGGACATGAGTCTTGATGGGCGATATTGACAGCTCCTAATTGCTGCTGCTCACTGTGGCAGATTTTGTTTTTTTGAGGGGTGCTCACTGCGGTGCGAGATAGTCGAACGAACCTAATAGGGCAACCTTGTGGGCTAACAGCCCAGTTTACGTTTTAATGAGCGGGTTTGGATGACTTTTGTTGTATTCTTTCAGTTTGCTCCCCTTCCTGTTGTTTTTATTTTACATAAACAAATGAGCAACTACTTTACAAAATGTGAGTAGTTTTTTGTTAGATGGGCATTTCTTAAAAAGCATGAACAAAAACTTGCATACAACACTTCTTAATGAAATGTGCATCGGGTATTTGAAAAATATCCAACGTGTATTCAATAAGTGTTTAAAGGTTATTTTAAAAGAATTTCATATATTGAATAATCACATTTAAAAAATTAAAAGGAAAAGTAAATATCAAAAAAAGGGAAGGAAAAAACTCAGAATACTCCCTCCGTTTCAAAATATAATTTTCTTTAGAGATTTTAATACGAACTACATATGATTGTATATAGACATATTTTTAGAGTGTAGATTCATTTATTTTGCTCCGTATATAGTCCATAAAAGCGGTGATGCCGGACCATCACCGATTGAAGTGGATTTGGTTTGCTCTATGTGAGGGCGGAGACAACATGCCTCTTAGGGCATCTCCAGCCGCACCCCCAGGAAGGTCTCCCCAGGCGTTTTTTTTTTTGCACCGGCGCCGAAAAAACGACCCAGTCGCGCCCCTAGGAGCCCGATTTTCGCCGGCCTGGGCCGAAAACAGCGCCGGCGGACCCAGGCCGAACCCGGCGCGCTGGGGGGCGCCCGGGGGCGCCGGGGCGAACTGTTTTGGCGCGAAAAAGCCGCAGGCCAGTCGCGTCAGGGACACGGCGGCTCGTCTTCCCCCCAACTGCCTCGGTTCCTGCGGGGAATCAATGGCAAGGCTGCCGCCGGTCATCCTTGCCATTGATTCCTCACGGGCGGCGCGTCTCGGGACGGCGCGCCGACGCCTCCCCTCCCTCGCGCGCGTACACACGGCGCGGAGCGGCTATAAAAGCCGGCGGTTCTCGCCAGTGCCCACACCAGACTCGCCCCTCGCCGCCGCCCAGCCCCTCTCTCTCCGTCTCCGTCTTCCTCTCCCGAGCGCCACCGGCAGCCCCTCTCTCTCCCTCTCTACCACCGCCGAGCCCGTCGCCATGGCAGAGCGCTTCCCCGGAGACGAGGCGGCGGCGAACGGCTTCGGCCAGCGTTCGCTCCGCGAACAGGAGTCCTGGCTCCTGTTTCAGGCGAACATCCTGGCGCCGCCGGACATGCGCACCGGGCCGACGGGGTGGCGGCTCAGCGACGGGGGAGTGCCCGTTCCCCCATTACCCGACGCCGTGGCGAAGCCCACGTACTTCGCCAAGGAGGTCGAGGTCGCGCGCGCCTCCCTGACCGACGACGAGCGCTCCCTCCCCCAGTACGCCGCCGGCAATCACGCGGCTTGGGCGGCGTACTTCCAGCGCCGCCAGCAGCAGCGCTTGGCCTCCACCAACGACGCGCCGGTGGTCGGCGGCTTGAAGAACAGCGTGGGGCGCCACCTGTGGTGGGGCGTCCTGGGCCACACGTTGGAGGGCATGCTGACGCACCTCGACAGCGGCAACAACCCGCCGTTGACCTATCCTGCGACGGGGGCCGCCCCATCGCAACACCGACGCGCATGGGCGCCAAGGATGTTCGCCTCCTCCTCGTCTTCCTCCTCTCGCTCATCTTCCCACTCCTCCGGTTCTCCGGTGCTTCTCGGCGTCAAAGCCGAGCCCGCGGCGGAGACGCCAATCGGTCGGCGCACTTGCAGCGTCGGCATCATCATCAACGAGGGCGGCCGGCGCGCCCCCTCATCGTCGGCTCCTCCGCGCTTCGTCAAGCCGAAGATGGAGTCGGGGCTGGCGCCGGTGGAGGCGGAGTTCGACGACGACGACGCGGCCCTAGAATGGGCGCGCCAGGACTCCATTGCGATGGAGAAGGCGCGCCGGGAGAAGGAGAAGGAGCGCCAGCGCGCCGCCCTGCGCTGCTTCGAGGAGCGCCGACGCGGCCGCGTTGAAGACGGGGTCGTCGTCTTATGCGACAGCGACGACGACGACGACGCGCCGCCGCCAGTCCGCCATGGTGACGCCGGGCAGGGGTCCAGCAGGGGCGCCCGCGTCAAGGAGGAGATGGCCGCCGACGATGGCGGCGACGGCGGCGACGACTTCAGCCCTTTTCTTTTTTAGATTTGGTTAATGTAATGAAAATGCGCGAATTTCACTGAAATTTGCCATGTTTGGCCGAAATTTAACTAGTTTTTATCATAACTTCGCCGAACGATCCTTTTTTTAATACGCGCCTGGGGGCGGCCCTGGGGGCCGACGGCTGGGGACCGACTCGCCCCCAGGGCCATTTTTTGCGCCGGCTCACCCCCAGGCGGCGCTTTTAGACACTAGTAGAAAACAGGGTTATGGTCTAGACCGGCTCAGCCCATTAGTCCCGGTTCAGTGTAGAACCGGGACCAATGTGGGCATTGGTCCCGGTTCGTGAGCCCCGGGGGCCGGCCGGGCCACGTGGGCCATTGGTCCCGGTTCGTCTGGACCTTTTGGTCCCGGTTGGTGGGACGAACCGGGACCAATGGGCCTCGCTCCTGGCCCACCACCATTGGTCCCGGTTGGTGGCTTGAACCGGGACCAAAGGCTCCCCTTTAGTCCCGGTTCATGCCACCAACCGGGACCAATGAAGTGCCTATACATACCCCCTCGCGCAAGAGCAGAGCACAGTGCTCTGTTTTTTCTGGACGAGTGGGAGAGGGCTTTGTGGTGCTCTAGCTCACCTCCTATGCACATGAGGTGTTCGATGGAATGCCCGAGCCACACTACTTAAGCTTTCTCCTCTCGAATCTCGACCTCCAAGCTCCATTTTCCTCGAGATTTGTCTAGATTTAGCGGTCCGTCACGCCCCGTCCCCGTCTTCACCGCCGTCGATCACCCGCGCCGATCTCATCACCGACACCACCGTGGTGAGCCTCTTGTTCTTATCTTCTTTCTGAAAGGAAAAATATTCTTACTTGTATGTTTAGATAGATACTTGTATCATTTTCTTACATTTATTATTGCATCTTATATAGTGCGATGGTTTTGGTATCCGCCCCCGTCGGCCCTCGTCCTGTCTATGATTTGGATTTGGTATGTATATTATTTTTATAACTATTGGTTCATTTATTGTTTATGAAAATTATGCCGACCAACGTGACATAGATTTTATTTATCTAGGATGTATGTGAATCAGAAATGCCAACCGACCCTATTGTCGAGAGGTTAAATTTAGTTGAAGAAGAAAACAATTTGTTGAAGGAAAAAATAAAAAAAAATTGAGGAGGAGAAGATGATATTGGAGTTGCATGTTGCGGATGTCGTCGATGATCACAAGATCAAGATGGATGCAATGCGCTTGAAGATTAGAAAGATTAGAAAATATGCCATTCATACCGAGGCTTGGTATCATTATGTCGTTGGATCAATTGTTACCTTGGTTGCGATTATGATCGCATTTGTTTTCGCATTGAAATGTTTTACATAGTTTCGGTGTATGGTTTAATTAATTAGATGCTCTGGAGAGCTATATGTTGTTAGATGAGAACTATGTATGCACTTTGGTTTTAATGTGATGATGAACTTCTATTAATTTGGACACTTAATTATATATAATGCACGCAGATGAACTGGCAATGGATGTACGGTGACAGACACACCCACGAGTACATTAAGGGCGTGCATGAGTTTCTCGATGCGGCTGAGGCAAACAAGCAGAATGGTTTTATGTGTTGTCCATGCACTGAATGTGGGAATACGAGGTCTTACTCTAACCGGAAAATCCTTCACTCCCACCTGCTTTACAAGGGTTTCATGCCACACTATAATGTTTGGACGAGGCACGGAGAAATAGGGGTTATGATGGAAGACGGCGAAGAAGAAGAGTACGATGACAACTATGTGCCCCCTGAATACGGTGATGCTTCAACGGGGGGAGCTGGTGAAGATCAAGAGGAACCAGACGATGTGCCCAATGATGCTGCCATGGGTGAAGCTGCTGAAGATCAAGAGGAACCAGACGATGTGCCCGATGATGATGATCTCCACCGGGTCATTGTCGATGCAAGGATGCAATGCATTAGTCAAAAGGAGAAGCTGAAGTTCGATCGCATGTTAGAGGATCACAAAAAAGGGTTATACCCCAATTGCGAAGATGGCAACACAAAGCTCGGTACCGTACTGGAATTTCTGCAGTGGAAGGCAGAGAATGCTGTGGCTGACAAAGGATTTGAGAAGCTACTGAAAATATTGAAGAAGAAGCTTCCAAAGGATAACGAATTGCCCGACAGTACATACGCAGCAAAGAAGGTCGTATGCCCTCTAGGATTGGAGGTGGAGAAGATACATGCATGCCCTAATGACTGCATCCTCTACCGTGGTGCATACAAGGATCTGAACGCATGCCCGGTATGCGGTGCGTTGCGGTATAAGATCAGACGAGATGACCCTGGTGATGTTGACGGCGAGCCCCTCAGGAAGAGGGTTCCTGCGAAGGTGATGTGGTATGCTCCTATAATACCACGGTTGAAACGTCTGTTCAGAAACGAAGAGCATGCCAAGTTGATGCGATGGCACAGTGAGAACCGAAAGAAAGATGGGAAGTTGAGAGCACCCGCTGACGGGTCGCAGTGGAGAAAAATCGAGAGAAAGTACTGGGATGAGTTTGCAAAGGACCCAAGGAATGTATGGTTTGCTTTAAGCGCGGATGGCATTAATCCTTTCGGGGAGCAGAGCAGCAATCACAGCACCTGGCCCGTGACTCTATGTATGTATAACCTTCCTCCTTGGATGTGCATGAAGCCGAAGTTCATTATGATGCCAGTTCTCATCCAAGGCCCTAAGCAACCCGGCAACGAAATTGATGTGTACCTAAGGCCATTAGTTGAAGAACTTTTACAGCTGTGGAATGGAAACGGTGTACGTACGTGGGATGAGCACATACAGGAGGAATTTAAACTTAAGGCGTTGCTGTTCGTGACCATCAACGATTGGCCCGCTCTCAGTAACCTTTCAGGACAGACAAACAAAGGATACCACGCATGCACGCACTGTTTAGATGACACTGAAAGTATATACCTGGACAAATGCAGGAAGAATGTGTACCTGGGCCATCGTCGATTTCTTTCGACTAACCATCAATGTCGAAAGAAAGGCAAGCATTTCAAAGGCGAGGCAGATCACCGGAAGAAGCCCGCCATGCGCACCGGTGATCACGTGCTTGCTATGGTCAATGATTTACACTACGTAATCTTTGGAAAGGGTCCCGATGGACTAGCTGTTCCGAATGACGCTGAGGGACACGCACCCATGTGGAAGAAGAAATCTATATTTTGGGACCTACCCTACTGGAAAGACCTAGAGGTCCGCTCCTCAATCGACGTGATGCACGTGACAAAGAACCTTTGCGTGAACCTGCTAGGCTTCTTGGGCGTGTATGGGAAGACAAAAGATACACCTGAGGCACGAGAGGACCTGCAACGTTTGCACGAAAAAGACGGCATGCCTCCGAAGCAGTATAAAGGTCCTGCCAGCTACGCTCTTACGAAAGAAGAGAAAGAAATCTTCTTTGAATGCCTGCTCAGTATGAAGGTCACGACTGGCTTCTCGTCGAATATAAAGGGAATAATAAATATGCCAGAGAAAAAGTTTCAGAACCTAAAGTCTCATGACTGCCACGTGATTATGACGCAACTGCTTCCGGTTGCATTGAGGGGGCTTCTACCGGAAAACGTCCGATTAGCCATTGTGAAGCTATGTGCATTCCTCAATGCAATCTCTCAGAAGGTGATCGATCCAGAAATCGTACCAAAGCGCCACATAGTTCTTTCAGGAAAAAGGGACATCCTGGGAGTGGACGGCAAGACAGACATGTCTGAAGATTATGAAAAGTTTCATGAAATTCCTCCCTTCAATGTCAAGGCTGACCCAAGCATCCTGATAAACAATGAAGATTATCCATGGTTACGGCGCAATAAGCAAATGACACAAGCAAAGAAAAAGTGAAGACTTTCTCCTGCAATAAGCAAATGCTATGTGGGTGAAATTACGATACCATCCCAACTTTGATGTCTTATGGTTCGAAACTTTGATACTTCGAAAGGGATTGTCCATTTTGTACACGAAGTGCATCAAGTTTTTGTGGTAACCCTCTCTACTTTTTGGAACATGCTATGTGGGTGAAATGATGATACCATGCCAACTTTCAACCTTTTCAGAGTTCATTTTGAAATGCTTTCCAATTTCAGAGTCATTTAGCTCAAAGAATGAATTAATAGCAAACAGAATGAACTACAAAACTTTTATGAAAATAAAAACTATAATATTCTTCAATAGCAAAAAGAATATAATTTTTGTGACCTAAAATCAAACTATAAGTATTTAATTGTAAGTATAAATAAAAAATAAATAGCAAAGAAGAAAAAAAATTCTATTTTTATAGTAAAGTTATTCATAAACTAGTGATTCACACAAATTTTATAAAATTCCAATTTAAACTATTCAAAACTTTAAAACGAATGGCACTAACAGAAAGTTTATAATTTTTGTGACCTAAAAGCAAAAAGAAATCACTAAAAAACTATAAGTATTTAGTTGTAAGTATAAATAAAAAATAAATAGAAAAAAAATTCTATTTTTACAGTAAAGTTATTCATAAACTAGTGATTCACACAAATTTTTAAAAATTCAAATTTAAACTATTCAAAATTTAAAACTAATGGCACTAACAGAAAGTTTATAATTTTTGTGACCTAAAAGCAAAAAGAAATCACTAAAAAACTATAAGTATTTAGTTTTAAGTATAAATAAAAAATAAATAGAAAAAAATTCTATTTTTATAGTAAAGTTATTCATAAACTAGTGATTCACACAAATTTTTAAAAATTCAAATTTAAACTATTCAAAATTTAAAACTAATGGCACTAACAGAAAGTTTATAATTTTTGTGACCTAAAAGCAAAAAGAAATCACTAAAAAACTATAAGTATTTAGTTTTAAGTAGAAAGAAAAAAATAAAAAACCAAAAAAATGTAGAAATAAAAAAGAAAAAACCAAAAAAATGCCTCCTACTGGGCCTCCACGGCCTGAATACGACTAGAAACCCTACATGGGCCAGGATTCAGGCCCGCAGAAGGCCCAATAGGCCCACAGGCAGTAGCAAGTTTAGGCCCGAAAGCCTGCATTAGAGAGGAGCTCGAATGGGTAGGAACACCAGCGCTTATAAACCAGTGCCGGCGCCCTTCAGCTAGCGTTGTGGGACTAAACTTTTGGGCTTGGGGCAGCAAAGGCCATTGGTCCCGGTTGGTGGCACCAACCGGGACTAAAGGGGGGCATTGGTCCCGGTTCGTGCCACGAACCGTGACCAATGCCCCCCTTTAGTCCCGGTTGGTGCCACCAACCAGGACCAAAGGCCGCCGCTTCCCGCCCTTTGGGCTGCTGAAAATTGGCCTTTGGTCCCGGTTGGTGGCACCAACCGGGACTAAAGGGTGCATTAGTCCCGGGTCGTAGCACCAACCGGGACCAATGCTTTTGGTATATAAGCTGGACTTGTGAAATTCTCGATTCAGTTCGATCGATCTCCTCGTCCTCTCCTCCGACGACGCCGCCAGGCTGCTCCTCGTCCTCGTCGCCGCCGAGCCCTCCGTGAGCCCGCGCCGTCCTCGTCGCCGGCATCCCTGAGCCCGCCGCCTTCGTCCCCGTCGCCACGTGCCTCCCCGAGCCCGCCTCCTTGTCCCCGGCCGTCACCGCATGCCGCCCGGCCCGAGGCTGCCGTCCCCGTCACCGCGTGCCGCCCCGAGCCCGCCGTCCTCGTCGCCGAACTCCAGCCGTCGCCGCCCCCCTCAAAGTGAGCCCCCCTCTCGAGTGCCACTCTTGCGCCCGAGCGCCCTTACTCCGCCCCTGCTCCATGGTCGCCGCCGGCCCCGATGCATTCAAGAGTAGAAGGAGAGGAGAAGTAGAGGAGAGGAGAAGTGGAGCAGCAGCAACGCGCTGTCCACTTTTCTGAATTTTTTGGAAATTCTAAATTTTTTTGTCCATATAGAAGGTGTTTGATGAAATGCTAGATGGCTTTGGGCATTTTTGGAATTTTAAAAAAAAATTGTGGTGAGGTACTGATGCAAGACAAAGGCGATGGCAAAATTTCAGAATTTTTGGAGAGGTTTAGAATCGGTTTTCAACAAGTTATTTGAATCCGATTCAAATTTCATTTGAATGAAATTTGAAAATTTTGAACTATGGATCAGAATATGCTAAATATGTCAAAAATGTTTTTTATATGATGTTTTTTTTTCATATATGTATTCATTTTTTTATTTAGGTTGTTAATTAGTAGATATCGGTTTTAGGTTAGTGTAGAGGAAAAAGTAAAATAAGGAAAAGGAAGAAAAGAGGAAGAAGGAAGAAGAAGAAGAAGAAGAAGAAAAGGAAGGAGTGGAAAAAGGAAAATAAGAAGAGGAAGACTTCTTTTTTTTTCTTCGATCTTCTCCTCTATTTTGTTCATGGATATATGCTAAAGAAACCAAGGGGGGTGATAGATGATGATGAGGGGTCGAGAGTGGGACGAGAGGTTGAGAGGGGTCGAGGGGAGAAAAAATATGTTATCAGGGACGAGGGTAATCGAGGGGTCGAGAGAACTAAATAAGAAGAAGAAGAGGAGAGGAAGACGAGGAGAAATAAATAAGAAGAAGAAAAAAGAAGAAAAAGAAGAGGAGAAGAAGAAAGGAATAGTGGAGAAGAAGAGAAAATAGAATATATTCTATTTTCTCTTCTTCTCCACTATTCCTTTCTTCTTCTCCTCTTTTTTTTATTCTTTTTTTTCTTCGACACGTGGGGGGGGGTCGAGAACATCAGACATTCATGAGAGAGGCGAGGAAGAAGGGGAAGAAGAGGGAGAAGAAGAGGAGAGGAAGAAGAGGAATTCTTCTCCTCTATTCTTTCTTCTCTTCTTTTTTTCTTCTTCTTCTTCCTCTTTATTTTATCGGGAACGAGGGTCGTCGAGAGGGTCGCCGAGCGGTAGAGGAGAAACCCTAAATAGAAAGTATCGTCGGTGTGAGATACATGTACCGTCGGTGTCAGACACTACACCCACATCCCACAAGTGGCGCGGGCTTCGACGCCCACGTCACTTGTGGGACGTGGATGTAGTGTCCGACACCGAAGGCCACATGTATCTCACACCCACGATACATGCTAGCTATTTAGGGTTTCCTCTACCGAAAATAAGAGGAGAAATAAATAAGAAGAAGAAAAAAGAAGAAAAAGAAGAGGAGAAGAAGAAAGGAATAGTGGAGAAGAAGAGAAAATAGAATATATTCTATTTTCTCTTTTCTCCACTATTCCTTTCTTCTTCTCCTCTTTTTTTTTCTTCTTTTCTTCTTCTTCTTCTTCTTCTTCCTCTTCTTCTTATTCTTATTAGCCGGAAGTAGAGAGAGGTTTCCTAGTGTCAAAGTATTGAAGAAATCCATGCCTTCATCATTAGCCGGAAGTAACCAGGGCATGTTGGTACGAAGTTCTGCAAAGTTGTTATGGAATGGAGTCCCGGATAGAATAATCCGCCTTTTGGTACGAATTCAGCAAAGGCCTTCCAAATAGCGATATTCGGAAGGCTCTTGCTGAACTTTGTACCAAAAAGCGAATTATCCTATCTGGGACTCCGTTCTAGAACAACTTTGAAGAGCTTCGTACCATCATGCACATGTTACTTTCGCCTAATGATGAAGACATGGTTTTGTTGAATCCCTTGACACTAGGCAACCTCCCGACCCCTTGGCGATCCTATCGAACATGAGAGGAAGAAGAGGATAAAAAAAGAAGAGGAAGAAGAAAAAAAAGAGGAGAAGAAAGAATAGAGGAGATCTTCTCCTCTATTCTTTCTTCTCCTCTTATTTTTCTTCTTCTTCCTCTTTTTTTTATCGGGAACGAGGGTCGTCGAGGGACATAGATGTAGTGTTGTCGTTGTCGATATATACCCCCTCCCGATAGCTTACTATGATTAGGTAGCTAGTTCTACATTTGGCACTAATATATCTATCTGTCATGTTTGAATAATAATTGCCATGTTGTAAATATTTGTAGAAACTATGGACACCGCCCTAGACGAAGCAACAAAAGAAGCGTTGTTGAGGGACATAATCGCAGAAGCAAGTGATGCCATCTTGTTGTTTCTCAACGAAACCGATGGTCTGGAAGGAGAGGGTGAACAAGCTGGCTACGGTGACCTAATGCAGGTGCAAGAAGAAGAACATGAGGACGGCTCCGGTGACCCAATGCCGGTGCAAGAAGGAGACCGTGATGACGGCTCCGGTGACCGAACCGAGTCCGGCCAGGTATATATATTAGTTAAGCCTATGCTGACTAGCTGATTGATGCATTCATTGTTTGGGTATGTACACATATTAATTAAGTCTTTGTTCTTTTTTCTAGCCCTCCGAATCGAGCACAACTTCGATAAAGAGACGAGGCCCGAAGAAAAATTTGAGCTCGGATGAAAAGTTTGAGATCATAGCAATCGCGCCCGACGGCCAACCTATTGAACCCCTCTGGACAAAGAGCGCATTTGTTGCTCAGTGCGGGGTTCTGGTTAGGGACAAGATCCCGATAAGCATCCAGCAATGGTTTAAGCCGGCTACAGAAGACCCTGAGGTGTCTTATGTCAATGATATGCAGAAAAATGATCTTTGGACTGAGCTGAAGTCAAATTTCACCCTACCGCCTGAGGATAATCCAGAGAACCCAGTTAAAGAGAAATTAATCAAGTATTTTGCTCTGAAGAGGATGGCAGAACTATTCAGGAGGTGGAAGAAAGAGCTGAATAAGTTTGTCGAAAATAATGAGACACTAGAATTCAAGGGCAGATATGAGAACATCAGAGATCACTGGCCCGCATTTGTGGCCCACAAGACATCAGAAAAGAGTAAGAAGATGTCGGCAACAAACAAGCAAAATGCTGCGAAGAAGAAGCTTCACCATCGCACGGGGTCAGGTGGCTACCTCGTAGCCCGGCCTAAGTGGTCCAAGACTGAGAATGGTCTGGTTCATAAAGGGATCGAACCAGAGACAATTAACTGGCCAGACCGTTGCCGGACTTGGTTCTTCGGGGCTGGCGGAACACTGGACCCTGTAACAGGGAAGTGCATTTGGACGAACGATCAAATGGACATACCAGTCAGTAAGCTTAAGCAGTATATCGAATTAGCGCAGGAAGGGACGTTCTTTCCAGACAGAGAGAACGACGAGCTCACAATGGCCCTCGGGAATCCTGAGCACCCTGGACGGACACGAGGCACGCCAGGCTCCATTCCGTGGAAGGTTGGGTTTCCAGACGCAGGCGGTTACAAATCCCATGAGAGGAGGAAAAAAGTGCAGCAGACCCAAATACAGGCGCTGCATGCAAGGGTAGACGCGATAGAGGAACGAGAAGCAAATCGCAGCAAACGTACTGCCGAAGCCTCCCCCGAAGCTACCCCGCCATCTCAGCGCAGAAGCAGCGTGGCTTCCACCGAGCTGCTTCAGCTGGAGCCTGCCTTGACGGCTCCTGCCAGCTATCCCGTGGATGCTATAACGGAGTCTCAAAATTGCCAGCTTATGACGCAATGGATGAATTTGAAGGTCAAGGCGGCTGTTGGCTCTATTTATCCTACTGAACCCGGCGCAACTTTTCACTGCCGGCCGATTCCAGAAGGATATGCTAGGGTGATGGTGGATGAGATAACGGAGGGATTTGAGGACCTCCAGCTTGACCACCCTACCGGTGAAGGGGAGACTCGGCCGGGGTCTGCTCTGAAGACTCCATGCCTATGGCGGAAGGAGCTCATCAACCTTCCGAACTGGACGCCACCGCCTCCTCCTCCTCCTCCGGCGAGTCAGGGCACTCCGCCTCCACCGCCTCCTCCTCCGGTGAGTGACGATCAGGGCCCTCGGCCGGCTCCTTCTCTGGCGCGTGGCGGCACTCCGCCTCCTTCTCCGCCTGCGCCGACGCGCCCGAGCAGCCAGCCTCCTCCTTCTCCGCCTCGTCAGCAAGGGCGGAAGAGACCTGCCGCCGCTCCAGTTGCTCCGGCACGTCGTAGTCCTTCTCCTCCGCCGCTTAAGCAAGTAAAGAAGACAACCGCTCCGTCTGCTCGGTCGGCGTCTAGCAGTACAACCAGAGGCGGGAGGACATACAGATTCGGCCCTTCTCTGAAGACTCCAGAGAAGTTACCATATGAGAGGACCCTGGAGGAGAACGCCGAGATCGCGCGAGAAGAAGTGAGGAACTTCTTTGAAGGGGTGAAAGCAAAGAAACATCCACCTCCGGAGGAGAAGGTAGATCGGGTGAAAGTGAAGCGCACTCTGGCTGCCCTGACAAAACCACCGAAGTCTGATCCGCCGAAAGGAAACTATGACCGCATTATTGGAAAGGAATTTTCCGAAGCGGAGCGGTCGGGAAGTACTATCAGTGATCAAAGGCTGAAAGAACGACGAGCTGGGAAACAAATTGCCCAGCTCAGCGAACAAGCAAGCAATCGTGCCCCCCGCTCAAGGTGCCTAGCCACAACGTCGATAATGATCCGAGGATGGTGCGCGGTTATAGCAATCTTGCAGATTACCTGCCCGACGAAGTACATTATGAACCCATGGAGGTGCAGATACAAAGATACGAGTACGGGAAGCCTCTCGTCAAAGATGAAAGATCTCTATCAACGATGATGCGAAGATTGCATGATTGGTACTTGAAAATCTGCAGAGACTTTGGGGGGAGGAGTACTTTGTATGTGAAAGTTAAAAAGGAGCATGACCTCGTTGGAATTGATCTGTTGTCTGTTCCATTTGAGGAGTTCTATCAGTTTTTCAATCAATTGGCCCTCGATAAAACAACGGTCGCCTTCTACTGTCTGTAAGTAGTACTACTTCTGTCATTAAGTTTCTCTATATAGCTTAGCTCTTTCATTGCATGTATTTATAATCATCCTCACTATATTATGCAGATTGAAGATCGCCGAATTGAAGAAAAGACAAGTCGGTGATATTGGGTTCATTAACACATATCTCATAGATGCAACTTAGGTTAAACTTCATGCCGCAGCTACCGAGGCCAGCTTGCTACGATCGTTCGTAATAAATCAAAACAAAGATATAATACTCTTTCCTTACAACTTCAGGTGAGTGTTACTGTCTTGTGCGTATTCAATTTCCCTTATATATTAGTCAAGGTTATAGTAATGTAATTCATGAGTTATGCATGTGTGTGCAGTTTCCACTATATTCTCCTAGAGATTAAGCTTGAGCAGGGAGTAGTAACCGTCTTGGACTCTAAACGAAAAGATCCCAAGGAGTATGCGGACATGACTGAAATCCTCAAGAAGTAAGTTAAATCGATCATTATCCACCATATCAACAACTTTGTTCATTTCCTGATATCAAGTAATTGTTTTCTTTGTCCGGCAGGGTTTGGAGAAAATTCACCAAAACAGTTCCGGGACTACCGAAGGAGCTGGAATTTAGACACCCGAAAGTAAGTACTATAGTAGCATGTTCCGCGCATCTCCTAGTGATTCAAGCGCTAGTTTCATCAATACCATTTAGCATTCTTGCTTATCAGTTTGATTGACCTCTATTTCTTATAAAGTGGTTGTGGCAGGAACAAGGGAATGATTTCTGTGGATACTACATCTGCGAGTCCATCCGCCACACGACCTGTGAGCGGGGCGGGTACTCTAACGAACAATATGAAGTACGTAAATAACAACATTCACAATTTTATTTTATTACCATCATTTGTGTTGAGTTTCATTCATTTATATATATATGTATTGACCCCCTTCTTCAAATTAGATGTTTCGGAAGCGGGATGAACTCCTAGCACCAGCTCGCATGCGAGCAATTCAAGAGGAATTGGCGGCGTTCTTTCTTGACCACGTGATCCCTGAAGACGGAGAATTCTATGTGGACCCTGAGTCCGTATGATTATATTTGTAAGAGATAATTATTGTATATATGTAGCTGGTAGTGTCAGATAGATATACGAGAACTTGTTGTTCGACCAATCTCTCGGAGAAGGAGAGGTGGTCGATATCACTTCTCTCTGTATATATGCATATATGTTCATGACGATCTTCTGTTTCCTTCGTTTGCTTACTAGCTAGCTAGCGTGTCTAGTCCTCTCTATATACGTATGTATAGTACGTAGCGTCGACCAAGCACGGACATAACAGAGGACACTTCTCTCTATTAATTATAACTAGCTAACACAATATATGAAACACCTAAATTAACCCCCCAAAACCCCCACCCCCCCCTTTCAAAAAAAACAAAAACCCCAGCCACAGAAGTGCTGACGCGTGGATGCCTATTGGTCCCGGTTGGTGCCACCAACCGGGACCAAAGGGTCTCCACGTGGGCAGTGCGCAGAGCCCAGTCAGGAGACCCTTTGGTCCCGGTTGGTGGCACCAACCGGGACCAAAGGGTCTCCTGACTGGGCTCTGCGCACTGCCCACGTGGAGGGCCTTTAGTCCCGGTTCTGGATTGAACCGGGACTAAAGGTGGGAGGTATTAGTACCGAAACTTTAGTCTCGGTTCCGGAACCAGGACTAAAGGCCCTTACGAACCGGGACTATAGGCCCTTTTTCTACCAGTGAGACGCCCCCTGGGGGGCCAACGACTGGAGATGCCCTTACATGGTCGCCCCTACTGGTACCATGCTAGCCTCGCTTCTTTCTCTCCACGGTGCACATCTTCATGGGGATCTAGTTTCCATGGCTTCATTTTTTAACAAAGAAATATATTAATATCACGGAAATACCAATTATACCAGCTTATGCAACAACACAATACCCTAATAACACTACGGATGCACATAGAAAAAAGAAAAGGAAAAGGCTAAAAAGGAGAAATCCCGCTACAATGATCTATTCCTCGAAGCAACAATATAAACACCATCAAGACGCCCGATCATCGATCATAAATTTTTGCCCTGAAGAAAGTATGCTCTCAAAACAATGTTTTCAAAAAGGCCATTGCCAGGCACAACCAATTAAGGTCAGACCTTGAATTTTCACCCAGAAAGGTAAGACCTTCAACTTCTCCTGTGTTGTCGCCCCCACTTGCCTGTCGCTGCTACGAGTCCTGAAACACCAAGTAAATTCATCATCACCACAAAGACTTGAACCACCACTAGTAGTCCTCATATCACAACTTCCATGACATTCTCTGTCTCTGACTTCACCATGGAATGAAAAAGACGTGTCCCATGATGGCAACAAATAGCAGAGCTTCGCGCCGCTCCCTCCAGAAATCAAACGGTCGGAAAAAATGTGGGTGCGCACGACCGAATAAAATATGATCTAGCAATCTCCAGGCATGAGGCTCCCAAGGGAGTTCGCCGGCGGAGCCTTCCTAAACTTGACACTCTGGCCAGATCAAGGAGGACAAGCATGAAGCAGATCTTTGTCTTGGCGCGAGAGGAACCCTAGGACCACCCACTTTATTAGGCAGAACGACGGTCCCCACGCCGTCGCCCGCCGGCTCCCAATAGCAGGCCAGAGATCTAAGCGGACACCACCCGCACCACACGGAGATGAGGGGCTTAGCCGCACCGAGTCCCCAGAACCATGTGTCATGCCACCCTCGCGGCCACAATGGTTGCCAAGGTAGCCGAAGAAGACCGGGGCCGTTGCCCCGGTGCCCGCCTCCGCCGCGTGCACCTCGACGTGCAGGGCCGCCGATCTACAGTAGCCTAAGATCCCGCCGCCACCTGCCGCGCGAGGAGATGAAGGCGTGCTGCCACCATCACCTTTGCAGGCTAGCCCGATGACTTCCTCCGGCGGCAGCGAGGGATAGAGGTGGAGGGGGATGGAGCGGCGGCGGCGGATGAGATCTGGATCGCCCGAGCCGCCCCTGGAGCGATGCGAGTGTCGTGATCTTCCATGGCTTCATGGCCTCATGCAAAACCCTAGCTACAATGAGGCTCTAGCAGCCAGCCCTGGTGGTCGATTTCGATTCACGAGACACCCCTTGTTGGCCCTGATGAAGCTATGTACCTAGGATAGGGGCATGGACCTGTCCTAAGTACCCTACCCAAGGACATCCCTAGAAGAAGTCACCTTTCAATCGACTTGGAGGTATCCCACTCGACAGATTCAAGACACTCGACCACGAAGCAATCACTCGACCGCCAGGAGATCTAAAGTCACCCTGCACGCAAACGGTCGGTCATTAAGTAGCTTTTATGGTCATCATAGCACTTTATTAGGGGCGTTACCAGTAACCCCCAGTCTTAATGTACTTTAAACCTTGCATTACTGAGGGCTGGAGGGCCCTGGCGAACTCTATATAAGCCACCCCCCTCCTCAGTATCAAGGGTGGGTACCCCTGTTATTCATACACACATAATTCAGTCGACCGCCTCCGGGCACCGAGACGTAGGGCTGTTACTTCCTCCGAGAAGGGCCTGAACTCGTAATCCTCGTGTGCTTACAACTCCTCCATAGCTAAGATCTAGCCTCTCCATACATACCCCCCTACGTCACTGTCAGAGTTAGAACAACGACAGTTGGCGCTCACCGTGGGGCTAGGAGTCTTAGCGCCTAGTTTGAGAAGTTGCGATTTTTTCTGATCTCCTTGATCATGGTTTCGGGTGGAGCTTTGGTGGAGGGCCGCGAGATCCGTCTCGACATGCTCACGTTCATCGCCGACAACTCCGCTTGGCTTCAGGAGGCTCCACTCGACGTCGACGCGCTCCCCGTCCGCGGGGCGACGCACTTTCACGCATGCGTCCGTGGTGTCCTCCTGCGGCAGCCGTCGACCCAGTATCGGTCGGCTCCTGTGGCATCTCCCCGCCCTGTTTCTCGCCAGCGCAAGCGCTCCGGTTGTTCGAGGCTTCAGAGGTGGGTGAGGCATGCGGTGGCCCGCCAGTCGGCCACCCCACAAGTCGTGGAAATCGAGCCCGACGAATCCCTCTACGGCCTGTTCGACCTGTCGACTGGCTCCGCAGAGACCGCATCCGAATGCGACAGCAGTGACCCAGCTGCAGAGGTTCTGGTGATCGATGGGCCACATAGTCCTCCCGGTTTCCCCCGCGCTGACGGAGGCGTGGATGGGGGCGACCCGTCGCGTCCTCACGAGGAGTATCTCCCCGAGCCTCTCACGTCGTTGCAGCGGGAGGAGCTTCGCCGCCGGAACATGGATGCACTCCACACTCCTATCATTGGAGAAACCCCCGAGGCCCGAGCCTTGGAGGACGCGCGCTTGGCTAACTTGGCCGAGCGCACTCGACTGGAGAATCTCCAGCGAATACTCGACGAGCGAGCGCGTCAACGGGCTCCAGAATCCAGTCGACGTCAACTCTTTCCGCCCCCGCAGGTATATCGTACTCCGATTCAGAATTTGGCGGCTGCGGCCCGTATAGCAGAGTCGATTCAGCCCTCCCAGTCAGAGGCTGGCAGAGGCTTGTTGCAAATCAGAGCGTTGCTCCGGGCAGCGGGAGACCAGAATTCCGCTGTTTCTCTGTCGTGGAACAGGATCCACAGTCGATCCGTTGCAGCGGATACAGTCCAGTCGGCTCACAGCCCAAGATCACCTCCGAGGCGTGAGGGACGTGGAGACCGGCGTGATCAGTACAGAAGGAATGAGCAGTATGATCACCGATTCGATCGTGATGATCGACGTCGAGTGCCAACCCCTCCCCCGAGGAGTGGATCATATGTGCCTCGATAGCAGGTTGACAGACGCCCTCATAGTGTTGGGCGGAGAATTCCAGTCGACCCCAGGGAACCAGGCTTTGATGCGAGATCCATTCTCGTTCAAGGTTTGGTCGACAGGAATAGAGCTCACCGAGAAGGCCACGACAGAGATGCGCCTACCAGTAGCAGAGTACATGTTTCAGGGCCGGAGTGTTTCAGTCGAGCCATCAGAGCTGCTGTAATTCCTCCCAACTTTAGGTTGGTGACTGGAGTTAGTAAGTTCACCGGTGAGTCCAAGCCCGATACTTGGCTCGAAGATTACCGAGTGGCTGTCCAGATTGGCAGTGGGAACGATGAGGTAGCCATGAAGCACCTGCCTCTCATGTTAGAAGGCTCGGCCAGAGTGTGGCTGAATCAGTTAGCACCCAGCAACATTTACACTTGGGAGGATCTCTCCCGAGTGTTTGTCACCACATTTGAAGGAACATGCAAGCGACCTGCAGGCCTTACAGAATTGCGGTCTTGCGTGCAGAAACCGAATGAAACTCTGAGGGTTTACATCCAGAGGTGGATCACATTGCATCACACAGTTGAAAATGTACCAGATCATCAAGCAGTTTGCGCCTTTAAAGAAGGCATTAAGTACAGAGAATTGAATCTGAAGTTCGGTCGAACCGGAGAGATGTCTCTGAATCAGATGATGGAGATTGCCACCAAATACGCTAATGGTGAAGATGAGGATCGACTCCGAGTGGCAAGCATAAAGAAGTCGCCCAGGAAACCGGAGGAAATTCCAGTCGGAAACAGAAGCGGAAAGCCGAGCCAGCCGCTCCTGGGGAGGCCCTGGCCGTAACCCAGGGAAAATTTAAGGGAAAACCCAAAGGACCTTGGAACCCCAAGAAAGTTAAAGACCAAGATGGAAATGATGTTTTGGATCTACCGTGTCACATCCACACCAAGAAAGATGAAGAGGGTAAACTCATTTACCCAAAGCATACCACTCGACAGTGTCAGCTTCTGATCCAGCAGTTTCAGGGCAAGCGGTCCAAAGATAAGGAAAAGGAGTCAGACAAAGTTGAGGACAAGGAAGATAGTGACGATGGGTACCCCCAGGTCAATTCCACCCTGATGATTTTTGCTGATGTTGAGAGCAAAAGTCGACTGAAGGTTATTAACCGTGAGGTAAATATGGTTGCTCCGGCAACACCCAATTATCTGAAGTGGTCCCAGACTGCCATCACATTCGACCAGTCTGATCACCCTACGCACATTGCCACCCCTGGGAGGCAAGCTCTGGTGGTCGACCCACTTGTCGAAGGCACTCGACTGACCAAAGTCCTGATGGATGGAGGCAGCGGTTTAAACATATTGTATGCAGAAACATTGAAAGGGATGGGCACTCTGATGTCGAGGCTCAGCACCAGTAACATGAGTTTCCATGGAGTCATTCCTGGGAAGAAAGCCGAGTCACTCGGCCAAATTGCTCTTGATGTGGTTTTCGGTGATTCCAAGAATTACCGCAAGGAAAAGTTGACATTCGAAGTTGTGGATTTCCAAAGTGCTTATCACGCTATTTTGGGCAGGCCAGCTTATGCACGCTTCATGGCTCGACCATGTTATGTGTATCTCAAATTGAAGATGCCTGGTCCCAAAGGTGTGATCACTGTTACAGGCAATCGAAAGAAAGCAGAAGAGTGTTTTCAGAAAGGCTCAAAGATTGTTGACGCTCAGATGGCGGTGGTCGAGCTGCAAGAGTTTCAGAAGACTGCAGATCTGATTGAGTTGCTACGAGCTAAGAAGCCTGCTTCAGAATCAGCTTTTCAGTCGTCCGGTGAAACGAAGGCAGTTCACATTCACCCGACCGATCCAAACGCTGCTCCGACTCACATCTCAACGACGATCGACTCCAAATAGGAAGAAGCGCTCATCCAGTTCCTCCGTGAGAACTGGGACATTTTCGCATGGAAGCCTGCTGACATGCCTGGAGTTCCCAGGGGGCTGGTTGAGCACCGTCTATGAGTCAACCCAAAATTTAAACCTGTGAAAGAACATCTTCGACGGTCCGCCGTCCAGAAGAGGAAGGCCATTGGCGAGGAGGTGGCTCGGCTCTTAGCAGCGGAGTTCATCCGAGAAATTTACCACTCCGAGTGGCTCACCAATGTTGTCATGGTCCCCAAGAAGGACAAGTCACTTCGCATGTGCATTGATTTCAAGCATATCAATCGGGCCTGCCCGAAAGATCATTTTCCTCTCCCCCGCATCGACCAGATAGTCGACTCGACTGCGGGATGTGAGCATTTGTCTTTCCTAGACGCCTATTCCGGGTACCATCAGATCCGTCTGTACGGGCCCGACAAGATCAAAACAGCTTTCATCACTCCATTCGGGTGCTTCTGTTATGTCACCATGCCGTTCGGCCTCAAGAATGCCGGAGCCACGTTCATGAGGATGATTCAGAAGTGTTTGCTCACTCAAATCAGTCGGAATGTGGAGGCATACATGGATGATATTGTGGTCAAGTCACGGAAGGGTTCCGACCTGCTGACTGACCTTGCTGAAACCTTTGCCAACCTCAGGAGGTATGATATCAAGCTTAATCCGTCAAAGTGCATGTTCGGAGTTCCAGGTGGGAAGTTACTCGGTTTTCTCGTTTCCGAACGGGGAATCGACGCCAATCCTGAAAAAATTGGTACTATACTCCGGATGAAACGTCCTGTGCGTGTGCATGACGTCCAGAAGCTTACAGGATGCTTGGCCGCTTTAAGTCGATTCATCTCTCGCCTCGGTGAAAAGGCATTGCCTCTTTACCGACTGATGAAGAAGTCCGACAAGTTCGAGTGGACTCCAGAAGCTGATGCAGCGTTTACAGAGCTCAAAGCTCTGCTCTCCACCCAGCCGGTGCTTGCTGCCCCAATCAGCAAGGAGCCTTTGCTGATTTACATTGCAGCCACAGGACAAGTTGTTAGTACAGTACTTATGGTCGAGCGGGAAGAAGAAGGAAAGGCCTTCAAAGTTCAGCGCCCAGTATATTATGTTTCTGAAGTTTTGACTCCTTCAAAGCAAAGATATCCTCATTACCAGAAGCTTGTATATGGGATTTATATGACCACGAAGAAGATTGCACATTACTTCTCTGATCATTCCATTACAGTCGTCAGCGACGCTCGACTATCAGAGATTTTGCACAACAGAGATGCAACTGGTCGAGTGGCCAAATGGGCGATTGAACTTCTTCCCCTAGATATCAAGTTTGAGGCAAAGAAAGCTATCAAGTCCCAAGCAATTGCAGATTTCGTCGCCGAGTGGATCGAACAGCAACTTCCGACTCAAGTTCACTCGGAGCACTGGACCATGTTCTTGGATGGATCTAAGATGCAAAATGGTTCCGGTGCTGGGGTAGTATTGGTTTCCCCCCGAGGAGATAAGCTTAGATATGTTCTCCAGATTCACTTTGATTCCTCCAATAATGAAGCAGAATATGAAGCACTTTTGTATGGGTTGCGCATGGCCATTTCACTCGGCGTCCGTCACCTCATGGTCTATGGCAACTCAGATTTGGTGGTTAATCAGGTGATGAAAGAATGGGACGTCAGAAGTCCAGCTATGACTGGTTATTGCAATGCAGTGAGAAAGTTAGAGAAGAAATTCGAGGGGTTAGAGCTTCATCACATCCCCCGACTGAAAAATCAAGCGGCTGATGATTTGGCAAAGATAGGCTCCAAGAGAGAAGCCATCCCCAGCAATGTGTTTTTGGAACACATCCACTCGCCATCAGTCCAAGAAGATCCTTTTACAGATGAAGCCCCGCAACCAAAGAGTGCCACAGATCCGACTGAAGTTGAAATTCCGGCAGTGGTCGACCTAATCATGGAAGTTTTGGCAATCACCCCTGACTGGACGATACCGTACATCGTGTATATCCTGAGAAAGGAACTCCCGGAGGACGAAGAAGAGGCTCGACAGATCGTCCGTCGATCCAAGGCCTTTACAGTCATAAAGGGACAGTTGTATAGAGAAAGCGCGACTGGAGTCGGTCAGAAGTGTATAACACCAGAAGAAGGTCAGATAAATCCTTGATGATATCCACTCAGGGACCTGTGGTCCTCATGCGTCCTCTCGGACCATTGTGGCTAAAGCATACCGAGCGGGATTTTACTGGCCAAGAGCGAATGAAATGGCAAAAGAGATAGTCGACAAGTGTGAAGGGTGCCAGTTCTACTCCAACATGTCGCACAAGCCTGCATCAGCCCTAAAGACCATTCCACTCGTCTGGCCCTTCGCTGTTTGGGGACTGGACATGGTTGGCCCATTGAGAATAGGCAGGAGCGGTTTCACACATGTGCTTGTGGCAGTCGACAAGTTTACCAAATGAATTGAAGCTAAGCCTATCAAGAATCTTGATGCTTGCACTGCTATCAGTTTCGTCAGAGAGTTAACATTCAGATATGGAGTCCCGCATAGCATCGTCACCGACAATGGGTCAAACTTCGATTCAGACAAGTTCAGAGCTTTTTGCGCCTCTCAAGGCACACGAGTCGACTACGCATCGGTCGCCCACCCCCAGTCGAATGGACAAGCAGAAAGGGCAAATGGTTTGATTCTCAAAGGACTAAAGCCTCGGCTGATGCGTGATCTCAAGCACGCAGCAGGCACTTGGGTCGATGAGCTTCTGTCAGTTCTGTGGGGATTGAGGACCACACCGAATCGGTCGACTGGAAGAACTCCGTTCTTTCTGGTTTACAGAGCGGAAGCAGTCCTGCCGAGTGATCTACTTCACAATGCACCCCGAGTCGAGCTTTATACCGAAGATGAAGCAGAACAAGCCCGGCAAGACGCAGTCGACCTCCTGGAAGAAGAAAGAGAAATGGCTATGATCCGATCGACCATTTATCAGCAAGACTTGCGTCGATTCCATGCCAGAAACGTGAAGAGTCGAGCCTTCCAAGAATGAGATTTGGTCCTCCGAGTGGATCAACAGAAACCACACAAGCTCGCTCCTACTTGGGAAGGTCCCTTCATCGTCACCAGAGTCCTCCACAATGGAGCGTATCACCTTTACAATGTCGATCGCCAGATCGATGAGCCACGAGCTTGGAATGCAGAACTGCTCCGCCCCTTTCACACTTGAATTCTCACTCGGATGAGATGTAATAAGAAAAACTTCTGTAGTCTATTTATCAAAGACAAGAGTGTTACAAATTTTCCTATAATTGTTGTTGCTTTTTTTGCGTGTGAAATCCCCCAGTGGGTGGCTTAGCTGCGAATCCGTTTCGCCTAAGTTTGTAAAAAAAATCCTACCGAGTGGTGAGCCAGACTCCCACTCGGATGCTTAGCTGCAGCTCAGTGCTCGCCTAAGTGTTTAAAAATCCTACCGAGTGGCGAGCTAGACTCCCACTCGGAGGCTTAGCTGCAGCCCAGTGCTCGCCTAAGTGTTTAAAAATCCTACCGAGTGGTGAGCCAGACTCCCACTCGGAGGCTTAGCTGCAGCCTAGTGCTCGCCTAAGTGTTTAAAAATCCTACCGAGTGGCGAGTCAGACTCCCACTCTGAGGGTTAGCTGCAGCCAAGTGCTCGCCTAAGTGTTTAAAAATCCTACCGAGTGGTGAACCAGACTCCCACTCGGAGGCTTAGCTGCAGCCCAGTGCTCGCCTAAGTGTTTAAAAATCCTACCGAGTGGTGAGCCAGACTCCCACTCGGAGGCTTCGCTGCAGCCCAGTGCTCGCCTAAGTGTTTAAAAATCCTACCGAGTGGAGAGCAAACCTCCCACTCGGAGGCTTAGCTGCAGCCCAGTGCTCGCCTAAGTGTTTAAAAATCCTACCGAGTGGCGAGCTAGACTCCCACTCGGAGGCTTAGCTGCAGCCCAGTGCTCGCCTAAGTGTTTAAAAATCCTACCGAGTGGTGAGCCAGACTCCCACTCGGAGGCTTAGCTGCAGCCCAGTGCTCGCCTAAGTGTTTAAAAATCCTACCGAGTGGAGAGCAAACCTCCCACTCGGAGGCTTAGCTGCAGCCCAGTGCTCGCCTAAGTGTTTAAAAATCCTACCGAGTGGAGAGCAAACCTCCCACTCGGAGGCTTAGCTGCAGCCCAGTGCTCGCCTAAGTGTTTAAAAATCCTACCGAGTGGTGAGCCAGACTCCCACTCGGAGGCTTAGCTGCAGCCCAGTGCTCGCCTAAGTGTTTAAAAATCCTACCGAGTGGAGAGCAAACCTCCCACTCGGAGGCTTAGCTGCAGCCCAGTGCTCGCCTAAGTGTTTAAAAATCCTACCGAATGGAGAGCAAACCTCCCACTCGGAGGCTTAGCTGCAGCCCAGTGCTCGCCTAAGTGTTTAAAAATCCTACCGAGTGGTGAGCCAGACTCCCACTCGGAGGCTTAGCTGCAGCCCAGTTCTCGCATAAGTGTTTAAAAATCCTACCGAGTGGTGAGCCAGACTCCCACTCGGGGGCTTAGCTACAGTCCAGTACTCGCCTAAGTTTGAAAAAATCCTACCGAGTGGAGAGCAGACCTCCCACTCGGGGGCTTAGCTGCAGTCCAGTGCTCGCCTAAGTGTTTAAAAATCCTACCGAGTGGTGAGCAGACCTCCCACTCGGGGGGCTTAGCTGTAGTCCAGTACTCGCCTAAGTTTGAAAAAATCCTACCGAGTGGAGAGCAGACCTCCCACTCGGGGGCTTAGCTGCAGTCCAGTACTCGCCTAAGTTTGAAAAAATCCTACCGAGTGGAGAGCAGACCTCCCACTCGGGGTCTTAGCTGTAGTCCAGTACTTGACTAAGTTTGAAAAAATCCTACCGAGTGGAGAGCAGTCCTCCCACTCGGGGGCTTAGCTGCAGTACAGTACTCGCCTAAGTTTTTAAATCCTACCGAGTGGAGAGCAGACATTCCACTCGGAGGCTTAGCTGCAGCCCAGTGCTCGCCTAAGTACGGAACACATCCCAATCCACAAGGACGACGAGGTGCAAATCGACTGCTACCTTCTCCTTCGGAGTTGCACCACAAATACAAAGTTATTTCGAGTGAAGAACAAGTTCCACTCGACAGATAATTCATGAAGATATTCAACGATAAATCAAGTTCAGATAAGATCCAAAGGTTCTAGACCGCAGATCAAAGTACTCGAGCCTCCAGCTCAACAGAGTTTAATGGTTACAAAATCCACTCGGCATTCCGAGGCAAATTTACAGTGAAGCATAAAAGTTTTTATTCCTCATGCGGAGGACTGGAAGGGGCGACGAACTCGTCCAAGTCGATCCCGTCTGCAATGCGAGTGGCAGCAGCAATGAAAGTCTCCATGAAATCTTGAAAGTTGTGCTTCCTGGTATTGGCAACTTGGATGGCGGCCAACTTTTTTTCTCGCGTCTCCTTGCAGTGGACGCGGACCAGAGACAGAGCGACGTCAGCGCCACATCTAGCAGAAGATTTCTTCCATTCCGCCACTCGGCCTGGGACTTCATTCAGTCGAGTCATCAGGGACTCGAGGTCATTCTGAAGCGTCGTCCTAGGCCAGAGCGACGTGTCGATCCGTGACATCGCAACCTTCAACCGAGCAAGACAGTCAACAACGCCGGCAACACGAGATTCCAGTCGGAGCACATTCATAGCAGCCTCGTCCTTCACTGGAGAATTGATGGGGTCCAAGTCTGTCTCCACTCGACTGGTCTCCTCTTCGACGTTCTGGCAGAATTCTGTAAACACAATTCAAGGATAAGTCAGTGGCTCTATGCAGATTTGGTAACTGCAAGTCAGTCGGGCCGGAGTAATTACCCTCGAGCATGACGAACAGCTTCTTGGCGAGTCCACCGAGATAAGCCTCCAGATCGTTCCTCTTCCCCGCTAGTTCACTTGCCTTGTCATTCAGAGCTATATTGCCATTCTTCAGACGGCTGGCCTCTCGATTAGCCGCGTCGAGAGCAGTTTTCAGCCTGGAGTTTTCCTTTTCAAGAGTACCGACTGAAGCCAGTTTTTCTTCAGCAAGCTTCGTTTTGTTCAGGGCCTCCTTCTGCGCTTCGGCAAGGTCTTGATCCTTCTTCTTCAGAGCCTCCTCCATTTTGTCTGCGAAACAGCAAGTGAGATCAACATCGAGGACGGCCAGAAAGAAAGGACAGTCAACAAAAGCTCACCAGCCATACCTTTTGCTTCGTCCCTCGCCTTCTGCAAGTTCTCTTAAGCAAGCTTCAAGTCAAGGTTCAGCTGGATTTGTTTGTTCTCCAACTCAGTGTAGCGAGCCACAAGTTCGCAGGATTTCTGCAAAAAATCAGTCGACAGACATCCAAGATAAGTTGCTTCCGAGTAACCAAGAGACAATGATGGCGTTTCTAAGACTACATCCGAATCAAAAACATTCGACAGTAGTCTCGGGGACTACACCCAGTGGGTGCACTCAGCGTGCCCCCACTGGTTCGACCAAAAACAATCGGCTGCCCGCAGGTGACCGTGTACAGTTCCATTCGACATGGCCTGACCAGACCGAGTGAAGAAGTTCAGCTAAAGCAACACAATATAAAGACTATAGTCGACTGCCAGCAGTCCACCGTAGTCTCGGGGACTACACCTAGTGGGTGCACTTAGCGTGCCCCCACTCGTAAAAAAGATTAATAGACACACCCAGTGGGCGTACAAATATAAAGATCTTCGGAAAAGAGATTCTTCAGATAGCATATCCTAACAGAACAAGCGGTGAATCGACTGACCTGGACGTTGCTCTGAAGAGCTGAGCTCGCATCATAAGCTGCTTGGCTGGCTTCCCGAACCACCTTCACTTGCTCCATCATGATCCCCGCCTGGCGTATAGCCTCTTTAGCGGCACCCACTTGGTCCTCAGGGACGTGGTGTGTGGCAAAAAGCGAAGGCGGATTTGCAGTCGACGTCGAAGGCCGGACACTCGTCAGAGGTTCAGCGAAGGTCACAGAAACCCGAGCGGTATCACCACCCTCCCGGACTGCGGCCTCAGGCGCCGGAGTAGTTTGTGGGGTCTTGCCAGCCGGCGCCCTCCTGTTCCTTTGCGCCCTCAGCGGCACTTCGTCGTCATCATCAGGAAGGTCAATGACATGAGGAGGAGCTACAAGAAAAATCCAATCGACCGGAATTATAAGAAAACGTCAGTCGACTAAAAGCAGAGCATCAGTAATCGTACCAGGGTTGGAGGTAACAGCATCTTCCATCTCTTGATCATCGTCCTTGGCGGAGATCTCCGAGGTGACAGCACTGCAAATTTCGAAAGTCAGTCAGCTTATTCAATGAGTCGACCAAGAGTCCGTCATGTTCCACAAAGGAAAACAAATTCTACTATTACCCAGAAATGATGGGGACAGTCATCTTCATCTTGGGCAGAGCCTTGGGCGGCTTGGACGGCGTCGCGCATGGGTGCTTGGGAGCTTTTTCTGTCGGTGCTGGAGATGAGGTCCGAGGGCACTTCGACGACTGCCCAACAGGGACAGTCGCCTTACCACGTTCCCGCATAGGGTCGTGTGTAAGCTTGGATCGCCTTTCCGAGCGGGGAGGTTCGACTTCTTCCTCCTCCTCTTCACTGGAGTCGTCGTCATCATCCCCCTCTCCTTCGCCGTCAGATTCCCACTCTTCTCCCTCGTCTCCACTTTCGCCTCCGCTCGCCTCTCCTTCCTCGGCCTGCTCCTGTGCTCCATTGGGTGTCGAGTACATCTCAGTAGTGGCCTAGAGGACAACAAACGAGACAAAAGTCAATCGACTGATCCAAAAGGAACAAATAAAGAAAGCAAGATCACAGTCGGAAACGCAAGGTCAGACCTTGTCCACTTCGTATGTTTGGTCGAGTGGAGGAATCCTCCTGGCTCCTCGGGGGTTGTCCTTGTTCCCTGTGATACTCGACAGCCACCCTTCCAACATCTCGTCAGTGACCTCCTCTGGGTGAATCCAAGTGGTGTCTTCGAGACCCGAGTATAGCCACATCGGGTGGTCACGAGCCTGAAGCGGTTGGATGCGCCTCCGAAGGAAGACTTCCAACAAGTCCATGCCAGTCACACCCTCGCGGACAAGCTGAACCACTCGACCGACCAGCACCTTGACTTGCGCCTCTTCCTCCGGCGTCACTTTCAGAGAGGCAGGTTTTTGTGCTCGATTCAGAGAAAAAGGGGGAAGCCCAGTCGACTGTCCTGGGGTCACCTGGTCTTTACAGTAAAACCAAGTCGACTGCCACCCACGGACTGACTCGGAAAAAGTGATAGACGGAAAGGAACTTTTTTCCCTCATCTGGATCGCCAGGCCCCCGCACAGCTGGATCACCTGCGTCCGTTCGTCGCTCGACTTGGCCTTCTTGACCGACTGAGAGCGGCAAGTGAAGATGTGCTTGAAGAGTCCCCAATGGGGGCGGCAACCCAAGAAGTTTTCACACAAGGAAACGAAAGCAGCAAGATACACAATAGAATTGGGAGTAAAGTGATGGAGCTGCGCTCCGAAGAAGTTCAAGAAGCTCCGGAAAAAAGGATGAGGAGGCAGAGAGAATCCACGATCGATATGGGTGGTGAGGAGGACGCACTCACCATCAAGAGGCTGGGGTTCGACTTCTTTCCCCAGGAGGCGCGCAGATTCGTGGGGAATGAATCCCCCCTCGACCAGATCATCGAGATCATCCTGCCGAATCACCGACGGCATCCAGTCGCCCTGGATCCAATCCTTGGGCAGAGCAGTCCTCGAGGAAGATCCGCCCCGAGCGGACTTCTTCCCCTTCCTCTGCACCGCCGCCTTCTTCGCGCGCTCCAGAGCCGACGTCTTCTCCTTCACCATCGTCGCTGGCGAAGCTCGAACAGACCTACGGCACCAAGGTGGGAGCGGAGGTGGCGGAGGATCTTGTGAAGGAAGAGGGAAAAGTGAAGGCGCACTGTTCGGGGGTCCCGAGCCGGCAGCTTATAAGAGGTCGCTTCCGAGTGGCTGACTGGTAGGCCCAGGCAATCCCGTCAAATCCCGCAACAGGCGCGCGCGGTACGTGGCGAAAAAGGTGGCGCGGGGATCGAGGAGCTTCCATCCTATCCCATCCGATTACTGCGGCCGCCCCCGTCCCGCGCGCTTCCCAAAATTCAAATCCCGCAAAATCCGTGGGCCGCAGAACAACTCGTCAAACAGAAGATCCCTTTCACACCGTCACTCGGAAATTCACAAGTAAAGAAATTCACTCGACAAGAGGCCAAGAATGGATCAAGGCGACTGAAAGAAGTTGACGACGTCATCCGTGACAATTGATCCAAAACAAGACGTTCATATAACATGAAGAACCAGTCGGAAAGATCCCCAACTCCTTCCCCACTCGAACCTCGATCCATTCGGGGGCTAATGATGAAGCTATGTACCTAGGATAGGGGCATGGACCTGTCCTAAGTACCCTACACAAGGACATCCCTAGAAGAAGTCACCTTTCAATCGACTTGGAGGTATCCCACTCGACAGATTCAAGACACTCGACCACGAAGCAATCACTCGACCGCCAGGAGATCTAAAGTCACCCTGCACGCAAACGGTCGGTCATTAAGTAGCTTTTATGGTCATCATAGCACTTTATTAGGGGCATTACCAGTAACCCCCACTCTTAATGTACTTTAAACCTTGCATTACTGAGGGCTGGAGGGGCCTGGCAAACTCTATATAAGCCACCCCCCTCCTCAGTATCAAGGGTGGGTACCCCTGTTATTCATACACACATAATTCAGTCGACCGCCTCCGGGCACCGAGACGTAGGCTGTTACTTCCTCCGAGAAGGTCCTGAACTCGTAATCCTCGTGTGCTTACAACTCCTCCATAGCTAAGATCTAGCCTCTCCATACATACCCCCCTACATCACTGTCAGAGTTAGAACCACGACAGGCCCCTGGTTCACCCCCGGCTCCATGCAGGGATGCAAAGTAAGCAAGGGTGTCTCCATCTCCAACGTTGACCCTCAAACTGCTCTCATACGTTTGCACAACGTTGTCCGGACCGCGGAAGCCATCCAACACGGTCTTGTATCTGTCCATGACACGATTTAGATGTACTTTTTCCTGCAAACCGGAGACAACGTTGGGGGTGTGGGCCCACCCAAACCCCCTCACTCGCCCGCGCGCGTTTCTCGCCCGAAAGGGTCAGTGCTGCTCTAGAACATTAGTGCCAACATTCATACTCGACCAGGGCGGACGCGACTGCTCACTGGCGCCAACATTGAAGTGGCACGCTGGCCGAGAGAGCGTCGCCCGTGCCACTTCCCGGTGCAGGCGACTGCTTCATGTTCAAACGACACGATGATCGCCCATCCATCCGTCTGCCGCCAAAATTAATGACATGTGGTTGCCGAGGCGGCTACTCCGACACCACCCGTCCATCCCACTACCGCCACCATTGCTATATAAACTGCTGCCCTGGCCATAGCCACAGTAATCCGCCTCCGGACCCTCTCAGCGCCACTTCCACCATGTAGTCCTCCCATGGCATCGCTCTCTAGGGCGAGCTGACGTCGGACTAGAAGAAGGAGATGGCCACCATCGTTGTCGGCCGGCTGGCTGGCAGGTAGCCAGAGGAGGACGACGTACCAATGTCGGACGCGGCCGCGACGACCCAGTGCCACCCTCCTCCTCCTTCGTGCCACCCTTGCCGGTGCATTGCACCATGACCATTGGTGAGGCCCGTGCACATTACATGGGCATGGTACGGGACGAGTGGTAGGAGTAGTTCCGTGAGGCGCAGGCCGACGATGTCCACAACCACCAGCTCCTCGAGGAGCACCTACAGGCCGAGGAGCAGCTCGCCGCCGGCAGGGCGATTGCGCCGGACGCGGACCTGGCGGAGTAGGCAGCGCTGCTCTACTCCTACCCCTTCGCCCACGAGATCCGCCTTGCCCACTGGCGGTAGGCGGCGGAACTGGCGGCCGCCTACAAGGAGTGCGATGAGGCAGGCGAGGCGGTGTTCGGCAAGACCGGCGATGAGGACGACATCGCCAGCTCCGCCGAGGTCGCGCCCCGCCACAACGACCACAAAGCCGACACATTCGCAGGCGCCGCCGGTAGCAAGGAAGAGTAATGCACGATAGGTTGCCCACCGCTCAAGTCCCAAGAAGGCCACCGCTCCTCCCCTCCCATTGATGCCAAGCTTGGTTGGCTTAGCATCGTCGCCCGATAGAATGACACTATTAAGATAAAAGATTTGGTCTTGCTCACGTCCTTTGAGTGAATGTTTTTTACTAACAGGAATGCACCCTGGCATTTTCTTAGAAGCTACGTATTCTATTTTCGTTTATAATGTTTATTCAGTATGCAAGGCTGATTGGTTGATCGTGTTGCTTAGAATGGAATTTGGACCGTCTTAAGTAGTACTCCTATTTCCTTATGGACGAAAAAGAACGGTGCCAGGGAAGTTCATGTCTTAAAACTAGATAAGTTCGGAAAACAAACCACGAGCGGTTCAAAAAAGGACCGCCCTTCACCCTAGTAGTTCAGTTATCCAATGAGTTTTAGTCCAAACTTGAGGTCCTTGAGACGATGGTATAGGTAAGTTCAGTCATTAACATGTCATTCAGGTTTGCATGGAATAAAAAGAGAATTGTTTGTGCCTATCAGTTGTGTAAGTTGTTTCTCTTATGACTAATGCAGTCATTCTATGTTTAGATGTTACTGCCTATACACGAGTAAACCCGGCTATTAGAGTAAGAGCATCTTTCACAGGCGCACAAAATTTTCACGCGGTAAAATAGTTTTAGCGCGCCGGATCCAACATTGGTTTAGCAGATGCCAAAAAATTTGTGCCCAAAAAAACACGCAGTGCAAAGCACGTGCAATCCAGCTCCCCAAATTTGCAGCTTTTGATAGCGTTTTTTAGCGCGTGCCCAAACATTTTTTACGCGTGCACTGTTTTACAGCTTCTGCTGTAGCTATCCGGCGCTTAAAAATTCTACTGTGCTACTTGGTTTGATATATGGCATATGGCTCTGTTCTAAAATTTATTTACTGCCATACACCGGTGCAAAAGCGAAATACCAGAGAGCAAGTGAGCCATCCATATATACATGAACTTTTTTTTTAGTTGGAACTAATTCATGAGTACATCATCCATGTGAAGAATGCTAGTATCAAATAGACAAACACAAATGTTCCTAATACTAATGTTTTAGCTGCAAACTGCCGTCGACCGTGCTTAGTGTCTAACGGTCGTTTTGGCTCGATGTACCACGAGCGCCGGCACAGCGGGCACCTGTCGCTCTTCTTGAGGACGAGCTCCAAGCACGCGCCATGGAAGACGTGCGGCTTGCCGCATCCCGGCCACGCGGCGAGGTCATCGCCCTCGAGCAGCTCCAAGCAAACGGGGCAATCCTCCTCCCCGGCGTCGCACCGCACCGGCTCCGGCAGATGCAGCTCCATGCCGGCGTGGTACCCACGCAACGGTTCATCAGCCATGCCCTCCAGCGCGGCGCGCAAGCGCTCCATGCGCTCCGGCGTGTGGTCCTCAGGCCGGAGGATGCCCACGTCGACGAACACCTCGACGCGCTCGGCATGTGGTGGGACGGTCGCGTCGGCAATCAAGCTTGACCATAGCCTGTGGAGCCTCCTGTGGAAGCGGCTATGGTAAACCAGCGGGGCCACCGACGCGCCGACCCACCGGCGCAGCTCCCTCGCCGTGTCGCCGGCGGGCGGGACGACGAAACGGAGCTGGTAGACCTTAGTGCTTCCGCGCACCTGCTGCACGCCTCCGTCCGACGTCGCTGAGAAGTGGGTGCGGCGGTAGATCACCGAGATGTGCTTGCCGTTGCCTTTTTGGCTCCCCGCGGCGGCGACCCGCATGATGCCGGCCGTGCCAGGCGCTTGTCCGTCAACCTCGTCGTCGCTCTCATACTCCTCATCGATTCTAGTATTAGCTTCGTCCCTGCCGGTGCTGCTCGCCCTGACCGCTTGTCCGTCATCGTCGCCGCTGGCGCTGCGCGCGGCTCGCGACGACACTAAACTCGACCATAGCTCCTGCAGCCGCCCGAGGAAGCGACCGGGGAATACCAGCGGGAACACTCCCTCTTCCTCCTGCTCGTCGATGTCGTCATACCAGGAAACAAGGGAGCCCTCGAACTGGACGACGACGACCGCGCCGGCGGAGGAGGGGTCGGCTCCGGGCCGCGTGACGTAAAGGGAGCAGTCCTCACGCAGCTCCACCGCGGGCCGCAGCTTGGCGCGGGGCCTCTCCGCCCAGAGCGACGCGAGCACGACGCCCTGGGTCGACGAGGAAGACGTCGGTGAGCCAGATGGGATGGTCGGCGCTCGCGATCAACCTCTGCTCCCCACCGGTCTCGATCTTGAAGAACCAGGGGCGGCGAAGTTGTCGCTGCCGCTGATCCATGGCCATTATATTGCTCGATCGATCGCTCGACCTCTTTTCGTGCACTCCTTTGAAGTAAATTGATCTCTCGCTAATGCTTTGTGCGTGCAGCTGTGATTATATTGACCGACTGGAGACTGGGACTGGCCGACGACTCCGAAGTGCACTCTCATAGAAATCCCGGTTAGGATTGGGACACGGAGCGGACACCCTTCCAAGTTCCAACTTCACCCCGTACTCCTAGCTAGGGATGTATGCTAATCCTACATCTGGCATTTAGAGCATCTGGCTCTTGAATCTTTTTGCTTTGGCGGCTGCTACAAATCAGCCGGATGATTTCTTAGAGAAATCATCCGCCTGTACAACCGTCCGATAAACGTGCAAAGGGCCGTTGGATCAAAACAGGCAGCAGTGAGCGTGACAGCTTCAGCGCAGCCCCCGCGGAGCTCCAAACAAGCATCGACAGCTTTCGGTGAGCTCCATTGCAACCCGACGGAGCTCCAATGCAGCACCAATGCTCCGGCGGAGCTCCATTGCAACTCCGGCGAGCTCGAACGCAGCACAAAGACTCCGGCGAAGCTCCATTGCAACTCCGGCCGAGCTCCATTGCAGCTCCGATGAAGCTTCAACGATCTCCTTGGTGCTTCACTGCAGCTCCGGCGCGCTTCATTGCATCTCTGTCATGCTTCGTTGCAGCTCCGGCGGCGCTTCATTGCAGCCCCGGCGGAGCTTCGACGACCTGGAGAGCGCTCCATTGCAGCTCTGCCGCCGGCGACTTGCAGCAACCAGCCGCACCGCCCCGACGTTGCGCCGCAACACTATGGCCATGGACGAGTTCTTGCGTCGCAGCACCGATGGGTCGTCGACGAGCGGCCGCCTGCCCCTGTGTGTTGCGTCGCCCCCTCGGGGTTGCAGCACCGCGGCGGTGGCGCGTGGCGGAGATGCGCGGGGGGGGGGGGGGGGGGGGGGGGCGTCGCCAGCCGCCTCCTGGTTCGCCGCACCTGGGCGGGGTTGCCGGCGTCCGCCATGGGAGCCTATCTCCTTTCTCGCGTGTGACGACACAGAGATGGGGGAAAGGGGAAAAGCAATGCAGGAGAACGTGTGGAGAAGATTGGGTTCGAAGAGATAAGGCCGGCTGGGGAGCGGTGGATGGGCCCACAAGACACGTGTCCAGTCCAACGCGCGGCTTACGTTTGTTTGTTTTTATCCGGATGAAAACAAACGTTTTCCTTTTGCTTTGCAATGAACCAATGAAGCTATGATTACATCCGTACATCCATGTAGAGAGGCATAACCATTTTAACTACTCTAATATAAAAACATAAATAGCCCGCCATGACCACTGCTACCATAAGTAACAAGTTGTTAGGGCATCTCCAACGTTCCCCCCAAATCGCCATATACGTCCGAGCGCAGTTGTCCAGACCTCGCAAGCCATTCAATAACAACCATATCGATTCGTGGAGTAGTCCGAATCGCAATTTTTCCATAAACCAGAACCAAACGAGGGCGAGGGGCTTTGAGGGAGTTTGGACACGAGTCACGTAGAACTCCAAGACCCCGGCCCCACCCAAAGCTGAAGCGGAGCCGACACTTTTGTAGTTGGATGCACTATTTCCGCAACAAAATCCTCCAGTCTCCTCTTCCATGCCGCTGCTCTCCACCCAATTTCCGCCCTTTTTCGTCACGAGGGCCGATCATCCCCACTTGTCATATATATAGTATGAAAATAATGTGGGAGTGTTTTTTCATGCATAGAATCATTCATCTTGACAACAATGGTCAGTGGGCAATAATCAAACAACTTGAGAGGAGATGAAAGCAACTTTGATGAACAATCATTTCACTAACAAAAAATAAAAGAAGGCATACAATTGAGGAATTGAACAAACAAATTTTCCTTCCATTTAAATCCAATTATAATGACATCTTCGTATATACACCAAATACAGCTGGCGCAATTCATCGATAGATGAACTCACGAATACACAAACAACCAGTTGAATGAAGCTACTTCAGAGAACATTCAAGCTAGTAACTGTAGTTACAAGGTCTATCACTCTAGCTTGTGTTTGATGTCCAGCTTGTGTCTGCACATAGGGCAGATGTCCCTGTTCTGGAGGACGCCCTCCAGGCACGCGCCATGGAAGACGTGCGGCTTGCCGCGGCACCCGGGCCACGCGGCGAGGTCGTCGCCCTCCAGCAGCTGCAAGCAGACAGGGCAATCCTCCCCAGCGACGTCTACCCTCCTCCGCTTTGCCGGCCGCTCGTCTGCGTTTCTGCCTCTATCGTCATCGCCGGCTAATTCGCCTTCCGTGCCGCACCGTACCGGCACCGGCAAGGGCAACTGCATGCCGATGAAGCGCCCGGGCCACGGGTCCGCCACCATGCTTTCCAGCGCGGCGTACATGTGCCCCATGCTCGCCGGCGTGTAGTCCGCCCGCCGGAGGATGCCGACGTCCACGAACACCTCGACGCGCCTTGCTCCCGGCGGGACGCTCACCTGCGACGCCAAGATGGACCATAGCTCCTGGAGCTGCTTGGTGATCTCCTCGAGTTTCTTGCTCGAGATATCGGGGTATATGAGCAGGCCCAGAGACGATCCGGCCCACGCCAGCGACCTCGCCGTGTGGTCGCCGGTGGCGATGAACCGGAGCTGGTGCTCCGTCGTCCTCCCTCGCCGTTCCACGCCGTCCGGTGATGCCCTGAAGCGGGTGTAGCGGTAGAGCACCAAGATGTGCTTGCTGTCGTCTCCTCCTTCGCTCTCCACGGCGGCGACTCGCATGAAGCCGAGCGTCCTCCCGGCGCAGGCGAACCGCGGCGCCGAACCTCCAACGAGTTGCCCCTCGGGGACGAACTTCCTACGGTGCAGCGTCTGTAGAATGCCTAGCGTCACGTCATCGTCGGCGCTGGCCGCTTGTCCGTCGACCT
This sequence comes from Triticum urartu, assembly GCF_056163025.1. Lineage (NCBI taxonomy): Eukaryota > Viridiplantae > Streptophyta > Magnoliopsida > Poales > Poaceae > Triticum > Triticum urartu. Next base: position 641,016,421 of record NC_141879.1, on the reverse strand, counting down.
CACCGTCGCTCTCCTCCTCATCCTCCTCCTCCTCGCTGCTGCTGCCATCTTCCTCGTCTTCCGAATCGACCGAGTATTCATCCTCGGGCTCGCTGTTGTCGTCATCGTCATCTTCGTTCTCCAACCCCTCGCACAGCGGCGGCGGAGGAAGAACGTGATCGTTAAAGCGACCCTCGAAGCGAACGGCGACCGCCTCGTCACCGGCGGGATCGCCTCCATCTCCATGCCGCCTCACGCGAGAGCAGAAGAAATCGCTTTGCATCACCAGCACCGGCCTCGGCAGCTCCACGCGGGGCCCCTCGGATGACAGCGATGCGAGCGCGAGGGTCCCGCTGGCGGTCTTGACGTAGGCTTCCACGACGACGCTCCGGCCGCTGGGCGGGCCGACGAGGGAGACGCTGGTGACGGCGCCGCGGCGGCCGTCCAGCACGCAAGACCTCACGGCTTCGCCGCCCTTGACGTCCATGGACCAGCAAAGGGTGGCCATGACGGATTACTCTGGTATAATCGTGATTACCCAGAGTTAAGCAAAGCGTGATCCTCTGCTTATATGGATGGATCCCAGTTACGTAGGATTGCACTAGGATTTGGCTCGGAGTCCATTTCGATGGACGATCGAGTTGCCGGGGAAAGCCGTCCGATCCCATCTAAATCAGTTTTGGTTCGTCTGATCGTCGTAGCAGAATAATCCGAAGTGCTCCACAATTTATTTTCCCGTCATTGTCAGAGAATTTCCTCTTGCGCGTATGGCGATACTCTCTCGTAGGAAATGTTTGTAGCGATTCAAACACATCCATGCAGCAAAATGATTTGTGTCAAGCTTCTAAATCAAGGGCGAAGCGACCGGTATATTAACTTTGGGGGTCAACCGATATGAATATAACATATTATTTTCTCACACATCTTTCGATATAGACCAAAATATCGATCGATATGGCTGATATCTGACCCGATATGTGCATTGATATAGACTAATACATACAGTAGTAGATGACAACAAGTCTTTCTTAGAAACAGTGAAAATAAGTTTAGGTATTTACAACTTCATTGATCGATCAAGGATATGTGTTTATAATATTCTGAAAAATGCATATGTAATTTATTGTTATTAATCCCTGATCAAGGATTTTGTAAATCTTTGTCAAATAGTTTCTTAATAAGCGAGTAAATAAACTAGTAATCTAAATCAGTTTTGCTAAAGCACATCCATTGCACATCTAAGTCCTATATCATTGATCTTATGTTGAGATTCGTGTGGATATTTTCTTTTTCTTTTTTCTTTTCCTCTTCATACTTGATTCACTCACTTAGATGTGCAATAAGTAGGGCACATCTAGATGTGCCCTAGACATTCCCAATCTAAATTTATTATGTTGACGCGTTGACATCCTACTCTCTTTTCTTTTTTACTAAAAGACATGTTTTGAACAAGAATATGGTTATTTTTTGGATATGTTTATGATATAACTACATATCACCAAATAACTGATATCCGTTATGCTGGTGGCAAACCGATACGAACCCGATATTCTATATTTCAAACCTTGATTTGTGTATTCAACAAAAACCCACTAGTCAAAGCAAAATAGGTAAGAAAATTTGCCATAACATAAAGAAAAACTTGCAGCATGGAGACAAAGCATTTGCAGTGGACCTCCAGAATCATTGCAACATATCATCTATGTGCTTCCAATTGAAAAAAGAGCTTTGATGTATTGCATGTTGAAATGATGTATGCATCATGGATATCTTAAAATCACTAACCAGCTAATGATTTTGTAGAGCCGGCCTCGCCAGTTGGGATCATGGGCATCCAATTTGGCTCATCGAATCCCCGTCGGTGCCGTATCCGGGGTTTAGCATGGTGAAAAACCTTCGGATCGATCTTCCCGTGGTCGTGTGCCATGGCGGTGTAACGATCTTTGCTGGCCTCTCCACCTGCAGTGATGAAGAAGGGCGGAGGAAGAGGGCATGAGCAGTACGGGCATGGCAGCAACAATAGATCATCACTGTGGAGAACAAAGAATGTGCATGTTGCTTAGCAGAGAGAGAGAGAGAGAGAGAGAGAGAGAGAGAGGCGCTGCACACACGCATGCCACGCATCAGATCTATCCAATTGAATGATCGAGGGTGGGGTGGGAGTCTTTTCCCTCTTCTAGACATAAGAGCGGGAGAACCTAGTTGGTGGGTACCCTTGTTGGGTGGGCGTGGACGCATCATCAGCTTGCAACATGGCAGTTGTGTAGCCAGCGAAGGTGGCGTGCTCCAATTGGTTTTCCTCCAACCACCTTGCTGCTACAAACCCAATGTAGATTTGTGGGGATCGCCAGTGTAGGAGTTTGTAGCAAGTAGCAAATTTTTTCTCAGTGCGAAACCAAGGTATCAATCCGTCGACGTAACTGCATTCTTGCAACGGTAGTTATTTTCAACAACACAATTAAAACTTCAATTGTGTCCGCAACAGAGCTAACAAGGGTGTCAACCTTGCTAGTCTTGCTAGTTGCACAAGGTAATTAAGAGGCAACTTGTTTTTTTTGCGAGGAATTAAGAGGCAACTTGGTAGATAATACTTTTGTATTTTAAATAATAAAACAAAACAGAAAATAAAAAGACATGCAAAATTTGTTGGAAGGTGATTTTTATGCTAAAAACTGAACCGCGGCTCATAGGTTCACCAAGTGCATCTCTCCAATACATAAAAGTGCGGCAAGTAATATAATCATGTGGAGAAAACGCAGAATGAAATTTTTCACGCTCATGTTAAACATACGGATGTGTTGATTCTACATAGGCAGTACGTCCAAATATATTAGACTGAGATACCCTTTGCATCTTATAGCAAAATAGCATGTCCCTTAGATCGAGATCCCTCTGCACCATCTGAACTTTAAGTGTAAAACCATGTAATTACTGTAAGCAAGATGATATATTGTTAGTTATGAGATCCAAATGAATAATCTAATAAACCTTTATCCTCAATGGCAACAATTCAATACAAGCGTTTCCAGTTTCTGATACTGTGCTAGTTTATTTGCAAGATTGAACTTGAGTAATGCACATCTCTCCGACTACTGAGTACTTATCTAGATTGGCCAAGAATAAACAAGCAACCGGAAGAAATATACATCTATAGGTTAAATATAAAGGCACCATGAATATAAATATAAAAATAATAATTCATCACATGATCTACAACACTGCTAAAAATACATCAGACGGTGGCACCTCGGCTCAAAGAACCGGATCTGCCCTTCATACCAGCCGAAGGATTTGAATCTTCTGTTACACGGTACAAATTGACATCATGCACGACCAGAATATATTACAACACACAGGGTACATGGGTACGATATTAGAACTCTTAGCGAGGCAAAGACGGCACTACACGCTTTACAGGAAATGGAAGCTACTCTCGCTTGAATGGAATAGCTCTCTCACGCGAGATTGAGCCGGCTTGTTTTTCTGGGTTTTTTTTTCCGCGAGCAAACACCTCACTGGTTCGTTCCAACTTTGAGATCGTTGCTTCACATGTTTCATTCGCTCCGATAGTTTCTTTGTGTCTTTGTTTCTTTTTTTTATTTCTTTGTTCTTTTCCTGTTTACTTTGGCTTTTTTTTCTTTTTTTTCACCGGTTTCTTCATTTCTTTATTTGTTTTTATGGGTGTTTTATATTTTCATTATTTTCATATCGTTTTTCTTCATTTTTCACGCTTCTTACCTAGTTTTTCAGTTTTTTCATGAGTTTCTCCATTTTCTCTTGTGTTCTTTGTTTTTTGTCGGTTTTCACTGGGTTTTTTTCGTTTTTCTTCTTCTTCTCTTCAGTTTTTTCTTTTCTCGGTTTTCCTGATTTCTCTTGTTTCTTTTTTCACTTTATTTTTTTGGTTTCTCTCAGTTTTTATTACACATTCAACACTTCTCATATTCATCAGACAAAAATTATATGCATGTTTAACATTTTAAATACACGATTTTACCTTTTTTTATACATTTTTGGTATAGATCTAATACATTTTTCGAAAATGTTTAATTTTTTTCAAATACAAGTTTAATATTTTTTGAATACATGATCAACATGTTTCCTGACATTTTAACATTTTTCAAATGCTTCTTTAATATTTTTAAATAAAATATTGACATTTATTGAATACATGTTCAAGATTTTTTCTATACACGTTTAACTTTTTTTCAAATGCTTGGTTAACTTTTTTTAATACATGGTCAACATTATTTTCGATACACATTTAACATTTTTCAAATGACTGATCAACATTTTTCCAAATGCAAGATTAACATTTTCTGAATACATGGTCAACATTTTTTCTATACACATTTAACAGTTTCCAAACTCTTCATTAACATTTTTTAAATACTTGTTCAATATTTTTTAAATACCTGATTAACATTTTAAAATTCATGATCAACTTTTTTCACAGACATTGTATATATTTTATATACTTTTTTGGTATACATGGTTAACATTTTTTCGAAGAACATTTAACATTTTTCAAACGCTTGATTACCTTTTTAAAAGTACTTGTTTAACATTTTTATAAATGATTGATTAATGTTTTTGAAATACATAATGGTTTTTTTCACACACTTTGTATATTTTTTGTATACATTTTTGGTATACATGGTCAACATTTTTCTATACATATTTAACATGTTTCAAATGCATGGTTAACATTTTCAAAACATGATGTAAAATATAATTTTATAATATATCAGCTCTGTAAAGAAATATAAGGGCGTTTAGATCACTACTTTAATGATCTAAGTGCTCTTATATTTCTTTACGAAGGGAGCATATGTTTATAGTTTTTGGAAGTGTAAACAAAAGTTAAATAACAAATAAATCCAAAAATGAAAAAAGTGAAAAAATAATAGAAAGAATGAGGATGTGACCTCCAGCGCACCTGGGCCTGCCCACCTCGCACTGCCCTTGACATGAGGGTTCCCTTCGTCTCACTATAAGCGAGACATAGGGGCGCCCCAACGTTGGAGACAAATGAAGAGGAGTGATGCTTCTGTTAGTTTTTATGCACTGATTTTTTTCTGTTATTTTTGATGATTGCACAAGCTGTCCCAGTATTTGCTATGACTACTTTCAACATACCAAAGAAAAATTTGGAAGGTATACATGATGCTATAGTTGGATATTGGTGGGGTGATGATCAAGATAAGAAACGGATGCACTAGATGGCGTGGTGGACATTGTGCATACCTAAATTAAGTTGAGGTATGGGCTTCCGTCACTTACATTGTTTTAATGTAGCCATGCTTGCAAAGCAATGCTGGAGGTTGTTAAGAGAGTCCGGATTCCTTATGTTCTTCTATCCCAAGGACGGAATATTTTCCTGATGGGATTCTTTTGAAAGCTAAACTGAAAAGTGGATCATCATTCACATGAAAAAAATATTATGTCGGGTCTTGAAGCTTTCCAGGAGGGCTATATATGGAGGGTTGGGGATGGAACACAAATTGATATCTGGAGTGATAACTGGTTACGACCAGTAAATTCTAGTCTACGAGTTTTAACTCCTAAAGGTAGGAATTTAGTGCAAAAAGTTTGTGATCTGATCAATCCAGTCTTGGGTCAATGGGATGAGGAGCTCGTTAGGGATATTTTTGGCCAATTGATGTTGAATCTATACTGTCAATTCCGCTAGTGGATGATTGTGAGTATTTTGTTGCATGTCACAATTGAAAAACATGCATATTTTTAGTAAAATCGTCCTACTATGGTGAGTGGAACCGTAAGTTTAGAAGAAGTTAAGCCAGTGATCATGACACTGGACGAGCAGGAGATAGGGAGGTTTGGAGGAATTTATGGGCATCTACTGTGGCACCAAAAGTGTAAGTTTTTGGCTGGAGAGCACTGAAAGAATCTATCCTGTGTGTGGGTATATTAGCACGTAGACACGCCGTTCATTCGAGTCAATGCCCTTTTCGGTCCACTGGGATATGAAGATTTGAAGCATATCCTTTTTTACTTGTACTAGAGCAAGGTGCATTTGGAAGGAATTAGGAGTAAAAGAAGAGGTAGAAGTGTCTTTGTGTGCCGACATATCTAGAGCCGTTGTGTCGGAGGAGCTTTTAAAAAACAACCATTCAGCGCCCTCATGCCAAGAAGTTCGCATACAAGAGCTAGTTCTAAATACCGCTTGGTATATTTGGTGGGAGAGTAGTGAAGCAACACATGGAGAGAAGCTCCAGCCAATCAAACGATCTATGATGTCAACTAGTATTTTATCACTTAATTATATTAGAAGCGGGAAGAAAAAAAAGCTCAAAGGCCTTGAGTGAGATGGCATAAACCCCATGAAGGGATGTGCATGGTGAACGTGGATGCTTCTTTCAATCAGGAAACCCATGTGACCCCTTCAGGCGGGGTGGTGATTAGACTCTAATGAAGGATTTGTGGCCCCTTGATGCTTCAGAATTTAAGGAGCACCGGATGTACTTATGGTTGAAGCTACTGCTGTTCGAGATGGTGTAAGATTTGCTCAGCAAATGGGGCATTACAAGGTTATTCTTTAGTCCGACAATGAGCAGGTAATGTCGACTCTTATCTCAAGGGTTTTTTTTTTGTGACTGCAAGTTCAGCAATTTTCCATGGCTGCATGCTACATGCAAGTGCCTTTGACTATATTTCCTATGAGTTATGCCCTAAGGAAGCAAATGTGGCAGCACATGAGATAGCTAGATCGTTTTTGTTTTATTTACATTTTTTTACCATGATCAATGAACCCCCTACATTTCTCAAGCAGTGGCTTATAAATAATGTGACGATTTTTGATAAGAAATAAAAAGCCCTCGGGCTTGTTGGTAAAAAACAAGAGAGCGATTTGGCTGCTACCTGGGCCAACATGCTAATTGGGCGGCTACCATGCTACGATGCTACACTACTATGGACCTTAAGGCTTGCCGCTGGCCGATTAGTGACAGCAACTGGTAGAGAAATTTCTAAAAAAAAGCAACTGGTTGAGGAGCGCTCTTTTAGGAGCCTCCGCAACGATGCCACATATCATGCTTTGAGTGCTCCCGCCAAAAATAAAATATTTTTATGCACGCATTTTTAGCTTTTTAGATGATTTTTTTGGGGGAGAGGGCTCAACTTTTCGGTTATCTACCGGTCTTTCTTAGCTTTTCGAAAAGAAATTGCATGAAAAACTGTATTTTTTTCCATGAAGGCATGGTTTTTCTTTCGCGAGGCACGGACATGCCTCTGAAAATGGGAAAAACAAGTTTTTTTTCTTCCATGACAGGCATGGCTTTGTTTTTGCGAGAGGCACGGCTGTGCCTCTCGAAAACGAAAAAGAAACGTGTTTTCTTTTCTTTTTCTTTCATAAGAAGTACGGTTTTACTTATGTGAGAGGCACAGTTTTGCTTCCGCAAGAGGCACGGCCATGCAACTCGGAAACGGCTTTCGGAATGGGAAAAAACGTGCTCCCGTTTTGTTTTTTCATCTAGTTTTTTTTTGTCAAAACCTATCAACAGGGGATCTAGTTTTAAAGATCTCAACGCGAAGAATTCAACGGTGAAAACCGCTCGAAATTTGGACACACGGTTAAGAGATAAAACGTTTTGAATAAACAGATCTACGAAAAAATGGAAAACTGCCAGATTGCAACAAGTGGCGCACATGCAACACACCACTTGTCACAACCTAGGGACGGGGGAGTGATATTTGGAAGGAGTACTCCTCAATTGATGATTTCGCCGATTAGTTCAAGGAAAATCATTAAAACCAATCGGATGATTTCTCTCCATTGTGAGCCGCTTCCTCCGCGTGACACGTACCCATGTGGGCCACCCACTGCTTCACCCTCCACAAGGCCAATCTTATCTCTTCCGCAGCAGACGCCCTCCTCCACTCGTTCTTCTTCCTCTCTTTTCCCCTTTCGAATTCTTTCTTTGTCACTCTGCTTCCAGCCATGGTCGCGCCCACTCCTCTCTTCCTGCCCTCTCCCACTCGGATCCGACGAGGAGTGTTCCTGCTGCAAAGTGGCACCTCTACGCTGCCGCGACGAACACGACGACGGTAAGCTTATTGCTGAGAAGGGGGCGCCATCGGGGTTTGCAACGGCCGTGGTGCTCCAATCCACCTCGCCGGAGCAGTCGACATTCGCTGCGCCGCTGTTTGTTGTGCTGCAGCTGCAATGAAGCATCGTCAGAGCTGCGACGGGCTACCGGTGCTACGTTGGAGCACCGTCGTGCAGCTGTTCGCGCTGTAATGAAGCATCGTCAGAGCTGCAATGGGTGGCCGATGCTGCGTTGGAGCATCGCCGCGCCGATGTTGCGCTACAATGGAGCATCACCGGAGCCGCGACGAGCTGCCGGTGCTGCATTGGAGCACCACCGAAGCTGCGATGGGCCACCGGTGCTGCGTTGGAGCACCGCCGTGTCGATGTGGCGCTACAATGGAGCATCACCGAAGCTGCGACGAGCTGCTGGTGTTGCATTGGAGCACCACCGAAGCTGCGATGGGCCACCGGTGTGGCGTTGTCGTTGCTGCCCAACGATGAACTCCGTCGATGATGGGATGCGGCTCCTGCTTCCGAGCGGGGCGGCGCTGCTTCCGCGGCGAGTCGTGCTGTGGCACAACGTGTGTTTGACCGATCCAACAGTTGCGAGAAGAAAGATTGAATGGCCCGCCACCCGACTGATTTCCCGAAGAAATTAGTGGGCTGATTGGTAGCAGACGCCTTAGTTCACTGAGACTACGAGGCAATAGTGGGTGCGGCTACGTGCCGCCCGTTGTGATTACTAGCATGGGGTCGCCTACCAGAGTCGTCGCTGGGCCGGCCCAATAATCACATGGGCCACGCCACACTCACGCTACTCGTGTTTTTTTTTCTTTTTTTCCTTCCATTTTTCTTCACATTTTTTATTTTTGTTTTATTTTCTTACTATTTTTTATTTTTCGAAATAATCTATATATATATATTACAAAAAACATACTTACATAAAATTTGGAAAAATGTAATCGTGCATTTCAAAAATGCTAAAATTGTATAGGAAAATGTTAATCATGTGTACCAAAAATGTTTTGTGGCATCTCAAAAAGGTCAACATTTAAAAAAAATGTATGTGACATATTAAGAAATGTCTATATAATCTTTAGAAAATGGTCACATACATTAAAAAATGTATGTTACATTTGAAAAAATGTTCATACGTTTCAAAAATGTCAAAAATGTTTGTGTAATAAAAAAATGTTTTGTACCATTAAAAATTGTATGTGACATGTATATGAAAAATGTGTATACATTTTCAAAATGTTTAAACAATATAAAAAATATGTGTTGTTAAAAAATGTTTATTGTCATGAAGAAAATGTACAATGTGTATTTGAAAATTGTTACCTTGTATTGAAAATGTTGCTCAAACGTATTTAGAAAATGTACATAACATATTTGAAAAATGTTGAAAGTGTATCAAAAAATGTTGGGCGCGTCTAGCTGCCGGTCAGCGGCTCGTTAGCGCTCGTGAGCGGCTGGCTAAAAAGAGTAAGCGCCTGTCGCCTGGTCCAGAAAAAGGCAGCACGTCTAGTCCTTGTCATATGTGGTCTCTCCTCACGTGATGGATACCTGCATGCCACTGTATTAATGTTCCTCATGTCCGCCCTTTGTGCATTATTTTTTGGTTTTCAAAAATATAAAAAACATATCTTCTAAACCACATGTCGAAATTCAGATCCGTTTTCACCATTAAAACCCTCGCGACGTGCTCTTTAAAAGTAGATCTCGCATGGGGATGTTTCGACGAACTAGTCTTCCTGCCAACTAAATATCAATGTGTGTGCAACTAGACTAGATTGCCACGCCAACTAAGCATATGTGTGTGCCAATAGTTCTGTCAATTAAACATCAATGTGTGTGCAACTAGATTACATTGCCGCACCAACTGAGCATATATGTGCAACTAGTGTTCTGCCAACTAAACATCAATGTGTGTGCAACTAGACTAGATTGCCGCGCCAACTGAACATATATGTGTGCCAAATAGTCCTCGCAACTAAACACCAATATGTGTGCAACTAGACTATATTGCCGCGCCAACTGAGCATATGTGTGTGCAACTAGTGTCCTGCCAACTAAACATCAATGTGTGTGCAACTATACTAAATTACAAGCCAACTGAGCAACTAGTGTCCTGCCAACTAAACATCAATGTGTGTGCAACTAAACATCAAAAGTTGTCGTGGTTGCACATCTACTACTAGGTAGTTGACCAGAGCAGTAGACTAATTGCAAATCAGGTTGTCATGGTTACTAGATTGCAACCACATAGGAAGTTGAATCATGCAGCTCCAAAATTTTGTTTTGAAAAAAGTTGCACCATGTAGTACAAAAATTGCACAACACAATACTAAAATTGCACCATATAGCATCAAAAGTTGGCATCAAAAAAAATTCATCGAAACATACCCATGCGGGATCTTATTTCGAAGATCTCGTCGCGAGGGTTCCAACGTTGAAAACGGATCTAAATTCCGACGCGCGGTTAAAAAGTTATGACTTTTTGAATTGTTGTAAAAGGTAGCTAAATCAGTCACATGCGGAGAGAGAGAATGGACAAGCTATCTTTCCATCTAATTATATTTCTTGGTCCACTATACGAGAGCGCAACAGTCCAAAACGATTCTATATGATTCACCAGGTGACACCTAGACTACGTACGCACGAAAGCGAGTGGCCAGGAGCCGGCCGCTCGGTTCATCAAAAAAGTGGCCGGCCGCTTTTTAGATTTTAGAAAAAATGTTTCACGTGGGCGCTAAAATTGAACATTGTGAGGGAAAGTAGACTTGTGTAGAAAAAACTGATTAAAACCGACAGAGAAACAAAAATAAAAGCAAAAAAGAAAATAATAGGAAGAAAATCATGATAGAAACAAAATAAAACCAAAGAGATAAAAAAAAAGAAAACGAGTAAAAAGCAAAGTATAACAAAGGAAAAAATAAAAACCGACGAAAACATAGAAGAAACAAAAGAAAAAAATGGAAACGAGACCAGAGAAGTAACAAAAGAAAAAAAATGGAAACCCGAGCAGAGCAAGTGACGGGGTTATACCTCAAAGGTAGGCATATACTCCAGAGCAGAGCAAGTGACGGAGTACTTAGATATGGCCCACCCTAAAGCCCAAGACAATCAAGAGTATTGTCCAAAATACAATGGGCCAAGAGAGCCACCAGCCAGGCCCAATAGAGCTATAACCAAGACGTCAAATAGTTGAGGGGAGATACTCACCGTAGGACCAAGTGCCTACATTTGTCTCAAAAAAAAAAAACCAAGTGCCTACATTCGAATTACCACCCCGTGACGGACATAACTCAACAGTCGGTCATCTGGAGGATGCCCCCCATAGGATGTCACCAACCTACCCCCTTAGGATGTCACTAACCTATGCCATTAGGATGAATCTCGTCCTTGAGATTCTGGTTGCTCGGGAAACAAATATGGACAATCCTCCTTTTCCTAGGTTGCTTATTTTTTTTGTATGGTGCTCTCATTAAACCTTGTAAAACCTTCTGACCTTACAGCGGGTAGTCCTTTCAGCCTTATCCATCATTCTGACTTGATTTCTTTTCATAGGTCAGATGCTGCATGTTACTGGTTACATGCCGGCCCCATGGGTCAGAACGAGGCAGTTTGGGAGCGATCAGTGCGATCAGAAAAAATCTTACCAGGTTGGTGTTTTATTTTTTCAAAAAGAGAAAAGCGGTGGTTTTTCTACCAAACCGACCACAATCGTGGTCGCTTTGCCCTAAATATTCGTCTGATGTTTCTTAAAAATTGACCTAGAAATAGTTGTTTGTCAGTAGTAATATATGGAGGCGCGTCTTTACTGGGTGAAAAAGTCAAGAATGTGGCAGCCTGGCAGGATGCAAACTATATATATCGAGTTGGCCTACACCTGGCGGAGGCAACAAGGCGGGCCGGCGTCTGTGATGCTGATGGCCGGCACTTTGGCGCCACGCTAGCTGCGTATTCTATTTCCATTTTAGTTTCAAGATCCGCAACAGCAACTAGGCTTACACAAGACACCTTCATTCCATTCCATTCCAGTTCCATTCACGGTCAGCAGCCCAGCACCACCACCATGGCTTCCTCTTGGAGGTACCCTCGCCGCAGCCAGGACGACGACGAGGACTATGAAGAGGAGGAGGAGGACTATGAAGAGGAGCAGGAGGATGACGACGAGGAAACAGAGGAAGGCAGCACCGAGGAGGAGAGGTCTCCAACCCCCTATAACATGGAGCTGCACTCCATGACCGCAAAGGTTACACCAACTTTGATCTCTTGAACACCTGTTCAGCTCGATCAGGATCCCTTTCTTACTGCTTCCAATTAATAAATTTTGCAGGGCATCCAACACTTGTGCTCCGAGCTCCTGGAAATAAACGAGGCCTCGCAGGAGGACTTCCAAAGGAATGTTCACCTGACCTACCTGTCCTTCCTCAGGTATGCGATACATCGTTCGTCAGTCAACCAATTAATTTATCAATGAAGCTCCTGATCCACAGTAATATGCACGGCCAGATTGTTCCAAGAAGCTGGCGATCTGGAGAAAGATGTTGACCATCTCAAACGCCAGGCCGTGGCGCAGAGGAGCCTCCTCCAACATCTCACAAACAACCTGTACTCCTCAATAATACCCGAGAATTCAACAATTGATCCATCACCCAGCAGTATCACCGACACCGCCGTCGATCCATTGGACGTTCTTCTATCCGAGCACAGGATGGACCAAGCCCTTGAGCTCCTTGAAGCGGAAGGACAAGCGCTGGAGAAACTGCACGGCGACGACGCCCAGATGATCACGTCGAGCATGTCCGCGCTGTCGGCCCGGAGAGCCAGAGTCGCCGAGCGCTTCACCGCTCTCGCCGACAACCGGCGGACGCCACGGCACGAGCTCCTCCAGGCGCTCTCCGGCCTCTGCAGCCTCGGTGACGGCCAACGGGCTAACCAGCTCCTCTTCAAGTTCTACAGCTCAGGAGGTGCCCTCCGGCGCGTCGAGGAGCTGAGGTCATCATCACACAGGAACTGCATCGGGGAGCTGGCGCACAAGGTCTTCTCCTCCATCCTCGAGGCGTCGAGGAGCTTCGTCGCGCTGCACGGGCCGACACCGTCCCCCGAGCTTAGCCGGTGGGCGAGGGGGGAAATTGATGACTTTGTCGCCACGTTCCGCGACTACTTCGGATCCGTATCAGAAGCCGAGGCCGGCGACGGGCTGGCACTGGCGACCGAAGCCGCCAACTGCGCCGTCTCCTACTCTTCCATGCTCGGCACGGTCGTCTCGGTGGAAGATGTCAAGGCATTGATTCGGCCTTGCATGGAGGAGCTGCTGTCAACGTATGCCAAGCATCTGGAGAAGGTCGTCAGGTTGTTGGTTTGCTCTGACGCGTGGGTGCTGGGGAGGTTCCTCAGGTCAGGAGTCCTACGGCTACCTGCCGCTACCGGTGGCGGGGGCGAAACTGAACACTGCTTGCTCACGGCCAGTGGAAGGAAATTTGTCACGTTGATGCAGGAGGTTGTGGAGGACGTGTCCCCGTTGCTGCGCCTTGGGATGAAGAGCTCAGTGCTGCAGCTCCTGGCCGGGTTGTTCAGAGACTACATGCACTCCATCCTAGCTGTCGATGCAGTCGACCAGCAGCAGCAGTACATGTGGCAGCTCTCCTTCCTCATCAACTGCACCACGCTGGTCTCCTTGTTTCCGATCATCGCCCACGGTGTCTTCATCAAGAGCAACAACCAAGCGTCGCTGTCGCAAACGGAACCAGAACTCCACGGTTTGACCGTGTTCATCAAGGAAGCATCCGGCCAAGTATGGACACACTTCTGCCAGCAGTTCATACGAGACACCACGTCGACTCTGCATGACAAACCAGTCGACAAACCAACATCGACAGCGACAAGCTTCCTGCCCATGATGCCTTGTTCTGCATTCCAGATGGTGTTCCTGCGGGTGAGACAGTTGAGTGATCTGTATGGCACCATCTTGGCCGGCAAAGACGGGACCATGAGAAAACTGCTGCAGGAGTTGATGGAGACCATGATAATCTGGCTCGGGAGCAACCTAGATCCCTGGATCCATCACGCTCAGAATCTACCAAAGGACACACTTCTTCATCAGGTTAGTTGAACAAATCTTGTACGCTAGGATTACTTCGGTTTGGTGTCCATTTAGACCTTGGCAGTTCCATCTCATCTTACAGAGACTGTACTGTATGCAGATCCAGTTAGATGTTCATTTTCTACTTGAAATTGCACAATTTGGTGGTTTCTCTTCTGACAGTACCAGAACCTCCGCATTGGACCTGCTTAGCAGAGCACAAGAGAAAATATCATCTTTGGAACCTAGTGTGAAGAGGTAACAATTAACAGTTCAGAGCTCACTTCCCTAAATATCTCAGCGGTTAAATTACACATTGTTTATTTATCTTTATGCTGAATATGCACCAGTGATACCATCCATGAAGAGGCATGGGCTACCAATGCCGCCAAACGGGCAGTCCAAGCGCTGGTGGGAGGTGGAGTAAATAGCTCCAGTTCACAAGAAAAACAAGCAACTTTTCAAAGTGAAGAAGATGTGTTCAACGCTGGAGGAGTTGATGTGGGAAGGAATGCTCAAGGAAGAGATGAGGAGACGGATGATAACGTCACCAGTTTAGATCAGAACGACACACCGGATACTTCGAGCGATAAACATGCCCTGGGTGAAAACGGCTGCGATGAGAAGTCCACCGATGAATTCATGAGCATCGAGAGTGATGGTGGAGCAGCTGAGGGCAACACCGAAGATGGTGTGTTGCCGGGGAATCCATTGATGACAAGCACTGGATTCCTTGATTCAGAAAAGCATAAGTTGCCGGCAGAGAACATACCCGTAGATGTCCATGGTGATGGCATGGGCGGGATAGGAGGCACAGACGCTGTCGTGGAAGCAACTCCATGTGATTCACACGAAGATGAAGATGACGATGACAAGTGCACCTTGCCAGAACTTTTGCGGGACAAGATGAACCCTATCCATGCGCTTAGTGACCAGAGTGCTACGGACACAACGAGCACGAGCTCCATGGAAATGGAAAGTGGTGATCAACACTCTGATGCGGGGACCGGTAGCAGCGGTGGCGCGGACATCAGGAGGCGACGTGGTGCAGCTGCAGACAAGAGAGGTGGTGGTAACAAAAAGAAGAGGGAGGACATGAGAAGAAGCAGTAGGCCGAGATGGCAATGAAGGAACCGCCAAATTGTATTCAGGAAACCTTCGTCTCCAATAGACTATCTTGTGCAAGACATGTATACAGAAGCACTAATGATTTAGCCAGTACCATTGCACATCTTTAATCATTTACTTGCAATGGCAAAAGAGCCCGTGTATTGCAACGGGATAATAAAATTATGTATTGGCCACTTGGTTAATGTACTGAGTGTGTACGGATTTCAACGTCTCGCCATTGGTTGATGTACGATTGTTAGATATTTAATTCCGGCACTTTATGAGGAAATTCTAGACTAATAATTGAAATTCTTCTGCAGATACTGATTCTCACATGTTACAATTGTTAAAGCCGCAAAAAATTCTGAGTTGATTTTTAATTTTGAACAAAAACAAAAGGAGTAGTCTCACCCTACTAGTGTGCATCTTTTTATAGCAATAGCAACCATCGTGGGGGATAGGTCGGCAGGCTAAAGGAAAATGACTGATGTAGTGTAAGGCGGATCCTTTTCTGTGGTTTTAAATGAGTTGACCATGGAGTTGTGCATTCCTGGCTTCTGCTTTGCTATGTTTCATGACTAAAATTGGCAATCCTAGAATACATCTCTGTAAGTCTTGTAGTCTGAACTCTTACATATCAATAAAATTAAGCAGGGTCACGAGCGGTTTTTCTAAAAAAAAATGAGGGTCCAATGGTATTCTACAAGTACCCACTATTTGTGATAAAAGATAGAAGGAATTTAGAAGTTTGTTGCTTATGCAACTTTCTATTCTAATTTAGAGGCTTGCTTTGGTTCAGGGAAAAATTACTCAAACGTGCGGACCATGGAAAGACTTGCGCAGCTTGTATCTCTATAGAGACACTAATTCTGAAGGATTCAAGCTAATGCAGCTGCAAGTATCAATACTCTGAACTTCTACCAGATAATAAGTCAAACCTTCAGATCAACCAGCCTCTCTGCAAACCCGGCAATATTACAATGAAAATCAGGCGCGGTACACAATTTTTTTAATGTATTAGCAAAGGCTGATATACATACATTTCAAGGAGATCTTCATCCACTTCCTTGAATTCATTATCTATTTCCTGCCAATCATCATCTATGACCAGAAACCCCTCCTTCACACAAACTATTTTACAGGGAATGAATAATCAGTAAGTGACAACTATCAGATGACGGAGGTTTATGCAGGAAAAATAAAAATGAAGGATGCGGTAAATTACATAAAGAACACATGTAATTCAGAGATCAACTCAATTCTTGTATACCTTTGGCCTCAATCCCTACTGTATTAACAATGTCCCAAGTGCACCACCCAAAGCAGTCGAGGATTAGATTCCCGGCTAATTAGCAGTTAATTGTTTTTTAACACAGTACAGACACAAGCGTTTATATACACTTATATCCTATAAACGTACACATACACACCCTACCCAAGCACCTTCGAAAGACTGAGCCGACATATCACTTAAATTTACGAAGTCGCCGTAGGCACCTCGTCATCGACGGAAACATATTCTCCCACTGAATGCGCATCGTCGGAATCCTGAAATAAATCCAGGAATAAATGCGAACACTAGGATGAACCCTGATGGGCTAAGAATACCACAGTTTCTCTAACCATCCAACCACAGATTGGTTCATTAGCAGTTAATTAGTTGAATCTTGATGTTCTAAGAGGAGTCGATGCAACATGAGTAATGCTAGACCTACAAATGGTTTAACGCAATCCTCACATAATTAGACAGCTGGCAAGTTTTGATTGGGGTTAGAGAGAATGCGGGCCTCACCCCATTTAAAATCAGGGGTGAAGAGAAGTTTAGATATGAAAGTTACGTAGAAGTTTACGTTAGTGTTCGTAGGTGCAGTATTATCGCTAAGCGCCTGATTGCTTTATCACTCCAGGGCCCTTCGGTTGTAAGCCTGGGTGCTTAGGTGTTTTTCCTATCTTTATTTTTTTTTTCTACTAAGCGCCTCTATAAGCAGTTGCCAACGCACGAAACCGTAAAATCACCGCCAGTTTACAAATTTACGCGGAAAAAAACGACTTGAATAAAACTCGTAAACAACTTTAACCTGTAATTTTTTTTGAAGCAACGCGGAAAACATCCTGCCTAACCTATGAAAATAAGGATTTTGGAGCCAACTTAAGGGTGTCATGTATATGCGAAAGACCGTTGGCTCACTCCCGGCCGCCGCCCCCGGAACCTTCATGGCTCACTCCCGGCCGCCGCCCCGTCCTTCCCCGGCCACCACCCTGCTCATTCAGGAAGCCGCCCCACCCGTCTGGGCCGCCACCGCCCCTCCCATCTTGGCTGCCACCCATCCCATACTCGTCCCGCTCGGCGCCGCACTGCTAAGCCTCTTCAGCGCTGGTGGTCAGGTGCTCGTGTTCGCCACCCTGGGGCCGCGCTGGCCATCGTGGGGCTTGCCGACGTCGGGGACTCTCTGGGCACCACCAAAGCACGGGACGTCGCCAGCACCTAGTGCTGCATGGGTGAACGTACGCACACGTCTTGCGCATGCGTTCAATTTGTCGAAATCAGATGTATGTATGTGTGTTCAGAGCATCTGCAGCTGACCATGGACACGGGCGAGAGGAAGAAGAAGCCGTGGGGAAAAACTATAAACGAATATTCGGTTTTACAATTTAACTTTGAGGGGTTTGTTCGGCCGCAGTTCAAATCAACGCTTAAAATGAGTTTTTTGTAAATTGAAAAACATGTTTTAAGTTCCACGGTTTAAGGAGTCTGATAGAGATGCTCTTAGGCCCTCCACTATGTATCTGGTGCCAAAATTCCGACAAGTATGCCATGTATACATCGATGTCGGCAGTGGCGGAGGACGAAAAAAATTAAGGTGGGACGGACCTTGCACTGGCTACCGCCTGACGCCACATAAGCTGGCTATATACTTCAGCTAAATATTAGAGCCAAACACCAGTTCTAATATCCTGTGATGGCATCATCTAATAAAATTACCAAGCATGGAAGGAAGTTTACCATTCAAAAACCACCAGAGAAATCAACCATGCTTGACAAAACAATCGGTCGAGTCCAACCTAAAATTTGTGTCAATTCCATTTCGATGCAAATAATGAAATCTTACTCTAGGATTTGGGAGTCATATATATGAAAATAGTGTTGGGGGGTGCTTTTTTATGCATTAAATCATTCATCTTGACAACAATGCTCATTGGAAAATAAGCAGACAAATCGAAGGAGATGAAAGCAACTTTAATGAATAACCATTTCACTAATAAAAAAGAGTAGGCACACAATTGAGGAATTGAACAAACTCATTTTACTTCCATTAAAGCCATTACATGAAGGCGCAGTGGATCGATGCTAGCTACGGGAGGGTGAAGGAAATATGCCCTAGAGGCAATAATAAAGTTGTTATTTATATTTCCTTATATCATGATAAATGTTTATTATTCATGCTAGAATTGTATTAACCGGAAACTTAGTACATGTGTGAATACATAGACAAACAGAGTGTCACTAGTTTGCCTTGACTTAACTAGCCCGGTGGGAGTAGGACTCCCTTAGGGCGCGCCATAGAGAGGGCCGGGCCCTCCCCTCCTTCACTCCTTTATATACGGGGGAGAGGGGCACCCCATAGACACACAAGTTGATCATTGATCTTTTAGCCGTATGCGGTGCCCCCTCCACCATAATCCACTTCGGTAATATCGTAGTGGTGCTTAGGCGAAGCCCTGTTTCGGTAGCAACATCATCACTGTCATCACGCCGTTGTGCTGACGAAGCTCTCCCTCGAAGCTCTACTGGATCATGAGTTCGCGGGACGTCACCGAGCCGAACGTGTGCAAATCGCGGATGTGCCATACCTTCGGTGCTACATTGGTCGATCGTGAAGACGTACGACTACATCAACCGCGTTGTCATAAAGCTTCCGTTTATGGTGTACGAGGGTACGTAGACAATACTCTCCCCTCTCGTTGCTATGCATCACCATGATCTTGCGTGTGCGTAGGATTTTTTTTGAAATTACTGCGTTCCCCAACAAAGGGCTCCTTTAGGTGTTTTCTTCATTTTCGTTAGGATTTGTGTCCTGTTCAGGAAGGCGAGGCAGCGGTTACTTCCTGAAAATGGAATAAGATTATCCTCACTTAGCCACCATCCCGGCAGTGCGTCTAGCATCATTGGAGGGCATGGGTGTGTTTTCGACAGATCTCACAGGATTCGGTCGGCGTTTTTCTTCGATGAACGACTTGGATCCAATCTTTGTTCATCTATGTTTGTGTCTCTACAGTTTGGATCTTTCCGATCTATACTTCTTTTCATCGGTTGCGGTTGCTGTCATGCTGCGCTAGTCCCGTAGGACCTTAGCACGATGACTTCCCGACTGTCTATTGTAACAAGGTTTGCCCGGCTCCGACAAGGGAGGGGCGATGATGGTAGTGCGCCTTCAGCTCGCTTCAGTGCTTGTAGTCGTCGCTAGGTGATGGACGGACCTGAATGTAATCTTTACTTATAGTGTTCTTTCTATTATCTTGACAGTTGATGAATAGATCAAAAGTTTTTCCATGAAAAAATAACAACTACAATGATATGTTCATACAAAATACATCTGAAGCAATTCATCGATGTATCAAACGGATTCATGCCATCGGTACTCGCACCAAGCCGATGTTCATTGCATCTTTTGTGAAAAATCCATATTCGGCGTTGAATTCTCTCCACTGGCTAGCATCGGCGAGGTGTCTGACCTTTGGATCATCTTCATCGTCGGGCTCCTTCCTCTCCGTGTGCCAGTGCATGAGCTTTGCTTTCTTAGGATCTACGAAATACCAAAGCAGACGGGGAGTGATCGGAAAGTACCATACAACTTTCTGAGGAGCTTTCTTTCCCGCCTTCTTGTATCGAGAAGCATTGCACACTGGACAGTTGGTTTTTTCCGCGTGCTCCTTCCGATAAATGATGCAATCATTGGTGCATGTGTGGTATCTAATGTGCGGCAGATCAAGAGGGCAAACGATTTTCTTGGCCTCCTCGACACTAGTAGGACATAGGTTTCCCGCTGGAAGAATTTTATTATGTAGATACTTCAAATTCTCATCGATTCTTTTGTTTGTCCATTTGTTTTTGGCTTTCGTCATTAGAAGTTCGAGCGTGAAACTCAAGCAGGTCACCTCGGGATCGCAACCGTCATACATGGAGTCTTTGAGTCTACTTCCAGTTGCGCCAGCTTGCCCTCCTCTCTAGAAGCAGCTCTGTCGCTAGTCGTGCTCTTGCGAAGGAGGTCTCGAACATGAGGATCCTGTACGACTGAACTTAGTAGCGTTGAAGACTGCGGCTTGTCCGCCGCCTCTTCTCCGCCATGTTCGAACTCTTATTCGCCATGTCCGGAATCTTCTCCGCCGCCATGTCTGGACTCTTCCCCGCCGCCATGTTCGGCGCCATCGTCTTCGTGTCGATTGGTGCTATCTCTTGATCATGCGTTGGTTTTCCCTTGAAGAGGAAAGGGTGATGCAACAAAGTAGCGTAAGTATTTCCCTCAGTTTTTGAGAACCAAGGTATCAATCCAGTAGGAGGTAACACGCTAGTCCCTAGTACCTGCACAAACAAACAAGAACCTCGCAACCAACGCAATAAAGGGGTTGTCAATCCCTTCACGGTCACTTATGAAAGTGAGATCTGATAGAGATAATAAAATAAATATTTTTGGTATTTTATTGTATAGATTGGAAAATAAAGATTGCAAAATAAACAATGATACACTACTAGGGAAAACCTTATACACAACATCTTAGCAGTAGCGCTGGACAAAATCATGTGCTACTGCTACTTAGTAGCAGCGCGTATAAATAAACCGCGCTACTGCTATAACTTTAGCAGTAGCGCGTACTAGCAAAAAGCATTGCTGCTATGTTTGAACTGGGCGCACATGGCTAGCCCAACTTAGCAGTAGCGCGTATCCTCGCTCAGCGCTACTGCTATTCTCCTTAGCTGTAGCGCTTTTCTCGAACCCGCGCTACTACTAACCCTACCTTATCCTCCCCACGTGGCTGCCCCTCTCTCACTCACTCTCCCTCTCAGTCACTCTCGCCCGCGCCGATACCCGTCGTCCGCCGCCGCCGCCGTCCGTCCTCCACCGAGGTACTCCCTCCTCCTCCCACCGCGCCCTCCTCCTCCACCTCCGGCTGCCCCCTCCTCCCTCCGCCTCTGGCCACTCCCTCCTTCCTCCTCCTCCGGCCGCCCCCTCCTCCCTCCTCCGCCGGCAGCCCTCCTCCCACCGCCCCTCCCTCCTCCTCCTCCGGCCGGCCCCTCCCCCTCCTCCTCCGGCCGCCCTCTCCCCCTCCTCTCTCCTCCCTCCCTTGTCTCTGTTCTTGCAAATTGTAGGTAATTTAAATGTAAATTTTAGAATATAGACATTGTAGAATGTAGGTTTTTTCATAGAATAATTTTTTTGACTATTTTAGGTGTTTTTAATAAAATAGAAGTAAGAAAATTTAGGGTAGAACTAGGGTAGTAGAATTTTTAGCAAGTGTTTAATAGAAATAGTTTATTTAGTAAGTGATTAATATAACTAGTTTATTTATATTAAGTGCTTAATAGAACTAGTTTATTTAGTAAGTGCTTAATAGAACTAGTTTATTTATAGTAAGTGCTTAATAGAACTAGTTTATTTAGTAAGTAGTTAATAAAACTAGTTTATTTAGTAAGTAGTTATTAAAACTAGTTTATTTAGTGTTAGGATTATATATAAGATATTTTTAAATGTTTTTGTTCATATTTTACACCATTAAAATGCAATGACCATCGATGAGTGGCCTATGTTTTGCCGGAGTGTTGATTAATTTCCGTTGGGCGCTCGATATGTCCTTTTTTAGCAAAGGTCATGCCGGATTTTTTGGGTTTTGCCATCGAGTTATAATCTTTGAATTTTGAACACATGAGATGTCTGATGACGATGGGATCCCGGAGTGCGGGTACTGCTACGATGACCGGGATTTGTGCGATAGGTTTCCTCACCTGTAAAATAGTAGGTTTTTCACCGTGAAGCTGGAAGAGACCTTTGATGTTTGTACGGTACGCAACGACAAGCATTTGATCGTAATTAATATCATCACTTGTGCTTCTTTTGTTCAAAGTGTAATTTATGGATTTTTTTAAAATTTGATTAGTACATCCCGTGCCAAGCTATACCATATGTATTGGAGAAGCTTGGTTTTGGTTTAGATAACTTTGAGAATGTGGAGGCGAGGAGGGCTCACTTAAGAACTAAACATGGTTATGAGTTTTTGGTTAAGCTGTACAATGCGGTCGATCACTCCCATTTCGGTTGCTCTAATTGGGAAGCTCTCTGCAAGGCATATGGATTTGAGGAGGGAATGCAAATAAGATTTGATATTCGTCCCGAAGATTATTATGATGATGATGATAATATCGACATCTGGGTGGATGTGGATATGCCTCCAGTTTTGCCTAGATGTGAGTTTGTCAAACTAATTTGTTAAGTTCAGTAATTTATGTTGTTAATTTAAAACTATTTGGTGTTCGTCGGTACTAAACTTATTTATTTATAATTGCAGCTTATTTCTTATCTTCAAGAAATACTCGGAAGGTAATAGACATCACTTACTACAGCTATGACTCCAAGCTTAATTGTGAGGAGAAAGGTTATCTTGTCTCATTCATAGAAGATGTTGAGGCCTTCAAAACCAGTCACTCTATCAGCCCAAATTATACTAGATACGTGCCACTAATCCATAAATTTCTTGATGGTAACTTCATTGCCAAAAACTTGGTAAGATTTTATTAATGATAGTAACTTCATTGCATACATTATTCTTAAGTAAACTACATTGCTAACTATATATGTTACTATTATGTTTTTGAACAGAGGCTCCCGAAGCAGGTTGTGCCTGACATGCTATTTATCGAAGGTGATATGCATATGGTTAGCTTACGACTAACTCCTTCGAAGGCTTACCATACTGCATACTCGATTTCTTCAAATGATGGAAGACTCAAAATCAAAGAATGGAGCAAAGTGATGAATGCGCACACGCAAATAATTGGAGACAAAATGAATGTGCGCAAGCCACAAGTTGGAGATAGGTTTATGTCCATTCTCCATTATGGAGAAGGACCGGTTTATCTGTTTTATGGTATTTTAGCTAGGAGAGAGGAGTAGGTCCTAAGTATTAAGAACAATTACTTAGTGTTGATTATATATGACTATGATGATGATGATGAGAAGCTTTTATTATGTGCTACAATGTCTTAGACTTGATGGTGATGCTGAGTAGGAGTAGTGATTATGAGTACTATGATGATGATGATGAGGAGTTGTTATTATAACTAGTGACGAAGTTGTTAGATGATGTCATGGACGAAAATGATGATGATGAGGAGTTATATGACAATGATATATTATGATGATAAGTTGTTAATGACATGATGATGATGATGATCATGATCATGATAAGTTATTATGTCATTGGGTGAAAGAACCGCGGATTAGTTTCAAATGGATGGATCCAAAGTGACCATTGGTTACTTTGGATCCATGCACTTGAAACTAATCCAAGATTCTTTCACCTAGTGATTTAATAACTCATTATAATGTAAAACAATCTCTAAATTGCTACTGTATGAAAATTTGTATAAAGGTGTATGAATATGACCTAAAATTTAAAAGAAATAGAATACAGAATAATCGTAGTAGCGGTTGTTTTGAAAAGCGCTACTAGTAATTACCATTAGCGATTGTTTTGGAAAGTGCTACTACTAAGTAGATATAGCAGTAGCGAGTGCCAGTAGGCGCTACTGCTAAGCTTTAGCTGTAGCGCCGTATCAGTAGCGCGCTTACCCGCGCTACTGATAAGCCAAAAACCAGCGCTACTGCTAGGCTTTTCCCTAGTAGTGATAGAAATAGCAAGTAGATAGGAAAATAATATGATGGAAAATAGACCCGGGGCCCATAGGTTTCACTAGTGGCTTCCCTCAAGATAGCAAATTCTATGGTGGGTGAACAAATTACTGTCGAGCAATTGATAGAAAAGCGCATAGTTATGAGAATATCTAGGCATGATCATGTATATAGGCATCACGTCCGCGACAAGTAGACCGAAACGATTTTGCATCTACTACTATTACTCCACACATCGACCGCTATCCAGCATGCATCTAGAGTATTAAGTTCATAAGAACAGAGTAACGCATTAGGCAAGATGACATGATGTACAGGGATAAACTCAAGCAATATGATATAAACCCCATCTTTTTATCCTCGATGGCAACAATACAATACGTGCCTTGCTGCCCCTACTGTCACTGGGAAAGGACACCGAAAGATTGAACCCAAAGCTAAGCACTTCTCCCATTGCAAGAAAGATCAATCTAGTAGGCCAAACCAAACTGATAATTTGAAGAGACTTGCAAAGATATTAAATCATACATAAAAGAATTCAGAGAAGAATCAAATATTGTTCATAGATAATCTTGATCATAAACCCACAATTCATCGGATCTCGACAAACACACCGCAAAAATAATTACATCGAATAGATCTCCAAGAGAATCGAGGAGAACTTTGTATTGAGATCCAAAGAGAAACAAGAAGCCATCTAGCTAATAACTATGGACCCGAAGGTCTGTGGTAAACTACCCACACATCATCGGAGAGGCTATGGTGTTGATGTAGAAGCCCTCCGTGATCGATTCCCCCTCCGGCGGAGCGCCGGAAAAGGCCCCAAGATGGGATCTCACGGGTAGAGAAGGTTGCGGCGGTGGAAATAGGGTTTCGTGTTGCTCCTGGATGTTTTCAGGGTATATGTGTATATATAGGAGGAAGAAGTAGGTCGGTGGAGCTGCGAGGGGCCCACGAGGGTAGGGGACGCGCCCTCCTGCCTCGTGGCCTCCTCGCTTCTTTCTTGACGTCCACTCCAAGTCTCCTGGATCACGTTTGTTCCAAAAATAACTCTCCCGAAGGTTTCATTCCGTTTGGATTCCGTTTGATGTTCCTTTCCTGCGAAACACTGAAATAGGCAAAAAAAACAGCAATTTGCACTGGGCCTCTGGTTAGTAGGTTAGTCCCAAAAATAATATAAAAAGGTATATTAAATCCCATTAAACATCCAAAACAGATAATATAATAGCATGGAACAATCAAAAACTATAGATACATTGGAGACGTATCTGTTGGGGAACGCAGTAATTTCAAAAAAATTCGTACGCACACGCAAGATCATGGTGATGCATAGCAACGAGAGGGGAGAGTATTGTATACGTACCCTCGTAGACCCTAAGCAGAAGCGTTATGACAACGCGGTTGATGTAGTCGTACGTCTTCACGATCGACCGATCCTAGTACCGAAAGTACGGCAGCTCCGCGATCTTCACACGTTCGGCTCGGTGACGTCCCACGAACTCACGATCCAGCAGAGTATTGAGGGAGAGCTTCGTCAGCACGACGGTGTGATGACGGTGATGATGATGCTACCGGAACAGGGCTTCGCCTAAGCACCGCTACGATATGATCGAGGTGGATTATGGTGGAGGGGGGCACCGCACATGGCTAAGAGATCAATGATCAACTTGTCTGTCTATGGGGTGCCCCCTGGCCACATATATAAAGGATGGAGGGAGGAGGAGGCCGACCCTCATAGGGCGCGCCCAAAGTGTGGAGTCCTACTAGGACTCCCTAGTCCTAGTAGGATTCCACCTCCCACATGGAATAGGAAAAAGGGAAGGGAGAAGGAGAAGGAAGGAAGGGGCGCCCCCTTTCCCTAGTCTAATTCGGACTAGTCCATGGGGAAGGGGCGCGGCCACCCTTGAGGCCTTTCTCTCCTTTCCCGTATGGCCCATTAAGGCCCAATACGAATTCCCGTAACTCTGTGGTACTCCGAAAAATACCCGAATCACTCGGAACCTTTCCGATGTCCGAATATAGCCTTCCAATATATTGATCTTTACGTCTCGACCATTTCGAGACTCCTCGTCATGTCTCCGATCTCATCCGGGACTCCGAAAAAACTTCGGTCATCAAATCACATAACTCATAATACAAATCGTCACAGAATGTTAAGCGTGCGGAGCCTACGGGTTCGAGAACTATGTAGACATGACCGAGACTCATCTCCGGTCAATAACCAATAGCGGAACCTGGATGCTCATATTGGTTCCTACATATTCTATGAAGATCTTTATCGGTCAAACCGCATAGCAACATACGTTGTTCCCTTTTTCATTGATATGTTACTTGCCCGAGATTCCATTGTCGGTATCCTCATACCTAGTTTAATCTCGTTACCGGCAAGTCTATATACTCGTTCTGTAATGCATCATCCCGCAACTAAATCATTAGTCACAATGCTTGCAAGTCTTATAGTGATGTGCATTACCGAGAGGGCCCAGAGATACCTCTCCGATACACGGAGTGACAAATCCTAATCTCGATCTATGCCAACTCAACAAACACCATCGGATACACCTATAGAGCATCTTTATAATCACCCATTTACGTTGTGACGTTTGATAGCACACAAGGTGTTCCTCCGTTATTCGGGAGTTGCATAATCTCATAGTCTGAGGAACATGTATAAGTCATGAAGAAAGTAGTAGCAATGAAACTGTAACGATCATAATGCTAAGCTAACGAATGAGTCTTGTCCATCACATCATTCTCTAATGATGTGATCCCGTTCATCAAATGACAACACATGTCCATGGCTAGGAAACTTAACCATCTTTGATTAACGAGCTAGTCAAGTAGAGGCATACCAGGGACACTCTGTTTGTCTATGTATTCACACATATACTAAGTTTCCGGTTAATACAATTCTAGCATGAATAATAAACATTTATCATGATATAAGGAAATAAATAATAACTTTATTATTGCCTCTAGGGCATATTTCCTTCAGTCTCCCACTTGCACTAGAGTCAATAATCTAGTTCACATCGTCATGTGATTTAACATTCACATCTTTATGTGATTAGTTCACATCTCCATGCGACTAATACCCAAAGGGTTTACTAGAGTCAATAATCTAGTTCACATCGCTATGTGATTAACACCCAAAGAGTGATCATGTTTTGCTTGTGACAGAAGTTTAGTCTACGGGTCTGCAATATTCAAATCCGTATGTATTTCGCAAATTTCTATGTCTACAATACTCTGCACGGAGCTACTCTAGCTAATTTCTCCTACTTTCAATATGTATCTAGATCGAGACTTAGTGTCATCTAGATCAATGTAAAAAGCTTGCATCTACGTAACTCTTTACGACGAACTCTTTTATCACCTCCATAACCGAGAAATATTTCCTTAGTCCTCTAAGGATAATTTTGACCGTTGTCCAGTGATCTACTCCTAGATCACTATTGTACTCCCTTGCCAGAATCATGCTAAGGTATACAATAGGACTGGTACACAGAATAGCATACTTTATAGAACCTATTACTGAGGCATAGGGAATGACTTTTCATTCTCTTTCTATTTTCTGCCGTGGTCGGGTTTTGAGTCTTTACTCAACTTCACACCTTGAAACATAGGCAATAACTCCTTCTTTGACTGTTCCATTTTGAACTACTTCAAAATCTGGTGAAGGTATGTACTCATTGAAAAAACTTATCAAGCGTCTTGATCTATCTCTATAGATCTTGATGCTCAATCTGTAAGTAGCTTCACCGAGGTCTTTCTTTGAAAAATTCTTATTCAAGTATCCTTTTATGCTATCTAGAAATTCAGTATCATTTCTGATCAACAGTATGCCATCCACATATAATATCAGAAATGCTATAGAGCTCCCACTCACTTTCTTGTAAATACAGACTTCTCCAAAAGTCTGTATAAAACTATATGCTTTGATCAACTCATCAAAGCGTATATTCCAACTCCGAGATGCTTGCACCAGTCCATAGATGGATCGCTGGAGCTTGCACACTTTGTTAGCACCTTTAGGATTGACAAAACTTTCTTGTTGTGACATATACAACTCTTCTTTAAGAAATCCATTAAGGAATGCAGTTTTGACATCCATTTGCCAGATTTCATAAAATGTGGCAATTGCTAACATGATTCGGACAGACTTAAGCATCGCTATGAGTGAGAAAATCTCATCATAGTCAACACCTTGATCTTGTCGAAAACCTTTTTGCGACAATTTTAGCTTTGTAGATAGTAACACTACTACCAGCGTCCGACTTCCTCTTGAAGATCCATTTATTCTCAATGGCCCGCCGATCATTGGGCAAGTCAATCAAATTCCATACTTTGTTCTTTATACATGGATCCCATCTTAGATTTCATGGCCTTAAGCCATTTCGCTCTGGGCTCATCATCACTTCCTCATAGTTCGTAGGCTCGTCATGGTCTAGTAACATGACTTCCAGAAAGGATTACCGTACCACTCTGGTGCGGACCATACTTTGGTTGTCCTACAAGGTTCGGTAGTAACTTGATCTGAAGTTTCATGATCATCATCATTAGCTTCCTTACTAATTGCTGTAGAAATCACCAGAACTGATTTCTATGATGAACTACTTTTCAATTCGGGAGAAGGTACAATTACCTCATCAAGTTCTACATTCCTCCCACTCACTTCTTTCAAGAGAAACTCCTTCTCTAGAAAGGATCCACTCTTAGCAACAAAGAACTTGCCTTTCGGATCTATGATAGAAGGTGTACCCAACAGTTTCTTTTGGGTATCCTATGAAGACGAACTTTTTTGATTTGGGTTTGAGCTTATCAGGCCGAAACTTTTTCACATAAGCATCACAACCCCAAAATTTAAGAAACGATAGCTTAGGTTTCTAGCCAAACCATAGTTCATACGGTGTCATCTCAACAGATTAGATGGTGCCCTATTTAACGTGAATGTAGCTGTCTCTAATGCATAACCCCAAAACGATAGTGGTAAATCAGTAAGATACATCATAGATTGCACTATATCCAATAAAGTACGGTTACGACGTTCAGACACACCATGATGCTGTGGTGTTCCAGGTGGCATGAATTTGTGAAACTATTCCACATTGTTTTAATTGAACACCAAACTCGTAACTCAAATATTCGTCTCCGCGATAAAATTGTAGAAACTTTATTTTCTTGTTACAATGATTTTCCACTTTACTCTGAAATTCTTTGAACTTTTCAAATGTTTCAGACTTATGTTTTATCAAGTAGATATACCCATATCTTCTCAAATCATCTGTGAAGGTCAGAAAATAATGATACCCGCCGCGAGCCTCAACACTCATCGGACAGCATACATCAGTACGTATTATTTCCAATAAGTCAGTTGCTCGCTCCATTGTTCCGGAGAACGGAGTCTTAGTCATATTGCCCATGAGGCATGGTTCGCAAGCATCAAGTGATTCATAATCAAGTGATTCCAAAATCCCATCAGCATGGAGTTTCTTCATGCGCTTTACACCAATATGACCTAAACGGCAGTGCCACAAATAAGTTGCACTATCATTATTAACTTTGCATCTTTTGGCTTCAATATTATGAATATGTGTATCACTACGATCAAGATTCAATAAACCATTTATATTGAGTGTATGACCATAGAAGGTTTTATTCATGTAAATAGAACAACAATTATTATTTGACTTAAATGAATAACCGCATTGCAATAAACATGATCCAATCATATTCATGCTCAACGCAAACACCAAATAACATTTATTTTAGGTTCAACACTAATCCTGAAGGTAAAGGGAGTGTGCGATGGTGATCTTATCAACCTTGGAATCACTTCCAACACACATCATCACCTTGCCCTTAACTAGTCTTTGTTTATTTTGCAACTCCCTTCTCGAGTTACCACTCTTAGCAACTGAACCAGTATCAAATACCGAGGGGTTGCTATAAACACTAGTAAAGTACACATCAATAACATGTATATCCAATATACCTTTTCAGTATGCCATCCTTCTTATCCGCCAAGTATCTAGGGCAGTTCCAGTTCCAGCGACCATTTCCTTTGCAGTAGAAGCACCCACTTTTAGGCTTGGTCTAGCTTTGGGCTTCTTCATGGGAGTGGCAACTTGCTTGCCATTCTTCTTGAAGTTCCCTTTCTTTACCTTGCCCTTTTATTTGAAACTAGTGGTCTTGTCAACCATCAACACTTGATGCTTTTCTTGATTTCTACCTTCGCTGATTTCAGCATCGCGAAGAGCTTGAGAATTACTTTCGTCATCCCTTGCATATTATAGTTCATCATGAAGTTCCAGTAACTTGGTGATAGTGGCTAGAGAACTTTTTCAATCACTGTTTTATTTGGAAGATTAACTCCCACTTGATTCAAGCAATTGTAGTACCTTGAAAATCTGAGCACATGCTCACTGGTTGAGCTATTCTCGTCCATCTTGTAGGCAAAGTACTGTCAGAGGTCTCATACCTCTCAACACGGGCATGAGCATGAAATACCAACTTCAAATCTTGGAACATCTCATATGCTCCATGTCGTTAAAAACATTTTTGAAGTCCCTGTTCTAAGCCGTAAAGCATGGTGCACTAAACTATCAAGTAGTCATCATACCGAGCTTGTCAAACATTCATAACGTCTGCATCTGCTTCTGCAACAGTTCTGTCATCTAGTGGTGCATTAAATACATAATACTTCTGTGCAGCATTGAGGATAATCCTCAAATCACGGAGCTAGTCTGCATCATTGCTACTAACATGTTTCAACTTATTTTTCTCTAAGAACATAACAAAAATAAACAGGGAGCTACATCGTGAGCTATTGATCTACAACATAGTTATGCAAATACTATTAGGACTAAGTTCATGATAAATTAAAGTTCAATTAATCAAATTACTTAAGAACTCCCACTTAGATAGACATCTCTCTAATCATCTAAGTGATCACATGATCCATATCAACAAAACCATGTCCGATCATCACATGAGATGGAGTAGTTTTCAATGGTGAACATCACTATGTTGATCATATCTACTATATGATTCACGCTTGACCTTTTGGTCTCCAGTGTTCCGAGGCCATATCTGCATATGCTAGGCTCGTCAAGTTTAATCCGAGTATTCCGTGTGTGCAAAACTGGCTTGCACCCGTTGTATGTGAACATAGAGCTTATCACACCCGATCATCACGTGGTGTCTCGGCACGATGAACTGTAGCAATGGCGCATACTCAGGGAGAACACTTATACCTTATAATTTAGTGAGAGATCATCTTATAATGCTACCGCCGAACTAAGCAAAATAAGATGCATAAAGGATAAACATCACATGCAATCAATATAAGTGATATGATATGGCCATCATCATCTTGTGCCTTTGATCTCCATCTCCAAAGCACCGTCATGATCACCATCGTCACCGGCTTGACACCTTGATCTCCATCGAAGCATCGTTGTCGTCTCACCAACTATTTCTTCTAAAACTATCGCTACCGCTCAGTGATAAAGTAAAGCAATTACATGGTGATTGCATTTCATACAATAAAGCGACAACCATATGGCTCCTGCCAGTTGTTGATAACTGTGTTACAAAACATGATCATCTCATACAATAAAATTTAGCATCATGTCTTGACCATATCACATCACAACATGCCCTGCAAAAACAAGTTAGACGTCCTCTACTTTGTTGTTGCAAGTTTTACGTGGATGCTACGGGCTGAGCAAGAACCATTCTTACCTCCGCATCAAAAACCACAACGCGGTATAGTGATTGCTTTTTGATCTTCAGAAGGAACCCTGTTCATTGAATCGGATTCAACTAAAGCTGGAGAAATATACACCGACTAGCCACCTGTGTGCGAAGCACGTCGGTAGAACCAGTCTCGCATAAGCGTATGCGTAATGTCGATCTGGGCCGCTTCATCCAACAATGCCGCTGAATCAAGAATCAACTAGTGACGGCAAGCAATATGTATATAGCCACACCCACAACTCCTTTGTGTTCTACTCATGCATATAACATCTACGCTAAACCTGGCTCTGATGCCACTGTTGGGGAACGCAGTAATTTCAAAAAAATTCCTACGCACACGCAAGATCATGGTGATGCATAGCAACGAGAGGGGAGAGTATTGTCTAAGTACCCTCATAGACCGTAAGCAGAAGCATTATGACAACGTGGTTGATGTAGTCGTATGTCTTCACGATCGACCGATCCTAGTACCGAAAGTACGACACCTCCGCGATCTGCACACGTTTGGCTCGGTGACATCCCACGAACTCACGATCCAGCAGAGTGTTGAGGGAGAGCTTCGTCAGCACGATAGCGTGATGACGGTGATGATGATGCTACCGAAACAGGGCTTCGCCTAAGCACCGCTATGATATGAACGAGGTGGATTATGGTGGAGGGGGGCACCGCACACGGCTAAGAGATCAATGATCAACTTGTCTGTCTATGGGGTGCCCCCTGGCTACGTATATAAAGGATGGAGGGAGGAGGAGGCTGGCCCTCATAGGGCACGCCCAAAGTGTGGATTCCTACTAGGACTCCCTAGTCCTAGTAGGATTCCACCTCCCACATGGAATAGGAAAAAGGGAAGGGAGAAGGAGAAGGAAGGAAGGGGGCGCCCCCTTTCCCTAGTACAATTCAGACTAGTCCATGGGAAGGGGCAGGACCACCCTCGAGGCCTTTCTCTCATTTCCCGTATGGCCCATTAAGGCCCAATACGAATTCTCGTAACTCTCCAGTACTCCAAAAAATACGCGAATCACTCGGAACCTTTCTGATGTCTGAATATAGCCTTCCAATATATCAATCTTTACGTCTCGACCATTTCGAGACTCCTCGTTATGTCCCTGATCTCATCTGGGACTTCGAACAAACTTCATTCATCAAATCACATAACTCATAATACAAATCATCACAGAATGTTAAGCATGCGGACCCTACGGGTTCGAGAACTATGTAGACATGACCGAGACTCATCTCCGGTTAATAACCAATAGCGGAACCTGGATGCTCATATTGGTTCCTACATATTCTACGAAGGTCTTTATCGGTCAAACCGCATAACAACATACGTTGTTCCCTTTGTCATCGGTATGTTACTTGCTCGAGATTCGATCGTCGGTATCCTCATACCTAGTTCATTCTCGTTACCGGCAAGTCTCTTTAGCCGTTTCGTAATGCATCATCTAGCAACTAACTCATTAGTCACAATGCTTGCAAGGCTTATAGTGATGTGCATTACCGAGAGGGCCTAGAGATACCTCTCCTATACACGGAGTGACAAATCCTAATCTCGATCTATGCCAACTCAACAAACACCATCGGAGACACATGTAGAGCATATTTATAACCACCCAGTTACATTGTGACGTTTGATAGCCCACAAGGTGTTCCTCCGGTATTCGGGAGTTGCATAATCTCATAGTCTGAGGAACATGTATAAGTCATGAAGAAAGCAGTAGCAATGAAACTGTAACGATCATAATGCTAAGCTAACAAATGGGTCTTGTCCATCACATCATTCTCTAATTATGTGATCCCATTTATCAAATGACAACACATGTCCATGGCTAGGAAACTTAACCATCTTTGATTAACGAGCTAGTCAAGTAGAGGCATACTAGGGACACTCTGTTTGTCTATGTATTCACACATGTACTAAGTTTCCGGTTAATACAATTCTAGCGTGAATAATAAACATTTATCATGATAAGGAAATAAATAATAACTTTATTATTGCCTCTAGGGCGTATTTCCTTCAGTATCAAGCATCCCCAAGCTTAATTCCTGCTCGTCCTCGAGTAGGTAAATGATAAAACAGAATTTTTGATGTGGAATGCTACCTAGCATAATCCTCAATGTAATTTTCTTTATTGTGGCATGAATGTTCAGATCCGAAAGATTCAAGACAAAAGTTTAATATTGACATAAAAATAATAATACTTCAAGCATACTAACAAAGCAATCATGTCTTCTCAAAATAACATGGCCAAAGAAAGTTATCCCTAAAAAATCATATAGTCTGGCTATGCTCTATCTTCATCACACAAAGTATTTAATCATGCACAACCCCGATGACAAGCCAAGCAATTGTTTCATACTTTTGATGTTCTCAAACTACGCAATACATGAGCGTGAGCC
The DNA here is from genome assembly GCF_056163025.1 of Triticum urartu. NCBI lineage: Eukaryota > Viridiplantae > Streptophyta > Magnoliopsida > Poales > Poaceae > Triticum > Triticum urartu. The sequence goes on along the minus strand of NC_141879.1, from coordinate 640,982,130 downwards.
ATGGATATAGCACTATATGTGGAATAGAATGGTGGTTGTGGAGAAGACAAAAAGGATAAGATAGTCTCACATCAACTAGGCGTATCAACGGGCTATGGAGATGCCCACCAATAGATATCAATGTGAGTGAGTATGGATTGCCATGCAAGGACGCACTAGAGCTATAAGTGTATGAAAGCTCAACAAAAGAAACTAAGTGGGTGTGCATCCAACTCGCTTGCTCACGAAGACCTAGGGCATTTTGAGGAAGCCCATCATTGGAATATACAAGCCAAGTTCTATAATGTAAAATTCACTAGTATATGAAAGTGACAACATAGGAGACTCTCTATCATAAAGAACATGGTGCTACTTTGAAGCACAAGTGTGGTAAAAGGATAGTAACATTGTCCCTTCTCTCTTTTTCTCTCATTTTTTTTATTTGGGCCTTTTCTCCTTTTTTTATGGCCTTTTTTTTCTTTTCGTCCGGAGTCTCATCCTGACTTGTGGGGGAATCATAGTCTCCATCATCCTTTCCTCACTTGGGACAATCCTCTAATAATGATGATCATCACACTTTTATTTACTTACAACTCAAAAATTACAACTTGATACTAGAACAAAATATGACTCTATGTGAATACCTCTGGCGGTGTATCGGGATGTGCAATTAATCAAGAGTGACATGTATGAAATAATTATAAAGGTTGCTTTGCCACAAATACGATGTCAACTACATGATCATGCAAAGCAATATGACAATGATGTAACGTGTCATAACAAATGGAACAGTGGTAAGTTGCATGGCAATGTATCTCGGAATGGCTATGGAAATGCCATAATAGGTAGGTATGGTGGCTGTTTTGAGGAAGGTATATGGTCGGTGTATGGTACCGGTGAAAGTTGCGTGGTACTAGAGAGGCTAGCAATGGTGGAAGGGTGAGAGTGCGTATAATCCATGGACTCAACATTAGTCATAAAGAACTCACATACTTATTGCAAAAATCTATTAGTTATTGAAACAAAGTACTATGCGCATGCTCCTAGGGGGATAGATTGGTAGGAAAAGACCATCGCTCGTCCCCGACCGCCACTCATAAGGAAGACAATAAATAAATAAATCATGCTCCGACTTCATCACATAATGGTTCACCATACGTGCATGCTACGGGTATCATAAACTTTAGAACAAGTATTCCTCAAATTCACAACTACTCAACTAGCATGACTCTAATATCACCATCTTCATATCTCAAAACAAGCATCAAGTATCAAACTTCTCATAGTATTCAATGCACTTTTTATGAAAGTTTTTATTATACCCATCTTGGATGCCTATCATATTAGGACTGATTTTATAGCAAAAGCAAATTACCATGATGTTCTAAAAGACTCTCAAAATAATATAAGTGAAGCATGAGATATCAATAATTTATATAAAATAAAACCACCACCGTGCTCTTAAAGATATAAGTGAAGCACTAGAGCAAAATTATCTAGCTCAAAATATATAAGTGAAGCACAAAGAGTATTCTAATAAATTCCGATTTATGTGTGTCTCTCCAAAAGGTGTGTATGAAGGAAATATGCCCTAGAGGCAATAATAAAGTTATTATTTATTTCCTTATTTCATGATAAATGTTTATTATTCATGCTCGAATTGTATTAACCGGAAACATGATACATGTGTGAATACATAGACAAACATAGTGTCACTAGTATGCCTCTACTTGACTAGCTCATTGATCAAAGATGATTATGTTTCCTAACCATAGACATGAGTTGTCATTTGATTAAACCAGATCACATCATTAGGAGAATGATGTGATTGACTTGACCCATTCCGTTAGCTTAGCACTTGATCGTGTAGTTTGTTGCTATTGCTTTCTTCATGACTTATACATGTACCTATGACTATGAGATTATGCAACTCCTGTTTACCGGAGGAACACTTTGTGTGCTACCAAACATCACAATGTAACTGGTTTATTATAAAGGTGCTCTACAGGTGTCTCCGAAGGTACTTATTGAGTTGGCGTATTTCGAGGTTAGGATTTGTCACTCCGATTGTCGGAGAGGTATCTCTGGGCCCACTCGGTAATGCACATCACTATAATCCTTGCAAGCATTGTAACTAATGATTTAGTTGCGGGATGATGTATTGCAGAACAAGTAAATAGACTTGACGGTAACGAGATTGAACTAGGTATTGAGATACCGACGATCGAATCTCGGGCAAGTAACATACCGATGACAAAGGGAATAACGTATGTTGTTATGCGGTTCGACCGATAAAGATCTTCGTAGAATATGTAGGAGCCAATATGGGCATCCAGGTTCCGCTATTGGTTATTGGCCAGAGAAATGTCTCGGTCATGTCTACATAGTTCTTGAACCCGTAGGGTCCGCACGCTTAACGTTCGTTGACGATATAGTATTTATGAGTTATGTATGTTGGTAACCGAATGTTGTTGGAGTTCCAGATAAGATCACGGACATGACGAGGAACTCTGGAATGGTCCGGAGATAAAGTTTGATATATGGGATAATAGTGTTTGGTCTCCGGAAGGGTTCCGGAATTCACCTGAAGGGGTTCCGGATGTTTCCCGAAATGTTTGGGTACGAGAACACTTTATTTGGGCCAAAGGGGAAAGCCCACAAGGTTTTTGGAAAGCGCAAAAGGAAGTTTTGCGGAGTCCAGGGGCCAGACGCCAGGGTCCCTGGCGTCTGGGTCCAGACGCCGGGAACCCTAGCGTCTGGCCTTGGACTCCGAGAAGGACTCTTGCCTTTCGGGTGAAACCGACTTTGTGGAGGCTTTTACTCCAAGTTTTGGCCCCAAGGCTCAACATATAAATAGAGGGGTAGGGATAGCACCCAAGACACATCAAGAAACACCAAGCCATGTGCCGGCTACCCCATCCCCTCTAGTTTATCCTCCGTCATAGTTTTTGTAGTGCTTAGGCTTAGCCCTGCGGAGATTGTTCTTCACCAACACCGTCACCACGCCGTTGTGCTGCCGGAACTCATCTACTACTTCGCCCCTCTTGCTGGATCGAGAAGGAGAGGACGTCATCGCGCTGAACTTGTGCTGAACGCGGAGGTGTCGTACGTCCGGTACTTGATCAGGACGGATCATGAAGGTGTACGACTACATCAACCGCATTGATAAACACTTCCGCTTACAGTCTACGAGGGTACGTAGACAACACTCTCCCCTCTTATTGCTATGCATCACCATGATCTTGCGTGTGCGTAGGATTTTTTTTGAAAATACAACGTTCCCCAATAGTGGTATCCGAGCCAGGTTTATGCGTAGATGTTATATGCACGAGTAGAACACACGTGAGTTGTGGGCGATACAAGTCATACTACTTACCAGCATGTCATACTTTGGTTCGGCGGTATTGTTGGATGAAGCGGCCCGGACTGACATTACGCGTACGATTACGCGAGACTGGTTCTACCGACATGCTTTGCACATAGGTGACTGGCGGGTGTCAGTTTCTCCAACTTTAGTTGAACCGAGTGTGACTACGCCCGGTCCTTGAGAAGGTTAAAACAACACTAACTTGAGGAACTATCGTTGTGGTTTTGATGCGTAGGTAAGAACGGTTCTTGCTCAGCCCGTAGCAGCCACGTAAAACTTGCAACAACAAAGTAGATGACGTCTAACTTGTTTTTGCAGGGCATGTTGTGATGTGATATGGTCAAGACATGATGCTATATTTATTGTATCAGATGATCATGTTTTGTAACGGAGTTATCGGCAACTGGCAGGAGCCATATGGTTGTCGCTTTATTGTATGCAATGCAATCACCCTGTAATATCTTTACTCTATCACTAAGCGGTAGCGATAGTCGTAGAAGCAATAGTTGGCGAGACGACAACGATGCTACGATAGAGATCAAGGTGTCACGCCAGTGACGATGGTGATCATGACGGTGCTTCGGAGATGGAGATCACAAGCACAAGATGATGATGGCCATATCATATCACTTATATTGATTGCATGTGATGTTTATCCTTTATGCATCTTATTTTTCTTTGTTTGACGGTAGCATTATAAGATGATCTCTCACTAAATTTCAAGATAAAAGTGTTCTCCCTGAGTATGCACCATTGCCAAAGTTCGTCGTGCGGAGACACCACGTGATGATCGGGTGTGATAAGCTCTACGTCCATCTACAACGGGTGCAAGCCAGTTTTGCACATGCAGAATACTCGGGTTAAACTTGACGAGCCTAGCATATGCAGATATGGCCTCGGAACACTGAGACCGAAAGGTCGAGCGTGAATCATATAGTAGATATGATCAACATAATGATGTTCACCATTGAAAACTACTCCATTTCACGTGATGATCGGTTATGGTTTAGTTAATATGGATCACATGATCACTTAGATGATTAGAGGGATGTCTATCTAAGTGGGAGTTCTTAAGTAATATGATTAATTGAACTTAAATTTATCATGAACTTAGTACCTGATAGTATTTTGCTTATCTATGTTGTTGGTGATAGATGACCCGTGCTGTTGTTCCGTTGAATTTTAATGCGTTCCTTGAGAAAGCAAAGTTGAAAGATGATGATAGCAATTACACGGACTAGGTCCGTAACTTGAGGATTATCCTCATTGCTGCACAGAAGAATTACGTCCTGGAAGCACCGCTAATTGCCAAACCTGCTGCAAGAGCAACACCAGATGTTATGAACGTCTGGCAGAGCAAAGCTGATGACTACTCAATAGTTCAGTGTGCCATGCTTTACGGCTTAGAACCGGGACTTCAATGGCGTTTTGAACGTCATGGAGCATATGAGATGTTCCAGGAGTTGAAGTTAATATTTCAAGCAAATGCCCGGATTGAGAGATATGAAGTCTCCAATAAGTTCTATAGCTGCAAGATGGAGGAGAATAATTTTGTCAGTGAGCATATACTCAAAATGTCTGGGTATCATAATCACTTGGCTCAACTGGGAGTTAATCTTCCTGTTGATAGTGTCATTGACAGAGTTCTTCAATCACTGCCACCAAGCTACAAAAGCTTCATGATGAACTATAATATGCAAGGGATGAATAAGACAATTCCCGAGCTCTTTGCGATGCTAAAGGCTACGGAGGTAGAAATAAAAAAGGAGCATCAAGTGTTGATGGTTAACAAAACCACCCGTTTTAAGAAAAAGGGTAAAGGGAATAAGAAGGGGAACTTCAAGAAGAACGACAAACAAGTTGCTGCTCAGGAGAAGAAACCCAAGTCTAGACCTAAGCCTGAGACTGAGTGCTTCTACTGCAAACAGACTGGTCACTGGAAGCGGAACTGCCCCAAGTATTTGGCAGATAAGAAGGATGGCAAGGTGAACAAAGGTATATGTGATATACATGTTATTGATGTGTACCTTACCAGAGCTCGCAGTAGCACCTGGGTATTTGATACTGGTTCTATTGCTAATATTTGCAACTCGAAACAGGGACTATGGATTAAGCGAAGACTGGCTAAGGACGAGGTGACGATGCGCGTGGGAAATGGTTCCAAAGTCGATGTGATCGCCGTCGGCACGCTACCTCTACATCTACCTCCGAGATTAGTTTTAGACCTAAATAATTGTTATTTGGTGCCAGCGTTTAGCATGAACATTATATCTAGATCTTGTTTGATGCAAGACGGTTATACATTTAAATCTGAGAATAATGGTTGTTCTATTTATATGAGTAATATCTTTTATGGTCATGCACCCTTGAAGAGTGGTCTATTTTTGTTAAATCTCGATAGTAGTGATACAAATATTCGTAATGTTGAAGCCAAAAGATGCAGAGTTGATAATGATAGAGCAACTTATTTGTGGCACTGCTGTTTGGGTCATATTGGTATAAAGCGCATGAGGAAACTCCATACAGATGGACTTTTGGAATCACTTGATTATGAATCACTTGGTACTTGCGAACCATGCCTTATGGGCAAGATGACTAAAACTCCGTTCTCCGGAACTATTGAGCGAGCAACAGATTTGTTGGAAATCATACATACTGATGTATGTGGTCCGATGAATATTGAGGCTCGCGGCGGGTATCATTATTTTCTCACCTTCACAGATGATTTGAGCAGATATGGGTATATCTACTTAATGAAACATAAGTCTGAAACATTTGAAAAGTTCAAAGAATTTCAGAGTGAAGTGGAAAAATCATCATAACAAGAAAATAAAGTTTCTACGATCTGATCGTGGAGGAGAATATTTGAGTTACGAGTTTGGCCTACATTTGAAACAATGCGGAATAGTTTCGCAACTCACGCCACCCGGAACACCACAGCGTAATGGTGTGTCCGAACGTCGTAATCGTACTTTACTAGATATGGTGCGATCTATGATGTCTCTTACTGATTTACCGCTATTGTTTTGGGGTTATGCTTTAGAGACGGTTGCATTCACGTTAAGTAGGGCACCATCAAAATCCGTTGAGACGACGCCTTATGAACTATGGTTTGGCAAGAAACCAAAGTTGTCATTTCTTAAAGTTTGGGGCTGCGATGCTTATGTGAAAAAACTTCAACCTGATAAGCTCGAACCCAAATCAGAGAAATATGTCTTCATGGGATACCCAAAGGAAACTGTTGGGTACACCTTCTATCACAGATCCAAAGGCAAGACATTTGTTGCTAAGAATGGATCCTTTCTAGAGAAGGAGTTTCTCTCGAAAGAAGTGAGTGGGAGGAAAGTAGAACTTGATGAGGTAGCTGCACCTACTCCCTTATTGGAAAGTAGTTCATCACAGAAACCGGTTCCTGTGACATCTACACCAATTAGTGAGGAAGCTAATGATAATGATCATGAAACTTTAGATCAAGTTACTACCGAACCTCGTAGGTCAACCAGAGTAAGATCCGCACCAGAGTGGTACAGTAATCCTGTTCTGGAGGTCATGTTACTTGACCATGACGAACCTACGAACTATGAGGAAGCGATGATGAGCCCAGATTCCACAAAATGGCTTGAGGCCATGTAATCTGAGATGGGATCCATGTATGAGAACAAAGTGTGGACTTTTGTTGGCTTGCCCGATGATCGACAAGCCATTGAGAATAAATGGATCTTCAAGAAGAAGGCTGACGCTGACAGTAATGTTACTGTCTATAAAGCTCGACTTGTTGCGAAAGGTTTTCGACAAGTTCAAGGAGTTGACTACGATGGGACCTTCTCACCTGTAGCAATGCTTAAGTCCGTCCATATCATGTTAGCTATTGCCGGATTTTATGATTATGAAATTTGGCAAATGGATGTAAAGACTGCATTCCTGAATGGATTTCTGGAAGAAGAGTTGTATATGATGCAACTTGAAGGTTTTATCGATCCAAAGGGTACTAACAAAGTGTGCAAGCCCCAGCGATCCATTTATGGACTGGTGCAAGCATCTCGGAGTTGGAATAAACGTTTTGATAGTGTGATCAAATCATATGGTTTTATACAGACTTTTGGAAAAGCCTGTATTTACAAGAAAGTGAGTGGGAGCTCTGCAGCATTTCTAATATTATATGTGGATGACATATTATTGATTGGAAATGATATAGAATTTCTGGATAGCATAAAAGGATACTTGAATAAGAGTTTTTCAATGAAAGACCTCGGTGAAGCTACTTACATATTAGGCATCAAGATCTATAGAGATAGATCAAGACGCTTAATTGGACTTTCACAAAGCACATACCTTGACAAAGTTTTGAAGAAGTTCAAAATGGATCAGGCAAAGAAAGGGTTCTTGCCTGTGTTACAAGGTGTGAAGTTGAGTATGACTCAATGCCCGACCACTGCAGAAGATAGAGAGAAAATGAAAGATGTTCCCTATGCTTCAGCCACAGGCTCTATCATGTATGCAATGCTGTGTACCAGACCTGATGTGTGCCTTGCTATTAGTCTAGCAGGGAGGTACCAACGTAATGCAGGAGTGGATCACTGGACAGCGGTCAAGAACATCCTAAAATACCTGAAAAGGACTAAGGATATGTTTCTCGTTTATGGAGGTGACAAAGAGCTCATCGTAAATGGTTACGTTGATGCAAGCTTTGACACTGATCCAGATGATTCTAAATTGCAAACCGGATATGTGTTTTTATTGAACGGTGGAGCGGTCAGTTGGAGCAGTTCTAAACAGAGCGTAGTGGCGGGATCTACATGTGAAGCGGAGTACATTGCTGCTTCGGAAGTGTCGGTGTACTAGAGTAGGGGTACCCTAGTATCCCGAACTTGTGCACGGGCAGTCGCAGCATCCCGCGGCAAGGCTTGCCGGGTGACCGCCAAGGTCCTCCGTGGTTCCCCTGGAGCCATCCAAGGAGACAAGACCCCGGCAAGAGGAGCTTGCCGGGAAGGCCAACTAAGGCACCTCAAGACCCCGGCAAGAGGAGCTTGCCGGGAAGGCCACCCAAGGCATCTCAAGGAACTTGCCGCGACGCGCCACGCGTCCCGGCAAGGCCCGGTGAGCGACAAGCTCCCGGACGCGACAAGACAACGACCGCGGCAAGGCGTTTGCCACGGCAAGCCACCACTCTGTGTCCGCGCGACACGTTGGTGGATGTGCTGGAGCGCGGACACAGAGTGGTGGCTTGCCGCGGCAAACGCCTTGCCGCGGTCGTTGTCTTGTCGCGTCCGGGAGCTTGTCGCTCACCGGGCCTTGCCGGGACGCGTGGCGCGTCGCGGCAAGTTCCTTGAGATGCCTTGGGTGGCCTTCCCGGCAAGCTCCTCTTGCCGGGGTCTTGAGGTGCCTTAGTTGGCCTTCCTGGCAAGCTCCTCTTGCCGGGGTCTTGTCTCCTTGGATGGCTCCAGGGGAACCACGGAGGACCTTGGCGGTCACCCGGCAAGCCTTGCCGCGGGATGCTGCGACTGCCCGTGCACAAGTTCGGGATACTAGGGTACCCCTACTCTAGTACACCGACAGAAGCCCCCGGGCTTGGGCCATACACGGTGCCGAGCGCTGTTGGGCCAGGCCCAAAACAGGGCACGGGCACGCGCGGCCTAGGTTACGCCGTATCTTTCTCCGTATCCACCGCGCCCTCCCCGAACGGCACGCGTTGAATGCGGCGTCGTGGGAGAGATCGGGGGTGGTTACTTTATTCGGAAATGCGGAACGTCCGCCCCCTCCCTCTTTAGAAGCAGGGGAAACATGGGCAGTCCGCCCATTCGCCCATTGCTGCTTCCAATCTCAGAAATCTCCGCCGCTCCCTCGCCTTCCCAAAGCCGAAAGACAGCAGCGCTCCGCCCCCCATCGCCACCAGCATCACCAACGCCGTCGACCTCCTCCACTACTTCCGCCATGGCTCCAAAAGCCGACAAGGGGAAGGTCGTGAAGTCGACCGAGGCGCAGCGGCTTGCGGCGCTGCGGAAGGAGCGGGCAGTCTTCCCCCCCAAGCTTGCCGTAAGGGAGCTGAGGGAGAACTACTACCTCTTCTGGTCGGCGGAGATGCGAGCGCATCCGCGCACGAAGGTACTTCCCGCTGCCGCTTGGAAGAAGGCCCCAAATGGATACCCTTTCTTTGCCTTGTTCTTCTACTACGGGCTCTGCCCGCCTTTCTCTGAATTCTTCTGCGACATCATGAATACCTATGGATTCCTCCTCCTGGACTTCACCCCCAATGCCGTTCTGACCATGGCAGTTTTCACGCATCTCTGCGAAAACTTTGTCGGAGTCCATCCCAATGTAGCCCTCTTTCGCCACTTCTTCATACCCCGAGTAGAGAGAGGAGAGCCTTTATCCGGCGGAATTGCCTGGATCTCAAGGGCCGGCAAGAAGGAAACTTATCTGGAGGGAGAATTCCGCGGCAAGTGGGAGGAGTGGAGGGCAGACTGGTGCTGGATTGACAAGGAGAACCCGCAGCCATTCACCACCCGGTGCCAAACCCCAGTAGCACGCGGCAGCGATTGGAGTGACGTGGCCCCGGAAGACGACAGGCTGAAGATTGCTGTCACCCAGATCCTGCGCCTCAGGCTTGCCGGGCTCACTGTAGGCGCCGTTGGCGCAGATTTTCTTCGCCGCCGCATCGCCCCCCTGCAGGAACGGGGGAGACCCACTTGGGAGTTCAAGAATGCGGCGGATATCATGAGGCTGCGGCCGGGCCTCAACTACAACTTTACTGTTCTGGAGCTCAACGCGATGCTCCAAGAACTGTTCAAGTATGACCCCCAACATCCCGAAGTGTTCAGGTTGTCGGGGGGTGTCGTTCCGTTGTGCAACAATTCCGCGCTCGACCACATCCGTGCAATGATGCCGCTGTGCGACTCGCATGGAATTGTGCCAACTTGGCAAGAGCCTGCTGACGACGACGTGCAGCAATTCTTTGATGACTTGGTAGAAGTGCCGATCCGCTCCGACGAGAAGGATAGCCTCACCCGCGACACCACCGATGCGGAGATGGCACTCATCGCCACCAGGCTGGAAGAGGCGGTGGCAGCCGCAGCCGCGGGCGAATTTGGATTCACCGTGGAGGAGGCAGATGCAGCAGAGGCGGCAAGCCGTGCCGAACGAAGGGATCCTGCCAGCGAGAAAGAGCTTGCCGGGCAGAACGTCGAGTCGAGCGAGCTCGCCAAGGATACGAGCAGCTCGCTAGAGATCAACTCGTCTTCCACTTCATCTTCAGACAGCTCGCCGCAAGGAGAGCCTCCATCCCCACCAAGAAGGCGTCTCCGCAAGGCCGGTGACGTAGCGGAGCGGCAAGCGGGTCAACAGTCGCCGCGCCGCGTGACACGCTCCACCGCGGCAAACACTGTTGCCGCAGGAGCATCTCACGCTGCAACGACAACTGGAGCGGGGCCCTCCCGGACCACCGCTTCTGCTCCTGCCGCTTCTCATGCTGCGACGATAGCTGGAGTGGGGTCGTCTCAGACCGCCACCACTGCTCCCGCCAAGCGGCCAAGGGAAGCTTCTCCTCCGCCTCCTCGTGCCGGGCGCGCGCCGGACTTCGAATTCTCCGCGTTCAGCTCCGACGAGGAAGAAGAAGAAGAGTAAGCTTCTCTTGCTGCACTTGCTGTTCTTCAATTCTTGCCGTTTGTCTTGTATCTCATTTGCTTTGCTCTGAACTTGTTCCTTTTTAGGACTCTGGCCCAGAGAGCAGCAAAGAGAGCCAAGGTCCCGGTGATTGTCATCGAGGACGAACCTACTGTGACAGCGGGGGGTGCGCCCAAGACAACCTTGCCGGACCCGACAACTTTTCTCTAGAGCAGCCCCCAGCGTAAGTATATGGTTTGCTTTTCGCTGTGAGGTGCGCATGGATACTCTGTTTTTGCTGATATCTAACTGCTGGTTTGTGTAGGAGCAGAGCAGCCTCACCAGGAGCCAAGGGAGAATCCCCCGACAAGAGAGAGCTCTCCGGCAAGGGAGAGTTTTCCGGTAAGGGAGAAGTCTCCGGCAAGGGAGGGTTCTCCGGCAAGGGACAGCACCAGCGGCCCCTCGATGGCGGAGACCACGACTGCAGAACCTGGCACAGGTAATCCTTTCGCTGCAAGGCTTCCCTTGGGTTCTTCTTCTTTTGATCTTCTTGGGTTTTTGCTTGACGCTTCTCCCCTTTCCGGCTGTCAGACCCATCTGCTACAGAGCCGATGGAGACCGAGGTTGCCGCCGAAGAAGCAGCCGGTGCTGGCGATCCCGCCGACGCAGAGGCCGCCAAGGCTACCGCCGCAGCAACTGGCGAGGGGTCCGGCGATCGCACTGATGACCCTGAGGCCACAGGAACGCCAGGCGCTACACCGACCGCCGACCCGTCCGCCGCTGCCGCAGCGCCAGGCTCCGAAGAGCCCCAGCCAGGCGTATACTTGAAGGCCGGCGATGACGTCTTCATCAACCTCCCCTGGGCGTCAAGCTCCAGGGTGCCGGTCGAGGGAGAGATCTTCGACGGGGAAGTGCTTGCCTCCGCGGGGCTAACGCTGGTTGACGCGCCGAGCAGCAGCAGCAACGAGCCTGAGGAAGAGCGGCTGCTGCGGAAGTTGTTGTCGCTCTACCGCGCGCGGCAAGCCAAGCTGGACTCCCGCGAGGCGCTTGTCGCGAAGGCGGGAGTAGACATCGAGAAGCGCGCGGAGGAGCTCCGGGGCTTCCACCAGGAAGCTCGTCGACACACGAGCTAGATCTCCATCACCTTCATCGACATGCCGCCGAAGAAGAAGGCTTCGGAGGCGGCTGCTCCGTCCGCCCCGCTACCACCGGAGCAAACGGCTGATGGGGCGGACGCCGGTGGAAGAACGGGCGTCGACGAGGGAGCTCACGGTGCTGCCAGGTCCAAGGACAAGGCTGCGCTGCCCATCGGCGGCGTAGCCGGCTCCCACAACGACCGGGCGCACTCCAAGACCTCGGCGTCCGTACATGCACCGCGCCCACCTCATGAGGCGCGGGACCGGCAGCGTCACGGTGCTCATAGTACCATGCGTTTGCTGGACCAAGATCGAGCTGGTGGGTCTCGGAGTGCTCCAGACCAGCATGCACAATAACATGCTGGCACGAGCGAGGCGCGGTCGCCTGGACGGAATACTGCTCCTTCTAACATAGTTAGAAGTCCGAGCATATCCCAGTCCTCGCACCGTTCGCCACCACCACCCGCCACTGCCGCAGAAGGTTTGGCGCGAGCTCAACTGCTCCTAGACTACCCTCCAACAGCAGACAAGATCGACGACTGGAGGGCCACCATTCAGAATCTCATCGGCTTCTCCAACGGCGACACTCAGCGGCAGCCGAGCACGTCGCAGCCGCGGCAAGTCAGCCAGGCACGAGCCGGTGGCGACAAGACCGGTGGGGGTGCAACCACTGTGCACTCTCCGCCTCGAAGGCCAAGATCGCCGACTCGCCGGATCCACCTCGACAGCGACTCCACCGCGTCATCAGATCCACGAGCTCGTCGAGATCAGCGCCAAGTTCTTCACGAACGACAGCAAGAAGACGCTCGTACTCGCATCGAGCGCCGAAGAGAAGCGCGACGTCAATCAGACCAGCGCGCTGGGCCCTCTGTCGACATGCATGCGCCAGGGGAACCAGGCGACTTGCCGTACGCGGTAGGTTGCCCTGCGTTCACTCCTGAGCTGCGGCAAGTCCAGTGGCCCAGCATGAAGAATTTCAAGCCAGACGTACCAGAGAAGTACGACGGAAAGTCGCATCCGTCGGAGTTCCTCAGCATCTACACCATCGCGGTGCATGCTGCCGGGGGACGGGACGACAAGATCCTTGCCAACTACTTCCCACTGGTGCTCAAACCCAACGTCAGGTCCTGGCTCATGCACTTGCCGGACAACTCCATATCCTCCTGGGCAGACCTGTTCCATCAGTTTGTCGGCGCCTTTACAGGCGGCCACAAACCTCATGGCCAAGAGAGCGACCTTCATCTACTCGCCCAGAAGGAAGGAGGGCCCCTGCGCAAGTATATTCAGAGATTCAGCCGTGTGCAGCACAACATCCCAGATGTCCACCCTGCCGCGGTCATCAGCGCGTTCCATCAGAACGTGCGTAACCGCAGGATGCGGGAGGAGATGGCGATGTGCAAGATCAGAGATGTCAGTGAGCTGTATGCCCTGGCCGACAAGTGTGAACGTGCTGAAGAAGGGAGGAAACTCCCCGGAGAGAATATAGGAGCAGGAGGATCTGACAGTGAGGATGCTGCCCCGGCAAAGAAAAACCGGCGGCGGAACAGGAAGAAGAAAGGCAAAGATGTGCTAGTCGTTGAGCAGTCCGGCAACGAAGGTGGCGCCAAGAAAGCCAAAGTTGGTAGCTCCGGCAAGGAGATTGCCGCATGCACCAACTGCCAGGCTGTGGCGGTCGCCGACAAGCAGGATGACACCGACAAGCAGTACTGCAAGATCCACCGCACCAAGGGCCACGACCTCCAGAGCTGCAAGAAGGTCGAGCAGCTTGTCCAGCAACAAAAGGCTAAGTACGAGCGACGCGACAAGGAGAGGGCCCAAGGAGGCGCAGGAGAATCTGGCAGGAAGCGCGCTGGCCGGGGAGGACACCGTGGCAAAACCAAGCAGCGGCAAGGAGACAGACCTCCCCGCGGCCGCGACAAGGATGAAGATGACGACGACGACGAAGACATGGATGATGTTGAGACCAGTGAGCAGGAGTTCCAGAAAGCCACAGATGTCTTGTGCGTTGACGGCGGTGCTTCTCTGCATACTTCACACCGCCAACTCAAGCAGTGGGTGCGGGAAGTCAATGCAGCGGAACCACCTGTCGAGTCACGCAAGCTTCTGAAATGGTCCAGCACGCCTATCATCTTTGATATTGAGGACCACCCTGATCGCACTACTGCGGTCGGGTGCTTGCCGATGTTGGTTTCACCAACTATCCGCAACCTCAAGGTCACTAAGATGTTAGTTGACGGCGGGGCCGGCCTGAACCTGATCTCCTCCGCTGTACTCCAGAAACTCCAGATCCCTGACAGCGAGCTCGAAGAGACCGGCACATTCCAAGGAATCAACCCGGGAAGGAGCAAGCCGAAGGGGAAGGTCACGTTGCCAGTAACATTTGGTAGCGAGCTGAACTTCAGGATTGAGAGGGTCACTTTTCACGTTGCCGATATTCCATTGCCTTACAATGGGATACTTGGCCGTCCAGCACTCGCCAAGTTCATGGCAGCCTCTCACTACGCATACAACATGCTGAAGATGCCAGGCCCGATAAGCGTCATCTCTGTCCCCGGCGACAAGAAGGATGCTCTTATCTGCGCCGACAAGATCTACCGGGAAGCGGCAGCCGCAACAGACCGCAAGTCACTTGCCGTTGAAGCTCCCGGGGGGAAGAAGAAGACCAAGTCCGGCAAGAGTTCTGATGCCCACTCCGGCAAGCGCACCTCTTCGGAGTGCTGCGCTGCCGTCGAGGACGCACCATCGAGCTCCACCGGCAAGTGTAAGAAGACAATGGCAGCTCCGACAGAGACCAAGAAGGTGTCCGCCAAGGAAGACGGCACTGGTGGTACCTTCACCATCAGTGCCACTCTCGACCCTAAATAGGAAAGCGTGCTCATTGCTTTCCTGCGGGCGAATGTCGACGTGTTTGCATGGCAACCGTCTGACATCCCCGGTGTTCCCAGGAAAGTAATTGAGCACCACCTTGCCGTTTGTCCTCATGCGCGGCCTGTCAAGCAGAAGGTCAGGAAGCAAGCAGTGGAGCGCCAAGAATTCATTGCAGAAGAGATCAAGAAGTGGGAAGCAGCAGGCCTTGTCAGAGGAGTGCTCCATCCTACGTGGTTGGCCAATCCTGTAGTCGTGCGCAAGGCGAACGGAAAATGGAGACTTTGTATCGATTTTACCGATGTTAACAAAGCTTGTCCCAAAGACCCATTTCCTTTGCCGCGCATTGACCAGATTGTTGACTCCACAGCCGGATGTGATTTGCTTTCATTTCTTGATGCATACTCAGGATACCATCAGATCTTCATGGCTAAAGAGGATGAGGAGAAGACCGCATTCATTACTCCATGTGGCACGTACTGTTTCATACGGATGCCTTTCAGATTAAAAAATGCTGGCTCAACATTTGCAAGAGTAGTCCATGTCGCTCTTGAGCCACAAATACACAGGAATGTGGAAGCCTACATGGATGATATAGTGGTCAAGAGCAAGGACAAGACGACTCTGATTCAAGATTTAGACGAGACCTTTGCAAATCTGCGCAAGATTAGCCTCAAGCTCAACCCCGAGAAGTGTGTGTTTGGAGTCCCCTCCGGCAAGCTTCTCGAGTTCTTCGTGTCTCAGCGGGGAATTGAAGCCAATCCCGACAAGATCAAGGCCATTGAGCAGATTGAAGCACCAAAGCGCGTCAAGGATGTACAAAGACTTGCCGGTTGCGTGGCCACTCTCAGCAGGTTTATCTCTAGGTCTGCTGAGCGCGCCCTGCCATTTTTCAAATTATTGAAAAAGGCAGGTCCAATGAAATGGACTCCGGAAGCGGAGGCTGCGCTGCAAGACTTAAAGAGATACCTGTCCTCTCCTCCAATACTTGTTGCACCTAAACCACAAGAGAAGTTGCTGCTGTATATAGCAGCAACCAATCAAGTGGTTAGTGCTACGTTAGTAGCGGAGAGGGAGGCAGATGACGAGCCAACAACCACGGCAGGCACATCCAGCGACAAGCAGGGGGCTTCCCCGACAAGCTCTGGTCCCGACAAAGATGGATCTGCGCAGATGCACGAGGAGACACAGAAGAAAATGGTGCAGCGCCCAGTTTACTTTGTCAGTTCCCTTCTGCAGGGGGCTAGGTCAAGGTACTCTGGCATGCAGAAATTGCTTTTCGGCCTTCTCATGGCCTCGAGAAAGCTGCGCCATTACTTCCAAGCACATGAGATCACAATTGTCACTCGCTTTCCGCTGAAGAGGATACTACAGAATCCAGAAGCGACAGGCAGGATTGTTGAGTGGGCACTGGAACTGTCAAGCTTTGGCCTCAAGTTTGAGAGTACTTCAACTATCCAGAGCAGAGCATTGGCAGAATTTATAGCAGAATGGACGCCAACACCAGATGAAAAAATTCTAGAAATGAGCATCCCCATCGAAGAAGCAAGCAAAGAGTGGCTGATGTACTTTGATGGTGCCTTTTCGCTGCAAGGCACCGGCGCTGGTGTGCTGCTTATCGCACCCACCGGAGAGCACCTCAAGTACGTAGTCCAGATGCACTTTCCCAAGGAGCAAGCAACAAACAATACTGCAGAGTATGAAGGCTTGCTTGCCGGTCTCAGGATCGCGGCAGACCTTGGGATCAAGAAGCTCATTGTCAGGGGTGACTCACAGCTTGTCGTCCGCCAAGTAAACAAGAGCTATCAGAGTCCGTTGATGGAAGCCTACTTCGACGAAGTGAGAAAGCTAGAAGAGCACTTTGATGGCCTACAAATGGAGCATGTTCCAAGAGCTCAGAACGCCATTGCCGATGGCCTGTCGAAGTGCGCCGCACTTAAGTTACCTGTGGAACCAGGGATCTTTGTGCTCAAGCTGACTCAACTGTCTGTAACGCCATCAATTGGACAGAACAAGAAGAGGAAGTTGATTTCTGGTGGCTATTTGCCAGTAGAGCTTCCCGAAGCCGCCGCCAAGAAGATCCCCAAGATCAACGCCAAGAGCGCTGAGGAGCAGTCTGCTCCGGCAAGCCCTAGTGTTTGTTCCGTTGAAGCAGAAGCTCCCGACAAGTTTTGCTCCGGCAAGCTTGCCGGGGAACGTCAAGCTCCGGCAGAGTCGCAGGTTCTCGCCGTAGAAGCGGACGTTCCCGCAGCCGCAGATTTGCCTTTAGTCCTTGTTGTCGAGCCGCAAGCTCCAGCATGGGCACAGCAGATTGTCCGTTTCCTTCAGACAGGAGAACTTCCCGAAGAGCAAGAAGAAGCGGAAAGAGTAGCCCGGTAGTCAAGTATGTACCAGTTTGTCGACAAGACACTGTACAGAAGAAGACTCAACGGTGTGAAATTGAAGTGTATTCACCGAGAAGACGGACAAAAACTGTTGGCACAGATACATGGAGGCATATGTGGTCACCACATTGGCGCAAGAGCACTTGTCGGCAAAGCATTCCGGCAAGGTTTCTTTTGGACGACAGCTCTCCAGGATGCAACTGCACAAGTAACCAAGTGTGAAGCGTGCCAGTTCCATTCCAAGCAGATACACCAACCAGCTCAAGCCCTGCAGACGATCCCTTTATCCTGGCCATTTTTGGTCTGGGGGCTCGACATCCTCGGCCCCTTTTCCCGAGCAGTCGGGGGCTTTGAGTACTTGTACGTAGCAATCGACAAGTTCACAAAGTGGCCGAAAGTGGAGCCAGTAAGGAAGGTGACAGCACAGTCAGCAGTCAAGTTCTTCAGGTCGATTGTTTGCCGCTTCGGGATCCCTAACAGGATAATCACCGACAACGGTACACAATTCACGAGCCGCACCTTCATGCAGTATGTCGAAGACCTTGGCGCCAAGGTCTGCTTCGCTTCTGTTGCTCACCCGAGAAGCAACGGTCAAGCGGAGAGGGCAAATGCTGAAGTGCTGCGCGGGCTCAAGACCAGGACTTTCGACAGGCTGCACAAGTGCGGAAGAAACTGGATCGAGGAGCTGCCGGTGGTTCTTTGGTCGATCAGAACGACGCCAAATCGAGCCACTGGCCAGACACCTTTCGCTCTAGTCTATGGAGCAGAGGCAGTTCTCTCCACGGAACTCGTATACGGGTCACCTCGAGTGCTCGCTTATGATGAGCTCGAGCAAGAGCAGCTGCGAGAAGATGACGCGCTGCTCCTTGAGGAAGACCGTCTTCAGGCTGCTGTGCGAGCTGCTCGCTACCAGCAAGCTTTGCGCCGCTACCATAGCCGCAAAGTTAACGCCAGAAGTCTCGAGGAAGGCGACCTTGTTCTTTGGCGTGTTCAGTCCGCCAAGAATTCCAACAAGTTGACGCCAAAGTGGGAAGGCCCTTACCGGGTGAAACGAGTCACTAGGCCTGGCGCTGTCCGCCTTGAGACCGAAGACGCCATTCCGGTGAGCAACTCCTTGAATATTGAGCATCTTCGTAAGTTTTATCCGTAAGGCGCGGTTGCCGGAACCTGTTCTGGCAACCACCTTTTGTACAAGTCTTGCCGCTGTTGCATGTAATCCTTTGTACAAAGCCGGGCGCAGACCCCGTGCATAAGTAAAGCTCATGTGCTCCGCACATCTTGTCAATTTCATGCTTTCTATTTTTTGCATGTGTTATCTGACACTTTGTGCAGCACCTACTCCCCGGTAAGCAATAACGAGCCGTAAGGCTCCATGTCTTTATTTTCTCTTCTTTCTTTTTTCTCAAGGAAAGGAAGGTTCCCTCACCCACAAGTTTGCCGGGGGGGGGGGGGGAAGGAGAAGATAATGGTATGGGCCAGGCGTCGTTCAAGAAAGTTTCGCCTTGCCGGGAAGCAAACAACAGAAAAGCTAAGTTGCCAAAGTTTGAGCAATCAGATTTTTTAAAATTTTAAGTTATCTCCCTTGAACGACCGCACTTTGTATGGAAAACCTGTGCGCGGAGGAACCAACTCGTAGCTAGTTGCGCCCTTACTTTGTTTCGAGTCCGCTCAACAACTTAAGTGAGCTGCAACTAGTTGCGACAAGGTTTCTTGTCGGTAGCGGCACCGCCAGCAGGCTGCTGACGTCCCGCACTCAGCGCTCGCGGCTCAGGTGCCTGCACCGGCAAGTTCCCTGAAAGCATAGGGCAAAAACATACAAAGGAAGGAATCAAGTAAAGGGAATAACATTGCAATCATTACCCAGAATAGAGTTATACTACAAAGATAGCTTGTCGCGGCTCTAACAGATTGTTTTCATAACATGACAAACAGCGACAAGAAAAGAAGAAATGGGCGGCCTAATCTACGCGATCGCCCTCGATCCTCTTGATCCCGCTCACCTTGTCCACAATGGGTGCGACAAGGGCCTTGAGCGCCTCCAGATCAGCATCCGGCGGCAGGGTCTTGAGGACGTTGGTGAGGTTGAGGCCCGGATTGCGGAAGGCCACCTTCACCAACACTTTCTGAAGAGCTCCCGCACAGATCTTGCGCGACTCGTCGGCCAGTTGCTTTGGGATCCTCTCCCGGAGTCGCTGGAGGGCCGTCGCCACGCCCTTGAAGAACAAGACGAGCTTGGCGCTGGGTTGGAGGTTCTCGTCGGAGGGATACCCGAGGTCCTCCATCCCCAGCTGCGCCAGCTCCTTGTCAATATCTGCGGCAGCACTCACGAGGCTCTCCGTCCAGTGCTCCACATTCTCCCTGAAGGCATTCTGGGTGGCGGCCACACTTTCCAGCAGCGCCTTGTCGGCCTTGATCTCTTCTTTCAAGGCCGCCTCCTGCTTCTTGGCGCCGTCTAGAGTCTTGGTCAAAGTGGTCATCTTCAACTCAAGATTTGCGTTGGAGTCCTTGGCGGCACTGAGCTCTTTTCCCTTCTCGGCGAGATCGGCCTCTAGCTGCGCCACCTTTGTCTCCAACTCCTTCTTGGCGGCCTCGGCGGCTGCGGCAGCATCCTCCGCCTGCTTAAGGGCTCCGCCGAGTTTTTCCTCGCGCACGGCAAGCTCCTCCTCGTGGGCGTCAAGATTGACCTTCCGCTGCGCCAGCTCGCCATCATCCGCGGATAGCTTCACAGTGGCAAGCCGCTGCTGCTCTTCGACTTCGGCCTTCTCGAGGAGGAAGGCCTTCTGCGCTTCGTCGAGTTGCTCCCGCTCCTCTGCCAAGGACCGACGAGCTTCCTGGTGGAAGCCCCGAAGCTCCTCCGCGCGCTTCTCGATGTCTACTCCCGCCTTCGCGACAGGCGCCTCGCGGGAGTCCAGCTTGGCTTGCCGCGAGCGGTAGAGCGACAACAACTTCCGTAGCAGCCGCTCTTCCTCAGGCTCGTTGCTGCTGCTGCTCGGCGTGTCAACCAGCGTCAGCCCCGCGGAGGCAAGCACTTCCCCGTCGAAGATCTCTCCCTCGACCGGCGCCCTGGAGCTTGACGCCCAGGGGAGGTTGATGAAGACATCATCGCCGGCCTTCAAGTATACGCCTGGCTGGGGCTCTTCGGAGCCTGGCGCTGCGGCAGCGGCGGACGGGTCGGCGGTCGGTGTAGCGCCTGGCGCTCCTGCGGCCTCAGGGCCGTCAGTGCGATCGCCGGACCCCTCGCCAGTTGCTGCAGCGGTAGCCTTGGCGGCCTCTGCGTCGGCGGGATCGCCAGCACCAGCTGCTTCTTCGGCGGCAACCTCGGTCTCCATCGGCTCTGTAGCAGATGGGTCTGACAGCCGGAAAGGGGAGAAGCGTCAAGCAAAAACCCAAGAAGATGAAAAGAAGAAGAACCCAAGGGAAGCCTTGCAGCGAAAGGATTACCTGTGCCGGGTTCTGCAGTCGTGGTCTCCGCCGTCGGGGGGCCGCTGGTGCTGTCCCTTGCCGGAGAACCCTCCCTTGCCGGAGACTTCTCCCTTACCGGAAAACTCTCCCTTGCCGGAGAGCTCTCTCTTGTCGGGGGATTCTCCTTTGGCTCCTGGTGAGGCTGCTCTGCTCCTACACAAACCAGCAGTTAGATATCAGCAAAAACAGAGTATCCATGCGCACCTCACAGCGGAAAGCAAACCATATACTTACGCTGGGGGCTGCTCTGGAGAAAAGTTGTCGGGTCCGGCAAGGTTGTCTCGGGCGCACCCCCCGCTGTCGCAGTAGGTTCGTCCTTGATGACAATCACCGGGACCTTGGCTCTCTTTGCTGCTCTCTGGGCCAGAGTCCTAAAAAGGAACAAGTTCAGAGCAAAGCAAATGAGATACAAGACAAACGACAAGAATTGAAGAACAGCAAGTACAACAAGAGAAGCTTACTCTTCTTCTTCCTCATCGGAGCTGAACGCGGAGAAGTCGAAGTCCGACACGCGCCCGGCGCGAGGAGGCGGAGGAGAAGCTTCCCTTGGCCGCTTGGCGGGAGCAGTGGCGGCGGTCTGAGACGACCCCGCTCCAGCTATCGTCGCGGCATGAGAAGCGGCAGGAGCAGAAGCGGTGGTCCGGGAGGGCCCCGCTCCAGTTGTCGTCGCAGCGTGAGATGCTCCCGCGGCAACAGTGTTTGCCGCGGTGGAGCGTGTCACGCGGCGCGGCGACTGTTGACTCGCTTGCCGCTCCGCTACGTCACCGGCCTTGCGGAGACGCCTTCTTGGTGGGATGGAGGCTCTGCTTGCGGCGAGCTGTCTGAAGATGAAGTGGAAGACGAGTTGATCTCCAGCGAGCCGCTCGTATCCTTGGTGGGCTCGCTCGACTCGACGTTCTGCCCGGCAAGCTCTTTCTCGCCGGCAGGCTCCCTTCGCTCGGCACGGCTTGCCGCCTCTGCTGCACCTGCCTCCTCCACGGTGAATCCAAATTCGCCCGCGGTTGCGGCTGCCGCCGCCTCTTCCAGCCTGGTGGCGATGAGTGGCATCTCCGCATCGGTGGTGTCGCGGGTGAGGCTATCCTTCTCGTCGGAGCGGATCGGCACTTCTACCAAGTCATCAAAGAATTGCTGCACGACGTCGTCAGCAGGCTCTTGCCAAGTTGGCACAATTCCATGCGAGTTGCACAGCGGCATCATTGCACGGATGCGGTCGAGCGCGAAATTGTTGCACAATAGAACGACACCCCCCGGCAACCTGAACACTTCGGGATGTTGGGGGTCATACTTGAACAGTTCTTGGAGCATCGCGTTGAGCTCCAAAACAGTAAAGTTGTAGTTGAGGCCCGGCCGCAGCCTCATGATATCCGCCGCATTCTTGAACTCCCAAGTGGGTCTCCCCCGTTCCTGCAGGGGGGCGATGCGGCGGCGAAGAAAATCTGCGCCAACGGCGCCTACAGTGAGCACGGCAAGCCTGAGGCGCAGGATCCGGGTGACAGCAATCTTCAACCTGTCGTCTTCCGGGGCCACGTCACTCCAATCGCTGCCGCGTGCTACTGGGGTTTGGCGCCTGGTGGTGAATGGCTGCGGGTTCTCCTCGTCAATCCAGCACCAGTCTGCCCTCCACTCCTCCCACTTGCCGCGGAATTCTCCCTCCAGATAAGTTTCCTTCTTGCCGGCCCTTGAGATCCAGGCAATTCCGTCAGATAGAGGCTCTCCTCTCTCTACTCGGGGTATGAAGAAGTGGCGAAAGAGGGCTACATTGGGATGGACTCCGACAAAGTTTTCGCAGAGATGCGCGAAAACTGCCATGGTCAGAACGACATTGGGGGTGAAGTCAAGGAGGTGGAATCCATAGGTATTCATGATGTCGCAGAAGAATTCAGAGAAAGGCGGGCAGAGCCCGCAGTAGAAGAACAAGGCAAAGAAAGGGTATCCATTTGGGGCCTTCTTCCAAGAGGCGGCTGGAAGTACCTTCGTGCGCGGATGCGCTCGCGTCTCCGCCGACCAGAAGAGGTAGTAGTTCTCCCTCAGCTCCCGCGCGGCAAGCTTGGGGGGGGGGGAAGACTGCCCGCTCCTTCCGCAGCGCCGCTGCGCCTCGGTCGACTTCACGACCTTCCCCTTGTCGGCTTTTGGAGCCATGGCGGAAGTAGTGGAGGAGGTCGACGGCGTTGGTGATGCTGGTGGCGATGGGGGGCGGAGCGCTGCTCTCTTTCGGCTTTGGGAAGATGAGGGAGCGGCGGAGATTTCTGAGATTGGAAGCAGCAACGGGGGAATGGGCGGACTGCCCCTGTTTCCCCTGCTTATAAAGAGGGAGGGGGCGGACGTTCCGCATTTCCGAATAAAGTAACTACCCACGATCTCTCCCACAACGCCGCATTCAACGCGTGCCGTTCGGGGAGGGCGCGGTGGATACGGAGAAAGATACGGCGTAACCTAGGCCGCACGTGCCCGTGCCCTGTTTTGGGCCTGGCCCAACAGCGCTCGGCACCGTGTATGGCCCAGGCCCGGGGGCTTCTGTCGGTGTACTAGAGTAGGGGTACCCTAGTATCCCGAACTTGTGCACGGGCAGTCGCAGCATCCCGCGGCAAGGCTTGCCGGGTGACCGCCAAGGTCCTCCGTGGTTCCCCTGGAGCCATCCAAGGAGACAAGACCCCGGCAAGAGGAGCTTGCCGGGAAGGCCAACTAAGGCACCTCAAGACCCCGGCAAGAGGAGCTTGCCGGGAAGGCCACCCAAGGCATCTCAAGGAACTTGCCGCGACGCGCCACGCATCCCGGCAAGGCCCGGTGAGCGACAAGCTCCCGGGCGCGACAAGACAACGACCGCGGCAAGGCGTTTGCCACGGCAAGCCACCACTCTGTGTCCGCGCTCCAGCACATCCACCAACGTGTCGCTCTGGGACCCTTCCCAGCATACGTGGCGGGAGGCTGTGTATCCAGCGGTGAGTGGTGGCAAGCGGCGCTGACAAGATTGCCGTCGTGGCGAGCGGTGGCGTTCCTGACGGTCCCTTTTACACTGTTTAGGCGACGCAGACGGGCATTTAAGGCCCTTGTCCCCTGCCGTCAGGGTTAGGTATGATACACTGTAGCAGTTAGCTGTACCAACCGCAGCACCTTTCCCTTTTTGCCCTTGTATACGTTGCCACCTGTCGGCGACCCCTTGAACATATAAAAGGAAGCCCATGCGCAACATAGAGGGGGGTTCGAACACTCACGCTCGGTCTCGTTAGCTGCTGGTGTGTACTGTAGCGCTCCGTGCTCCCGAGCAAGAACTCAATACAAACCACAAAGCAGGAGTAGGGTTTTACGCATCCGTGTGACCCGAACCTGGGTAACTGCTCGTGTGTTTCGCCTCGATCCGCTCTTTGCACGACCTCCGCCCCCGCCGAACCGAAAGGGACTCGGCCCGCCGGTCCCATAGGTGTTCGTGGATCAGTCCCCCGACAGGAAGCAACGAATGAAGGAGTCTGGATGAAGGAGTTCATATCCAATCTAGGTGTCATACCTAGTGTCGGGTCCAATGAAAAATCTTTTGTGACAATACTAGTGCAATTGCCTTGGCAAAGGAATCCAGATTTCACAAGAGAACCAAGCACACCAAGAGACGCTTCAACTCCATTCGGGATCAAGTCCAGGTGGGAGACATAGAAATTTGCAAGATACATACGGATCTGAATGTTGCAGACCTGTTGACTAAGCCTCTTCCACGAGCAAAACATGATCAGCACCAAGGCTCCATGGGTGTTAGAATCATTACTGTGTAATCTAGATTATTGACTCTAGTGCAAGTGGGAGACTGAAGGAAATATGCCCTAGAGGCAATAATAAAGTTATTATTTATTTCCTCGTTTCATGATAAATGTTTATTATTCATGCTAGAATTCTATTAACCGGAAACATGAACATGTGTGAATACATAGACAAACATAGTGTCACTAGTATGCCTCTACTTGACTAGCTCGTTGATCAAAGATGATTATGTTTCCTAACCATAGACATGAGTTGTCATTTGATTAAACGGGATCACATCATTAGGAGAATGATGTGATTGACTTGACCCATTCCGTTGTTGGGGAACGTAGCAGAATTTTAAAATTTTCTACGCTTCACCAAGATCAATCTATGGAGTCATCCATCAACGAGGGAGAGGGGAGTGCATCTACATACCCTTGTAGATCGCAAGCGGAAGCGTTCAAGAGAACGGGGTTGATGGAGTCGTACTCGTCGTGATCCAAATCACCGATGACCTAGCGACGAACGGACGGCACCTCCGCGTTCAACACACGTACGGTTGGGAAGACGTCTCCTCCAACTTGATCCAGCAAGGGGGGAGGAGAGGTTGAGGAAGATCCAGCAGCACAACGGCGTGGTGGTGGAAGCAACGGTGTTCTCGGCAGGGCTTCACCAAGCTCATGGAGAGGGAGGAGTGTCACGGGAGGGAGAGGGAGAGGCCAGGGGCTAGGGTGCGGCTGCCCTCCCTCCCCCACTATATATAGGGTCCCTAGGGGGGGGCGCCGGCCCTAGGAGATCCAATCTCCAAGGGGGGGGGCGGCCAAGGGGGTGGCTTGCCCCCCAAGCCAAGTGGGGCGCCCCCCCACCCCTAGGGTTTCCAACCCTAGGCGCAGGGGAGGCCCAAGGGGGGTGCACCAGCCCACTAGGGGCTGGTTCCCCTCCCACTTCAGCCCATGGGGCCCTCCGGGATAGGTGGCCCCACCAGGTGGACCCCCGGGACCCTTCCGGTGGTCCCGGTACAATACCGATTACCACCGAAACTTTCCCGATGGCCGAAACTTGACTTCCTATATATAAATCTTCACATCTGGACCATTCCGGAAGTCCTCGTGATGTCCGGGATCTCATCCGGGACTCCGAACAACTTTCGGGTTACCTTATAGTAATATCTCAACAACCCTAGCGTCACCGAACCTTAAGTGTGTAGACCCTACGGGTTCAGGAGACACGCAAACATGACCGAGACGACTCTCCGGTCAATAACCAACAGCGGAATCTGGATACCCATGTTGGCTCCCACATGCTCCTCGATGATCTAATCAGGTGAACCACGATGTCGAGGATTCAATCAATCCGTATACAATTCCCTTTGTCAATCGGTACGTTACTTGCTCGAGACTCGATCGTCGGTATCCCAATACCTCGTTCAATCTCATTCCTGGCAAGTCACTTTACTCGTACCATAATGCATGATCCCGTGATCAACCACTTGGTCACATTGAGCTCATTATGATGATGCATTACCGAGTGCGCCCAGAGATACCTCTCCGTCATACGGAGTGACAAATCCCAGTCTCGATTCGTGCCAACTCAACAGACACTTTTGGAGATACCTGTAGTGTACCTTTATAGTGACCCAGTTACGTTGTGACGTTTGGCACACCCAAAGCACTCCTACGGTATCCAGGAGTTGCACAATCTCATGGTCTAAGGAAATGATACTTGACATTCGGAAAAGCTATAGCAAATGAACTACACGATCTTTGAGCTATTCTTAGGATTGGGTCTTGTCCATCACATCATTCTCCTAATGATGTGATCCCGTTATCAATGACATCCAATGTCCATAGTCAGGAAACCATGACTATCTTTTGATCAACGAGCTAGTCAACTAGAGGCTCACTAGGGACGTGTTCTGGTCTATGTATTCACACATGTATTACGATTTCCGGATAACACAATTATAGCATGAACAATAGACAATTATCATGAACAAAGAAATATAATAATAACCATTTTATTATTGCCTCTAGGGCATATTTCCAACATCTGTTAGCTTAGCACTTGATCGTTTAGTTTGTTGCTATTGCTTTCTTCATGACTTATACATGTTCCTATGACTATGAGATTATGCAACTCCTGTTTACCGGAGGAACACTTTGTGTGCTACCAAACGTCACAACATAACTGGGTGATTATAAAGGTGCTCTACAGGTGTCTCCGAAGGTACTTGTTGAGTTGGCATATTTCGAGATTAGGATTTGTCACTCCGATTGTTGAAGGTATCTC
The DNA here is from genome assembly GCF_056163025.1 of Triticum urartu. NCBI lineage: Eukaryota > Viridiplantae > Streptophyta > Magnoliopsida > Poales > Poaceae > Triticum > Triticum urartu. Next base: position 640,955,320 of record NC_141879.1, on the reverse strand, counting down.
TGGGCCCACTCGGTAATGCACATCACTATAAGCCTTGCAAGCATTGTAACTAATGAGTTAGTTGTGGGATGATGTATTGCGGAACGAGTAAAGAGACTTGCCGGTAACGAGATTGAACTAGGTATTGAGATACCGACGATCGGATCTCGGGCAAGTAACATACCGATGACAAAGGGAACAACATATGTTGTTATGCGGTTCGACTGATAAAGATCTTCGTAGAATATGTAGGAGCCAATATGGGCATCCAGGTTCCGCTATTGGTTATTGACCAGAGAAATGTCTTGGTCATGTCTACATAGTTTTCGAACCCGTAGGGTCCGCACGCTTAACGTTCATTGACGATATAGTATTTATGAGTTATGTATGTTGGTAACCATGTTGTTCGGAGTTCCGGATAAGATCACAGACATGACAAGGAACTCCGGAATGGTTCAGAGATAAAGTTTGATATATTTGATAATAGTGTTTGGTCTCGGAAGGGTTCCGGAATTCACCGGAAGGGGTTCGGGATGTTTCCCGAAATGTTTGGGTACGAGAACACTTTATTTGGGCCAAAGGGGAAAGCCCACATGGTTTTTGGAAAGTGCAAAGGAAGTTTTGCAGAGTCCAGGGGCCAGACGCCAGGGTCCCTGGCGTCTGGGTCCAGACGCCGGGAACCCTGGCGTCTGGCCCTGGAGTCCGAGAAGGACTCTTGCCTTTCGGGTGAAACCGACTTTGTGGAGGCTTTTACTCCAAGTTTCGACCCCAAGGCTCAACATATAAATAGAGGGGTAGGGATAGCACCCAAGACACATTAAGAAACACCAAACCGTGTGCCGTCTACCCCGTTCCCTCTAGTTTATCCTCCGTCATAGTTTTCGTAGTGCTTAGGGGAAGCCCTGCGGAGATTGTTCTTCACCAACACCATCACCACGCCGTCGTGCTGCCGGAACTCATCTACTACTTCGCCCCTCTTGCTGGATCGAGAAGGCGAGGACGTCATCGAGCTGAACGTGTGCTGAACGCGGAGGTGCCGTACGTTCGGTACTTGATTGGGACAGATCGTGAAGGTGCACGACTACATCAACCGCGTTGATAAACACTTCCTCTTACGGTCTATGAGGGTACGTAGACAACACTCTCCCCTCTCGTTGCTATGCATCACCATGATCCTGCGTGTGCATAGGATTTTTTTTGAAATTACTGCGTTCCCCAACAGTGTACATCAAGGATTATTGGTATACTAAAAAACAAAGACTCAAATCATACAAGATGCTCCAAGCAAAACACATATCATGTGGTGAATAAAAATATAGCCTCAAGTAAAGTTACTGATGGACGAAGACGAAAGAGGGGATGCCTTCCGGGGCATCCCCAAGATTTGGGTTTTGGTTGTCCTTGAATTTTCCCTTGGGGTGCCTCGGGCATATCCAATCTTAGGCTCTTGCCACTCCTTATTCCAAAATCCATCAAATTTTTACCCAAAACTTGAAAACTTCACAACACAAAACTCAACAGAAAATCTCGTGAGCTCCGTTAGTATAAGAACATAAACCACCACTTCAAGGTACTGCAATGAACTCATTCTTTATTTATAGGTGTTAAACCTACTGTATTCCAACTTCTCTATTGTTCATACCCCCCGATACTAGCCATAGATTCATCAAAATAAGCAAACAACACACAAAAACAGAATCTGTCAAAAATAGAACAGTCTGTAGTAATCTGTAGGTTTAGAATACTTATGTAACCCCAAAATTCTGAAATAAATTGGTGGATGTGAGTAATTTGTCTATTAATCATCTTCAAAAATAATCAATCTAATAACAGTCTCCAGTAAAAAATGGCAGCAAATCTCGTGAGCGCTAAAGTTTCTGTTTTTTACAGCAAGATCGCAAAGACTCCCCCCCCCCAAGTCTTCCCAAAGGTTCTACTTGGCACTAACACTAATTAAAAACATAAAACCACATCTAAACAGAAGATAAATGAATTATTTATTAATAAACAGGAACAAAGAACAAGAAACAAAAATAAAATTAGGTTGCCTCCCAACAAGCGCTATCGTTTAACACCCCTAGCTAGGCATAAAAACAAGAATAGATCTAGGTATTGTCATCTTTGGTATGTAATCCATAAGTGGCTCTCATAATGGATTCATAAGGTAATTTAATTTTCTTCCTAGGAAATACAATCTATCAAAGATCAATTATCATAATTAAATTCCTTGAAATCCAAAATAGTGGGTTCATTGCTATGTAAAGTCTTGACCTCTTCAATTCCACTTTTACCAATTTTTGCATCAAGATCTAAAAACTCCGAATAATTGGGACACCTTTTAACTGAAGTTGACTCATCTCTAGTCCCATAATTATAAAGATTCATGTTGCAAAACAAAGATTTAATAGGAGACACATCAATCACTTTTAGATCTTCATCCTTATTATCGTGAAAACTAGAAGAACATGCTTTTAAAAAGAAATCTTCTTTAGCACGCATCCTAGAGGTTCTTTCCTAGCGGTTCTTTCTTTGCACTCATCGATGGAAATTCTCATGGCTTTGAGAGACTCATTGATATCATGCTTAGGTGGAATAGATCTAAGTTTCAAAGAATCAACATCAAGAGAAATTCTATCCACGTTTCTAGCCAACTCATCAATCTTAGGCAATTTTTCTTCAAGCAAAGCATTGAAATTCGTTTGCGAAATTATAAATTCTTTAACACTAGTCTCAAAATCAGTGGGCATCTTATTAAAATTTCCATAAGAGTTGTTGTAGGAATTGCCATAATTATTAGAGGAGTTACTAGGAAACAGCCTAGGATTAAAGTTTCCTCTATACACGTTATTACCAAAATTATTCCTACCAATAAAATTCACATCCATAGATTCATTATTATTCTCAATCAAAGTAGACAAAGGCATATCATTAGGATCAGAAGAAACACTCTTATTTGCAAACAATTTCATAAGTTCATCCATCTTTCCACTCAAAAAATTAATCTCTTCTATCGCATGAACCTTTTTACTAGTAGATCTTTCGGTGTGCCATTGAGAATAATTAACCATAATATTATCTAAGAGTTTAGTAGCTTCTCCTAAAGTGATTTCCATAAGAGTGCCTCCCGCGGCCGAATCTAAAAGATTTCTAGAAGCAAAATTCAATCCAGCATAAAAAAATTGTATGATCATCCATAAGTTTAATCCATGAGTAGGGCAATTACGTATAATTAATTTCATCCTCTCCCAAGCTTGTGCAACATTCTCATGATCAAGTTTCTTAAAATTCATAATATCATTTTCTAAGAGAGATGATCTTAGCGGGAGAAAAATACTTAGAGATAAAGGCATCTTTGCATTTATTCCATGAATCAATACTATTTTTAGGCAAAGAAGAAAACCAAGTTTTAGCATGATCTCTAAGAGAAAACGGAAATAGCTTCAATTTAACAATATCATTATCCACATCTTTCTTCTTTTGCATATCACACAAATCAACAAAGCTGTTTAGATGGGTAGCGGCATCTTCACTAGGAAGGCCAGAAAACAGATCTTTCATAACAAGGTTCAGCAAAGCAGCATTAATTTCACAAGATTCAGCATCGGTAAGAGGAGCAATCAGAGTGCTAAGAAAATCATTGTTATTGGTATTGGAAAAATCACACAATTTAGTATTGTCTTGAGCCATCGTAACAAACAATCCAACACACAAGCACACAAGAAGCAAGCAAAAATAGGTGAACGGAAAAGAGGGCGAATAAAATGGCAAGGGTGAAGTGGGGGAGAGGAAAACGAGAGGCAAATGGCAAATAATGTAATGCAAGATATAAGAGTTTGTGATGGGTACTTGGTATGTCTTGACTTGTGCGTAGATCTCCCCGGCAACGGTGCCAGAAATGGCTTGTTGACGGGAGATCAAATCTTGACTTGACTTGGTGCAACCTCCCCGGCAACGGCGCTAGAAATGGCTTGTTGACGGGAGATCAAATCTTGACTTGACTTGGTGCAACCTCCCCGGCAACGGCGCCAGAAATCCTTCTTGCTACATCTTGAGCATGCGTTGGTTTTCCCTTGAAGAGGAAAGGGTGATGCAGCAAAGTAGCATAAGTATTTCCCTCAGTTTTTGAGAACCAAGGTATCAATCCAGTAGGAGGTAACACGCAAGTCCCTAGTACCTGCACAAACAAACAAGAACCTCGCAACCAATGCGATAAAGGGGTTGTTAATACCTTCACGGTCACTTACGAAAGTGAGATCTGATAGAGATAATAAGATAAATAATTTTGGTATTTTTATTTTATAGATTGGAAAATAAAGATTGCAAAATAAAAAATGATAGAAATAGCAAGTAGATAGGAAAATAATATGATGGAAAATAGACACGGGGCCCATAGGTTTCACTAGTGGCTTCTCTCAAGATAGCATAAGTATTACGGTGGGTGAACAAATTACTGTCGAGCAATTGATAGAAAAGCGCATAATTATGAGAATATCTAGGCATGATCATGTATATAGGCATCATGTCCGCGACAAGTAGACCAAAACGATTCTGCATCTACTACTATTACTCCACACATCGATCGCTATCCAGTATGCATCTAGAGTATTAAGTTCATAAGAACAGAGTAACGCATTAGGCAAGATGACATGATGTACAGGGATAAACTCAAGCAATATGATATAAACCCCATCTTTTTATCCTCGATGGCAACAATAAAATACATGCCTTGCTGCCCCTACTGTCACTGGGAAAGGACACCGCAAGATTGAACCCAAAGCTAAGCACTTCTCCCATTGCAAGAAAGATCAATCTAGTAGGCCAAACCAAACTGATAATTCGAAGTAACTTGCAAAGATATTAAATTATACATAAAAGAATTCAGAGAAGAATCAAATATTATTCATAGATAATCTTGATCATAAACCCACAATTCATCGGATCTCGACAAACACAGCGCAAAAAGAATTACATCGAATAGATCTCCAAGAGAATCAAGGAGAACTTTGTATTGAGATTCAAAGAGAGAGAAGAAGCCATCTAGCTAATAACCATGGACCCGAAGGTCTGTGGTAAACTACTCACACATCATCGGAGAGGCTATGGGGTTGATGTACAAGCCCTCCGTGATCGATTCCCCCTCCGGCGGAGCGCCAAAAAAGGCCCCAAGATGGGATCTCATGGGTACATAAGGTGGCGGTGGAAATAGGGTTTCGTGGTGCTCCTGGATGTTTTCAGGGTATATGTGTATATATAGGAGGAAGAAGTAGGTCAGTGGAGCTGCGAGGGGCCCACGAGGGTGGGGGGCGCGCCCTCCTGCCTCGTGGCCTCCTTGCTTCTTTCTTGACGTCCACTCCAAGTCTCCTGGATCACGTTTGTTCCAAAAATAACTCTCCCGAAGGTTTCATTCCGTTTGATATTCCTTTTCTGCGAAACACTGAAATAGGCAAGAAAACAGCAATTTGCACTGGGCCTTCGGTTAGTAGGTTAGTCCCAAAAATAATACTCCCTCCATTCCCTTATACAAGGCCACTATAAAAAATACATTTTGCATCAATACAAGGCCACCAACAGTATTCGAGGCAAAAAATAATGATGTTTTCTCGTACTAGCAACTTTTTAATACTTACATGCATGTAGTCATAATGACACTCAGTAACTTCCTTCTCATTCATTCGTTGCATGCTTGTGGTGTATTAATGATCCCGGTTAACAAAAAGAAAAGTTGACTTGCAAAGGAGTCATTAAATTTTATCGTGGTACCTGTAATATGAGTTTGCGGCCTTGTATAAGGGAATGAAGGGAGTATAAAAAGGTATATTAAAGCCCATTAAACATCCAAAACAGATAATATAATAGCATGGAACAATAAAAAATTATAGATATGTTGGAGACGTATCAATTGGTCATATCTTCGTCTAGCCCCATGTCGTTATTCCCTGCCATGTGGACGTCATCATTATCATCTTCACTTATCCACCGAGTATAGCCATCCATGAAACCATTCATCAGCAGGTGCGTCTTCAAGCTGCCACGATCAAAAGGGTCCAAAATGACTCCTTTGCATCTTGCACACGGACATCTAATCCCAGTCCGATTATTTGCATACATGTCCATCACCGCGGATTGCAAGTATCGCTCCACCTTCCTTCCACTCATCTTCATGACCGACTGCATGGTATAACAAGCAAAAGGGTTATAAACGAAATGCATGCATGCATCACAGTCATATAAAAATTTGGCATGACCTTGCCTAAAAATAGGACATACCGAGTTTGCTCGAAATTCGCAGAAACAGAAATAGATCGACATTTTGGCAAAACATAAGCAACTCAAGGGTCATGTCACTTGCACAAATCCCTTCATATCGCGAACACACATATTCCCATTCTTGAAATGCACAACTTTTTACTCATCTATGTCCTAGAGAGATCGAGCACGGTTAGATGAGGCCTTCGCTACCTATAGGGATCAAAAGTGGATGATTATATATATATAGCTAGCTAGATCTAGTTGTTGGGAGGAGAAATTACTCTAGCTAACTAATGGAGAGGGAGAGGGATGCGCTAGTTACCTATTAGACAAATCTAGGAGTGGGAAAGGGATATATATATATATGTATGTATGTATGTATGTATGGAAGAAGGGAGAACCAAATAAATGAGGAAGATAGAGAAGAGATGCCATTTATGGAGGAGAATTATGGTGGATGGGGGCATTAATGAGGAGAGAAGAGAGATAGAAGGAAGAGAGAAGAAGGGCAATAATGGTGGAGAAGTAACTTAAAGAGGGGAGATGGGAAAGGAGGGGAGAGGGCAAAGGGGGGAGGAAGGGGGAGGGGGAGAGGGGATGGGTTAAAAGGTGGCACCAGCCATGCCTAGCAGTAGCGCTGTATTTTGGGCAGCGCTACTACTAAGGCGGGCCCAATAGTAGTAGTGGTGTTGTCATAGCTCGCGCTACTACTAAAATCTTAGCAGTAGCGCTGTATTTTGCGCGGAGCTACTACTACAGCTAGCGTCGGTGGGCTCGCTGGGTCCCACTTAACAATAGCGTGGCTTGTAGTTCCAGCGCTACTACTAAGGCATCACTTGTACCGCTGTCCAAGCCCAACGCTATTGCTAATTAGCAGCAACGCCGGTTATTTTCACGCACTACTACTGATGTTCTACCTATAAGCGTTTCCCTAATAGTGGGAGAAATGTTTGGTTGGGTCATTAGCGGAAGAGTCCAGCCGACACTAGATCGTGTTTGGCTGGATCTAGGTTGTGGTGGCTGCTGGCGTGGCTGGATCCCCTCCCAAGGAGTTGGGTGGGATGGGGGTGTGCGGAGCTCTTGGCAAAAACATTGTCTTGACGGGGTTGGTGTCGGTGACATTGACACCCGTGAGCGCCATTTACATCTTTGGAGGCATTGTTGAAGAGCTTCTTCACCTCTACCCTGGGTCCTTGTGGCCCTCGGTCGTTGGTTTTGCGTCTGGTGGTGGAGTCTAGTTTTCGGTTTTGTGGTTGTTTGTGCTAGTTGTCAGGATTTTTACATGGTTATTCCCTAATCAATCATGCAATTGTGTGGTTTTCAGCATAGTCTTCCCTATAAACTGGGCCACTCTCTTCTTCTTAATTAAATTGTAGAAGCACCCTGCCATCTTGACAAGGTTTCGTTAGAAAATAACCATTCAAAAACCACCAGATCAACCATGCTCGACAAAACAATCGGTCAAGTCCAACCTAAAATTTGTGTCAATTCCATTTCGACGCAAGTAATGAAATGTAACTCTAGGATTTGGGAGTCATATATATGAAAATTGTGTTGGGGGTGCTTTTTTTACGCATTAAATCATTCATCTTGACAACAATAGTCACTGGAAAATAAGTAGACAACTTGAAGGAGATGAAAGCAACTTCGACGATAACCATTTCACTAATAATTAGAAAAACAGTAGGCACACAATTGAGGATTTGAACAAACACATTTTCCTTCCATTAAAGCCATTACATGAAGGCGCGGTGGATCCCGGCGGTAGCCACGGGAGGGCTCCTTTGTTTTCTTGAATTTCGTTAGGGTTTGTGTCCTGATCAGGAAGGCGAGACGACGGTTGCTTCCTGAAGATGCAATAAGATTCTCCCCACTTAGCCCCCATCCCGGCGGTGTGTCTAGTATTATCGGAGGGCATGTGACGGTGTGTCTCTGATGGATCTCACATGATTCGGTCGGCGTTTTTCTTCGGTGGATCCACTTGGACCCGATCTTCGTTCATCTACGTTCGTGTCTCTAACGTTTGGATCCTTCTAATCTATACTTCTTTTCATCGACAGCGGTTGCTATCCTGGTGCGTTGATCCTGTTGGACCTTAACACGACGACTTCCGGGCTGTCTAATGTAACAAGGTTTGCCCGGCTCCGACAAGGGAGGGGCGATGATGGTGGTGCGCCTTCGGCTCGCTCCAGTGCTTGTAGTCGTATCTAGGTGGTCGGCGGACCTGGATGTAATTTTTACTTCTAGTGTTCTTTCTACTATCTTAACAGTTGATGAATAGATATAAAGTTTTTCCGTTAAAAAGTAACAATTACAATGATGTTCATACAAAATACATCTCAAGCAATTCATCGATGGATGAACTTACATCATCAATCAGTTGAATGAGTGCTATCCTCCAAAGAAACACGAGCAAATCTAAAGAAAGCTAACTATAGCTACAAGGGAATGATACACTCCACAAACTTCTTAGTACAACCATGGGAAGCCCATGCTTGGGAGTTGGGTCTATCACTCTAGCTTGGGCTCCATGTACAGCTTGTGCCTGCACATCGGGCACCGGACGCTCTCCACGAGGGCGCGCTCCAAGCACGCGCCATGGAATACATGCGGCTTGCTGCACCCGGGCCACGCGGCGAGGTCGTCGCCCTCCACCTCCAGCAGCTGCAAGCAGACGGGGCAATCCTCCCCAGCGACGTCTACCCTCCTCCGCTTTGCCGGCCGCTCCTCTGCGTTTCTGCCGCTATCGTCATCGTCGGCTAATTCGCCTTTCGCGCCGCACCGTACCGGCTCCGGCAAGTGCAACTCCATGCCGATGAAGCGCTCGGGCCACGCGCCCGCCACCATGCTCTCCAGCGCGGCGTACATGTGCCCCATGCTCTCCGGCGTGTATTCCGCCCGCTGGAGGTTGCCGACGTCCACGAACACCTCAATGCGTCTTGCTCCCGGCGGGACGCTCACCTGCGACGTCAAGCTAGACCATAGCTCCCGGAGCTTCCTGCTCTCCTCAAGCTGCTTGTTCTTCTCAAGCTTCTCGCTGAAGAAACCGGGGTATATCAGCAGGGCCAGAGACGATCCGGCCCACGCCAGCGACCTCGCCGCGTGGTCGCCGGTGGCGATGAACCGGAGCTGGTGCTCCGTCGGCCACCCTCGCCGTTCCACGCCGTCCGGTGATGCCCTGAAGCGTGTGTAGCGGTATAGCACCAAGATCTGCTTGCTGTCGTCTCCGCCTTGGCTCTCCACGGCGGCGACCCGCATGACGCCGACTGTGCTCCCGGCGCAGGCGAACCGCGGCGCCGAACCTCCAACGAATTGCCCCTCGGGGCCGTACTTCCTACGGTGCAGTGTCTGTAGCATGCTTAGCGTCACGTCATCGTCGGCGCTGGTCGCTTGTCCGTCGTTCTCGCCGTCGCTCTCCTCCTCCTCGCTGTTGCTGTCATCGTCGTCGTCTTCCGAATCAACCGAGTATTCATCCTCGGCCTCGTCATCTTCATCCTCCAACTCCTCCCACAGCGACAGCGGCGGATGATCGTTACAGTGACCATCAATCCGAACGGCGACAGCCTCATCGCCAGCGGGGCCGCCTCCCCGCCGCATCACGCGAGAGCAGAAGAAATCGGAGTCCATCACCAGAACCGGGCATGGCAGCTCCGCGCGGGGCCTCTCGGAGGACAGCCACGCGAGTGTGAACGCGTGGTCCCCGCTGGCGTTCTTGACGTAGGCTTCCACGACGACGCTCCCGTCGCTCGGCGGGCCGACGAGGGAGACGCCGGTGACCGCGCCGCGGCGGCTTTCCAGCACGCGCCCGGACCACACGGTCTCGCCGCTCTTAACGTCCACGGACCAGAGGGTCATCGCCATGTCAAATTGCCGCGGTGTAATCGAGATTACCCGTCGTAAACTCGCGTTAAGCAAAGCGTTTAGCTCCTCTGCTTATATGGATCAATTTAGCCCAGTTACTTGCCAATCCGGAGTCGGATTGATTAAGCCGCTAATCAATCTCCAAATCATTGAAATCATACTTGCGACTACAGTTTGGACTACTCGGAGGCCATTTCTGTGGATCCCATTGCTTTTTAGGGCGTCTGTTGGGCGGTCGGGAAAAAACTCGGCTGCCTCCCCGGCCGTCCGATCCCATCTAAATCAAGCTTTAGTTCGTCCGATCGTGGTGTGGTAGCAGACAAATTCAAAGTGCTCAACAAAAATTTGCAGTTGAATCGTACAATTTCTTCCGGCGAACCTTGTAGAAAATGTTGCAGCGATTTAAACACATCCGCCATGCGGCAAAAATAATTTGAGGCTGTCTAGTCTCAGTCAGACTTCTGACATCACCATTACAGCCCAGACGTTTTTGTTTTATCTTTTTTTAGGGAACCTTTTTGTTTGGGAGCAACTAGTTAAAGAGCGCTCTTTCGGAAGCCTCGCAACGATCAGCGTCACTTGGCGCGCTCTCAGCCATTCGCCACGTGTCGGGATCTGGATGCTTCCTTCGGATTTTTTTTTTATTTTTTCGCACGCGTTTTCGGCTTTTTAAACGTTTTTTTTTCGGGTTTTTTCGACGTTTTGGTTTTCCCCCGGTCTTTCTTAGCGTTTCGATCAAAAAAAAAATTTTGGCGCGAAAAAAACGCGTTTTTTTTTATTTTCCTTTCGCGAAAGTCACGATTTTGCTTCCACGAGAGGCATGGTTGTGCTTTAGCGAGAGTCACGGCCGTGCCTTTCGGAAACGAAAAAAACACGTTTTCTGTTTTTTCTTCTTTCGTGAGTCACGGTTTTGCTTCCGCGAGAGGCACGGTTGTGCTTTTGCGAGAGTCACGGCCGTGCCTCTCGGAGAAGTAAAAACAAAACGCGTTTTCTGTTTTTTTCCTTTCGTGAGAGTCACGGTTTTGCTTCCGCGAGAGGCGCGGTTGTGCTTTCGCGAAAGTCACGACCGTGCCTCTAGGAAAGGGAAAAACAAAACACGTTTTTTTGTTTTTTTTTCTTTCGTGAGAGTCACGGTTTTGCTTCCGTGAGAGGCACGGTTGTGCTTTCGCAAAAGTCACGGCCGTGACTCTAGGAAAGGGAGAAAAATACGCGTTTATTATTTTTTTTTCTTTCGCGAGAGTCACGGTTTTGCTTTCGCGAGAGGCACGGTTGTGCCTTCGCGAGAGTCACGGCCGTGCCTCTTGGAAACGAAAAAAAACACGTTTTCTGTTTTTTTTCCCTTCCACGAGAGTCACGGTTTTGCTTTCACGAGAGGCACGGTTGTGATTTCGCGAGAGGCATGGGCGTGCCTTTTTCGGAAAGGAAAAAAACCGTGCTCCCAGTTCGGTTTTTTCACCCGATTTTTTTCGTCCGGTTTTTTTCGTGAAAAAAAGTTCGTCAAAACCTATCAACATGGGATCTAGTTTTAAAGATCTGGACGCGAGAAATCCAATGGTGAAAACGGTTCGAAATTTGGACGCACGGTTTAAGAGATAAAATGTTTTAAATAAATGGATCTACGAAAAAAGGGAAAAGTCTCAGGTTGCGACAAGTGGCGTGCTGCATGTGTGCCACTTGTCGTGACCTAGGAAAGTGGAGTGTTCTTTGCAACGAATACGCCTTAATTAGTGATTTCGTTTTTGTTTTATCTAAAACTGTTTATGTGTTGTCTTTTTTATGGGCTGGCCTGGCCACGTTGTCTTACCTTTTCTCGTGTGCATCGTTATGCAGTTGCCGGATTTTTTTCTTCTCTTGCTTGTACTTTTTTTTGCCTCAAAACATTGGGGAGCTTTATTGCTTTAATAAGGTCCTGTTACAATCAGCACAAAGGCTGCTAACTAAGAAATTCGGACATTCCTCTAGCCAGCACTCGGAGACCGACAAGGTACACGCGTGCTTAGCACAGATATCTGCCGAACTATTGGCATCCCTTAGGACATGTCTAACAGAGAAGGAAATAAAACTAGACGACTTCTCCGCTATTTCATCTAAGATAGACGCTACAATGGATCAAGCATTGTTGCGCGTAGACCAGAGGTTACCAATCTCCAGACAGTCCACTTCCATCACCATATGTGAGAAACCCCGGAGATGTGCAAAGATTATGCCCTGCCGAAGAGCTAAAGCTTTGGCGATCAGTGGATCAGATATCCCGACAAACGGCTTACTCCAAGCCTCAACGAAGGCTAGGTAAGAACAAGCAACACCACCGCCTCCTCCAGAATGATGTTCAGTACTAATAGCCTCGTCAGTATTAAGTTTGATCCATCCAACGTCGAGAGGCCTCCACCACAGTGTAATCTTTGAGAAGATTCTCATTCATAGTATCGGTGACTCTTTGTGGAACGAAGGCTAACAATTCTGACATATCATTGTACCCCTGCGAAGTATACATGTTTTGATAAAAATCCATAATTTATGTTTGTATCTCGGCGGGTTCGCTGCAAGTCGACCCATCAGACCGTTCCAGCGAGGAAATACGGTTGGTCCTCATCCGTTGAGCAGCCTGAGCTTGGAAGTATTTAGTATTGCGATCTCCTTTATGAAGCCAAAACACTCTTGATCGTTGTTTGAGCCAAATATCCTCTTGGCGCAAAGTTTCCCTGAGCTGAGCTGCCACTGCGCGCTCTTCATTGCATGGTCCTCGACTGATCAAGGACACACACAACTGTTCCAAACGCTTCTGTAGTTTGTTCACTCTTTTGGAAATATTTCCGAACTCTCGATCCCCCCATGAGCCAAGTGTATCTTGAACTGAAGTGAGAGCTTTGAGTACACCCTCGAGCCCTCCATGGCCAGCCCCCGATTGCGATGTTTTCTTAATCAAATCATCGTAGTCACTATGAGACTGCCAAACATTTTCGTAGCGGAAGGATCGTTGGCCCCGGAGCCAAGCACTGGGTTGCTCCCTTCGTAGTTCCGCTAGTACATAAAAATGATCTGACTTTGTCGAACTAATGTGTTTCACACTGGAATAAGCAAACATGCTGAGAAAGCCGCCATTTGCAAGGGCTCTGTCAAGCCTGGCCTTAACATTTGCTTGCCCTTGTTGTCGGTTACCCCATGTGTATGGAACCCCTCTCCATCCAAGATCTTGAAAGGAGCAATGATCAGTAACTTCATGAAAAGCACGCATTTGCCACTCCGGCCTCTCATGTGAACTGAAGTGCTTATCTGCGAACATTGTCTCGTTGAAGTCACCCATGCAGAGCCAACTCTCATGCTGGACTGCATGCAGTGTACGCAAGAATTCCCAACTATGATGTCTATTTTCAGTTCTGGGTTCTCCGTAAAAACCATTGAAACGCCAGGGGGTAGATCACCATCCTTCTTCCTGACTCTCACATCTAATGCCAATGCCACCACTTAATCCATTACTATCCACAACAAAACAACCTGCAAAACCTAGAAGATTTTGCAAACTTTCCACTCTCTTTCCCCTGATCTTTGTTTCCATCACAAAGAGTAGGGAGGGCCCTTCTTGCTTCACGATCTTGCGAAGCTCTCGGACTGTCAACAGGTTCCCATGCCCTCGACAGTTCCAACTCATTGCATTCATTGGGATTGGCAGGGCTGACTAGCAGACCCTACTAGTAATGGCACACCACACACCAGGTGCGCCATTAGTAACCCTGGTTACCAATGGCGCATTCTTAGGTGGTGCACCATTGGTAACCTGGGAGCAGCTAGATATTTTTGATAGCCACCTACCACACTCACTTTCCCCACTTCATTCTCTCCACCTCTACCAAGCTTGGTCTCGGCTGCCTCCTCCTCCTCACCTCATTTGCACCATAGATTCACCCAAATTAAGTGGTTAAATTTCCTTTTTTGATAGGTAGGTAAGGGGAAAGCTTTCTTTATGTTCTAGATCTACTTTTTTCTCCCTCCAATAACGTACACACTTTTTATGGCCTAGATCTACGTATGTTTGTAGTGTTGCATATGTTTGTGTTTGCAGGTACCGGTATTTGAAATGTGATACTTGCCAATATTTTACCGGAATGTTGATTCATTTCCGTTTCGGCGAGAATTTGGCACTCTGCATTCTTTTTTGTTCTATTTTTAGGCAAAGTCATGCCAATTTTTTTTGGTTCTAAAATATCGTTTTGCTCTACCCCACAGGCGACCATGGTCCGCACGATGACCGAAGGCATCGTGAATAGGTTTTTGAGCTCCGCGAAGGCCGAGATGCTTCAAAAGAACGAGACGGAGGTAAGATGTCCGTGTCGAAGATGCAAGCTGAAGAGCCTTATGGACCCGGATTCCGGACAGGTGCGGGACCACCTGCTCTTGCGTGGTTTCATGGATGGCTATTGGTGGCAAGGTGATGAAGATGATTATGAAGTCGTCCATGGGGGCCGGGCAAAAATAAGGAATGGCAGCAAGATAACCGCGGCGAGGGCGGGCAAGAAGACGAAGAATCTCCAGGACATGATCACGAAGTAGATGCAGGACACAGTCATCATGTAGAAGTTGCCGGACATGACGATGAGGAAGATCGAGACGAAGGGCATGATCATGAAGATGAAGATGCCGGAGTAGACGACGATGGACCTTCGATGGGCTGGGTGCAGGACCCTCATATTCAAGAGCTGCTTCTCAAGCAGACGAGTAACGCAAGAGCTGCCGCCCGAGAGAAAGCCAAGCTGGATCAACTGGAGATAGACGCGGTTACTCCATTGTATGAAGGATGCAGGCCCGAGGATACCCCCCTAAAAGTAATGCTCATGGCTCTGGAGATGAAGGTAAAACACAAAATGACCGACGCATGCTTCGACGAGAACATGTCATTCTGGCACGAACGTCTTCCTAAGGGGAACAAGTGCTCGACCAGTTTCGAGGAGGCGAAGAAAATCATGTGTCCTCTGGATTTACCGCACGTGAAATACCATGTGTGCATGAACGATTGCATCATTTATTGGGACGAGCACGCGAAGTCTACCATATGTCCAGTGTGCGGCGTCACTCGATACAAGAAGAGGAAGAAAGCTCCTCAAAAAGTGGTGTGGTACTTTCCGATCACTCCTTGTCTGCAGCGGTATTTCGCGGACCCTAAGCTAGCAAAGCTCCTGTGTTGGCACGCGGATAGGGAGGAGAAGAAGCGAGAAGATGATGGAAATGATCCGGAGATAAATAAAAAAGTCAAGATGTTGAGTCACCCTAAGGATGCGAGCCAGTGGCAAGCGTTGAACTTTGAACACCCATAATTTGGGGACGATCCAAGGAACATCGTGCTGGGCGCGAGCACCGATGGAGTCAATCCGTTTGGCAGCCAGAGAAGCACACATAGCACCTGGCCTGTGTTTGTGTGGATGTACAACCTTCCCCCTTGGTTGTGTATCAAGAGGAAGTACATTCACATGAGTATGCTAATTGAAGGGCCAAAACAACCAGGGAACGACATCAATCTGTATCTGGGGTTGCTGAAAGAGGAGCTAGACACGTTGTGGAAAATGCCAGCCAATACATGGGACGCCGCAGACAAAGAATATTTCCCTATGAGAGCCGCACTGCTCACGACGGTGCACGACTATCTCGGTTACGGATATGTCGCGGGGCAGGTGGTCCACGGATTTTTTTGCATGTGTCAGGTGCTTGGATGACACAACGTATCACCAACTAGATAGAGATCCCGGGTCTTCGAAAACTGTGTTCATGGGACATCGAAGGTGACTTTGCGACGATGACTCATGGAGAAAATGCAAGGATCTTTTTGATGGTGAAACCGAACCCCGAAGACGCTCGCGTACGAGGAGCGGCGAGGAAATAGACGAGCTGTTGAAAAATTGGAAAGAGTGCCCACCGCCGGGAAAGAAGCGAAAGGCGCCAGAGCCGTTGCTAAAGGTATGGAAAACGAGGTCTGTTTTCTGGGACTTGCCGTACTGGAAGATCCTCCGTGTGCCTCACAGCCTTGATGTCATGCATATCACGAAGAACGTGTGCAAGAGTCTGCTTGGTACCCTACTCAACATGCCAGAGAGGACGAAAGATGGGGCGAAAGCAAGGGCAGACTTGAAATCAATGGGCATCAGGGAGGAGCTTCATGCTAATGATGATGATGTGGTGAAGGACACAGAAAGTCGTCGCAAAGGCAAACAGGCCAAGAAGATCGGAAATGACTGCCCTCCCGCTTTCTTCACTCTAAGTCAGGAGGAGATCGAGCAGTTTTTCACCTGCCTCGTAGGAGTAAAACTTCCTTACGGTTATGTGGGGAACATAAGCAGATACCTAGACACAGAGAAGCAGAAATTCAGCGGGATGAAGTCTCACAGCTGTCACGTGCTGATGACGCAGATACTTCCAGTTGCAATCCATGGGATCATGGACACACACGTCCGTGAAACGCTATTTGGCCTATGCAACTTTTTTGACATCATCTCTCGGAAGACGGTTGGTGTGAGGCAACTCAGAAGGCTACATGAAGAGATCGTGGTGATACTATGCAAGCTTGAGATCTACTTCCCGCCCGCATTCTTCGACGTTATGGTGCAACTACTGGTCCATATCGTGGAGGATATCATCCAACTCGGGCAGATGTTCCTGCACAACATGATGCCGTTCGAAAGGATGAATGGTGTCATCAAAGGATACGTTCGCAACATGGCACGTCCAGATGGAAGCATAGCCAAGGGCTTTCTGACCGAAGAGTGCATCTCCTATTGCATGAATTATCTAGGCATTGAGAACCCCGTTGGTCTGCCCGTCAACAGGCACCTCGGCAGGCTCGCTGGATGGGGTCACCGCGAGGGTTGCCATGAAATGCATGTCGACTTCAAGGGTCGACTCGCCGACTTTGAAAGAGGAAACCTAGTCGCGCTACAACACATAGACGTGGTCGATCCTTGGGTGGTAGAGCACAAAACCTTTATTGACAAGAGGTACAATGACCGAGGCCAACAAAGGACGGACAGAGATATAATCAAAGAGCACAACTCATGTTTCACGCATTGGTTCAAGGAGAAGCTTCTGTCGTACCCTTTACATGAGGATTCTTCCGCGAAAGAAAAACTCATATTCGCCTTGTCACAGGGCGCTGAGCACAACCTGATGACCTATGAGGCGTATGATATCAACGGCTACACATTCTACACCGAGGAAAATGACATGAAGAGCGATGATTATCAGAACCCCGGGGTAACGATGGAATCCTACACCGGTAACGACAAGGACATATACTACGGAAGGATCGAGGAGATCTGGGAGCTGAGCTACGCTGGAGAGAAGGTCCTGATGTTTCGTGTCAGATGGGCCAAGAGCATCCTGCAAGAAGACCGGTACTTCACCACAATGGTTATACCTGAAGCCAAATCCAAGACCACGGGCGCAAACGTCACCGCGAAAAATGAGCCATGGGTACTGGCTTCCCAAGTGGACCAATGCTTCTTCATTACTGACCCGTCAAAGCCCAGTCGTGTTGTCGTGAGGAGAGGCAAAAGGAAGATCATCAGAATGGATGGAGTCGCCCATGAGCAAGACTTCGACAAGTACGGCGACCCGAAGATGGAAGATGACGACGACGATGAAGTACCATACACCACAAGAAGAAGCAGGACCACCCTACCTAAAGGACGCCCGTTCAAGAGAAGAACTCCATTTGCGAAAAAGAAGGGCAAGAAGATTGTGAAAAGATAGCTAAGATCGAATCCCGACGTGTCGGCCGCGTGTGTGTTTGTCAGTGGCAAGCTCAATTATTACATGCAACTAAATTATTACATGTATCACTTGATTTCAACCATGTCATCTAATTCTAAATCTTTGCACAATGATTTAAATTGCAGTCTTCATTTCTCGATTGTATTTTGACATATGGAAATGGCATTTCTTCTGTTCTAGTCCTCTATCCAGTAACCTCTTTTGTTCAAAACAGTGGGGATTAATGTTGTCTGTACTTACCTTCCTTTTGTAACTTCATGTATCACCAAGTTGAAGTATCGACCACCTTCTTCTTGGATTTGAAATTTTTGTTCTTCTCCCTCTTGTTTTGTTGCAAATCATCATTTACAGGCACCTTGGGCTTCTTTGTGTTTTTTCTGGTATTTTAATTGTTTTTATTTATGTTTATTCTGGTAAAATAAAAAAAAGTTAGTAATGGTGCACCAGGAGAAGGTGCGCCATTGCTATCGCGGTGTTTACGGCACACCCCTAGAAGGTGCGCCATTGATATACCAATTTTTATTTATGTTTATTCTGGTATTTTATTTTCCAGTGTTCCTTTTCCTGCTTAAATTTGCAAACATTTTTTGAAAATGCGAACATTTTTCTA
This sequence comes from Triticum urartu, assembly GCF_056163025.1. Classification (NCBI taxonomy): domain Eukaryota; kingdom Viridiplantae; phylum Streptophyta; class Magnoliopsida; order Poales; family Poaceae; genus Triticum; species Triticum urartu. Next base: position 640,936,866 of record NC_141879.1, on the reverse strand, counting down.
ACTCACAAAAAGTATTGAATTTGTTAATATTTTTTGAACTCACGAATATTTTTAAATTTCATGGGCACTTTTTGAATTCATGAATATAGAGCACAAATTTGATGATATTTTTCCATATTCATAAATGTTTTACCAATTCACAAAAGTTTTGCAATGCAAGTATTTGAAAATTAGTAATAACTACTTATATCGTAACATTTTAAAATTTATGGTCATTTTCTAAAAAAATATTACATGCAACTAAAAATCCAAAAAAGTTAGTAATGGCGCACCAGGAGAAGGTGCGCCATTGCTATCACGGTGTTTATGGCGCACCCCTAAAAGGTGCGCCATTGCTAACCCCCCCCCCCCACTAAATTATCCAAGACGACCCCCCGGTCGTCCTTCTCCCCAATCCTTTTGCATCTCACCCCTCGCTGGCACCCCCACCCACCGGCGACCTCGCTCCCGGGCTCTGCCGCCCCCACCTCGTCCTCTACCTCCGGCCACCGCGACGCCATCGACGGATTCATCGTCTTCACTGCACCCCTGCCTCCTCGAGCTCGTCCCCGGAACCACGGTGAACTCCTCTCCACGTCCCCCTCCCTCACCTTCGCCGCTCCTGAGACGCTGACCCTCTGTTCTTCCCAGCCCTCGTAACCCTAGAAACCCGCAGCGCCTCTCCGCTCGAGCTCCACCATGCGAGGCGAGAGGCAAGGCGGCGGGCGGAATCTGCTTCAACACTGGGCCGGCGAGCCGCGGAAGCAGGGCGCGACGGCGCTCGACCCCTCCACCCCCCTCCGTTTCCCCGTCGCTCCCTGTGATCTCCACACTCGCTCCGCTGGGTCGCACCAGCTACCGCAGGCTGCTCGGCTGCCCCAACCGTTGTCGTTGAACAAGGTAAGGGCAAACGTGTTCTTTTGTTGCTACCGTAGGAGATCTTGGCGCTCCCGGACTTGCTCCGAACCTCCAGCGCGTCATACCTAGCACAAATTATGGACGAATTTCTCTGCTGCTCTAGTAATTGTGTTTATAAGTCATGGCTCATGGGTGTGCAATGCAACTTAGCTTCTGAAAAGTGTTTGATTGGGGTGGTTTAGGGAGAATATGTGTGTAATTTGTGTTGATAGGATAAGCTGATCGATGTGGTCTTCAAAGTTGTAGTCTTTTTCTTTTGATGTTGGTTCAGTTCAAGATGCTATCATGTTCTAGATTTGATAAAAAGAGTTTAGAAAGTAACAACGCACGATCAAACTAGCTATTAGGGTCTTAGTTCATTTCAAGCTGTTGTTGTACTACTTTAAAAAATGGAAACAATATTAAAAGTGTTCAAACAGAGTCAAATTCAAACTTATAACAGTGCTACATAGTAGGATATGAACATATGCACCACCACAAAATAATACACTGGATTGCTATTCTTGCCTAACATTTTCACTGAAGAATTCACCTGGCTGGTCTTTTATATCTTGGAGATCGTCGCATGTAGTCTTACTTAATTACCCGGTACTCATGTTATTTTAGTGGCTGAATGCAGTTATCAGGGCTATACTTTGGACCTTGTTGGTGCCTTTCCCAAGCTAGCATGTCAAATAAAATACCAAATCTGAACTACTTGTGATGATGATGCTGCTGCTGTACTACTTGTGATGTTGCTGCTACTGTAGAGTTGATCATTATATTCACTGAATTTTGTCAACTTGTGATGCTGCTGCTACTGTAGATCTTCTGAACTTGTGATCTTCTGAAATGACCCCTTTCTCCTGAAATGTTGATTAATTTTCATTTCGGTTGAGAATGGGGCACTCCTTGGTCAAGAAAATTAGAAAAGGTCATGCCCAATTTTTTTGACCTAGAAGGTGCCCGATTCTCAACCGAAACAAAAATTAATCAACATTTATAGTTTGACCTAGAAGATGCCCAATTTGTTAACTCTAGTAGTGTACTCCTGTTAAATACAGTCTAGTTACTCCTGTTGTTCAGATTCACTATCTAAGCTCATAGTTTAAATGTTTGCTTAATAAGTAGATGCCATAAGAAACAGTTGTCCCTGAAAAAGAATAAGTAGAAGAATACCTATAGGAGTAGATGGAAGATCATGGAGACATAACATAGATGGCATAACTAAGTTACCATGGAGACATAACCAGAAAAGAGAATACCTTTGCGATGGAAGATCAATCCCTTTTAAGACATCAACAATTTTACTCCTTGGCAGGAAAGGGGTTTTATCGGTATTATCATAAAAGGAGTAGTAAATTAAGGAGAAATTTCAGATTGTTTTATATAAGAATACCAAGTTCAGATAGATACATTCTGATGCAAGCATCTATATAAATGCAAGAAAATAACAATCACAAGTGTACCTTCTTGATTTTGCAAGTGGACAACTGAAGGTCTCCAAAGTCAAGCTCAGTAGGCTCCTCGCGAGGCTCGTCAGTCACTTCACCCATTGTGGCCAATAATAATCCCTCACCAACATCACGCCCTATAGCCACTATTTCTTTAAATGGCTTTTTTACCGTCGAGAAAATATTTTCTGGACGAGCAGAAAGGAAATGCTTGTCAATGCTAGTAGCCTTTGTTCTGAATTATACTGCAGGTATTTAGTTAACAAACTAGACTGCATTTAAGAAATAACTCTAGTAGCCCTTTTTCCTATTTAGAGCGAACATGGCCAACAATGATGAGGCCGGCGGTTCGGGCAAGGCATTCCGGGAGCTGTACCAGGGGATGGAGGAAGAACCTCACCGCTATGAGGACGCTGCGGAAGACACTGATCCCGACTACACAACCCCTAGTGGCGTCGGGGATGACACCACTGATGGTGCCGCCGGGGATGCCACCACTAATGATAGCAGCACACGCATAGATGGCAGCCAAATGAAGAGGCAACGGAAGGACCGGTGTCCGAACGTGCTCGGCACTGTCAAGGAGGAATTTACTGAAGTATCCTCTAGTGGGCATTGAACGGCGCCCAAAGAATTAGTCAGCGGGTACGCAGGACAACTCAGGTGCATTCTCCAGAGCACCGTCTCGATCAACACCGAGAACCTAAGGCATCGTGACCGAGGGAATTTGCGCAACCTCCTCTTCACGAAGTTGCACAAACGATACAAGTTCCCCGATGACTTCGCAAACACACGCCTCTCAGGGAATAGTGCCGCCCTCACGAAGATGAGCACGACCCTAGCTACTTGGAGAGCCGCGGTGAAGAGAAGGATTCTAAGAGGTGATAGTTATGAGAAGATCAAGGAGACAAATCCTTCGATCAGCGAAGCTGACTACCTGGAGTTCAAGATCAAGTGCGAGAGCAACGCATCAGCAGAATCAAGTCAGTGGGGGAAAGATATGCGGGACTTGAAATTAGGGGTCCACAAACTCGGTCCCAGCGGTTACAGAGTGGCAGAACCTATATGGGACAAGGAGGACACGGAGCGTGCCGAGCAAGGCCTGTCGCCCCTCTTCGATAAATACCGTGACAAGCAGACCAGGAACTATGTCAGGGCCCGGTACAAGGTGGACCCGGTAACAAAGGAGCTTACCACGGATCCGAAGACCAAGGCGCTTGAGCTTGTTCTGGTAAGGAATACACCCCCGCGTAATTAGCTCCATATGGTTGCATTTTAATTAATGAAGCCAAATTTCTAAATGGTTCATGTTCCTTCCGCAGGAAACTGAAACCAGTAGCGCTGGGTTGTCTCAGAGCTCCCATTGGGACACCACTTTAAATAGGGCACTAAACGTAATGAAACACAAGGATAAGTTTAGTAAGCCATCATCAGCTGGTCGTGTGGCCGGCAAAGGCTTGTCCACGAAATGGTCAGAATATTATAACACTGGGTGAAAGGAGAGAAAGACCAGCTCGGAAAGCCAGGAGTGCGAGGTTCAAGAACTCAAGGCAAAGTGGCGCGGATTCCTAAGATAGTCGAAGAGCAAGTGCGAGACCAACTGGGAGCGACGATCACCGCCATTATGCCTACCTTGCTTGAGGGGCTGCAGGCGTGGATTGCGGGTGGCCAACAGGGGCTGCCCCCGATTCCCAGCTTCACGAGCAGCAACTCGCACAACGCACCGGCGCCATTGGTGTTTCCGGCGGAGGCGACGTTGGTGTCTCCGGCGCTGGCGCCGGCATTGGAGCTTAATGCACCCGGGTGTGGGAAGAATACGCTGGCCGGCACCTCGGCAGCAAGTGGCCCCTCCGTCACTTGCACGCCCGCCGTTGGCGGTGCCTCGACATTAGCTAAGCTCGACACCATCACGGTAACTAAGCCTCGGTCGATGACTTCATCTCCTTGCCTTTGACTGGGCATCCTTGACGCCCTACATGTTTTCGCAGGGCACCGCCGATGTTCCATGCACTCTCCTGCACTTCGTGGACGGCGAGTTGATCGATGTTGCCAAGGCCAGAATCATTCAACCGGGCAACCGTGTGTTCCACGGTAATCCGATGCCACCCACCGTGTATAGGGTTCAACTGGTTCGGGTGCTGCGGGGCTGCGATGACTTGTTACCACCGTATCGACCCCTTGGGGCCGACGAAGATGATGTGAGGACCCTTAGCGCCTGCATAAGCTGGTCCATGCTTCAGCCGAAGAGCCAGATTCGTTTGGGGGCGGGGGACACCACCCCACAGACAACACCGCCGGTCGTGCCGGCGCCAAGCCATGGCAAGACCGCCACAACGCTACCGCGGTCAGCTGATCTGGGCTTGCATATGGCACAAGATCCGGATGACGACGACAGTACATTTACCAACATCGATAAGTACTTCAACGAACATGGGTACGGTGATGAATTCTTCGGGCCTCCTTCTCAAGAACCCAACCCTGCAAAAGACGATCGCGATCTAGCTGGCACTACAAAAAAATACACTTCTGTGATGATACGTGTTTGTCATAGTAGGTCGCTTTTTTGTCATGCATGTACATCCATGACAAATTTATGATAGAATGAAGATAGTCATACTTGTGCTGTCGTAGAAGTGTTCCATGACATTACCAAAATTATCATCACGGAAGTGTCCACTTCCATGACGATAAATCGCGTGTCACAGAAGTGCTTTCGTCAAGGGTGACCGACACGTGGCATCCACCATAACGGAACGCCGTTAAGCTATCGGGTCGGGTTTTGGATCCGATAACCCGTTAACAGCCCCGACCAATGGGAAATTTCCACGTGTAAAATTCTTATTGGCCGGACGAAACACGTGTCAGCTCGTCAGTGGGTCAGATCGGCGCCTATGATACGTTGACACGTGGCACGGCCCAACAGAGGCCCATTCCTGTGAAAAGGCCGGCCCGTTTGACTTGGTCAAAAGGTGGCGGGCTGGCCCATCTAAAGCATGTTAACGGCGTATTCGCATATAGCCCATTTACAGCCCGCTAACCCAAGGCCCGTTACGCCCTATCCGAATTAGGCCCAGTAGCGTCATCTGGGCCACCCAATATGATTCCAGCCTGTTTTCACTTCTGGCCCATGTATGGCCCATGACGTCTTTCGGCCCAGATGAGGCCCTATGTAACTCTTGACCTATTAACGGCCTGTGGTGAAACTGGCCCGTAATGAACAATGTATCACTTTACACCCATTAATGGCCCGTGGCGAAACTGGCCCGTAATGAACAGTGTATCACTTTATACCCATTAACGGCCCATTATTCCGTTGGGCCATTTCCAGCCCATGTTATCTTTCGGCCTTCTCAGAGCCCATTTATTCTTGGGCTCATTTCCAGCATTCATTTACTTACGGCTAGTTACTGTCATTTTCTGCTTGTGGGCCAAATTCAGCCCGTGGTTACAGTCGGCCCGTTTGTGGTCTGTTAATACGTTGGGCCGTTTTCATAGCGTCATCAAATACGGCCTATTAACGATGGCCCGTTATGGTCAGCCCATAAACGGACGATTCCAACTCTAGCCCGTTTACGGCCATAATGCGGCCTGTTATTGGCCCATGTTTGGCCATCGATGATACTGCCCGTATAAGGCCCATTGATGGTACGGCCCGTAGAAGGCCCATTGTTTCTACAGCCCGAAAAGGCCCACTGTTTCTACGGCCCGTAGGAGGCCCAGTGTCACTACAGTAAATATTAGCCCATGGTTATTGTGGCCTAGTTTTAAAAAATAGGTTATTGCAGCCACTAGCAAACCGCGGAAAAAGAACTGCAATGACTAGAAGCAAACAAATAAACAAGACAACAAGGAAATAAATAAGCAAGCAACTTACGCTAGGCTATCACGGCTATCAAACATATTACATCCACTGGGCATCAAAGTTCGCCACTGGTGCAAATAAACGCGCCGACAAAAGAAAATACAAAACTAAGAGCACTTCAGAAGGCACTAGGCTTCGCTAGGTCGCCCCCCCAAACAGCTGAAGAAGATGAGTAGACCTCAATTGTGTCAACGATAGATGCATCAACACTAGATTTAAGGCATCATGGTGCGCACGGCAGTCCTCTGACATCTTCATTGCATCTTTGACTTCAAGTCGGAGCTGAGCTGAAGCAAACCTTTCCGCTTTAAGTTGAGACTGAAGAAGTCGAACTGATTGAGGCAGTGACTGCACAGAGGTCGTCTCACACCTGCTGGTGAGTAGCTTCAATTCACTGTCTTCATCAAGACAGGACCTTGGGTGAGTAGCTCTATGCGCTCTGGTGAGTAGCTCTATGCGCTCTGGTGGACCAGAGCGCATAGAGAAATACTATTCTTTCCGGTCTCTCCATATGTGGCTCACATGCATTTCGAAACTAAAGTAGGAACATTTAGCTAACCAATTAAACGTCTCTCAGTTTTACTAATATCAGCAATAATATCAGATATGAATTTGTACAACTAAGATTGTTTAGCTCGATGGGTGGAGCAGTGCTATTACGACATGAACCACGTAGGCTGATTGTGGTCATCATAAAATGGGGAAAACATAAGCATGATGAGTACAGTGTTGACCGTGGCAGTGGGATGGCAGATCTGAAGCTGCAAACCACGCAAAGGGTAGTTAGCAACTGATGTTTGCTTTGAAATAACAACTAAGATTTGGTATGGACAAGAAAGTACGGTCAACAAGTGACAAAGAAATGCAATTATGCTGTCTCTCTATATGTCGCGACATGCATTTGGAAACTCAAGTGGGACCTTTAGCTAACCAATTAAATGTGTCGGTTAACTAATATCAGTATCATATCACAATCATATTTGAACAACTAAGCTTTCGAATATTGTGTGTTGTGTTGTTTAGCTTGAAGGGTGGAGTAATGCTAGTACGACAGAAAGCACCTACGCAGATCATAGTAGAGTAGATAAAAGGGGAAAACCCTAAGCATCAAGAGAAAAATTAGGAAAGTGGAACTAGCTGGACCAGTGGGTGGCACACATGCTTTTCGAAACGAATATAGGAACATTAGGTGACCAATTAAACGTTCTTTGTTTTAGTGATATGAGCATCATATCAGATTCGTATTTCAACACGTAAGCTTTGGGTTGAGGTCTTGAGTAGCAGTGCTAGCATGACACGAAGCACCTACGATGATGGCAGTGAATATAAAGGGGGGAAACCATAAGCTTTACGAGTATAGTGCCCGTGCCATGGCGGATCTGAAGGTGCAAACCGAACAAAGCTACTTCGCAACCAATGTTTGCTTTCAACTAGCCACTACGATTTGGTACAGACAAGAAAAGTACAGTAAACAAATTACGATCTATTTTCTGGGTGAGATCAATAACTTAAGCACATATGGAAGAGTACCACCTCTCTTGCGACGCCGTGTAGGCCTATGCTGATACGTTGAGGGTGGTGCGGGTGCGATGGCTGTCGGTGGCGGGGAAGAAGACTTTAGATGGCAGACGGCCGGGTCGGGGGATATATCCTGTTGCCGTGGACGAGTCGGTCGTAGGAGAGGCAACGAAAAGGTGGACGACGGCGCCGATGAAGCGAGAGGAGGCGATGAAAGGATGCTGGTCCAGCACCGTGGATGAGAGACGTCCATCTCTTGCAGTGGACGATGGGGTAGGGGTAGCGGCTCCGGCAAGGTGGAGGATGGGGTGGCGGACGGAGGAGGCTGGCCGCAATGCGGAGGTTGTCGTGCCGCCGACGGTGTATGAATGGGGAAATGGAGGGGAGGGGGGATCTCAAACTTTGGGACGGGCTTCTCTGAAATGGGGGAAAGTTACGAACTTATCCCCCGTTTAAAATTTCGGACATCGCGTCGGTTGGGGATAGGACGGTAATCTCGCATCTCCCAAATATTTGCCGGTAACTATTTCGGGCGAGGAGAGGGTGTTTTGCCTCCCACGGTTGGCTCCCACGATGTATGAACGGGGTTGACAGGTAGGGCGGTTGTGTCACATTTGATGGAAGTTACACATCTGCCCCTATTTAAAATATTAGCCTACATTGATTTCGGGCGAGGAGAGGGTGTTTTGCCGCCCACGGTTGGCGCCCATGGTGTATGAACGGGGCTGACGGGTAGGGCGGTTGTGTCACATCTGATCGAAGTTACACATCTGCCCCTATTTAAAATATAAGCCTACACCAATTTCGGACAAGGAGAGGGTGTTTTGCCGCCCACCGTGTATGAATGGGGAAATGGAGGAAGAGACACATGTCTTTCGGACGAGCTTGAATCAAATGTGTTTTGCCGCCCATGTTTGGCGCCCACCGTGTCTGAATGGGCTCAGAGGCCGTCATGTCACGTCTGATTGAAGTTACTAGTCTACCTCTATCGACAGCAGTGTAAATCTTGTCGATAAGGATGTCAAGTGTCAGGGGTAGATAGTAATTTCCATCTCGCAAACACTTGGTTCGAGCAGCCCACAAATTATAGTGGGTGTTTAGCCGCTTCGTTCAAAACTTGGGACAATTAGCATTCACGTTTGCCCTGGGACCTGGCAAACTAAATTGAAATCCAATTTGTATTCGATTATGAATATCCATAGATAATTATATGTTTTGTTATTTATTTCTTCAAAACCACAACAAAGATTTATTCCACCTTTATATATGATTATGATTTAGAAATGTCGTGATCTTCGAATTCAGTAGGTTGGATACACTCTGAGTCAAACAGTTATTTCATCCAATAAAATATGCTCACACGACAAACAGTTCACCTTATGGCAATCATACAAGTTTTGAGGATTACCTCGCCTAAAAAATTCGGATCATTACAACACATGGACAACATAGGGGGTCTTGCAACATAATCCATTCAGAGACATGACACAACATGCAAGTACAATAATCTAATGAAAATTTCAACTGGTATCTAAAGAAGAACCGGGATTATCTTGGGCTTCAGATAGCAGAAACAACAGGACCTCCTCCATCTTCAAATGCAACATTCTTACTTCCTCCAATTCTTGGGTTGCTTGCATAATGCGTGCCGCTAATTCCGTAATTTCCAGCCTCAAGATAAATATTACCTCATTCATGGCAGCCACACCATCTCTTTCTGCCTCTAGTAGAGCCTCAAGCACTATAATATCTGTGCTCAGACTGCTCTCTGGCACTGTTTCGTCTGAACTGGTACCATCTGGTAACATGGATGGCGCACTGCTTCCACAAATAGATTCTGGGGTTGTACATTGTGTCCTAGTGTGAACGGCATCCTGAAAGGTTTCCGCTGGACATCAGTAAGAGATAGTTATCGTATGATCCAGGCAGTAAGCTTACATGGTAAACGACGGACGAATTATTGCCGAGCATGGCAAACTATATTTAAATGGTTCAAAGCAGCATCAGCCGAAAAGAAATTAAAATGGTGAGATGAAACTAGGGATGTAAGTGGCAAATAAACGAAATCCGCCAGTCCCATCTAGTTAGTTTTTGCTACCTCCCTAGTTCATTTCCCTCAAAAAAACAAAAACTCTTTTGAACTATCATACCACTAGTGGACTTTAATCGGGATTAAACCGGACCCAGTTGACATCCCTAGTTGAAAGGCAGTGTACAACCGCTATATTTAAGTTGCCAAGGCATCTAAGCAGTTGAAATAATCTGAGAAAGCACTTAACAGTGTGGCCTCATATAAACTATGAAGACAGTCTTGTGATGAAATTGAGAGGAAAAGTTAAGGACTCAAATGAAATAGGCATGCATTTATTTACGATAGTACAGTAGGCACTGCTGACATATTGGCCAACTCAGGTATAGCGTAACAACAAATAAGCATTCGAATCAAGCAATACAGCAAAGCAGACAAACTGAACTATTTGTAATTCGGTAGGATTACACGTTGAGGGCACAAGCCAAGAAAGCAGCCCACTCGCATTACATTTCACATGTACTAAAACACACTGGCTTACCATATGTTGCTGTGAAGCCTAGCTGCTGTTGCAATGTTCTTTGAAGATATTGTCAGCATCCCGTGGTTGCAAATCTAGTTGTTGTAGTTCATTCTGCACCATCTATTTAGGTAAAATTAATTTTAATCGCATGCACTGGTCCGAATTGATCATCAATGGTTCATCTAAACTAATGAAAGAAGGGTGTGTGCATACACGACAATACTCCCTCCGATTCTTTTTACTTTGCGTATAACTTTTTCTTAGTTTTCTCGTATTAGTCTGCGTGTTGCTGATTCCTAGCGCTGGTTTCCTTTGTGCCCCACCCCATCCACCTCTGCCCTAATTAATTGGCAAATTAGTCCAGAAAAATTAAACCAGTTCCCTCCTTGGTATGCGGGTCAACAGTTATGCGCGGAGTATATAGAATCGGAGGGAGTATATCTGCTTCCCTCTATTTTTATGCTTGTTCGAGGTGCCATCCCCAAAAGAACAAATATTTTCCTTGGGGTTGGCAGCTCCATAATTAATAGAAGCATCAAATTAGTCATGCAACTTGGGAAGATCAAGAACACACAAACAAGTAATGAACAAAGGCTCGGAGCAGTGATGTAATAGCTAGCATCAGAAAATGTAGGGTAAAACGAACAAAAAGCAGCAGAACCACATGCTAGTTTGCTGATGTGTAATTAAGCATAGAGAACATTAAGCAGTCTGATGGAACCACTAGGTGGCATCAGAACAAAACTAAAGCATATTAACTATATGTGCACTGGTATGTAATTTAGCACATGTAACATGTTCACTGCCAGAAGTATGGCCCTACAGGTGCAAGCAGAATAACGCGTCTCATGAAAAAATGAATGATGCCCTGAAGAAATTCAAAGGTGCGGTGCTTATGCTAGGAAAGTGAACGTAGGCGCCGGCCGTTGGATAATAGTACCTGATTCTCGACGGCGTATGGGTATCGTTGTCATACTTTATAGCTAAGGATCATCGATGGTGCTCGTGTTGCGGTTGAGTTTGGGCCAGCTATCACCGTCGCTGAAGTGGCTCCGGTGCTACGGTTGTGGCGCCTGTCGACATATAAGAAAGCTCATCTGTGGTAAGTGAACAGTTGCACGATAAAGAGAAAAACCAAAGGAGTACAAATTGAAATAACCTGATGAGGCTGCGGCATCAGTAAAGCAGGGCCAGTGGAGTTGAATATGGCGTCCGTGGAGCAGGTCCGGTGCAGTGGACGAAGGCTTCGGCGGGCGCGTTATACAGTGCTTTCAGTGAGGCAGATTTGTTGCGAAGGACGAGGGCTTGTATGAAGGGCTAGCGAAGGGGCGGACGAGGGAGTCAGTGAAGGGCCTACGCTGTGGTGGACGAGGGTGCCGGTTAAGCAGATCCGGTGCGGTGGACCATGATGGTGGTCAAGGAGATCTGGAGCGGTGGACAAGCCAATCGCTGAAGCGGCTCCGGTGAAGTGGTGAGTTGGCAGTTGGGGGTTCCAAGGTGCGGAAGGTAGATCCGGCGGGGTGTGAGCTCCACCGCTGCGGCGGAGGACTAGACTCGGCGGCTTGCCATGGTTCGGGGGGGGGGGGTCGGGGAGGGGAAGGGGAGGGGCTCTGGGGAAGAATGTTGGGGGCAAAGAGGGGAAAACAATGGAGTTACCAAAGCAGCCCTTTTCCGTTCATGTGGCAGGGGTAAAACAGGAATATCACAGGGCTAAACTTCCGGGCGCGTGATATTTCGATGTGAGCAGGAAGTTTGAAAGCTTTTGGCGCCTAAAATTATAAGTATTCTGCTCTCATACGGCCTACTATGATATCATGGCCGACAATTTGTTTGTTTTGCACGCAAAAAAATGTGCATGTTTTGAAAATCAATGTCTCCAACTCGAAACTTAGATTGTCCATTCAATTCAAATATGGATCATTGAGCTACTACAAGCAAATACCATCATACGGTCCAATTCAAATGAAATTCCAAATGTGTTTATCCTAAATATGATGACAAAAGCAAAAATGTGTATGTGTATGAATAAAGTGGATGATTATAAAGTTTGAACATGCCCGTATATGTATATCTCTAGGTTTGATATATGAATTTGAAATCACGAAATCCCGGCTTGAAAATGTACCTCCGTTTAAATGAATTACAAAAGCTAATGATGGAGTCGAATTCCAAAATTCCAATCTTAGGTTTGTAATTCTGGTACATCAAGGTATATCACGCATGTTCAAAAGTATCATTATCTCATAGTACAAACTGTGAAACAAATTGATCAACCATGAGTGCACAATATCTCAATTACACTAAAGTCCCTCAAATATAGACACCTCACTCTTTATCTGAAGTCAACCCCCCCCCACCACACACACACACACACAGAAGTCGTTCTCTCCCCCAAACACGAACACACGAGCACATTAACACCCCTCTCTTGTAAAGTATGGACCCCGACATAGGTCTCTATTACTTTGTCTCTCGGGCATGCACACATCTCTTCCCTCACTCTCTAGGTCTCCCGCTATCTCTCTTACCCAAGCACATGCACTATGTAGAGTGTATATTTCCCATACACACAAAACGTCGCCCCCAAACGTCTATCTCCCTAGTTATGTGGTTCTCGCGCACTCACTTCACACACCACCCCCACTACAAACAAGCACACTTTGTATCCTTGTGCACCACTCTCCTCTTTCTATCTCTTCCACATGCGGACCCGCCCCAACTCCTTCCCTGTATACATATATGTCGTGACTCTTTGCATAGCTCCCTAATGTATAATCGTTCTCGATTTCACACATTGTTCTCCACACCATCTATTCTAGCTCTCTCATGAAGTCCCTATCACACACACGATGACTCACTTCCCTTGCATCTCCGTTCATAGGCCAATTTCGGACAACATCAACATTGTCTCCCTATCTATACGCCGTTTATGGACACAAACGACCCCTCTCGCCCCCTCTCTTCCTCTCTCTCTCTCACCCCTCTGCCTCTCCCCCACACACACTCGATGTCTCTTCCAAATAGTCTGCTCCCCCCGCCCGCACCCATGCTATGTCGCTACTACACATGTCACACCATTCCCCCTTCCCTTATACTAGGTTTACATCATCAGTGGTCTCTCTACTCCACATACACTCTCTCCCTCTCACACACAAACGCGTGCACAAACACACACAGACACGCACAAACACCCATTTACCTGGATCCTCATCTCTCCTCATGTCTGCATGTGTATCTCACACACTCACTCTCTAATTATGTATATGTGTCTCCACGTTACACAACACAAAGCCCCATGTACATGTCTCTCTCTATCCTCCACACACATAGACACAAAGAATCTATTATCATTGCCTCAGTCTCTAACATATCACACACGCACTCTCTCTCTCTCTCTCTCTCTCTCTCTCGCAAACATGCTCAACATGGGTTTCCCCGTGAATAACTTACCATCTATTCATGAACAGTCATGGCAGTACGGCGAACACGAGACGTGAAAAAGAATAAATCTACACGTGCTTAGACCACCTAGTATGACTACTAGGACTAGAGCAAGCCAAAAAGCGCGCCGCCGTCACCCCCTTCTTGTCGGCGACGGGAAAATCTTCATTTTACACAGTCGAGAAGTCATTGTGCTAAGGCCCCACATGCCGAGGCGTTGAATAGAATGTAGATGCTAGTTTACGGAAGCAAGTATCGATAATACGTCTGTATCTCCATACTTATAATTCTTCTCTTATAAAAAACCGAGTTGGTGATGATGGTACGTGTGCCATCTTGCAATATAGACCGTCCGATCTATATCTGACGGATGGAAATTAAACTAAAAGATACCTGCACCCCTCTCCACATTTGCAGACAAGGCCTTCCCTCATTCATCCTCATCTCCAACAAACCTAATTGTTGAGCAATTAAGAAAGGAAGCCTCTGGAACAAACTGGCCTGGTGGCCGCTGCCGGCATCGTCAATCCCCATGCCTCCGCTCAGTTCGACCACCAACCACCACCACACCCCACTCCTCTTTACCTTATCTCATATTTCTCAAGATATCATTAGTTTTTACACATGGGATTACTCCCGCAAGGGTCAATCACAACAAGTGTTTTATAAAAAATGCATCTTGATGTTCCGTGCAATGCACGGATCTTGCTAGTACTCCTACACAAGACTAAGTTGGTGATGCTGGTGTGTCTGCCATCCGTCGTTTTTGACCATTAGATCTACATCTAACGATTGTGAGGTAAGTTGTTGCCTTTTCTCACCAACATCCCACTTGTCTACCAATTTGCAGAAAAACCTATAATTAGTATCTTAAAACCAACCACATCCCTCCCTGACCTCACCAAAACAGCCCAAGGAATATATTCTAATTGAAACATAATATATCTCTAGTGACATATGTATATCAAAATTAGAGTGTTTCGTACCAAGTTTGAGAATAAGTATTATTCTAATTATGATTCGTTGCAACAGACATGAACATTGCTAGTATTTCCAACCATGCATTTCTTTTCCTAGTATTCCATAGTTTCGAGTTTTCCATCAAGATATTAGTCACTCATGGTTGATATTTACTTTCAATCATGTACACATATGCACTATGTAACTAGCCTTGCTTATTGGCTTCCAAAGCTTAACTTTCACTCCTACCTACAATATGTAGAGTATTTAACAAAAAACTACCACTTTCAACCAGCCCTAGGAGGAATCTATTGTACAAAAAATAGCAAAAACATACCCAAAATTTCTTAATCCACGCCAAAAACTACCTAGTACTCCTACCGATTAGGTTCATTTAAACCCATTTATGACAGGGTTGGCCCACATGTCCGTGCTGACGAGGCAGCTTAAACCAACACATTTTGTTTGACCGTTGACACGAGGGACCCACATCTGACCTTCTATCCTGTTATTCCCCCTCAAATCATTATTTTTCCTGAACATTACTTCAAACAGTACTGATGCATGTTCGTCGGTGGCGCCGGTGATGAGCGAGTTGGCCGCCCCTCCGCCGGACAGGCCGGACGCTGCGCTGGCCTCCACACGGGTTGGCAGGCTGGCCCGAGCATGACTCATGAGCGAGCAAGCCGCCGCGCTGGACTTCACTCAAGCCAGATGGCTGGCCTTAGCGCGGCGCGCGCGAGCAAGCCGCTGCACTGCCTTGTCAATCTAGCTAGCAAACCTTGCAGACAAGCAGCTGGACGGAGCTATCTTGGTTAGCTAGCGGCCGCGAGCGCCGGACGGAGCTGGCATCCGGGCTGCCGCAACATGGGCTCCGCACCGCCGGCGGTTTTGACCTCGCCTTCTGCCGGTGATAGTAGCTGCGTCCCATGGCCGAGGATGACTAGGTGGACGGGCCGGAGGTAGGAGGTCACTCGAGGATTTTTGTTGGTAAGAGCATGTGCAATGGTTGATAAGGTAGTCTTATCTTAAGTCTGCCACGTATGCAAGTGGTAGTAGTTTCTTGGCATTTTAGTGGTTTCTTGCATTATTAGAGCAAGTACAATAGAGCTGAGTCAGCGGGCTATAAGAAATAAAATACTACTACATGTTGGCTATAAGATGGGCTGTAGATGACATGGCACTGGCTTATAGCCAGCAACTGGCTATACTATTAACCATGCTCTTAGTGGTTTCTTGTAAGGAACAATGTACGTACTACTAGCGACAAAAGGCGATTCTAGGTTGCGTTGTACTCAAACGAGTACTATTAGTGGTCGCGGGAGTGCATACCTCGTTTTGTGGGTTCGATCCCGGCCGAACGCATGGCGGCCTTTTTTTAAAAATAGTACTACTACACTTCGCTGCGAGCCAATATTTTACACGGGTAGTTTGGTTTTTGAAGTCACACGGACGTGCGGCCCCACAATCTGGGTGCACTGGACAGCCTAGCCACGTGAACGGGTTTTCCTTCCCAGCATCCCGTGGCTCGCGTGCTCGCCCTAGCCGCACCTCTCTTGCAGCTTCCAGCTAGTAGCATATTTAAACTAGCGCCTCCCACTTAATCCCGAGGAGCCGGAAAAGCCTGGTGGGGCATTGGGAACTGTGCAATATGGCTTTGTACGTAAAGTGCTCTACTACTACTCTGTAGCTTGTGGCTTTGCATGCATGGACTTCACTCCATTATCGGCTCTACTATAAAAGAAATTCCTCTTGCCGTGTTTTTTTTGAAACGGAGGCAAAAGCTTTGCTTCATCTCATTCATAAAGAAGGAACTACTAACAAAGTTCGATGAGATCCATTACACCTCCACAAATGGAAGCGAAAAGCCTAGTCTCGCTGTATCAAATAACTCAAATGTTCTGCCCCCGCAGTAACCATTGCTGATAAACAGGCTGCTAGTGTGTGTGTGAGAGGAGCGGCTGAGTAGGCCAGCTACATGAGAGCAGCGGCTGAATAGAGCACCGAGAGTACCCACTAGGGCACTACGCATGTGTACTTCCCCTGCATTGATAGTATAGCGATGGTTCTAGAGAACAGTAGTACCCTCCACTTCCTACTATAGCTCCTTGGCCCTGAGACTCAAGAGTTCAAAACTGGTGCACTATACTAGACTATACTAGAAGTACAGTACATCGCACTACTAGTTGAGAAAAGTAGTACTAGTACTGCTACAGTACGAGTACGTACTCCTCCGTCACATAATGTAAGACGTTTTTTGACACTAGTTGGCGTGTACAAAAAATGGCAAAAACATACCAAAAATTTCTTAATCCACGCCAAAAACTACTACCTAGTGCCAAAAATTTCTTACTAGTGCTATTATTTACAGTATAATGCAATCCCATAACGTTCCATAATCCCTTTCTTTCAAAAAAAAATCACTTCTGGAGAGAAGATTGCTATATCCACGCGAGCTTCTCATAGGCCAGCGCCACCGCATGCAGTCATGTGAGAGAGAGGGAGACATCCATGCAGCATGCAGAGAGAGAACGCGGGCGGACAGCCAATGGGCTGCATGGGGCATTTATAGCTGCTAACTCCTCCCATCCATGCGCCAAGGGTATTTCCGTCCAGAAAGCATGCAGCGAGCCCCTGCCTTGTTATCCGGGTCTGCTCTTATGCGCAGAGTAAAAAGAATCGGAGGGAGTACTAGTAGTAAATAATAGCCTCACCCCTTCGCTGAGGAATGATCTATAGTTGGAAGGGACGAGGCCCTGCGGTTACTATGCTCTTATCTCCTCCTCGCCAGTTCCCCTCCCCCCGAAGAGAAGGCAGTTCATCGCTGCTCCCATGGATTTGCCAGGCGGTTCTCCTCCTCATCGGGGCTGGGAGACCTTGGATGACGATCCTGTGGGAGAAATCGCACGCCGCTCCGACATCCTCAACGCCGCAAGACTCGGTGCTTCCTGCACCAACTTTTTCAAGACGCTGCTTAAACAGGCCATGCTTGTTGGTCTTCCATGCATCCTCGAGGAGAAGGTTCTTCTATGGGACAATCCTTCGAACAGACCACCGCTCCCTGGCCATGGTTGCACGTTGATTCTGCTAGAGTTGCCGACGTTGAGAGGTAGTCGGATTTTGTCCGATGAGCAGGTCAGTAATGGAGTTTGATCATGTAGTACATAGTTATTCCATTTCCATCCCGTAATTTCTCCGCTGCCCACCATCTTATATATAGGTCTGGGTCGGTGCCAATGAAGATTGGCTTTTATACCTCCGACTGGATACCACCATCATTTTTCACAACATCCACAACAATGCGGCCATTCCGGTAGACCCATTCTCCACCACTGGAATCGGCCTTCCGGACTGGCTGGGCAAGAATACGTATGATGATGCCTACATGAGATTGAAGAAGATAGCAATTGCGGACCCGCCGACAAAGCAACGCGGCTACGATGATTACTATCTCATCCTGGTGTTCGACATAAGGATTGCCATCAATGCAGGAGGCAGTAACGACAAAGGCTGGCGCATGTTGGCGGCGGCATATTTGTACCCCTACATGTTCGAAGACGCTGTGCGCCATCTAGGCCGCATCTTCGCGGTGACAAGCCAGGGGACTTGTTTCATATGGTTGACATCCTACGGTACGGGAGATTACAAACGGAATACACAAACCATCATTTGCATCCCTAACGGTACTCCATTATTTTGCATGGACCAGTCATCCCCCGATCAAAATAAGATCGCCGATCCTGGATGTGCATTTGCATCCGCGATTCGATCTAACCTGGAACCTTGTAGCTGACTTTGGCATATTGGGATCAACTATCTTAGCAGTCGTTACCCATGGTACCACTGATGTGCAACATGGTCACATAATCTACCACGATCGGATAGTCACCATCTACCCAGGTATTCCATTTTTTAACCCTCTTGCCTTCTCTTTCATTGTTGTACTAGTAGTATACTTTGTAGTACTAGTAGGAGTACTTTTTACCTTGGAGGACGCGTATAGCTAGCTAGGCCCTTGAAGACTTGAACCCACTAGCTGCCACCATTTTTTTCCAGGTCTTACTATCTCATCCATGTAGCCAAGAGTGGCTATATATAATAAGCCGGTTATTTTACCTCCTCTATACCGGAGTAGTACTATTTGCTGCACAGTATTACTGACCGCCACATTTGAGCACAACATTATTATGCATGGACCTTGACTATGTACGTCACCATGTGTCTAGATCTGGGATGCCGCGTGTACCAGATGAACGGCGCCGAGTTTGACCCCCGTGATGCTACATGGGTGCCGAGGAACACTCTTGGAGAGTACTCGCTTTTCATCGGGGACAGCTACCCCATTGTGAAGCGGATGCCACCTTCCATGCACGACACGGAAGGCCTGCCGTTCATGAAGCATGGTTGTGTCTTCAGTGCGCACTGCCGGATGAACGACATGCTGGGACACGCTATCCCTGATTTATGCCGCTTCAGCTTGGATGAGTCTCCATCGTGTGGAACCGGACTAGAAAGCTGCGACAATGATTCCCGTTGCCCACCGCTATGGATTGTGCCATCCATGAAGAACACCTGGGACTGGAACCTGGAGGAGGACATGTAGCCCATCTATAACGTGTAAATGGAGTATGGTAATTGTGAACGGTAGCGCCGTGAATATATATAGACTAGTCGTGCACAAATTTATCACATGAGTTGGAGATGAACTTGTGTGGCATACTGGCATTTGTCCTTTAGAATTTATTACTAGTAAATGTGTTATGTGTACGTGCAACTTGTGTGGTTGTTGCACGGGCTCCAACACGCTCTTTGAGAAAAAAAGGTGGCACAGCTTTGGATATACGTGGCGTGGCGGCATCATACAGTAGCATCGTTCTCTATAGTTGTACTAGTACACTCCTACTAGGACGACAACTCCAATAAAACCTTGCGCTTGGCTCTTTGCCTCTTCGGGAGGTTCAACAGTTCGTACTCGTGTGAACCTTGCACTTGGCTCTTCGCCTCTTCGGAAGGTCCAACAATGATGATACTACAGTACATTATGCTTCTGGCAATCTGACACCGATTGAACTGCTGCACGTCCACCGCGAGGGCGAGGGCAAGGGAGAGGGAGAGGGAGAGGGAGAGGGAGAGGGAGAGGGCGATGTAGTCAAAACCCTCTCCTCGTCCTGCGAACCACCGCGCGTGTGGGCGAGGGAGAGGCGTAGTCAGCAAGCTTCTCCTCGTTCGGTGAGTTGACGGGACACATCAAAGCAGTACTAGTACTAGTAGTAGTAGTCCATAATGCGTCCTTTCCGATTAATATGGCTTAATTTGAAACGAGAAAAATACACTGGCGGTCAACGTATGTAACAGTACACTCTTTACGGTCACTATATATAGTTTTGCGGCGATTATGCGATCACTAGCTCATCGTAGAGCACCGTATTGCTCCCTACTGACCGGCCACATAGTCGACGTGGAACTTTGTTGACTGGTTAAATTGTCACCTGGTTTCTGGGTCCCACCTGTCAGTTGGCAGAGCAAAGAAATCAGTTAAACAAAACTTTACGCAGGTGCGACACGAGTCCAACCCTTGCGCGCGAACCGCCCTGGCTGTGTATGTGAGTGCACGGACGTGTCCTCCCTCGGTCTTCCAACAAAGAGTGTACTACATGATGTACATCTACACTTCCAATGTGTTTAGCCTTTAATCTAAATCGATATTGATTGACTAATGCACCAACTTGTGCTGTAGGTATAGGCTACATGTCTATCCTTAATTACAGCATGCAACGGCCTTCATTTAATCTTCTTATCTCAATGGTCGCATGCACACATAAGTCTGCTACTTTTGGGCGTTAATTATGCCCTGGTCAATGTGTAAATCTCTAAATGTACAGTCTTTCATGGACGTAGGGAGTAGGTTGAGCACTTGAGCGTGAGCGTGTGTGTTGCGTCGTGTGCTGTGTGCCGCATGGGTGCGTGAGTGTTGCGTGCGTCCATGTGTACGTGCGAGTGTTGCATGCTGCATGCATGCATGGGGCTTACTCCCTCCCATTGACATGTTCATATTTCCAACTTCCTCTGTTCCCTCCATATGGTGATACTCCCTCTGTTCCCAAATAGTACGGAGTAAAAGCCTCCCTCTGTTCCCAAATACGAAGTATTTGTCTTTCTATAGATTTCAACAAGTGACTAGGTACGGAGAAAAATGAGTGAAGTGAGCGTAGAGGCATAGGGATACTGTAGAAAGGAAGTCCTCACGGTCCATTTATTCCCCATCTCGGTCAGAGAGAACTATTCAACTAGTCTCTTCTTCTTCCTCCTCTCTTCCCCATCGTCGGCCGCACACCATTTACCCCCGCTCACTGCTCGCCCGCCCGTGCCATCTTCCTTGGTAGCTCGCGCGTACCATATCCCCCCGCTCACTGCTCGGCCACACGAGGAGAAGCTTCTTCGCTCGCCCGCCCGAATCCACTTCCCCACTGGCTCGCAGGCACCGAAAACCCCAATGGCAGAACCGACTGACACGCAGAGCGGCGATTGGAATTCCCTCCCCGATGTTCTCTTGGAGCAGATCTGTAGTCGCATGGACCTACTCAGCACCGTCCGTCTGGCCGCATGCTCGGTGTCTTTGTACCGTCTACTCATCTGCAACCGGCCGACTCTTTTCAAGACACCCTGCTTGCTGATGCTCGATCCTCGTAGGTGGCCCGGACAGGGACTTAACGATCCTACGGAGGTTGCCGTGGTGCCCCTCGACATGCTACCACTACCCGTCCACCTGTCCTTCATGCGCGGCCACTACTGGGTGGGCATGAAGGCCAACTGGATCGTCCTCATCCACCACACCGGTAGTCCGTGGCGTCTCGTGGATATCTATACCCAGCGAGAGATCACCCTTCCATCATTGGATACCGCCGCCATCAAGCCTCGCGGCCCGCCGGACACTCCTGCCTACTACGCACGAGACACGTCAAGCTTTTGGCTCGACCTCTGTTTGCAGAAAGTTTTAATCTGCGAAGTGCCCACACCATCAGAAGACTACATGGATTACAAGCTCATAACCTTGTTCAACAAGGGATTAGTCTATCTGGAATCCGGTCGCCATACATGGTTATGGCTCATCATCAATCCTGTTGAGGAAACATTTCTGTCTGATGCTATAGTGCACGATGGCATCGTTTACGCGGTCGACGCACAGATTGGCTACCTATATTGGTGGAATCTATCGTCGTGTAATTGTTCTATCTCATCTCATCTTTACCTTATGAATACGACTGCCTGTTCATTTGTTACAAATTTAGAATGCATAGCATGTCTATAACCACATCATTGCTATATGTTCCTCTCATTTCCTAGAATTTTATGACCACACATGTTATTGTTATAGTTGATATGAGAACAATTGGCAGCTAATGATTGTTAGAATACATATTATGAGCATAACATCATGATTGCTATATGTTACTCTCGTTTACAAGATTTTTATAACAACGCATGTTATTTCTTAGAGTTGATATGAGAACAGTAGTAATAAGTGCTATGGTAGAATATGAGTAGGCACTATCATAGCTGTTTTCCTCTCATTGTTACATGATGTTTGAACCATGACATATTGCTAGAATATGAAAGCCATTGGCTTATTTTTTTAACTTGGGGTATGATTATGACCACAGCATTGCAATTATGTGTCTATGATATGTGTCACTATTATAATAATCTTAATTCCACACATACTCTGAACATGATTTTTTATTTTTGTCCTTTTGGTCTCCAATTTGAATTGTTGCAGCAGACGCAAATGCGCTGGCCTTCATGATTCCAGGACCTGGAATCATACCAGCCGATGGGTGGTGGTTTATCGCTCGTTTAGCTGACGGCGGTCATTTGATGATCATTCGCACGTACCAAATTGACCAAACCATTACATCAAACCACATGCAGTACAATGCGTGGGGCATTCGTGACATTGATGGCTATGGCTGCTTCGTGTTCGAGAAAGATCCCAGCTCTGTTGGGCCAGGCGTATTCAACTGGAGGTGGGTTTACAGCCTCGGCAACCACTCCTTGTTCCTCGGGCTCAATTATCCAATCATCCAACCAATCATCGATCATATCACCGGCGATGATTACTGTGCTATGTAACTTCCATTCATGAGGGGGGCTGTGTTTACACATCATACCATGGGTTTCATGAATCACCATATCCAGAGATTTTTCGACACAGCTTTTTGCCAGATAATCTTCAGTGTGTGAAAGGCATCAAGCTTCCATGCGATGGATGGCTTTTGCAAACCCGACATGCGGTAATGTGGTTCATGCCGACAGCAAATATGCACAACTTGATTCGTGCTGATATCTAGATTGAGCCATGTATTCCTCTTTTGTTGGATATTATGTACTGTTGTTAGTTTGAATCACTCCTCTAGTTTGAAGGATAGATACCTTCCTGGGATCAAGTGCATCCTAACTCACCTGTGTAGGATGTACTGATAATGATGATGGAGATGCTGTGCAGAAGCCATATATATCAGTTAGGCTTCAAGTGCGTACTTGTTAGTTAAACCTATGTATAAATTGTGACACTAAATACGACTAGTAAGTAGTACAGTAGCAGTACTAGTATATGTTGGTCAAATTATTCATCATGTCCACACATTGAATTGACGTGACAACACGCTGCGCGTGAGGTGACACAAGAATCTCGGCGGCGTGTTCGGGTATTCTGGACTTCAGATTTGGAGTACCACTTATCTTTCGAAATCTTTCATCATTCACTTAAAACAGTCAATTGATCATACATTGAGTACCATATAACTGGAATTACCGATGCAAGCAAAGAAGGATTGGCCCGTGCTGCCGGCTGGCGTCAAGTTCGATCCCACGGATCAGGAGCTGATCGAGCACCTTGAGGCCAAAGTGAGTGCTGACAGCACGAGATTTTAGTCTCTCATCGATTTGTTCATACCAACCATCGACAATGAGCACGACATATGTTACACCCAACCTGAGAAACTTCCAGGTAAGACACCGATCGGCCGTCTACTTGCACAAACATATTCCTTTGTTTATAGCTCTATTTTTCTTTTTAGACGCAGACCTGGTGAAGCAATTACAATTTGACAGTTAATAAAAAGTGAAACAAGTGACTGCAACATGCCAAAGATGTTATGAAAATGCCAACTAGGTACACTAAAACATGTATTCCACAATACTGCAGGTATCACACTGAGTGGCCTAAGGAAGCATTTCTTCCAGCGCAATTCCAAGGCGTTCAAAAGGGGCGCGTGGACACGTCGCAAGATACAGTCAGAGTACGGCATGCACGCGATGTCGCACAAGACCGGCAATACCTTGGCGGTGATGGTCAACGGCCGGCAGACGGGCAGCAAAAAAGGTTCTGGTGCTGCACACCAACAAGAACTTCGACCAGCAGAGGACCAACTGGGTGATGCACCAGTGCCACCTCGGGGATCTGGAGCAAGAGAAGGAGCGGGAGCTGGTCCTGTGCAAGATTTTCTACCAGACGAACACTAGGGCCAGGAGTAAAAAGATTATAAGTTAGTTTGGTATTTGTAGTTGTACTACCTTGTCGTCCGCAAGTTGGTATTGTTGTTAACGATCTTTTGGTATGAACTTGCATTTGCTTCCAACCATCATGCCGAGGGTCGACGTGGATATAAAGCTGAATCATTTGTTTCGAAACGAATTTTTAGGCACCTGATTTTTATTTGATGGGTAGCATAAGCACCCGCCGTTCGAATTCCCAGTTCTCCAATTTTTTCGAAACAAGTGCATGCACCTATTATCATGATAAAAAAACAATATCCGTGCTGCATCCCAGTTATCAGTCTGTACTTGTAGAATTCTCTCGTTTATTGAGCACGTATATTGTTTTTTCAGGTCGAGCAAGTTTCAACTGGGCTGTAGATTGCCCAGGGTTGTTTTGTTTTTAACAGGCCCAGCCCATGACGACAACAGGGCACAAAGATCCAGCAGGTATCTACTGGCCTCTGGCCCGCCAACATTAGTTATATTTTGTCTTACAACATCCGCTGGCAGTTTTTTTACTGAATCAAACACACAGCCCAGTTCTATTTTCCTCTTGAAACACATGTCCTACATCCGTTTTCTAATCTCTACCTATAGTTTTACTAGTTCATATACACGTATCATTATATTGAGAACACATAAAATTCCCTCTTCATATTTACATCCTTATTTTTGTTGTTTTTTCCCACCCAGCGCTGATTTTTTTACCACTGGTTTTCCCTTAAACTAACTAAATTGTCCCACGTCTTATTTGCTTACAAAAACAAAACGATTTTTTGGCAAATCAATAAGTTCTTAAAAAATGTTTATCATTTCGGGATTACAACAGTTCGGACTCCAACGAAATATGCAAAATAAGGTTGGACTTTTTGACCGTGGTCCTGGGTAGAAAATGGGCTGTAATAAATTACTTAAGAATTAGCAAATGGGCTGCAAATTATAAAAAATAGCAAATGGGCTTTATGTTGTCTGCCACAGATTTGGAGGCTGACTTGTGGGCCTACTAAGTTCATGCGTACACAAGGTTTCTCAAAAAAGAAACTTAGTCAACAATCGACTCTACCATCGTCAGACCGTTAGATGTCAATCTAACGGTAATCGTGCTTCTTCAGTCTCTGATCTTCCTGCCCCAGCCGCCCAAACCAGCGCCATCAGAACCGCCTGCTCCAGCCTCCCGTGGCCGGCAGTGCTGCCGGGAAGGCCTCACAGCCCCATCACACTCGCATCCCTGGCCTGTCTATCCCTCTACTCACCCACACCTCCTGTTATTTTCCGGCAACGGCAGCCGAACCAGTCAACCCTTGTACTCTCCTCCGCGTGGGCAGCCACTGCCGTGTCTTCCCCGGCTCCGTGCCGTTCCCTTCGTAGGCCTCGCCGTCGTCCACCGCCCTGGTGCTCTCGGCGCGGCGTGGTCAACGATCTCCATCCAACGGCCGTAGTGCTTCTTCAACCTCTGGTCTTCTTGGCCCAGCCGTCCAAAGCAGCGTCGGTTGTGCCGCATGCTCCTGCCTCCCGTGGCCGGCTGTGCTGCCACGGAGGCCTCACCGTCCCCATACTACTCCCACCACTGGCCAGGCCATCCCTCCACTCACCCACTCCCCCTGTTATTCTGTGGCAACGGCAGCCTCACACCGCAGCCAAACCAGTGAACCGTCATACTCCTCTCCGCGTGGGCATCCACTGTCGCGTCTTCCCTGGCTCCGCGTCGTCCCCTTCCTAGGCCTCGCCGTCATCCACCGCCGTGGTGCTCTCGGCGCAGCGTGGTCAATGTGGTCAACGACCAACTTCCATCGGAAGAGTACTGTACATGGAGAGGCTGACAGCTCGCTCCACGGCAGCCGCAAGGAAGTGCCTCCTTATTACGCGCAAAATAATTATTCCTCCACCTGACAGCAGGGATCCACCGGACGAGCCACCAGTATTTCGTGGAAAAAACTTTTCCCCCTGACTGCTGGGACCCATCGGACGGGCCACCGTATTTCGCGAAAAAATGTTTGCCCCTGACTGCTGGGACCCACCGGATGGACCACCGTATTTCGCGAAAAAAACGTCCCCCCTGCTGTTAGCTCGAACCCACCGGAAGTGCCTCCTTATTACGCACAGAAAAATGAATACTCCCCCTGCTAGCTGGGACCCAACATGGTGGGAGGCTGACTTGTGGGCCTACTAAGTTGACGAGGATGGAGGGCTTTGTCAACTTAGTCAATATGAACGATTCTAGCTCCAGTAACCGTACGATGTCCATCCAACGGCCGTAGTGCTTCTTCAACCTATGGTCTTCTTGCTCTAGCCGCCCAAAGCTGCGCCGGTCGTGCCGCGTGCTCCTGCCTCTCGTGGCCGCTGTGATGTCGTGGAGGCCTCACCGCCCCCTACTACTCCCACCGCTGGCCCATGCTATCCCTCTACTCACCCACACCCCCTATTATTCTATGGCGACGGCAACTTCACGCCGCAGCCGAACCAGTGAACCCTCGTACTCCTCTCCGCGTGGGCATCCACTGCCGTGTCTTCCCCGGCTCCGCGTCGTCCCCTTCCTAAGCCTCGCCGTCGTACACCGCCTTGGTGCTCTCAGCGCGGCGTGGTCAATGTGGTCAACGACCGAGTTCCATCGGACGAGTACTATATGTGGAGAGGCTGACAGCTGGGTCCACGGCCACAACCCAGTTTTTTGTGATTTGCCAAGTAAGTCACTTTGTCAGGCCTGTTGGGCTGCAAATCTTTCAAGACAAGGAGAGCTTCATTCGGCTGGCCGAGAAAATGGCCCATTAGTAATGAGAAATGGGCTGTACATTTTTAAAACACATCAAACCGACAATTAGTTTAAAATATCTTGTTTTTCATTTCGATATTTTAAATTACATTAATTTTTATCCATGGAGAATTTGTTGGATTTTATATTGATATACATTTATTTTTAAAATCAGTTTGAATGTGAGTCAAAATTTCGGGATTAAAAACAGTTCGGACCGCATCAAAATATGCAAAATTTCGTTAATTTTTTAACCATGGCCACAATATGGGCTGTAATGCTAACAAAAAGAATATGTGCTCCAAAAAACCTTAAGAATTAGCAAATGCACTGTAAATTATTAGAAATAATGGCAGATGGGTTGTATGCTATTTTCCACAGATTTGAGGCTTTCCTAAAAAAAGGTTGACGCATAAGCAGTGACTGTTGGATGTCCATCGAACGGCCGTCGTGCTTCTTCAATCTCTGCTCTTCCTGCTCCAGCCGCTCAAACAAGCGCCGGGAGGACTGCCTGCTCCCTCCTTCCCGCGGTCGGCTGTGCTGCCGCACAGGCCTCACTGCCCCACCGTACTCCCATCGCTGGCCTAGCCATCCCTCTACTCACCCACACCTGCTGTTATTCTCCGGCGACGGCAAACGAACCAGTAAACCTTCGTACAGTCATACTCCCCTCCACGTG
Source organism: Triticum urartu (assembly GCF_056163025.1). Classification (NCBI taxonomy): domain Eukaryota; kingdom Viridiplantae; phylum Streptophyta; class Magnoliopsida; order Poales; family Poaceae; genus Triticum; species Triticum urartu. The sequence continues at coordinate 640,909,238 of NC_141879.1, read as the reverse complement.
GGAAACAACTGCCGAGTCTTCCCTGCCTTCGTGTCGTTCCCTTCCTAGGCCTCGCCGTCGTCCACCGCCCTGGTGCTCTCGGCGTGGCCTGGTCAATGTGGTCAACGACCGACATGCATCTGAAGTGGACTGTACATGGAGAGGCCGACAGCTGGGTCCATGGCCGCACGCAAGGAAATGCCTCCTTATTACACGCAAAATAATAATTCCTCCACCTGACATCAGGGACCCACCGAAAGGGCCTCTATATTTCGTTAAAAAAATGTTACCGCTGCTGACAGCTCGGACCCACCAGCTATATCTTCGCACGCAAGGAAGTGCCTCCTTATTACGCTCAAAAAATGAATACCCACCTGCTAGCTGGGACCCACCTTGGTGGGAGGCTGACTTGTGGGCCTACTAAGTTGACGGGGATGAAGGGCTTCTTCAACTTAATATGCACGATTCTAGCTCCAGTGACCATACGATGTCCATCCAACGGCCGTAGTGCTTCTTCAACCTCTGGTCTTCTTGCTCCAGCCGCCCAAACCAGCGCCGGTCGTGCCCCGTGCTCCTGCCTTCCGTGGCCGGCTGCATTGCGCGGAGGTCTCACCGCCCCATACTACTCCCACCGCTGGCCAGGCCATCCCTCTACTCACCCACACCCCCTGTTATTCTGCGGCGACGGCAGCCTCACACCGCAGCGAACCAGTGAACCCTCGTACTCCTCTAGACGTGGGCATCCACAGCCGCGTCTTCCCCGGCTCCGCGTCGTTCCTTTCCTAGGCCTCGCCGTCGTCCACCGCCCTGGTGCGCTCGGCGCGGCGTGGTCAAGGAACGGCTTCCATCGGACGTGGACTGTACGTGGAGAGGCTGACAGCTGGGTCCACGGCCGCAGCAAGGAAGTGCCTCCTTATTACGTGAAAAATAATTATTCCTCCACCTGACAGCGGGGACCCAATGGACGGGCCACCATATTTCGCCCCCCTGACTGCTGGGACCCACCAGCTACATCTTCAGACGCAAGGAAGTGCTTGACAGTCGGGACCCACCTGGTCAAAGCATACATAGCATTGTCATTCTGGTCGCGAACGTGTACGTACATATATACTGGTCGATGTAGAGGCGCGCACGTGTCATAGTAGAGGCGCGCACGTAGCATGTACACGTACATACAGCGGCCAGGGTGCAAGAAAGAAAATATGGCCACATATGTGTACATACAGGCGGGTTCTCGAACGCCTACTCGCGCATACGTACGGCCAGGGCTCGTGTACATGGCTGGGTCAGAACAGAGAAATAGCGTCGTCGTCGTGTTCATGGAGAGGCAACGGAATGCGTCGTGTTCAAGGGGAGGCAACGAAATGCGTCGTGTTCATGGGAAGGCAACGGAATGCGTCGTGTTCATCGGGAGGGCTTGGACGGAACAGGCGATGGAAACGAGGCCTGGCGTACCGCAGAACGGAGGAAACGGCCTTGTGTTCGGCCGGCCAACTTCGAAACAGGATCCTGTTCATCGGGAGGGGTCTGGCGTACTGCAAAACGGAGGAAACGGACCTCCTACGGTCGAAACGGGGGTCCTGTTGATCGGGAGGGGTGTGGCGTACCGCAGAACGGACGAAACAGACTTGTGTTGGAGCGCTATGGTCGAAATGGGGTCCTATTCATCGGGAGGGGTGTGGCGTACCGCAAAATGGGACTCCACGGGATACTGTTCATCTCCACCGTCGACCTCCTCGAGCCTCCACGGGCTCCTGTTCATCCAGCCTCCACGGGCTCCTGTTCATCCAGCCTCCACCACGCGCTACTCCACCAGCTACTGTTCAACCACCCCTCCACCGTCTACTGTTCATCCAGCCCTCCACACCACGGGGTCCTGTTCAGCCACCCCTCCACGGGCACCCCTCCACCGTCTACTGTTCATCCAGCCCGCCACACCACGGGGTCCTGTTCAACCACCCCTCCACCGTCTACTGTTCATCCAGCCCTCCACACCACGGGGTCCTATGCATCCACCCCTCCACGGGCACCCCTCCACCGTCTACTATTTATCCAGCCCTCCACCACACCACGGGGTCCTGTTCATCCAAAGGCAACGACACCGCTCACTGTTCATCCAACCCCCCCCCACCCCCGCAACGCTCACTGTTCATCCCATCGATCGACTTCAGTTAGCAGCAGTAGCGAAGGAATCGCTCGATCGGGTTCAGTTAACAGCCATCGATCGATCTCTCGGGTTCAGTAACACGTATCCTGCAGTGCAATCGCTCGCATTCAGTTAGAGCCCAACGCCTCGCTCGGGTCCAGTTAGAGCCAACGCCTCACACACACGCGCGCGTACGTGTACGAGAGAAACGCGCATTTCTCGGCCCCCGACCTCCCACCGTAACCGGGAACTCCCCGAAATTTTCCTCCCCCTTTCTTCTACCACGGTTTTTTTCGTCATGGACAGCCCAAAGAATGTCATGCAGCTGCGTCTCCGGCCCGCCCGGGACGAAAAGCCCATTTTCTGTCATGATTTTTTGTCATAGAAGTAGGATCCCACCACATCTATGATGATACCAGGTTTTGTCACAATTATCGTCATAGAAGTGTCATATGTATGACAGAAAAAAATTTCGTTCGGCCCAAAATGTCACGGATGTGTCTTTTTTTTGTAGTGTGGTACCGCGGAGAAACCCAATTGCAATAGGCATCGTCTGGCGTTCAGTTCCCAGGAGACGCCTCCAGCTGCCGCCTTCACCAAGCCTTAGATAGCCGAGGTGCGAAATATTATCAGCCCCAACACACTCAAGAAGGTGGTCTCTGAGCAGAACTCGATCCCATTACAGCAGAAGAAGCAGAAGGGACAGAAAAGAAAAAATAACAAGGGTGCAAGCCAGCCGGCACCGAGTACGATCCATGCTCAGGACGGGCCACCTTCACCTAAGGATATCTCGAGGAGGGTGCATGTGGCGGGTAGGCCGATGCTACCGACTAATCTGCTCAATGCTGCAACCGGTGCTATGCGGAGTCTGCATGACAGTGTTCTTTCTATGGAGAAGCGGCGTCTCTCCGAGAATGATGTGGCATACCTAGTTTTCGTGGCCAAGGTGCCAGAGGGAAAGGGCTTTGTCGATAGCACCATCGGGGGTATGATCGTCCTGTGGTTTGATGACATCTTCGCTATGTTTAACCTTCATCTACTACAGTACACCTTCATTCGGCTATTTTCGCTCAATATGGAGATGCAGATCATTAGAGACAAGACCCCAGACATCATGATAGTCGACCCCTTCTACATGCGTGCCAAGATCTTGGGCAGCGCTGGGGACCGGCAAGTCACGAGTTCATACCTCAAAGGCGTCATTCAGGCGAACCCAGATAAGGATAACTTCCTCGTGCCTTACGTCCCCGAGTAAGCCATCCCCTCACCACCCCGTAACATATATTTTTCTAGATTTTGATCATTCTTTTATTTTTCTAACATTCCATGTTTTGTGCAGTGGCACACATTGCACACTCATCCTCTTAAGCCCGAAATATTCCATGGCCACGTATTTCAACTCGGACCATCAGTCGAAGAAAGACTACACAAATATCAAGAAAGTTCTTGATGATGCTCTCCCCGGCTACGCCAAATCTGGAGGCCCCTTTAGGAGGCCAATTTGTAGGTACGACAAGCACGTGTTCACCCACATAATGACGTTCACCTGCGTCAAGCAGCCGCCTGGCAGTCAGAAGGATGCCTACTACGCCCTCCATCACATGCGGGCGATCATACGAGACCATAATCACCTTCTTCTACCAACTAATCTCAAAGATTGGGCCGCACGCTTGTCGGCAATCCAGGACGCGGACATCAGACGAGAATTCTTTCGCATCCAGTCGGAGTTTGCGGAAATCATCTATCTAGATGTCCTTCGTTCCTCGGGGCAGTTCTACCTCAAATATCAACCGTCCAACAGTGAAATAGAAACAACGCTACAAATGCAGGCTGACAACGATCGCGATTTCATGACCATCACGAAAGACGGCGGCTTCATCCATGCTCCGGTCCCTGAGTCAAGTCGAAAGTAATGATTCTATGTAGTTCTGAAATATCAATTAGCTCATGTTGTAATTAAACTTTAATGAACTTGTGTGTATCTTTAGTTTGGACAGTCGTTCAACTTATATGTAATCGATGCTATTTATTAGTAGGACCATGAATCGTGCTATTAATGTGTTGCTTTTCTCCTCCGATCCTTTTGTTGCATACTTATATACTGCTTATATATTGTCTGTGAATTGCTACTAAGGTTTTGTTTGTCTAGTGCATAGAGTTGCCGTCGTATGTCGTGTACAAGGGTAAGGTTCCCGGAATCTACGGTGACTGGGAGGAGTGTCGGAGACAGGTTCACTGTTTCAGCGGTAACAATTACAAAGGGTACACCACTAGGGCAGAGGCGGAAGCTAGATACGCGCGCTATCTAGCGGGAGAGAGGAGGGAGCGGAGGAGGAACCGGATGAAGACCAGTTTCATCGCGATGATGCTCATCGTGACCGCAGCTCTCTTCTATGTGATGGTAGTTTAGATGATCGATATCGACTTTGTAATGTGATGACAAACTCGGCTAATATATATGATGAACTTTGCTAATGTCTCGAGACCTAAACTTGGCTAATGTTTGAGCTTTGTTCGCCATTTCGAATTTGGAGACTAATATGATGAATTCTATTGTGTGATGTTTATATTCTGTGCTATGTAACGTATTTTGTAACCTGTGCAAATACCAGAAAAGCAAAAAATAATAATTCCTAATATTCATAGAGTGGCGCACCATATTGAGCATTAGTGGCGCACCAAGGCTAAATACCATTGGTGCATTATGGGGCATAGTAATGGCACACTTAGGGGCATACGTGAAGGTAAATATGGCCCCCTAGGAGGCATAGTAATGGCGCACTGTTGGAGATAGTAATGGCGCACTACGTGGTGCCCCACTATTATCTGAGATACTAATGGCGCACCAGAGGTGCGGCAGTACTATTTGTTACTAGTGGTGTGTTAATAGTGGTGCACCTATAGTGCGCCATTAATAGCAAAAATAGGTGCGCCACTAACAACCTTTTTTCTAGTAGTGTCGCGATGTAGCTCCCTGTTTATTTTGATATGTTCCTAGAGAAAAACTAAGTTGAAAGATGTTAGTAGCAATGATGCGTATTGGATCCGTGATCTGAGGATTATCCTCATTGCTGCACAGACGAATTATGTCCTTGATGCACCGCTAGGTGACAGACCGATTGCAGGAGCAGATGCAGACGTTATGAACGTTTGGCGAGCTCGCTATGATGACTACTTGATAGTTTAGTGCACCATTGTGGCTTAGAACAGGGACTATAAAAATGTTTTGAATGCCACGGAGCATATAAGATGTTCCAAGAGCTCAAATTTGTATTTCAGACTCATGCCCGAGTCGAGAAGTATGAGACCTCTGACAAAGTGTTTTTCCTACAAGATGGAGGAGAATAGCTCAACCAGTCAGCATGTGCTCAGAATGTCTGAGTACTACAATCACTTGAATCAAGTGGGAGTTAATCTTCCAGATAAGATAGTGACTGGCAGAGTTCTCTGGTCACTATCACCAAGTTACTAGAACTTCGTGATGAACTATAATATGCAAGGGATAACGGAAACGATTCCCAAGATCTTCGTGATGCTGAAATCGACGAAGGTAGAAATCAAGAAAAGCATCAAGTGTTGATGGTTGACAAGACCACTAGTTTTAAGAAAAGGGCAAAGGGGAGAAGGGGAACTTCAAGAAGAACGGCAAGTAAGTTGCTGATCAAGTGAAGAAGCCCAAGTCTAGACTAAGCCTGAGACTAAGTGCTTCTACTGCAAAGGGACTGGTCATTAGAAAGCAGAACTGCCCCAAGTATTTGGCGGATAAGAAGGATGGCAAAGTGAAAAAATGTATATTTGATATACATGTTATTGATGTGTACTTTACTAGTGTTTATAGCAACCCCTCAGTATTTCATACTAGTTCAGTTACTAAGATTAGTAACTCGAAACGGGAGTTGCAGAATGAACAAAGACTAGTTAAGGGTGAAGTGACGATGTGTGTTGGATGTGGTTCCAAGATTGATATGATCATCATCGCACACTCCCTATACTTTCGGGATTAGTGTTGAACCTAAATAAATGTTATTTGGTGTTTGCGTTAAGCATGAATATGATTTGATCATGTTTATTGCAATACATTTATTCATTTAAATTTAGAGAATAATTGTTGTTCTGTTTACATGAATAAAACCTTAAATGGTCATACACCCAAGGTGAATGGTTTATTGAATCTCGATCGTAGTGATACACATATTCATAATATAGAAGCCAAAACATGAAAAGTTAACAATGATAGTGCAACTTATTTGTGGCACTGCCATTTAGGTCATATTGGTGTAAAGCGCAAGAACAAACTCCATGCTGATGGGCTTTTGGAATCACTTGATTATGAATCATTTGATGCTTGCGAACCATGCCTCGTGGGCAATATGGCTAAAACTCCGTTCTCCGGAACAATGGAGCAAGCAACTGACTTATTGGAAATAATACATACTGATGTATGTAATCCGATGAGTGTTGAGGCTCGCGGCGGGTATCGTTATTTTCCGATCTTCACAGATGACTTGAGCAGATATGGGTATATCTACTTGATGAAACATACGTCTGAAACATTTGAAAAGTTCAAAGAATTTCAGAGTGAAGTGTAAAATCATCATAATAAGAAAAATAAAGTTTATGCGATCTGATCATGGAGAAGAATATTTGAGTTAGGAGTTTGATCTTCATTTGAAACAATGCGGAACAGTTTCGCAACTGACACCACCTGGAACACCACAACGTAATGGTGTGTCCGAACGTCATAATCGTACTTTATTAGATATGGTGCAATCTATGATGTCTCCTACCGATTTATCACTGTCGTTTTGGGGTTAGGAATTAGAGACAGCTGCATTCACGTTAAATAGGGCACCATCCAAATCCGTTGAGACGACACCATATGAACTCTGGTTTAGCAAGAAACCTAAGCTGTCGTTTCTTAAAGTTTAGGGCTATGCTGCTTATGTGAAAACGTTTCAACCTGATAAGCTCGAACCCAAATTGGAGAAATGCGTCTTCATAAGATAGCCAAAGGAAACTGCTGGGTACACCTTCTATCACAGATCCGAAGGCAAGATATTCGTTGCTAAGAATGGATACTTTCTAGAGAAGAAGTTTCTCTCGAAAGAAGTGGAGTGGGAGGAATGTAGAACTTGATGAGGTAATTGTACGTTCTCTCGAATTGGAAAGTAGTTCATCACAGAAATCAGTCCCAGTGATTCCTACACCAATTAGTGAGGAAGCTAATGATGATGATCATGTAACTCCAGATCAAGTTACTACCGAACCTCGTAGGTCAACCAGAGTGAGATCCGCACTAGAGTGGTATGGTAATGCTGTTTTGAATATCATGTTACTTGACCATGACGAACCTACGAACTATGAGGAAGTGATGATGAGCCCAGATTCCACGAAATGGCTTGAGGCCATGAAATTTGAGATGGGATCCATGTATGAGAACAAAGTATGGACTTTGATTGACTTGCCCGATGATCGGTGAGTCATTAAGAATAAATGGATCTTCAAGAGGAAGATGGACGCTGATAGTAGTGTTACTATCTACAAAGCTCGAATTGTCACAAAAATGTTCTCGACAAGTTTAAGGTATTGACTACGATGAGATTTTCTCACTCATATTGATGCTTAAAAGTCTGTCCGGATCAAGTTAGCAGTTGCCGCATTTTATGAAATCTGGCAAATGGATGTCAAAACTGTATTCCTTAATGGACTTCTTAAAAGAAGAGTTGTATATGATGCACCCAGAAGCTTTTGTCGGTCCTAAAGGTACTAACAAAGTGATCAAGCTCCAGCGATCCATCTATGGACTGGTGCAAGCATCTCGGAGTTGGAATATATGCTTTGATAAAGTGATCAAAGCATATGGTTTTATACAGACTTGCAGTGAAGCCTGTATTTACAAGAAAGTGAGTGGGAGCACTACAACATTTCTGATAAGTATATGTGAATGACATATTGTTGGTCGGAAATAATGTAGAATTTTCTAGAAAGCATAAAGGAGTGTTTGAAAGGAGTTTTTCAAAAAAAGACCTCGATGAAGCTGCTTACACATTGAGCGTCAAGATCTATAGAGATAGATCAAGATGCTTGATAAGTTTTTTCAATGAGTACATACCTTGACAAGATTTCGAAGTAGTTCAAAATGGAACAGTCAAAGAAGGAGTTCTTGCCTGTGTTGCAAGGTGTGAAGTTGAGTAAAGACTCAAAACCCGACCACAGCAAAAAATAGAAAGAGAATGAAAAGTCATTCCCTATGCCTCAGTCATAGGTTCTATAAAGTATGCTATGTTGTTTACCATTCCTATTGTATACTTTAGCATCTTTCTGGCAAGGGAGTACAATAGTGATCTAGGAGAAGATCACTGGACAGCGGTCAAAATTATCCTTAGGGGACTAAGGAAATATTTCTCGGTTATGGAGGTGATAAAAGAGTTCATCGTAAAGAGTTGCATCGATGCAAGCTTTTTACATTGATCTAGATGACTCTAAGTCTCGATCTGGATACATATTTAAAGTGGGAGCAATTAGCTCGAGAAGCTCCGTGCAGAGCATTGTAGACATAGAAATTTGCGAAATACATACGGATCTGAATGTTGTAGACCCATAGACTAAACTTCTCTCACAAGCAAAACATGATCACTCTTTGGGTGTTAATCACATAGCGATGTGAACTAGATTATTGACTCTAGTAAACCATTTGGATATTAGTCACATGGAGATGTGAACTAATCACATAAAGATGTGAACTAGATTATTGACTCTAGTGCAAGTGGGAGACTGAAGGAAATATGCCCTAGAGGCAATAATAAAGTTATTATTTATTTCCTTACTTCAAGATAAATGTTTATTTCATGCGACATTGTATTAACCGGAAACATAATACATGTGTGAATACATAGGAAAAACAGAGTGTCACTAGTGTGCCTGTACTTAACTAGCTCGTTGGTCAAAGATGGTTACGTTTCCTAACCATAGACATGAGTTGTCATTTGATAAACGGGATCACATCATTAGGAGAATGATGTGATTGACTTGACCCATTCCGTTATCTTAGCACGATGATCGTTTAGTTTGTTGCTACTACTTTCTTCATGACTTATACATGTTCCTATAACTATGAGATTATGCAACTCCTGAGTACCGAAGGAACACTTTGTGTGCTAGCAAACGTCACAACATAACTGGGTGATTATAAAGGTGCTCTACAGGTGTCTCCGATGGTGCTTGTTGAGTTGGCATAGATCGAGATTAGGATTTTTCACTCCGATTGTCGGAGAGGTATCACCGGGCCCTCTTGGTAATGCACATCACTATAAGCCTTGCAAGCATTGTGACTAATGAGTTAGTTGCGGGATGATGCATTACGGAAACGAGTAAAGAGACTTGCCGGTAACAAGATTGAGCTTGGTATTGAGATACCGACGATCGAATCTCGGGCAAGTAACATACCGTTGACAAAGGGAACAACATATGTTGTTATGCGGTTTGACTCGTAAAGATCTTTGTAGAATATGTAGGAACCAATATGAGCATCCAGGTTTCGCTATTGATTATTGACCGAAGACGTGTCTCAGTCATGTCTACATAGTTCTCGAACCCGTAGGGTCCGCACTCTTAAAGTTCTGTGACGATCGGTATTATGAGTTTTTGTATTTTGATGTACCGAAGGTAGTTCGGAGTCCCGGATATGATCACGGACATGACGAGGAGTGTCGAAATGGTCGAGACGTAAAGATCGATATATTGGATGACTATGTTCGGACACCAGAAGTGTTTCGGGAGGTTTCAGACATATAGCGGAGAACCGGGGGATTATTGGAACCCCCCGAGGGATGTAATGGGCCTATTGGGCCTTAGTGGAGAAGAGGAGGGGCGGCCAGGGCAGGCCGCGCGCCCCCTCCCCCTCTAGTCTGAATTGGACAAGGAGGGGGCGCCCCCCTTTCCTTCCTCCTCTCTCCTTCCCTTTCCCCTTCTCCTAATCATAATAGGAAAGCAGGAGTCCTACTCCCCGGGAGTAGGACTCCCTGCTTGGCACGCCCTCCTCCTCGCAGGCCGCCTCCCCCTAGCTCCATTATATACGAGGGCAGGGGCACCCCAAAGACAGACAAGTTGATCATTGATCCCTTAACCGTGTGCGGTGCCCCCTCCACCATAATCCACCTCGATCATATCATATCTGTGCTTAGGCGAAACCCTGTGTCGGTAGCAACATCATCACCATCATCACGCCGTCGTGTTGAAGGAACTCTCCCATGAAGCTCTGCTGGATCGGAGTTCGTGGGACGTTATCGAGCTGAACGTGTGCTGAACTTGGAGGTGCCGTGCGTTCGGTACTTGGATCAGTCGGATCGTGAAGACTTACGACTACATCAACCATGTTCTCATAATGCTTCCTCTTACGGTCTACGAGGGTATGTGGAAGATACTCTTCCCTCTCGTTGCTATGCATCACCATGATCTTTCGTGTGCATAGGAAAATTTTGAAATTACTACGTTCCCCAACACCACCATCCTTAGTTTTGCTAGAATTCTTCGACTCCCTTTTATTGCTCGTCCCCAAGTGTTGTTCTTTACTGGTACTATCTCCAGAAGTTGCCTTCTTTCGATCGTCGGGTGCCCTCAACTTTGAACCAAACGGGAGATCTCCTTTCTCATCCCGTTGTCTAGGAGTTGAACCGTATAGGTCCAAGTGCCCCAGCCGGCCACAAGAGAAGCATGTGAGGAATGTTTTCATATTGTATATCATATGGATCTTGTTTCTTTCTCTTGGCCGACTCAATCACAATCCTCCTAAGAGGTTTGTTCACATCCACTGTCACCCTCGCCCACAGGTAGTGAGGGAGTCCTGGATTAGGGGGTGTTCGGGTAGCCGGACTATACCTTCAGCCGGACTCCAGGACTATGAAGATACAAGATTGAAGACTTCGTCCCGTGTCCGTATGGGACTTTCCTTGGCGTGGAAGGCAAGCTTGGCGATGCGGATATTCAAGATCTCCTACCATTGTAACCGACTTTGTGTAACCCTAAGCCTCTCTGGTGTCTATATAAACCGGAGGGTTTTAGTCCGTAGGACAACTTCATCATACAACAATCATACCATAGGCTAGCTTTTAGGGTTTAGCCTCCTTGATCTCGTGGTAGATCTACTCTTGTACTATCCATACCATCAATATTAATCAAGCAGGACGTAGGGTTTTACCTCCATCAAGAGGGCCCGAACCTGGGTAAAACATCGTGTTCCTTGCCTCCTGTTACCATCCGGCCTAGACGCACTGTCTCGATGGGCATGATATAGCTCTGCCGCCGAACAGCGCCTTGGAGGCCGCACACGCATCGCTTCCAACCATTGATTCGGAGCCTACTGCGCCGATCGAGGATCAGCGGTTGGACGCTGCCTCAGGGGCTGCGATCTCAGAGGCGATCGAGCCGAACTCCAACCCCGCACTCCGCATGGCCCGTGACTCCGAGGAGCCGGATTCGTCTCTGAACTCCAAGCCCCCCGTGCCCCTGCCGATTGAATCCGATTGGGCGCCGATAATGGAGTTCACCGCCGCGGACATCTTTCAACACTCGCCCTTCGGCGACATCCTGAATTCTCTAAAGTCTCTCTCTTTATCAGGAGAGCCCTGGCCGGACTACGGTCAGCAAGGTTGGGATACGGATGATGAAGAAATTCAAAACCCACCCACCACCCACTTTGTAGCCACTGTCGACGACTTAACCGACATGCTTGACTTCGACTCCGAAGACATCGGCGGCATGGACGACGATGCAGGAGACGAACAAGAACCAGCACCTGTAGGGCGCTGGAAGGCCACCTCGTCATATGACATATATATGGTGGACACTCCAAAGGATGGATATGGCGATGGAACAGCGGGGGACGATACCTCTAAGAAACAGCCCAAGCGCTGGCGTCAGCGGCGCCGCTCTAAATCCCGCCAAAGCAAAAATGCTGATTCGGCACGGGAGATAATACTACTCCAGATAGCGCCGAAGAACACCCCCTCCAGCAAGATTCAGCACAGGAGGACAGAGAAGCCAGCCCTCATGAGAGGGCGGCAGACCAAGAGGTTGAGGACGATAATTATACGCCCCCCTCCGAAGACGAGGCAAGCCTCGACGACGACGAGTTCGTCGTGCCAGAGGATCTCGCCGAACAAGAGCGTTTTAAATGCAGGCTTATGGCCACGACAAGCAGCCTCAAGAAAAAGCAGCAACAGCTTAGAGCTGATCAGGATTTGCTAGCTGACAGATGGACTGAAGTCCTTGCGGCCAAAGAGTATGAACTCGAACGCCCCTCCAAGAGTTACCCAAAGCGCAGGCTGCTACCCTGACTAGAGGAGGAAGCACCTACATCACCAGCGCATGACATGGCCGACCGGCCACCTCGTGGCCGCGACAGAGAGGCCTCTTGGCCCTCCACTCAAGCCATGCCTCGACACCGCGCCAAGCATACTAAGGCACGGGAAAATGCGCCCGACCTGCGCGACATACTGGAGGACAAGGCAAGGCAAACAAGATCGATCTACGGATCGCGCAGGCGCCCCACGGCACATGACGGTGATCGTCACGCCGGATGCAATAAATCCGGCCAGGCCAAACTCAAGAGACGAAGCTCCTTCGAGCTGCGTCGTGATATAGCCCAATACAGAGGTGCCGCACACCCACTATGCTTCACAGATGAAGTAATGGGTCATAAAATCCCTGAGGGCTTCAAACCCGTAACCATCAAATCGTACGATGGCACAACAGATCCTGCGGTATGGATCAAGGATTATCTCCTTCATATCCACATGGCCCGCGGTGATGATCTACACGCCATCAAATACTCCCACTCAAACTTAAGGGACCGGCCCGGCATTGGCTTAACAGCTTGCCAGCAGACTCAATCGGTTCTTGGGAGGACCTGGAAGCCGCATTCCTTGACAACTTCCAGGGAACTTATGTGCGACCACCGGACGCCGATGACCTAAGCCACATAATTCAGCAGCCAAAGGAATCGGCCAGGCAATTCTAGACACGGTTCCTAACAAAGAAAAACCAGATAGTCGACTGTCCGGACGCAGAGGCCTTAGCGGCCTTCAAGCATAATATCCGTGACGAGTGGCTTGCCCGGCACCTGGGACAGGAAAAGCCGAAATCTATGGCAGCCCTCACGACACTCATGACCCACTTTTGCGCGGGAGAAGGCAGCTGGCTAGCTCGCAGCAACAATTTAAGCAAGAACCCTGGTAATTCGAATACCAAGGACAAAAGCGACCGGTCGTGTCAGAACAAAAAAAAGCACCGCGTTAGCAGCGACAGCAACGAGGATACGGCAGTTAATGCCGGATTCCGAGGCTACAAATCCGGTCAACGGAAAAAGCCATTCAAAAGAAATACTCAGGGCCCGTCTAGTTTGGACCGAATACTCGACCGCTTGTGCCAGATACATGGCACCCCTGAAAAGCCAGCCAATCACACCAACAGGGATTGTTGGGTGTTCAAGCAGGCAGGCAAGTTAAGAGCCGAAAACAAAGACAAGGGGCTGTATAGCGACAACGAGGAGGAGCCCAGGCCGCCGAACAGCGGTGGACAGAAGGGATTTCCCCCGCAAGTGCGGACGGTGAACATGATATACGCAACCCACATCCCCAAGAGGGAGCGGAAGCGTGCGTTACGGGACGTATATGCGATGGAGCCAGTCGCCCCAAAGTTCAACCCATGGTCCTCCTGCCCGATCACCTTTGATTGAAGGGACCACCCCACTAGCATCCGTCACGGTGGCTTCACCGCATTGGTTCTAGACCCAATCATTGACGGATTTCATCTCACAAGAGTCCTCATGGACGGCAGCAGCAGCCTGAACCTGCTTTACCAGGATACAATGCGAAAAATGGGCATAGATCCCTCGAGGATCAAGCCCACCAAAACGACCTTTAAAGGCGTCATACCAGGTGTAGAAGCCAACTGTACAGGCTCAGTCACACTGGAAGTGGTCTTCGTATCTCCGGATAACTTCTGAAGCGAGGAGTTAATCTTTGACATAGTCCCGTTCCGTAGTGGCTATCACGCACTGCTCGGGCGAACCGCATTCGCAAAATTCAACGCGGTACCGCACTATGCATACCTCAAGCTCAAGATGCCAGGCCCTAGAGGAGTAATCACAGTCAACAGGAACACTGAATGCTCCCTCTGAACGGAGGAGCACACGGCAGCGCTCGTAGCAGAAGTACAAAGTAGCCTCTCTAGGCAGTTCTCCAGTTCGGCCTTCAAAAAGCCGGACACTGTCAAGCGCGCCCAGAGTACCCTACAACAAGACCGCCTGGCACGTTCTGAGCTAGCATAGCAATGCGGCCCCAACCCTAGCCCTCGCGATATAGCGAAACCAGTGCTTCGCGTACATAACTACGCTCTTGAAATACCATGGGCACAGGGGAAGGGGCACTATCACGGCATGCCCGAAATACGGCTTAAACCGCACCAGGGGCTGCCGGATTCTTTTTTTTTCTTTTTTTCTCTTACTCTCAGGACTCCATACTTCGGATGACCCGTTCGGCAATTCAACTGCCGCACAAATGATGCAAGATCCAGGAAAGAAAACAAGCCACGCCGCATTATGGAACTCCCAGGTGGTCTCTATTGCGAGCAGTATACCTATTTTTAATACAATTCCGCGGCCTGCCCCTGGCCAGGACATGTTAAATAGTCCAATTTCTTTTGTTTATCGCACTATTTGTATCGTTCCGCTTTCATAGCAGCCTTTCTATAAACAATGCATAGCTTTTTGTCTATTTTTTGCATTACCCTCTGTTTATATATATGTTTATCAATAACATGTTGCATCCGTACACTGTGGTACGGCAAAAATACGCCAGGGGCTTCAGTACCCATCAATATGGCGTGAGAAGTCCGTACACTTTCGCAAGTGCGGCACCCTGAACTTATAGCACTATATGCATCGGCTCCGAATCATGATTTGGGTCAATAGTTGGGTTTGCCCGGCTCCTATGTTTTGGTGCCTTACGTTCCGCTATATCGGCTAAGGTAGCACTAGGAGAACTACTGCGATTGTGCCCCAGTTGAGCTGGGCTGAGCACCTCAGTAGAGAAAGCTAAAACTGACCGTCATGATGAGGCGAGAGACCGGTCGCTGTTCGAGAGGTTTTTCGAGTCCTTAAAGACTTATGCCGCTTCGAGCGAGGAACCGGCTTTGTCCGGCCAAGGCGTGGATAGCGCCCCGAACTCGGTCTTCCGAATACTAGGGGCTTTGCCGAAATTTAAAATTATAGAGTTCTATGGCTAAGTGAGAGTGTTCAAGCATTATAGTCTGATTGCCTTATTCGTTGTGCTGAGCGCCTCCCTCGACGGACCCAATCATGGGAAAAAGAGCGCTCAGGTTTATCTCGAACACCCCAGCACTAGTGGCATGGGGGCAGAAGCCGACGACTGGCCATCTCTCAATTTTTTGATAAACGGCCGCACAGAAAGTAATATTTTAAATTCAAGCATTGCTTAGCGCATATGAACAAGTTTTCAGTGCACAGGATAACACGAGCGAGTTCATTCAAAAATTACACCCTTGGTGCATTCATCCGCCATAAGGCGGGCACCGGCCAGAACATCCTTGTAATAGTTCTCGGGCTTGCGATGCTCCTTCCCCGGCGGCGGCCCGTCCCTCACAAGCTTCTCACCGTCCAGCTTACCCCAGTGCACCTTTGCACGGGCAATGGCCCTACGGGCACCTTCGATGCAGACGGAGCGCTTGATGACCTCGAGCCTTGGACAAGCCTCCACCAGCCGCCGCACCAGTCTGAAGTAGCTCCCAGACAGGGCCTCTCCAGGCCACAGCTGAACTATGAAGCCCTTCAAGGCCTGCTCGGCTGCCTTGTGGAGCTCGACCAGCTGCTTCAGCTGGTCGCTCAAGGGCACAGGGTGTCCGGCCTCAGCGTACTGAGACCAGAACACCTTCTCCGTCGAGCTGCCTTCCTCGGCTCGGTAGAATGCGGCGGCATCGGATACGCTGCAGGGAAGATCTGCGAATGCCCCTGGAGAGCTCCGGATTCGGGTAAGTAACAAGTAGTTTACTTTTATATGTCTGCTTTGCATAGAGAATGCCTTACCCGCAGCTATCTTTTTCACCGCATCCAATTCCTGGAGGGCCTTCTGGGCTTTGGCCTTGGCAGATTTGGCAGTTTGAAGGGCCGCAGCAAGCTCGGACGCTCGCGTCTTTGAGTCGAGCTCCAAACTCTCATGTTTTTTCATGAGAGCCTGAAGCTCTTGCTGCACCCCACCGACCTGCGCCTCAAATTTCTCCCGCTCGGTGCGCTCGGTGGCCGCTCTCTTCTTGGCCTCGGACAGCGCCTGCTTGAGGGTCGCCACCTCAGTTGTGGCCCCTACAATAAGCAGTATACTCCTGTTATTTTTTGCGATTGCATCTTCTTATAGGCATTTTTTCTATAAGGTATCTCTTACCTTCTTTCTCCTCGAGCTGTCTTTTGGCAAGGCCAAGCTCTTGCTCGGTCCGCTCGAGGCCCTGCTTCAGGGCACCCACCTCCGCAGTCAGTGCGGCGGTGGCCAGCAGCGAAGCCTGCATACGTATATTGACTCCTTTTTAGTTAGACTCCCGCGATATTTAATAGATCCTCTATTCGGCTTTTCTTTCCGAACACCAAACAGAGCATCAGGGGCTACTGTCTATGCGGTAATATTTTTACATATTTCTACTTACCTCGAAGCCTGTTAGAAGGCTAGCACAAGCTTCAGTAAGTCTGCTTTTGGCGTACTGAACCTTCTGGACCACCGTACTCATGATGGTACGGTGCTCCTCGTCGATGGAGGCGCCCTTAAGCACCTCCAGCAGATTGTCCGGCGCCTCTGGTTGGACGGAGGACGCCAGCTCAATAGGCTTGCTCCTCTTGGCAGGAGTTCGCCTGCCGCGGTCCGGAACCGTTGATGATTCCGGCGCGGTGTCTGGCTTAAAGCCAGACTTGGAGCCCTGGGGGTCTTGTCCCCTTTACTCCTGGAGTCCGGGAGGTCGCCTCGCGGTTCCTCCTGGACCACCTCCTCTTGCCCCGGAGCTTGTCGCGACGCCACTTCAGCGTCATCCGCAGCACAGGGGAGGCAGCGGGCGAAACTGAATTCACGTCCGATGAATCCAGGGAGCCGCTCGACGACTCGTCGAGCCCGTCCTTGGGCGGGCTGCATGATTATATTCGACATTAGGGAAAGCTGCGCAACAAAAGGAATATCATGAGTTACTCTGGTATCCGAACACTTATGATTTCGCCGGACGCTTGGCCTTGTCCGGCCACTCCTCTTCGTCCTCATCGGCGTCGGGGGCGTAGTCCGGTGGAGGGGTTTTCCTCTTCTTGGACCCTTCAGCCTCCCCTACTAGGGCGCCCTTCCTCTTCTTTCCTCCCCCCGCTGGAGGGGGAGAGGTCTCTTCTTCCTCCTCCTCGTCTTCACGGGAGGAGTGCGTCTCGGACTCATCGGACGACGAGTCCGACACCACCATATGTCGGGAACTCTTTCGAGTCCCCGTGGCCTTCTTCTCCGGCACCACATAAGGTGCCGGAACCAGCAGCTTCACTAGGAGAGCAGGGGCTGGGTCTTCGGGCAAGGGAGCCGGACAGTTAATCAGTCCGGACTTCGCCTGCCAATCGTGTCAAAGGTGAGGGAGTTTAGATCCCACATAGAGTCAAACTATGAAGAAGACTTAACATCCTGTAAAAGATGAAAATATTTTACCTTGCCAGCAGGACGCTGCGAGCTGAATCCGCGGTCTTCGGAGGCGGATGTGGGAGCCTCGGCGCCTTTGGTTAGCCCCTTCCAGACATCTTCGTACGTCGTGTCGAAGAGCCTGCTCAGAGTTCGGTGCTGCGCCGGGTTGAACTCCCACAAATTGAAGTCCCGTTCTTGACACGGAAGGATCCGGCGGACAAGCATGACCTGGACTACGTTGACAAACTTGAGCTCCTTGTTCACCAGGGACTGGATGCATTTTTGCAGTCCAGTCACCTCTTCTTCGTCGCCCCATGACAAGCCCGTCTCCTTCCAGGACGTGAGCCGCGTAGGGGGTCCAGATCGGAATTCAGGGGCTGCGATCCACTTCGGATCACGTGGCTCGGTGATGTAAAAACACCCTGACTGCCACCCCTTCAAGGTCTCCACAAAGGAGCCCTCGAGCCATAGGACGTTGGCTATTTTTCCCGCCATGGCAGCTCCACACTCCGCCTGGTTGCCGCGCACCACCTTTGGCTTGACGTTGAAGGTCTTGAGCCAGAGGCCGAAATGGGGGCGGATGCAGAGGAAAGCCTCGCACACGACGATAAACGCCGAGATATTGAGGATGAAGTTCGGGGCCAGATCGTGGAAATCTAGGCCATAGTAGAACATGAGCCCGCGGACATATGGGTGGAGAGGAAAACCCAGTCCGCGGAGGAAGTGGGGAAGAAATACTACCCTCTCATGGGGCCTTGGGGTGGGGAGAAGCTGCCCCTCCTCAGGAAGCCGGTGCGCGATGTCTTTGGACAGGTATCCGGCCTTCCTTAGCCTTTTGACATGGCCCTCTGTGACGGAGGAGACCATCCACTTGCCTCCCGCTCCGGACATTGTTGGAGAAGGTTGAGGTAGGAAGTGCGGGCTTGGGCGCTGGAGCTCGGGTGCGCAGAAGATGGATAGGCAAAGGAGGAAGAAGGCATAGGTAAAAAGGTGGATCCTTATCCCCTTATATGAGCGGATGCGACTATGCGTCCCCACCAGCCTAGTAAAACTCGCTTGCGTCCCAAGCGCCATGATAAATGGCGCGGTTGGGTTACCCACGTCCGTATTGATGAGAATCCCGTAAATGGGGGACACAATCTCTGCTTTGACAAGACGTGCCAAGGAAACTGCCTCGCAAAACACGCTGAGGTGGAAAAGTGAAAATGATTCAAATAAAGGCTTGGCCGTAGTGTGATGTCACGCTACGGAATATGTCAACAGATTAGATTTGTGTTAATATTATTCTCTCTGTGGCAATACATGGAAACTTATTTTGCAGAGCCGGACACTACTCTTGGTGTTTACAAAGTTTTATGAAGAATTTGGAGGAGGAACCCGCCTTGCAATGCCGAAGACAATCTACACGCGGGACTCGTCGTCATTGAAGCCTGGTTCAGGGGCTACTGAGGGAGTCCTGGATTAGGGGGTGTTCGGGTAGCCGGACTATAGCTTCAGCCGGACTCTAGGACTATGAAGATACAAGATTGAAGACTTCGTCCCGTGTCCGGATGGGACTTTCCTTGGCGTGGAAGGCAAGCTTGGCGATGCGGATATCCAAGATCTCCTACCATTGTAACCGACTTTGTGTAACCCTAACCCTCTCCGGTGTCTATATAAACCGGAGGGTTTTAGTCCATAGGACAACTTCATCATACAACAATCATACCATAGGCTAGCTTTTAGGGTTTAGCCTCCTTGATCTCGTGGTAGATCTACTCTTGTACTATCCATATCATCAATATTAATCAAGCAGGACGTAGGGTTTTACCTCCATCAAGAGGGCCCAAACCTGGGTAAAACATCATGTTCCTTGCCTCCTGTTACCATCCGGCCTAGACGCACAGTTCGGGACACCCTACCCGAGATCCGCCGGTTTTGACACCGACAGGTAGCCTCCAATATGATCAAAGTGTACTGACGATGCATCTTTATCAATCTGTGTTGCAATTACCTTTCCCTAGGCATCATCACGCAAATTGTATGGCAGATTCATTATCCTAGCCCACAACTGGAGCTGATCAAAACTTGCTTCATCCGGCCGCATACAGTCCACAAATTCAGATAGGATCACTGCATGTTTACTGACATGCCACGACGACCCGTTCCAAATCTGATCATGATCACGTTGGGACTCGAATTTAGCCACAAACTTGTTTTCCCCAATGGAGCGGAATTGCAATCAACGAGGATTTCCCCATGCCGGACGGAGAGCATTGGTTATGGTTTGAATATGGAGCAGATTACGGCAAAGTACCTTCCCAGCCAATAGCCACTTCTCCGACGCACCCTTCTCTCTGTCATCAATGACTTGAGGTGTTGTCTCCTCATATTTTATACCAATCTTTCCTAGAGCCTCCTAAAGCCGAGCCCTAGCTTTTCCTGGCGAGTCAGGAGTCGCCGTCCCCTTGCCATGGTCAGATGATGCCATCTTCCCTCGTAACACGTTGTGCTCCACCGATCAGATCGACGAGCGCTGAAAGTTTCCACTCGAGCCCTAATCGCCGCTGCCGCCAAGGAGGGGGTTTAGGGTTTCGGGGAATCGGGCCAGCTACTTGGGACGCACCACTGCCCACATAAGTGTATTTTGCTAACTAGCTTCAGCCTCGAGAAGTGATGCACCTTTCTTGTGTTTTTATTTTTCTTTTGTTTGTCGAAAAATCCTTGTATATGCTGCTTGTAGTTGGGTGTGACCGTGTGAGCTATGGGCATGCATCTTATGGTGATTTTATATTAGAGGAAAAATACAAGTATTTATACATAAATAAATGAAAAAAATATTTTTCTTGCACACATAAAACCGTAATGCAATTACGCGTGTGGATCGTGTTACTCTCTCATAGTCTAGGTTTTTAGGCTGCTCATCATCTTGGCTTCGGCGACAATGACGACGTTGAATAAAGATTCTTTGGATCCATCCCTGACGAGGCCTTCAGTCCTATGGATGGGGGTGAATTTGGCAAACAGTCTGTTCAAGCAAGTATGGCATGGCGGCGGCGACATCAACATTGGTGGATCTGTGTCCTCGGGCTCCGCCGTTGCAATGGCGTTTGCTCTAGCGTCACCGCGGAGCTTGGGAGGTAGTCCAGGAGCAGATGCAGACTGTGGTCTGCATCGGCGACATTTGGAATACGATACATGTGTTTGGTTCGTGGTTCGTGGATGGTAGGTATGGTCTCCTGCTTCGGCGAATGGCAGATCTGGAGTTCGACGGCGTGTCCGGGGTGTTGCCCCGGTCTGATTCGTTCAACGACAATGGCTTCACTTTTGGTGAGCTACCTTGGAGGTTTGAAATGCTACATATCAGTGATGGATCCGCGTCGAGCTGGGGTAAGGAGGTGATCCGCCATTTATTTCTTCGGTGGCTGCTATGGTGGTGCCGAAGCCAGGTGACGGGTGTTGGTGTGGAGCTCAGAGATGTTCTGCTATCTTTCCAGTTTTGTTATGTTGGTCCATATGTGACTTGTACTTTTATATTTATAATATGAATGAGACACGTATTACCATGCAAAACAAATTATGTGCAACCATCGAGTTTGCAAACAATGATACAGTAAAATAAAAAGGAAGATAGAAATTAATAAATTACACACATATCGGGACACCACACACATCTAATCCTTCTGTACTGTTAAGTTGGTGCACTTGCAGTTACATGTGATGTGTAGTACAAGCAGTTGCACGTCGAGGCAAGCATGCAACTATATTGCACGATTTGTAATAAAGAAACAATACACTCCCATGTAGGAAAGAAAAAACAAACGAAAACCAAACACATAAGTGAAAAGGAAGAAAGAAAAATAATAGAAAATTGCAGTTACAGTCACATTGAAGCACATGTAGTTGCACTTGGGGGACGACGGGTCGGAGCATGACACTTGCAGTTGCGTCTCTAGTGGTAGACATGCAACTGCCCTTCCCCTTGATAAGAAATACTTGAGGTCGCATGGCTAGTCACAAACATGCAACTGCCCCTCGCAACTGCCTGTCCCCGACAAAACACCACAAAGTTGTTGTTGGGGCTGACAGCTTGCAGTTGCATGCTTAGTGGCAGAAATGCAACTGACCCGTCCCCCGATAAAACACCATAGACATGTTGGGAAACGTAGCATGCAATTTCAGAAATATTCCTACGCTCACGCAAGATCTATCTAGGAGATGCATAGCAATGAGAGGGGGAGAGTGTGTCCACGTACCCTCATAGACCGAAAGCGGAAGCGTTTGACAACATGGTTGATGTAGTCGAACTTCTTCTAGCTCCAACCGATCAAGTACCGAACGGACGACACCTTCGAGTTCTTGATCTAGCAAGGTGTCGAGGTACTAGATGAGTTCCGTCAGCACGACGGCATGGTGGCGGTGATGGTGAAGTCATCATCACAGGGCTTCGCCTAAGCACGGCGAGAATATGACCGGGGTGTAAACTGTGGAGGGGGGCACCGCACACGGCTAACAGTTGATGTAGTGTCGTTGTGAGGTGCCCCTCCTCACATATATATAGGTGGGAGGGGAGGGGAGCAGCCAGGGTGCCCTAGGGATTGGCCACCACCCCCTAGGGGCCCTGCCATGCGCTGCGCCCCTTTCCTTTTATACGGAAGGGGGAAGGAAAGAGGGGAGAGGGGTAAGGAAGGGGGAATCCTATTCCCTCTTTTTCCTTTCCTCCTCCCCTTTCCCTATCCACTTAGGCCGGCCTGCTATGGGAGCACACCAGCCCCTTATGGCTGGTGCATTCCCTCTCTTGGCCCATAAGGCCCATAACTTTTGTCGGGGGCACCCGAAACACCCTTCGGTGACCCGATAAGTACCCTATACACTCCAGAACACTTCCGGTGTCCGAATACCATTGTCTTATATATATATATATATACACTAGCAAATATGCCCGTGCGTTGCAACGGAAAAAAGATACATCAAGGTAGCCCAGTAGAAAATATGCCCGTGTGTTGCAACGAAAAAAAAGATACATCTTACCACAATAAGCATGGCCTAAACCACATAGAGGGCGTCAAGGTAGCCTAGCCGGAGACACCGTGCCGGCATCTAGGGGAACACAACTCCTGAAAACCTGAGCGGATAGAGTTAGTCACAAGGCCGCATACAACGAAGGTGAGAGGATTCTCCATAAAATAAAATGATGAATTTACACCAGTGGAAGGCTTTGTGGAGGACAAACGGCGTCGGTCGGGAATGTCGGTCGACATCAGGGTTTACTCAGAGAGAGGCAAAGAGAGACAACGGCGTAAGAAGAAATTTGAGGTAGAAAGAGCATGCATGTTGTGTATGTGAAATGCTTGTGTTTGTGCCTTGCTCAAATCATGCAAAATAGCCATTAGCAAAATAATACGTGTGTTGCAAAGGATTAAAAAAATAGAGATTAGTCATAGTTATTGCTCCGCGAGTTTTCTACCGCTTCGCCTGGTTGACAACGTGATGCAACTGGATATGGGTATGCTAGCACAGTAATGCACACCAAGATGGTCGTCCTTGGCATCGTCGTT